>NC_060144.1:21770906-23099239 GCF_021461385.2 Schistocerca piceifrons
TTGACAATACGTGTAACAACATTCCTCTCAACAGCGAGTAGTTCGCCTTCCGTAATGTTTGCACACGCATTGACAATGCGTTGGCGCATGTTGTCAGGTGTTGTCGGTGGATCACGATAGCAAATATCCTTCAACTTTCCCCACAGAAAGAAATCCGGGGACGTCAGATCCGGTGAACGTGCTGGCCATGGTATGGTGCTTCGACGACCAATCCACCTGTCATGAAATACGCTATTCAATACCGCTTCGACCACACGCGAGCTATGTGTCGGACATCGATCATGTTGGAAGTGCATCGCCATTCTGTAATGTAGTAAAACCTTTTTGTAGTTTCTTCGGTAGAACATTACGTTGGCAATCAGCATACATTGCACCATTTAGATTGCCATCGACAAAATGGGGGCCAATTATCCTTCCTCCCATAATGCCGCACCATACATTAACCGGCCAAGGTCACTGATGTTCCACATGTCGCAGCCATCGTGGACTTCCCGTTGCCCAATAGTGCATATTATGCAGCTTTACGTTACCGCTGTTGGTGAATGACGCCTCGTCGCTAAATAGAACGCCTGCAAAAAATCTGTCATCGTCCCGTAATTATTCTTGTGCCCTGTACACGAGGTTCAAAGTCGTCGCCATGCAGTTCCTGGTACATAAAAATATGGTACGGGTGCAATCGATGTTGATGTAGCATTCTTAACACCGACGTTTTTGAGATTCCCGATTCTCGCGCAGTTTGTCTGCTAATGATGTGCGGATTAGCCGCGGCAGCAGCTAAAACACCTACTTGGGCATCATCATTTGCTGCAGGTCGTGGTTGACGTTTCACATGTCGCTTAACACTTCCTGTTTCCTTAAATAACGTACCTATCCGGCGAACGGTCTGGACACTTGGATGATGTCGTCCAGAATACCGAGCAGCATACATAGCACACGTCCGTTGGGCATTTTGATCACAATAGCCACAAATCAACACCATATCGACCTTTTCCGCAATTGCGAACTTTGTATGTCGCCTGGGAGGCGGCGCGTGAGTAGGAACGGGAAAGGGTAATACTAGTCGGTACTGCGCGAAAGTGGTTTACTGGTGCAAAAACAAGGTTATAAACGATTACATAACTTTGTACGTTGGTGCGAGGCTGCACGTGATCAAATGGGCTGAAGCAATCGCGGAGCTCGTAGACTTCGACAGCACCGGCTAGAAGGCGCTGTCGTCTGTGTCTCTCGTAGTGCCAACTATTCCGAGGCATCGTTGCTGTCGATACCACAGGTAAACGGTCCATTTTAACACAGGTAATGTATCACGAAGCAAATACCGTCCGCACTGGCGGAATGTTACGTGGTACGGCATCTACCACAAATCGAAAAAAGTGGTCCAACTAAAACATTCATATTTCGGTGTACTACACGAATATGTAATAAGAAATGGGGGTTCTTATTTAAAAAAACGCAGTTGATATCCGTTCGACCTATGGCAACGCCATCTAGCGGGCCAACGATAGCGCCATCTGGTTTCCCCCTTCAAGCTAGACGAGTTTCGTTCTTGTAGTTTTTTCGTTTGATGCTTATTTCGTGAGATATTTGGCCCGGTCACTATCATTGAACCACCCTGTATACTCCACCAAGCCGGCTGCGGTGGTCTAGCGGTTCTAGGCGCACAGTCCGGAACCGCGCGACTGCTACGGTCGCAGGTTCGAATCCTGCCTCGGGCATGGATGTGTGTGATGTCCTTAGGTTAGTTAGGTTTAAGTAGTTCTAAGTTCTAGGGGACTGATGACCTCAGATGTTAAATCCCATAGTGCTCAAAGCCATTTGAACCATTTTTACTCCACCAAACAATGGTATTTTAATGGTTTTTGGGAAGTATGGTTACCACCAAAGCAGTTTCTGGAACGGGCTTGGGAAGCATACTTACCACAAAATTAATCTGTCATTTGTGATCCTTGCGAAGCATACTTACCACCAACTTAGGGGTGTCCAAAAGCGTTTGGCAGTACGTCTTACTACCTCTGTCTATGCTTGACATCTTGTAATAGTACACTGCACCACGAATATGAAAACGGCTACGACGATTAGTTTCCGTTTGTCTGTGGATCAGTACTGTTGTGCGAACACGTTGCTTCCCTTCTGCAATATTATTGTGGCTTGTACCAGCTCATACCTTTACTGTGTGATGAAGTTACAGGAATTGTTTCCACTTTAATATCAGTAACAATTATTCCTTCAATAAAACAAAAACATACAATAAAAACAGAAGACACTGCTAACTTTTTTTTTACGTATAATAGCAACACATGACAACTCAGAAAATGGAAGTAGGAAATCCATTTAACACCATGGTTTAAAAACATCACAAAGGTACCAAGGTAATACATATACCACTATAGAGTTTAGACCTAAATCACAAATATAAATTATTTAAAAAAATAACTATAATGAGTTGATCACAAATCTAATACGATGGCAAATAAATTACCTTCGCTGATTTGCTGCAATAAATGTGTCCGTAAAACGGTTAAAGGAGGTGATAAGATGGTACATTTCTTTGAAAATTATGCGAAGCTAAGAACATATTACTATTCGAATATGAAAGGAAAGAGAAGGCATTCAGAAAGAATTAAAGGCCTTATTCCATGTGCGGCTCATTTGTTAAAACTTTGCGTGGTCAATGCAGAACTGTCATATTCTGTTGCTATCAACTTTTTCCCTGCCGGACAAAAAGTTTTCAAACTCTTTCCTGCTCCTACTAAACGATGGGGTATTTTGAACAGGAAGTTTTCAAATTCTTTTCTGCCCCTACCAATCGATGGGGTATTTTGAACACTCACGTATTGAGCTGACTGTGAAACTTGTCATCGGTACACTTTATGAAAGCCAAATAGATGGCTTGGAACCTCTTAGGTACTACATTAAATGTATGGTGCTCTTTATGACGACAGATAACATTCTAACCTGGATGCTTTTAGTAGAAGCAGAGCCTCTTGGTTTAATAAACAACATATGTTTTGATGCTGAAACAATATAACAGGTGTGGTTGTTTCTGCTTTCATTGGAAGCTTTTAAAGACTTCAAAAATTACCCTAAATGAAAATAAATTCCAGAATAATTTTCATTCTTCAGTGGAGCGCACACTAAACTGAAACTTTATGGGAGATTAAAAGTACGTGACCGAGCGAGACAAGAACGTAGGACCTTTGCCTTTCGTGAGCAAGTGCTTTTCCGGCTATGCCAACCTACACTGACTGAACTGTTCAAGCTCGATAGCTGTCAGACTGGTCGTGAGTCGCGATAAGAAAACACACACACGAGCCCGAAAGGTAAAGTTTCCACGTTCGAGGCCTGGTCCGAAATGAAGTCTTAATCTGCTATGAAGTTGGAAGTGAGTGGTTTTTCTTCTAATATGGAACAATAGAAAAGGATTCAGAAATTTATTTCTGTTACAAAGGATTGTCTATTTTAAAGGTGCAAACAAACCATCGATCACTGGATTTAGATGTGTTTTTAAAGTTATTAAGAGCGCAAGGAAAGGCACCTTATGTCTGTGTGAAAAGGGGCAGGGGTGCCATATGATACGTCCCTTGTGCGGATAATCTTCTCTAACCTGCCATGAGAAGAGATATACAAAAGCACTGTCTTGTTGAGATGAAGAAGTATTCGAATTTGTACGGTGTATGCGGAAGTGAATTCGCGGCAAGCATGCAATGAACACAGTATCACGACTGTTAAAGAGTTTGAATCAGACTCCCTATGTGTTATGTGCAGGCACCATGGGCCTACGCAAGCTGCAGATTCGCTCCTGAGAGACTATCAGCAAATGGATCTAAAATTCAGATCATTAAGCATAGCATTAAAAACAAATAAATAGCCCAGTTTAATGCATTTCTGTATCGCTTGAAACTTGATGGGTTCTCTGAGACCACAAAAATCTTCCTATACATCAATTGAAGCTTTTTAGATGTTCGAGGAACTCGCATCAATCTGATGCAATTGAACATCTAATGTTGGCACCGTACCATCACCACCTGTTCTCGAAATCTTAATAAACAATTTAGGTAATACATACTGTAGTAGCCGTCGTATCCTGTGACCCGTTTTTAGTTATTGGGGCCCAGATCGCTGAAAGCACGAGTATTTAAGGATAAGGATGTATACGAGATTATCTTAACAAACAAATTCAACGTCATGGAAAATGAATATTATACAGGCACAAACGACATGGGTAATTATGTAACAACAATGTTCAGACAAGCAGAAGCGGATGTTACATGCATTGCAACATGTGTTGATGAAATGTCAGTTGATGTTAAGCCACAGACACAGGTTCATACCAGGAAACACAAAACAGCTTAGACCACAGGCATTAAGGAAGGAAAATTTATCCCCACCAATGACACTTTGTAAACCAGAAAAACAAATGTATAAAGCAGACAAGTGAACCCTTTCATATGCTCACAGACACTCATGACAAGACATACAAGATCCTAGTATTATATCAGAAATGTACGTATTATAGTGTATTATATTACGTTATAATCACCCTCCAAATCGTGATTCCCGCGTTCTAACCACTTCACCATCAACTTCACGTTTCAGTTTTTTTTATTTTATTCTTTTTAATTATTTTTTTGAAATAACTGAATTACGATAGTAAGAATAATTAAAAATAGCTGATGGAAGGCTTGTAAGAATACGTTTTTAACCATCGGCCGATATATAATGCAGGGCATATAATCTCACAGCGTAAATTAATTCAATATTAAAGTTTTATCATCTACTGCAGGTTTCTTATAGGGCTACAGATTCAGCTTGGCGGCAGGTCAAGCAATAAGAAGTTAGAGATAAGTATCATCAGCTGATAATGTCGTTGACTTTGTTCTGCTAAGATAACAAAGACGAAACAGCAGGCCAGCAAGCATATGAATTCAAAGTTGTCGGCAACCTCCTGTCTGAATATGCTAGACTGTTACACGGGGAATCTTGACGGCAAAGAAGAGGGTCTCTAAAAGCATGATACTGCGCTGTCTATGTGTTATTGACATTAGTGGTTCGTTATTAAAAGATCTTTAATAAAAATTATACACTATCATTTTTACCTGGAGTGTAAAGCACGTTATCCTAATACTAATTCGTGGTTTTAATGACCAGTGGTGAGGTATATCACAGAAATAAGTTATAGTGACATCGTTCTAAAATGTTGTTCTACTTTCGCCGCGAGAATGAAAATTGCGTGGCTATTGCACTAATCCCGAAATGAAAATGGTCTTTTATACTAAGAAACGCATATCAGAAAAGAGACGGATCTAAAGTAGGAAATAGTTCAGACTTCAGAAAGTAATTATTGCCTCGCTGCCTATTCGTGTTCACTTGTTGACCTAATGGTACCACTTGTTTTACCCTTTCCTGACATTTCACTAGCGCAAGTGACTTACATTCTCGACGATTTATCGTTCACTGGTGCAGCATTTGCCTATGTCAAATCCTCGTCACGGAATTATGCAATAAAACCAACAGCAAGCCATAATATATTCAGAAGAAAGACGCTAATTTCATTTTTCACCTCTAGCGAAATAAATGTGCATAATGACAAACATTTTGCCCGCTATCCCAAGAACCAGAACCTGTAACACAACGTACTGAACTGATATTTTTAGAAACAAGTCTCTGTGATGAACACATATACAGTTAGCCCGTATGTGTGAATCCACTATTCTCCTTCCCGCATGTCCGAACAACTGTCTATTAGGAACCGTTCTGTGTTTAATATTGAACGGAGATGTACATCCCGCATAAGTAGAAATTTCCAGAGATTCCAAACAACAACACGGTTTTAAGATAACAGGTGTAGCAGTTAAATAACGGTGGTTTTTCTCCCGCGATCTTCTCATGTACTGTCAAGAACTAGGAAAGTCGACTGTGGTGGTACTGTCCTCAACAAATTAATTCATCGATATCGTAGTACTATGCTGTCATACTGACGACGCTGATACCAGACTGGCCTTATCTTTAAGAGAGAGCTCAGACTCATACGTTGTTCTACTGCATGCCTTTGTACCGAGAATTGTGTTAAAGATGTTAATTTGAATAAAATTATTCTAGAGTGTAGACCGCGTCACGATGTAAAACGACGTACCGATGTTTCGACCATTGACTCATATGGCCTTCATCGGGGTGTGTAAGACATAACACATTATTGTAGACTGGTTTATTTTGTAAAATAACCTACCATTAGTTGGTCTACTATTACAACTGGTCGAACTTTTGGTACATCATTCTGCATGAAGCGGTCTACAGCCTTGAAGAATTGTAAGGAAATTAACTACGAATATATAACTAATTTCCGTGAATTCGAAAGGAGCTATCGTTATATTAGTTTCTCTGACTACAAGAAAGCGTTTATGTGGGGCTGTGTTAGATACACCTGTGTAATTGTTGCAAACGGTAACGTGTGTCATAAAGGTTTTTATGGCTGCAGCACTACATGTGTTCCGTTTTCCTCCCACAGAGCGTCCCTGTCTATGCCAGCATCTCTTCCCTCACCGCCTCTACAGCGTCTCGCGTCTAAGAGCCTGAACATCAGGAAACGGTGAACTGAACACTTTATCGTTAACGTAGCCCTCAAAAAGAAATGAAGATGGGCCATGTCTGGTGAACATGGTGGTCATGTCGTTACACTGTCTCCACTGATCTGTCTGTCCCGAAAACTTTCATCGAGCCACTGGTTTTTTTAACACTACCCAGTATCAAAATTGCTGTAAATGAGGTTCAACCTAAAGTACCTACAGGACTAGGTTAACTGTAATGGAAGACCCTGTGATAAAGATCGGTCAATTGCTTGTATTTTATATGAAACCACACCACATATTCACTTTCTGCTTACTTTTCCGGAAACGTGAAAATTCGCTCCATCCGGAAAACAACTTTGTTAAAGATGTTATTGTCTGCATCGATTGTTTCCAGCGCGTTACTAGCAAAACCTGCACGTGTGGGCATATCACCTAGCTGCAGGGCGTCTTCCTCAAGATTCCCCGTGGAACAGGCTAGCATATTCAGAGAGGAGGTTGCCGAGAACTTTGAATATATGTGTCTGCTATTTTGTCGTTGTTAGCAGAGCAAAGTCAACGACATTATCAGCTGCTGACACTTATCTGTAATGTCTTATTGCTTGACATGACGCCAAGTTGAGTCTGTAGCCCCAGAACAAATCTATAATAGACCATGACACTTTAATATTGAATTAATTTTCGCTGTGAGATCATTTGCCATATTTCATATTTCAGACGATGGTTAAAAACGTCATCTTACAAGTCTTCCATCAGCTAATTTTAACTATTCTCCCTCTCGTAATTCAGTTATTTTAATAAAAACAACAAACAACTGAAACGTCAGGTTGATGGCGAAGGGGTTAGGACGCAGGAATCATAATTTGAAGGGTGATTATAATATAATATAATTCAGTATATTACGTACATATGTAATATAATACTGCTGTATGTCTTGTCATGAATGTCTGTGTGGATATGAAAGGCTTTACTTGTCTGCTTTATGCAGTTTGCTTTTTCTGGTTCACAGAGTGTCATCTGTGGGGATATATTTTCCTTTCTTAATGCCCATGTTGTTTCATGTTTTTCGGACTGCGTGCCGCCCCCCCCCCGCAGAGGTTTGAATCTTCACTCGGCCATGGGTGTGTGTGTTGTTGTCAGCGTAACGTATTTTAAGTAATGTGTAAGTCTAGGCCAGCCGCGGTGGTCTAGCGGTTCTAGGCGCTCAGTCCGGAACCGCGCGACTGTGACGATCACAGGTTCGAATCCTGCCTTGGGCATGGATGTGTGTGATGTCCTTAGGTTAGTTAGGTTTAAGTAGTTCTAAGTTCTAGGGGACTGATGACCATAGATGTTAAGTCCCATAGTGCTCAGAGCCATTTGTAAGTCTAGGGACCGAAGACCTCTGCAGTTTGGTCTCTTAGGAATTCACACACAATGGAACATTTTGTGTTTCATTCTACGAAAGTGTGTCTGTGGCTTAAAAAATATCAATTGGCCTTTCATCAGTACATGTATCCTGATGCAATGCATATAACATCCGCTGCTGTATGTCTGAATATCGTCGTTATAAAACTTGTCGTTTGTGCCTGTATCATATTCATTTTCCATGACGTTGAATTTGTTTGTTAGGCTAATTTCGTATACATATTTATGTACTCGTGGTTTTAGCGACCTGGGCCCCAGTTACTGAAAAACAGGTCACAGGATACGACGGCTAGTACAGTATGTATTACCTAAATTGTTTATCAGGATTTCGAGAAGAGGTGGTGATCGTATGGTGGCCACTGTTAAACATTAGATGTTCAGTTGCATCAGGCTGACGCGACTTACTCGAACATCTAAAAACGTTCAGGAGGACAGAGGTTCAATCCCGTGTCCAACCATCCAGATTTAGGTTTACTGTGATTTGCCTAAATCGCATAAGGCAAATGCCAGGACGGTTCCCTTGAAAGGGCATAGCTGACTTCCTTTCCCATCCTTCCCTGATTGAATGAGTCCAATGACCCCACTGTTTGGTCTCTACCACCAAATCAACCCAACCCAACTCAAACCCATCTAAAGAGGTTCAGTTGAGGCATAGGGAGATTTTTGTGATCTCACAGAACCCATCAAGAGTATTGGGATAACCTACAGTCTGGCCCAACGTACCGTCATCCAAGATGGCGGCCATGACGCCATCAAAGATGGCGGTTTTTAGTGGGAAGGTTGAATTTTGGCTGGAAGATAGGACAATTGGGCTACCTCCACTGATATGACCCCCCTCCCTTCCCCTAGAAATATGGTGCAAAGTTCAAATTCCAGCAGGATAATGCATCACACCACAGTTATCTCTAATAACCTAAGAAAATCGCCGGAAGATAGGTCACCTGGGCTACCTCCACTAACCTAAGTAATCCGACCGCCACATCCCCCTGGGAATTGGCGCCAAGTTTGAATTTGGGTGGTAAAGAAAGGTCACTTGGGGTTTCTCTACCATTTCCTAGGGATTAGTGAGAAAAGGACTCAGCCTGCACTGGGCTGGTGGAGACAGGAAGGAGTGTACTTTATTTATTTTGAAACAATTTATTTAGAGATAGAGTATATTTATCACACTAATACAAAACACATAGTCTGACAAGCTTGGGGTCACACCACACAGCCTACAGACATGCAAACCACTAAAAGACTCTGCAAACAAGCTTGCTAATTGTCAACTGTCGAAATCATGCACCAATCTTTATTTAAACGTTTTGAGCCACTACCGCCATCCAGCATGTGTGTCCGCCACAAGGTCCACAGCTCAACTGACCTAGTACACACTACCACCACCAGAGAGCGCTGTCATCCATTCTGTGACGTAATCCAAGATGGTGGCCATGACGTCAGATAATGATGCAAGTGCCATTATCCAAGATGGCTGCAAACAATGTGTTCACCATGGGACCTAGTACACAGAGAGTGCTGTCGTTTGTTCCATGATGTAATCCAAGATGGTGGGGGAAATGTCGGAAAACCGATTCTTCCTGTGTTGGACATGAGTTTTTATTTTGCAGGCAGTGTCTCCACCACGAGATCTAGAGTCCAGCTGACGTAGTACATGATACTGTCACCAGAGGGTGCTGTTATCCCTCCTGTGACATAATCCAAGATGTTGGTCTGTGGTGGGGGGCCGGCCAGAGTGGCCGAGCGGTTCTAGGCGCTACAGTCTGGAACCGCGCGACTGCTATGGTCGCAGGCTCGAATCCTGCCTCGAGCATGGATGTGTGTGATGTCCTTAGGTTAGTTAGGTTTAAGTAGTTCTAAGTTCTAGGGGACCGATGACCTTAGAAGTTAAGTCCCATAGGGCTCAGAGCCATATGAACCATTTGAAGTGGGGGAAAATGGTGTGAAAAGGACTCTGCATGTGCTGGGTTGCTGAGGAGAGTGAGGAAGGAGTGAACTCTATTTATTTTGGAACATTTTATTTATGGATCGAGTATATTTATTACACTGACACAAAACACTGAGATGCTTGGGGGCTGGCCAATGTGACTTCAGTCCAGAACCGTGCTGCTGTTACAATCGCAGGTTCGAATCGTGCCTTGGGCATGGATATGTGTGATGTCGTTATGTTAGTTAGGTCTAGGGTACTGATGACCTCAGATGTTTTCATAGTGCTTAGAGCCATTTGAACCATTTGGTGTGCTTGGTGTCACAATACACAGTCAGCAGACCAGTAAACTACTTCTAAATAATGCTCTCCAGACACGCAAACAACGCCTAATTTACTGAAATAATTTTAGCACAGACATGCAAATTGCTCTTAATAATGCAGTACACTGATGTGCAGGCACGAAATCATAAACTGTCCAAATAATGCATAGCACAACCTACAAAATAATGAAACAGACACGCAGTCAATGCACCTAAGCACTGCCCCCCACACCCTGTCCACTGGAACACACAGGAAGTTAGCGGCTGTCAAACTACACATAGACGCCAGTTAGGGTCAAGCACGCATGAGACGGCGGCATCCCTTTCATAGCTGACACCTGAGAAATTCCTCTTTAAATACGTGTTCACCTAAGCACCATTACTGACGCGACCGCGTGGGCGCGCAGGTGCTCCAGGGGCGCGCAAGCCATCACAGCCACGAGGCACCATTAGACGCAGGTGAAAGTTATTTCTATTTTAGAATATACTGTCAGTGTTATGCTGACATCACTGAACTCAAAGGCACACTCACTCCGGTCTCATATGCGAGACACCTCTGGGCAGCATGTGTCTTTACCACTGGTGACAGAGTAGCACAGGGTGCATTGTTCCTAGTGCGACATGAGTGACACGTCTAACCCTGCTTAGCTGCCCAGCATGACAGACGCAACACTGCGAGGTGTGCGCATGTAGCAACAAAGCGCATCTAACAAGGTTCTCAGTCTTATACTGATGTCACATGACTATGTAAAAAATAAGAACCGAGTCGACCGCGTGGAAATTGTGTAGAGTCCCAGAAATAGTTAACGCTCAATTTCTTGATATCTTAGCTTGTATGCACGAAAATTCTTGCCCTAATAGAACCTGTTTACGAAAATAGCGCAGAATAACGTCGAATGCAGTCTCGCTCGCGGACCTAACGTGCTACCCAGTCCATCACGTGTTACCCTTCCTGCTTTCAACACACACAAACATTCCCTCCGCTATGTAGAGGCTCCTATATCCCAGCACAAAGGATATGAATGAATCGAGCATTATGGTTGGCTCTTGTCGATTTTACCAGCCGAATTAATGTTGCCGCCAGTATCGAAGCACCATCCGCAGTTTTTCCATCTGCAGACGTCATATTGCACTGGCAATTAAATCTTACAAACTACCAAAATATCGTCAAATACGGAAAGAATCTTACTCATTTACACTGCTCTCCCACCGAGGACAGGAGCTCGAATATTAGTGTGCAAAACCGATCTCCAATGCAGCACTATATCATCGCATGCTGTGTCGATGTAGTAAACATACAATTCCTATCCTGCGCAAAACAAAATCATCCCTTTTACAGCATTCGACAGTACCGTATATACTACTCACAGAACCAGATATTTTCCTGCAGCCGATGATCACAAGCCATCCACCCCCAAGGTGCGACCAGAGCACCCTCAGCGGACCAAAGTCGCTCTCAGCACAAACACGTTACTGTTCCCGCTCCGAACCTGCTTCCTTGCTTGCTCGCTTTCTACACACATCTCCAGACTCGGGAATTACAGGAACACATGTGTTTTCGCATGGTTCGCCATAATATTATACCATTTTCGCGGTACTTCTCGATGTCAAGCTCTAGGCAACATCCTACCGATCGCTTGCGCAACATAATTCCCAAGATTTCTCTACAAATCCGAAACTTTTAGCTAGTCGTGGCGTGCTGTAAGCCACTGACTAACTAGAAACTTGTCACGTCTGCGAAGACATTTACTCGGCAACTCGAAACAAGTAGAGGAAACTGATATTTCCACTCTCTAATGCCGATGTCGGTGATGTAGAAGGTTCCAAATCCCTATAATTTACAAGGTCAACTAAAGTATTTCTCATGTCTAGAGAACCAGCAAACGTATCTTCCACACGCTAGATGCACACCCCACAATCGATCTTCCCTCAACTAAATAAAGGCGCGAAATGTGCAGTCAGCCGAATATTTTCATTTTTGGAAAAGAACCAACGACCAGCTTAGAAGTGATGACACTTTCTGCAGGACCTGACCATCATTTTGCAGGCCAATGCTTAAGCATGTACAGTGTAAGCTGTTACTGATTTGTTTGACTGATGGGGCTGCTAACTATAGCACCCACTGCACTGCCCTAACTCAAGCCCTCACGAGTTCAACTCGATTTCTAAACTGAAGGAAACACTTCACGACATTCGCCTCAGAACTGCTACAAATTCGTCGGGCAACAGACCGTGCCGCTCGAACTGTCAACACAACTGGCACTGCTAAGGGTATACTACGATTTCCACATCGCTGGCAACGGATTATACACAATGCTGATGACTACTTTGAAGGTCAGTAAAACTTTAAAACACGTATCTATTTTGTACGACCTGTAAATAAACAGTTCCAACCCTCGTAGCACAATTGCTGTGCTGCCATTCTTCCCGCAGCTTAGCCCACGTACGCATACGATTATATAAAGTATATTTCACACATGTACAGGGTGTGTCAGTTAAGACAGGCCACAACAGATATATCCAGAATGGATAAATATAACGAGGTGCACGTTTCGCTAAGTTTTATTGGATAATAATGAGTATTTCCTGTCGTTCGTAAGTAATTTTTATCGTTTATAGCCGTCAAATTACGACACCGACAATGTTTTTTTTATAATCATATATATACTTTGATCTGTGGCAACAGAAAGAAGCAAATAAAAAATTTCAACGACATAATCTGTATGGGGCTTTATCAAATATTATCAAAATAACATCTTCGCAAATCACGGTCCCGCGGCCAGAAGAAGAGGTTGCACTAATGTCTCTCCTGTTCTACCAAATATGAACAAACCCATAACTAAGGCATTGTTCGTGTTTCTATTATCGTGCCTGCCATACCAAATGCTCAAACTACATGTGTTGTAATTCATCGTATGGCTTCGGGGGTCGTCTGTGTTTCCTAATAGATCACTTGTTTTCATTTCCGCCACGGATGAAAATATGCAAGTATTAAGTCCGCTGACTGTGCAGACTATTTTGCGTTTCCTGAACCATCGTTCCAGAGCTCTCTATAATTTATGTTCTTTTAAGAGGGTCTGTTATGACTTGTGCGAAATGTCATGTTGGTACCACACTGACTGCCTCATGTCCGGGAGGATGTATTCCAATAGTTGCGGCGGCAGCGTATATTAAGAACTCGAGATACCTGAATGTGCTTAGATTCCCACCAATTCAAGAAGGGCCAATATGCGGCTCTTGAAAAACAACCACTAAGGGCGTTGTTTTAATTCACTTCTTTGAGCCAGCATGGATTTTCTGCTGGTGATTACTTCATAATGCGAAGGTATGCATCTCCATGGTTAGTAAACGATGCTTCTTCCATAAAGAAAATTTTGTATACATATAACGGTCCACGTTGCACTTTTCGTAGATAATATTCGGAGAACTATAAGCAACTTGGAGGTCATTGCCATAAATTTGTAGATGCAGCGAAATTTGAACGGGATGAAAGGTGGTGGAATGTATCTCTCGCAGAACACTCGTTTTGTTGATCCCTTTCGTATTTCCGAACTGCCTCTTAGTGACATTTGCATTGTGTGTTAGTGCTGCTAGTTTCATTTCTTTCATTAGTTGCTCTTTATTTTCGTTGGCGTTTCTTATTCTTTACACTTTTTTCTATATGTGGTTTCTCTTTTATAATGTTTGCAAAGACAGATCCTGAGTGCTTCGCACGATCTGGATACTTTTCAGCTCACAACCCCGCCACTCCTGTAATAGTTTGGTGACATTCGCCATAAACGATATTCACTTTTTCGGTTGTCATGTACATTGTGAATGTTTCAATAGATTTACGAGCAAGTTACCTGATTGCTGCGCCAACAGAGCCCACACTGATGGGCTTGAGCTGTACTGATAAACGTAAGAAATATACCAGAGTTGCACACATTTGGTAAATAGGCTACACGTTTCTGGAACCTCTTGTCCTGACAATGGTTTGCGGTGCTGTTATCTAGATACTATTTGATCAAGTTATATCGTTGAAGTTCTACTTCTTTCAAATGTCACAGAGGAGTATAGTTGCATTAGAAAAAGACAAAGTCAGTGTCGTAATTCGGCGATTATGAACGATAAAAATTACTTGCGAAAGCCAGGAAATTCGCCATACTATCCGCTACAACTTGGTGAAAACAGCAACTCGAAATATTTATTCATTCTGGATGGCCTGTCTTAGCTGCCTCAACCTGTATATGCTTCAGACATAGTCAACATATTTCATACATGTTTGTATCTGTCGCAAATTTCGCTCTACGCTTTACTTTGAATCTCGAGGAACCTGGAAAGCAAGTAACCAAAACATCATGGACAATGCTTCAACTTTCTGGGGTGAAAATGAAACAAATATGTTTTAAATTGACAGTAAGCTAAGCATTTCATCTCATTTATTCACAGCCTCTTCCATTCCTGGTTTTTAAAATGGTTCAAATGGCTCTGAGCACTATGCAACTTAACTTGTGAGGTCATCAGTCCCGTAGCCTTAGAACTACTTAAACTGAACTAACGTAAGGACATCACACACATCAATGCCCGAGGCAGGATTCGAACCTGCGACCGTAGCAGCAGCGCGGTTCCGGACTGAAGCGCCTAGAATCGCTCTGCCATAACGGCCGGCCCTGATTTTTAAAAAATTTGTTTATCTCAAGGCTCTGTGTTTGAAACAAAAGTCGAGGAGTTTCGAAAGCAAGATTTATTTAGTTTAGAAATAATACTCCAGAAACGAATCGGCTCATTATGTTCGTGCAACATTTTTTGAATGTTCAGCACCACATTGTGCTTTACTTTTGCTACAGAGCTACGTCTTTGATCTATCTCCAATCGTTTATCTCCCATGAAGTACATTTGTAAACATTTTGCATTTTCACCGGCAGGCGGAGAAGAGAACCCTCCCGGTTCCGTATTTGACCCTCAACTTCGTTCGTTGTAGGCGGCGATCAGGTAACGTGCCTCAGAGCCACCAGCTCACGGGGAGCTGGCTCGTTCCCCCGTTCCTGTGTGAGCGACGTTTACTTGATCTTCACGTCCACCAGCCCACATTTCAGTAGTATTTTTGATCAAGTGTTTAATTTCCTCATGGCAGTTTCGCTTTCATTCCTTACTGCTAAATCTAACCGACAGACTTCCATTTCGACTGAGGTCCTTGATACATACTGACAACTGACTGTCGTTTCGAGAAAAGGAATGTCGCTTCCAATAGTCTGATCCCCCACTTTCTTGCAAAATGCGACTCCGGAGTCGATTTTAAATGTATATGCGTTATTCAGGTGTGTGGCATAATCTTTGGTCCCAAAATAGATTGACGACATTATTGACTCCCTGCAATTCTCATTTTGGCAACCTGTTAATCCACCCGGCCGCTGTGGCCGAGCGGTTCTAGGCGCTTCAGTCCGGAACCGCGCTGCTGCTACGGTCGCAGGTTCGAATCCTGCCTCGGGATGGATGTGTGTCATGTCCTTAGGTTAGTTTGGTTTAAGTAGTTCTAAGTTCTAGGGGACTGATGACCGTAGATGTTAAGTCCCATAGTGCTCAGAGCCATTTGAACCATTTTTTTCTTCTCATTTTTTATTATTTTTATTCTTGAGGTGTTCTTGTTGTTCTTTATTTTATTTTCTATGTCAATGTCACACTGATACTTGCTGGAGGATGGGACGATGATATTTAGTTTTATTTTTCCTCAAATTCAGCAGTCTGTCTCATGTAGACATAATGGTTTTCTTTCCCGTCTTGAACGTTTAGCTTGAAAGCATGAGAGAGTCGTTCGAATGTTTCGTAGAAGCCAAAGAAGTCCTTTTACTGACTCTCCGAAATAGTAGCACAAAACCTTAATATCTCGCTTTTCTGTGTCTTTGGGTGCCGCAAGAATGTCTCCCTGAATGAGCCGTAGCGAATCACTAGCCATTCCTCCTCAGTCGGCCTGTCTGCTAAAACAGCGAGTGGCTTTTCTGGCCGTCCTCATTGCAGGCTAGACCGTTCGTCACATCCGCTTCAAAAATATTCGGTCTCGGTTCTGAACGAGGGACAGAGGTTGACTTTGCAGGACTCGTGTTCCAGCCCTTTTTTGTTTTTTGTTTTTTTTTGTTTTTTTTCGGTTTTTTTACCACTGCGGTTCTTGTTTAGAATTATCATATGTATAAAAATTGAATGTTTCCCAATCGACTTTGTTATTCTGATTAAAAACCCAATGATTGTCTTTATACACTTTACAATGAAAAATGGAAAACCCACTGCCATGAATTGTGTTGTTGGACAAAAAGAAAATAATTTTTATTCAATACTGTAACTAATTTGTTAAAGATAATGTAGGTTAGGGAAACTTTCTGAATAATTGGTGGAATAACAAAAGAAAATGAAATAGAAGGAAAAAAAAACGTGCCGGAGGAGGAATCGAACCCGAGTCCTTGGCGTAAGAGTCCGAGCCCTAAACACCTTTTTTTTCCCGACTTCTTTTTTTTTTTAAAAAAAAAAGAAAGAAAATTACCTCTTCCACTTCAGGCGTTGGTCCCTATCACCCATACTACCCCCAAAAACCTATCTAGCCTAAAAACAAAAACAAAGCTAGTGCCACCGCCGCTTTCATCCTAAAGCTAACTAGGACGGCCGTTCGCCGCCACTTCAGGTTCCGCCCACGAACGAAAATTAAATATGCCCCTGAACAGTTTATAAAAAAATAAAAGGAGAAAGGAAAGGGTATAATACTTTATTATATTTTATTTATTGCTCATTTTGATCTTATTTTGTTCTTGTGTATTTATTTGGATTCGAACGCAGGTCTCCTGCTCGCCTTATTTATATTATTTTTTTATTTTTATTTTATTTTATTTTTATTTTTTTATATGTAGATATCAATGTGCGAACAGTCATAGTTAATCAAGCCTGGAAAACTAAAACAGAATGAAGGCACCATCGAAGATAGGTAACATAAATAACATGAAAAGAAAGCTACCACTTCGTAGTTAGGCTTCCTAGCTACTACGCCCACTGATAAAGATTGTTCAATATATGATCATTTGCAGTTCGTACTGACCTCATCTGCCACTGCCTGGAACATTCCAGCTACACGGCGGGCTGTGAAAGGCACTCCATAGGTACTTTGCGAAGCATTGTCGATATCTGGTATGCCCGGAAATAGCATGATGTCTTTCTTGCAAATAGAGCCAGAAGTCAAGGAAATTCTTGTGTCTGTCACGACAGAGGTAATGGACCGCATGTCCACGTATCCAGGTGACGGAGTTGGTTCGAGTCTTGGGGTAAAATGTCTCATCCGGAAACAATAACGTGTGTGCAGATGTATGTTCCGGCCTAACTCGCAAGAGATAAGCCAGCATCTGCCGCACGAGGTGCCAAACCGGTTTCGCCTCTCCACAGCTGAGGCGGTGCTCATCAAAATCTACTGTATTACAACCCACACAATTGGGAGATTCTGCCATGTGGATATTGTAGAGACGTTCTTGCGTCACCAGCTTCGCATTAACGACTACGTACCATTGGGAAACAACATCGGAATCAAGCATGGCATCGTGTACAGTCTTCCACACCACGCGCCACCGTACGTCAGGATATTTTAATTCGACCACATTTAGGGGGCGGCGTTGCAGCATGTCATGATATAGGCGTCGAGTTGTGGCCATTTGTGGTGTCGTGAGCGCTACATTGCAATAGCTTTGTTCTAAATAGAAACGTCCTATGTAAAAGAGGGGCGCTGAGATGTCCTGTAGTGGCACCGGCGGTCTTAGTGAAGCAGGTCGTAGCGCCGTCAGAAGCAGACTCGTGAGGCTCGTAGGACAACGGCGCAGCAGACATAAATGTGAGCTAACATAGAGGGCAATGGCCCTATCATGGACGTTAACTAGGCCGAGACCACCTTTTTCCTTGGGGAGGGTAAGAGATACGTATCTGATCTTCAGTAACATACCAGCGGTGACGAAGTATCCCAGCGCTGCCATAATGCTACGAGCCAAGGGTTTCGGAATGGGTAGCGTTTGGGCGACATGCGGTATGCGGGACGCAATGTATACATTGGCATAATACGCCCGCTGAACGATGTTGAGGGATCGCAAGTGCTGATTTGCAATTCCGGCCCTAATTTGGTTAAGAAGGCGTCGATAATTGAGCGTCGTCGCGCGTCGCATGTCGTTCATGAAATTTAAGCCCAAGCAGCGGACAGTATCACTGAAGTGTAAGGGGGCAATGTGTTCCTGCGGTAGCCCAATCCCGATGCTCAAGGCGACAGACTTGTCAACGTTGATTTGGCTATCAGAAGCTGTACCGTAGGTTGCAATCCAGTCCAAAGCCGCGGCCATATCGTCAGCTCCATGTATGACGATCATCAAATCATCCCCATAGGCGGTGCAGCGATAGATGGAGCCGCCGAACTGTATCCCAGTGAGCCTGTCTCGGAGACCACACAACAAAGGTTCTAAGGCCAACGCAAATAACAATGTTGATAATGGACATCCCTGTCGTACTGATCGGCGGATCGGCATGGGTGCCGTCAGTCTTCCATTAACAAGAACTCGAGAAGTAGCCCCATGCAGAAGGCGTGTCAACACTGTGATAAAGGGGTCGGGGTATTCCATGCGCCGTAGAACGGCCGTGAGGAAAGTGTGGCCCACACGGTCAAAAGCCTGGCTAAAGTCGATAGACGCCAGGGGTGCCAGCAAACGTCTCACCCGTACAAGGGAGATGAGATCTCTGTAACGACATAACGCAGTTCTGATGTTGTTTGGTCCCCCCGAGGACGTCTGATCGCTGGACAGGACGTGCAATAGTGTGCCGCGAAGACGTTGTGATAGCAGCCTCGAAAAGATCTTGAAGTCGCTCTTCAATAACGTTAAGGGGCGGTAATCGCGGACATGATTCCGTCCCTTCGGCTTATGGATGGGGACAGTCAGTCCTTCCAAGAACGCTGCAGGCAACGGTATACCCGGGGACATCAATTCCTGACAAATTTCAACCCAACACTGTACCAACAGTTGTTTAAATGCTCGATAGAACTCTAATGGTAATCCATCGATTCCTGGTGATTTATGGGGAGCACCTCTACCAATGGCGTCGAGCACTTCCTCTTCTGTCACTTCTCCCAGTAAAGTCGGTACCATGTCTGGTGGAACTGTACCGTGGACATGTGCTGAAACGGTGTCTACCATCGCCATATCAGGGAGCACTGCTGAATAAAGTTGAGCGTAATGCCCATAGAAGGCTTCTGCTATATCTGCTTGTTCTGCCACGTGTCGTCCGTTATCATGTCGGTTACCAGTGCCCTACAGCGCCTCCTGCGTTCTAGGAGCACGTGGTGCATAGATGGCCTTTCTGATTGTATCATGTCTGGAGCACGCGACCGTATAACAGCGCCCTGTAAATGATGGCGTGCTAAGGAGACGAGCTTCGCTTTCGCGCGATTGGCTATGATCTGCCTGTCAGGTGAGGGCTCCATATCAAGACATTGCCGTAGGACGGTGTAATAAAAGTTTTCCGTTCTCCTCCTCCATGCCGCCGCTTCCCGGCCGTAAGCCATGAAGGTGCGCCTAAGAGCAGGCTTCGCACATTCAATCCACCAACTGAGGGTCGATCGGTAACGACTACGACGCTGTAAGGACGCGTTCCACGACTCTTCGACAGCACCTTTACATGCCGGCTCGTCCAGATGGGCGACGTTCAGTTTCCAGGGGGGCCTACTGCGCCACACACGTGCAGGTTGGAGGGCAATGGTGCAAATATAGGCTGTGTGGTCGGTGAATGCAGTGGGCCAGAGCTCTGCTCCTCTCGTCGCCGTCGAAAGGGTGCGTGTGACGTAAATCCTGTCTAACCGACTTGATGAATGGCTTGTATAATGGGTGTAACCAGGAGCTGGGCCGTGGATGTGGCGCCACGTGTCGATCAGGTGGAGGTCACGCACTAGCATTTCCAATTCCGCACACGGGACGTGATGTGGCTGCTGATCAGACGGGGATAATGTACAGTTAAATCTCCTCCGATCACCATATCGTCTACGCGGCCCATAAATAGACGCGTAATATCTTCCGAAAAAGAGCGGGCCCGATCTCTCCGTCTCCCTGATCCTGAAGGAGCGTATACACTGATGAGTCGTACACCGTTGACAGTTACTGCCATGGCTCTTGCATTCGGTAAGTATAGTACGTCCGTAGCCGCCAAACCGTCCCGTAGCAGGACAGCCACACCACAATCGGTAGAAGCGGCGTGGGAGATGTGGGTGGTATATCCGTAGAAATCAGGGAAACTAGCGACACATACTTCCTGTAAGAGGGCCACGTCGATGTCCGCCGCATCGAGCATGCGTTGTAGCATTGTCAGTTTGTGTGGTGCCCTTATCGCGTTGATATTGATTGTGGCAAGGCGAAAGGTGTGCTGCCTAGCCTCTTCACCTAGGGTAGACGCCATGGCAATCAAAGCTAACCGCAAGAGATGCCGGACCCTCCAAACCCGTTACAAATTATGATTCTTTCACGCTAGAAGTGGCATCCCCAATGCCATCCCGTCCACTGTCACCCGTGCCCACACCAGGAAGTTCCTCAACATCGTCCGACCACAGTAGGTGCAACACGATGCTGTGTAGCTGATAGGCACCTAAATCTCTCTCACGTACGTCGTCTTTGGTAGAGGTAGACGGAGCGCCATCCATCGACGCGACCTGCTGCATCTGTGGTGCAAGAAGTAACTGGGCACTCGTAGTATGGGCAAGTGAACCGTCTACACCACTTTGGTCCTCAGCAGGCGCAGCATCCATGCCGTCTGATGAGATGTCACCTTCTTGACCGGCCGTGAGGAGGAGGCAATCGTCAGAAGGGGTCCGCCGACGTCGCTTGCGTCGTCGAGGCGAACATTGCTTTCGAACGTGGACATCCGTATCCTTATGTGGGAGGCAATCCAGCGTCGCATCACCTTCCGATAGCAAAGCCGCGGTCGGGACAATGTTCGCGTCCACGTCCATCGCGTTCTGAATGTTATGTTACGTCTGGATTCCTTGGGACTGCTGCTGCTGCTGTTGCTGTGGAGGGGGCGACATATGGGTTGGCACCGAGGGTCCTTCCTCTTCCTCCTTTGGTACTTCTGACGTCGATGGATGTGTCTGATCGCCCGTTTCGTCCTCATCTATGGTGGGCATCGTCGTCTGAGCGTACGTGAGGGGCAGGATAGCCGTCCCCGTCGAGGAAACGGAGTCTCCCACTGGTATCTGCGCAATTCTACGTTGTAAGCAGCTCAAACATGGCCTTCCTGCCCACATCCGGAACAGGCACGCGGTTGACCGTCGTACATGATGATTGCACGACAGCCACCGATGTTCAAGTAAGACGGCACATGTTTCTTGAGCTCAAGTTTAATTTGGCGCACACCATTGTAGACATTATACGTCGAGAAAGTTTGCCACTTTTCTGCAACTTGGCTGATAACATTGCCATATGGTCGGAAAGCGTCCTTGACAACTTCCTCAGGGACCTCGAAGGGGAGCTCAAAAACCCTTACAGTCCTTAGGCCCATGCCTGCATGATCCACCGTCACTGCACCGATATGCCCGTCAGAATGTTTGAATCTGAGTGAGTTCGAGTATTTAGACACCACTGTTGCGCAGACCTCTGCACTGGTCATTTTAACATAAACCACGCTCGCCGTTATAGAAAAATGTATTCCGACGACAGTCGCCGGATCTAAACGTAGATCGTCGCGTATGAACTGTTCTATTTCATAGGCTCGAGGACGCGCGTGATCTGGTTGGAAAGTAATTTAGATCGTATCGTGGCGCCGTGTGTGTGCCATAGTCGCACTGAACTTGGAACAAATACAACTCGTGCCGCGAGAAGGTAAACACAAGCAAGCGCTCACGGTCGCGCACGGCGGGGCGCAGCGGACGTCCGCGCCCCACCGCAGCCGAAAGCAGACTGTGCCCTTGGTCATTGAGCGCGTGTGTTGCTAGTGGGCACGAAATTAGGTTAAGTCCCGATGCGTTTATTGAGTCAGGAAGCCAGTAAACACGATAGCATCAGCGCTTTCTTGTTTTAAATTCTTTCCGTATTTTTGTACTTAATGAGTGTGAATTTCACTAAGTTTTGAGTGGCATTAGACTTTGTGTTAGAGCTTTGTCCGTTACTCAGTTTTCATACATGTTGATCCACTTAGTACCCACGCTTAGTAACGCCTTTCATGCTTATTTTGAGTGTGTTTGCCCCTATCGATTTTCCAACATGTTCAGTAATACGCTAGAGAATTAAATATTTTCAAGTTAGTAATTTTCGTGAGAGAGAATCTTGTTGCTTTACTTGTGAGATCTTGAGACCACGTGGCGATTGGCTGACTCTTTACGATAGCAGAATTAAAAGATAAATGGCCACTATCGCGATAGTAACAGTAATTTTGTATGTAAATAATTCAAGAATCGTGCGATGAATTTCCTCGAACTATACGTAAGATGCGAACAGGAGGTCACTTCCTTTTTTTATTCGCCCTTTAGCGAATTATTGGATTGGATTGTTTTGGGGGAAGAGACCAAACAGCGAGGTCATGGGTCTCATCGGATTAGGGAAGGACGGGGAAGGATCTCGGCCATTCCCTTACAGAGGAATCATCCCGGCATTTGCCTGGAGTGATTTAGAGAAATCATTGAAAACCCACATCAGGATGGCCGGACACGTGATTGAACCGTCGTCCTCCAGAATGCAGCGAATTATTCCTGAATGCTGTTTCCTATCCGAGAAGTATGCATATTAATAGTTCGCATTTCTTTGAAATCAATAACATGATTTTCGTTCCGTAACGGTCAAACTTACGCATATACCTTCCTTTTCCCGCCTATCCAATTTACCTGATTCCTTATTGAGAGATACTGCTGGTAAAGTATTTGTGAAACTAGTCATGTGAGGCTAAATTGTGAGAGAATAAAGTTAATTTCGTAAAATGGCTTATTCATGTGCTTTGTATTCCGAAAATAAGTTACTTCGCAATAAATTTAATGCTTGCACTTGAAACTTATTGTTTGCCCTTGAAACCTCCTTATAATGACCATCCACTCCCCCCCTACCCCCCCCCCCCCCCCAACCGCAAGAAGTAATACAAGAACCTACAAAACACTTGTAAAGAATTGCATGAGCATTTGTGGAACTTATACTCTGTGTTCGTACGTTTGATCAGAAAATGGTTCAAATGGCTCTGAGTACTATGAAACTTAACATCTGAGGTCATCAGCCCCCTAGAACTACTTAAACCTAACTAACCTACGGACATCACACACATCCATGCCCGAGGCAGGCTTCGAACCTGCGACAGTAGCAGTAGCACGGTTCCGGAGTGACGCGACTAGAACCTCTCGGCCAACGCAGCCGGCGTTTGATCAGATCTTGCATTTCCACTGCGTTTTTGTTTTGCTGAATTACATTCAGATGCTAGGGCTTAACTTATCTCTGATCCATAAGAATCCTTGCACATAGGATATATACATAGATCTGAATTAGTTGTCATCCTCCATGCTCAGAAGATTTTTGTTGTTGTGATCTTCAGTCCAGAGACTGGTTTGATGCAGCTCTCCATGCTACTCTATCCTGTGCAAGCTTCTTCATCTCCCAGTATCTACTGCAACCTACATCCTTCTGAATATTTTTAGTGTATTCATCTCTTGGTCTCCCTCTACGATTTTTACCCTCTACGCTTCCTTCCAATACTAAATTGGTGATCCCTTGATGCCTCAGAACATGTCCTACCAACCGATCCCATCTTCTAGTCAAGTTGTGCCACAAATTTCTCTTCTCTCCGATCCTATTCAATACCTCCTCATTAGTTATATGATCTACCCATCTAATCTTCAGCATTCTTCTGTAGCACCACATTTCGAAAGCTGCTATTCTCTTCTTTTCCAAACCATTTATCGTCCATATTTCACTTCCATACATGGCTACACTCCATACAAATACTTTCAGAAACGACTTCCTGACACTTAAATCTATACACGATGTTAACAAATTTCTCTTCTTCAGAAACGCTTTCCTTGCCATTGCCAGTCTACATTTTATATCCTCTCTACTTCGACCATCAGTTATTTTGCTCCCCCAATAGCAAAACTCATTTACTACTTTAAGTGTCCCATTTCCTAATCTAATTCCCTGAGCATCACCCGACTTAATTAGACTACATTCCATTATCCTCGTTTTGTTTTTGTTGGTCTCCATCTTATATCCTCCTTTCAAGACACTATCCATTCCGTTCTACTGCTCTTCTAAGTCCTTTGCTGCCTCTGGCAGAATTACAATGCCATCGGCGAACCTCAAATTTTTATTTCTTCTCCATGGATTTTAATGCCTACTCCGAATTTTGTTTCCTTCACTGCTTGCTCAATATACAGATTGAATAACATCGGGGAGAGGCTACAACCCTGTCTCCCTTCCCAACCACTGCTTCCCTTTCATGTCCCTCGACTCTTATAACTGCCATCTCGTTTCTGTACAAATTGTAAATAGCCTTTCGCTCCCTGTATTTTACCCCTGCCACCTTCAGAATTTGAAAGAGAGTATTCCAGTCAACATTGTCAAAACCTTTCTCTATGTCTACAAATACTAGAAACGTAGGTTTGCTTTTCCTTAATCTAGCTTCTAAGATACGTCGTAGGGTCAGCATTGCCTCACGTGTTCCAATATTTCTACGGAACCCAAACTGATCTTCCCCAAGGTCGGCTTCTACTACTTGCAGCCGTGACTTATGAAACTGATAGTTCGGTAATTTTCACATCTGTCAATACCTGCTCTCTTTGGGGTTGGAATTATTATATTCTTCTTGAAGTCTGAGGGTATTTCGCCCGTCTCATACATCTTGCTCACCAGATGGTAGAGTTTTGTCAGGACTGGCTCTCCCAAGGCCGTCAGTAGTTCTAATGGAAAGTTGTCTACTCCGGGGGCCTTGTTTTGACTCACGTCTTTCAGTGCTCTGTCAAACTCTTCACACAGTATCATATCTCCCATTTCATCTTCATCTACATCCTCTTCCATTTCCAAAATATTGTCCTCAAGTACATCGCCCTTGTATAGACTCTCTATATACTCCTTCCACCTTTCCGCTTTCCCCTCTTTGCTTAGAACTGGGATTCTATCTGAGCTCTTGATATTTATACAAGTGGTTCTCTTTTCTGCAAAGGTCCCTTTAATTTTCCTGTAGGCAGTATCTATCTTACCCCTAGTGAGATAAGCCTCTACATCCTTACATTTGTCCTCTAGCCATCCCTGCTTAGCCATTTTACACTTCCTGTCGATCTAATTTTTGAAACGTTTGTATCCTTTTTTGCCTGCTTCATTTACTGCATTTTTATATTTTCTCCTTTCATCAATTAAATTCAATATTTCTTCTGTTACCCAAGGGTTTCTACTAGCCGCTCAGAAGATAACGTGTCTCATTAGTTGGTTCTAAACCAAAACCCATTCGATGTGGTGAAAGGGAATGGTTTATTAGGAAAGTTACAGTGAGGTACGTATTAATTAACTAAAAATGTGAATCATACGTATGTACATACAATAATTTTTGTAAATATACATATGAATGAAGACATTCGGCTTTTAACTCCCCAGGTTCGCCCCAGGACGGCCACAGCAGCGACGGACGGCCCTGGCATTGAGATGGCGTTCAGACTGTGTGGGCGGCGTGGGCGACGCCGCCCCCACGCGTGCGGCCCGGCTTCTGCGCCTGCGCCGTGGCCCACGCTCGCCACTGGTTGAGTCCACCCTCCTGTAACAGAGGCAGGCGGTCCGGTCTCGCAACAAAATGGTTCAAATGACTCTGAGCACTATGGGACTTAACATCTATGGTCATCAGTCCCCTAGAACTTAGAACTACTTAAACCTAACTAACCTTAGGACATCACACAACACCCAGTGATTACGAGGCTGAGGGTCTCGTAACAGCCTGGCCCGGCAAGGCGCGTCGCGAGCACGAGCGACCACCTGCTGGCGGCGCCTGCCATCGCCAAACTTGCGTTCAAAGCCAGAAATGTCCAAACCGTACAACTTACACGGGGTCGACACAGAAGTGGGTCATATTCCTGCTTTCACAGACAGTAGCTGTCGCACTATTTTTCCTGTCGTGATCAAAGACACACATTGACTGCGCAATCTTGGCAACTGATGAGTTACTGTATTCATACGATTGTGGCTGAAGATATCTTTGTGTTTAGAATTCCGTGCCTTTGTCCGTAAAAATGGAACCCTTATAGCATCGATTTCTTGTCCGTCTATCTGTCTGTTAACAAACGTTTTGTTAGGAATGGTTAGACGTACTAAGTTCAAATTTACGTCACACGTTAAGACCTATAGACCACTGACAGTGAAAAAATTTTAACCCTCACAGACCTGAATTTCTTCTGGAGGAAGAAAATTTTTTATTTACGTGGTAGTGCTCATGCGTCACATTTCAATGATTTTAGATGCAAAATTTATAAAAATATGTACTCTTTTCGATATATACTTTGTTCACTTGGCTTCATTTTGTGGACTAAAATAACAAATTACGAAATATTTTTTGCTGTAATAAATAGTAAAATGATCATTCAATAATTACCATTCAAAATAACAACAACAGTATTCAGTTATACAATGGAATATAGCCAACCAACCACATCTGTGTGATCTAGTGGTCACGAGCTGCTACTTACCGCTACATTGACTTGTCGATATTTTCGTAGTGATGCCCAACAGTTGGCAGCAGTTGAACATGATGCAAAGCTTGAACATTCACAAATGTGCACATCCGGTTTCCATTGAGAAAAAATAAATCTCTTGAAGCTAAGACACAGTAAAAGTTAATGTACACAACTGCAGCCAGAGAGCCTCAAAGGGTTAAGCTGCTAAGTCAATTCAGTAAGAAGATGCGGCCATTTACGTCACGTATTTTGGTACCCAAAAACTCACTCATCAGAAGTGACGGGGTGCATCCCGTTGACATGGAATAATGAAATTTTGCAAGAAGCGTGGTTTCACAGTACAAGTAAAGCAAAAAGTTCCAGAATTGTTAATTTGTAATCTTACTACGCGAACAATTTGTTATCCGATATCAAATTTAAAATTAAAACAGTCACTTTTCCTGCATTCAGGCAGACTTGGTCGCAATTGCAAAAGTGAAACATCAGGCAAGGAACCACTTCATTGCTCATATGACGCGTTTCAAAATTTATCCATTATCAGGTATCCAGGGTCTGGGAATACTCGTTTCACATACAACTTGAAACGCCTGGATATCTGATAATGTGTAAATGGAGAAACGCGTAATATGAGCGATGAAGTCGTTCCTTGCCTGATGTTTGACTTCTATCACTGCGACCCAGTCAGATTGAATAAAAATTACTAATTATCATAATAATGGTCACGTCCCTCCTGCTTGACTTTATGTCACATTTATGTAATTGAAATTAAAACATTCTCGAAAATCGTGGAATCTCTGGGACCGATATCTTGCTAGTATTAGTGTCGACATTCTCCATTCTTGGAATGCATAAACGTGCTGTACACATAACTAAGTTTGTACGGAACCCCCAGTGGGCGAATCCTAGACGCCACTGGCCAGTTTGCTTTTTCACCACTACTGTAGTCTACTCGCAATATTTAACTGCGATTGTCTGGTATCGTGAGATAAACAGGTAATTTTCCCTCACCGCCAAAACATTGTCCATTACGCACTGCGTAAGACAGACATAAGTACCTGGACACATATAGGGTGATTTTTTCCACTTTGTAGAAACTCTAGGAACTGATCGATGACAGGAAACGCAACAAAAAAGATCTAATGAACTTATGTCCAGAAATGCATGGTTTCCATGTTAGAGACCATTTATTCAGTCATATTTTGTTACAGACACTGCGGTCTAATACGCGTTGTACCGTGCAGCCACAGTCAGAATATGCATGGTTTCCTCCTATAGCGTGATGATGTTCCTCCTACGTGATTCCCTAGCGCCCTGTCCTGCCATAGTTAATTGCTAATATTGTGTCCAATTCACTTCTCTTGCTGACTCACCTTGTAGCGGATGTCATAGAGTGTTGTACACAATAGCTCCGTATTCGAATCGAGAGCTTGCCGACATGGTGTTTACTTACGGAAAGGCAAATGGCAACGGGCGGCGGGTAGCAAAGTTGTATCAGGAGACCTATCCCCACCCACAACAACCACAGCAATCAACGTTTTCAACGGTGTCTGAGGCAGGGTCGGTTCAGGAAGCAGGAAATCGTGAAGGACGTACCCGAAATGTTCGGACACCAGACTTGGAGGAAAATGCGGTTAACACTGTGGAAGGAGACAGCCATGTCAATACCAGGCAGTTTTCCCGCCAGTTCACGATAAGCCAGACGACCGTGTGGAGCATTCCCCATGACAATTGTTAGTTACTACCCTTATCACTTACAGCCTGTACAGGCCTTACTAACGACAGACTTTCCACATCGGGAGCAGGTTTGTTAGTAGTTTCTTCACCAGGCAACCACGATTCTGGGATTTGTATCATCCATCATACTCATAGACGGAGGCCATCATGTTTATGCGGGTGGTACCTTCAGCTTTCATAACAGTCATGGGATAGGATGCAGAGGCCCCATCGTTTGGTGACGGCAAATATTCAGTATCGGTGCAGCCGGAATGTACAGTTCGGGATAATTGACGACCGTATGTTGGGACCAGTCTTCCTTCCACGGCACCTAACATGCTGGAACTATCGGGGTTTCTTGCGGGTGTCTTTGCCTCCCCTACTGGAAGAAATGCCACTGATGATTCGAAGGGTTATGTGGCTGCTACATGATGGTGCTTCAGCCCACGTCGCCGTTAACGTCAGGGCGAATCTCAATAGACTCTTCCGTGGTGGATAGATCGGACAAGGGCGTCCAGTTGCATGACTTACTCGTTCACCTGATCTCAATCCGTGTGATCTCTGGTTACGGGGCCATCTCAAAAGTGTCGTGTATGCAGAGTCGATTCCATATGTCGAGGCAGTAGAGCAGCGTTTCGTGGTGCCTTTGGTACCTTTCGGATGCAGCCTGGCGGATGTCAACGTGCGAGACAGAACATACTACGGGGCGTACAAGCATGCGTTGAGGCACATGGAAACCATTTTCATCATATACTGTAACTGTGACTGAATAGTACAGCGCGTATTAGACCGCAGTCTCTATAAAAATGTATGATTGAATAAATGGTCTCTAGCATGGAAACCGTGCATTTACGGACGGAAGTTGGTTAGTCCTTTCTTGTTCCTGATTCTCTCATCGATCAATCCCTAAAGCTTGTACACTGTGGAAAAAGTCACGCTGTATAAGTAGGATTAATATGGGGTGTGGCGGTTTTCTCTCTTATGACGACTTGAGGTCTGCTAGGGACACATTCAGTGACGCGTCTGAGTGGCTGTGGAGGAATGGTAGCCCATTTAGTCCCAAGAGCCGAAACCAGAGAAAAAATGATTCAAATGGCTCTAAGCACTATGGGACTTAACATCTGAGGTCATCAGTCCCCTAGACATAGAAATACCTAAACCTAACTAATCTAAGAACATCACACACATCCATGCCCGGGGCAGGATTCGAACCTGCGACCGTAGCAGCAACGTAGTTCCGGACTGAAGCGCCTAGAACCGCTCGGCCACAACCGCCGGCGAACCAGAGAAACTGGAGAAGTTTGGCGCTGGGATCTGGAGCGAACACGAAGTTCCAACTCATCCCCAAGGTGATCTGTTTGGTCAGTCCGTTTCAGGAATGTTACTGTCCACTGAACATCGCCCCTGAGACGGTCCTTCACGACAGGGTACACAGTCGTGCTGATGCGAACAGTAATCGTCTGCGAAGTGTTCCTCTAGAGTATACAGTACACAAAGTTGTCAAGTGCGTTCATATCAACCCATAATTAGCGTTTTCTAATGCGCAGCAAGGGGACCACACCCTAACCAAGGAAGACTCCCACATGGCGTAACAAGTAGTCCTCCGTACCTCACATTCGGCAGGTAACTTTCTCCAGGAATCTGTCAAAGCCAAATCCTTCCGTCGGACTGTCACAGTGTACGGCTCACTCCAGATGACTCGCTCGTTTCCGCAGGAGGAGCTGTTCGGCCATTGAAGCCTATTATTTTTAACTCCCTACCATCAGCCGGTCTGCTACCTGGACTCTTGATAGAGCTGAGGAGTGATTCACGCGACTTTTTACAGATACCCTCTGCCAGGTGCTGGTTTAGCTGTTGCTTTTGCTTCGCATTCCCACTTCACAGTCACGCCACTGAAAGTCGACTTGGGAGGGATCAGAAGGGTTGGCATGTCCCTGAAAGATCTGTTACTGAAGTGACAGCCAACGATTAGTCCACGTTCGAAGTCAGTGAGGTCGCCTGATCGGGCCATTGTAGCGTTACCGCCGCTCTGCTCGAAATATGGTTGTCCTAGCCTCCTTTTATACTGCTGTGTCAGTCTGATGCAACGTCTGCTGAGCGGTTCCGCAGTACGTGGGAGTGTCCTGATACTTTTGAGCAGATACTGTGAGTCTGGGAAAAATGTTTGGCGTGACTTTCGTGTGCACCGGCCGGCTCTTGCGGGTCGCCGAGAACGACAGGTGCGATTCTTTCTCCCACTGGCTGACAATTCAGACTGGAGCAGACATTACCGTACCGACGAACGGAATTCACCTTTGACCTCTGTTTAATATATACTAGTGGACGCCGCTGGAGAGGAGATAATGTTGTGAGTGGCGACAAGGGACGACGACGGCGAAGGGCGCTGGGAGGACGCTCCTGAGTTCTGGGGAAAACTCCGTTACACGATTCCTATTCTACTCCTCCTCGAACAACAGTTTTCGGATACATCATTGTAACAGTATTCCTGTTATAGCAGAAGACAAAGATACAGCGTAATACAAGCACAACGAACAGCGGATTAATCACCGCCAGGGGATATGACTCTAGCTACCCTGTAACACCCTGTGTAGCCTTCATGATGGGTTGAGTTCTGCGAGGAAGGGAGTCTGCAAGTTCCTTCCGATGTTCACCTGAAGCCACTGGATGAAGTAGTGCTACCACCCTCGGAGGGGTAGCGACTGCTACGTTTCAACCGCTAATCGCAGATTTTCTTAAGAGAGTAAGAGCGGGTAAATTAGCGGGTCAGATGAGGTGTGGAAGAATGCCCCAGTGTAACTGAAATCAGGAATGTATGCCTGCAGCCATGTGACAAACAGGGATGTTATCATCTTGGAACGTGGGAGCGTCAAGAATATACTCATCGCGAATATGAGTATGTAGAATGCAGGGCAACACTTGATCACCGAGAGTACTGAAGTAAAGATCCCGTCTGGCGTTAACGATAACCTAAACGAGTAGGTCGAAGTACGAAAAACACCCCCAGAGCATGAAAGGGCGTCCTTTCGAAGGCAGTTATGGTCGTTGTGTTGGGTGACTGCTGACGATGGGTGTCGTAGCTGGGTTCGCAATTCAGAAACGCTTTCTGTACGTAAATCCGTTTCAGGCTCTCTACTAGCCCGCACGACTGTTTCTGTGTTGGAATGCTGTGTTGGACAATACTTGAGTGCTGGAAATGTCAGTATGGTAGCGGGAAGCGAGAGATGGTAAGCTGAAACCGTGGTCTGAAATCAGAACTTGCAATATCACGGATATGCATTGCACTGCCAGAACGAAGTACGTACAATACGCAATCCGTCAGTTCTTTGTTAAGAATATATATTGATACATGTACACAAGCAAATTATAACGTTGCGAATATACTGCGCCACACTCACGTGACATACACTGACGAAAAACCATCACAATACCAAAACGTAATTAGTGCTGAATAATGAAATTCCTGGAACACATTTGTCTAAATAACGTTACAAGATGACAGGTTAATGAAAGCTCTGGAAAAGCCATTACAAATGTGAAATAGCGGTACGTTAATAACAGCTGTAGCCGCCATAATGTTAAATGCAAGCATGCAGACGTGCACGCACTGTGTTGTACAGGTGCCGGATGTCGGTTGGTGGGTTGGAGTACTATGGCTGTAGCACTTGGACGCTCAATACAGGGACGGTTAAAGTTGTTGTTCGATGACGTCTCGTATGTGCTGTATTGGAGACAGATCTTGTGACATTACACAGAATCAGCGGTGACGAGTGAAAATGTGTGCCAGACAGGGATTCGAACCGGGGATTTTCTGCTTACTCCCTTCCCTTTCCTTTCGTTTTCCCCTTCCACATTCAGATTACATATAATGTATCACGGCTGCGAATTCCACGTGGTCTCTGTTCTGTCAAGCCGGCCGGGGTGGCCGAGCGGTTCTTGGCGCTACAGTCTGGAACCGTTCGACCGCTACGATCGCAGGTTCGAATCCTGCCTCGGGCATGGATGTGTGTGATGTCCCTAGGATAATTAGGTTTAAGTAGGGGACTGACGACCTCAGAAGTTAAGTCCCATAGTGCTCAGAGCCATTTGAACCATCTGTTCTGTCAGACATGTTAGTAAGAAAAGACATGACGCATTCATATAACTGATTCGCGTCGATGGGCAACAAATCCACATTCTTCAGTGCGCATGCACAAATACGTCCGACCTCCTGCAGTCATCTGCGAGGACTCGGGTGGGCTGGCGAGAGGCGGCGCTAGATGGGAGTGTGGGTCGGCGGAGAGACGTGCCGTGATGGTCCGTGAATCTCACGTGGAGCAGTTGTTAACGCGGCGTTCACTAATTCCGCGTAATATCCTGATGCATCTGACATTAACAATCCCCTTTCCTTTCCTTTCCTTTGTCCCCCCTCCATTTTGAATTTACATCTAATGTATAACAGCTGCAGATTTCACGTGGTGTCTGTTCTTTCGGAGATGTCCGAAATAACAGACACCACGCATTCATATCATATCGATGCTCTGTAGAGCACGTTGCGTTACAGTAGCGGCATGTGGGCGAGCGTTATCCTGTTGGAAAATACCCCCTGGCATGGTGTTCATGAATGGCAGCAGGACTAATCGATTCACCAGACTGACGTACAAATCTGCAGTCAGTGTGCCTTGGGTAACCACGTCAATGTTCCTGTTGCCATACGAAATCGCACTGCAGACCATAACTGCAAGTGAATGTTCGGTGTGTCTAGCAAGCAGACGGTTCCAGGCCCTCCTCAACCGGCCTCCTTCTTACCAACACACGGCCATCACTGGTTCCGAAGGATAGGCAGCTTTTACCAGAAAACACAACAGACCTCTATCCCATCCTCCAATGAGCTCTCGCTTGACAACACTGGCGTCGCAAATGGCGGTCGTTTGGGGTCAGTGGATTGCACGCTACAGGGCAATTGGCTCGGAGCTGTCCTTGAAGTTGGTTGGTTGCTTGATTTGGGGGAGGGCACCAAACAGATAGGTCATGAGTCCCATCGGATTGGGGAAGGTTGGGAACGAGGTCGGCCGTTCCCTCTCTAAGGCACTTGCCTGAAGCAATTTAGGGAAATCACGGAAAATCTGAACGAGTAGGGCCGGACGCGGGTTTGAACCATCGACCTCCCGAATGGGAGTCCACTGTGCTAACCACTGCGCCACCTCGCTCGGTTGTCCTCGAAATAACCGATCTGTAACAGTTCGTTGTGTCAGTGTGGTGCCAAGTGCAGCTCAAGCTGTTGCTGGGGATGCAGTACGACGCGCCGCAGTCATACGCCAACACAATGGTCTTCTCTCTCGGTAATGCCACGTAGCTGTCTGGAGCCCAGTCTTCCAGCGACCGTACCTTCCCGCGCACACTGCTGCCAACAATCATGTTCAGTGGATACATGCCTGCCACGTTTTCCTGCAGTACCTCGGAAGGAACATCCAGCTTCTCGTAGCCTTATTACACGACCACGATCAAAGTCGATGAGCTCTTGATAATGGAATCTTCGTCGTCTATTTCAGGCGCTGTTGTCTAAAATCGGGTCACCACCTCCAATCTCAAAGGTAACTAACGGTCACGACCGTTACAGCGTGTATTTAAAGCAAACCTCATTTGCGTCATAACAATGGTGCTATAACCGTCAGTCTTATGCGACTGACTCGAAATTTGAATGGACGTCGTCTTTCAGATGTAGAAATACGCCTACCAACTTTCGTTTATCTCCCACAACTTCATGGTGTTGAGATTTTTTTTCCATCGTTGCATATAATTATGGAAATGCCGTTCTACCTTGAGCAAACACAGGTTGTTCGTGCTTGACACCAAATCTTGTTTTGGTGAAATGGCATCAAAGTTTTTGGGGACGAGCAAACCATCACATTACTGATATGCTGTATTTGCGCAGGTGAATCTCGCCCACCACGTGACGTCATCGACAACTGACGTTAGTGTCCTAAGCGACGTCACCCAGCGGATGACCAGGTGGAACGCTGCTTATAGAAGATTACGCTCTATGCAATCGTCTTCTGACGACGACGATAGTGTTAATCTTCGAAAGGACTAGTTTTAACTCCCGTTTGACGTTAACTGATCACCAGACACCAGACACCGGACACCCGGATAACCGAGCATGACCGGTCACCGCTGACGTCTCACCTCGCCCCTCGTCCCGGCTCGCCGCACTGTACTGTACAAATCCAACGCCTCTCTCTCTCTCTCTCTCTCTCTCTCTCTCTCACACACACACACACACACACACACACACACACACACACACACACACACAATGTATTTATCTCTGTCTCTCTCTCTCTCTTTTAATACAAAAGCAACGTTTCGAAGAACGGGTACGTGACACAGCTAAATTCATAAAGCACTTGGAAAGTAAAATGATATTTCAATACAATCGCGGATAGAAGTCGAGTCTCATTTCCAAACAGAAGATATATTTTTCCTTTCATTAATAGGAAACATTAAATAAGTGCTGTCCGTATAATGTAGAAGAAAGCATACAAAGAACATTAAACACTTACAGACGTAACTTGTCATACTTTTCGCTTCTTTACAACAGAAACAAAATTATAGTTATTGTTGACGAGTAGTAAATCACTAACACGTTCCGGATTTGATTGGCTGCGGCGATTTGTTAGTAACACGCCGGCTTTACTAAAACATCGTTCACTAGGGGCGCTTGTTGCTAGCATACATAAAATACGTCTTGCAACTGCAGCCAGGCCTGGCAGATTTGTTTCATATCTGCTCCACCACTTTAAGATGTCATCATCATCTCCGAGGTGAATTAAAATGTACAGATCTACTTCATCTGCTGCGGATGATATGCTGTTCCTCCATTCCTTGAAACGATCACTCTTTTTAGGTGGTGATGACACAATACTTGAAGGATCTATGATAATAAACATGAGAGACAAGTAATACAGAACTGATGTGGAAATCATCGAAACGTTCCCGTAAAAACGAGGTGTTTTACGTTAATGAAATATTGTACGCATTATAACATTCCCGTTTCTCTATAATACACTATCCACTAACAATGCAATAACGATTATGTTAATGATTACATGTTATACCTGCGTAAGTAACACACATTTGTCGCACATTGCTTAGAATTTCCCGCTTTTGATTTATTTCAAGCATATTAAGAAACGTAGCAATTTTATGTCTGGAAGTGATCACAATATTCTCACAAACGAAAGTCTAGGCTCGATTTTTAATCCTTTGCCGGCCGGTGTGGCCGAGTGGTTCTAGTCGTTACAGTCTGGAACCGCGGGACCGCGCGGTCGCAGGTTCGAATCCTGCCTTGGACAAGGATGTGTGTGATGTCCTTAGGTTAGTTAGGTTTAAGTAGTTCTAAGTTCTAGGGGACTGATGACCACAGAAGTTAAGTCCCATAGTACTCAGAGCCATTTGAACCATTTTTAATCCTTTATACCTCCTGTTAAAAAATACACATCTGTTAGTATGCATCAATTACGCTAGCTAATTATAAATCTACCGCGTATCATAATGAAACAGTGCCTTTAACTGCAGTAATTACTCACCTGACAGTTAGTCATTGACACTGCAAATTTGTTGCAGTTTGTGAAACAAAAGAAGAACTAACTGGACTGTCGGTTCTTTTTCGCCTTCTAATTCACCTGTGGCCTCTTTAAATGGTCTCAGAAAATGCACAGTTTTCCCTGCAACCTCATTATCATATCCTTGCAATCTGTAAGCGGAATCCTTTTCTGTCAGCAAAGCAGCAACTTCGTTAAACTGAGTGTGTAAGGATTCCAGCATAGTGTACAAAGCTGTTCCAGAGTGTGCAGACCTCTTGTTTCAACGATGATTTTAAAGACGAGCAGAGGCCACTTTTCTTAATGTACCTTACAATACATTTTGCAGTACTTATTGCTGATGCGATGTTCGGGGCATGATTTAACAAGAAGTTATCTTCATCGAAAGTATGGCTAAGTTCTGTGTTTATACAATGAGCAGCACAAGGAATCCTTTCGTGATTTTGCAAAGCCTTTATTACATTGGCACCCTGGTCGGAGACAAAAACAAAACTGTGCAACATGTCCGCCGAAATGTCCCAATCAGCCATCCTCTCTTCAACTTCTTTCATAATATTTACTCCCATCTTCTTAACGTCCGGAAATTTTGTTGTAAATAACGCATTGTTCACAAGAGACCAATCTGTGCTAGTGTAATGTGTTGTAAGCGTCAAATAGTGCACCGGATTATGCGAATCAGTCCGCATATCAATTGTCGCAGAACATGTTTTATTAATAACTTCCGCAATAACAGAAGGCATTATGCTGTTTCGCATTGCATGAACTTGTTCTTTGACATGTCTGCTTATAGTAGAGGGATGTGGCATGATATCTGCCACGGTAACTTCTCCATAATGCGCACCTAGATGTATTATTTATTGGCCTAGTTCTCTGATACCTTAACCGGAAACAGCATTAAAAGGCCTCATATCTTTAGCACACATTGCAACACACTTGGCTGTAATACTATTTTTTATTACTGCCGCTATCCCTGAACGAGCTGTCTCTTTGTGAGATTTCTTGCAACTGTATTTCTTTAAATGAGTGGTTCCCGACTGGAAACACAATAATGTGGAGCAGTTTATGCACTATACGTACCCAGTAGACGCACTGTTTTCGTCCACAGCCAACAGAAATGTACTCCACACTTGGCTTTTTAGAACTTCCCGTTTCTTCAATGTGTAAATATTGCCTTCAAGCTTAGGTCTTAATGCACGGGCTTCCTTGCGCTGCATGATTATCTTCGAATATAATGACTTTTCTGGAGACTAGAAATCTACTCTGTAGGAATCAGCATGGGTTTCGAAAAAGACGGTCATGTGAAACCCAGCTCGCGCTATTCGTCCACGAGACTCAGAGGGCCATAGACACGGGTTCACAGGTAGATGCCGTGTTTCTTGACTTCCGCAAGGCGTTCGATACAGTTCCCCAAAGTCGTTTAATGAACAAAGTAAGAGCATATGGACTATCAGACCAAATGTATGATTGGATTGAGGAGTTCCTAGATAGCAGAACGCAGCATGTCATTCTCAATGGAGAGAAGTCTTCCGAAGTGAGAGTAATTTCAGGTGTGCCGCAGGGGAGTGTCATAGGACCGTTGCTATTCACAATATACATTAATAACCTGGTGGATGATATCGGAAGTTCACTGAGGCTTTTTGCAGATGATGCTGTGGTGTATAGAGAGGTTGTAACAATGGAAAATTGTACTGAAATGCAGGAGGATCTGCAGCGAATTGACGCATGGTGCAGGGAATGGCAATTGAATCTCAATGTAGACAAGTGTAATGTGCTGCGAATACATAGAAAGATAGATCCCTTATCATTTAGCTACAAAATAGCAGGTCAGCAACTGGAAGCAGTTAATTCCATAAATTATCTGGGAGTACCTATTAGGAGTGATTTAAAATGGAATGATCATATAAAGTTGATCGTCGGTAAAGCAGATGCCAGACTGAGATTCATTGGAAGAATCCTAAGGAAATGCAATCCGAAAACAAAGGAAGTAGGTTACAGTACGCTTGTTCGCCCACTGCTTGAATACTGCTCAGCAGTGTGGGATCCGTACCAGATAGGGTTGATAGAAGAGATAGAGAAGATCCAACGGAGAGCAGCGCGCTTCGTTACAGGATCATTTAGTAATCGCGAAAGCGTTACGGAGATGATAGATAAACTCCAGTGGAAGACTCTGCAGGAGAGACGGTCAGTATCTCGGTACGGGCTTTTGTTTAAGTTTCGAGAACATACCTTCACCGAAGAGTCAAGCAGTATATTGCTCCCTCCTATGTATATCTCGCAAAGAGACCATGAGGATAAAATGAGAGAGATTAGAGCCCACACAGAGGCATACCGACAGTCCTTCTTTCCACGAACAATACGAGACTGCAATAGAAGGGTGAACCGATAGAGGTACTCAAGGTACCCTCCGCCACACACCGTCAGGTGGCTTGCGGAGTATAGATGTAGATGTAGATGTAGAGAGACACATCACAAATAAGAAGCCCGTACTGGCTGCAGTCTCACACGGATAATGACACGTGTAATGTGTTTGAAGTTACGTGCTACGTGTTCGGTCACGGCTTCTATGCTCGGTCACGAGAACTAGAGCGGACAGCCTGTCCAGTTAGGGTGTGCTCTCCCTACCTCGCTTAGTCAGTCATACAGGACTCTAATTTGCACTCCACGTCGCCACGGCGACGGGACTAGGTCCTTCTTACTCGTCTTCGCTTAGGGCACAGCCCTATGGCTTCCTGCTCCGGCGAGACTATCCTCCAATGTGTTGTACTTGAGGGATACAGATCACTGTGCGCCACGTATTATTGGACTGTGTTTTATTTTCCGACCAGTGGGCCGCGGCGGTTTTGCCGGTGGGTGTGCCCTCTCTTTGTCCAACGTTGTTCCCAAGATTTTAGGGAGATGGTTTTAAAGTGTTAGTAGAGTGACTGGCTCACCCATATTTTTTGTAAGCAGTCACCAGTGCCTTTCTTTTACCTCCCTTGTCGTTTTACTTTTGCTTTGATCTATGCATAGGTACTTTTACTTTTTCTCCATTGATTTAGAGCATGCGAGATTGATTGTGCATGAGTGTAGAACGATTTTCGAGATTTTAGCCACATTCGTTAGTTGTAGTGCCTGTAAGGACCCTGATAACGGCGCCGTTGTGCGCCCACTGACTCCAGACACACACACACCCAAGATTTGCACTCAGGAGACACACCCGCAGGTCGACCTGGAGGACTGGAGGACTCGCTGCCGCGCAGGGTTCAGCCCTCCGTCCCTGATTAGTGGACAGCAGCCGGCAGCTTCGGTGTCTTCCTGTGGCAGACGGAACAGAACGAGCATCAGCAGTGGTTACTGAGACAAGGGCTGAGACTACGCACTCAACAGTCAGCAAGAATCACTCAGCAGTCAGTAATGTCACATTTGTTAAGATGGTTGAGGTATTTGTGTGGCGCTTCCCGTGTGATCTGCGGCGATGGGGATGGCAGTGACACCACGTGTCCAGGTTCTCCCTCGTCGTCAGCTATCCTAGTGGCTTCACACTTTAGTAACTTCACCTTTCAGAGCCTGTTTTCTGCTCGTTCGCCATATGAGTACTTATTGATGCGTTGTATCTAGACCTTCCTTGCGACACTCTGCTTTACCACTAGTATGATGGTATCTCTAGGCTACGAAGATGACATTATGCTTCACTTGCAGACTTTGGTGCCTAATCGTTCCCTAGTGCTGCAATAACTTCCACTTTTCCTCGCAACTCGCTCAGCATTTCCCCCTCGCTAGCAGTCTGCTGGTCAATGACACAGGCAGTTCGGACTTCTGGGAGATGCAAGGGTACAACATTGTCGAACTTTTAGTGCTCATCGGGGGTATTATACAGGGTGAGTCAGGAGGAAAGGTACATTCTTTGAGGCGTGATACTAGTTGTAAATGTAAATGTCGTCTGACTAGGGCCTCCCGTCGGGTAGACCGTTCGCCGGGTGCAAGTCTTTCGATTTGACGCCACTTCGGCGACTTGCGCGTCGATAGGGATGAAATGATGATGATTAGGACAGCACAACACCCAGTCCCTGAGCGGAGAAAATCTCCGACCCAGCCGGGAATCGAACCCTGGCCCTTAGGATTGATATTCTGTCGCGCTGACCACTCAGCCCTTTTCTTAACCGTTTCCGGGTAAACCAACGAAAACAACCAGGAACGGGAAACGTGTAGCGTCGTGCTCACTAACCGTGTCAGTACGCAGTTCACTTGCGAATGCTGCAGTTGTTTACCTCAAGTCAGTCCGACAGTGCTTGTCGTAATGTACCGTACTACAGTGTTGTTAGGTGAACAACGAATACAGTTTTGCGTAGTGAAAAAGCCACGGAACCTCACACGTGCAGGGAATGCTGACATGGTGTTTGTCTATCGTATGTACGATGGGAATTCCGGGGCTGCTGTGCGAGAATACCAGCAACGATTACCGGATGGCAGAGTGCCATATAGCAGGGTGTTCAGCAGGTTGTTTCACGGATTGCGTGACCGCGGTAGGCTTCCCAGCGTAAATTTTGTCTTTGAACGTCCCGTACAACAAATTCTTAATGAAGTTGAGAACATTCTTCAAGTAGTGGAACGCAACGCTGCTACTAGCTCTAGAAGAATTCCTGCCCAACTTGGTATTCCACGAACACGAGTGATACGCACAGTACACGAGCACGGTCTGTATCGCTTTCATCACCAGAGTGTACAGCATCTGTACGGAGGAGATGCTGCCGCCCGGCGAGAATTCTGTCAATGAATCAGTGCCAATGAGCGATTAATTCCAGGCATTCTATTCGACGATAAGTCAAAATTTACCCGCAACGGAATCAACAACACGCCCAACTCTGATGTCTAGGCAAATGAAAATGTGCACGCTACTGTGGAAACGAATATTCAAAGACGTTTCTTAGTCAACGTGGGGTGCGGTATTATTGATGACCAACTCATAGGTCCAGTTGTCTTAGATAACCGTCTTACTGGGACACGGTATCTCGAGTTCCTTCAAAATCTCTTACCAGAATACGTGGAGGACATCCCTTTGGGAACAAGAGCTCGTATGTACTTTCAGCATGACGGAGCTCCTACACATTCCGTGTGTCCAGAGACACAGTATCTCAGCACAACGTATCGTGGTCGTTGGATCGGTCGCCGTGGAGTAATTGCTGGACCACCGAGGTCACCCGATCTTACCCCATTGGATTATTTATTGTTTGTGTGGGTGGCTGAAGAGGGACGCCTACAAGTGCAGAGTGGACACAAGAGAGGAACTTCTCGCTCGTATTTTACATGCTTGTGCCCAGGTAAAGGAATGCAAAACTGAGCTCCGATCGGTGACACGACCCTTGTCTACAAGAGCAGCAACATGTATTGATGGTGACGGTGGACTCTTTGAAGATCTTCTGTGAGGAAACGTACACAATTAAACAAACCATAACATAACAGTATCTTAATTTACCGTCACGTGCACCTTTCCCGTTCATGGCTGTTTTCGTTGGTTTACCCGGGAACGGTTAAGAAAAGGGCACATGTTTATTAGAAGTTCTTTGTTCAGAATGACTAGTAGTATCACGCGTCAAAGCAAATATCTTTCCTCCTGACTCACCGTGTATATTTTGACTCAATACTTAAACATTGTATAATTCCAATTATTCTTTCACTATCATGAAGCTAATTTACATGGTTTTCAGTGGTTGATACGTCGAATCGATAACGCAGTCTTTGCAGAGGTCATTTCTTACACACTAACTCAATTATTCATATACTTGTAAATTCATCTGTTAGTTTGCATGTAATTCTCTTATTACGTAAATTGAAGGGGTAGGGGGAGAAAGGAAACCAACAGGAAGGAACTGATGCGTCAGGACTTGGTGTGGATTCAGCGGCAACGAGTCAAACTATGTGCCACCTGGACTGAAATCTGGAATATCATGCTTACTAAGCATTTGCTTTAACCACTGCCCCACCCAGACACAGAGTTTACTGCAAATGCTGGAATATCTCGGCACGATCCCTGGCCCTCTAACACTCCCACCTAGCGCCACCTACCCGCAGTCACTCTGCATGTCCTCCATGCTCGTTAACGTCAGATTCCTGCTGGAGGTCGAACGTAAACGTGCGTCCACGGTTAAGGTTGTATATTCATTGCCCGTCAAAGCGAATAAGTTATACGAAGGTGTAATGTCTGTTCGTCTTGGCATTTTGTTTTGCAACTGATAAACATGACTGGTATTTTAGATGAAGTACGGAATGGCATACATCAGCCGTCATCCTTTCCATTCTTCTGTGTCACTGGGAGTTGGATGCGTGTAAGACACTTTGATGATACTGTTTTTCACCTTTTTTACTATTTTCGGAACCCAAATTATCTTCTACAAATACGAACATGTTTTACTGATCCAAAAAGAGCTTGCATGAATTTCGCTTACCACACAAACTGTACATCAACGACACACAGGAACGCTGAAGCATCACACTTAGATCTCCACAGAGAAGCGCCGCCAGGTCGCAGCAGTCGTTTGGTGGGTACGGGCTTGACGACCACGGGGCTGCTGAGCTGGTACTGGTAAGCGCCGCCAGCCCACTGTTATCAACACCTCTGGCTCGCTTCGGCGACCGCCGTGCGGTGCAGTGGCGAAACACTGTGTGTCACAGGGAACTGGGACCCTGGCTTGACCACACTTGACGCTAAAAATCTCTATAAAGGACCCTTAGTCTCAAAGTGTGCTACACGCGAGTGAGACGCACGGCTGTTGAGGTGCAACAGTCGTTAGCGGGTAACTTCTGGGGAACCTGCCGCAACTTCGTTGTATAAGGCTTACCTAGACACACAGTCTCTCTCTATGTGGACTTTTAGTTACCTAGCTGCTCGTGGGACCGAGATGGAACCCTCGAAATTCTCTCCTTCTCGTCCCAGCGGAAAGGGTGGGCCTCTAGTAGGTAACAACACCCAGTCAAACAAGCGGGCTCTTGTAAACAGTTCTCCTGACTCAGTTCGTCCGAAAAGTATCGCTGCTAGATGCAGAAACCATGCTGGTAGTCAGAATGTGTTTGTAACAGGGTAAAGGAAAGAGGGCAGTTACGAGAACGTTTCGCCTTTCTATACTCAAAAAGAGTTAGAAGAGATCGCTGGCACTTCAAAAATCAATCAAGCGATTGAGTAATGGTGGAAACTCCTAGTTTCCAACAAATTAAGAACGTCTAAAGAGCTCAGTGCCTTCGGGAATATGCCGCCAAAACTGAGCTGAGGTGAGTGAAAAGCATTCCCTGGCACGAGGACCGTGCACCATCTACTAATGAAAGATTTAAACATTCTCTCCATGATTTGGCACTTGGAAAAAGTCTAAGGCGAAGCAAAGGGTATCAAGAACACAGTAGCACTGAAAACGTATTGTGTGAAAAAATGATATGTACAAGATTTGCCTTTTCCACTCTCCAGTGATAAACAAAGAACTGATGATCAAACCGTCAAATAAAGAAAAGTGGTAATAAGATCAATGTCCTAGTTTTCAAACCACTCAATTATTTTAGCGCGTACTTCGACCAGGAATCCGACGAAAGCACGTAAGGGGCAGTCGTGAACTGTATCTGACACCATGAGCGACACCTCGCTGTTGTTATAGTCAACACACACGTTTATAGAGTTCTGAATAAAGCAGTCCGCCGTCGTTTCTCAGATACCCGGCTGACAAAAGTGTTTTTAACACCGTCGTCGCCTGTAAACGCCTCATCTTTAATGCTCTTGGTGGATAAAGTTCCACTCCTGAAGGATGGCTTGCATAGCGAGTTACACTGAAGAGCCAAAGAAATTGGTACATCCGCCGAGCCCATATCGATGATGTTTCTTTGAATGGTTGGCACGCTGACACTTGTTGATGACCCAGCATTGAAATCAGCAGTAATTTGCGGAACGGTTGCATTTTTGTTACGTTCAAAGATTATCTTCAGTCGTTGTTTGTCCCGTTCTTGCAGGATCTTTTTCCGGCAGCAGCGATATCGGCGATTTGATGTTTTATCGGATTCCTGATATTCACGGTACACTCGTGAATTGGTTGTACGGAAAAACCCCACTTCTTCGCTACCTCGTAGATCTTGTGTTCCATCGCTCGTCCGCCGACTCTACGATTGTAGCAGTAGTAAACGATCTAACAACAGTGCCAGACACTTGTCTTATACACACCTTGCCGACCGCACTGCCGTATTCTGCCACTTTACATATCTCCCTGTTTGCATATCTCTGTATTTGAATACGTATGCCTGTACCACTTTCTTTGGCGCTTCAGTGTATAATTAATGTTAGGTTCCTGTTTTGCCAAGTTCATGCAACACCTGTGACGGCCACAGGTTAAAAAATATTGGACAAATATTACGTTAATTTTGACGGTTCCGCTTCTTTTGCATCAAGTATTGACCTTCACAGTTATTAATTTCTTTAAAGATCATGTGCCACTAATATACTGGCGTGCCTACACGTAATACAAATCATACCCATACTGCAACACAACCTTCGCTTCGCGTTGGTGTGCTCCAAACAAGGCCTATCGTTGCGCTCAGAAACAGATAATAATGTATTCTTAAGGGTTCATAGTAATAAACTAATCGAAATTTTATATAAAAACGCACGTTATGAAGTAATTTATATGAAAATTTGATGTTTTAACGGATTCCAGATTTGAGACACATTGACCGGGTGTCTCAGGAGCAACTGCAAATACTTGTTATCGTATTCGTACACACTAATTCGAATAAAATGCTCCATATAGCATGTGTGATATACTTCTTCGTTGCAGAGATACTGCTGCCAACAGGGATAAGCTTTCATTTTAAGTGTTTGAAACCAGGTTGGTAGGTACTCAGAGAGCGCACAGGATAAGGTTACGGTTGTGGATCGGGCCGTAAACAGTTATTGTGAGCTGCACAATCAAACACACAACTTTATTTTACTAAAAACCACTTATACACACATTGCTTTAAGAGATCACAACTAAATAATACCGCTGAAGGCCTAGTTAAAGAAAACTTAAGGTGCTTTCTGGGCTGAAGGCCCAAAACCACACCAAAAACAAGAACGGCTGAAGGCCTGGCTTAGAAATCAAAAGCAATTAAACATAGAAGGTAAAAATTTTCCTTTTTTTTTTAAAAAAAAACATGCAGCTGACACAATTAGCGGCTGAAGGCCTACACTACACGTCTGAAGGACAACTATAAAACACATTAATAAACAATTTTTCTAACCAGGAAATTTCCTTTTAACTTACAACAGAATGCCCGAAAGCCTAATTAAAGAAATATTAACTTATTGCATGGCTAAAGGCCACAAGCAAATCTGAAACAACGGCTGAAGGCCTGAACAACAACTCAAACAATTTAAAAATAAACCCCTTCCTTCTTATATAAAAAAAATTCCTTTAGAGAATACACATGGCTGAAGGCCTTATTAAAAGAGCGTTCACGTAAATCTTCGGCTGAGGGCCGCACATAACACATCGAACAACTGACGGCTTACGGCCTCGATTACAAACGATTTCAGATAGAACCAATTTTAAAGAAAGAAATTTTTAAAAATAAAATCAATCTTCAAAATTTTAATTTAACTCAGGTGAAGGCGTTTATGTAAAATTTAAAAAAGAACTGAATTAATACATGGCCGAAGGCCTCGCACAATACTTCACACTAAAATGAAAATCACAATCTAAAACAAACAGAACAAATGGTGCTCAGAAGTGTTCCAAGGGTCGGCCTGAGAAGGTAGCTCAAACGTAGGGTGAGGTGAGACAGGTAGCCAAGAGCTGAAGTTAAGTAATCGGATGGCAACCCAAACTATGGACGGCCCAAGGACCAACCAACAATTTAACCAATTTCCTTCCGTCTGACTAACGGCACAACGATGGAAAATATCGGCCGAGGACGAGGATACGAGCAGCAATACCTCTTCAGAAATTGGCGTTTAAAAACAGCCAAGGGAACAATAAGCACTCTAAGCAAATATGAACCAAACAATTTAAAGGCTGTCAAACCACACACCGTGCCGGACAGCATCAACACGACGAGGAAAGGCACACTGCCGGAAAAGTAGGCTATCAACCAGGGCGGGTAACAGGGGCCTTAACGGCCACAGGACAGCAAATACCGCTGATGCACTTCACTGGCAAGTAACAGTCAATATAATAATTAATCACAATATAGGAAGTCGGCTGCAAGATTTCGCCAACCCCAAGACATCATATGTTGCTGCTAGCCCGAACGGCCCGGGGAGCAACAACCCGCAAGTGAACGAAGAGATGTCACAATAGCTGAGACTTCATAACAGCATCCAGGTTCGGTGGGCAACGAACTTTGTCGCTCCCGCAGCTGGCGCCTCACCGATCCGACAGTGCGTGCTCGCCGCCAGTGGCCCCAGCCTGGCCACGGAGACTTCCTCGCTGCCCCATCCCAACCGACTGCCTACCTCAATCCAGCACACAGACAGCATTATAAAAACTGCTCAGTCAAAACCACACAAGCCGTACACGGTTCCGCAAAAACACTTCCACGAACAACTCGAACAATACTAAAAGCAGTCAGTGTAGAACAACTAGGATAAATCACAAGTCAACACACACAGAGAACCCGCAAGTGGTGGGCGACCAAATACACGTGTTCCGATGAGACGACCGACCGAACGACCAACCAAGGTCGTCCCCACCGAAGTCACGTGTGCCGGCAACGGTCGGGCGAGTCATGGCTGTCCAGACCTCACTGCTGCTCCGTCCCCACTGAACTCCCGACACACTACGACCCGGAAATACTAGCGCTCGTTCCAAAGATAGTACGACTGATCGTATCGATAAGCGCTGTTGCTGCCACTCATGGGACGGCAAGCCAGCAACTTAGCGACACCATTAAATCGAATAAGAAACGGGACAGCGGTACCGCAAAGACAAGATGTCAAGCAATAAACGGCACGAACACGACCCGCGCACGGCTCAGTGTTAGTACTCCAGTTGCTATGGACTTATTTATCGATTGTCATTTTTCTTACTATTGGACAATTCTGTTGTATCGTATAAGGGTGCCTCATATAAGAGCGGCGCTCAATACGCAATGAAACACATTTTTTTGCTGGAAACAGGTTGGTTTTATTCAGGATTTCAATACATACCCCACTATTTTGGCTACAACATAATCTCTGTTCAATGTGGCGGCCTTGCGCCCCCTTAATGTGAGGACCTCTATGCCCGCATGGTACCACTCTACTGGTCGACGTCAGAATCAAAGCCTTGCTGTATCAGTAACCTTCCCGTGGAGTGCATCCCTCATTGGGCCGAACGTATGGACGTCTCACAGTGCGAGATCCGGTTTTAGGGAGGATGAGCAAAAACAGGCCATGATGATTTGTAAGCTCCTCTCGAGTGCTTAGAGTTGTGTTATGCCTTGTGGTTTCGCCACACAAATGCAAATGAACTTCTATTGTTCGTTTCGATTTTTGTGGTGACGAACATGCTGAAGTGGTTTCTTCAACTTCAGAGGAGGGTAGCACACTACACTTCAAAGTTGATCGTTCCACCCTGAGGGACGCCTGCAAGCACAATAACCACTTCAGGGTCCCAGAAGACGTGAGGGATGACTGCAAACAGAATAACCACTTCAGAGTCCCAGAAGACCTGAGGGAAGACTCCAAACAGAATAACCACTTCAGAGTGCCAGAAGACGTGAGGGATGACTGAAAACAGAATAATCACTTCAGAGTCCCAGAAGACCTGAGGGATGACTGAAAACAGAATAACGACTTCAGAGTTCCAGAAGACCTGCGGGATGACTGCGAACAGAATAACCACTTCAGAGTCCTAGAAGACGTGAGGGATGACTGCAAACAGAATAACCACTTCAGAGTCCCAGGAAACGTGAGGGACGACTGCAAACAGAATAACCACTTCAAAGTCCTAGAAGACGCGAGGGATGACTGCAAACAGAATAACCACTTCAGAGTCCCACAAGACCTGAGGAAAGACTCCAAACAGAATAACCACTTCAGAGTGCCAGAAGACATGAGGGATGACTGAAAACAAAATAATCACTTCAGAGTCCCAGAAGACCTGAGGGATGACTGAAAACAGAATAACGACTTCAGAGTTCCAGAAGACCTGCGGGATGACTGCGAACAGAATAACCACTTCAGAGTCCTAGAAGACGTGAGGGATGACTGCAAACAGAATAACCACTTCAGAGTCCCAGGAAACGTGAAGGATGACTGCAAACAGAATAACGACTTCAGAGTTCCAGAAGACCTGCGGGATGACTGCAAACAGAATAATGACTTCATAGTTCCAGAAGACCTGCGGGATGACTGCAAACAGAATAACGACTTCAGAGTTCCAGAAGACCTGTGGGATGACTGCAAACAGAATAACGACTTCAGAGTCCTAGAAGACGTGAGGGATGATTGCAAACAGAATAACCACTTCAGAGTCCCAGAAGACCTGAGGGAAGACTCCAAACAGAATAACCACTTCAGAGTCCCAGAAGACGTGAGGGATGACTGAAAACAGAATAACCAGAGTCCCAGAAGACCTGAGGGATGATTGCAAACAGAATAACGACTTCAGAGTTCCAGAAGACCTGCGGGATGACTGCAAACAGAATAACCACAGTCTTAGAAGACGTGAGGGATGACTGAAAACTGAATAACCACTTCAGAGTCCCAAAAGACCTGAGGGAAGACTCCAAACGGAATAATCACGTCAGAGTCCCAGAAGATCGTCTTCATGACTTTACCAGCTTTAAACTTTTTCTATGCTTGCGATGACGTTCGACAAAAGATTGTCACGATCAGCATCGTAGCGTGCAAGCAATTCCACAGAGACGGTGTTCTGTTAGGCGGTGAGGAACACAGCAGTCACACTCCTTTGAGTAGTCCAACTGGTAGACGAGTGCGTCAGCGCTACCACTAGGGACGTCCAGTTGAACAGTGAGATGCTTCATTGTGATCCGTCGATCACCTCTAATGTGAGTGTTCACACGTTCCGAGACTACCGTTGTCACAGATGTGTGCGGCCGGCCAGCAAGCGGGAAGTCGGACAGGTTTGCTCGACTTTGGTGCGATGGTGACAGACGCCTCGCCCAAAGACTCACCCTGCCTTTTATTCACTTCCAGGTCTTCGTAAACATTCTGCAAACGCCTATGAATATCTGCGATGCTCTGGGTTTCCACCTAAAGATACTCAGTGACAGGTCTCTGCTTGGAGCCACGAAGTAACATGTCTGCGTTGGAATGTACCTCCGTTACGGACGCCATTTCGAAGGCCACGTACAGTGTCGCCATTAGTTGTAACTTCATGAAACTACAGGGACTGAAGCGGGAAGATTCCACGGTGTCCCAGAGCAAATTCCACATTTTTTTCAGCCGAAATTGGTCGAGAAAAAAGTCTGTTACGTTACTTATTGAAAGCCCCTTTTATTTACAACCGTTTAGTACGCCAGCGGTGTGTTTGTCTGTAGGTTTTGCAACAGGAACGCTGCAGCTACCAGAGAATACAGCAGATGATTTCCTAACCGCAGAGTACAAGAGTCAAGAGCGCCTCCAGTTTTCACTAACCTGCTTGAGACTGGTGCAGTCTTCCTTCTAAATTCAAATGGCTCTGAGCTCTATGGGACTTAACATCTGAGGTCATCTGTCCCCTAGACTTAGAACTACTTAAACCTAACTAACCTAAGGACATCACACACCCATGCCAGTGGCAGGATTCGAACCTGCGACGCGCTTTCAGACTGAAGGGCTTAGAACCGCTCGGCCATAACGGTCGGCAGTGATTCATCTGAAGGTGAAAATGAACACTGCGTGGATGAAATAGAAGACATAGCTCAGATCTTTAAACGCTGTCCTTCAGAACGCACTCGAAGAATTTCTACACGTATAAGCCAATCACATACAAGAATACTGTAGAGATTGCATTCCTATGGGCTGTATCGTTCTTACTCGTGGGTAACTGAACACATTCGAGAAGGATATGAAGGTAGACAATTGATATCATGCCGTTGGTTAGTCTCAAATCGCCGAGTAGCCTCTTCAGTACTTTGTAAAACGATAAAAGACACTTTCACTCGTTACGGCATCAGTAACACTCGTTCCTGCACATCAAATCGACGGAGAGTCCAAAACCCACATGTCTTTGTGGAAACACTTATTATAGAACGTTCTCTGTATATTTGTGAAGTGGTAAGATACAGAATGAGATTTTCACTCTACAGCGGAGTGTGCGCTGATACGAAACTTCCTGGCAGATTAAAACTGTGTGCCGGACCGAGACTCGAACTTGGGACCTTTGCCTTTCGCGGGCAAGTGCTCTAGAGCACTGCCAGGAAGTTTCATATCAGCGCACACTCCGCTGTAGAGCGAAAATCTCATTCTGGAACATTCCCTGGGCTGTGGCTAAGCCATGTCACTGCAATGTCCTTTCTTTCAGGAGTGCTAGTTCTGCAAAGTTCGCAGGAGAGCTTCTGTAAAGTTTGGAAGGTAGGAGACGAGGTACTGGCAGAAGTAAAGTTGTGAGGACGGGGCGTGAGTCGTGCTTGGGTAGCTCAGTTGGTAGAGCACTTGCCCGCGAAAGGCAAAGGCACCGAGTTCGAGTCTCGGTCCGGCACACAGTTTTAATCTGCCAGGAAGTTTCATATCAGCGCACACTCCGCTGTAGAGTGAAAATCTCATTCTGGAAACATCCCCTAGGCTGTGGCTAAGCCATGTCTCTGCAATATCCTTTCTTCCAGGAGTGCTAGTTCTGCAAGGTTCGCAGGAGAGCTTCAGTAAAGTTTGGAAGATAGGAGACGAGGTACTGGCAGAAGTAAAGCTGTGAGGACAGGGCCTGAGTCGTGCTTGGGTAGCTCAGTTGGTAGAGCACTTGCCCGCGAAAGGCAAAGGGCCCGAGTTCGAGTCTCGGTCCGTCACACAGTTTTAATCTGCTAGGAATTTGGTATGATACAGTTGATTGGGGCTACTATGTCACCGCACTGTTATCTAGACTCTCTTGATAACAAGCGCCCAGAGTAATCAGAAGTGGTTCCAATTGCTACAAGGTTCAGTATGTTTTTCCAGCTTCGCACATTCTAACGATCTAGTGGCACATCACCTAAACGGAGCATTCCACGGAAGACGCATCGGCAGAAATGGCCACCAAAGTCTCCAGACCTTTCGCATATACATTTTTGCTATAGGAGTGACAGAAAGGTGTAGTTTACACAGAAAAAGTAAACAAGAGAGACGGATTATTCGTTCGGATTATGAGCAGTGCTGCTCTAATAAAAGAAAGCCAAGACGACCTCAGAAGGGCTACAAATGATAGTGTCAAATGTACTCCAAAGCATATTGGAGTCGAAGTGGAATTCATGAAAATTAGTTTTCAAATTAATCATTTGTGTTTGCTTAACATCTTCTGTATTTGTCGGGTTACGTTCTGAGAGCTCTACGAAGGTTCAAATGGCTCTGAGCACTATGAGACTCAACTGCTGAGGTCATTAGTCCCCTAGAACTTAGAACTAGTTAAACCTAACTAACCTAAGGACATCACAAACATCCATGCCCGAGGCAGGATTCGAACCTGCGACCGTAGCGGTCTTGCGGTTCCAGACTGCAGCGCCTTTAACCGCACGGCCACTTCGGCCGGCCTCTGAGAGCTCTACGTCCATAACCAGTAAAGATTGGGCATGTGTCATGTGGGATGCTTTGTTCGATATAATCTATACTACCACCTCATAAAATATTTGCTATTTGTTTTGAAACATCCAGTATATCGCATGTGCTGAAGAAAAAGCGTCTCCAGTATATCTCTCTCTCTCTCTCTCTCTCTCTCTCTCTCTGTGTGTGTGTGTGTGTGTGTGTGTGTGTGTGTGCGTGGGTGGGTGGGTGGGTGGGTGGGGGTGTGTGTTTGTACGTGTGTGTGTACAAAAACGAATGTCAAACGTTGTTCAGGGCCCGCTATGTCGCTCAACACACTAAGAAATCTTAAGCTGTGTACAATAGTACGTTGACAGAACGTTAAAAAAATACAGAAAATGAAAAATACATCCATGGCACTCAAATTGGGAAGATAAACCACAATAAATTTTAGGCAATCACTTGCATAACAGTCGCTGCATCGACAATGAACAGCACGAAGGGCACATGAATTTGAGTTTAGCCCCTTTCATCGCTGGTTAAATAAAGGACATACATAATGAGAAAAAATGCGATGGTGTAGCAGCAAGCAACGATACATTCTGCCGGTTATCACACTCCACGTCGTAGATACGGCCTTTCTCATGGTGTGATGCAACCGTTTGGCTTAATATATCCTGCACTAACCTTGAGAGGGATCCATCAGATCCATCTCGTAAATTAAATTTTCTTGTTTCTTTTACTTTTCTGTGCTACGATCTCTTTTAAAGGAGGTGTGTCACTTCTTTTCTCTATTATATTTTCTTTATTATATTGTCCAACTGGTTCATTCCCGTATTCTTGTCCAGTCATTTAACCTGTTGTGCTTGACTGAAACGATTGAGTGCGACCTTTCGTAAGAGAAGGCGGTAGCTGTTGTCTGCTGTTGCAGTGTTCCAGTAGCTATAATGTAAGCAGAAAGGCATCGAGGACTAGCTGGCTCTTCAGAGCTGGTACATAGCAGATATAAAGAGTCGGGTGGGCGGGTAACTACTGTACCCATCCTTGGTGGATACCCCCACCACAGGTTTAGCGGAAGCGGTGAACGCTACTGTGAGCACTTTACTGTTCTGCTGGGATTCGCCAGGTTCGATCGTGTCTCAGGACAGTCACCAGATGGAGTTATTCGAATTATTTAGTTTGCGAAGTTCAGTCGTTTTTATTTCACTTCTTTTGGAAATCACGGGTAATCATGTTAGTCATCATAGAAGTAACTTTGTTGGGTTTTCAATGTTATTCTTAAGGTTTTGGCAGAGAATACCGTGGGTGTGTGTGTGTGTGTGTGAATGTGTTACGCTCCACATGTGGAGTAGGAGAAAGAGACCTTATTTTCCCATGTAGGAAGTACAGTTTAATTGTTCTGTATGTGTGGGTAAAATTAACAAAGTGTAATTGCGAGGAGCGCGTTTCCAGAGGCTGAAAGTCGGTAGCTTTGTGTAGACATATTGCCACGTGGACATTGATGGTACTCGAGTATATTTCTCCTTAGTTTCACTAAATGTATGCACGTTAAGTGTTATTCGCAATATATTCCAAATTGCTGAAACTGATGATTTTTCATTGTTTGAGTCTCGGTATTCTAAGTCACGGCTGTTCCGTGTAAAGCTCGTAGCATTTCCTTATTAATAGGTGTATTTATGTCAATCTGCAGAGTAGAATGAGTAGATACATGTTTCTCTCCTGAGTAGGCAGTGGGTTTGATGATGATACTGGTACTGGCAATGTGGCATTTGTTTCGATTTATTGCGGTATGAACGAGTATGTGAACGCAACATCGTCTTCCTAATTCAAGTATCATTTTTTATCCTACCTACACCCTGCCATTATACAATATGATACGTCCATGTTTCGTTTCCACACATGGCTACACTCCACACAAATACTTTCAGAAAAGACTTCCTGATACTTAAATTTATACTCTATTTTGATTAACTTCTCATCTTCGGAAAAGCTTTCCTTGCCATTACCAACCTAAATTTTATATCCTCTCTACATCGACCATCACCAGTTATTTTGCTGCCAAAATAGCAAAACTCATCTATTACATTAAGTGTCTCATTTCCTAATCTAATTCCTTCAGCATCACCTGATTTAATCCGACTACATTCCATTATCCTCGTTTTGTTTTTGTTGATGTTCATCTTATATCCTCTTTGAAGATACTGCCCATTCCATCCAACTGCTCTTCCAGGTCCTTTGCTGTGTCCGACAGAATTACAATGTCATTGGCAAACCTCAAAGTTTTTATTTCTTCTCTATGGATTTTAATCCACACTCCAAATTTTTTACACCAGTAAACACCTGCTTTCTTTGGTATTGGAATTATTATATTTTTCTTGAAGTATGAGGGTATTTCGCCTGTCTCATACATCTTTCTCACCGGATGGTAGAGTTTTGTCATGGCTGGCTCCCTCAAGGCTATCAGTAGCTCTAATGGAATGTTTTCTACTACTGGGGTCTTGCCTCAACTTAGGTATTCAATGCTCTGTTAAATTCTTCACGCAGTACCATATCTCCCATTTCATCTTCATCTACGTCTTCTTCTATTTCCATATTTCTGCTTTCCTTTCTTTGCTTAGAACTGGTTTTCCATCTCAGCTCTTGATGTTCATACAGGTAGTTCTCTTTTCTCCAAATGTCTATTTAATTTTCCTACAGACAGTATCTATCTCACCCCTAGTGATATATGCCTCTACATCCTTACATTTGTCCTCTAACCATCCCTGCTTAGCCATTTTGTACTACCTGTCCATCACATTTTGGAGACGTTTGTATTCCTTTTCATCTGCTTCATTTACTGCGTTTTTTTTGTTTTCTCCTTTCATCAATTAAATTCAGTATCTGTTCTGTTAGCAAAGGATTTTTACTAGCCTTCGTCTGTTTACCTACTTGATCCTCTGCTGCCTTCACTATTTCATCCCTCAAAGCTACCCATTCTTTTTCTACTGTATTTCTTTCCCCCATTCTTGTCAATCGTTCCCTAATGCTCTCTCTGAAACTCTCTACAACCACTGGTTCTTTCAGTTTATCCAGGCTCTATCTCCTTAAATTCCTACTTTTTGCAGGTTCTTCAGTTTTTATGTACAGTTTATAACCAATTGTTTGTGGTCAGAGTCCACATCTGCCCCTGGAAATGTCTTACAATTTAATACCTGGTTCCTAAATCTCTGTCTTACCATTATATAATCTATCTAAAACCTTCCAGAACCACAGGCTTCTTCCATGTATACAACCTTCTTTTGTGCTTCTTGAACCAAGTATTAGCTATGATTAAGTTATGCTCTGTGCAAAACTCTACCAGGCGGCTTCCTCTTTCATTGCTTACCCCCATTCCATATTCACCTACTACTTTTCATTCTCTTCACGAGCGAATTATTTGAGGATGTAGTTAAGGCAATGATTCGAATGTTATTAAGGATAGGTATGACTCCGGTCATGAAGCTGAGTCGGACAGTGGACCAAAAGACTTTGGAACCGTATGGGGAACGAATAGTAACAGAAATTTCCGTGGACATTCGCTATGACGTGACATGGAAAGTTTCGTTTAAAGCCACTCCTTTTCAGTGCGAAAATTCGAGACATTCCTTAACTCACCCGATGGCATCTACCCAGGGCTGGGCTGTTACCAGCCACATGGCCTATTGATTATAGAATAGAATTCATGTGCGGTTATATGGAGGGCGAAACGGCCCCTAGAATGCAATCCACTGTGCAGGAGTGCACTCACGTAGTGAGTCCTACCAGCCATTTTTTTAGTATACCGGCCAGAGGCCACGCAAAGTCGCACATAATATATCGCACTGATGCAAAACTGTCAGCCGTCAGGGTACTCGAGTCTAGCAACTTTTTTTCAAACAGGTGGTACAAAAGAAACAGTTCTTTACTGCCCATGTACTCCGGTAACTGGGATTTGTATCACGAAGTTGCCAGTACAGCTTAGGCACGTTATTTTGGTCAGAAGACGACTTTAAATGTTATTACAGGAAATGGAATATGATGCAAGGGGGGTACATGGCACGAAATTACCAACGCGGCCAGAATTACTATTACGGGCTGCTGCGTCACAGTAGGGTCAGGCGCAACAGGCTTGAAAATACGCAGGGGGCATGAGATGTCTGACAGGCGACAACATACTCTACAGACTATTTCTGAACACCCTGCAGAAGCGCCAGATCGACGTGATTCTGAGTTCTTTGGGGGCTGTCGAGTAACGTCATGATTCGATCTTCGCTCGGTTACCAATAAATAATTTGCCAGTTTCTGTTCAAAATGTTCAAATGTGTGTCAAATCTTATGGGACGTAACTGCTAAGGTCATCAGTCCCTAAGCTTACACACAACCTAAATTATCCTAAGGACAAACACGCACACCCATGCCCGAGGGAGGACTCGAACCTCCGCCGGGACCAGCCGCACAGTCCATGACTGCAGCGCCTTAGACCGCTCGGCTGATTCCAGGCGGCGCCAGTTTCTGCTTGCTAGATAATTTTACATTAGAAAATTAACCAGCTATATCTTTATAACTGCTGACAATATTTTTCAGAGAGAGTCATGAATTTTAGGTACATAAAGAGGCATTACAGATCTCCTCAGTTTCAGAATATTCACACAGCTCTACAAGAGTCTGGTTGGGTCAGGTCAGGAGAATGAAGTGGCCTTGAAACTGCACTTTCCCTTCCTTTCAGGGAAAAAATAAGGGAGCAGAAAGTGCAGACTGAGCTGGGGCCTCATCGTATACTGTACGCGCATCACTCCTTCCAAGTCTACACAGCCGGTCGTTCTCCTCGGTCGCATGTTTCCAATGAAGTATCCCGTGTGGGTACCTCTGGGCTAGGTGGATGACGCAATAGCGAGACACTGCACTCGAGTTCTGGAGGACGCTGGTTCAAATCCTCGTCCTGCCACCAAGAGATTTCAGTTGCTAAGGTATATGCTAGGATGGCCCTTTTGAAGGGCCACAGCCGATTACCTTCACTATCCTTTCCCCATCTGTCTTTGTGTTCCGTCTCTGACGACCTCATCGTCGAAAGCAAGCAGCATCTTGACCATTCTTCATTCCCGACATGGGCACCTGGACAGATACAGCCTCTGAGCTTTGCGAGTGTTGCGGAATTGGCTCCAGCGGGCCACAACAGTCCCATAAGAGGTCCTCCAGTTACGAAATTCCAGTGCCGGGCAGTGTAACACTGCTACCTCAACCCGAAGTTAGATCAGTCCTGTCCTGATATCAGGCTGGGTTTCTGACGCGCCGTGGTACACTTCACCTTCAGTCTTGATTCTGCCTCCAGTGACAGGGCATTGCTCCAGTTCCAGCGCTTCGTCAACACCAGCCACGTGACGCGGTCATAGGCCCGTTACCCTTCTTATCTCGGGCGTCAGCTGGGTCCTTCACAGTTGCGCCGTTAAGGCACGCCAGCGCCTAGCACCACGCCACGTCGTCTTCGGAGGTCCTGGGTTCGATATGGGCCCGGCTTGACACTTTCCTGGCTGCCGACAGCGTTCATTCGTGTCATTCCTCAGCAGAGCAGAGCACACGGCCGTCGCCAGCATTGCAGCTGTGTCATTGCCTCAGTGGCCTCTCTGGCCGGCTTTGCTGTATAGAATGAGCTGCCAATTAAAGCTGTTTATCTCCAGACGCTATCCTCTGTCTTCATTGTCACCTCGCACGCAGCGTTACCCATTCCTTGCACACACCGATACTCGACATCGTAGCCACCCATGTGGTTAGCAAGCTAAACTACTACATTAGAGTTTCTGTTTTCTATGTCCACTAATTCATAACCGGTTACAATGCTATTCCCATATATCTGGAGACTGTGCTCATCACTTTGTGAACACAAACTGCACCGGCATACGTCTTCACTTCTAGACCGTCCTTTACAAAGCACACTTCATACTACCTGCTGCACATTCAAAGAGTTTCATTCCTCGTATTCCTATGATGTTCGCCTGGATGTTGTCCGAATGCATCTAACAAACAGAATGATCGCATCTTACAAGCAACAACAATATTCCACTGGAAATTTGTCTCACAACTCGTCTGTCTTTGTAACTGTTGACTCGCTTGCTTCCAGACCACAATTTGTTAAGTCACTTTTATATATATTTCACTTATCCATCACCCCTGGAAGGCTGTATCACCACCACGGAAAAATTTTGTAAGTTTCGTTCACGTGAACTTGTGAAGATAGTTTATTAAACGTACCTAATATAAGTAACATGTTATATGGGAGACATCGATATAAAATCACATTCTCCCAAGTGGATTTTTTTTACAAAATAACAAGCAAAAGAGTCAGTCACAGTTACCTCGTCTTTATGTACTGAAACACAAAGCTTTGTATTTGAAACTACCAGAATCATATTTCAAGTTTCCTGTAGACGTTATTGTAGGTGCCAAACAACCTACCTTTACTGCTGGACTTCAAACTAGCGCCTCGCAGTTACATTTCAATTCAGCAGATGGAAAGGACCGCTTGCAAAAAGAGTCTGTATATGGATATATTGGAAAGGAATAAGTTAAGCCATTTGAACTTGAACAGATATAACAAACAGTGATATAGCATTGGACTGCGTAAATATACAAAAGTGGAGACGTAGCACACTTACTTACAGAATTGCTGCGTTAGGCTTTCGTAAGGTACTAGATTTTTCCAGCGACTTCTTCCGCTTACGCATATATTTCGCACGCATTTCATCTGTATCTGTAATAAATTTCGCTCTACTATTTCCTTTCAATCCCGACGAAAGTTGTAATTCTGCCTGAGCAATAGATATGCAAAGAGTCGCAGACACTGGTACAGCTTTTTAGTGGTGACAAAAAACAATTTTTTTTAAATTTTTAATAAGTAAGTATTTCATCTCATTTCTTCACATTCAATCACATCTCTACTTTCTATAAATATATTTTTTATCGAAACGCTCTGGATTTAAATAAAAAATCAAGGAGTTTTGAAAGTAAACATTTATTTCAACTTACAAACAGTACAACACGACATTTTAATCTTGCTACAGAGGTACATCTGTGATCTATATCCAGCTCTTCATCTCTCGTGAAGGATATGTGTCAAAATTTCGAAATTTTGTTTAACAAAGGGAAAAGACAGTCGGCTTTGTCGTATATGTGACCGTCACCCTAATTCTCTGTAGGTGACACACACGACCCGGTAGCGGGATGTCTGGTTTCCTCGTCCCTCGTAAGCCAGGTTCACGTTGATCTTCAGATTCACCAGCCTGCATTGCAGTTTCACTCACCCAAATAGCCTACAGTCGACAGTGTCGTTTATATTCTGTACAACTTTCCGGCAATAGTTCCACTTTGACTCCTTTTCGTTGAATCTGAATGTCAGATTTCCGTTTCGTTATTGCGTGAAGGCATAGTGACAACAGTAACTGATCTTTGTTTCGAGAAAAATAACTATTGTTGGCAACTGTTTTTCCGCTACTTTAGACCATGCGACTCGAGAGACGGTGTTAAATCTACGCGCGATATTCTACCGTGTGGCACTATCTGTGTTCCCCAAATACGCTGACAAAACTGTTGGCTTGCTCCAGTGCTCATTCTCGTGACCTGGTTGACAAATTCATCAACACAAACAAGAGACAGATTGCATTTTATACTTTTACACGCTACTAATTCAATTTAATACCAGAAAGAAATACCAACAGGCCGTTTTTTAATATTGTTACAACATGCACATTGTCATATCTACCCCGTCCTTAGTGGGTAGCAGAAGCATCTTACTCCCACCGTATTTTTATACCAATAACGGATCATGCATATACCAAGTGATGGTTGGTCTAAAGACATATGAAAGAACTGTTAATTAACTCCTGTTTGCCGATGACACCATGCTTTCAACCAGCAGAAAAGATGAACTTGCTGAACAACTAACAAATGTAAAGGACGTTAGTGTATCATGTGGATTAGACATCAATCTCAGAAAGTCCAGATCCACGATAACGGATCAGGGAGCGCAGGTCCAACTGATAGGTTGATTAAAGGAACTGGAAGTCGTGAATTCTGTCATCTATCTTGCACCATCTGAGACAGGAGAAGCTGTGAAGATGAGAGGACGGAGCACTCTAGGGCGTGTGGTATGAAGAAGATCGCCAAGATGTGGCAGAATAGAGCGGTAACGTTCCGCGCAGGAAGGCCGGCCTGTTGAACAGTCGCGTTCTTTTACAGATGCGTGACACGAAATTTTAAGGCCAACGACAGGTAGCGTATTGCTGCATTTAAGCATTGGTTCTGGTGCAGGATGCTGGGCATAAATTAGACCGAAAGAAGAACAAATGTGTTCGTTGTTGAGCAACTCAGTATCTCCAGGCGCCTTTCTTTTAGCGTCACGTAAATAAGTATCCTTTTCGTCGGCCATATTGTGAGAAGAGATGGAGAAAATCTAGAAAAAATAGTCGTGGAAGACAAAATCGAAGAAACGAGACCGAGGGGAAGAGCAGAGAGCAGGTGGATGGATCAAATGAACAACTCCAGTGTACGTCTTCAGCAGGCTCTGAGATAAGCCGATAGCCGTCCGGGATGGAGACACTTGGTGCACGAGATCGCGACACTCAGAAATGAGTACGACGACATGTGACTGTGACAATGGCGTGTGCCAAGTTTGGTAGGAATTGTTTCAAGCGTGACAGTACTGCTGATACGTCACCTGTGTTTGTTCCCATTCCATCACCCCCCCCCCCTCCCCTCCCCGCGCGTCCTGCGTGCTCCTAGGTTAACACGTCATCGCGATTGTCACCAAGAAGTCCAGCGACCAAAAGAACTATGGATTTTATACCAACATCGGTCGGTATAGAATAATTTTATAGATCACGACGTCTCATCCCCGGCCCAAAGCCTAGGAGTGATGTCGGTATATTACGCCCACTGTAATTTTGTGCCAAGAAAACAAATAATGATTCATGTATATACAAAATTTGGTCGAATTTGCTCGAGACGTTGTTGAGTTACACTTCTATGTCAACCCCACTACCTAGTCTTACGGAAGGTAAATGGTTATTACCCACGCAGTGCTTCTCTCCAGATAATAAGTGACATGTGAGCTTACTTTGGATGAAATCGACCAAGGGGAGGACAAGTGGAGCAAATAGACTTACATAAATAAGTGCAATGAGTTTTATAAATATACAGATGAGTGAACAAAGACACTTGTTTTCGTAGTCTTTTAATGAGCAGTTCGACGCAGGAGACCCCGCTCAGCAGCGTCGGACAGCTCGTGGTCGGGTGCACGTTTAGGCGGCGTGGGCGGCGTGGGCGGCGTGGGCGGCGCGGGCGGCGCCGCCCTTCCTGGCGTGCGCGGCGCCGACTGCGCCGGTGCGGCGGACCGCCGCGCCACCGCTGCTGCCGCCTGCATTCGAGCCTGCAAACACAAGGAGAGGCGGTCCAGCGTCTGTCTGCCCAGCGTGGCCTCGGGCCCAGCTCACCACTTGCTGCTGATAGCGTCTGCATCCACTCACTTTGCGATCAAAGCTACACTACTGGCCATTAAAACTGCTGCACCAAGAACAAATGCACATGATAAACGGGTATTCATTGGACAAATATATTATACCAAAACTGACATGTGATTACATTTTCATGCAATTTGGGTGCACAGATCCTGAGAAATCACTCACAGAACAACCACCTCTGGCCGCAATAACGGCCTTGATACGCCTGGGCATTGAGTCAAACAGAGCTGCGATGGCGGGTACAGGTAGAGCTGCCCATGCAGCTTCAACACCATACCACAGTTCATCAAGAGTAGTGACTGGCGTATTGTGACGAGCCAGTTGCTCGGCCACCATTGACCACACGTTTTCTATTGGTGAGAGATCTGGAGAATGTGCTGGCAAGGGCAGCAGTCGAACATTTTCTGTACCCAGAAAGGCCCGTACGGGACCTGCAACATTCGGTCGTGCATTATCCTGCTGAAATTTAGGGTTTCGCAGGGATCGAGTGAGGGGTAGAGCCACGGGTCGTAACACATCTGAAATTTAACGCCCATTGTTCAAAGTGCCGTCAATGCGAGCAAGAGGTGACCGAGACGAGTAACCATTGGCACCCCACCCCATCACGCCGCGTGATACGCCAGATTGGCGATGACGAATACACGCTTCCAATGTGCGTTCAACGCAATGTCGCCAAACACGGATGTGACCATCATGATGCTGTAAACAGAACCTGGATTCATCCGAAAAAATTACGTTTTGCCATTCGTGCACCCAGGTTCGTCGTTGAGTACACCATCGCAGGCGCTCCTGTCTGTGATGCAGCGTCAAGGGTAACCGCAGCCATGGTCTCCGACCTGATAGTCCATGCTGCTGCAAATGTCGTCGAACTGTTCGTGCAGATGGTTGTTGTCTTGCAAACGTCCATATCTGTTGACTCAGGGATCGAGACGTGGCTGCACGATCCGTTACAGCCATGCGGATAAGATACCTGTCATCTTGACTGCTGGTGATACGAGGCCATTGGGATCCAGCACGGCGTTCCGTATTACCTTCCTGAACCCACCAACTCCATATTCTGCTAACAGTCATTGGATCTCGACCAACGCGAGCAGGAGCGTCGCGATACGATAAACCGCAATCGTGATAGGCTACAATCCGACCTTTATCAAAGTCGGAAACTTGATGGTACGCATTTCTCCTCCTTACACGAGGCATCACAACAACGTTTCGCCAGCCAACGCCGGTCAACTGCTGTTTGTGTGTGAGAAATCGGTTGGAAACTTTCCTCATGTCGGCACGTTGTAGGTGTCACCACCGGCGCCAACCTTGTGTGAATGCTCTGAAAAGCTAATCATTTGCGTATGACAGCATCTTTTTCCTGTCGGTTAAATTTCGTGTCTGTAGCACGTCATCTTCGTGGTGTAGCAATTTTAATGGCCAGTAGTGTAGAAGTGTGCTAAGTGTACATCTAGCGCGCGATCGCAATACAACGTGGTCACAACACTTCTAGTACAGCAAATAGCTGGTTACTTTCTCCCCTGTTGTGATCCGAACGTTATCTGATAAAAATCATTCCGAAAGTCTCATTTAACGCGGAACTAACGTTTCATTCATCGTATTCCTATGATGTTCGCTTGGATGTTGTCCGAATGCATCTAACGAATAGAATGATTACATCTTACAAGTAACAACAATATTCCACTGGAAATTTGTCTCTCAACTCGTCTCTCTTTGTAACTGTTGACCCGCTTGCTTCCAGACCACAATTTGTTAAGTCACTTTGATATTTTTCGCTTATCAAAAACAATGGTTCAAATGACCCTGAGCACTATGGGACTTTTAACGTCTGAGGTCATCAGTCCCCTAGACTTAGAACTACTTAAACCTAACTAACACACATCCATGCCCGAGGCGGACCCGCCAATATGAAAGAAAGCGGGGAGTGCTGTATCTTCTTTACAAAGTCAGCAGTTCCAGAGGGCTCAGTAATTACGAACTATGAACGTAGACTAATCATTCGATGTCAGCTAAGTGAACAATCCGTCAGGGTTGCCGAAATTGATGGTTGGTAATGTCATGACCTCACGAAACTACAATCTGCCAGCCATAAATGCGGGTTCTTTCACTGCTCGGATGAAGGCGCTTTGGTCCTATGACATATGAAATATTAGTTCACTTTATCACATGAATGATAAAAAGATTTGATACAATCCTTCCCCACAGGAGTGCTCGACAATTTACAACTGTTACTGGCTATTAAAGCATCACTTGAAGCACCAATTAACAAACTCATTTCTTGAAGAAAAATGTTCCTCATTTACATAAGTACCTTTCCATCTGAGACTTCCGTAACTCTTTAGCTCATCTCGATGATGTTGACTACTTCAGCTGAGGTCACATGCACTGGTCAGAACTTTTCCGTGATCGACTGTAAATTTACCATAGTGCGAGGGCGGTGCTGTGCGGAGAGACAAGGCAGGTCTCCCTCAGCCTCTCCCAGTCGTCTTTGTGGACTGCAGCGAGATATCGCTGACGTATGTGGTACAGATGTGCACTGCCGAATTTGGTGCGGTACTGCAATATTTGGATGATACAACGAGTACTGTGACTGTGATGTGGAAATACGAACGAATAATCTGAGCTAGACGAAGACCAGGTGGCCCTCATGTGCCGACGGACAGGCGACGCCGGACATTCCGGAAGGTAGTCGAAAAAACGTATGTAATCTGCGGAAGGAAGCGCTCGTGAGCGCCAGAGGCCTACCATCAACCCAGCTATCGCAGTGACTGCTGCGCATAGGGAGTTAATAATGAGCAATGGCTGAGCAATGCCATGTATACACAACATTATCGTGGTCACCGCTAAGCGACTCTTTACGTGGCGTAAGGGGTAACGCCATAGGACAGTGATTTGGATCGATGAATCACTCTATACTCTCTGGGATTTGGATGGAATGATTTCTGTCTGGTGGATCACACTATACTCTTTGGAATTTGAATGGAATTGTTTCTGTCTGGCAGATCGCGCTATACTCTCTGGGATTTGGATGGAATGGTTTCTGTCTGACAGATCACATTATACTCTCTGGGATTTGGGTGGATGACTTTTGTCTGGCGGATCATGCTACACTCTCTGGGATTTGGATGGAAAGGTTTTTGTCAGGACGATCACGCTATACTCTCTGCAATTTGGATGGAATGGTTTCTCTCTGGCAGATCACATTATACTCTCTGGGATTTGGGTGGAAAGGTTTCTGTCTGGAGGATCATACTATACTCATTGGGATATGGATGGATTGTTCTTTCTGGCGGACTCCGCTATACTCTGTGGGATTTGGATAGAAAGGTTTCTGTATATCGGATCATGCTATGGAATTTTGATGGGAAGGTTTCTGTCTGGCAGATCACGCTATACTCTCTGGGCTTCGGATGGAATAGTTTCTGTCTGGCGGATGTGTGTGGAACGTTACCTGCCGTCATGTGTAGTGCTGACAGGTGAGAACAGAGTAGGGCGTGTTACAGTAGGGTTGTTTTGCTTTGTGGTTTGGGTGCAGTCATCATTTTGCGTTTACGAAAATGCTACTTGGGAAAGGACATAAACACATTTGATACCATTGTGTACTCTGTGACAGTAGAGTAACAGTTTCGGCGCGAAGACTGCTTGAATCAGCATCACAGTGCACCATCCAATAAAGTAGCTCGTAAGGCAATGAATTGTGGCCAGTAACGCTCCTGAAATGGACTGGTCTACCCAGAATCCTGACTTGAACCCAACTGTGCACCTCGGGGATGACTCGAAGCATCGACTTCCCTCCAGAGTCCAACGTGACTATCTGCTAAGACTAAAGGACATTAGTCACCTAGGACGAACTAAGCCTCTTCTGTACTCCATGGATGCAAATCTGAGGTTAGTATTCTCTCACAGCCGCCTGACTGAAGACGGTGGAACACAACTAGAAGAAGCCATTATGGAACTCAGCCTACAGGAATTGAATGAACCTCGAAGAGGAAGGGTGGACACATCCCACACTAATGTCCATAAATACGCATCTGGATAATTTTGATCGGTAAGTGTACGAGTGTGAGAAACGTTTAGCACGACTGTCGTGCACGACAACTGGCTGCTCCGCTGCGCTGTGAATGGCAGCTTTGATTCTTTCTCCCGCAAGATGACAAGTGAGGCTTCAGGGCGCGTTATCAACGCGACGAACGTAACTCATCGTGCGCGCTGCCCATTACACTCGCGTGGGTGACTTAGGGGAGCAGGTGATGTTGCGAATGTCGCCAACCGACAGCGATGTCGCAGTGTGCAGCAGGGACGGTCTCGCGTGGTGGAGATCCCTAGCTTAAGTTACCATGACAACCATCGACCCTTTCCTACACGTATCCCGCTTCCACATTACTTCGACCGACAGTTTTCAGGTAAATTAGCCTCATAATATTCTTTCCGTTAGCAGTGTGAAAGAAATATACAGCTTAATGTAAACACACCGAACAGAAGGTTAAGCACCTTCAGCAGACAAGAATCTATTACTGCATAACGCAAGTTTCTTCCGATGCTCCATATACTGTTGAAACCACTGACTGATGACTGGATGCAGTCATACTACCACATCTTGGGGGAGAGGAGGGGGGGGGCTGTTGATAGCTACGATTCACTCGATAATCGCAGACAATTATGCATATACAGGGCTTCCAAGGCCCTTGTATGTCTTCATTTTTTAAAAAAATTCTGTAATTTTTTGTTTGATTTCAAACTGCTTTCCAGTACTCTTTCACTAACACTGTGACATTCCTCCTATCAAGTCTGAACGAGATACCTTTTTAAGTTTTTTTATAATTCAATACGTTTACCCATACATCGTGAATGCATAAGCAGGGCTTCAGAAGTCCTCACACATTTATAAATGTTCTTTAGCCTATATTGTCTTCAACATTTGTTTGGGAGTAGTTATTAATTCAACAGTAACTGTAGTGGTATTTCCAGCAACAGGAGTGCCAACAGCAGCAGTAGCTGTAGTAGTAATATTATAACTAAAAAATAATACACACTACTTTCACATATTGGCGATGTCGGTGTATTATTGATCTGTTTGCTATCAAAATGTTTTATTATTGCATATTATTGTTATCCTGTGCTGCTCTTGTCAGCCTTATTGTTACTGTAGTTTGTTGCTGCAAGGCCCATATTGTTACGAGTAAGATTTGTTTAGTGCTGCACAAGCTGCTGTTCGGGAGACACGCCTTTTGCTATGGCTTCGACACGCAAAGCAAGAGAGTCAGTACGTGCAAATGCAGCTAGTTTTGAAAGTGCTGTGGCTCAGTGGTTTGAAGAATATGATTCTTGCGAGGAAGGAAATATTTTTGAAGATGCAAGTAGTGAAGAATCAGCCAATGAACCTGCAGATGTGAATATTGAGGCAGATGACAGTCCTTCCGATAATATTACTTCATCAGAGTATGAACCGCCATTAAGAGGTATAGAAGACTATACATAGATTAGTCGGAATGGAACGATTTGGAAATTAGATCCTTCTGCAAATTTTCGTATGTCTGTCCATGATATCGTAAAGAAGGCACATGGTCCAGCCCGTGGTTTGAAAACCTGTAAACCTAAGGATGCCTGAGACTATTTCATCTCCAAGGAAACACTAGAGGAAATCATCAACTGCACGAATATTGAAGGCAGAAGAGTGGCTGCTTTACGTGGAAAAACGTTTCGCTTGCTGAAATGGAGGGTTTTCTTGGTCTCTTACTGCTTTCCGGTGTTGAGAAGAGTTGGGATGTCCCTATTAGAGAATTATTCTTGGACGAAAAGGCAAATTCTACATATAAAGCCACCATGTCAGTAAACAGATTCGAGGATATAAGGAGAATGATAAGATTTGATGACAGGTGTACCCGTGAAGCTCGATCTGCAGATGACAAACTTGCAGCTGTTCGCTATGTATGGGAACTATTTCTTGACAAGTGTAGAAATAGAATGATTCCCAATGATTCGCTCACAGTTGACGAACAGCTAGTCCCATTCCGTGGAACATGCAGCTTCACCCAGTATATGCCCTCTAAACCAGCCAAGTATGGCATAAAAATATTTTGGTTATGCGATGCTACATCTGCATATGCTTTAGACGGAATTGTTTACACGGGAAGGAAGCCCCATGAACCTATTCAGAAAAATCTTGGATTGAATGTGGTGAAAGATCTTGCTAAAAGCATTGAACGATCATCAAAAGATATCACTGTTGACAACTTCTTTACTAGTGTGCAGCTGGCAGAAGAGATGCTTCAGAAGCAAATTACAGTGGTGGGAACAATCAAACAAAATAAACCAGAAAGTCTTAATGAGATGAAACCATCTGCCTCAAGAACGAGTCATTCGTCTTTGTTTGCATTTAGAGGTGACATTACAATGGTGCGTTATGTTCCCAAAAAGAAAAAGTCTGTAGTTCTCATTAGCACAATGCATCACGACAGAAACATTGATGAAACTCATGCAAAAAAGAAACCAGATATAATAAAGGTGTTACAAAAATGTACGGCCAAACATTCAGGAAACATTCCTCACACAGAAATAAAGAAAAGATGTTATGTGGACATGTGTCCGGAAACGCTTAATTTCCATGTTAGAGCTCATTTTAGTTTCGTCAGTATGTACTGTACTTCCTCGATTCATCGCCAGATGGCCCAATTGAAGGAAGGTAATGTTGACTTCGGTGCTTGTGTTGACATGCGACTCATTGCTCTACAGTACTAGCATCAAGCACATCAGTACGTGGCATCAACAGATTAGTGTTCATCACGAACGTGGTTTTGCAGTCAGTGCAATGTTTACAAATGTGGAGTTGGCAGATGCCCATTTGATGTATGGATTAGCACGGAGCAATAGCCGTGGCGCGGTACGTTTGTATCGAGACAGATTTCCAGAACGAAGGTGTCCCGACAGGAAGACGTTCGAAGCAATTGATCGGCGTCTTAGGGAGCACGGAACATTCCAGCCTATGACTCGCGACTGGGGAAGACCTAGAACGAGGAGGATACCTGCAATGGACGAGGCAATCTTCCTGCAGTTGACGATAACCCTAATGTCAGCGTCAGAGAAGTTGCTGCTGTACAAGGTAACGCTGACCACGTCACTGTATGGAGAGTGCTACGGGAGAACCAGTTGTTTCCGTACCATGTACAGCGTGTGCAAGCACTATCAGCAGCTGATTGGCCTCCACGGGTACACTTCTGCGAATATTTCATCTAACAATGTGTCAATCCTCATTTCAGTGCAAATGTTCTCTTTACGGATGAGGCTTCATTCCAACGTGATCAAATTGTAAATTTTCACAGACAACATGTGTGGGCTGACGAGAATCCGCTCGCAATTGTGCAATCACGTCATCAACACAGATTTTCTGTGGACGTTTGGGCAGGCATTGTTGGTGATGTCTTGATTGGGCCCCATGTTCTTCCACCTGCGCTCAATGGAGCACGTTATCATGATTTCATACGGGATACTCTACCTGTGCTGCTAGAACATGTGCCTTTACAAGTACGACACAACATGTGGTTCACGCACGATGGAGCTCCTGCACATTTCAGTCGAAGAGTTCGTACGCTTCTCAACAACAGATTCGATGACCGATGGATTGGTAGAGGCGGACCAATTCCATGGCCTCCACGCTCTCCTGATCTCAACCCTCTTGACTTTCATTTATGGGAGCATTTGAAAGCTCTTGTCTACGCAACCCCGGTACCAAATGTAGAGACTCTTCGTGCTCGTATAGTGGACGGCTGTGATACAATACGCCATTCTCCAGGGCTGCATCAGCGCATCAGGGATTCCATGCGACGGAGGGTGGATGCATGTATGCTCGCTAACGGAGAACATTTTGAACATTTCCTGCAATAATTTCATTTTAGACTTAACATTTAATGAATATAGACAACATAATAGAGAAAAATCCTGATTAATTCTACATGACAAACTGGAGCAAGATGTTACCTGTAATGCAAATGTGATAGCGCCACATAAAAGTTATCATGTGGCACTAAGGCATAATTTTTTTCCCTTGATATTGTTATAAATGTAAATGCCATAACCTCCAAATCTCTTAACGCGAAATTTCTTTATTTGCTATTTGGTGGACAACAAATAAAGCCACTCAAGATTGTGAAACTTCACCGAAATGTGTTTGGGTGTTAAACAAGAGGAATTTGTTCAAGGGAGAACAGCGTTTCCGTTTGCTCGCGAAAGGCAAAGGTCCCGAGTTCGAGTCTCGGTCCGTCACACAGTTTTATACTGCCAGGAAGTTTCAGCGTTTCCGTAAATATACAGGGTGTCTCAGGAGGAACGGGCAGTATATGGATACGACAGAAACAATAATTCGAAGCGGCAACGTATGTTAAATATGTGCTATAAACTACTTACATTAAGAGATACACTGCAGCGCCAAAGACTCCGGTATAGGCATGCGTTTTCAAATGCACACATATATAAACAGGCAGAATACGGCGCTGCGGTCGGCAACGCAATTGTTACATCGGTTTCTCTTGCCACAATGGCAGGTTATCAAGATGTGAGTTTGAAGATGGTGTTATAGTCGGCGCACGAGCGATGGGACACAGCACCTCCGAGGTAGCGATGAAGTAGAGAATTTCCCGTGCGACCATTTCACGAGTATACCGTGAATATCACGAATCCAGTACAACATCACATCTCCGACATCGCTGCGGCCTGAAAAAGATCCTGCGAGGACGGGACCGAAGACAACTGAAGAGAATCGTTCAACGTGACAGAAGCTCAATCCTTCCGCAGAGTACTGCAGATTTCAGTCCTGGGTCATTAAGAAGTGCCTGCGTGCGAACCATTCAACGGAACATCATCAATATGGGCTTTCGGAGCCGAAGGCCCACTCGAGTACCCTTGATGACTGCACAACACAAAGCTTTACGCCCCGCCTGAGCTCGTCAACACTACATTAAATTGTTGATGACTGGAAACATGTTGCCTGGTCGGACAAGTCTCGTATCAAATTGTGCCGCGCGCTTGGATGTGTGCGGGTATGGAGACAATCTCGTGAATCCATGAATCCTGCATGTCAGAAGGGAACTGTTCAAGCTGGTGGAGGCTGTGTAATGTTGTGGGGAGTGTGCAGTTGGAGCGATATCGCACCCCTCACACGTCTACATACGAGTCTGACAGGTGACACGTACGGAAGCATCCTGTCTAATCACCTGCATGCATTCACCCCAGACGTCCGGAATTTCTACAGAGTGGCTCCAGAAACACTCTTCTGAGTTTAAATACTTCCGCTGGTCACCAGACTCCCCAGACATGAACATTATTGAGCATATCTGGGATGCCTTTTAAACCTACTGTTCAGAAGAGATCTCCACATCCTCGTACTCTTACGGATTTACGGACAGCCCTGCAGGATTCATGTTGTCAATTACCTCCAGCACTACTTCAGACGTTAGTCGAGTTCACGAGTGTTGCGTCACTTCTGCGTGCTCTTGGGGGCCCTACGCGGTATTAGGGAGGTGTGCTAGTCTCTTTGACTCTTTAGTGTATGAGAAGTTCTTCGTCTTGGTATTGTGCATCAGATGTGTTCTACTACAAAAAAAAAAAAAAAATACTTGTATGGTAAACAATGCATATCTTAAGAGGTATGACCACTTGTTCATCTTTTCTACTGCGAAACCACCTCTTATACTGAACAAATGTCCATAGTTCTTAAGCTACGCACTTTAGAGTCGTTTCACTAAGTAATTTTTCTTGTTCTGGTGCGTAGCACCTCCTCTGAAAATATGGAAAATGAAGAGCTTGCAGTAGAACAGATTTGTTTCACGTATCGAAGACTGCTTATAGCTCTTAGACAAAAGTCATGGAATAGCTTCTGATACCGTATCGGTCGTCCTACCTCCCAACGCAGTGCAGCACGGACTCAACAAGTCGTTGGAAGTCCCCTGCAGAAATGTTCTGCCGTGCTGCCTCTATAGCCGACCATAGCTGCGGAAGCATTGTCGGTGCAGGACCTCTCGATTATGTCCCATAACTGTTCGATGGTACTCGTGTCGGGCGATCTGGCAGGCCAAATCATCCGCTAGAATTGTCCAGAATGTTCCTAAAACCAACTGCAAACAGATGTGGCCCAGTGATGTGGCAGATTGTCATCCATAAAAAAAATTCCATCGTTCTTTGGGAACACGAAGTCCATGTAAGGCTGCAAAAGGTGTCCAAGTAGCAGCTGGACGAGAGGAACCAGTGCACTCCGTGTAAACACAGTCCACACAATTATGGTGCCACCACAAGTTTGCACAGTGCCTTGTTGACAATCGCGAGTCCATGGCTTCGTGGGGCCTGCGCTACATTCGAACCCTACCACTAGCTCTTACCTACCGGAATCTAACGCCAAAATTTGGCCACACTGTCGTAACGAATACGTTCGTCGTACGGCCCACGCTGATTTCTGCAGTTATTTCACGCAGTGTTACTGGTCTGTTAGCACTGACAACTCTAAGTGAAACCCGTCGGCCACTGCGTTGTCGGTAGTGAGTTGTAATGCCTGAAATTTGGTATTCTTGCCAGACTCTTAGCACTGTGCATGTCGGAATATTGAAAATATTTCCGAAAAAGAATGTCCCGTATGTCTAGCTCCAACAACAATTCCGCATTCACCGTGCCGCCACAATCACGTCGGAAACCTTTTGACAAGGGTCAGCTAAGAACGGATGGCTGTTCTGGCAATGCACTGCCCTTTTGTACCTTGAGCACGCGATACTACCGCCATCTGGATGCGTGCATCTCACTATCCCACGAGTTTTGTCACCTCAGTGTCTGTGTTTTAGAGCCCATGTTTACGAAAGGTTTTTGCTTAGAATGATCATTCCTGTCATATGCCCAAATGTTGAGCATGCCTTTTGTGACACCCTGTATATACGACGCAAAAAAAAGTGGTTCAAATGGCTCTGAGCACTATGGGACTTAACATCTGAGGTCATCAGTGTCCTAGAACTAAGAAGTATTTAAACCTAACTAACCTAAGAACATCACACACATCCATGCGCGAGGCAGGATTCGAACCTGCGACCGTAGTGATCGCGCAGTTGCAGACTGAAGCGCCTAGAACCGCTCGGCTACACCGGCCGGCAAGCAACAAAAAAGAGCTTCAACCTCGAGATGACTACAATTTTCTAGGAAGACTGACACTGCGTAAATGTAAAATCGCGACTGCTCTTGTGTTTGTGAAGGCGGGGCTTCAGCTGCTGACCGAGACGCCCTGCCTCACGTAACTGACAGACACAGATAGCATTAGAGTTTCAGTAGACCTTCAAGACGAGCTGCTATAAGCAGGTACGGAACAGATGAGAGGCGAGAAGGCCGCAGCGCCGCTTACCCACGTGCTCAGCCCACTCGTATATGGGGGACTCGTGGCCGAAAGCGGCGTTCCAGGCGTCGTGGGCGGACTCCTCGCCCGCGCTCGCCGCCCCCTCGATAGCGTCCACGCAGCCGGGGCAGACGGCGTTGAAGAAGCCGCCGGCCGCCTGCTGCTGAGCGCCGCCGGGCGCTGCACAGTAGCCCAGCAGGAACGTCCCGGCGACCAGTACGGCGACGGCGTGCTTCATTGCTGCGGCTGTTGCGAGTACCTGCCGAGGTGTGGTTCCGCTGTGCGCACTGTGCTCCTTTTATTAGGATTTTTATCGCTGGAAACGGTGAAGGGCGTCTGGAGATTACACGCGACCGGCAGCCGTTTTGCGATGTCCTCACCCCGAAAATTTTACAGAAAAGTGCTGAGTGGAACTCGTAACTACAGGTTAGTTGTGCGCTAGATAATAGAAATCAGCTATGTGTCACGGTCGTCGTCTTTCCAAGGAGATTAAGTGGCCCAGAAGCGGTGTCAGTTCTCGTGACCTCGTTTGATAACAGAGTGAGATACGAGAAAAGTTAGCACTGTGGTAACGTGTTCAAGATCGAGGGTAGTAAAAGCGAAGAGTGCGCCCACGGACCTTGGTTTCAATGTGACAATGTTTCGCCAAGCATAGTCCAACAGGACCTAATTAACCATTTCAGACTCTCTGGCTACAATTTTGTATATCAACTTTCACTCTATCTTCAGTGCAAAAAATGTTCAAATGTGTGTGAAATCTTATGGGACTTAACTGCTAAGGTCATCAGTCCCTAAGATTACACACTACTTAACCTAAATTATCATAAGGACAAACACACACACCCATGCCCGAGGGAGAACTCGAACCTCCGCCGGGACCACCCGCACGGTTCATGACTGCAGCGTCTGAGACCGCTCGGCTAATCCCGCGCGGCTCTTCAGTGCAACAGAAGTATTTTTTTCCAATGGAAACCTGAGGTACATGTTTGTGAATGTTCAGTCTTTTCATAATGCGCAAGTGCTGCCAAATGTTGGGCACCACGGTGAAAATATCAGCAAGTCAATGAAGCTGTGCGCAGCAGCTCGTGACACACATTACACAGATGTTGCTGTGTACATAGTAACGGGTAACAATGGTAAATTTTTGTTGTTGTATTCTACTTCCGTCATTTTAACTTACCCTCAGGTAGGGGTGTAAGCAGTTTCCAAAACTATCACACAGTACTTGTAGCTGGCTCCCACACTATTACGTTGAGATAGGGACGCCACCACGGTATTACTGAGTGAGAGGTGCCAACTTTTCCGTCAGGTAAGGTACGCCAGAGGGTCGCCGAGGTAGTGGCCGCGACAGCGGGTCGCTCTCTTGCCTGCCAGCTTCCTTACCCTCTGGACGTGTCCGCCACTCCTTCCTATTGCGGGCGTAATGCACTCTCCGTATATCATGTGCGGTTCACTCCGCGGCTGTAGCCAGTTTCCACGATCATTGTACCCCTTAGTGGTAGTTTTTGGGAATAAAACCCATTCATCCCTTAATCATGGCATTTATCATTTTACGTGCAGGAAAAATACCTTCGATCCTCACCTGCTATCATACTGACATGCACAGTTGAATGGTTCAAATGGCTCTGAGCACTATGGGACTTAACTGCTGAGGTCATCAGTCCCCTAGAACTTAGAACTACTTAAACCTAACTACATCACACACATCCATGCCCGAGGCAGGATTCGAACCTGCGACCGTAGCGGTCGCGCGGTTCCAGACTGTAGCGCCTAGAAGCGCTCAGCCACTCTGGCCGGCTGCACAGTTGATTCGCCGTGTACAAACTCTAGTGATTGATCGATGAGCAGATACGGAGCAAAAAAAGGTCTAATGAACTCATGTCCGGAAATACATGGTTTTCATGATAAAGACAATTTATTCACTCATACACTGTTACAGAGACTGCGGTCAAGTACACACTGTACCATGCAGCCACGGTTACAGTATGTTTTGAAAATTGTTTCCATGTACCTCAATGCATGCGTGTACACGCCATAGCAAGTTCAGTCTCACACGTTCACATTTGTTAACACCATCCAAACAGTGTTAGGGCAGCATCAATACGCTGCTCCATTGTCTCCACGTATGGAATGGGCTCTGCACATATGATGCTTTTGAGATGGCCCCATAACCAGAAATTTCACTGGTTAAGATCCGGTGAACGGGCTGGTCATGCAAGTAGACACCCTCGTCCGACCCATAGACCTGGGAACACTCGTTGAGATGCGTCCGGACGTTAACGGCACCATCATGAAGCAGCCACGTAACCCACTGAATCATCAATGGTACTTGTTACAGCAGGGGAGGCAAAGTCACTCGCAAGAAACGCCGATAGTTCCGGCCTGTTACGCGAAGTGAAAGCGAAACGACCTTGTGATCACTAATCCCTGTATCAGTCATGATGCTCTCTATTAGCTCTGGATTGTTTGTGGCTAAGAGGTCAAGTGTGTTTTCGCAACCGTTTACAATTCGCGTGGGTTCGTGGACTAACTGTTCGAAATAATTTTCGGAGAAAGCATTTAGGGGAATCTCGGAAGATGTTTTCTGCCTACCACCGGTTTTGAACAAGTATTTTTGCCAACATATCGAGGGAAGGTTGAAGTCCCCACCAACTATAACCGTATGAGGGGGGTATTTATTTGTTACGAGACTCAAATTTTCTCTGAACTGTTCAGGAACTATATCATCGGAGTCTGGGGGTCGGTAGAAGGAGCCAATTATTAACTTAGTTCGGCTGTTAAGTATAACCTCCACTCCTACCAATTCGCACGGGGTGTCTACTTCGACTTCACTACAAGATAAACCACTACTGACAGACACAAACACTCCACCACTAATTCTGCCTAATCTATCTTTCCTGAACACTGTCTGAGACTTCGTAAAAATTTCTGCAGAACTTATTTCAGGCTTTAGCCAGCTTTCTGTACCTATAACGATTTCAGCTTCTGTGCTTTCTATTAGCGCTTGAAGCTCAAGGGCTTTCCCAGCACAACTACAACAATTTACAACTACAATTCCGACTGTTCCTTGATCCAAGCACGTCCTGTATTTGTTATGCACCCTTTGAGATTGCAGCCCACCCCGTACTTCCACGAGGTCTTCTAACCTAAAAAAGCGCCCACTCCACGCCACACAGCCTCCGCTACCCGTGTAGCCGCCAGCTGAGTGTAGTGAACTCCTGATCTATTCAGCGGAACCCGAAACCCCACCACCCTATGGCACAAGTCAAGGAATCTGCAGCCAACACGGTCGTAAAACCGTCTGAGCCTTTGATTCAGACCCTCCACCCGGCACTGCACCAAAGGTCCGCAGTCGGTTCTGTCGACGATGCTGCAGATGGTGAGCTCTGCCTTCATCTCGTAAGCAAGACCGTCAGCCTTCACCAAATCAGATAGCCGCTCGAATCCAGAGAGAATTTCCTCAGATCCAAAGCGACACATGTCATTAGTGCCGACATGTGCCACCACCTGCAGCTGGCTGCACCCTGTGCTCTTCATGGCATCCGAAAGGACCCTTTTCACATCAGGAATGACTCCACCCAGAATGCACACGGAGTGCACACAGGATTACTTCCCTTCCTTAGCCGCCATATCCCTAAGGAGCCGCATTACGCGCCTAGCATTGGAGCTCCCAACTACCAATATGCCCACCCTCTGCGATTGCCCGGACCTTGAAGGCTGAGAATCATCCACTGAAACAGGGCAGGCAGCTGCATCTGGCTCAGCCAGAGACAGTGCCTGAAACCTGTTTGTCAGACGCACCGGGGAGGCTTTCTGATCAGCCTTCGGGGACGTCTTTCGCTGCCTGCCACGCCTTGGAACGACCTCCCAATCAACCACAGGCGAGGGCTCAGCCCCACTGCGGGCAGCAACCGGGGCAACCACAGCGGCAGACCGATCTGGGGACAGGCGGGACGAGGTTGACATCCCCGTGATACGCAAGTCCGGCTCGCCACAGTGGTGCCCATTGGCAACAGCCTCAAGCTGCGCGACCGAAGTCAGCGCCGCTTGCAGCTGTGAGCGAAGTGGTGCCAACTCACGAGAGAAATTAGGATTTAAGTGCCATTAAGAAAGTGTTTGCTTCAGGTCCCGTTATTACTGAAGCACTGCATTTAATTTATGATAATACACCTACAGAAACACAACAGTAATGTTTTAGCTAATAGGACTGCAGTCAACAAAAATCAGTTCTCATATCTTTTACATATTTACAAATGAATAACAAAATTAACTTCAAGGAAAACATCTTTCAGTACTGACTCCTGTTTCGTGCACAGCGCCACTCATGGGACGAGATATTGCGAAGTTTGCCTTACAAATTCCTGAGTTTTTGAGGAAAAAATGGCGATATCGTCAACAGGGCTGTCCAGAGTTCCGGCAAAACCAAACAATGGACTGCCCTGAACGAGTTGTGGCACCGGCACCGACATCTCGATGTAGAAACAGCCGACCACTACATACATACGCTCTTACAATTCTGAGTAAAACAAAAAACTCCATCATTTGTGAAAGGCGTTTCGTAACGTCGTTGCCTCTTGTAAACTCCTCCACTTGACCCTCTGTTGGATGAAATCCTGAACCTCCTCTTAAAGAGCGGATTGTCTTGCGAGCTGTAACTGATGGCAGGATCCTGTTTTTTCAGGTCTAACATGGAAAGTAAGCGTTTCCGGACACATGTCCACATAACATATTTTCTTTCTTTGTGTGTGAGGAATGTTTCCTGAAAGTTTGGCCGTACCGTTTTGTAACACCCTGTAGATCCCGCTGACGGTGCCTTAGAACAAGATAAGGCGAGACTGGTATGGGATCGATAAATTAAGTAGCGGCAGGAAAAGGCAGTTTTACTCACAAAACAAGTATTTATATGCTTGCTGCGGATGATGGCCACGCAAACAAATTTGTTATGCATTATCGTGTTGGAGCAAAATTTGTGCTGGATTCTTCTCCGATTTAACACGTCGGAAACGGTTCTTGACTTTATTCAGAGTCAACCCGTATGCCTCTGAATTGATAGTTGACCCTCTTGACATCACATACACGGGAATGACCCCATCACAATCCCATAAGACTGTCACCATGACTTTTCCGGCAGAGGGGGTTGTCTTGAATTTCTTCTTTTTGTGGTGAATGAGGATGATGCCCCTCCATGGACTGCCTTATTGTTTTCGGCGCAAAGTGGTGGATCCAGCTTTCGTCTTCCGTAATGATCCGTGACAGAAAGGCCTCTCCGTCGGTCTCAAAACGCTCCAAAAATTCAAATGAAATGACCTTTCTTTGAATCTTGTGGTCCGCTGTGAGCATTCGAGGAACCCATCGTGAGCACCTCTTGGAATATCCGAGAGTCTAGATCATTGCAGACGAATTTCTAATGCAACTGTAGTGCCAACTGTCGAGTTTTGATGCACCGGTCGGCACGAATAGTGGCATCTGCACGATTCAGCATGTCTGGAGCTGTGGCTGTGACAGGACGTCCCGAGCGTGGCTGATCATGGAGCTCTGTTTCTGCATTTCCTGAGTCTGTAACTTCCTTTACTCATCGCTCAACTGTACTCCTATCAACTGTACATGAACGTTTATGGATGTTCACCACGGTTTCTTTTTCTGCACACAAGAGTTCTATAACAGTACGCTGCTTGTAACGTGAGTCGTATGTAGACGCTGTACTACGACCCTGTCATGTGCCAGAACGGTTAGAAACTTCATCGGCGCACAGAACAAACATCAAATGTGAAGCACCAACAAGGACGTTTGTCTATGTATATTAATGGCTTTTTAAAAAATGTGGGGCATTACTTATCGAACGACCCTTGAATATTCCGTACTTACCTGAATGTATTCTGCCAAATATTAGGAAATGATCGCCACCAAAGATACATTGATGTTTTGTGACAAACTGGATTGCATAAATTCATATCTCTCTATTGTGATATGATGACACCAAAGTGACTGTTATCCTATAAATTCAATTGTAATGTACTAATTTTCTGATATCATGGCGGAACGATAGCTATCGTATTTAACACTATAACAAAAACAATCAGTCCAGTACGTAACAATTATTTACCGGTTTCGGTCCAAGCAACCCTCTTCGGAGCAGAAGCTCCCTGATGTTTGAAACCGACTAAAGGAGTCTCTGTGCGTACCGAAAAGTACGATAACTATTTGGTACCGAGGATGGCTGAAAGCGAGGGGAAAATACACTCGTTATATTTTCTGAGGTCATACAACTCTGCTGTATGACTGAACGATGGTGGCACGGTCATGTGAAAAATATTAAGTAGATATAATAGTCCACAACTCGTATCTCCCGGAGGACCTATTTAGGAGGATGTCATCTTCACGAAAAACGAAACGGGCCTGCTACTTGGAAATATTAAATCCCATGATCAGGTACAGAATTTACAAAGGGAAATGGATAAATTGAAGTCACGTGCTGTGGGAATTATTGAAGTGTGGTGACAGGAAGATTTCTTTTCGGTTCGTATGGCACAAAATCAAGTAGAAGTAAGGCTAATAATGAAAAAGAAAACAGAAATGCACGCAAGCTGCTATGAACGACACAGTGGCTGCATTATCTTCGCCAAGACACACTGAGAGGTTCCTTCGGTTTAGTTATGCATTGTTACCTTTTTGTATCTCTCTTCGTCTGTTTCCTTCTATGTATGCTAGAACGTGCCGCGCGTGTGTGTGGCCAAGTCCCCTCATTGACATGTGCTTGCTGCTTGATACATTGCTCGGAAGGATTGAATTTACGGGGCCGGCCCGACGTATAGCTAAATGATCTGATGATTATTATGTTAATATTGCGCAACGGATAACGCGGGGGAGGGCTCAAACAATCAAGTGTGCAAGTCAGTAAAGGCCACGCTCTTACATGATCTATGAGGACACCACTTTATTAGTAATATTGCTCTCTACACAGGACTGTGGTTTGTAACGATAATTAAATTCATGACATTGCTCTCGACACAGGACTGGGGTTTCTAATGGCCACTAAATCAATGACATCAAGTTTATAGGACATTTATTGTCAAGATTACCAGAAACTTTACAAACTTAGTATGACATTTATTATCTATATTCCCCAAAACTTTACAAATTTAATAATTGCAGCAAACAAAGTCAAGTCAAATATCATCTAGTTTTGTCTCGCACTGAAGGTGCTTAAACTAACAGGCATCTCGTTTCTACTTAAGCACTGGGAAACAGGATGGGACTACGTTGCTGCACTTGTGGTCTGTCTGTTGGGACAGTGGTCGAAATTCGCACCCAAGATTACTACTAGTACGGAATAACAAAAATTCTCTTTGGCGGAAAAACGTGAGAACAAAGCACACACAAACATCTCCCATATTCAGAAAAGAAATAAAATTCTTAAAAAATAAAACATCCTGTGAAATACGGCACACGAAAATAATCAATTAACAGCACACGTAAGCATCAACACCTTACATAATTTCCAAGAACGAACTGGTAGCTCGCTGGTAGTGCAATTCGGCACCACGTGAGTGACCGACACCAACAGCTAATTTCTTTGTACTCACCCCTCTGTTCGTTCTATCTTTGAATACTATACAGTCATTCACACCCTCAACCTATTCTTTATCAAAGCAGTTAGGACGTGTTACTTGCAAATGGGGGTTAAAAAGGAACCGTGAGCAAAATTTATGAGATGGCCTAGAAAAATTTTACGTCACACGCCTAGATCCTTAAGTATGTCACACACGCATCTCCTACCAGGTTTCACACGGAATCGTCATCCAAATTACTCATCAGCCGTTACGACCACGTGTTAACTAGGAGGAGTGAGGCGCCAGGTTACTTTTTTTTTTGTCATCAGTCTACTGACTGGTTTGATGCGGCCCGCCACGAATTCCTTTCCTGTGCTAACCTCTTCATCTCAGAGTAGCACTTGCAACCTACGTCCTCAATTATTTGCTTTGACGTATTCCAATCTCTGTCTTCCTCTACAGTTTTTTCCCTCTACAGCTCCCTCTAGTATCATGGAAGTCATTCCCTCATGTCTTAGCAGATGTCCTATCATCCTGTCCCTTCTCCTTATCAGTGTTTTCCACATATTCCTTTCCTCTCCGATTCTGCGTAGAACCTCCTCATTCCTTACCTTATCAGTCCACCTTAATTTTCAACATTCGTCTATAGCACCACATCTCAAATGCTTCGATTCTCTTCTGTTCCGGTTTTCCCACAGTCCATGTTTCACTACCATACAATGCTGTACTCCAGACGTACATCCCCAGAAATTTCTTCCTCAAATTAAGGCCGGTATTTGATATTAGTAGACTTCTCTTGGCCAGAAATGCCTCTTTTGCCATGGCGAGTCTGCTTTTGATGTCCTCCTTGCTCCGTCCGTCATTGGTTATTTTACTGCCTAGGTAGCAGAATTCCTTAACTTCATTGACTTCGTGACCATCAATCCTGATGTTAAGTTTCTCGCTGTTCTCATTTCTACCACTTCTCATTACCTTAGTCTTTCTCCGATTTACTCTCAAACCATACTGTGTACTCATTAGACTGTTCATTCCGTTCAGCAGATCATTTAATTCTTCTTCACTTTTACTCAGGATAGCAATGTCATCAGCGAATCGTATCATTGATATCCTTTCACCTTGTATTTTAATTCCACTCCTGAACCTTTCTTTTATTTCCATCATTGCTTCCTCGATGTACAGATTGAAGAGTAGGGGCGAAAGCCTACAGCCTTGTCTTACACCCTTCTTAAAACGAGCACTTCGTTCTTGATCGTCCACTCTTATTATTCCCTCTTGGTTGTTGTACATATTGTATATGACCCGTCTCTCCCTATAGCTTACCCCTACTTTTTTCAGAATCTCGAACAGCTTGCGCCATTTTATATTGTCGAACGCTTTTTCCAGGTCGACAAATCCTATGAAAGTGTCTTGATTTTTCTTTAGCCTTGCTTCCATTATTAGCCGTAACGTCAGAATTGCCTCTCTCGTCCCTTTACTTTTCCTAAAGCCAAACTGATCGTCACCTAGTGCATTTTCAATTTTCTTTTCCATTCTTCTGTATATTGTTGTTGTAAGCAGCTTCGAGGCATGAGCTGTTAAGCTGATTGTGCGATAATTCTCGCACTTGTCAGCTTTTGCCGTCTTCGGAATTGTGTGGATGATGCTTTTCCGAAAGACAAATGGTATATCGCCAGACTCATATATTCTACACACCAACGTGAATAGTCGTTTTGTTGCCACTTCCCCCAATGATTTTAGAAATTCTGATGGAATGTTATCTATCTTCTGCCTTATTTGACCGTAAGTCCCCCAAAGCTCTTTTAAGTTCCGATTCTAATAATGGATCCCCTATCTCTTCTAAATCGACTCCTGTTTCTTCTTCTATCACATCAGACAAATCTTCACCCTCATAGAGGCTTTCAATGTATTCTTTCCACCTATCTGCTCTCTCCTCTGCATTTAACAGTGGAATTCCCGTTGCACTCTTAATGTTACCACCGTTGCTTTTAATGTCACCAAAGGTTGTTTTGACTTTCCTGTATGCTGAGTCTGTCCTTCCGACAATCATATCTTTTTCGATGTCTTCACATTTTTCCTGCAGCCATTTCGTCTTAGCTTCCCTGCACTTCCTATTTATTTCATTCCTCAGCGAATTGTATTTCTGTATTCCTAATTTTCCCGGAACATGTTTGTACTTCCTCCTTTCATCAATCAACTGAAGTATTTCTTCTGTTACCCATGGTTTCTTCGCAGCTACCTTCTTTGTACCTATGTTTTCCTTCCCAACTTCTGTGATGGCCCTTTTTAGAGATGTCCATTCCTCTTCAACCGTACTGCCTACTGCGCTATTCCTTATTGCTGTATCTATAGCGTTAGAGAACTTCAAACGTATCTCGTCATTCCTTAGTGCTTCCGTATCCCACTTCTTTGTGTATTGATTCTTCCTGACTAATATCTTGAACTTCAGCCTACTCTTCATCAGTACTATATTGTGATCTGAATCTATATCTGCTCCTGGGTACGTCTTACAATCCAGTACCTGATTTTGGAATCTCTGTCTGACCATGATGTAATCTAATTGAAATTTACCGTATCAACCGGGCTTTTTCCAAGTATATCTCCTCCTCTTGTGATTCTTGAACAGGGTATTCGCTATTACTAGCTGAAACTTGTTGCAGAACTCAATTAGTCTTTCTCCTCTTTCATTGCTTGTCCCAAGCCCATATTGTCCTGTAACCTTTTCTTCTATTCCTTCCCCTACAACTGCATTCCAGTCGCCCATGACTATTAGATTTTCGTCCCCCTTTACATACTGCATTACCCTTTCAATATCCTCATTCACTTTCTCTATCTGTTCATCTTCAGCTTGCGACGTCGGCATGTATACCTGAACTATCGTTGTCGGTGTTGGTCTGCTGTCGATTCTGATTAGAACAACCCGGTCACTGAACTGTTCACAGTAACACACACTCTGCCTTACCTTCCTGTTCATAACGAATCCTACACCTGTTATACCATTTTCTGCTGGTGTTGATATTACCCGATACTCATCTGACCAAAAACCCTTTCTTCCTTCCACTTCACTTCACTGACCCCTACTATATCTAGACTGAGCCTTTGCATTTCCCTTTTCAGATTTTCTAATTTCCCTACCACGTTCAAGCTTCTGACATTCCACGCCCCGACTCGTAGAACGTTATCCTTTCGTCGATTATTCAGTCTTTTTCTCATGGTAACCTCCCCCTTGGCAGTCCCCTCCCGGAGATCCGAATGGGGGACTATTCCGGAATCTTTTGCCAATGGAGAGATTATCATGACACTTCTTCAATTACAGGCCACATGTCCTGTGGATATACGTTACGTGTCTTTAATGCAGTGGTTTCCATTGCCTTCTGCATCCTCATGTTGTTGATTATTGCTGATTCTTCCGCCTTTAGGGGCAATTTCCCACTCCTAGGACAAGAGAGTGCCCTGAACCTCTGTTATGTCTTAGCCAGTAATGCCACCCGAGCCCGCTGCCAAAAGGTTGGCAGCATCAAAGTCCGGACGCCGTCCGCATAAGCAGCGCCAGCGAGACAGCAAATCGCCGCAAGTCTGCGCGCGCCACCGCTGGCTTCTGGCTTCTTAAGCGCTGGAGTCGCGAGCGCTAGGACAGTTCTGTATTCGCCGCTCAGTTGTATACTCGCCACCGAATTGTGTACTTGCTAGTCAGTTGTGTGTTCATCGCAGCAGAGTTGTTGTTTGTCGTCAGCCGACGCTGACCTAGCCGCTCCGACTCGAACTAGACAGATTTCTGTAGACACCGAGTTCACTACTGTGTTACTGTATCTTCATTAATAAAGATAAGTACCGACTTTTATTTAATATGAGTGTTTGGGCTTTCATCTTTCTGTTCACTGTTCCAGCGGACCGGTCGGCCCGCTATTAAAAGTGTGGCGGTGACTTCGTAAGCCATTTCTACAGCCAAGTGTTTGTCGCTACGAACACCGCCACAAAAACCTCTATCCGCTCCTCCGCCCTCTTTGACAAGGCCGTTGGCAGAATGAGGCTGACTTCTTATGCCGGAAGTCTTCGCCGCCAATGCTGATTATTTATCAAAACCAAGGGTACTATCAGGTTACTTTAACATTGCAAAAAAACGCTGCTTCTAAAAGTGAAACTATACGATTCTTTTTTAGAGCTATTGCTTCTCGCGTGTGCTGAAGGCACCAAGTGATTGCAGCACTATAAATGGATAACGCGAGCCCCCATGGTTGCCTCTGAAAAAGAAACCCTAACTGAAAACTTCAATTGTAAAGGCAAAATTTCTCAAAAAACGAATGAAGTGCGGTAACGACACGCTAACTATTTCAATCCTGAAAAAGAGCGGATTAGTAACAGTGTGAAACGTAATATCTCGTCCCACAGTGGAATTGGCGGCAAAGATGGAGATCGCCATCGATTCCGTTTGTCCAGTTCAGCCGCTAGCCCAAGAGTGACTATCATGGAGGCTCTGAACGGCCGTTCCCTTACATGGAGGGGAGGGGGACCTGTTACCAACCCCGGTCTACCGCCTGACAAACAGGTGAATCATCTCTGTCTTTACTCCAGGCTTAGGTTAGCACTAACCGACCTACAGGGTGACCACATCTCTGCCTTGGCACTACCAGCAGACGAACTCTTAGTACAAACCCCAAGTTTAATCAACCCAAGGTAACGTAGTGGGATTAGGGAAGGGAAGTGCGTTTATGTAATTATGAATTGAATTAAATAAACAGGTAGTCCACTTCTTCACTCGAGATATCACACTATTTAAACTAAAATTCAAATTCAGTATAATGCAACAAAAAACTAATTGTAATGAGATTGAACAAACTGTTCCCTCTCAACACATCACCTTTGTTGTTTCTTAATAAGTCAATGTGAGAGATCCTGTGATGTCGCAGCTATGTTATCTATGTAAACAATCTCCCTTTAGGTCTCTTATTAAAAATATTAGACGATTCGATTTGACAGCCTTTCCCATCTCACTTGTATGAGATTACTCTAGAAAGAAATCTTCTTTATTCAAATCGGTTCCCTGTTTCCTGCAGTTATCAGCAAAGCTCCAAGCTGTGTCTTCTGATGACTCTCAAGTTTTTTTGGCTGAGCCTATCGGCTGTTTTCCTCTGAGGCGTGCTGCCACCGTCCAGAAACACGGTCGTTACAGCGAATAGCGCTTCATTCTGTGACCCGTAAATTGGGGCACAAAAACTTCGCGAAAACGATACCACGAAGAATAGCACAAAATTATCGTTTTGTAGCGTAACAACGTGAAATTGGCGGTTTTTTTATGGGACGTTGCGATACATGTAATTTTGAAGCATGAAAACATTATAAATCTCAGGACGGAAAATTACTAGTATTCGTAACTGATAGTTATTCGTTGTTAAAACTAAATATTGACTTCCAGTCTCCTCAAGGCTGACATTCGTGTATAATCTTTGAAAGAAGATTATAGTTAATGAAGTAAAACATCTACGCAGTGGACACCAAGTGAAAAGCTATTCATTATGTATCAAATCTAGACTCCAATAATAAAATGGGAAGGAACTGTTAATTAGAACTCAGGGAGAAGCTGTAGTCTAATTACACTCGGTTTATTCATCTTAAACATGACAAGACAGCAAAATTATTAAAGAAACATCACACAAACATTTTTATTTAACAAACGCCATACTAACATGGGATCTATTGTGGACAAAGTGATCCGCTGGGGATCGACACACGACACTAACCAGAACACTAATCACTCTATCTGACTTCGTACACATGAATCCAGGTTATGGCACCAAACTACGCCACCACCAAAGCATCTATATTCTACCATACAAAAAAAGAAAAATATGGTTCGAAAGAACAGGGTGCTGAGAAATATATATTACAGCCCTACGCGCAGCAGTGAATACTTTACCCTCCGGCTGGTCCAGACAGTACACCACGATGCGTTCGGCGACTGGTCATTGACGGCCGCAATCTGTTATTAAATGCGCGTTCCCGAAAAATGCAAGTACGCGGTCTCGTGTTCAGTTAATTCAGAACGCAGGCACTTCACTATGAGCCTCTGGAACCCCGATGGAATCCAGTGTGCAGGTGGACCTGTTTGCTGGTCTGCCAAACCAATTTGAGTCCGTGCGACGACTGTGCGTATCGGAATATGTCAAATGCTTAGACGGCCGACTCAAGACACACGTCACTCATTGTGACCGTGATGCTAGAAGCAGTACCTCTGATGATTCAGAAGGTGACTGGCACAGGCTCTAAGTCGCACACTAGCAAAGGACACAAGTCTCACCATTTAGGTAGAGACCTGCAGTTCTTTACTAGCAAGGCGCCAGTACAAGAGACTTGTACAAGAGTCCATCTTTCTTCCTTTCTCTGCCCTTCCTCCTCAGCTCGGTTCCAAAATCACATTTCTCTTTTTTGACTTCCCCCACTTTCGCACAAGCCAATCACGAGCTGGAGCCTAGCATTCTAAGCTCAGAGAACAGTCTTTGCACTGCAGACTGATTTGACCAATCAGAGACTTTAAAGTTAATTGGCAGTATCCATAAATAGCTTGTTATCTCCCCTGTTGCGTCCATTTCAAAGTTTCCAAAGAACGGCCATAAGCTTGCCAAAAGCATTGTGCTTTCACAAACATGTTTTGAAACAGAGTCTGGACGTCTGGACGCCAGTTCCCCTGTCCCACGGAAATTCGCCTAATGTTTAGAATTCTATGGCGCTTGCACCCTAACAAGGGCCCATACTCTGCTTTATTCCTGGCCTAAATGCACTGTCGGCGACTTCTCGGCTCTGGCCCGTATACTTGGACGTCTGCCTGTCGTCCGGCGCCATCTTAATGTGTTTTGCACAATACGACTGTGTCACCTGGCCATCTGGTAATGTCTCCTCACCGTTCCCCAGAAAAACGCGCTTTGTCGGAAAAGCAATGCTGTGCTTTTACTGCAGTCGTTTAAGTAGGCACTCTGTTCCTTTGAATGCAGGTAAAGCTTACCGTATTTTCTTCCCTAGACGCCTGTTCTTTATTAAATAAGACCTTTAACTACTGCCCACCATTTCATCATAATGTACGAAGTTAAATCGCAATAAAGATTGTATTCTCGACGAACACGAACTGACATAACACTGAATCAGATGTGAGAGTGCCCTGCAATCTCTCACATCTTAAAATGGCATGGACCAACACTGGCGAAAACATCACTGCATTTGGCAAGAAACTAATTTAGCGCCGGCCGCTGTGGCCGAGCGGTTCTAGGCGCTTCAGTCCGGAACAGCGCTGCTGCTACGGTCGCAGGTTCGAAACCTGCCTTGGGCATGGATGTATGTGATGTCCTTAGGTTAGTTACGTTAAAGTAGTTCTAAGCCTAGGGGACTGATGACCTCAGATGTTAAGTCCCATAGTGCTTAGAGCCATTTTAACCATTTTGAACTAATTTGGCGAAAACACCGAATTTAGCAAAAAACATTCAATATGATAAGAAAATTAAAGTCAAATTTAACAGAAAAATAATATCGGATTTGGAGAAAAATATCATGGAACTTGGAAAAAAATTGCACAGAATTTGTAAAAAAGACTCCGAATTTAACAAAAAATAACAACGAATTAGGCGATAAAACGATAGTTTCCTGTCCCCACCAGTGAACAACGAAAATGGGTACAAACATCGTTAGTGCCCGTTTTGCTCCAGCAGGTACGGAAAATCACTTTTGGTCACTGCTCATCACATAAGGAGACAAATTAAAGTCTTTCTCTCATCTGGTCACAGAGAAGCAACTCCCAGGACAAGAATATGCAACTTCTGCAAGCATCATCTAACGATGGGCCTCAAAAGCACGGAACTTGTTAACGGAAATAAACTAATATCTCATAAAAGGTTGGTCACAGTTATCTGTGTTTAAACCCAAAGTCGGTTTAAGGCAGATACAACACAAGCAGCCCCTTATGTCGGCAAGTGAAATGGGTGCCCGATTGCAAAATTCGTTTGTAATGTGCGAAAACTGACATGGGTGAAAGATTGTTTTTAACATTAAAATTAAAATATTCCAGTAAACATGGGTCCACAAAAGAGCTCTTTGTTAAATAACTCCAAATTGTGTGGTTATGATCTACGAATGAGTTCAGTATCAAATATTGTCCTGGTTACTAAAAATGAATTTGGAATTTAATCTTGTTCATTAAGTATGCATCTAAATCCATCTAGTCATGTAACTGGGCTCAAGTTCGCCCAAGACCTACTACAATACCAAATACAATATTTCTTCAGCACGTTATACATTGCGGTACGTGATCCATCACAAAAAAAAAAAAAAATGGCTCTGAGCACTATGGGACTCAACTGCTGAGCTCATAAGTCCCCTAGAACTTAGAACTACTTAAACCTAACTAACCTAAGGACATCACACACATCCATGTCCGAGGCAGGATTCGAACCTGCGACCGTAGCAGTCGCGCGGTTCCAGACTGAAGCGCCTAGAACCGCTCGGCCACCAGCGGCCGGCTCGTCATCACGCGACTTTGTTAATAGAATAGTTCTCTCTCGTATCTCATACAAACTTGTGATACCCTTTTTCAATTGATCATGCTTTTCAGCTTTTAACGGAGTTTGTGAAATTTTCTGAAGTTCTTTCTGGTGAGAATTCTTCACGTGTAATATACAACTTACACACTAAGCAGGGCCCAATGTTTGACACGTCAGTATAAAATTACGTGAGATTTCTTCCATGTCGGTCTCAGTTTTCCCGACAAAGAGTAAACTAATTTGTAAATTATAGAATAATAGTGTGATATAGTTTGACCATAAGGCACAATTCTCCTTATATGGCTAAACTAAAAAAGTAAGAGAAATGTTGTATTTTAGTTTTTATCAATCAGTTTAGTGAGTAGCACCTTTTTCTGAAGGTAGAGCTATACAGTAGGTGTAGTTCTTCCTATTTTCGCCAAAAGCTTTTAAGGATCTCAGTAATTATCTTAAAGTTGTTTCTTCTTGCAATATTGGTGCTGGAATAAGATTCGATAACTCATGTCTTTTACAGAAGTTTTAATAGTGAAAAAATCCAATTTGTACGATCACTAGAGTCAGATGTATTTTAAAAGGTTAAATGTCGCACAAAGGGCCCAAGGGAAGACAACTAATGTCTGTGTCACAGCAGAGGAGCGAGAGGGGGCAGGCGAAAAGTGGTATGTCGCTTGTGTCGAAAATCATCCTCGAACCGGTCATGGTGACATTCATCATGAAGTATTTCTTGTCAACTCAAACAACCATTTACAATGTTTCCCTGCATCCGTAATTAGTATCAGAAGCAGAGAACGAAAGCTTGGTTTGTGCACGTGTTTCCTGAACATTGGACTGGGCTTTGAACAACACCATTGTCGTTGTTTTTCTGTTCAGTTAAGACGTGGTAGCCGACGGTGACCTCTTCACCTACAAATTGTCCAGTCTGCAACTACTCCTTGCCGCAGCACGGTTACCCGTATCGCCAACCTCTCGGCAATGGCGTGGCAAAGCGAACTGCGCCATGCACGGGTACCTGTTCTATCGCAGGCTTCAAGAACTTGCTGTTTGAAGAGTCCACCAGATATCGCACCTTTCCCGCCTACCCGCCATTGCCAATCGGAACCGTGAATACTTGTGTAAACGTCGTATACGACGCTGACGAAGTATTTTATTAAATGAGCCGCGTGAAACGCGCTTTCTCGGTGTATAACTAATGCAGTTGCCCATCAGTGTACACGAAGTGCATAAAATCTCCCCCTGATTAAAAAAAAAAATAATTCTAAGGAACTGTATGTACTAGATACAGCGATGCGGTTTGTTGTAAATTTCAGCTTAACTCATAAAGTGTTTTGTCTATATACTTCCACCCACATGCCCATGCACCTTCCAAATGACACCTTAACATTTAACCCACGAGGTAACTTTTCTGTAACGTATACTACGACATGTGGTCCCTGGGATCCCAACGTTTAAGCTGAGATGGGGTAAACCATTTGAAATTTTTCATTTAAATTGTACAACACTTATTTTATAATAATTTCGGTGTTCCTAAAGTATTCCACGTTGACTGTATTGCATTAAATAAAGTCTGTATTATTGTACTTTTTGTCACACAAAATCACATACTTTCGTGCGACTTTTTAAAACTGTTTGAGAACTGAATTTCACATTACGTAGAATTATAGTACCTTTATGTAGCAAGTAAATTTTCACATAAAACTAAATTCCAGGGTTTAAATTTCCACATAAACATGGGACAAAATGAAAGTCTGTAAAGCTGACATTCACTTCTGGGATCTATATTTTCCTTTACCATCACTCAGAACAAGGGTAGCGGAGTACGTGTGGAGTGCACAGTGGCTTTTCTGGGTTAGAGAATTCCCTCCCTAGGCCCGACAAGACGCCTCCTGAGACGCGGCAAGTTAGGAGTAGGCAAAATGCAACAGCGAATAACAATATTAATGTGATAATTGTAAACTGCATAGAAAGGTCCCAGAACTGCTCTCATTAATAAACGGTCACAATGCCCACATAGAACTAGGGACAGAAAGTTGGCTGAAACCAGATGTAAACAGTAATGAAATTCTAAACTCAGATTGGAATGTATACTGCAGAGACAGGCTGAACAGTGAAGGGGGAGGCGTGTTTATAGCGATAAGAAGTGCAGTAGTATCGAAGGAAATTGACGGAGATCCGAAATGTGAAATAATTTTGGTGAAGGTCACGGTTAAAGCATGGTAATTGGATGTCTCTATAGCCCCCTGGCTCAGCAGCTGTTGTAGCTGAGCACCTGATGGATAATTTGGGAAATATTTCGAGTAGACTTCCCCACCATGTTATAGTTCTGGGTGGAGATTTCAATTTGCCGGATATAGACTGGGAGACACAAACGTTCATAACGGGTGGCAGGGACAAAGAATCTAGTGAAATTTTTTTAAGTGCTTTATCTGAAAACTAGCTTGAGCGGGTAAACAGAGAACCGACTCGTGGCGATAGCTTATTGGACCTTCTGGTGACAAACAGACCCGATCTATTTGAAACAGTTGACGCAGAACAGGAAATCAGCGATCATAAAGCGGTTACTGCATCGATGATTTCAGCCGTAAATAGAAATATTAAAAAAGGTAGGAAGATTTTTCTGTTTAGCAAAAGTGACAAAAAGCAGATTTCAGAGTACCTGACGGCTCAACACAAAAGTTTTGTCTCAAGTACAGATAGTGTTTAGGATCAGTGGACAAAGTTAAAACCATCGTACAATATGCGTTAGATGAGTATGTGCCAAGCAAGATCGTAAGAGATGGAAAAGAGCCACCGTGGTACAACAACCGAGTTAGAAAACTGCTGCGGAAGCAAAGGGAACTTCACAGCAAACATAAACATAGCCAAGGCCTTGAAGACAAACAAAAATTACGCGAAGCGAAATGTAATGTGAGGAGGGCCATGCGAGAGGCGTTCAATGAATTCGGAAGTAAAGTTCTATGTACTGACTTGGCAGAAAATCCTAAGAAATTCTGGTCTTATGTCAAAGCGGTAGGTGGATCAAAACAAAATGTCCAGACACTCTGCGACCAAAATGGTACTGAAACAGAGGATGACAGACTAAAGGCCGAAATACTAAATATCTTTTTCCAAAGATGTTTCACAGAGGAAGACTGTACTGTAGTTCCTTCTCTAGATTGTCGCACAGATGACAGAATGGTAGATATCGAAATAGACGACAGAGGGATAGAAAAACAATTAAAATCGCTCAAAAGAGGAAAGGCTGCTGGACCTGATGGGATACCAGTTCGATTTTACACGGAGTAGGCGAAGGAACTTGCCCCGCTTCTTGCAGCGGTGTACCGTAGGTCTGTAGAAGAGCGTAGCGTTCCAAAGGATTGGAAAAGGGCACAGGTCATCCCCGTTTTCAAGAAGGGACGTCGAACAGATGTGCAGAACTATAGACCTATATCTCTAACGTCGATCAGTTGTAGAATTTTGGAACACGTATAATGTTCGAGTATAATGACTTTTCTGGAAACTAGAAATCTACTCTGTAGGAATCAGCATGGGTTTCGAAAAAGACAATCGTGTGAAACCCAGCTCGCGCTATTCGTCCACGAGACTCAGAGGGCCATAGACACGGGTTCCCAGGTAGATGCCGTGTTTCTTGACTTCCGCAAGGCGTTCGATACAGTTCCCCACAGTCGTTTAATAAACAAAGTAAGAGCATACGGACTATCAGACCAATTGTGTGATTGGATTGAAGAGTTCCTGGATAACAGAACGCAGCATGTCACTCTCAATGGAGAGAAGTCTTCCGAAGTAAGAGTGATTTCAGGTGTGCCGCAGGGGAGTGTCGTAGGACCGTTGCTATTCATAATATACATAAATGACCTTGTGGATGACATCGGAAGTTCACTGAGGCTTTTTGCGGATGATGCTGTAGTATATCGAGATGTTTTAACAATGGAAAATTGTATTGAAATGCAGGAGGATCTGCAGCGAATTCACGCATGATGCAAGGAATGACAATTGAATCTCAATGTAGACAAGTGTAATGTGCTGCGAATACATATAAAGAAAGATCCCATATCATTTAGCTACAATATAGCAGGTCAGCAACTGGAAGCAGTTAATTCCATAAATTATCTGAGAGTACGCATTAGGAGTGATTTAAAATGGAATGATCATATAAAGTTGATCGTCGGTAAAACAGATGCCAGACTGAGATTCATTGAAGAATCCTAAGGAAATGCAATCCGAAAACAAAGGGAGTAGGTTACTACGCTTGTTCGCCCACTGCTTGAATACTGCCGCAGTGTGGGATCCGTAGCAGGTGGGGTTGATGGAGGAGATAGAGAAGATCCAACGAAGAGCAGCGTGCTTCGTTACAGGATCATTTAGTAATCGCGAAAGTGTTACGGAAATTACAGATAAATTCCAGTGGAAGACTCTGCAGGAGAGACGCTCAGTAGCTCGGTACGGGCTTTTGTTGAAGTTTCGAGAACATACCTTCACCGAGGAGTCAAGCAGTATATTGCTCCCTCCTATGTATATCTCGCGCAGAGACCATGAGGATAAAATCAGAGAGATTAGAGCCCACACAGAGGCATACCGACAATCCTTCTTTCCACGAACAATACGAGACTGCAATAGAAGGGAGAACCGACAGAGGTACTCAAGGTACCCGCCGCCACACACCGTCAGGTGGCTTGCGGAGTATGGATGTAGATGTAGATGTAGAACATATTTGATTTTAACGAGCACTTTAAATATTTTATTGAGAAAACAGAAGGTGATCAACACCACAGTCCTGAAGTTCTTCCTCTGAATAAGACTCCTGTTCGCCAGCAGATTTGTGACCACTGGTTATTGCAGAATAGTCATCCTTTTCTTCTATTGTTGAACTACATCACTGACATGTTCCTATATTCACCGATTAATAACTTCATCGAACTTAGGATCGTTAAAATTGACACATTTATGAGAACACATTTCGTGCTATAATAAGAAAACCGGTACGTAGTTCAGGAGGCGCGGTCTAGGAGACAACAGAATCTGTCAAAAACACGCGTCAGCCATAAACAAAGAAGGCGATAATGCAACCGGTAGTAAAACAATATAGAGTTGGCTATTTAACGGGGTTAGGTGAAGCACAGGAGCACTCCGTTATAAATTACCTTGGAGCGCGATTTTGAAAATTCCTGCAAGGTCTCAGAGACCACACCACATGAGTTACGGGTTAACTCATGAAGTTTTTACAGATGTGATTCTGCATGAGCTCAGACCTGTTTTCTCTCTGTCTCTTGTTGAGAACCAGATTAGTATTTAACGTCCCGTCGACAATGAAGGAATTAGAGACGGAACACGAGAACGGATTATGGAAGGATGGAGAAGGAAAAAATGGCTCTAAGCACTATGGGACTTAACATTGGACGTCATCAGTCCCCTAGACTTAGAACTACTTAAACCTAACTAACCTAAGGACATCACACACATCCATGTCCGAGGCAGGATTCGAACCTGCGACCGAGTTACGATTATGCCACAGTGCTTTACATTGCAGGTAAAAATTGAATTGTATAATGAATTTGTCATTTTTATTACGGAACTTTTAATAACAAATCACTAATTTTAACAACAGATAGTTTTATAAGAGTATGACACTTTTAGAGGACCTCGTCTTTGCCGTGAAGATTCCCCGTGTTGCAGGCTAGCATATTCACAGAGGAGGTGGCCCAGAACTTGGAATTCATATGTCTGCTGTTCGGTCAGTGTTATCGTAGCAGGGCAAAGTCAACGACATTATCAGCTGCTGATTCTTATCTCTAATTTCTTACTGCTCGACCTGGCACCAAGCTGAGTTTGTAGGCCTAGAGCAAACCTGTACTAAATCACGACACTCTACTATTGAATTAATTATCGCTGTGAGATCATTTATCCTGCTTCATATTTCAGACGATGGTTAAAAATGTCTTTTTATAATCCTTGTATTAGCTATTTTTAATTATTGCTGCTCTTGTAATTCAGTTATTACAACAACCAAAAAAAATGAAATGTCAGTTTGATGGCGAAGTGGTTACGACACAGGAATCGTAATCTGGAGGGCGATTTACTGTAATACACAATATGATATGTTCACGTGTATCATATAATACTAGGACCTTCTGTGTTCTGTCCTGAATGTCTGCGTGCATATGAAAGGTTTTACTTGTCTCACTTTGAAACGTCCCCTTAGAAAAATTTATGAATTACAGTGCTGATAAAACTCTTACGTCATTTGATTTTCAAACAGCTGAGCAGAACCGAACTTACTCAGACATTTCTCTCTTTACTCATTATGATCAACACTAAACCGACACACAATATTTTTAGCGTAACGCAATCTGACTTTCAATAATCCCTACAAAAGCATGGTCCTGACTAACAATATCCTACACCTTTCATGAATCACTTACCTCACAAAAATCTTCGTTACTCGAACTACTGCAATACAGCGAGCGCCAATACTGCCAGCTAAATAAAAGATTCTAACTACTGAAGGCACTAACTACTGATTAGCATAATTAGCAAATGAAAGATTTTGATAGAGAACAAACAATTTATTTACCTTAATAATATACAAAAGTCATCATATATATATATATATATATATATATATATATATATATATATATATATATATATATAAATTCATGATATACAGTATTAAAAATTTACTCTTTCTGATGCAAACACGTCCAGATCCATAGCTCTCAAAATTCTGCCATCTCTCTCCCCACATCCACCACACCTGGCGGCTCACCTCCAACTGCGCAACGCTACGCGCTGTTCACATCCAGCTGCCCAACACTAAAATAGCAAATATTCCAACAATGCAAACCAGCCACAGACTTCACACAGCAGTCAGTGATTTTCATATAGAGCGCTACGTGGCGTTACCAACATAAAAACCTAAACATCCTACTTACATAGCCACCATGCTCTCCACAAAAAATTTTACAAATTGTTTTGGGCAGTTGCCAATAATGATTTGATAAAATTTTTCATAATTTCAGTAACAAAGATATCAAATGCACACACTTATTGAGGCAATGTTGGTCAAAAGCAAAAATTGTTCTCATAAAGACAGTCCTAATCGTTCATCACAATAGTAATTACAGTTTTTATGTAACTAGGCTGTTTAGATTTTTATGTTGGTAACGCCACGTAGCGCTCTATATGAAAATCACTGACTGTGCTGTGTGAAGTCTGTGGCTGGTTTGCATTGTTGGAATGTCCTTCCCCGGTAGCTGAGTGGTCAGCGCAACAGAATGTCAATCCTAAGGGCCCGGATTCGATTCCCGGCTGGGTGAGAGATTTCTCCGCTCAGGGACTGGGTGTTGAGTTGTCCTAATCATCATCATTTCATCCCCATTAACGCGCAAGTCGCCGAAGTGGCGTCAAAATTAAAGACTTGCACCCGGCGAATGGTCTACTCTACAGGAGGCCCTAGTCACACGACATTTAATTTAAATTGTTGGAATATTTGCTGGCAGAGCGGTTCTAGGCACTTCAGTCTGGAACCGTTCGACCGCTACGGTCGCAGGTTCGAATCCTGCTTCGGGCATGGATGTGTGTGATGTCCTGAGGTTAGTTAGGTTTCAGTAGTTCTAAGTTCTAGGGGACTGATGACCTCAGATGTTAAGTCCCATAGTGCTCAGAGCCATTTGTACCATTTTTTTTTTTAATATTTGCTATTGTAGTTTGGGCAGTTGGATGTGAACAGCGCGTAGCGTTGCGCAGTTGGAGGTGAGCCGCCAGCTGTGGTGGATGTGGGGAGAGAGATGGCAGAATTTTGAGAGCGAACGATCTGGACGTGTTACCATCAGAAAGAGGAAATTTGTAGTACTGTATATCATGAACTGATATATATATGATGACTTTTGAAGATTTTGTACCATTGTGTCTAACTTTTGATGCTTTTGTCCTATTTGTTGCATTAATTGTAATAACAATGCACTGGTGTCTGAAACATGTTCCTCAGTGCTATTCGACAGTGCATTTGAACCGTCAATATTCGCGTTTTGAAAAGCAGAAAATTTGTCTTGAGTTATTTGAGAGAAGGGTGAGGACGCAAAACCTGAATCTACAGTATTTGCAAGATTGTGTCCTGTCATTTCAGAATCCTGAGGCTAGCTGTTGCCGAGCGATCGATCGATAATGCTTCCCTGTTCACTAATTGTTTCACTGTCTACACCATTATTTGACGCCTGCTCCATTTCCCTATGCAAAATTACCAAATTACTACTTTGAATGTCTGTTAATTCATTACACAGTGCTGACAAGGTACGCTCGTCGTCACTATCATTTCTCAGTTTACTTTGAAGCCTAGTGTTACGTTTTTCACACGCCATTATTGTCACAATATTTCACACGATGACAGAGAAAAGCACAATTTGAAGAGTAAAATAAGGAAACACATTAACATAGCACTGAAAATAATACCTATTTAATTGCAAGCGCAGCTGCGAAATACTTGGTGCAAATCTACATGCATGCCACAAGTATTTTACTGTACAACAAAGAAAGACTACAACTGCAAAGGAGATTCTCTCTGCAATTACGCGCTAGGAATAAACAATAGCTACATTACTTACACAAACTACAAGAAAAAATCAGAAGATTCCAGTGAGGCATCCTCGGCTAAGGGTCGACATATGAAACGTCCCCTTAGAAAAAATTGTGAATTACAGTGCTGATAAACCTCTTACGTCATTTGATTTTCAAACAGTTGAGCAGAACTGAAACGTACTCAAACATTTCTCTCTTTACTTATTCTGATCAACACTAAACTAACACACAATATTTTTAGCCCAACGCAGTCTGACTTTCAATAATCCCGACAAAAGAATGGTCCTGACTAACAATAACCTATACCTTTCATGAATCACTTACCTCACAAAAATCTTCGTTACTCGAACTACTGCAATACAGCGAGCACCAATACTTCCAGCTAAATGAAAGATTCTAACTACTGAAGGCACTAACTACTGATAGGCATAGTTGGCAAGTGAAAGATTTTGATAGAGAACAAACAGTGTATTTACATTTACCTTAATAATATTCAAAAGTCATCATATATATATATATACATATATATATATATATATATATATATATATATATATATATATATATATATATCAGCTAATGATATACAGTATTAGAAATTTACTCTTTCTGATGGAAACACGTCCGGATCGTCCGCTCTCAAACTTCCGCCATCTCTCTCCCCACATCCACCACTGCTGGCGGCTCACCTCCAACTGCCCAACACTACGCGCTGTTCACATCCAACTGCCCAACACTAAAATAGCAAATATTCCAACAATGCAAACTCTCCACAGACTTCACACAGCACTGTCAGTGATTTTCATATAGAGCGCTACGTGGTGTTACCAACATAAGAACCTAAACAGCCTACTTACACCTTATGCAGATTTTTTGTTTACAAAGTATTTTGGTGGGGATATACACTGTGTGATCAAAAGTATCCGTACACCCTGCTGAAAATGACTTGCAAGTTCATGGCGCCCTCCATCGGTAATGCTGGAATTCAATATGGTGTTGGCTCACCATTAGCCTTGATGACAGCGTCCACTCTCGGAGGCATACGTTCAATCAGGTGCAGGAAGGTTTCTTGGGGAATGGTAGCCCATTCTTCACCGAGTTCTGCATTGAGGAAAGGTATCGACGTCGATCGGTGAGGCCTGGCAGGAAGTCGGCGTTCCAAAACATCCCAAAGGTGTTCTATAGGATTCAGGTCAGGACACTGTGCAGGTCAGTCCATCCCCGAATTCCTCTTCAACAGTGGGAAGCAAATAGGTGCTGCAAACATCAATGCTCTGATAGTGCCACGCAAAACAACAAGGAGTGCAAGCCCCCTCCATGAAAAACACGACCACACCATAACACCACCGGCTCCGAATTTCACTGTTGGCACTGCACACGCTGGCAAATGACGTTCACCGGACATTCACCATACCCACACTGTACCATCGGGTCGCCACAGTGTGTACCGTGATTCGTCACCCCACATAACATTTTTCCACCGTTCAGTCGTCCAATGTTTACGCTCCTTACAGCAAGCCAGGCGTGGTTTGGCATTTACCGGCTTGATGTGTGGCTTATGAACAGCCGCTCGACCATGAAATCCAAGTATTCTCACCTCCCGCCTAACTGTCATAGTACTTGCAGTTGATCCTGATGCAGTTTGGAATTCCTGTGTGATGGTCTGGATTACACATTACGAACCTCTTCAACTGCCGGCGGTCTCTGTCAGACAACAGACGAGGTCGGCCAGTACGATTTTGTGCTGTACGTGTCCCTTCACGTTTCCACTTCACTAACATATCGGAAACAGTGGACCTATGGGTGTTTAGGAGTGTGGAAATCTCGCGTACTGGCATATGACGCGTGACACCCAATCAACTGACCACATTCAACGTCCGTGAGTTCCGCGGAGCGCCCCATTCTGGTCCCTCACGATGTCTAATGACTACTGAGATCTCTGATATGGAGTACCTGGCAGTAGGTGGCAGCACAATGCATCTAATACGACAAACGTACCGTATTTGTTTGAGGGTGTCCAGATACTTGGATCACGTAGTGTATTTTGCTTTCTTGAGGACTACGTTGTTCTGTGTGTCCTAGTATGAACGTTTGCCTGTGCCTTAAAAAATGTCAACTCACGTTTCACCAACACGTGTACATTGATATAATGAATATAACATCCACTACTGTTTGTCCGAATATCTTTCTTTTATAATTACACATTTCGTTTGTGCCCATATAATATTCATTTTCCATGACGTTTAATTTGTTTGTTAACCATATCTCGTATATATCCTTGTTCTTAAATACTCGCACTTTCAGCGATCTGGGCCCCAGTTACTGAAAAGTGGCTCGCAGAACACGACGGCTACTACAATATGCATTATCTACTTTGTTTATTATGATTTTGGGAACACCTGGCGATGATCTGGTGGAAGCTGTTAAACAGTAGATGTTCAACTGCATCTGACTGACGCAACTTCCTCGAACATGTAAAAAAAGTTCAGGTGATGTATAGGAAGGTTATTGTGATCTAACATAACCCATCAATTTTCAAGTGATGCAAAAAATGCATTACACTCGTTTATTTATTTATTTCAATATTATACTTGCTGGACTGAAATTTACATCAATTTGCCGGTACCCGCAGGAGTATAGTCTCTCAGAAGTGAAACTGCAGCTTGCGCTGGCTTACGGTGCCTTCACATACCCTGGAAACTTGTGGGGATTCTGGTTCAAACTATGTCTCAGAGTTTCCTCTGAAACAGTCGTGATACTTACTGTGTGACGAAGGAAGCCAAGCCATGTTCAATACATGCTTGCCGTGAACTCGCTTCCATATGTACCGTACAAATTCGAATACTCCTTCATCTCAATAAGGACAGTGCTTTTGTTATATCCCTTCACAGGGCAGGCGAGAGAAGATTTTTCCACACAAGGGGCGTATCATTTGGCACCCCTGGCTCTCTTCACACAGACATAAGTTGTCTTTCCTTGCGCTCTTAATAACTTTAAAACACATCTAGTTCTAGTGATCGAATGCTTGTTTTCGCCTGTTAAAATTGACATTCCTCTGTAACAGAGATAAGTTTCTGAATCCTCTTCCAGAGGTCCAGACTAAAAGAAAAACCATTCGTGTCCAACTTAATGGTAGATTAAGACTGACCGGGACTCGAACCTGGAATCTTTACCTGTGTTCGGTTTCCCAATAGTGTGTGTGTGTGTGTGTGTGTGTGTGTGTGTGTGTGTGTGTGTGTGCGTGTGTGTATCCCAACTCACGACCAGTCTCATCGCTATCGAACAGTTCATTCGGTGTTGGCTTGCCCAGCCGGAAGTGCACTTGCTCATGGAAGGCAAAGGTCCTGCGTTCATGTCTCGCTGGTGCACATAGTTTTAATGTCCCATAAAGTTTCACTTTAGCGCGCGCTCCAATGCAGGATGAAAATTATTCTGGAATTTATTTTCATTTAGGGTAGTTTCTGAGATCTTTAAAAGCTTCTGATGGAAGCAGAAACAACTGCACCTATTACATTGTTCCAATATGAAAAAATGGGTTGCTTATTAAACCAAGAGGCTTTGTTTCTACTAAAACCACCCAATTTAGAACCTTAGCTGTCATCATAAACAACATCATACACTTACACAACGTAGTACCTAACAGGTTCCAAGTCATCTACACTCCTGGAAATTGAAATAAGAACACCGTGAATTCATTGTCCCAGGAAGGGGAAACTTTATTGACACATTCCTGGGGTCAGATACATCACATGATCACACTGACAGAACCACAGGCACATAGACACAGGCAACAGAGCATGCACAATGTCGGCACTAGTACAGTGTATATCCACCTTTCGCAGCAATGCAGGCTGCTATTCTCCCATGGAGACGATCGTAGAGATGCTGGATGTAGTCCTGTGGAACGGCTTGCCATGCCATTTCCACCTGGCGCCTCAGTTGGACCAGCGTTCGTGCTGGACGTGCAGACCGCGTGAGACGACGCTTCATCCAGTCCCAAACATGCTCAATGGGGGACAGATCCGGAGATCTTGCTGGCCAAGGTAGTTGACTTACACCTTCTAGAGCACGTTGGGTGGCACGGGATACATGCGGACGTGCATTGTCCTGTTGGAACAGCAAGTTCCCTTGCCAGTCTATGAATGGTAGAACGATGGGTTCGATGACGGTTTGGATGTACCGTGCACTATTCAGTGTCCCCTCGACGATCACCAGTGGTGTACGGCCAGTGTAGGAGATCGCTCCCCACACCATGATGCCGGGTGTTGGCCCTGTGTGCCTCGGTCGTATGCAGTCCTGACTGTGGCGCTCACCTGCACGGCGCCAAACACGCATACGACCATCATTGGCACCAAGGCAGAAGCGACTCTCATTGCTGAAGACGACACGTCTCCATTCGTCCCTCCATTCACGCCTGTCGCGACACCACTGGAGGCGGGCTGCACGATGTTGGGGCGTGAGCGGAAGACGGCCTAATGGTGTGCGGGACCGTAGCCCAGCTTCATGGAGACGGTTGCGAATTGTCCTCGCCGATACCCCAGGAGCAACAGTGTCCATAATTTGCTGGGAAGTGGCGGTGCGGTCCCCTACGGCACTGAGTAGGATCCTACGGTCTTGGCGTGCATCCGTGCGTCGCTGCGGTCCGGTCCCAGGTCGACGGGCACGTGCACCTTCCGCCGACCACTGGCGACAACATCGATGTACTGTGGAGACCTCACGCCCCACGTGTTGAGCAATTCTGCGGTACGTCCACCCGGCCTCCCGCATGCCCACTATACGCCCTCGCTCAAAGTCCGTCAACTGGACATACGGTTCACGTCCACGCTGTCGCGGCATGCTACCAGTGTTAAAGACTGCGATGGAGCTCCGTATGCCACGGCAAACTGGCTGACACTGACGGCGGCGGTGCACAAATGTTGCGCAGCTAGCGCCATTCGACGGCCAACACCGCGGTTCCTGGTGTGTCCGCTGTGCCGTGCGTGTGATCATTGCTTGTACAGCCCTATCGCAGTGTCCGGAGCAAGTATGGTGGGTCTGACACACCGGTGTCAATGTGTTCTTTTTTCCATTTCCAGTAGTGTATTTGGCTTTGTCGCTAACGGGTTTCGTAGATTTAATACAAGCTTGTTCAAAATACTCCATCGATTAGTAGGCGCAGGAAAGAAATTGAAAACTTCTTGCCCGATACCGAAAAAGTTGTTAGGAACAGGATATGATAGCGCTGAATCGATCACGCAAGCTCTTAACAAAGGAGCCGCACATGGAAAAATGGTTCAAATGGCTCTGAGCACTATGGGACAACTGCTGAGGTCATCAGTCACCTAGAACTTACCTGTAGAACCACTGAAACCTAACTAACCTAAGGACATCACACACATCTATGCCAGAAGCAGGATTCGAACCTGCGACCGTAGCGGTCTCGCGGTTCCAGACTGTAGCGCCTAGAACCCCACGGCCACTCCGGCCGGCCCGCACATGGAACAAATATGCTAGAGAGATAAGATCTTCAGTTTCTTTTTAACTCCTTTTCTTTCCCTTCGTATTCGCATCATAATCTTGTCCTGGGCTTTGCAAAACTTTCAAGAAAATCTAACAAATCCTTTAAGGAAACGTCGGCTATTCACCAGTAGTGTCTGTAATTGGAATAAAAGGAAGGAAATGTTCTCCGATAGTTATTTCTCCACCAGGCTCTATCTCAACAAAAGTAATGACAACTGAAATTTGTTCAGTGTGACACAAGTCAGGAGTACCGTCTGAACTAACTCACTAATATGTTGCTTTTCTGAAATTCATTTAAAATATAATCTTAGAGTGATGAATGCATTTTGTATTACTTTACTGAGACTGTGAACAATGTTGTCATGAATACATACCCTTCGCAAATACTGTTTCAACACAACAGCAGATATGATGGTGTGTTCTATTAGTTTCAAGAAATTCTTTTTGTTTTCGTTGAGGAGAATATCTGTTGCTCCTCTAAACGCCAGCCTTGTGTCCACAGGAATTGTGCTACGTGAAGAATACCAGCATTCAGTTTCAGCCAGAATGAATCTCTGATGTTTCCAAGTAGCAGACATGTGTGTAATTTTTGCCGTCATTACTATTTAAATGGTTTGGGGATTTTTCGTGTTTTGCTTGAATCCCGTGTATATTTTTTCAGTCTCAAAATCCTGCCGTTCCTGCAAAGTTTGATTTTTGAAACAGAGTAAATGAACAACGCCTTGTGGATTTTTTCATCATCGGACAACATTCTTTTGTTTTCAGTTGGAGTGTACATTCCACCTCTCTTATACAGAGGAAAGTTGACATCAGTTGGTTCAAAACCGCATTGTTATACAAAAGTTTGTGGTATGCTATCAGTTACTTTCTCTGGCCATTGTTCGGTAAGTTAACAATGTGTGAATCGGGTTGTCCTTCCCAAAAATAAAATGCAATCTCTGAAATATTAATAAACTGATAAGCAGCTCATACCGCTGTCAAGCAGTGAAAAATTAATATTATATGTACATATTACAGCAGTGAGCCACACGAAAAACAAAAAGGCAGTACTTTCTGATCCTTCTACAGATGCCTACGGAATACATTGTCGTATAAAAGTATATATTTACTCAGTACAAGGGCGGATTAATTCCAGAAAAATCATTAAATGTTTGTACATTCACAGAATGTTAAAATATCGCTACGTAATATTGCCTTCATCAGATTTTCACTGATACAGTACCATCTTAATTTTAACCATTCGTTGGACCTGGAATTGTTAGTACACAATGCTTGAATCGATGCAAGAAATGCATTGTCTCCATTAATAGATATTTTGACTTGCCAAAATAACAAAATATAACTTCATGGCAAATCATAAAACAAACGTTCATTAGGCGAAATCAGTTTTTACAACATCAGATTGTAAACTTGCGCGTTGTTTGTCAAGCCTCTGAACAGGTAACATTAAGACAGACAAACAAGCTTGATGGTTTACAGGCAATTTGCTGCAGACTGCTTCAACACTTCTCCATAGGGCGTGTGCATTCACGCCCGGAGAAAACGTGGTGAGGGGCGATACGTCACACATCTAGACCGAAACAGTGAAACTTGTCGACGCAAACTGTAACCTCGCCTTCTCTAACCGGTGACGCAAGTGAGTGTGATCGCGTGAACGTAATCGGATCAGAAAATTAAAGCAATCGCTCTCGAAATAATAATTCATTAGCGGGAAAAGTAAACAACAAGTTACTTTTACAAATAAGTTATTGAACTTTTTTTTACATGCATTTTGAGTGATTGTTATAAAGTAGTGCAAATCGCGCACAGCAACGACAGCGAATTATTTCACATATATCTGAATACCACACAGCAAGTCGATGAAGTTATTTCTAAATTCGGTCACCAGTACAATTGGATAAACTGTGATCGTTAACCATTTGCTTATCTAAGCAAAATGAGAGCCAACAAAATAGTTCGTATCCGAAACCAACAGGAAACACCTAGAAATAAGAAAGAAAAAGTTAGCTATGGTTTTACATTACCAAAGAATATCAAAGTTAATAAATTGGAAAAAATACGTAACTAGTCGTTACATAAATGCCTAATTGATGCGCTATGCCTGTTACTAAGAAAACTGCGTTACCATGCAATAGCGTTTGCCTACAGAGGAAAAATACGTTAACTTCCCCAGTAAATATTATAGAATTTCCCTGTTTTAAATTGTTCGAAGTTTTGCTTCAACTGATAATCATCAAGAAACTTCCTGGCAGATTACTAGTGATCAAACTTCAAAACAGTTGCCACGCCGAAATACGAAAAACCGAGAAAACAAAAAAGAAACTCCTACAAAATTAATTACAATATTAAAAGTTCAAAAAGGTTTTTACCAGTATTACTGAATGAATGTTATTTTTCTCTATTACCGTACTAATACCCTCATTCCAATTCTAAATACGCACACTGCATTCTATTATTGAACAGATTGGCTGAGACGTCAATAGTGAATAATTTAGATCATTTGTCTTCAAAACAAAACTGGTATAAATTTTGAAATACATTCTTTCTTTTGGCAGATTAATGACAGCCAGCTATATTACGACAGGGAAGTTGGAGGGGGAAGGTAATAATGAATGAGGCTAATTAGAAGGTGGTGGAGAATTTTACGTAACAAGCGTTGTTATTCGGGTCTCAATAAATTCACAGAGTGTACCTTACAAAAGAGAGCGGTGTTACAGGTTCTCGACGCCGCCGAGACGAAGGTACGCGTGTCTGGGACAGTGCTCCATAAGCTGCCGTTGTTACGAGGACGTTCTGGTTAACTGCAGACCATTTTGTGGCAGGATCTTGATGTTATTTTGAGCGTTATTCATCTGCCTACATGCGTCGCTCCCACTGTGTCCCCTAAATACGATTTGGCCTCACATCGACTAGGACGGTCGATAGTTTGAAAACTGTCTTGAATCCGATATATCGATATCAGAAAAATATAGTATGGGCATTCGGCATATCGAGAAACAACATCGATATACCGAATTACCGACGGAATAAATACTGACGTACAGGCCAAAAAATGTCGACTGCACATGGCAAATGTACTGCCAGTTTTAGAGCTGTAAATTTAAGCATTGATTTATTATTAGATACTCTGTACCTCAAGAAGCAAGCAGCCTGCTTATCCCCCTTAGAACAAGAATTGAAAAGAAAGCAATGCACGTTCACGCTTGGCGATAATCACTTTGTTAACAATGGAAACTGCAAGTAAGTGGCACAACGAAACGCGTCCGATGGGTCCGTCATTCGGTTTCGTCGCATATCGGATTTGTATGGAATACTTCGTCATGTAGAATTCCGCTTTTTTTAAAAAAAAAAAAAAAGAAAAGAAAAGACGCCAGCGGCTTAGCAGTTGCACCGCGAAAATTGCATGGTGAAGTTAAAAGCTGTAGTTTCTGTTGGTAGCGCCGAACGCCGATTACGTCAGCGTTTCCACTCACACGTCTCCTCCCGCCGCGAAGACCAATCTCGTGATTTAGATTTTTGTTCATCAGTTTCAGCAACTGTTTTTGGAGAGTGCCGGTGTGAAGAAATAGCACACTAGTTGCGTTAAAAAAATTGTATTTAACGCACTGTACGTTGGCTGTAGCGGAATCGTTCTGCAGTCGGCTTCAATTGCTAGTTCTCTAAATGTGCTCAGTACTGTTCCCCGAAAAGAATGTCGCCTTCCTGCCAGGCATTCCCGTTTGAGTTCCTGAAGCATCTCCGTCATACCTGAGTGTTGTTCGAACCTGCTGGTAAAAAGTCTACCAGCCACTTAACTGCTTTGATGGCTTCGACCTGGCGCGGATCCCAAACACTCGAGCACTACTCAAGAACAGGTCGCACTAGCGTCCTATACTGAAGAGCCAAAGAAACTGGTACACCTCCCCAATATCGGGTAGGACCCCCACGAGCACGCGCAAGTGCTGCAACACAACTTGGCATGGACTCTACTAACGTCTGAAGTAGTGCTGGGAGGGAATTGACACCATGAATCTTGCAGGGCTGTCCATAAATTCGAAAGAGTGCGAGGGAGTGGAGATCTCTTCTGAAAAGCAAGTTGCAGGGCATCCCAGACATGCTGAATAATTTTCATGTCTGGGGAGTTTGGTAGACGGTGAAAGTGTTTAAACTCAGAAGAGTGTTCCTGGAGCCACTCTGTAGAAATTATGGACGTGTGGGGTGCCGCATTGTCCTGCTGGAATTGCCTAAGTCCGTCGGAATACACAATGGACATGAATGGAAGCAGGCGATCAGACAGGATGCTTACATACGTGTCACGTGTCAGAATCGTATGTAGACGTGTCAGGGGTCCTCTCTCACTCCAACTGAACACGTCCCAAGCCACTAAAGATCCTCCACCTGCTGACGTGGAGGGTCCATGGATTCATGAGGTTGTGTCCATACCAGTACACGCCGTTCCACTAGATAAAATTTGAAACAAGACTCTTAAATCTTGATAACCTGCCATTGTAGTAGCAGTAACCGATCTAACAACTGTGCCAGACACATGTCTTATACAAGCGTTGCCGAGTGCAGCGCCGTATTCTGCTTGTTTACCTATCTCTGTATTTGTATACGCATACCTATACCATATTTGGCGCTTCGTTGTGTATGTGGTCTCACTTGCAAATGAACCAAACTTTCACAAACTTCTCCCAATAAACCGAAGTCGACATTCGCCTTCCTTACTACAAACCTCATATGCTCGTTCCACTTCATATGGTTTAAAAGTTATGCCTAGAAATTTAAACGACGTGACTGCGTCAAGAACACTACTGATATCGTTTCCAAACATTATGCTTTTATTTTTCCTACTCATCCGTATTAAGGGGCTCCGGAAAGGCTCAAAATCATGAAAAGTTCAATTTTTACTTTTTTGCGTTTTCTGAATCTGCAGACTATATTACCTTTTAATAGATATATAATTTATTCAATTTCGAAGACTACAACTATTTTTAAATTTTTTTTGAAGTGTGTTCTACATGGGCGTGACCCACTGTCGCGCTGTTAAACTGCTGTCAAATGGTGTTATTATTAACGTCCGTGTTCATCAGGTACATTTTAGTCTGCCTCATGCAATAATGGAGGTGATAAAACCTATTTTCAGAGACTTAGCAGCACCTGAACTGTTGAAAAAGTGTATTCACGGAAAAACTCAAAACCCCAATGAAAGTGTAAATAGTGTTATATGGTCGAGAATCCCCAAGACTGTATTTGTTGGAATAGAAACACTTCACTTTGGTGTGTATGATGCTGTTGCGACTTTCAATGATGGCAACATTGTAAGGTGCATGGTATTTAGAAATATGGGAATGAAGATAGGTTCTAACATGGTACGAGCGATGCTTGCTTTAGACAAGGAACGCCTTCGGCTGCAGACAGGGCTGTAAAGAGTCTAGAAATACAAGCAAGAGTAAACAGGAGGAGGAACAAGAGGAAGCTGGAGGAGGAGTTTGCAGAGGATGAAGATAATCCATCCTATGGACCTGGAATGCACTAAAAAGTTAATCCAATCTTTGTCGCTCGATTCCCAAAACTTTTATTTTCTCATACTAATTACATGTTTTCTAAGGATCTTCCAAACATATTTGTTTCAAACTTTCAGTAAATGTTACACAGTACCTTCTGCATAATTTAACACAGCCTTTTCCCAAAAAACTGTATATTTTTGAATATATAAATAAAAAATTGCAAAAAAACGTTGTGAATTTTCATTACAATTGAAAAATAATCATCTTTAATAACTGAACTAAAATTTTGTAAAATCCCTGTGTTAAGTTGTAGCCCATATTCCAATAAATAATCTGTAAAAAGTTCAACTTCCTACCTCAAATACTTTGTGAGGAAAGATGTAATTTATAAGCGTTATTTTAACATTGCAAGTAAAGGGCGTTCCGGAGCCCCTTAACTTACATTTTTTCATACATTTAGAGCTAGTCGCCATTCATCACAGCAATTAGAAATTTTGTTGAAGTCATCCAGCATCAGTAACAAACGAAAAAAAAAAAAAAAATGGCTCTGAGCACTATGGGACTCAACATCTTAGGTCATAAGTCCCCTAGAACTTAGAACTACTTAAACCTAACTAACCTAAGGACATCACACACACCCATGCCCGAGGCAGGATTCGAACCTGCGACCGTAGCAGTCCCGCGGTTCCGAACTGCAGCGCCAGAACCGCTAGACCACCGCGGCCGGCTCAGTAACAAACGACCGCAGATTCCTGTCCACCCGGTCATTGTTGTACATATAAAGTAACAACGTTCCTATTGCATGTCGCTGGAGCACTCCCAACGATACTTTGTCTCTGATGAAAACTCGCCGACCGGGACAACGCACTGGCTTCTATTACTTAAGAAGTCTTCAAGGTACTTACATACTATCTATTCTGTATGCTCGTATCTTTGCTAACTCTGTGCAGTGGGGCACCGTGTCAAATGCTTTCCAAGTATCTTGAAATATGGAATCTGATTGTTCCCCTTCGTTCATAGTTTTCAGTATTCATGTGAGAAAAGGCAGTCTGGGTTTCTTCGCATGTGCGATGGTTTCTAAAAAGGATCCCCACTCGTGGGCATATACTTCTCGGTCGCAAAGAAATTTATTATATGTAGATTGAGAATGTGTCCACACCGACACCACATGAAAAAGGCTGAGTTGATGATGACGGAGAATATGTCCAAGGATTCGGCAGCAAATTGATGTTAAGGATATTCGTGCCTCTCAAATATCTGCACCTTGCATGTCTGTCTATGACAATTTTCATGACGTAATAGCTAGAACGTCCCGGAAAGGAACCGCGAGTACGTACCTGGACTTCAAATGCGTTAATTTATCTGAAGTTGCAACTGAGGAGCAAGAAATAGCTTGTGGGACGTCTTCTGTTCCCTTCTCGGACATAACTAAAACATTCATGGATTACTAACAAACTTACTCAACTACACGGCAAATGCGAGCCACTAAAGACCGTAAAAGTAACATGAAAACCTGCACCTGCACATTGGCTAACTGAAGAACTAAACCAGCTCATGAATCTCAAAGACGCTGCGCATTGGGCATACAAACTACGCCTTATGCCTGAAAATCGCATTGCTTACAAGCAGAAGCGGACCAGAGTCAGTCAAGCTGTGAGAAATGCTAAACTCAGCTATTCCCGTAGATTAAGCGACAACAGAAGTAGACCAGCTGTCGTATGGAAAAGCCTGCAAGGTCCTCGTAAAGGCAAAGTAAAAGCTGCAGCTGATCCCATCGTCCCAGCCGAAGAACTGAACCGGTACTTCACATTACCCACAACCACAAGTGAACCGCAAGCGAAGAAGAAATACTTTAATTACTTCATGGTGATAGAAGACTGTAACCACAAAAAATTCTATCTAAAGCAAATTACTCGCAATATCGTCAAAAAATCCATCATGCGTATCAGATCAGCATCTACTGGATGCTATGTCCTCTCATTCCAAATGATGAAGTTTATCCCATTATAACAGATATATTCAACCACGCGTTAACCACAAGTGTGTTATCACTCGGGCTTGGGAACAAGGACTAGTTAAGCCACTATCTGAGAAGGACGTTGACGCACCACTCTCTGATTACCGACCTATTTGCATTCTTCCGGCACTGTCCAACGCCTAAGAATATATACTCCACGTCCTGCTAAGAAAAAAATCTAACTACAAACTACCTACTGGACGAATATCATTGAGTTTGTCGTCAACATCGCAGCACGACATCGGCCTTTATAAAGGTTAAAGAAGACCTGAAACTTGCCAGGGACGCACAAGAGTCCACTATCATGTGCTTCTTAGACTTCACCAATTTCACATCAGTTACGTTTTATTGTCAGACGCTCGTTTTGCTATGAGAAGCAATTTTAAGAAATTTTCAACTAATGACTGTACATGCTGCAATTTCATCATGACATTAGCGACACTGGTTTAGTATGCGCTCTACCTAAATTGCGCTCTGCTGGCATTAGTGTCTTGTATAAATACCAGACGCAATTTGAGTATTACCAGCAAATGCCATGTAGTCACATGTTTAACGCGACGATGATTTACATCAGAATATTTTAATCGTATGAATGGCTGATATATGCGGTTATAAACATTTTATAATTTTATATTTAGCGCTAGCTGATTGAACCTGTCGCTTACACAATACTTGTCTTTGTAACAGATCTGAGGACGGCAGTAAGCCGAAACCAGTAATGAAGTCTAAGAAATCTTTGTGATCAAGACGGACTTGTGAAAGTAAAGTTCCAAAAATTATTGCGAACTCATTTACAGACTTTATGTCTTCAATTATTAAACTTCCAATTATTGATTACCGCGGTATTATCCTGTAAGGTCTGTCTCAGGAGAGATCACGGCCTCTGGAAGTGGTTACGAATGCCTGTGTTCGTCATATCTTTGATGTTCGATGCTTTGATCACATTTCTCCATCATGTGCACAAGTATTCTAGCTGTGTGGAGACAAGCGCAGACATTTCCACACCGCCTTCTCTATCGTCTTACCAACGTACACTGTCGTTCATATCCTCCTTTGACCTTAACATTCTTGTGTGAAGAATACGAGGGAAACACTCTTTTAATCAGAGCAAAATCCTTTCCAGCCTACACCATCTTTCATCCGCTTTCTCGAATTTCTTCTCATTAACATGAACCCGAGTGTGGAATAACCTCCCGCTTTATATTAAAGAACAGAATAACATCTCCATCTTCTGAAGACAGTTACTGACCACCCCTGTATAACCTTCTTTCCAAACAAACCTTCCTCATTTACCAGAATTCTTAGTTGGTGGAGTCCCCTTAAATTTCCTTTCCCCAGAAGTCGCTGTATCAGAAAACATCTATTTTCGACACCTATAAATTCTGTTTTTCTCTGTCACTATCGTTATTGTTGTTATTGATAGATTACTATTATAATTACCATTATCATCATCACCTTTTGTGGTAGCAGCAGTTGTAATAGAAAAATTGCCAGTATTTACTTCGTTAGTTATTTTATTTGTTTATTTATTTATTTTGAGTCATCTGTCTTACGACTGGATTGATACGGCCCGCCACGAATCCCTGTCCTGAGCCAGCGTTCATATCTCAGAGTAGCACTTGTAAACTACGTTCTCAGTTATTTGCTGTACGTATCCCGATCTCCGTCTTCATCTACAGTTTTTACCCTCTACAACTGCCTCTAGTACCATGGAAGTTATTCCCTGATGTCTTAACAGGTGCTCTATCATCCTGTCCCTTCTTCTTGTCAGTGTTTTCCGTATATTCCTGTCCTCGCAGATTCTGCGAAGAACCTTCTCGTCGCTTACCTTATCCGTCCACCTAATATTCAACATTCTTCTGTAGCACCACATCTCAGATGTCTCTGTTCTCTTCTGTTCCGATTTTTTCACACTCATTGTGTCACTGCCATACAATACTGTGATCCAAACATACATTCTCAGAAACGTCTTCCTCAAATTAAGACCTAGGTTTGATACTAGTAGACTCCTCTTAGTTAAGAAACCATTTTTCGCTGGTGCTAGTCTGATTTTTATGTCCTTCTTGCTCCGTTGTCACGGCTTATTTCGCTGCCTAAATAGCAGAATTCCTTTACTTCATCTACTTCGTGATCACCACTTACGACAAGTTTATCGCTGTTCCTACTGCCTCTCATTTCTTTCGTCATTCTTTGATTTACTCTTAATCCATATTCTGTACTTGTTAGTCTCTCCATTCCATTCAACAGATTCTGTAATTCTTCTTCACTTTCAATTAGAATAGCAATGTCATCAGCGAATCTTATCATTGATATCCTTTCACCTTGAATTTTAATTTCACTCTTGAACCTTTATTTTATTTTCGTCATTGCTTCTTCGGCGTATAAATTCAGCAGCAGGAGAGAAAGACTATACCCCTGTTATTTCACCATTTTTAATCCGAGCACTTCGTTCTTGGTCTTCCAGTCTTATTGTTCCAGCTTGGTTCTCGTTCATATTGTATATTACTTGTCTTTCCCTACAGCTTTCCCCTATTTTTCTGAGGATTCGGAACAGCTTTCATCATTTTACATTGTCAAACGCTTTCTCTAGGTCAACAAATCCTATGAACGTGTTTTTCTTCAGTCTTTCCTCCATTATCAACCGCAGCGTCAGAATTGCCTCTCTGCTGCCTTTACCTTTCCTAAAGCAAGACTAGTAGTCATCTAACACATCTTTAGTTTTCCACTCTTCTGCATATTATTCTTATCAGTAACTTGTATGCCTGTTAAGATGATTGTGCGATGATTCTCACACTTGTAGGCTCTTACCATCTTCAGAATTGTGTGGATCATGTTTTTCTGAAACTCTGATGGTACATCTCCAGTCTCATGCATTCTATACAGCAACGTGAGTTACTGTTTTGTTGCCATTTCAACCAATGATTTTACAAATTCCACTGGAATTCTATCTATACCTTTTGCCCTACTTGATTTTAGGTCTTCCAAATCTCTACTTAATAGAGATGCTAATACTCGATCCCCTATCTCTTCCATATTGACTCCTGTTTCTTCTTCTGTAGTGTCATCAGGTATGTTCTCCCCTCACAGAAGCCCTCAACGTACGCTCTCCGCGCGGAGTCAGTCCTTCCGACAGTCAATTTTTTTTTGGATTTCTTCACATTTTTCATGTAGCCATTTCGTCTGAACATCCCTACTCTTCCTATTTACCGCATTTCTAAGTGACTTGAATTTCTTTATTCCTGAATTTCCCTGCACATTGTTGTACCTCCTTCTTTCGTCGATCAAATGAAGTATTTCTTCTCTTACCTATGGTTACCCACGGTTCGCAGTTACCTTCATTACACCTACGTTTTTCTCTCCAATTCTGTGATTTCCCTTTTTAGAGGTGTCCTTTCTTCTTCAACTGAACAACCTACTGAGCTACTCATTATCGCAGTATCTACAGCCTCAGAGAGCTTCAAGCATGTCTTTTAATTCCTTATTACTTCAGTATCCCACTTCTTTTCGCATTAATTCTTTCTGGCTAGTCTCTGAAACTTACCCTACTCTTCAGCATTGCCAAATTGTGATCTGAGTCTATATCTGCATCTGCGTTGACTCACGCCTTACCGTAGAGCATCTGATTTCAGAATCTCTGCCCGATAGTGATGGAATCTAACTAAAACCTTCCTGTACCTCATGGCCTTTCCCAAGTATATCTCCTCCTTCTCCTCTTCCGATTCTTCAACAGAGTATTCACTATTACCATCTGAAATTTATTGTAGAACTCAAATCAGTCTTTTTTGTCTCTCGACCCTATTACGAAGCCGATATTCTCCCGTAACCCTTTCTTCTGCTCCTTCCCCTACAACCGAATTCCAATCGCTCATGGCTATCACGACTATTACATTTTCATATCCCTTTAGGCACACAATTACCTGTTCAATATCCTCATATAGTTTCTCTGTCTCCTCATCCACTGCTTGCGACGTCGACATTTATACCTGAACTTTGCTGTCGATTCTCATGAGAACAATCCTATCACTCACTTGTTCACAGAAATTCATTCTCTGTCCCATCTTCCTATTCATAACGTTCCTATTCATCTCATCCTGTTATGCCATTTTCCGCTGCTGTTGATATTACCCTGTCTTCGTCTGACCAGAAATCCTTGTCTTCTTTCCGTTTCACTTCACTGACGCCCACTATATCTAGAATGAACCTTAGCTTCTCCCTTTTCAGATATTCTAGCTTCCCTACCATGTCAAACTTCTGACATTCCACGCCCCGACTCATAGAACGTTATCCTTTCGTTGATTCTTCAATCTTTTTCTTATGGTCACCTCACCCTTGGCAGTACCCTTCCGGAGACCTGAATGGGGTCCTAGTCCGAAATCTTTGCCGATGGAGAGATCATCAGTACACTTTTTCAGTTTCAGGCCACATGGCTTCTGGATACACGTTATGCGTCGCTAGTGCTGTGGTCTCCAAAGCCTTCTGAATCTTGGTGCCGTTGATCATTGATGACACTTCCGCCACCCCTAGGAGAAGAGAGTGACCTGGAAGTCTGTCTGCTCCTCCGCCCTTCTCGACAAGGCCGTTGGCAGGATGAGAGTGACTTCTTGTACCGGAAGTCTTCTGCTGCTATTGCTGTTGATTTTTATTCAGAATTTAAGCAGTGCACGGCTCGAATCTCGGCCGAGCACGTTTTGATTACTGATCAAAAGCCCTACCCCTAACCATATACTACAGTATTGGCCACACACAGACGCAAGAGACGTGACAAATACAAATACTATCACTGACTGCTATTGCTGTTGATTTTTATTCGTAATTTAAGCAGTGCAGCGTTCGAATCATGGGTCGAGGACGTTTTCAATACTGACCAAAAACCTTACCCCTATACCACAGATATATTACAGTATTTTCCACACATAGTCTCAAGAGACGTGACAAATACTATATAATACTATCACTGCTTGATGTGAGACTGAAAGGCAGCACCTTGTGATCCGTTGCCTAGGAGAAAAGTATGTGCACCACATAATCATTTACACATCTAGAGAAGATATAAAGGATTTCGTGATTCTCATTGGTCTCTATAGATACTCAGATCATTTTAATACAATTTGAGATATTAAAATTATTATTTCTTAGGCAAGTATGATCTAAAAAATTAATTGTTTGAAACCCTGGTCCGATGTAAGAGAAGACCTGATGGCCAAATAAGTAAATAAAATAACCAAAATAAAATAATTTCGGTGGGTATAACTCTAGTATTACACAAATCTCAGATCAGAATGCGTTTCGAAATGCTCAATCAAGTTGTCCAGTCATATAATAATTATATCGTATAAGGAAAAAACCACAGGTTATGATCTTGTACAGATTGATGATAGTACTTTATTTACTGAAGACAGAGTACATAAAATATGAATCTTCGCAAGCTGCAGTAGCGACTCCGGAAACGTCTACTGGAAGTGCTCCAGGGGCAGTTCTCTGCTCTTGTAGATCTGCGACATGAAGGCCAACGATGCTTTCGGCGTTCTGGTTTTGTTTGCACTTTCAAAGTCAACTTCATACAGCCCGCGTTTTACTCTGAAAACCGAAAAAAATTATATCAGGTTCGAAAAAGTATTGTATATATTCTTTGAATATTTTCTGGATGAACAGAGTAACAACCACACAGATTACGTTGAATTAAAAAAAATTATAAGAAAAAGATGAGGCTGACATGTATGCAATAGCTTGGCAGAAGATGAATTTACCTTCTTTTCTAGTTGTTAACCTACTACAAAGGAAAAGTGAAAACAAGTCACTGTGTATAGATTAACGGTCTTTCAACTATTATTTCCGACATTAAGTTACAGATAATTCCTACGTTATTGAGCCCCTGATACGATTTCGTTGTGTCTAAATGTAGAAACACATTAAGGTTAAGTGTAATAAGAAACTAATATTCGATGTGGCATTTAGCTGTAAACTGCACTACTGAAAGCGGAAGCTCGTAGGCTTTGTAGTAGAAAAATTTCTCCAAGCTAAGAATTCCTTGTATTTGTTTCTTATATATTCTTGAATATACAGGGTGATTCACGAAGATATGCAAATATTTTAATATTTATTTATGCTACAAGTAAAACTAAAGAGAAAAGTCCATATAAACATTGCTAGTCAAATGTTTAGGTACGGAGTTACGGCTAATAAAAGATTTAGCCTGAAATTTTAGCAACTTCACGAATATGAAGCTATGTCAAAACTGTACGAGGTTAAAGTAAAGGACTATTTTCATGTATTTTGTTGTTAGTTGTGAATCTAGTAGAACATGTCGTGTATCTGCAGTAGCTTCCACAACATCCAGAGAAGCAAAGATTATTATACAAGTAAATTTGATTACTTTCCGTTAAGAATGTAGAGACGTTTATGTCATTGTTGGCAACCGTTAGTGAGTTGTTTCAGTCGTATCCTAACCTTGAAACGAGTTAGTTTCCCGTATTGTTCAGTGAAAGAACATAATAGCAACAGTGTACTTAAGTGAAACCACATAATGACTGTTATGGTTTTTAGATTATTTATGAAATAGGGATTCTACTACGGTCGCAGGTTCGAATCCTGCCTCGTGCATGGATGTGTGTGATGTCCTTAGGTTAGTTAGGTTTAAGTAGTTCTAAGTTCTAGGGGACTGATGACCTAAGATGTTAAGTCCCATAGTACTCAGAGCCATTTGAACCAAATAGGGATTCCTTTCAAATTTACGACAGAAGAACACGCCGATATGGTGTTTATTTATGGTAAATGTGATGGTAATGCTACGGCTGCAGTTAACGAATACCGCGTACATTATCCTTCTCAGAAGTTTCCGAATGCACAAACCATTAGTGGAGTATTTCGAATGTTACGGGAGACAGTTTCTCTGCCTAGCCTATTACTGCAGACACACGTCTGGGACATGTTTTATTAGATTCGCCACATCAATAACAAGAAAGGCAATGGAAATCGTGCTTTACTTTAAAGTCGTACAGTTTAGCAATGGCTTCATGTTAGCGAAATTGCTAAATTTCAGGCAAACTCTTTTATTAGTCGTAAGTCTGTAACTAAACATTTGCGGACCTATTTTTATATGAAATTTTTTCTTTAGGTTTACTTGTAGAATAACATATTAAAATATTTGCATATCTTCGGGAATCAGTCTGCATAAGTGTATAGCGTAGACGTAATAAAATTAAGTACACAAACTTTCCTCGTGAATCTGTTAGTGAAAACTAAGAAGGTTGGAACTTTAGTAGTGGCAACTATTTATTTATAGCTTGTACAAAATAGATACGTGTTTCAAAGCATTGTCCTGCAAAATGATGGTCAGGTCCTGCAGAAAGTTTCAACACTTCTGTCTCTATACTGTTCATTTTTGGAACACAACCTGCCACCAGCTTAGGACAGAAGTGATGACACTGCAGGACCTGACCATCATTCTGCAGGACACTGTTCAAGCACATACAGTGCAAGCTGTTACTGATTTGTTTGACTGATGGGGCTGCTAAGTGCTGTACCACCTACTGCACTGCCCTGACTTAAGCCCTCGTAAGTTCAACACGATTTCTAAACTGAACTAAACACTTCACGGCATTCGCTTCAGAACTGCTACAAACTCGTCGGGCAATGGACCGCGCCGCTCGAACTGTCAACACAACTGGCAATGCTAAGAGTATCCTACAACTTCCACAACGCTGGCAACGGGTTATACACAATGCTGGTGAGTACTTTGAAGATCAAGAAAACTTTGAAACACGTATCTATTTTGTACGAGCTGTAACTAAATAGTTGCCACTACTACAGTTCCAACACCTCGTATATCAAAATCTCAACAGTTTCTGAGGTTAGTCTTCAATTCAGAACCGAAAAACGCGACGGGGGTTGATATAAAGGGTGTTACGAAACGCTACCGACAAACATCGATGAGTTGTAGAGTGTGTCCTGTATACCGAGAAGCAATGGATATTTTAGAGGGTTCCGGGGGAAAAATAAACTGTGGATCGAAACCTGTGTATGAGACCGTCATACACCGAGGCAACAGAGCATCGCATTCATAGCAGGCAAGGCTTGCTTACTCAGCAGCTAGATCCATCTTCTCCAATGCCAGTCGTGGAAGTCAGTCGCAATCACAGAACAACAAACAACATTGCGAGGCGTACCATCAGTGGCCCCGTTAGCGCATAAAGTCACTGTTGCTGCCGAAGTTATGGTCTAGCGGCAGCCGCCGGCGCTTCTAACTCCGAGGGTCGCCAGCGTCGTTGGACGACGTTTCCGGTGGTGGTGGGGCCAAACTGCTGAGATCATCGCTCCCTAGGCTTACACATTACTTGATCTAATTTAAACTAACTTACGCCAAGGACAACACACACACCTATGCCCGAGTGTATTCTCGAACCTCCGACGGGAGTAAGGGGGGGGGGGGGAGGGGGGCAGCCGCGTGAACCGTGGCAAGGCGTGCAAGACCGCGCGGTTACCCCGCCCTCAATTTGTTACTCACGATACCATGTACTACCCCTAGAAGATTGTTTTACAACATTCCGTGTATGTTTTGTGTGTATGTGTTTGTGTGTGTGTGTGTGTGTGTGTGAGAGAGAGAGAGAGAGAGAGAGAGAGAGAGAGAGAGAGGAGGAGGAGGAGGAGGAGATTAGTGTTTAACGTCCCGTCGACAACGAGGTCATTAGAGACGGAGCGCAAGCTCGGGTTAGGGAAGGATGGGGAAGGAAATCGGCCATGCCCTTTCAAAGGAACCATCCCGGCATTTGCCTGAAGCGATTTAGGGAAATCACGGAAAACCTAAATCAGGTTGGCCAGAGACGGGATTGAACCGTCGTCCTCCCGAATGCGAGTCCAGTGTGCTAACCACTGCGCCACCTCGCTCGGTGAGAGAGAGAGAGAGAGAGAGAGAGAGAGAGAGAGAGAGAGAGAGAGAGAGAGAGAGATTAATGTTCTGGTTAATAGTGTGTCTGCAAACAAAACTGTTGCTCAAAACCCAAATATTTTTGAATCTATTAGTGCAGTTAGACTACCAGTTCAAGAGAAGCGGGAAAACACGAGGAACATGAAGAAACGCACCATAAAAGAATGTTTTTACACGAAAGCACTTCAAATGTCTTGAAGCGCAACAGTATACATGTATACTACCTTTGGCAAGAAGAAGAAAAAAAAAAGTTTAAAGAAAACAACCGTGTCATAAGCAAAGAATGTAGTCCAACATCGTCTCTAGGTGGGTGTCCAGTGCGTCAGTGAGACTGAATGAGCTACACGAACCTCCAGTCAGTCAGGCAGTGCAGTAATCGCTGGGAGGCTACCGTTTTGGTAAAACTGAGTTTCCTGAGCTGGGACCTGTCCTCTGGTACCGTAAACTCTCCGCAATAACTATGTTACTTGTTCGAGGATCCCCTCCCTGTACAGATCTTTTTCTTCATTCGTCACGCGTACAATAACTGCTTGGACACACTGCATCATGCTTCAGTTGAATGTAATCCCCACTCCTCCCCCCCCCCCCCTCCCCCCAGTCCTCGGTACGCACTGTTTTAGATTTATAGACAGAGATTAGCAAATGTCTTCAGGATGTCCTCTGATATACAGTTGCAACGTGAGCAGCTGCCACCTACTACAGCAGTCAAATGTATCTGATGCTTGGAAAACTAGAGGAAATGACGAAAAAAACGTTTTAACGTTATGTGTGGAAAAAAATTCTGTGCGTATATTTTAGTCGCCATCCGAAGATGCCTTTGATGCAGCTATCCATCCGCTCTGTCCTGTGCAAGCCTCTTCATCTCCGAATAACTACTGCAACTTACAATTTTCTGAATTTATTTGGTATATTCATCTCTTGGTCTCGTTCTACAGTTTTTACCCCATACACTTCCCTGTATTACCAAACATAATTCTCTGACGCCTTAGAGTCTGTCCTATATAACGATCCCTTCTTTTAGTCAAGCTGCACCATAAATTTCTTTTCTCTCCAATCTATTCATTACCTTCGCATTAGCTGCGCCATCTACAAATCTAATCCTCCAGATTCTTCTATAGCACGAAATTTCAGAAAGCTTCTAATTCCTTGTCTGAACTGCTTATTGTCCACCATTCGCTTCCGTACAAATCTACACGAATACCTTCAAAAAAGACTTTCTAACACTAATATTTATATTTGTGTTAACAATCCCTTTTTTTCAAAACTGCTTTCGTAAATATAGAAGAGCAGTAATTTATATTCTCTACTTCCTGCATCATCACTTATTTTGCTGCAGCAATAGCAAAGCTCAGCTGCTGCTATTAATGTCTTATTTAGCTAATTTAATCCCCATACCGTTATGTCCTCTTTTCATGACACTACCCGTTCCGCTAAACTGCTCTTCCAGATCCTTTGTTGTCCCTAACGGAATAACAATGCCATCGACATAGCTTAAAGTTTTTATTTCTACTTTTCAAGCCCGCATCTCGTGGTCGTGCGGTAGCGTTCTCGCTTCCCACGCCCAGGTTCCCGGGTTCGATTCCCGGCGGGGTCAGGGATTTTCTCTGCCTCGTGATGGCTGGGTGTTGTCAGTGCGTGGGAAACAGCGTCCTGTAATCGAGTTTCGAATTCGAAGAGTTCATTCACACTTGGAGCTGGCTTTCTATCAACATAACAATCCCAAACCACACATGGGCGCTACTTCCTCTGCAACAATCCGACGCTTTGGGTTCACTGTCATCGATCATCCCTCATAGAGTCCCGAGTTGGTCCCATCCGAGTTTTCAAAACTTAAAGCACACGTTGAGGGCTTGTCTTTCACTGAAGCGAAGCGGCGCATGCAGAGGAGAGGTTGTGACTTCGTCAGCAAAGCCAAACTTTCTACAGTGACGGTTTCAACAAAATGGTCTCTCGTTGGGAGAAATGTGTTCGTCGCACGGATGACTATGTTGAGCAACATATTTGTAGACATGAATAATATAGATGTAGAATGTTAATAATGTTTGTTGTGTTTAAAAAGTTTTAGGTGATTCACATGAAAAGAACGGAGGCCGTTTCAGCACGCCCTCTTAAATGAGACCATTTGAACGTCGGTGCATCCGACACCGCGTCACATGTCCTGCGCTGCAAGCGACCCACGGAACATATAAGAAACTGTCTGTTTTGAGGAATCAAGGACGGTATTTTAGTGTTTAGCACTTGGGTAAACTCAAATTTCCATCATGAGTAAAGGCAGAAAGCAGTTACACTGTTAAAAAACTCACTCGAATCTGTAGTTCCATTCGAAGCTGTCCATAAGGCTCCAAGCATGATAACCAACTACTGGAACTCCATCCGTGTTGACAGCCTGAAGCAACGCCGTCAAAAATCTCTGCAACAGGAAAATTTGGTTTGTCAATACATGCATCTTCTTGCAGTTGGGATTTAACGCAATTCTTGTCTTAGGTAATCTAGCTGATCTTACTGTGTAAGTATAAATTCTGTTCTGGTCGTTAACACCTCCAGAGTCTGGCAGTCCATTCGCTGTCACGATAATCGGGTAGCCTGGATATTCAGCAGCAATCCAGTTGAGCAGCTTTCGGAATCCTTCTGCACTACGCTGGAAAAGTAGAAATAAACGTCACCAATTTATTATCACCAGGGTTAGGAGCAACATAGTTGGAAATTTGCTACGTCATTATACTTTTGATAAGGTGCAAGTATCTCTTACATACTACACTGCGCAACACAATTTAAAGTATTCTTTTTGGAAACTCCGTAAATGTCTCCCACTGCAACACAGAAGTTTGAAATTTGGCTCAAAGCTGCCTGCAACGTTCCTATATTATGTTGCAAAACCGTGGCTCACCTCGACGGCGTCCTAGGGCTCGGCCGCTCTTCAAACAGGGTGTTGACACATCGTAAAAAGGAGACCAAAAGCTCAGAAGTTCATGTGAGGAATAAGGTGCGTTAAATGTTGGAACACGTGAGGCAATACTGACCCTACCATTTAGATTAGAAGAAAGATTAAGGAAAGGCAAACCTACGTTTCTAGCATTTGTAGACTTAGAGAAAGCTTTTGACAATGTTGACTGGAATACTCTCTTTCAAATTCTGAAGGTGGCAGGGGTAAAATACAGGGGGGGGGGGGGGGGGGAATGGCTATTTACAATTTGTACAGAAACCAGATGGCAGTTATAGGAGTCGAGGGGTATGAAAGGGAAGCAGTGGTTGGGAAGGGAGTGAGACAGGGTTGTAGCCTATCCCCGATGTTATTCAATCTGTATATTGAGCAAGCAGTAAAGGAAAAAAAAGAAAAGTTCGGAGTAGGTATTTAAAAATCCATGGAGAAGACATCGTAATTCTGCCAGAGACAGCAAAGGACTTGGAAGAGCAGTTGAACGGAATGAACAGTGTCTTGAAAGGAGGATATAAGATGAACATCAACAAAAGCAAAACGAGGATAATGGAATGTAGTCGAGTTAAGTCGGGTGATGCTGAGGGTATTAGATTGGGAAATGAGACACTTAAAGTAGTAAAGGAGTTTTGCTACTTGGGGAGTAAAATAACTGATGATGGTCGAAGTAGAGAGAATATAAAATGTAGACTGGCAATGGCAAGGAAAGCGTTTCTGAAGAAGAGAAATTTGTTAACATCGAGCATAGATTTAAGTGTCAGGAAGTCGTTTCTGAAAGTATTTGTATAGAGTGTAGCCATGTATGGAAGTAAAACATGGACGATAATAGTTTAGACAAGAAGATAATAGAAGCTTTTGAAATGTGGTGCTACAGAAGAATACTGAAGACTAGATGGGCAGATCACATAACTAATGAGGAGGTATTGAATAGAATTGGGGAAGAGTTTGTGGCACAATTTGACCAGAAGAAGGGATCGGCTGGTAGGACATGTTCTGAGGCATCAAGGGATCACCAATTTAGTACTGGAGGGCAGCGTGGAGGGTAAAAATCGTAGAGGGAGAGCAAGAGATGAATACACTAGGAGATTCAGAAGGATGTAGGCTGCAGTAGGTACTGGGAGATGAAGAAGCTTACACAGGATGGAGTGGCATGGACAGCTGCATCAAACCAGTCTCAGGACTGAAGACTACAACAACAACAACAATGACGTCAAATTGGATCCTATTGGAACGCACCCCTTCTTACCCCGTTTCAGCTCTTCTTTTGACTCCTCTGCGATGGAGATCAGAACAGCGACGTCCAGAGTTGAAATCAAGCGGTTACCTTCTGGGTGGCCTACCGAAACGTTTCAGAAAAACGGTCGCTCAGAATCGACACGAAGAGGTCTCAGGAGGTGGCATGCATGGTATCAGTGAAACTCTGTGGCCTTGATTCGACACATTTCGTGGGCGAAAACGACAGTTTACAGTGCGATGTGGAACGTAGCAACACTCCTGGAAACCTGGCTCCCCTGACGCGCGCTGGACGGTTGAACCCTTCTCTAAGGACACCACAGTGCTGCACTGACGCACCCACCAAGGAGACAGCAAACGGTACCGCTAAGAACACCCGGCGCTGCGTCACTCCCAGTGCCAATCGTGCACTTTTGCTGGCCACTTCGAAACTGTCACTGTACTCAGACAGCCATTCACTGATTCCTAGTTGCTAGTGTAACATTGCGACACATCCCAGCTCAGTGACGCAATGTCGCACACTTAATGCCCGCTGACCGCGTGCGAAATGTAAGGGTTGTCGAAAGGAATGCCTGTTTCGTTGGCACCTATCCGTAAATGGCTGCCTCTGCACAGGAACTTTCTTAAAGTGCGCAACAAAGGTGCGCGTTTGGCACCGAGGGTGTTACCGAACTGGCGGTTCTTAGGCGTACTCCTCGCTGTTTCCTTCATGCGTGTGTCAACGTTGCACACCCCTCGGCCCCGCCCTTTTCACGCTACACGAGGGCGTGAAACTTGAGGGCTGAAAAGCATACGCGCCCTTTGCTGCTTCGGGTGACGTTCAAATTTTGTCGAACGGTTCCGAAAGGTGCCTAACGGTTGCGTGCTGTATACCAAAGCAAAAATTGCGGTCGCACTACTCTCCTAAGGGATCAGATCATGCTCAGTGGAGATGCAGCCCCATAATGTCTTTAGAGAAGAAATATACAGTTCGGTAACAACTACACTGTCTCCCGAAATAAAGAGACTTATTTCCGACAGTCACGGTCACCACTTTATAATATAATAAAATAATGGAATAGATGATAATAAAATGTTGAAATGCGTGGCTTTTTTTAAATGTATTGAATTAATGAGATTAATTTTCCGGCATGAATGACAAGCACAATAAGCTGAGCTATGCCTGGAAATAAGTTCGTATTAGTTCATAGTATTTTGCAGGGCGACGTAGTTTCTTTCTCCGCTGTAAATTTGTGCTTACCATTCTTTATAAGGCTACGTTTGGTCGCCGTGTTCACCTTTGAAGTCTTGACCGTGTTCCCATTAAGCTTATCGGATCTTCGTAATTTTCCAAAGTACACAGGTGGGCTTCAGTTCCTGTAATTATCGTACTAGTTGAAATAACAACTCACACGACCTTTCTGTTAATAAAACAATACTGTATTTTTATAAACGGTGCACATATGAAATACATACTCCTCACTTATTCATAGCGACCCCAAAATGGCGGTCTACAATTACTCGCTAAAAATGGCGTGCTTCTCACTCGTTCACTAGCTGAACGCGAATCCTCCCTTCCTCATACTGGTACAAGAAAAACTCCTCTCTTTTTTAACAACTGAAAATCAAAAATACCTGACGGTAGGCATCGGCTCTATGATGGGCTACCGCTTCATCTTTTCTCTTTGCCTTTAAAGAAGACGAAAACACAAAAGAAATGCAAAAGGTTTACCACACAATGTCAGGTTGTTAAGGATGTCGTTGTGTTGCCCGTCGCACTGTAAACTGTCGTTTTCGCCCGTGAAATGTGTAGGAATCAAGGCCCCAAGGGAAGGGGTGGTTCGTTGACGCCCTTCACGCCACCATTCTGAGCCTTCTTCATGTAGATTCTGAACGGCAATATGTCTATAATATTTGGGTCGGCCACACAAAAGTTAACGGCTTGATTTCAATTCTAGGCCTCGCTGTTCTGACCTCCATCGCAGAAGTGTCAAAAGAAGGTTCAAAGCCGGCCGGTGTGACCGAGCGGTTCTAAGCGCTACAGTAAATGGTTCAAATGGCTCTGATCACTCTGAGGTCATCAGTCCCCTAGAACTTAGAACTAGTTAAACCTAACTAACCTAAGGACATCACCCACATCCATGCCCGAGGCAGGATTCGAACCTGCGAACGTAGCGGTCGCGCGGTTCCAGACTGTAGCGCCTAGAACCGCTCGGCCACCCCGGCTGGCCTCAAAAGAAGGGGTCAAGTGTGGTTAAGAGGCGGTGTTGTGACATTACCATCATGTGACACATCCGCGATGCCGTTCGGCAGAATTGTGGTAAAATTTGGTGTAAATGTGAGATCATAACCTACCTTACAAGTCGCATGAACTTCATAGCTCTGACCTTTTTTCCCGCATGCGTTGATACGTTGCCATTTGAAGTGTCGCTGAGCCAGCATGACGTCTCCGACCGCTTTGCTTTTGCGACATAACACAGGACGGTCGTAAGCACCTTTGAGCCAAATTCCAAACTTCTGCGTCGTTGTGGGTGGGAATTACGGGTTTTGTAAAAAGCGACCTTTTAATTGTGTTGTGCAGTGCACCTTCATCTAACGTTTTCATCTATATTGCTAAAGCATCCAGCGTCCACAATGATCCGCGTTAAGTGCCCTAAAATTCGTCCACCTCGCCGTTTTTCCTGTGCCGCTCCTTCTGTTATGCTGTTAACTAACCGAACGAGGTGGCGTAGTGGTTAGCGCACTGGACTCCCATTCGCGAGGACGATGGTTCCAGTCCCTGTCCGGTCTTGCAGATTTAGGTGTTCTATGGTTTTCCGAAATTAATTAACGGAAATGCTGCGATGGTTCCTCTAAAAGGCCACGACCGACTTCCTTTGCTAATCACAGCTAGGGCTCCGTCTGTAACGACATCATTGTCGAGGGGATTTAAACATAATTCTTCCTTCCCTCCTTCCTGTTACCTGTTCTTGCACGTTTCGCACTAGCTGTCCCAGTTTTTCAGCACGTTTTCTCCTTGGTGTTGATTCTCATCGTTCCTGTTTTATTTCAGGAGTATTCTGATCTCTTCGTCGCAAAGCAAGAGACCATGCAGTCGTGGGTACATGGAAACCATGTAGTTCTACCTCTTGGCAGTCTTTGGTCAGTCAGTGACACCCGGTGTAAAATCACTGCAGAAAACTAGTGTTAATAGTAACAAGATGTTTGACAGTAGTGTTCGGCGTATTTCCAGCACACAAGCAACACCACTCGTCGACCATCATTGCCGTTATAATCGGACCTTGTTCATTGTTATATCCGATAGAAATTGGGTATTTAATACGTAATCCAATTTTGACTGGCAACGGTTAATGTTTTTTTAAACGTCACGATGACCGTTTGGTTCTATAATGACATCACAGCGGATTCAACACGAAGGCACGCTTACCGACTGAAAGCTCGTTGTCGATGTATGAGTGATGCACTATACTATGGGGGAATTGGTGTGGTACACATTCGTGTAACCCGCAAGATTGAACTACGATGCGTATTCGAAAAGTAAGGTACGTTTGATCATAAAAAAGATATTTTACTTAGAAAATAGTTTTATTGTTGGTTTCACTAATGCGCTGTTTGCACATCACGTCCTTACTGTTAACCATTTCTCATATTCCATGAGCACGTGACTGAAGTGCTGCTAGTAATTGACAACTGTAACAACGAACAACGCTAAAATACTGCATGTTATTGCACTTTCTTTTCCTCTAAAACTTAATGATAGTAGTCCGAAATTGTTTCGAAAGTGTCTTTAATATGTTTCATTTCTATGTTTCAAACAAAAGAAATCCCACTTTTGAATATCAACAATATAAGGAAAAGGTAGATTGCTACTTACCATAAAGATGACTCGTTAAGCTGCAGACAAGCACAACGAAAAGACACTTGTGCATTAGGTTTTGGCCACAGCCTTCGTCAGAAAACGAAACACGTATCCATTCATTCACACGAGCAAGCACACACCTCACGCACACATGACTGCCATCACCTGCGGTCATGTGTGCTTGCTCGTGTGAATGAATGTGTACGTGTTTCGTTTTCTGACGAAGGCGGTGGCGGTAAGTTAATGTACAAGTGTCTCTTTGTTGTGCTTGTCTGCAACTTAAGAGTCATCTCTACCGTAAGTAACAATGTATCTTTACTTATATTGTTCATTTCTATCGCTTTTTACATAATTATATTTATAGGCGGCATGGTTCTAGCCACATGTTACGTTCCATCTCACTATTATGTGATAGAACTTAACCTGTTTATCTTATGTAAGTCCACAGATCTGTCGGAGCTCTCGTCATAGTAAATCATAGTGGAGAAGACCATAACAGCAGACTAGGACGTTAACAAAGTAGGATATTCGTTAATGACAACGAAATGTAATATTCATTCACAACAAAAATCCGAAATTAGTAATTTAAGTTATTACACGCTTTAATAAAATTGACATAGTATTCAAATGCTTCTGAAAAAAAGTTTTGAACTGATTTTATCCAAAAGTTTGCACTGCAGCAAGCGGCCGTGTCTCGAAAATATGTTACAGGTAACGTCTGGAACTCACCTCACCAGTGCCGACAATAACGCCTGTGTCCTTGGCTTTCGATGGCGATATTCCAATGTCAGATGGAGACACGTAGCCAGTGCGAAAGTTGTTCACTCCGAAGAAGTCAGCGGAACCTAGAAAGTAATTGTTGTTACTCACTCATGTGGACCTGGTGGACATGAGAAGAACGCAGCGAATGTCGTCGGCTTAACAGATCCACAGTGCAACTGGACACTCATACGCTTTGTTCCTTTGAATTGCTTCTATAGATTCAGAACCATAAAATGGGCGTTTAAAATACAGGACAGAATATTGATATCAAGACGGTATCATTACAAAAATATACTGAAAAATGTCATGCAGTTTGCAGCGTAACAGTATCTTCTTACAGGTGACATCGAGTCCTGATTATATTCTTAACATCGCTTCCCACAGAATGTTGATATGAAGACAGATTCAGTACAAAAAACTATTGAAAAATGTAAAGTTAAAGTGAAGAATTATCATGTTACAGGTGACAACGGCTCATAATTATTTTCTTAAACACTGTTTCGCATTGAAATTCTTGGCGCATGTCAGGGTACTGCTCGTAGGAGGCGAACTTTATTCTATGTATGGCGAAAGTACGTCAGGAAAACGACACAGGTTTAGCCTACGTAAGTACATATTTGCGGATGAAACAAATAACTGCCTCTTAGTATACCGCGGCTACTTATTTTGCTCTGGGATATGCTTAATTCAGGAGAACATTACATCAAACAGACATGCCTGGGATGAAAGAAAGAAAGAAGATGAAGAAGATAACATTGAATGAAATAAGCCTCAATGAACCACATAAACTCTATCGCTGACCTTAGGAGTACAGGGCATACCACATGCCTAATCCCAATACGAGTAATTTTAACGCCGACAACATATTGAAAACAAGTAACCTAAACATTTACGACTGCTGTTTTGATACGGACAGCTGACAACAGTGTAACGACACAAGTTTACCTCTGACGTAATCAATTTCTTCCTGTGTAAAAGTTGGCAACCGTGACCGGGGCCTCCCCTCTGCTGCGCTGTTGGCATCCACCCTCTGCCGAACCACTGCTGGGTAATCGCCTTCTTTGGTGAAGATGGGGTGTGCAAATATTCCAGCCTGGTCAATAAGAGAAACATACGGTTAAGCTTTCATTACATTAACTTCTGTTATATCTGCATTCGTTTTTTACTTACAGCCGAAAGTAATAAATATGAACTGCATAGGAGCCGTTGCTACCACTGATTTGTCTTTCCCACTTTAGATCATGCATATATAAAATGTTGAAAGAATACTACGTCGCAACAAACTGAAGTGACAAATACATCAGCAAAAATTATTGCACAACTTATAGTAGAAGGAAAATACTATAATTTATTACATTTACTAGCGTAAAGAACGTGTAAATATAAAAATTGAGATTTTCTTGTGGTAAGGCAACGCACAACAAGAGTTGTATACATCAAGATACTGACCACGAAACTTTTGTAGCAGCTTCAAATGGATTATGAGACAGTACAGCCAGCTTTTAGATGTGGAAGTAAACTGCGTGCTCCTGGGGATCAGTGTACAGAAATCCTGAATGTCTGTTACTGAAATTTTCCTCCATCCTCACAATGGAAGCGTCATAATTTCTCGAGAGATACTGAAAACTGTAGCAGCTCCTTCATTGTACACTGATCGTCGGGTAAGGATATGTACATATAGTGTTGGCGGTAGTATCGAGTACACAAGGTATAAAAACACTCGTTCGATCTATACTTGAGTATTGCTCATCAGTGTGGGATCCGTACCAGATCGGTTTGACGGAGGAAATAGAGAAGATCCAAAGAAGAGCGGCACGTTTCGTCACAGGGTTATTAGGTAAGCGTGATAGCGTTACGGAGATGTTTAGCAACTCAAGTGGCAGACTCTGCAAGAGAGGCGCTCTGCATCGCGGTGTAGCTTGCTGTCCAGGTTTCGAGAGGGTGGGTTTCTGGATGAGGTATCGAGTATATTGCTTCCCCCTACTTATACCTCCCGAGGAGATCACGAATGCAAAATTAGAGAGATTCGAGCGCGCACGGAGGCTTTCCGGCAGTCGTTCTTCCCGTGAACCATACGCGAGTGGAACAGGAAAGGGAGGTAATGACAGTGGCACGTAAAGTGCCCTCCGCCACACACCGTTGGGTGGCTTGCGGAGTATAACTGTAGATGTAGATGTAGATGAAAAGCTATGTATTCCGGCAGAGCTCTCATTTGTACTCGGGTAATTCATGTGAAAAGGTTTCCGACGTGATTGTTGCTGACGTTGGGCAATTAAGAGACTTTTAACGCGGAATGGTAACTACAGGTGAAGGCATGGGATACTTCTTTTCAGTGTTCCAAGATCCACAGCGTCAATAGTGGGCCCAGAATACCAAGTTTCAAGCAATACCTCTCACCAGGGACAAAGCAGTGGCTGACGGCCTTCACTTAACGACTGAGAGCTGCGTCGTTTGCAGAGAGTTGTCGGTGCTAACAGACAAGCAACACTGCTTGAAATAACCGCTCAAATCAATGTGGGACGTACGAGGAACGTATCCGTCAGGACGATGCGGCGAAATTTGGCGTTAATGGGCTATAGCAGCAGACCACCGACACGAATGCATTTACTAACAGCACGACATCGCCTGCCGTGCCTCTTCTGGCCTCGTGACCATATTGGTTAAACCTTATACGCCTGGGGAACGGTGGGCTGGTCAGATGAGTCCCAATTTCAGTTGGTGAGAACTGATGCTAGGGTTCGAGTGTGACACAGGCAACTCGTGACCATATTGGTTAAACCTTATACGCCTGGGGAACGGTGGGCTGGTCAGATGAGTCCCAATTTCAGTTGGTGAGAACTGATGCTAGGGTTCGAGTGTGACACAGGCAACTCGTGACCATATTGGTTAAACCTTATACGCCTGGGGAACGGTGGGCTGGTCAGATGAGTCCCAATTTCAGTTGGTGAGAACTGATGCTAGGGTTCGAGTGTGACACAGGCAACTCGGAGCCATGGACGCAAGTTGTCAACAAGTCTCTTTGCAGTGTAGTGGTGCCTCCATAATGGTGTAGACTCTGTTTTCATGGAACAGACTGAGTCCTCTGGTCAAACTGAACTGATGATTGATTGGAAATGGTTGTGTTCGGCTACTTGGACACCATTTTCAACCATTCATAGACTTCAAGTTCCCAAACAACGATGGAAATTTTATGGATGACAGTGGGCCATGTCACAGGGTCACAGTTGTTCGCTGTTGGTTTGGAGAACATTCTGGACAATGTGAGTGAATGATACAGCCACCCAGATCGCCCAATGTGAATCTCATCGACTATTAATGGGACATATCGAGAGGTTAGTTCGTGTATAAAATCCTGCACTGCAACAGTTTTGAAATTATGAGCGGTAACAGAGCCAGCACGGCTCAGTAGTTCTACAGTGGACTTCTAGAGACCTGCTGAATCCACGCCACGTCCAGTCGTTGCCCTACGACGAGCAAAATGCGGTACGACACAGCGTCAGGAGGCATCCTACGACTTTTGTTGGCGCGGTGTAGCTCTGAAACAGACGGAAAGACTGAAATTTGTGAGAGTGAAATTAGAGAGGTTATTTCGGTCCTAAGCTTATTCAAACCCACTTAATCGTTATCGGACGCTTACTGAGACGTAGGAGTACCATCATGTTGCAGGATGTCTGCTGACTTTGATGCCAGTGACACACAAGGAATTTGGCTGCGTAAAATGACTCCTTTCATTGTAACCAAAAACATTGGAAAACACGACATAACGTCCTAAATGTAACGAGAACACTAACACACTTAAAATTTAAAAGTTTGTTTCTCATATGCAGGTACATTCTGTTTAATGGAGGAGTGCAAAACCAGACTTGAAGGGCTACATTACACATTCTCATTGGTCGGTAGTCATACTTTCCTATTCATCCCCAAAGCCTCTCCTCCAGATTTACCTGGTGACAAGAGGTTCAAACCTAGTGACACTCGAAACTTTAGCCCTTTATACAGTATTAACTTTTTCGATTGCGCTAAAGAGGAGGGCACCGATAGTTTTTCCTCATTGCGAATCTGTTTAGGATCCCAGGGAAAAAGAATCATTGCAACAACAGAACCACTGGAGGCTCAGAGCATATTTAGGTATATCACAGTGCAGGGGAAAAACAAAATACGCCGCTGTGTTGCAGATTAGTAAGAATAAAAGCTTCGGAAATTAGGAGTTTATATTAAGTGTTTATTTCATTTTGACGAAATCCTATACGGTCCATATATTGCTCCAAGATGGAGTTTACTTGGTCTGAAAATACAGCATGTTGTTCTCTGGATGCTAGCAATTAGATTCGAACTCCCTGGCGGTTGTCTGGGTGAGCGATAATCTATGATTTATGATCTGTGAAACAAACGTATTTTCCTCTAATGCCGCTGAAATGGAAATGCTCCGTGTTCAGAGGGCTCTTGACTTATTATATGATGGTTGGTGTTCTGGTTTTCCATTCTAAGACTGGCTTAATTCATCTTTCTACGTTATTCCGTCGCGTGTAAGTCTCTTCATCTCTGCATAGCTATGGCAGGTGCATGCATCTGAAGTTCTTTACGCTAGCCAGTTCCTCGTGTTACCCTACAGTTTTTAGCCCCACGCTTCCTTCAGTTACCAGATTCACTATTCCTCGATGCCTCGGGCTGTGTCCTTTCAACGATCCCTATCTTTAACCAAGGGATTATTCAAATTTTTACATTCCCTCCTTATATCACAGGATAATAGCCGGCATGAAGCACATTTTATAATAGAGTCAACCCTGGTTTTACCCGCGCACATAACACTCATACGGCACACCGGCAATAAAAGTGACGCAAGTCGAAAAACGGCAATATTTTGTTTATGTCCATGAAAAATACATATGAAACGTCCCCAGGTGCACGAAAAAAGTCACCTCTCTATCTAGCAATTTCTCCACTTAAGGGCAGTTGTGTCACTTCGTTGTAGGGTACTGATTCGCCACGAAATGAACAGTGTCGCTTCAGCGTTCCTGCTGGTGGGCGTGTGCATGGGTCATTCAAGAAGAGCCGCACATTCTGAGAACTGCGACACTACTCGTGTATCAGGTAAGTTGTATGTAATTTTTAACGAAAATTTCGTAATATTTGTAACAGCTGTAATCGTCAAAACAATGTGTGTTCATTCACATATGCATGTATGGCTAAAGGATATTTTAATGTAACATACAGACACTGTATAAAACTTAGCATGTAGGATGTATATACGTTACTGGTAAAACAACTGAACGTCTCTGCAATGCAGTGCATTGCTGCGTATAACAAAAAAAAGAATATTTCTGCTATAAGGAAAGCTCATACTGAGTCCTTGATCTCGGTGACATGTATTACTACAATATATCAGCCCAATTATGATTTCATGTTTTTGTAAATTGTATTCCTTAAATTGTACCTGATGGTGTTCCTTATTAAATTGTAAAAATTTTTATAAATGATAATTTTCCATTTTGTATCTTTTCAAAAAAACAATCTCAACTTTCTTTTCATTTTTTATTCTAACTTAATTACTAATTTTGTCTGATAGACGTTCGAATATACCATAAAACCACAGTAAGTGAATATATGTATGGATTGGCGCAAAGGTGCTCGTATTTTAGCCAATAAAGAAATTGCAATAATATTAGAAGGAATATTTTTGTGAAAACATACAGTTTTTTAAATTGGAACAATGCCTATTGCCATTAACAAACTACGATTGGGATAAATTGGAATGTTTGTTACAGGATTATAGTACGATTTATTTACGAGATATCGTATTTTGAAAAGTTTCCACACCGACACCTGTTTGTGCCATTCAACCTGAGTAGTTGCTGAGTACACTGTTGTAATGTTTGCTTACAGTGTGCTTCTGCGTTCCTTGAGTGCACTGCGACTTGATAGTCCAAGCAGGAGGTCGTCAGCAGACAATAAGATTTACCAATGCAGCAAAAGCCTAAATTCTCACGGTGTATGCAGAATGTAGGAAGAATGTAGTTTGTCATTGTACGGTACATGCGGCGAGATATCGCAGTAGACGTTAACCATCTCCGCCATTATTTATCAGCCTCTTCAACCAGTTACGTGTAAGAAGTAGCCTGACAAGTAGGTGACTTACCAGAAGGAAACAAGTGACGACAGAAGGGTGGAAAGTAATGTTCTTGCTGCTGTTGCAGATCATCCGCAAGTCATCTCCCTCGCAATCGCACAAGGAAGTGGAATGAGTCAGGCAAGGGACCTGCGCCTTCCCCATCGACATAGGTTCCATCCCCATCACATCTCTCTCCATCAAGACGACATCCTCGGACATCTCCCCAGAAAGGCTAGCGCGTGTGCAGAAGTCGTTCCATACCAGAATGGAAGACTGTATTGCCACTTCCGGTGGTCGTTTTGAACACAAGCTGTGATGGTCGATTGTCTCGTATTGATCAGAATCCACCAAAAGAATCCACATACCTAGCTTATGAACTTTTATTGTTCTTTAGTGTGTGCTACCACAGCTATTGTACAAGCGCCGGTGGGAACTTTTCAAAATACACTACTGGCCATTAAAATTGCTACACCACGAAGATGACGTGCTACAGACGCGAAATTTAACCGACAGGAAGAAGATACTGTGATATGCAAATGATTAGCTTTTCAAAGCATTTACCAAAGGTTGGCGCCGGTGGCTACACCTACAACGTGCTGACATGAGGAAAGTTTCCAACCGATTTCTCATACACAAGCAGCACTTGACCGGCGTTGCCTGGTGAAACGTTGTTGTGATGCCTCGTGTAAGGAGGAGAAATGCGTACCATCACGTTTCCGAGCCGGCCGTTGTGCCCTAGCAGTTCTAGGCGCTTCAGTCAGGAACCGCGCGACTGCTACGGCCGCAGGTTCGAATCCTGCCTCGGGCATGGATGTGTGTGATATCCTTAGGTTAGTTTGGTTTAAGCAGTTCTAAGTTCTAGGGGACTGATGACCTCAGATGTTAAGTCCCATAGTGCTCAGAGCCATTTGAACCATCTGAATGTTTTCGACTTTGATAAAGGTCGGATTGTAGCCTATCGCGATTGCGGTTTATCGTATCGCGACATTGCTGCTCGCGTTGGTCGAGATCCAATGACTGTTAACAGAATATGGAATCGGTGGGTTCAGGAGGATAATACGAAACGCCGTGTTGGATCCCAACGGCCTCGTATCACTAGCAGTCGAGATGACAGACATCTTATCCGCATAGCTGTAACGGGTCGTGCAGCCACGTCTCGATCCCTGAGTCAACAGATGGGGACGTTTGCAAGAAAACAACCATCTGCACGAACAGTTCGACGACGTTTGCAGCAGCATGGACTATCAGCTCGAAGACCATGGCTGCGGTTACCCTTGACGCTGCATCACAGACAGGAGTGCCTACGACGGTGTACTCAACGACGAACGTGGGTGCACGAATGGCAAAACATTGTTTGGAATGAATCCAAGTTCTGTTTACAGCATCATGATGGTCGCATCCTTGTTTAGCGACATCGCGGTGAACGCACATTGGAAGCGTGTATTCGTCATCGCCATACTGGCGTATCACCCGGCGTGATGGTATGGGGTGCCATTGGTTACACACCTCTTGTGCGCATTGAAGGCACTTCGAATAGTGGATGTTACATTTCAGATGTGATACGACCCGTGGCTCCACCATTCATTCGATCCCTGCGAAACCTTACATTTCAGCAGGATAATGCACTACCGCATGTTGCAGGTCCTGTACGGGCCTTTCTGGATACAGAAAATGTTCGACTGTTGCCCTGGCTAGCACATTCTCCAGATCTCTCACCAATTGGAAACGTCTGGTCAATGGTGGCCGAGCAACTGGCTCGTTGCAATAAGCCAGTCACTACTCTTGATGAACTGTGGTATCGTGTTGAAGCTGCATGGGCAGCTGTACCTGTACATGCCATCCAAGCTGTGTTTGACTCAATGCCCAGGCGTATCATGACCGTTATTACGGCCAGACGTGGTTGTTCTGGGTACTGATTTCTCAGGATCTATGCACCGAAATTGCGTGAAAATGTAATCACATGTCAGTTGTAGTGTAACATATTTGTCCAATGAATACCCGCTTATCATCTGCATTTCTTCTTGGTGTAGCAGTTTTAATGGCCAATAGTGTACGATCTCTCATAAATGACTCGCACTTGAATCCTGCAACAAACACCAATGACATCCTAATTTACCCTTCTTTAGTTCGTTAATGTCAATATTTAAAAAAAGTGTATGTTTGCATAAAAAATACATTTTCTATTATTACACTCTCTTGTTTGGCTAACAATACGAAGCACTGAGTGTCAGTCCAGGCTGTGAAAACCGCGTATCAATAGCACTTTCCATTTCCGTCATATTTTTGTAGAAGTTTGAGGTGCTTCACCCGTATATAAATAATCTGGGGTGGAAAAGAGGCAGAAGTATTACATTAAGGGTCAGAACAAAATCAAAAAAGTTTTGAGATAAACAAGAAGCGTGACAGAACTACAAGACCTAATTAATAACTACCTCTTCACATCTCACACCCGACATGAACAAATATTAATATCCATATTACTGTTGTATAGAAATGATGGAATGTAATACCAGACATACTTGTCTGAAATTTAAAGGAAGCTTTTACTATTTCAATACATGTTTTATAGAATTCTATAGGCCCATTTTTCTCAAATATTGCGAATCTGACTTGTCACTGCGCCTGACAGTTCGCAATATGGTAGTAACTCCATCTTCATTTTAGCATTTCAGTTGCAAAAAATTCTGCGATCAGACTCATAATGAATTTCATTTCTGGTAAGACACGTTTTGGGCAATCTTCCAACTTCAAATGTAATGTCATTACGTTTCATGTAAACCAGCTTCTGTTCGAATGCTGTTGGTACCCTGGCTAAATGATAATTTCGTTAGCCACCCAGTTTTGCAACAAGCTTGTTAACTTATAAATTACCAGTAAAGTATACGGGATATTGTTGCAACTGTTGATTATGTGTAAAAGTAGCACGTTCCACTGCTCAGTCTCCTCCCAGATAGTCGGAAACACCACAGTAAATTTAGAAGTGGAATGTATGCCGTAAATGACCACAGTTTTAAAAAATTAACATGAAAGGGATCCAACAGAGACCTTTCAACTGTCGCTCCACTTCCACGACATGCACCCTACGCACAGAACTCTCAGTTTAAGTTGGCAAGGTAGCGATGGAAGGGCTGGCCACAACCGGTATCCCGGCACCTTCGGCATCCCGGCCAGTCCTGCCTCGCACGACCCGCCGAGTTGCCGCCCACGCTGAGGATACTCACGTTGAACTGCAGCTCCCTGTCTGCGGCGGCCCGGTGCTCGCTGTCGTTCACCGCCGGCTCGGCAAACTGTATGTCCAGCACGATCCCCACACTGCCTGCAAGTATTTAAATTTTATTGCGTCATTGATTAATGTAATCCACTGAAATATAAAAGTTTTTTCGAAGATTATCGTTGCGCATTCTTTTAGAACTGAAGTACTTTGGTGTCCAAAATTATAGCAACAAACGGACATTTTGCAAGGTTGCGTTTATTTTGCCACAAGACATCATTAACAAGTCTTAGAAGAGTAGAAATAATGTAAAGAATAAAGAATGTAAACAACTGTAACACGCATAACTGTAGACAAAAATGTTGTTCGTTTTTCCTCAACTTAATAATTTGCACACACCGACAACTGGTTAATGTAATCAGTATGGAGTGTGGAAACTGTGGTGTCACCACCAGACACCACACTTGCTAGGTAGTAGCCTTTAAATCGGCCGCGGTCCGTTAGTATACGTCGGACCCGCGTGTCGCCACTATCAGTGATTGCAGACCGAGCGCCGCCACACGGCAGGTCTAGAGAGATTTCCTAGCACTCGCCCCAGTTGTACAGCCGACTTTGCTAGCGATGGTTCACTGACAAAATACGTTCTCATTTGCCGAGACGACAGTTAGCATAGCCTTCAGCTACGTCATGTGCTACGACATAGCAAGGCTCCATTATCAGTTGCTATTGATATTGTAAAGAATGTACACACAAGAGCTACGTTCAACATTAATGGATTAAAGTTAAGTACTCCACCAGCTACATCCTTTTTTTCTAGTATAAAATCCTTGTCCTGTTCCAGACCTCACGCCAGCCTGCGTGAGCTAAAACGCGTGCCTTTCGGCTTCCTCTTACATTAGTGGGTTGGCCCTCTTGCCAATCCACAACACAAACCTCAGCAATACAACCATGACAACGACGGGGAATGCTGTGTATGATGTCATCAATCTTATATCGAGGCAGTAAGGCCCATTCTTCCTGCAGAGCTGTTTGCAAGTCTAGAAGAGTTGTTGGTGGATGATGACGCGATGCAGCCCGTCTCTCTAGTGCATCCCAGACGTGCTCTATGGGATTCAAATCGGGAGAGCGAGCAGGCCGCGCCGTGCGCGCAGTATCTTCCGTTTCCAAGAAAACATCAACCACCCGTGCTCTACGTGGTCGAGCATTATGTTCCATCAATACGAGGTCTGGGCCCACAGCTCCTCGCAATAGCCGCACATGAGGTCTCAAGAACTCGTTACTATACACCTGCCGATCGACCCACAGAAGTTCATGAAGAGATATTCGAATGGTCAACATCATAAGGCATCCTCCTCGATATTGGTCTCTTTCCACAATGTCTGGCTCCCGAAATCGTCTTCCACGTCCCCTCCAGGTGAAAAGAACATTGACCCATTGTTTCTGTTGTGGGCTGGCAGGAGACCAACCCACTAAATTTAGAGGAAGCCTAAAGGCACGCGTTTAGCTCACGCAGGCTGGCGTGAGGTCTGGAACAGGACAAGGAATTTAGAAAAACGGACGCAGATAGTGGAATACTTAACTTTAATCCATAATTGGTGAACATCGATCTGACGGTGCATGGATCACAAGATAAATAGCAAATGATAATGGCGCCTTGCTAGGTCGTAGCAAATGACATAGCTGAAGGCTACGCTAACCATCGTCTCGGCAAATGAGATCGTATTTTGTCAGTGAACCATCGCTAGCAAAGTCGGCTGTACAACTGGGGCGAGTGCTAGGAAGTCTCTCTAGACCTGCCGTGTGGCGGCGCTCGGTCTGCAATCACTGATAGTGGTCACACGCGGATCCGACGTATACTAATGGACCGCGGCCGATTTAAAGGCTACCACCTAGCAAGTGTGGTGTCTGGCGGTGACACCACATTTTCACCGTCTGCGTGGCACGTTCACGACTCCACTCTATATGTTCCCTTCTGTGAAGGCGTGTCAGAGCCACACATACAGCAGATCTCCGACAATAAAGGCCACTCTGTCGAAGCCTTCTGTACATCGTTTGCCTCGACACAGCACGTCAAAAGGACGCTGCGAGGCCGGATGCCAGTTGCCGTGCGGTACTAAGGCGGCACCGTCGTGCCCTTACAGCCAAATAACAGTCCTCTCTTTCTGATGCATCACGTTGTCAACCCTACCCTGGCCTTCGGGAAATAGTGTCGGTCCCTATAAACTTTCGCCTCATCCGAGAAACAACACGACGATTCGCATTAAGCCATTGGGCGACATCAGTCTGCGACTGTCCTGCTTCCATTCTTCCTATGGTCCTCCACTGGAGAGAGTCTTCTCTGTGTCGTACTGCACCGTCTGTGCTGTGCACACAGCGATTGTTTCTGTGGGACTACACCGCGAACACTAACCCGTTTCATAGGTGCCCTGACGTTGACGTCGTTGTCCGTTGATCGGACTGCCAACTTGCGTGTAGAACACAAACAGTACGGACGTCTGTTGAGATTTTGTATGATTAAATCGTGAATTAGACATTGGATGGGGAATTAGCAGTTTGTTGCTTTGATTTTGAACACCAGTGTCAACTGATGAGCCACAACATTATGACGACTTTCTTGATGACGTGTGCATCCGTCTATGGAACGACATATACAGCAACGTTTCTGTTTGACAAAGATTCAACGAGTCCTTACACTCTTTCCGCAAATAAACGGCAGTACAACGCTAGGAAAAGATCAAATAATTTCATTTCTAATGCGCCCACAGCTCACAAGTGGTCGAAGAACGACATACTTTCAGTACACGTTTTTTGCTGCGCTATCTATTTACTTACTCGTAGTGATACAAGTTGCCGCAGTGGTAACACCGGTTCCCGTCAGATCTCCGAAGTTAAGCGCTGTCGGTCTGTGCTAGCATTTGCATGTGTGACTATCCGGTCTGCCGAGCGCTGTTGGCAAGTGGGGTGCACTCAGCCCTTGTGAGGCAAACTGAGGAGCTACTTGATTGAGAAGTAGCGGCTCCGGTCTCGTAAACTGACATACGGACGGGAGAGCGGTGTGCTGGCCACATCCCCCTTCATATGCGCGTCCTCTGACGCCTGTGTGTTGAGGATGACACGGTGGTCGGTCGGTACCGTTGGGCTTTCCGAGGCCTGTTCGGACAGAGTTTAGTTTTAGTTTTAATGATAAAAGTTCCACGATGAGCTCGTTTCGGCGTTCTGCTGATGTGTACCTGTGAAGGCGGTATAACAAGTATAGGCTAATACTGTTCCTTACTTCTATATTGGTCTATGTTTACATGTAGCACCTTACGGTTACGTCTTAGCTGGTATGGTCCATATGGCATCTTGGAGCCTAAATGTCATTTTATTATGATTTGATCACGTTATTTATATATTTACCTTTTATTTGCGTGATCTTGTAAAGTTACTTTTGACAGCTTTCTGATACCTGCAACTATATGTTTACTACGGAATTTCTATTCGGCAGAAAGTCAGTGATTACCTTTAATTATTCAGACATACTATTTTTGTTGTGTTTAGATGCAGGTAAACGAAAGAAGGAAGTTCCAATTACGTCGCAAAATGCCGGTATGTGCCATCTTCCTACTCCAAAATGTAAGGTTCACCGCATTTATGCCTGCATGGTTCACCGCGTTGATGCTACCCCGTCATGTCACTCTGATGTCCCCCTGCTCAGTTTCGACCGTTAGAAATATCTGTTCACTTCTGTGGTCGTACCCCAAACAGTATCTGGTGTTTTGATTGTGTGGAGACGTAGTCGTTTCATCAAAAATGCAAGCTTGCGTCTTTTACGAGTGACTAATCGATCCGATCGTCATTTGATGTTTAAAGGCATCACGATCCATTCGTATGTGGAGCCGCTGAAGCAATATTTTCTTTTTATACGTGTATTATGGTTGCGCTGTTTCCATTTATTCTTTCCTGTGTTTTTCACTGGCTTCTAACCGCAAACTCTCCGACATCCGGGGCACACAGTATCAACAACGGTCTAGTTCCCGAACAACACACGGCTACATGACTGCGTTGACTGCTGGGGCAGCATCTCATGCCCTAAATTCCTCCCGTGGATAATTATTGATTGCTCACATTTTTCCTTCTTTAAAAAGTATTCTGACTAGAGCAACCGAAGATAGCAGTCATGTATGTATGAGTTTTGCATGCGTGATTATATGAATGTGTGTGTGTGCTTTGCTCCTCTTCTGAAGAAGGATTTGGCCGAAAACTTATGTGAACTCTCTTTTCGCCGAGCCTGCCTGCTGCTCGGTCTGTGAGTTGCAGTCTAGTCACTTCACAGCATAGTAATTCCATGAAGTCACATTATTATTATACACTGTAGAGCCAAAGAAAGTGGTTCACCTGCGTAATATCGTGTAGGGGCATCCAAGAGCATGGAGAAGTGCCGCAAGACGACGTGCCATGGACTCAGTGCTGGAGGGAACTGACGCCATGAATTCTGCAAGGCTGTCCACAAATCCATAAGAGTACGAGGGGGTCGAGATCTCTTTTGAACAGCACATTCCAAGGCTTCCCAGATGTGCTCGATAACGTTCATGTCTGGGGAATTTGGTGGCCAGCGGAAGTGTTGAAACTCAGAAGATTGTTCCTGGAGTCACTCTGTAGCTATTATGGACGTGTGGGGTGCCGCATTGACCTGCTGGAATTGCCCAAGTCCGTAGGAATGCACAATGGACATGAATGGATGCAGGTGGTCAGACAGAATGATTACCTATGTGTCACCTGTCAGAATCGTATCTAGACGTATCAGGGGTCCCATATCACTCCACCTGCACACGCTCCACACCGTATTAGAGCCTCCACCAGCTTGATCAATCCCCTGCTGACATGCAAGTCCATGGATTCATGAGATTGTCTCCATACCCGTACACGCTTGTTACAATTAAAACGAGACTCGGCCGACCAGGCAACACGTTCCCAAGCATCAACAGTCCAATGTCGGTGTTGACGGGCCCAGGCGAGACGTAAAACTTTGTGTCGTGTGTTCATCAAGGGTACACGAGTGGGCCTTCGACTCCGAAAGCCCATATCGATGATGTTTCGTTGATGGCCCAGCATTGAAACCTGGAGCAATATGCGGAAGGGTTGCACTTCTGTCACGTTGAAAGATTCTCTTCAGTCGTCGTCGGTCCCGTTCTTGAACGTTCTTTTTCCGGCCGCAGCGATGTCGGTGATTTGATGTTTTACCAGATTCCTAATATTTACGGTACCCTCGTGAAATGGTCGTACGGGAAAATGCCCACTTTATCGCTGCCTGCGAGAGCAGTTGCCGATCTAACAACTGCGCCAGAGACTTCTTGTCTTATGTAGGGGTTGCCGACCGCAGCGCCGTATTCTGCCTGTTTACATATCTCTGTATTTGAATACGCATGCCTGTACCGGAGTCTTTGGCGGTTCAGTGTGCATAATCCGCTGTACTTCGAAACGAACAGTGACGTACTTAATTATAGTACCATAAGAAAAAATGGCTCAGCACAAACAGGGGTTCACATTGCGTAACCAAAAGTTCTGACTACTTATCCAGTGATATAAAATGTCTGACAGACAGCAAAGCAAAATTTGAAACTAAACTGTAAACTTTTCTGTTTGTCAACTCCTCCTATTTAACAGAACACTATCTTCTACTGTAGTGTGTATATAGTGATGGGCAGTAATTATTAACATCTGTTTGACCTCACCTAAAAAACAAAACTAATAAATTATCAGTATGGACTCATATTTACAACAGAAAATTGATTTTAATATAAAACGACGCGCTCCACATCATTAGTATTTATCGTGCAAACCATACGTGGAATGTGAAACTAACTAACTGTTGGTATATCACAAAGCATGGTATAGAGTTAGATACTTTGAAAACCTCCAAATGAAATTCGTGAGTAAAATGAAGCATATGATCAAAGTAAAGGCACATTCCAATTGTGATATATTTGGCTATTCCTGAAAACTGACAAAGTTAATGGCAAGAATTTTTCCGGGAAAGGAAGCCAATGGCCTGCTATCGGAAATGTTACACAGGTTAGGTTACCATTACAAAATGACTTACATACCGTACACGTTAAAACAAAATATCCATTTTACAGGCTCTAAGTGTTTGAGTCTATCCCCTTAATCACATTTACGATCTTGCACAATGCTCGAACATGTTTAAAAAAATTATATCATTTTTTACCCTATAAATTACTATTATTGGTAACACACTCAAAGTCAGAAGATACGTAAGTTATAGTGAAACTAATGCACTACCAGTCTAATAAAACAAATATTCTAGATTCAGTTCTGCTTCTTTGACATTTCCGTAATCATTCACTTTGTTGACAAGCAGAAGATATGATAGCGTGCCTTTCTTCTTTCCTCATTGCACACGTTTATGGGCTAGCAAAGAACAGGCATGTAAGTTTTTTGCAAAGTTGAACGTTAAAAATGTTGTGCACACGTTTATGGGCTAGCAAAGAACAGGTATGTAAGCTTTTTGCAAACTTGAACGTTAAAAATGTTGTGCATACGAGCTGCAAGCTAAAAATGTAATGATAGCAGTACCAGTAAGCAAACAAGCACTGGTTTCGGAATTCCAGCTTCATTTACTATCGGTACAGACTTAATAAAAGTGGATGTAAATGGAGTACGGAACCATACCTTTCATGTCATTCCTTCTCTTCCTGGTTAATTGAAATACATCAGCAAATAACAAGTTACCTTAAATAGGCCAAATGTGCGGTATTACTAGAACAAATATGCCTTTAAGAACATGCAAGCACTGTAATGTTTAGTGTTTAAAACATTTGTCGTGTGCCGCTAATGTTTCGGTCGTTTAAGATGGAGGCAGTCCCCGTCTACTCTGGCTTCAAAACGATGTACAGCCTAAGTAACAGTCCCATATCCCTTCTTTTTTTACTTCCGTGTTTTTACGTAAATTAGAAGCGTTCTAAATGCTAAAGAAAATAAAAATAATGTTTTTTATTGTTTTGTATTTATTTTGTGACGACTGCAATAAACGGTATATACAGGGTGTTTCAAAAATGACCGGTATATTTGAAACGGCAATAAAAACTAAACGAGCAGCGATAGAAATACACCGTTTGTTGCAATATGCTTGGGACAACAGTACATTTTCAGGCGGACAAACTTTCGAAATTACAGTAGTTACAATTTTCAACAACAGATGGCGCTGCAAGTGATGTGACATATATAGAAGACAACGCAGTCTGTGGGTGCGCCATTCTGTACGTCGTCTTTCTGCTGTAAGCGTGTGCTGTTCACAACGTGCAAGTGTGCTGTGGACAACATGGTTTATTCCTTAGAACAAAGGATTTTTCTGGTGTTGGAATTCCACCGCCTAGAACACAGTGTTGTTGCAACAAGACGAAGTTTTCAACGGGGATTTAATGTAACCAAAGGACCGAAAAGCGATACAATAAAGGATCTGTTTGAAAAATTTCAACAGACTGGGAACGTGATGGATGAACGTGCTGGAAAGGTAGGGCGACCGCGTACGGCAACCACAGAGGGCAACGCGCAGCTAGTGCAGCAGGTGATCCAACAGCGGCCTCGGGTTTCCGTTCGCCGTGTTGCAGCTGCGGTCCAAATGACGCCAACGTCCACGTATCGTCTCATGCGCCAGAGTTTACACCTCTATCCATACAAAATTCAAACGCGGCAACCCCTCAGCGCCGCTACCATTGCTGCACGAGAGACATTCGCTAACGATATAGTGCACAGGATAGATGACGGCGATATGCATGTGGGCTGCATTTGGTTTACTGACGAAGCTTATTTTTACCTGGACGGCTTTGTCAATAAACAGCACTGGCGCATATGGGGAACCGAAAAGCCCCATGTTGCAGTCCCATCGTCCCTGCATCCTCAAAAAGTACTGGTCTGGGCCGCCATTTCTTCCAAAGGAATCAGTGGCCCATTTTCCAGATCCGAAACGATTACTGCATCACGCTATCTGGACATTCTTCGTGAATTTGTGGCGGTACAAACTGCCTTAGACGACACTGCGAACACCTCGTGGTTTATGCAAGATGGTGCCCGGTCACATCGCACGGCCGACGTCTTTAATTTCCTGAATGAATATTTCGATGATCGTGTGATTGCTTTGGGCTATCCGAAACATACAGGAGGCGGCGTGGATTGGCCTCCCTATTCGCCAGACATGAACCCCTGTGACTTCTTTCTGTGGGGACACTTGAAAGACCAGGTGTACCGCCAGAATCCAGAAACAATTGAACAGCTGAAGCAGTACATCTCATCTGCATGTGAAGCCATTCCGCCAGACACGTTGTCAAATGTTTCGGATAATTTCATTCAGAGACTATGCCATATTATTGCTACGCATGGTGGATATGTGGAAAATATCGTACTATAGAGTTTCCCAGACCGCAGCGCCATCTGTTGTTGACAATTGTAACTACTGTAATTTCGAAAGTTTGTCCGCCTGAAAATGTACTGTTGTCCCAAGCATATTGCAACAAACGGTGTATTTCTATCGCTGCTCGCTTAGTTTGTATTGCCGTTTCAAATATACCGGTCATTTTTGAAACACCCTGTAGCACAAGCAGGCAGGGATTTTGGAATCGGATGTATGGAACACACGCCAGTCTGCAAAAGCAACCAGTCCACTATCTAGGTGCATTTAAAAAGCCAAAGAACATAAAACTGAAAGTACCTTAAAAATCCTATAAGAAGTACACAAAGGGCATACAATGAACATTTTGGACGAAATGGAAATTTACACTCATACAGAAAAATACGCGGAGGACATCGTCAACGAACAAACAGATTTTAAACATAAAAATGCCTCGAAAACTTTACTGACATTGAGAGGGTTCCATGCGCTCTTTTGCATGTCGCCTCTCATTTTCATCAGCTTTATTAATGTTATTGCACAGTGGTAACAGGCCAAATAAGGTTATTGTAATGAGAGTATTTGTACTCAGAGCTCAAAATACTTTTCACTTGATTCCTATGCATGTTGTTTTACTTCCCTGTGTGGCCTGTGCGAGGGGAGTATCGTAGGACGCGGCACACTGCATTTCCGGTACAATGGGCTTAAGCGCCTGGCGGAACGACTGATGTCGGTCGAGTTTCGTCTATTGTCTGCAGGGCGAAACGACCTGCGAGCCGTCTGTCGCCGCAGTTTATGTGTTTACCATTCTGGCGCGTCCGGAACGAAGACTCCTAGACTCCCGGCACCGACTGACTGCATTGTCCTCTTGATTCTGAGAAGACTTGCGGACTGTGTCCTGCTGGGTGCGACTGTCTGGCGCCAGATGGTCGGTGGTCTAGGCAGATTGTTTTCGTAGCCAGTCAAACGGCAAGTTCAGTGCCCTCACCTGAGTAGCAGAGGTATGATTGGTCAAGAGGCTAGTGGACGTCATTAAGCCCTGCTCGAAATTGGAAGGAATGGACGCTATTGGCACGAATGATGTCTGAGACAGTGTGGGGGAATTTTGGAATCAGCACTGAATGCTGATTCGCGATGGTAGGGAGTTAAGCAATGTTGGCTTCGCTCTTGCGTTGCGCGGGCTCAGGCATTTGGGGATCTGATCTTCATCGGAGTCGGACGGTCTTGCGACTTAGTCGCACTTTCTCGGCAGAACTTAGAATTCTCGGACAGCCTTCGAGGCCAGGGGTTGAAACAGAGTTGCTGCACAACAGAAGTCGGCGCCTACATCATCAGAACGCTGCCTACCGACGACCTGCTACAGATTTCTGGATCGGTAGAGTATTTTGCGACTCTGGCATTGTAGGACCTATCAATTTTATACTGAAGTCCTCAACAGCACGCGTGTTCGCTTTGTTGCAAGTCCACCTTGACTGTTTCTCCATGTGGTCCCATTTGAGCTCTCACTACTAATCGCGATGCTGCAATATAGACAGAGTAATATTTGATTCATTAGGGCCTCCAGTCATTATCGTCAATCCATTTCATCACAGAGAGTAGGAGTCCCTTGTTCTCGAGCCAACTCTTATTCTCATAATAGTTCAGTATACAATATCCTTTAACCTACTGTTTGTGTCGACAATCATGTGGCTTTATGTTCTGATGTATAATAAATCTCATTGTAATATTTAATCCACATATCGTTTCGTAGATATATGCAGAATCCCATTTCCTCTTGTTTATTCAAGTTCTCCTTTTTTTTCTCTGAGTAGATTACGATTTTTATTAAATTATTGTGAGTGTGCTCTCCTTATTTTACCAACTAGCAGGGTCCACCAACATTTCCTTTCGTTACCATTGTGCGCATAATTAATTGGGTGATAGGTAAGGAGACGGTCGAGTGCATGTCTCGTTCTCATGCAAAATTTGTCAGAATTAAACAGGCACAAACTCTTCTCCGCCCCAGTACCTCGCAACGTTACAAAAGAATCACAGAACAATAGAATACTAATCGTGTACGTAAAAACTACAAAAATACTATTTGTGAAAAATTAACGGAATCGCGAACTTTCCGCGAAATAGAAATTCCATTGTAAACATATAGCATCGCTGGAGCCGAAGTTGTTAAAAATAGCTTTACAAGATCACGCAAATAAAAAGTAAACATATTAATAGCGTAATCATATCGTAATAAAAAGACAGCCGACATTTACACTCAAATATGTCATATGGACCACGTCATATCAGATAAGACGTAAGCAGTAGGTGCCATATGCAGACAAAGATTACCATAGATGTAAGAAATAATACACACATCAAAAAATGTTTTCCATCATCTCGGTTCCAAGAGTTGAAATAGAGGTTAACATAAACATCATTTCCGCCCTTTTTGTTGCTCAAAAAAACCACACATTGCACGTTCTACAACCATACACCGAGACCTTCAGAGGTGGAGTTCCAAATTGCTGTACACACCGGTACCTCTAATACCGTGTAGCACGTCCTCTTGCATTGATACATGCCTGTATTCGTCGTGGCATACTATCCACAAGTTCATCAAGGTACTGTTGGTCCAGATTGTCCCCACTCGCAAGTATGTTCGATAGGGTTCATGTCTGAAGAACATGCTGGCCACTCTAGTCGAGTGATGTCGTTATCCTGAAGGAAGCCATTCACAATATGAGCACGTTGGAGGCGCGAATTGTCGTCCATGAAGACGAATGCCTCACCAATATGCTGCCGATATGGTTGCACTATCGGTCGGAGGATGGCATTCACGTATCGTACAGCAATGAAGGCGCCTTCCATGACCATCGGCGGCGTACGTCGGTCCCACATAATGTCACTCCAAAACATCAGGGAACCTCCACCTAGCTGCACTCGCTGGACAGTGTGTCTAAGACGTTCAGCCTGGCCGGGTTGCCTCCAAACACGTCTCCGACAATTGTCTGCTTGAAGGCATATGCGACACTCATCGGTGAAGAGAATGTGATATCAATCCTGAGCGATGCATTCTGCATGTTCTTGGGCCCATCTGTACCGCCCTGCATGGTGTCGTGGTTGCAAAGATGGACCCCGCCATAGACGTCGGGAATGAAGTTGTGCATCATGCAGCCTATTGCGCACAGGTTGAGTCGTAACACGACGTCCTGTGGCTGCACGAAAATCATTTTTAAACATGGTGGCGTTGCTGTCAGGGTTCCTGCGAGCCGTAATCCGTAGGTAGTGGTTATCCACTGCAGTAGCAGCCCTTGGGCGGCCTAAGAGAGGCATTACATCGACAGTTCCTGTCTCTCTGCATTTCCTCCATTTCCGAACAACATCGCTTTGTTTCACCCCGGGACGCGTGGACACTTCCTTGTTGAGAGCCCTTCCTGAAATAAAGTAACAATGCGCACGTGATCAAACCGCGGTATTGGCCGTCTTAGGCATGGCTGAACTCCAGACAACACGAGCCGTGTACCTGCTTCCTGGTGGAATGACTGGAACTGATCGGCTGTCGGACCCCCTCCGTCTAATAGGCGCTGCTCATGCATGGTTGTTTACATCTTTGGGCGGGTTTAGTGACACCTCTGAACAGTAAAAGGGACTGTGTTTGTGATACAATACCCATAGTCAACGTCTATCTTCAGGAGTTCTGGGAACCGGGGTGATGCAATACTTTCTTTGATGTGTGTATTTTCTGGATTCTGCAGACGCTCGAACCACGACTGTCACGTGAAACAATGCTACACATCGAGAATGGCGTACAGTATTGCTGCTCCAGCATGTTAGGGCAAACAGAATCGATCTCAGCTGTCCCAACGTAGTACAACTTATGTGTGGAATAAATCCATCAAAGTATATTCAGTGTTAGATAATTTCAGGCTACGTTACCCATGTTTTGTGTTGTGGATTGGCAGGAGACCAACCCACTAAATTGAGAGGAAGCCGAAAGGCACGCGTTTAAGCTCACGCAGGCTGGCGTGAGGTCTGGAACAGGACAAGGTAATTAGAAAAAAGAAGGTAACTGGTAGAATACTTAACTTTAATCCATAATTGGTGAACATCGCTCTTGACGGTACATGTTTTACAGCATCAATAGTAAGTGGTAATGGCGCTTTGCTAGGTCGTAGCAAATGACGTAGCTGAAGGCTATGCTAACTATCGTCTCGGCAAATGAGAACGTATTTTGTCAGTGAACCATCGCTAGCAAAGTCGGTTGTACAACTGGGGCGAGTGCTAGGAAGTCTCTCTAGACCTGCCGTGTGGCGGCGCTCGGTCTGCAATCACTGATAGTGGCGACACGCGGGTCAGACGTATACTAACGGACCGCGGCCGATTTAAAGGCTACCACCTAGCAAGTGTGGTGTCTGGCGGTGACACCACATTTTGAGCCAGAGTAAATAGTTTATTCAGACAAACCTTAATCTTTGCCAACAAATCCCCACACAGTGGAGTGTTAACTATTTGTTACATCTATTTGTGTTGCCAACAAATCATGATTTATTTGTCATCACGCTTAAATTGTGTTATTTGTCTTATTTTATGATCAATAAACCTGTGCCATAATTTTTATAAGAGATCATTGCCATGATGATATATTAATCTCCCGTCAATATTGACAACAATAATGAAAGGGTCACGTTTTCATTAAATTATTTCTGAATTCAAGTTCATTTAGATTCTGATGAAAGTGATAAACTCTAATACAGGCTAACAACAACAACCGCAGGTCAAAGGGCAAAATCAGTTTAGCAGATGCATCGTCCAGGTAGCCAAGTGGCAGGCTTACTAGTTAAAGTGATTGCTGTCAGGGCATAAACTCACAGCCACCGAAACTCTTTCAGATCATACCGTGAGACCGGCATAGTCTTGCACCTGTAATCATGTGTAGTGCCACCAGTGAAATACGGAGGAGGTGGTGTTAGGGTATGGCAGTGTTTTCGTGATTATGGTGTGGTCCCATTCTTGCGCGTAGTACTAAATGCTGACACACAGAAATATTTAACAGCACTGTGTATGGTGCACGGTTGAGATACAGTACAGAGACGATGACTGTGTCAGCATGACAACTTGTCCTGTCATACAGCAACATCTGTGAAGCAATGGTTTGTGGCCAACAACGTTACTGAAGCGTATGGGCCTGCACAGAGTCCCAAACCGAATGCAATGGAACAGGTATAGAATGAGTTAGAATGTCGACTCCCGTCCAGATCCCAGCGTCCAACATCAGTACTTCCTTTATTTTCGGCTCTTAAGAAAGAATGGACCACAGTACGTCAACAGTCATTCAGACAGCTCACTGAAAGCATCCTCAGCATTCAAGCTGTCACATATTAATGTCTACTAATAGCTGTCCAGATATCTATGACCAGATAGTGTAACGTGCTAGCGTTAATGTGATACTCCAGCGAGTGGGGTAGGAGGTAGAAAAAGGGTAACAATTGTCAGTGGCAGTCAACAAGTAATGCAAAACATTTTTGTTTATAAGGAAGTTGGTTCTATTCGGGATTCCGGAACACCATATTATTCCCCACTCTTTTCGCTACAAAATCCTGTTTCTCAAAAGTGGTTCAAATGACTCTGAGCACTGTGGGACTTAACTTCTGAGGTCATCAGTCCCCTAGAATTTTTTTTTTAATTTTTTTTTTGTCATCAGTACTGACTGGTTTGATGCGGCCCGCCACGAATTCCTTTCCTGTACTAACCTCTTCATCTCAGAGTAGCACTACGTCCTCAATTATTTGCTTGACGTATTCCAATCTCTGTCTTCCTCTACAGTTTTTGCCTTCTACAGCTCCCTCTAGTATCATGCAAGTCATTCCCTCATGTCTTAGCAGATGTCCTATCATCCTGTCCCTTCTCCTTATCAATGTTTTCCACATATTCCTTTCCTCTCCGATTCTGCGTAGAACCTCCTCATTCCTTACCTTATCAGTCCACCTAATTTTCAACATTCGTCTATAGCACCACATCTCAAATGCTTCGATTCTCTTCTGTTCCGGTTTTCCCACAGTCCATGTTTCACTACCATACAATGCTGTACTCCAGGCGTACATCCTCAGAAATTTCTTCCTCAGATTAAGGCCGGTATTTGATATTATTAGACTTCTCTTGGCCAGAAATACCTTTTTTGCCATAGCGAGTCTGCTTTTGATGTCCTCCTTTCTCCGTCCGTCATTGGTTATTTTACTGCCTAGGTAGCAGAATTCCTTAACTTCATTGACTTCGTGACCATCAATCCTGATGTTAAGTTTCTCGCTGTTCTCATTTGTACTACTTCTCATTACCTTCGTCTTTCTCCGATTTACTCTCACACCATACTGTGTACTCATTAGACTGTTCATTCCGTTCAGCAGATCATTTAATTCTTCTTCACTTTCACTCAGGATAGCAATGTCATCAGCGAATTGTATGATTGATATCCTTTCACCTTGTATTTTAATTCCACTCCTGAACCCTTCTTTTATTTCCATCATTGCTTCCTCGATGTACAGATTGAAGAGTAGGGGCGAAAGGCTACAGCCTTGCCTTACACCCTTCTTAATACGAGCACTTCGTTATTGATCGTCCACTCTTATTATTCCCTCTTGATTGTTGTACATATTGTATATGACCCGTTTCTCCCTACAGCTTACCCCTACTTTTTTCAGAATCTCGAACTGCTTGCACCATTTTATATTGTCGAACGCTTTCACCAGGTCCACAAATCCTATGAAAGTGTCTTGATTTTTTTTTTAGCCTTGCTTCCATTATTAGTCGTAACGTCAGAATTGCCTCTCTCGTCCCTTTACTTTTCCTAAAGCCAAAGTGATCGTCACCTAGCGCATTCTCAATTTTCTTTTCCATTCTTCTGTATATTATTCTTGTAAGCAGCTTCGATGCATGAGTCGTTGATTGTGCGATAATTCTCGCACTTGTCAGCTCTTGCCGTCTTCGGAATTGTGTGGATGATACTTTTCCGAAAGTCAGATGGTATATCGCCAGACTCATATATTCTACACACCAACGTGAATAGTCGTTTTGTTGCCACTTCCCCCAATGATTTTAGAAATTCTGATGGAATGTTATCTATCCCTTCTGCCTTATTTGACCGTAAGTCCTCCAAAGCTCTTTTAAATTCCGATTCTAATACTGGATCCCCTATCTCTTCTAAATCGACTCCTGTTTCTTCTTCTATCACATCAGACAAATCTTCACCCTCATAGAGGCTTTCAATGTATTCTTTCCACCTATCTGCTCTCTCCTCTGCATTTAGCAGTGGAATTCCCGTTACACTCTTAATGTTACCACCGTTGCTTTTAATGTCACCAAAGGTTGTTTTGGCTTTCCTGTATGCTGAGTCTGTCCTTCCGACAATCATATCTTTTTCGATGTCTTCACATTTTTCCTGCAGCCATTTCGTCTTAGCTTGCCTGCACTTCCTATTTATTTCATTCCTCAGCGACTTGTATTTCTGTATTCCTGATTTTCCCGGAACATGTTTGTACTTCCTTCAATCAACTGAAGTATTTCTTCTGTTACCCATGGTTTCTTCGCAGCTACGTTCTTTGTACCTATGTTTTCCTTCCCAACTTCTGTGATGGCCCTTTTTAGAGATGTCCATTCCTCTTCAACTGTACTGCCTACTGCGCTATTCCTTATTGCTGTATCTATAGCGTTAGAGAACTTCAAACGTATCTCGTCATTCCTTAGTACTTCCGTATCCCACTTCTTTGCGTATTGATTCTTCCTGACTAATGTCTTGAACTTCAGCCTACTCTTCATCACTTCTATATTGTGATCTGAGTCTATATCTGCTTCTGGGTACGCCTTACAATCCAGTATCTGATTTCGGAATCTCTGTCTGACCATGATGTAATCTAATTGAAATCTTCCCGTATCTCCCGGCCTTTTCCAAGTATACCTCCTCCTCTTGTGATTCTGGAACAGGGTATTCGCTATTACTAGCTGAAACTTGTTACAGAACTCAATTAGTCTCTCTCCTCTTTCATTCCTTGTCCCAAGCCCATATTCTCCTGTAACCTTTTCTTCTACTCCTTTCCCTACAACTGCATTCCAGTCGCCCATGACTATTAGATTTTCGTCCCCCTTTACATACTGCATTACCCTTTCAATATCCTCATACACTTTCCCTATCTGTTCATCTTCAGCTTGCGACGTCGGCATGTATACCTGAACTATCGTTGTCGGTGTTGGTCTGCTGTCGATTCTGATTAGAACAACCCGGTCACTGAACTGTTCACAGTAACACACCCTCTGCCCTACCTTCCTGTTCATAACGAATCCTACACCTGTTATACCATTTTCTGCTGCTGTTGATATTACCCGATACTCATCTGACCAGAAATTCTTGTCTTCCTTCCACTTCACTTCACTGACCCCTACTATACCTAGGTTGAGCCTTTGCATTTCCATTTTCAGATTTTCTAGTTTCCCTACCACGTTCAGGCTTCTGACATTCCACACCCCGACTCGTAGAACGTTATCCTTTCTTTGATTATTCAATCTTTTTCTCATGGTAACCTCCCCCTTGGCAGTCCCCTCCCGGAGATCCGAATGGGGGACTATTCCGGAATCTTTTGCCAATGGAGAGATCATCATGACACTTCTTCAATTACAGGCCACATGTCCTGTGGATACACGTTACGTGTCTTTAATGCAGTGGTTTCCATTGCCTTCTGCATCCTCGTGTCGTTGATCATTGCTGATTCTTCCGCCTTTAGGGGCAGTTTCCGACCCCTAGGACAAGAGAGTGCCCTGAACCTCTATCCGCTCCTCCGCCCTCTTTGACAAGGCCGTTGGCAGAAAGAGGCTGACTTCTTATGCCGGAAGTCTTCGGCCGCCAATGCTGATTATTTATCAGAATTTAGGCAGTGGCGGGGATCGAACCCGGGACCGCAGACGGTATGATTATGAATCAAAGACGCTACCCGTAGACCACGGGCTTGAACTAGTTAAACCTCACTAACCTAAGGACATCACACACATCCATGCCCGAGGCAAGATTCGAACCTGCGACCGTAGCGGTCGCGCGGTTCCAAACTGTAGCGCCTAGAACCGCTCGGCCACTCCGGCCGGCCCTGTTTCTCAATATGATCTCCGTTGAGTACGACGTCGTTACGCCACCTTAATGGGAGAGCCTGTATGCCCACACAGTAGCACTCTACAGGTCGACGTCTGAGCCAACGTCTTGCTGCATCAGTAGCCTCCCTGTCATCCGTGTACTGATCGCTGTAGAGTTCATGCTTAGTGGCGACAAACAGATAGAAGTCGGAAGGTGCCAATTCAGGACTATAGGGTGGATGAGGAAGAACAGCCCAATGGAGTTCTGTGGGCTCCTCTCGGGTGCGCAGACTTGGGTGAGGCCTTGCGTTTTCATGAAGAAGGAGAAGTTGGCACAGTGGATAGGCCTTGAAAAACTGAACACAGATCAGTTGAGAAAACAGGAAGACGTTGTGTGGAACTATGAAAAAATAAGCAAAATATACAAACTCAGTAGTCCATGCGCAAGATAGGCAACATCAAGGAGGATGTGAGCTCAGAAGTGCCATGGTCTCGTGGTTAGCGTGAGCAGCTGTGGAGCGAGAGGTCCTTGGTTCAAGTCTTCCCGCGTGTGAAAAGTTTACTTTTTTTTTTCGAAAAGTTATGATCGTTCGTTCATTGACGTCTCTGTTCACCGTAAGTTTAGTGTCTGTGTTTTGCGACCGCACCGCAAAACCGTGCGATTAGTAGACGAAAGGACATGCCTCTCGAATTGGAACCGAAAACAGTTGATCGCAAGGTCATAGGTCAACCGATTCCTCAACAGGGAAACACGTCCGATATATCCTATACGACACAGGTGACGGCATGTCCGTCACATGACAGGAATATGTTGTCGACACACCTAACTTGCACACTTGGCGAATGGGTAAATAGATTCTCCTACCTTTCCCGATTTAGCTTTTCTTGTAGATGTGGTAACCACTCCCAAAAAAGTAATGAAAACATAAGAGTTTGTCACATCAACTGCAACAAATGAATGCAACAGTTTCACAGTTTTCCCTGTGCTCTGTCAAAACATACGTTTTCAACGTTTTCAAATTTTTCCTTATGTAGACCGTCAAATGCTGCATATGTCCAAGCAAATCTGAACATGTCCTGGAATTTTGGAGAGCGAAGTTGATTATGTGTGAGTGCCTGAACTTTGATAATTGTCTGAAAATAAAAATTAAACTTTTCACTCGAGGGAAGACTCGAACCAAGGACCTGTCGTTCTGCAGCTGCTCACGCTAACCACGGGACCACGGCGTTCCTGAGCTGACGCTATGCTTGATGTTGCCTATCTTGCGCATGGACTACTCAGTTTGTATATTTTGCTTATTTTTTCATAGTTCCATACAACGTCTTCCTGTTTTCTCAATTGATCTGTGTTCAGTTTTTCAAGGCCTATCCACTGTGCCAAATTATAACAAAATCTGAGGGGTGTGCGATGGGGAGGTTCCCTTGGTAGGACGCAGCTCCGTTACAGACGCCATTTTGAAGTCTACGCATAGCGCCGCCACGTAAGTTCATGAAACTAAATTGAATGAAGAGGACAGATTCCACGATGTCAAGTTCCGTATTGTTTCAACCGAAATTGGCCGAGAAAAATAATCTTGCATTACTTATTGATGCAGCTCGTAAAAGGAACAGAATCAGTGAAGGATAGGAGGAATTAAATTCAAACTTGACTGATATATGACTCACTAACGGTACGTTAGTGTCATGTTAAAACGCCGTTCGGATGCACAGCGTTAGGAATGAGGACGGAAAGTGTATTACATAAAATGGCTGAGAACGACAGATGTTAACCTCGAATCTATAGGGTTGCTCGGATGGTGTGTGACAGGGTCTGGTCTGATTAAGAAGATAGAACAGAACATTCTAAGAAACTGTAGAAACAAGTGTAATTCATTAGAAGTTTCTAGGAGAGGCGGAGCATTCAAGGGCTATTCCATTAAGTTTCGGATGTGCATCCGCAAGAAATCTCCTTCTTATTCTAATATTTCGGCTGTATATCGTCCAGTGATCTTCAGAGAGAGTCGCAAGACTGCCGCTCCAGTGCTCGCTTCGTCCCTTTCTACTCGTGTACCGCGGACTGCGCATGTGGCCACAGATGCAAATGCGCCAAAGACGTTGGTCGGCGGCAAAGACGTGCAAAATGCGCGAGTTATATCTATGACTCCGCAGTCGATCTGTGTTGGCATATCGATATAACATTGTGAGCTGCACTGTGACGACGTCTTTGTGAGTTTATTACACCAAGTGCCGGATTTATCAAGATCAGCTTCTTCAATGGCGCTGCTCGACCACTTCCCTCGGATTCAGCAGAGAGAAATAAGACGTGAAACGTGCCGTGCAATTATGAAGGCTCGCCCACAAAGGAGCAATAAATCTTTGGCGGAGAGGGCTGCTCTACGCAAGCTTCGCCTGGATCTTGATAAATCATGGAATCCGGCACTTGCTGTAATAAACTCACAAAGACGTCGTCACAGTGCAGCTCACAATGATATATCGATATGCCAACACAGATCGACTGCGGAGTCATAGATGCAACTCGCGCATTTTGCACGTCTCTGCCGCCGACCAACGTCATTGGCGCATTTGCATCTGTGGCCGCATGCGCAGTCGCGCGGTACAACAGTATAAAGGGACGAAGCGAGCACTGGGGCGGCAGTCTTGCGACTCACTCTGAAGATGGCTGAACGTTATACAGCGGAAATATTAGGAGAAGAAGGAGATTTCTTGCGGGTGAACACCCGAAACTTAATGGAACAGTCTTTGCGCCGCCAAAACCTGAAGATTCACATTCAAGGGCTAATTTTCTTCTCTCTGAATACATAAGAGCTAGCCCTAGTCGTCGCTGTTACGAATATCAATGCCAGTGCACAGAAAAAGTGTACCTTCTATTGATCTCGTCACTACTAAGAATACTCCTCCCAAACACGCCGTGCCTCTGTGCTCTGGTAAATCGTTCAGATACGTGCCGTGCACACACACACGCACACACAGCGGCGCCCACAGTGAGCTGGTCGGTGACGCGGCGGCACGTACCGTTCTGCGCGGCCCTGTACTGCCGGTCGTAGAGGCGGTAGGCGCGGCCGTGCGCCCTGAGCACGGTGTGCGTGGCCAGGTAGTCGCCGACGCCCGGCGCGTTCTGCGACGGCGCGTAGTCGCGGTTGTCCGCGTAGCCGCTGACGAACTGGGCCGGCTCGCCGAACGTCACCCACCACTTCACCTGCCACACCGCGCACGCCGTCACAACACACACCATTCTGCTCCGGGAGTGCCGCAACAGAGAAACGCGGCGCCGTTACTCACTCTGTCTCCGAAGTTTTCGAATAGCACCCTCGCGTACTCCACGAAGTAGTCAGCGAGCAGTGGGTTGGTCCATCCCCCGATATACTGCAGCGCCTGTGGCAGGTCCCAGTGGTACATCGTCACCTGCAGAAGACAGGCCACACAGAACTCTGGACGTTCAGTACGAAGATTTATTTTTTTAACTTTCTCCATAGGAAAGACATTAACAGACACCACATAACACAGAAATTACAATCCTCTGCACTTGATAAGCCTGGGTCGTGACTTTTGTTAGTACCCTCCAATAATTAATTACGGTTTGTTATTCACATCCTAAGGAATTACTGTTGCTCATCATAAAATGTTACTTAACATCCTAATGATTTACTTATCGTAGATAAGTATGTATGTCTTAGGCCAGAAAGTTTATCATATCTCCTAATAACACACGGTTTACAACACACTGTTACATGACATACATTTTTTGCTGTCACAGTCACTATTAATGTTCCTTCTCTGCTCCTTTGTTGTTCTTCTTAACGACATAAAGGCTATTGCCGATATTTCCCCATTTAGTCTATTACATATGTATGTACACGTGTGCCCTATTAATATTGTTATATAGGTCTCTTATGTTAAACAGTGGTATAGTATTAATTTCTAACTTTCACTGTTATATACATGTGTTTCCAACATTCCAACACCAACGCAACGTTAACCGCCAAATCTGAGCACATCAGCCGGCCGGTGTGGCCGAGCGGCTCTAGGCGCTACAGTCTGCAACCGCGTGACCGCTACGGTCGCAGGTTCGAATCCTGCCTCGGGCATGGGTGTGTGTGATGTCCTTAGGTAGGTTACGTTTAAGTAGTTATAAGTGCTAGGGGACTGATGACCTCAGAAGTTAAGTCCCATAGTCCTCAGAGGCATTGTTTTTTTTTTAGCACATCGTTAGTTGTGCGAATTACTATGCTGAAGTCCGATCTGACGTAAAATAGTAAGAAGTTTTTGTCTTGCATAAAGTCAGTAAACGGATCAAATCACTCACTGAGTCACTCAGTGGCAAAACGAAAAATAACCGTCTGGAGATACTGCACAAGTACAACACACTTCCGTAGCACTTTCAGAGTGTACACACACCCAGACCATTAGACGTTACATCTCGTAAAAGATTTATGTAGCGTTTTTGTTGGAGTTGGGTTGTTTTGGGGGAAGAGACCAAACATCGAGGTCATCGGTCTCATCGGGTTAGGGAAGGACGGGGAAGGAAGTCGGGGAAGTCTGGGAAGGAAGTCGGCCGTGCCCTTTCAAAGTAACCATCCCCGCATTTGCCTGGAGCGATTTAGGGAAATCACGGCAAACCTAAATCAGGATGGCCGGACGCGGGTTTGAACCGTCGTCCTCCAGTGTGCTAACTGCTGCACCACCTCTCTCGGTGGCGTTTTTGTTCAATAAAATGATAACTAGACAGTGCTCCGCGTTCACCTGTAGTTCGGTGGTGACATCCATTTTACAAATGCTGCTTAGCTACAAAAGTTACATCTTGGACAATTAGAACCGACATGCGATCACAGAACTCACCAGTGAGGGTTTTCAGAGAACGTTTGAGCCAGGGGCAGACAGCGATCTGTACTTCTGAAAAGCGCCAAGGACCTTAGCCCCTTACACTGCCGGTGTACCGCACCTACTGAACTAGCGGACGCAACACTGCTTTCTGGGTACAGAATGTTCTTCTGGAGCCACTGCTCGCTTCAGCGATGATGCATGCGTACAAAGCCAGGTGTTGTCCTTGCGGTTTTTGGATAGGTACGAAAGAATTTGTTGGATGTCCAGGACGTTCACCTCGTTTAACACCTCTTAATTGCTTCTTTGCAGATTTTTGAGGAGTGTGTGATATACTCCACCACACTTGCACTGCCCCCCATGAACCATGGACCTTGCCGTTGGTGGGGAGGCTTGCGTGCCTCAGCGATACAGATAGCCGTACCGTAGGTGCAACCACAACGGAGGGGTATCTGTTGAGAGGCCAGACAAACGTGTGGTTCCTGAAGAGGGGCAGCATCCTTTTCAGTAGTTTCAGGGGCAACAGTATGGATGATTGATTGATCTGGACTTGCAACACCAACCAAAACGGCCTTGCTGTGCTGGTACTGCGAACGGCTGAAAGTAAGGGGAAATTACGGCCGTAATTTTTCCCGAGGGCATGCAGCTTTACTGTATGGTTAAATGATGATGGCGTCCTCTTGGGTAAAATATTCCGGATGTAAAATAGTCCCCCATTCGGATCTCCGGGAGGGGACAACTCAAGAGGATGTCGTTATCAGGAGAAAGAAAACTGGCGTTCTACGGATCGGAGCGTGGAATGTCAATTCCCTTAATCGGGCAGGTAGGTTAGAAAATTTAAAAAGGGAAATGGATAGGTTAAAGTTAGATATAGTGGGAATTAGTGAAGTTCGGTGGCAGGAAGAACAAGACTTATGATCAGGTGACTACAGGGTTATAAACACAAAATCAAATAGGGGTAATGTAGGAGTAGTTTTAATAATGAATAGGAAAATAGGAATACCGGTCAGCTACTACAAACAGCATAGTGAACACATTATTGTGGCCAAGATAGATACGAAGCCCACGCCTACCACAGTAGTACAAGTTTATATGCCAACTAGCTCTGCAGATGACGGAGCAATTGAAGAAATGTATGATGAAATAAAAGAAATTATTCAGATAGTGAAGGGAGACGAAAATTTAATAGTCATGGGTGACTGGAATTCGTCAGTAGGAAAAGGGAGAGAAAGAAACGTAGTAGTTGAATATGGATTGGGGGTAAGAAATGAAAGAGGAAGCCGCCTGGTAGAATTTTGCGCAGAGCACAACTTAATCATAGCTAACACTTGGTTCAAGAATCATGCAAGAAGCTTGTATACATGGGAGAATCCTGGAGATACTAAAAGGTTTCAGATAGATTATATAATGGAAAGACAGAGATTTAGGAAACAGGTTTTAAATTGTAAGACATTTCCAGGGGCAGATGTTGACTCTGACCACAATCTATTGGTTATGAACTGTAGATTAAAACCGAAGAAACTGCAAAAAGGAGGGAATTAAAGGAGATGGGACCTGGATAAACTGACTAAACTAGCGGTTGTACAGAGTTTCAAGGACAGCATAAGGGAACAATTCACAAGAATGGGCGAAAGATATACAGTAGAAGAAGAATGGGTAGCTTTGAGGGATGAAGTAGTCAAGGCAGCAGAGGATCAAGTAGGAAAAAAGACGAGAGCTAGTAGAAATCCTTGGGCAACAGAAAAAATACTGAATTTAATTGATGAAAGGAGAAAATATAAAAATGCAGTAAATGAAGCAGGCAAAAAGGAATACAAGCGTCTCAAAAATGAGATCGACAGGAAGTCAAAAATGGCTAAGCAGGGATGGCTAGAGGACAAATGTAAGGATGAAGAGGCTTATCTCACTAGGCGTATGATAGATACTGCCTACAGGAAAATTAAAGAGACCTTTGGAGAAAAGCGCTACATTCTGGAACCGCGCGGCCGCTACGGTCGCAGGTTCGAATCCTGCCTCGGACATGGATGTGTGTGATGTCCTTAGGTTAGTTAGGTTTAAGTAGTTCTAAGTTCTAGGGGACTGATGACCTTAGAAGTTAAGTCCCATAGTGCTCAGAGCCATTTGAACCATTTGGAGAAAAGAGAACCACTTGCATGAATATCAAGAGCTCAGATGGAAACGCAGTTCTAAGCAAAGAAGGGAAAGCAGAAAGGTGGAAGGAGTATATAGAGGGCCTTTACAAGGGTGATGTACTTGAGGATAATGTTATGGAAATGGAAGAGGATGTAGACGAAGATGAAATGGGAGATATGATACTGCGTGAAGAGTTCGACAGAGCACTGAAAGACCTGAGTCGAAACAAAGCCCCGGAAGTAGACAACATTCCATTAGAACTACCGACAGCCTAGGGAGAGCCAGTCCTGACAAAACTCTACCATCTGGTGAGCAAGATGTATGAGACAGGCGAAATACCCTCAGACTTCAAGAATAATATAATAATTCCAATTCCAAAGAAAGCAGGTGTTGACAGATGTGAAAATTACCGAACTACCAGTTTAATAAGTCACGGCTGCAAAATACTAACGCGAATTCTTTACATACGAATGGAAAAACTAGTAGAAGCCGACCTCGGGGAAGATCCGTTTGGATTCCGTAGAAATGTTGGAACACGTGAGGCAATACTGACCTTACGACTTCTCTTAGAAGCTAGATTAAGGAAAGGCAAACCTACGTTTCTAGCATTTGTAGACTTAGAGAAAGCTTTTGACAATGTTGACTGGAATACTCTCTTTCGAATTCTGAAGGTAGCAGGGGTAAAATACAGGGAGCGAAAAGCTATTTACAATTTGTACAGAAACCAGATGACAGTTATAAGAGTCGAGGGACATGAAAGGGAAGCAGTGGTTGGGAAGGGAGTGAGACAGGGTTGTAGCCTCTCCCCGATGTTATTCAATCTGTATATTGAGCAAGATGTAAAGGAAACAAGAGAAAAATTCGTAGTAGGTATTAAAATTCATGGAGAAGAAATAAAAACTTTGAGGTTCGCCGATGACATTGTAATTTTGTCAGAGACAGCAAAGGACTTGGAGGAGCAGTTGAACGGAATGGACAGTGTCTTGAAAGGACAAAAAGCAAAACGAGGATAATGGAATGTAGTCGAATTAAGTCAGGTGATGCTGAGGGAATTAGATTAGGAAATGTGACACTTAAAGTAGTAAAGGAGTTTTGCTATTTGGGGAGAATAATAACTGATGATGGTTGAAGTAGGAAGGATATAAAATGTAGACTGGCAATGGTAAGGAAAGCGTTTCTGAAGAAGAGAAATTTGTGAACATCGAGTATAGATTTAAGAGTCAGGAAGTCGTTTCTGAAAGTATTTGTACGGAGTGTAGCCATGTATGGAAGTGAAACGATAAACAGTTTGGACAAGAAGCTTTCGAAATGTGTTGCTACAGAAGAATGCTGAAGATTAGATGGGTAGATCATATAACTAATGAGGAAGTGTTGAATAGGATTGGGGAGAAGAGAAGTTTGTGGAACAACTTGACTAGGAGAAGGGATCGGTTGGTAGGACATGTTCTGAGGCATCAAGGGATCACCAGTTTAGTATTGGAGGACAGTGTGAGGGGTAAAAATCGTAGAGGGAGACCAAGAGATGAATACACTAAGCAGATTCAGAAGGATGTAGGTTGCAGTAGGTACTGGGAGATGAAGAAGCTTGCACAGGATAGAGTAGCATGGAGAGCTGCATCAAACCAGTCTCAGGACTGAAGCCACAACAACAACTTGCACTGATGATACAAATCAATTATTTCACAAATTGAAATATTATCATACCATGACCTATACGATTTGACGCCCATTGTTGCGAAGGCAACAATTACGTACTGATGCTCAGAGCAGACTGTCTACACGCCAGTTGCTAACTCGCTTTTATAAAATTGTTTTTGTTGAATTACTGATATTCTTAATTGCGACCGTAAGTAATGGCATGATATCAGTGCAAGGAACCAGTCTTGAGTTGCAAAGAGCCACTAACAACACAGCTAGCACAATGGATGTGCTTGAGGAGTTAAAAACAATGGTGTAAAATGACCGGGAAGCTCCTCATAAGCCAAACATTTTTGTAGTGAATGCTGGAATTGGTTTAAAGAACGACGCAGCTTGATAATGGATGACTAGAAGCGAGTCATTTGGAGTGATAAATCATTCTATATTCTGTGGCAAAGTGGCGGTAGGATTTGAGTGAACGCCTGGAGAATGTTAAGTGCCATCATATGTAGTGCCAACAGTGAAGTACAGAAGATCTGTTGTAACCATATGGGACGTTTCTCTTCGTTAGGCTGTGGTCCCGTTATTGCTCTTAAGAATACGCACGTAGCAGAAGGATATGGAGACATTTCACAGCACTGTGTACCCGCACAGTAGAGGGATATTTCATTGTAGAAGTGTGACATCACACCATGCCATAAACCAGCATCTGCTGTAAGGGCCACCTAGTTCGACCATTAATGTTTATTTAACCCTCTAGTAAGTCGTGAGGTTAGGGTAATTTTATCGACGACTCCTGCTGAGCGGACAGGCAAAATAGTAGTGAGGGAATGTGTTTCTGTTAATGATTGTATAAATGTGTTACAGAGGCTATAAATTACAACTATTATCGCGGTATCCAGATGCGTTGGTGTAGATAACAGCACTTAGTATCGTAAGATCCGAGCAGCGACGATATGGCTACAGTCACGACCGTCAAAGTAGTTCAGCGACGTTGCTGTATAACGAAAAAAAAAAAAAACACATGAGGAATAGTGTGACGTACATGCTGCTGTATTGTCACCTTGTACGACTTGTGCACCATGCCAAGATAGCCAATAGTAATTTATGGAAGAATATATGATGAATTTTCCTGCAGCATTTGTACTTTTATGTTTGGTGGATTAGAACTTGATGGAAGTGAAGGTTTTTGAGTGACAGTAATTCAATTTGATCACTGCTTGAAGATTTATAGGTTGAACAGTATTATTTGGAAGTGTGATTCATCATGTGGATTAGCATTTGTTTGAAAACACTGTGATCTCTGGGAATGGAAAAAACAAATTTTTTTTTGCGTGCAGCGACGAAGCCAGTTCTATAGTTTGTAGTAGGGACAGGGTTTTAGTCACTTCCAGCAATGTAATTGAAATTTGCACTTAAACTGGGGAAGAATATAAATTCTCTTTTGTAACCATCCACAGCTGGTTTACACTTTTCAGCTCTTAAGTGGCCGGAATCAGGAAGGTGTCAATTTGGGCGATCGATCTAACAACACCTTTTTACATTACTCCCCGACAACACACCATCACACTGGTGACCTTTTCTGCCAGGACCGTTCTTGCAATGTATTAATTCTGTGCTGAGTGTTCAGTGGTGGTAGGTGGCCACTCCTGTAAGTGCTGCTAGACCCATCTCGAGGTGTGGTGCAGTGCAGCACATACCTCGTGGTGTCTGTGGCAGCAATTTCCAAGTCTGGGGCAGTCGATGTGCAGCTGGAAATCTAAGTAGAGGTCAAAGGTTGAGCAGCAGTGGGCAGGTAAATCGCGGGTGGTGTGGCGCTTGAGTTCACTGAGCAGTCTAGAGCAAGTTTGCCCGCTCACTTGTTCTCGATGGTCCGTTCGAGGTAGTACTGTGTGTGGTGGGTTTTCCATCTACAACATGGGTACACAGTGCTACCTCTAAATATCGCAGAGCGAGTCTCAGGCTTGCACAGCAGCTGTCGGCAGCTAGTGGAGGCATCCCTAGTGTGTGGTGGTCAGTGGTAGCTGGCGGGGCGTCGCCCCATCAGTGCATTGGGCGGCTCAGCAACGGTGGGGTTGCGAGTGGCTGTCCTGTATAGGGGCTGTGACTGCAATCCAATACCCATGGCTCCATTGGCAGCTGATCACACCACTGGCTGCGTTGTTTGTCTTATCACTTTTATTTTAGGTAGTCATAAAGACATTATTTCACTAATTAACTAAGGTAAACATGGAAAGGGAGAATGATAATAAGAAACATCTGGATGTCAAGTATGGCGCAGAGGATATTTATGCGATAATATCAAGAACTACACGAAGTAATACTGATAAAGACATCACTGATAAGGTCTCCTTCGTGGAGCAGACTACTAAAAGGAAAAGTTATTGTGAGGATGAAGAGAAACCAGGACTATGTAATATTATACAAAGCATGCATAGAGAAATGGGAGCTGACCACACTGAATTAACATCTAAATTAGATTCTAATGCTGTAAAATTTTGAAGGTAAGATAGTGCTAATTACATGGTACTGAAGTCTGATTTGGAGATATCAGAGGCTAACTGTATACAACTGAAGTCTGATTTACAAACTCAAACTCGTGAAGTAAGGAATGAATTGTAAGCCGATTTTAATGTAATTGAACATGCAGTCGAAATGACGGGGCAGGAAGTGTTGAATACATGTCATGAGAATTTTTTAAGATTTAAGGAGGTAATCTCTGAGGAGCTTCATAATTAACCAATGATATTTCGGGACATTTAGATAGGTTGAGGAAGGAACAGTATTACGCTACTGGTGCCATTAAGAGTAAAACTTCTGAAATAGAGAATTTTTGTGAACAACCAATTCAATAATTTCATCACCAATTGATCATTCAAACATAATCCGCTGATTTAAGTAAGATGAAATGTGATGAATGAGGTAGTAGGGGAGACATGTGTAACGCAAACTAAGGAACTTAAACATGGTGTAGAAGACCTGTTTATATTAGACCTGCAGTCAGTGAATAACAATGAGCTTTCTTCTGAAGCAAGTTACATACCACTCCGGGGCAATATACACCCAGTTGTATTTTTAAAGTTAGTTGAGGGACAGTTACCCAAGCATCGGCAGGAAGTAAGAATAAATAGTATTATGGTTGGACATTAAAGAGGAGAAGCAACTGTACAGCATACTAAATATCTAAGTGACATTAAAACCTTAGACTAGTTTCAAGTAGCGTTTAAGAAAACATTTGCGTGTCACGGTCAGTGTGCTAAATTGTATGACTAATGTGAGATATAGTGTGAAAAATATATAAGTTGTAAGCCTTGAACGTAGTGTGTGTCAAGGAAGAGTGATTACGAGTGAAGACGATAACATGAGTACTAGGTTCAAAGTTTAGTGAAAATGAGCATATATACACTCCTGGAAATGGAAAAAAGAACACATTGACACCGGTGTATCAGACCCACCATACTTGCTCCGAACACTGCGAGAGGGCTGTACAAGCAATGATCACACGCACGGCACAGCGGACACACCAGGAACCGCGGTGTTGGCCGTCGAATGGCGCTAGCTGCGCAGCATTTGTGCACCGCCGCCGTCAGTGTCAGCCAGTTTGCCGTGGCATACGGAGCTCCATCGCTGTCTTTAACACTGGTAGCATGCCGCGACAGCGTGGACGTGAACCGTATGTGCAATTGACGGACTTTGAGCGAGGGCGTATAGTGGGCATGCGGGAGGCCGGGTGGACGTACCGCCGAATTGCTCCACACGTGGGGCGTGAGGTCTCCACAGTACATCGATGTTGTCGCCAGTGGTCGGCGGAAGGTGCACGTGCCCGTCGACCTGGGACCGGACCGCAGCGACGCACGGATGCACGCCAAGACCGTAGGATCCTACGCAGTGCCGTAGGGGACCGCACCGCCACTTCCCAGCAAATTAGGGACACTGTTGCTCCTGGGGTATCGGCGAGGACCATTCGCAACCGTCTCCATGAAGCTGGGCTACGGTCCCTCACACCGTTAGGCCGTCTTCCGCTCACGCCCCAACATCGTGCAGCCCGCCTCCAGTGGTGTCGCGACAGGCGTGAACGGAGGGACGAATTGAGACGTGTCGTCTTCAGCGATGAGAGTCGCTTCTGCCTTGGTGCCAATGATGGCCGTATGCGTGTTTGGCGCCGTGCAGGTGAGCGCCACAATCAGGACTGCATACGACCGAGGCACACAGGGCCAACACCCGGCATCATGGTGTGGGGAGCGATCTCCTACACTGGCCGTACACCACTGGTGATCGTCGAGGGGACACTGAATAGTGCACGGTACATCCAAACCGTCATCGAACCCATCGTTCTACCATTCCTAGACCGGCAAGGGAACTTGCTGTTCCAACAGGACAATGCACGTCCGCATGTATCCCGTGCCACCCAACGTGCTCTAGAAGGTGTAAGTCAACTACCCTGGCCAGCAAGATCTCCGGATCTGTCCCCCATTGAGCATGTTTGGGACTGGATGAAGCGTCGTCTCACGCGGTCTGCACGTCCAGCACGAACGCTGGTCCAACTGAGGCGCCAGGTGGAAATGGCATGGCAAGCCGTTCCACAGGACTACATCCAGCATCTCTACGATCGTCTCCATGGGAGAATAGCAGCCTGCATTGCTGCGAAAGGTGGATATACACTGTACTAGTGCCGACATTGTGCATGCTCTGTTGCCTGTGTCTATGTGCCTGTGGTTCTGTCAGTGTGATCATGTGATGTATCTGACCCCAGGAATGTGTCAATAAAGTTTCCCCTTCCTGGGACAATGAATTCACGGTGTTCTTATTTCAATTTCCAGGAGTGTATAAGGCCACTTACAAGTCGCCCTCCTCGTAGTTTTTTGAGCAGGTTAGACTACCTTGCTTTGCGCTTTCTCTTAGCGAGGAAGAACGTAATTTTTTGCCTAGTGTGAATCATCAATATTTATTTAAGGCCTCGTATAGTTATGGAAATTTTATCGATGGCCCCTACTGAAGAACCAGATGAGGTATTAGTGAGGAAATCTATTTATCTTAAATTTTATATAGATATGTTAGAGAAGGTATGAATAGGAACGAGTCTCATGGTATCCTGATGCGCAGGCAGTTAACAGTACCTCATAGCAAAAGGTGGGAGCGACGCCGGCAGGGCTACAATCGCGATCGTCAAAGACATTCATCAACGTTGCCGTAGAGTGAAAAAAAAACATGAGTCGTATTGTTATATACGTGGAATTCTCCATTGTACTGTAATCTTGTACGATTGGTGCGTCAGGCCGAGACTATACTTACTACTGAAATGGAAGTTAGCCAGTAATATTACGGCACATAGCCTGCAGTGTTTCCTGGAAGAATAAATTAAGAATTATGTTGTACCGTTCGCACTTGTAAGATTGTTAGATATGAACTTGGCAGACTGAACGTTTTTGAGTGATAATATTTAGATTTGATTATTGCTTGAAGCTTTGTAGGTAGAACAATGTTATTTCGAAGTCTGATTGATTACGTGAATTTGCAGCGAATATTTTATTTCTTGAGAACACTGCACTTTCCGAGACTTAGGCGAAGCTGTTTGTTTGCTCGCAGTACAGATAAGATTTTAGTTATTTACAACATCTTAACTGAACCTTGTACTTAAACTGGGGATGTGTATTAGCCCCCTTTTGTTGCCGACCCCTGTGGCCGAGCGGTTCTAGGCGCTTCAGTCCGGAACCACTTGGCTGCTACGGTCGCAGGTTCGAACACTGCCTCGGGCATGGATGTGTGTGATGTCCTTAGGTTAGTTAGATTTACGTAGTTCCAAGTCTAGGGGACTGGTGACCTCAAATGTTGAATCCCATAGTGCTATGAGGCATCTGAACCATTTGAAGCCCCCCTTTAGCAGGCTCCGCACCTGGTTTAGACTTTATATGTTGTGGGGCCAGAATCTCGAAAGTGTGAATTTAGGCCATCAATCTAAGAACATCTTTTTGCATATTCTGCCCGACAGGCACACCGCCACTCTTTGGCGCAAACGCTAATGGACAATAACATTTCTGAAACGGTGTGGCCTGCTCAGAATCCCGACATGAGCCGAATGTACGCTGAGCTACCCAAGCACGACTCACGTCGAGTCCTCATTGCTCTACTTCCGCCAGGTTCGCAGGAGAGCTTCTGAGATGTTTGGAAGGTAGGAGACGAGGTACTGGCGGAAGTGCAGCTGTGAGGACGGGTCGTGAGCCGTGCTTGGGTATCTCAGCTGGTAGAGCAGTTGCTCGCGAAACGCAAACGTCCCAAGTTCGGGTCTTGGTCCGGCATATAGTTTTAATCTTCCAGGAGTTTTCACGTCCAATATTCATCCAATCTATAGTCATCAGATCGAAAGCAGGCAGTTAAATGCCACTGACAGAACAGATTTTCATCGCCACTATTTTGGTGGCCATAAGAAGGAAGGGATCGTTACAAAGCTGTCGATCTTCAAACTTTGTCTCTGTGTCTTAAGTGTCAAACTTTTTTGGCGTATTGCAACATTTGAGAAGGTAAGACAGTGTAGATCGTGGACCTTGGTGCCACTCGATGATGGTAGGTCATACGTTGGCAACGAGATTCTCGCTGTGCATTCAGTTCAAACCATGTTCATCCCTACATTCCCAAATCGCATCGCATTAGTAAACACACTCACGTGAGAAATGTTTACTAAAATCTTGTAAAAGAAGTCTTGCTAATTTCATAGAATGTGACTGTTAAATGGTTGGAACGTTACCCATCTTACAGGAGAGTGTGTTTCAGATAACATCTATTTTTGGACAACCAAATGTCTACAGTGTATTACAATACATAGTTATCTCTGTAGAGGACTTCTGCTGGTGTGGCAGACGATGTGACTCTCTCTTACCATGGGCTGGATTCCGTTCGCTAGCAGCTCGTTGATGAGGTTATTGTAGTAATCGATACCAGGCTGGTTGATGACGTCGAGGTCTCCAGTGGGCAGGATGCGTGTCCAGGAGATGGAGAAACGGTACACGTCCGCCTGTTGGTAAAATAAAAGTATTTTTAATCCTCCTTTTCTGAAGGAGTCATGATGTATGCCCGGGGAAAGAAAACCAAAGCAAAGCTAAATTTCATTGTACTACATTTGGAGATAATGTCAGTTTGTAATTAGGTATGGCCGGGCAGCTAGCCGTATAAAAACTGCTAATAATAAGAAAAGGAAATTCCAGTAGACATAAAAGCTTTAGAGATAAGTTCACAATTACTGGCAGCCGAAATGAGAACTGAATAAACACTCATGAAGTGATAAGCCCATGCCAATATGTTACAACTTTTTATACGATTTAGATAGGCAACGTTTATTCAGGAAGTCGCTTGACAGTCAGAGGATGTTTAAAAAAATGGCTCTGGGCAGTATGGGACTCAAATGCTGTGGTCATCAGTCCCCTAGAACTTAGAACTACTTAAACCTAACTAACCTAAGGACATCACATACACCCATGCCCGAAACAGGATTCGAACCTGCGACCGTAGCAACATCGCGGCTCCGGACTGGAACGCCTAGAACCGCACGGCCACCACGGCCGGCAGAGGACGGTTAAGTCAACTGGACAGGTCATTGCTCTTAAATTCTAGCAGGAGTTGTTTTCTATGTTCTCCAACACGTTGCTCAAGAAACTCTTCAGGTCTAGCAACTTAGACTACTAGAAACACCTGAAAACAACAAGAAGTTCTTGTATGTCCTTTTTGTTTTTTTTCTCTTGATGTCAGAATTTTTTGCTGCTCATTTTCTTAAAAAAAAGAAGGTGGGAATTTAAGGAGATAGGACCTGGATAAACTGACTAAACCAGAGGTTGTACAGACTTTCAGGGAGAGCACAAGGGAACAATTGACAGGAATGGGGGAAAGAAATGTAGAAGAAGAATGAGTAGCTCTGAGGGATGAAGTAGTGAAGGCAGCAGAGGAACAAGTAGGTAAAAAGACGAGGGCTAGTACAAATCCTTGGGTAACAGAAGAAATATTGAATTTAATTGATGAAAGGAGAAAATATAAAAATGCAGTAAATGAAGCAGGCAAAAAGGAATACAAACGTCTCAAAAATGAGATCGACAGGAAGGGCAAAATGGCTAAGCAGGCATGGCTAGAGGACAAATGTGAGGATGTAGAGGCTTATCTCACTAGGGGTAAGATAGATACTGCCTACAGGAAAATTAAAGAGACCTTTGGAGAAAAGAAAGCCACTTGTATGAATACCAAGAGCTCAGATGGAAACCCAGTTCTAAGCAAAGAAGGGAAAGCAGAAAGATGAAAGGAGAATATAGAGGTTCTATACAAGGGCGATGTACTTGAGGGCAATATTATGGAAATGGAAGAGGATGTAGATGACGATGAAATGGGAGATACGATACTGCGAGAAGAGTTTGACAGAGCACTGAAAGACCTGAGTCGAAACAAGGCTCCGGGAGTAGACAACATTCCATTAGAACTACTGACGGCCTCGGGAGAGCCAGTCCTGACAAAACTCTACCATCTGGTGAGCAAGGTGTATGAAACAGGCGAAATAACCTCAGACTTCAAGAAGAATATAACAATTCCAATCCCAAAGAAAGCAGGTGTTGACAGATGTGAAAATTACCGAACTATCAGTTTAATAGGTCACAGCTGCAAAATACTAACGTGAATTCTTTACAGACGAATGGAAAAACTCGTAGAAGCCGACCTCGGGAAAGATCCGTTTGGATTCCGTAGAAATGTTGGAACACGTGTGGCAATACTGACCTTACGACTTATCTTAGAAGCTAGATTAAGGAAAGCCAAACCTACGTTTCTAGCATTTGTAGACTTAGAGAAAGCTTTTGACAATGTTGATTGGAATACTCTCTTTCAAATTCTGAAGGTGGCAGGGGTAAAACACAGGGAGCGAAAGGCTATTTACAATTTGTACAGAAACTAGATGGCAGTTATAAGAGTCGAGAAGCATGAAAGAGAAGCAGCGGTTGGGAAGGGAGTGAGACAGGGCTGTAGCCTCTCCCCGATGCTATTCAATCCGTATATTGAGCAAGCAGTAAAGGAAACAAAAGAAAAATTCGGAGTAGGTACGAAATTCAATGGAGAAGAAATAAAAACTTTGAGGTTTGCCGATGACATTGTAATTTTGTCAGAGGCAGCAAAGGACTTGGAAGAAGAGTTGAACGGAATGGACAGTGTCTTGAAAGGAGGATATAAGATGAACATCAACAAAAGCAAAACGAGGATAATGGAATGTAGTCGAATTAAGTCAGGTGATGCTGAGGGAATTAGATTAGGAAATGAGACACTTAAAGTAGTAAAGGAGTTTTGCTATTTGGGGAGCAAAATAACTGATGATGGTCGAAGTAGAGAGGATATAAAATGTAGACTGCCAATGGCAAGGAAAGCGTTTCTGAAGAAGAGAAATTTGTTAACATCGAGTATAGATTTAAGAGTCAGGAAGTCGTTTCTGAAAGTATTTGTATGGAGTGTAGCCATGTATGGGAGTGAAACATGGACAATAAATAGTTTGGACAAGAAGAGAATAGAAGCTTTCGAAATGTGCTGCTACAGAAGAACGTTGAAGATTAGGTGGGTAGATCATATAACTAATGAGGAGGTATTGAATAGGATTGGGGAGAAGAGAAGTTTGTGGCACAACCTGACTAGAAGAACGGATCGATTGGTAGGACATGTTCTGAGGCGTAAATGGATCACAAATTTAGCATTGGAGGGCAGAGTGGAGGTTAAAATCGTAGAGGGAGACCAAGAGATGAATGCACTAAGCAGATTTAGAAGGATGTAAGTTGCAGTAGGTACTTGGAGATGAAGAAACTTGCACAGGATAGAGTAGCATGGAGAGCTGCATCAAACCAGTCTCAGGACTGAAGACCATAACAACAACAACATTTCCTTTATTGTTTATTTGTTACTTCTTGAAGAGTTTTGCACAAGCCAAATAACCATGACAATTGTAAGTGTTTACGCCTTACAGCAACTTGTTTTGTTTTTGATTTACTATAATTTAACAACTGTTTCAGTGAACTCAAAAAATTGTGGATAGCTTAACTGGACACCAAAAGCACTTAACTTGATTAGGCTGGCCCAGTTAACCACAATATAACTATTTACTTTTGTGAATTACATATCTTTTTAATTTAAAAAATCTTTTATGTAATTCCACTTGTAATAAGTATGAAACATTTCGTGCATTAGACTTTCTGTGTTCACCTGCAACAGACCGTCCTTTTGAGCCATGCGAGAATGAGAGCAGTTTCAGAAAATGTCCCTACTGCAGTTAGAAGTTAAATCCGTCCATTTGCTCCGGCGACTGCTACTGATCCAGTTCCTTTAGTTTGTCGTACCTCCGCTAATAATCTCATTCATTGATGTCCTCAGAACCAAGATCTCCAGGCTGAATTATTTGTGCCTAGTAAAACCTTGCTTCCATTCCTTCAGTATGGTCCCCGAAACATCTTAAGAAGTTACATCAAAGATCTGAACACGTATTTCATACCAATTTTGTTTTGTATGAGTACAGCATTTGCTAAGACTGATTTCAATTAAAACTTCAATCAGTTGTATTTGGAGCATCGACGACTAACTATCAAACGCTGTTGCAATGCACTTTCACGATGTTTTGAAGTTAAAATTATATTGTTTTAATGTATTTCCACTGATTTCACTAACTGGATTAGTTACCCTTACCGGTTAAGTAAAACTGTCACTTGGGAAATGAGATTATTAATTCAGATTGCACAATAATTGGAGGTAACACGTAACCCATGAACACCTCATTGTAAAGAAAACATGTAACCCAGACTTCTTATAAAATTTAATGCAGGTGAGTCATATAGAAAGAGCCTTGTAACAGTTTTTAAAAATTTGTCACAGTTAACCCGACTCTCTCCTACAACGTCACCTGTTGTAGCGAGTGACGTCTTATCGTGACTGCCTCGGTTCGAGCAAAAATCGCCGCAGCCACATTGCTGCTGTGGGGGAAAAAACGTATCGCTCACAGGGGGGCGGGGGCGGGGGGCGGGGAGGGGTGGAAGGGTAGATGCCATCAACAGTGGAGAATTGTCGATGTCACTAGATCACCCAAAAATGCTACGAATGATTTCCTGTTTAAGTCCCTGACAGAGTAACTCTATGTGCCGAAAACATGAATACGGAACCTTGCCTTTCTGAGGCATTGCCCTCCACGTATTTCTAGTTTTCGTCCCAGCCCAGTACACAGTTATTATATGTCAGAAAGAGTCAAAACAGCACACACTTTGCTGCAGAGCAGAAGAGTATTTGCATTAACCTATAGCCGTTTAAAAAATTCCTCACAGTTAATCTTACTCTCCTACATCGTCACCATGAGTTACAGAATGATTCGTAACTCTTCTTTAGGTACAATCGTGCTCAAAAGTATCCGAACGACCTGAATTTCATTTCGCCTGATTCGCATACAACCCCCATAACGCAGCTTTCTATCAAGTTCTCTAATCGCTACTCGGTAAGTCCTTTCACTATTGAAAATGGTTCCAACAAATCACCACTAGAAAACACTGCTCTGTATCGCGACATCTCAAGATTTAAAGTAATCCTACGATACTACACATCTCAAGGAACACCTTATCACAGATAACACTGTCCTTAAGGCTTGTAAGCTCACATTTATTACAATAAATGACATACCTGAAATGTTACCACTCTCCTTATTACGTCAGATAGGTAATGCACGTAGTAAGTTCGTCGTATTCATGATTTCCTCTTCAAAGTAACATACCGTACTTATTATTTAACACTAAATGATATTAAAAATTTAAGTTATTCACGAGCTGCTAGTTGAGAATATGTATGACCTTCAAATGACACGATGAAACGTCTTGTTCTGCATTTGGATTCAAACGCAGGTCATGCAGACTAAGCAAAGATTTCATGACTAACGGAAACACACAGTCATTCCTGACTAGCCATACAGAAAGTGATATACCTCGATTTTAGACAGTATCAGTTAGGAAATATTAACTTTAAATTACTCAACGTAACATTTTTAACGAACGCGAATTCCTAAATGGTTCAAATGGCTCTGGGCACTATGGGACTTAACATCTATGGTCATCAGTCCCCTAGAACTTAGAACTACTTAAACCTAACTAACCTAAGGACATCACACAACATCCAGTCATCACGAGGCAGAGAAAACGAATTCCTACCCAATTAACAAAGTACGAGAGATGTTCAGTATTGCTTCTTCACAAGTAACTTACATGAAATGCCGTGAGGTAAAGCTTTGTGTTGGACAGGGATTTGAACCCAGAACCTAATCGGATTGTAATCGAAGCACAATCAACTGTGACATATCGGATTTTCTCGGCAGTAGCAGGATGTTTTAACTGAAATGACGAGACGAAACATGAATTTTTTCCTTCCCAGCCGGCCGGCGTGGCCGAATAGTTCTAGGCGTTCCAGTCCGGAATCGCGCGTCCGCTACGGTCGCAGGTTCGAATCCTGCCTCGGCCATGGATGTGTGTGATATCCTCAGGTTTGTTAGGTTTAAGTAGTTCTATGTTCTAGGGGACTGATGACCTCAGATGTTAAGTCCCATAGTGCTCAGAGCCATTTTTTTTTCTTCTTCCCAGGATTCCAACCCGGCACATTTCGCTATTATATTCTAGAGAAAACGAACGTTAAATATGGGTTTCTTACACCAAAAGCGACATGTGACCATGTTTGATCTAGAAATAATATGACGAAGAGTTCAGTGATGACTGGTAATCGAATCCCACGCATATCGTTATTGACTACACACAAAGACACGTCAGCTACCGAATGTTTCTCCTCCAGCAGCTCGGAATAACACCCTTGAACTTACAGTGTCTCACTGGGAGTCAAGAACGTCAGATATAGTTAGTGTTGACAACGAATGAAAATACATTAAAAATCAAAATTATTTTCCCCTTGTAGATAGGTGTTCTCATGCTAGAGCTTGATAATACATAATGGGAACTTTAGTGCTGGGGCAGGATTCGAACCCATTCTTGAGCAATATGTGGAGATGTTGAGGAATCTGCAGTTTTGAACAAACAAGAAATTGTCGTCGAACTGTATCGTCACGAAGGGATCCAATTCCGCGTTAAGGGCGGTCTGAGTTGCATTCCCAGTTCAGAACAAATTTATCAACATACAGAAGCTGAAATACGAGGTGGAATAAGCGTCCTGTGACCCTAAATAGCGTTTGTTTCGTCACTAGAAATAAATAACTAGTATAAGAAAGGTTACTGGTGATAGAATTTCTACATGTCGCCACTCCTGGCTTTATTGTGGTTCAACCTAATGTCTACTTGGTAGAGAAGGAATATCATGTTTAATGTGAATTTCAGACCACAATGCCATTATATCTTCTTCACGTGGCGTAGCCAAAGGAGGATAGAATCTGTCTCTCACTATCAAAAATCATCGACAGAAGTTGGAATCAAACCCAGACCATGAGCATATGAATCTATCAGCAATCCAATAAACCACCAAGTCATCTTCTCTGTGGCACGTTTTTCAAGTGTAACGCCATTGCCCACACTGGATAAGAATTCTGACACACAGGCTCCTTGTAGTGGTTTGCAGCATGTTCAGTACATTCATTTACTTGGTTGGCCGAATCGCTATAAACTAGTTGCCTCAGCTACCCAGTGCATATTTTTGACTCTATTTTGTTATCACCGAGGTAAAATCACCTCACTGCCACCTACACAGAACTGCCAACAGTGTAGGATGCAGAAATTTAATTAGGAAGTGTTCCTTTCCACTTGATCTACTCTATTGCGCTATCTGTTTGTTGAAAACGTCGTGTAGTGTAAAAGAAAAGCTGTAACTGTCTGTCTCTCAGAAGTTTACATCCGGCCTTACGCATTATCTCACACTACTGTGGAATGTGGAAGTTCTGGAGGAATTGTTGTTGACTTCTGGAGACGCTTGAGCTAGGATTCAGCTAGTAGTGTAACGGTAAGTGTAGTGTGCTGTAGACAAAGCGTCGCGAATTCAAATACATTTTTTAAAACGCAGTTCCTCTGCCTGCTGAAGTTACCAATCTAATGAAACTTTGAACATAAGTCCCTTCACTTCTCAACCGAAAATAGTCGCATGTGGAAAAAGGGACAACTAGTACTGCGACATTTTGTTTTCTCAGGTTCAATAGACGACCAGGCAGCAGATGCATCTCGAAACTTTTGTATCATGTGTGGGGAGAAAGCATCATGTCAAAGTACGTCAGAAAAGTATTTTCTACATAAGCTGTCGTGTGGTAGTGGCATTTTATTCTTCTTCAAACCTTGTTTGACAGCTTTAACTCAGAACAACTTTTCTACATGCATGTAATCAATAAACTGCAAGTGCATTCCCAGACTGTTATAGATAACATCAGTGGATTCGCATATATCGTTGATGTTTAATTTCTCTCTCATGTTTACTATTGTTTAAACAACACGAAAAGAAACCCTACGAAAATTGTGCACTGTACTATAAGAAATGAAATAAAACTACCCACGACAACCTTATGACGAAAGTCTGTTTTAATAAAGCTGAGTATCTGTACACAAGCGTGCTTCTATAGAACCGATTTAGTAAAATACTACTCACTTAGATTTCGATTGGCTCTGTGTTTAATTGGTATGCTGTGTCATACTCAAGAGGTATGCAAATGTAGCATTTCATAAATAAAGTTATGTATTCCTAGAAACCCAAAATTATCTGGTCAGCAACGGAAAGCGGTATTACTTGTTGTGCAGTTTTTTAAGTTTTTCACCATTGCCCTAAGAGCCGAAAGTATGTTCTTGTGTATTCCTTATCGATTTTTATCTGACTCCTTGTAGCTCTTTCACAGTTGGGATTAAAACGCCAGGGTCTGCGAGACTGGAACCGCAAACCACAACAGACGCGTTTCACAGGTTAACATGTTACCACAGAGCTAGTGAGGAGGACTATGTCGCGAGTTCCTGTTACGAGGCTAATCGTGGCTAGAACTCGTAAACCGCTATTTAAAGGACAAGATTAGTTGCGATTTCCAAGTGCAACGACTTTCTTGGGTTGGAAACCGTAAATTTACAATCTTTTGTTCCACCTCAAGCGATAATAACTCTGATTATTCAATGGAAATGACAGGAAAAATGAAGCGAACTGTGAGCGTTAATTCCGTGCACACCAGGAAGTTTAACGTGGCTTTCGGACCACAGTGCAACTCGGCATTTTTCGCGTCAACAAACGCTGCCCGAGGGTAAATAAGTGCAAAATCTGAGATAAAATTCCTGTGATTGCCCCGGTATCGAACCCGAGACCTTCGTGTTTGCCGCCATGTAGCCAGCACTGTTGCTTCTGCCTAGCATTAAAATTAAGGATCTCTTGTTTGTACCTGAGTTGGCGTGTCCCTGCACCAAAGTAAAGAGAACTAAATTGAATGTAGTGCCTTCAAGTTGGCCTAAACAGAAAAGGAGGAAAATTAGACACCATAAACAGTCTCTCTTTGATGCCTCAATCTTCATTGCCATTATGCGTCTTATGAGAAAAAACGTACACTGGAAGGTCATGTTTCATTTAAATTATTACAAAATCAGGTAAAACGAACAATGAGGCTGTCAGTAAAAGCACATTACTGTTAGTATGGTGTTGCTCTGGCTACGGCCTTTAATGATAAAGGGTCAGTTTAGACCAGGCATATTGTATACTGAAGTTTAAGACAGAGCATCACTAAAACCTACAATACATATGAATTGCATGCACACAGAAATTACTGTTACAGTGTACTTATGTAGTGCAACGGGTTGGTTGCGTATTTTCCGGTGAGAAAGTGCACTGGCAAACAGTCTTCGCTACAGTAGGTTGCTTAAACTGGTGTCACTCTGAGCTAGAATTTATGGTCAGCGACTAAGTGTAAGATCAATGTGTCGGATGTGGGTTTTGCAACTGTGAAATACTTTCCTATATTATAGAAGCGAATATTAAATTTTAACTATAATGCGAAAATTTTGAACTTGGATAGCTTACAACGAAAATCTTTCTGTTTACTGCAAAGAAAAACAACTGATTTTCTAAAACATTCTCTGTCATACATAACTTGAAACGTTTCACGTCGACCAAATCATATGGAAGAACAGACGGTGACGTATATCTGAAGGCAGTAAGTTCCCTTGGCTTTTGGTTTGGCAGTATTCGACAGCCATTTCTAGGCGCAAGTAAATGAAGAAAAACAGAGTTTTTGTTATCAAGTGACATCTTCATAAATTACTTTAGTTTTAATGTAATCTACGAGTAATTGCTGATGTTTGATATTAACATGAAAAGAATTCCGTAGACAGGGAAAGAACCTGTTCTTGGACAACTGCTTCTATGATGATCAAAAGGCATTAAATGATTTTCAAGCACATGTGTTCCAGCAGCGGTATGAAGAAAATGATGGTAATAATGACGGTAATAATGGAATTATCCGGTAACTTCACACTCCACAGTGGATTTTCTCGAACCAAGAAATTTGCTGAATTGGTGAAAATATCAAAATGGCTTCACATCGAGCCTATGATGCCTAGAAGAGTCTTTACGTCCTGCTCACATGAGAATAGCATAATCTCCGCGTCAGAAGCTTGCTTCTACTTAACCATTTAATAGACTCGCATTTGTTCCACCGTGACTAATTTTATAAGCTAAGCATATGATCCGTTACAGCACACTCCTGGGGCTGCGGAATGTGGCCACAGTGGTCTGGTGGAACGAACTATCACAGTTGCAATGCGTGGGTTCACGCATTTACTTTTAAGAGGCGCAAACAGATTTACTTTACCTCTGGTAACCTCAAGAGAAAGACGTTATAGTTCAGAATCCGCATTAAACAACACGTTCCTTCATTACCGACTGGGCAGAGCCGGTTTACGTTGGGAAATGACATAGGCGGAAGTCATGGTAAACAGAAATACTGTCGCCAGTGAACTTACTTACATTGGAAAATTTTATGTTATTTGATGAACGGACAGCCATTTAAAGGAACAAGGCTCTTATGTTACTTGTACTTGATTGAACTACAGACGTTGAAAAATTTGGTGCTGGACTGTGATCTGGTTTCGTATCTCCTCTTTCGAGGCTCTGAATAGTTCAGTCATTTCGTTCCTTTTCCCAAGACTGAAATCCTCGAAGTCTCCTCCAAAGGTAAGTATGTGGGTCCGAATACTGATCCAGTACAAAAAAATATATAATTTCATTTCAAGCCCTATCACGTGCACACCGGCCTGCTAGTGAAAATTAACATGCATTTTTCAGGTTTGTTCACGTGTTGCCAACATTCGCAATAGGTGTCGTTATTTCTGGTCAAACACGCACGCGTCTTACTGTTGGTAAGTTGATACTTAAGCTGTATTCGTGGATGATAAAGAAGAACGGTAGGTGTACGGTTCGATTGTCGCTCAGGCTCAAATATTTGTATCCTTATTTTAGATTCAAACACCTAGCAGCTGGTAAGAAAAACCGATACGTAACATTTGATTTTACTTAGTTAACAATATGATTACGTGTTGGGTTCGTATCTCCGCCAGCGAACTTCACATCATGTGCTTCATCTTTAAATGCATGCACACTTTGTTACTTCTGAATGGAGGTATATCAGACATCTTTTGTGATTAGCTAACAGGGACAAAAGGGTCTGCATAGGAGTCCCAGTTTATTACAAAAACTGTCGTCTTTTATTTTCAAGTTTAGTTCTCGTTACTGATATTGGTGAAAATTTTGGTAATTCATATCATTAGGTCAGATTAGATTTGATTAGATTAGATTAATATTTGTTCCATAGATCATGAATACGACATTTTGTAATGATGTGGAACGTGTCATTTTAATGAAAGATTTCTTTACATAGCATGATGCAATTTTTTTACTATCTCTCCTCTCTCTCTCTCTCTCTCTCTCTCTCTCTCTCTCTCTCTCTCTATATATATATATATATATATATATATATATATATATATATATATATATAACTTTTTTTATTTTTATTTGTTTGTTGTGCACGACTATCGGCCAGGCACGAAAACGTCCATGAATGAGTTTCTTAGTTTGGAGTACACTTACGAAAGAAATATAAAAACAACTATGAGAGTTACTGATGTATGATGCTTAGTTTATAGTCAGTTCTGAGTATTATTAGCAACTACGCTCCAGTCCCTAAACCTAGTTACAGAAATGCGAATCAGACGCATTACGTATTCCAGGCCGTAGCAACCGCATCTTTGAGACACCAGCTATGGTCAGTTCCCAGCCCGCTGTAGGATCACATCGGTTCATCTTCTTCCTGCTGGTACTGTAACTGAGATTTAGCAACAAGGCAAGGTATGTTTGGCAACTCTGTGATCGACGAGTTACTTCCTGGAGTGCACGGAATTAAGCCTCAAAGTTCACTTGACTTTTCCTGTCAGTTCCATTGAATAATCAGTTATTATCGCTTGAGGTGTAACAAAAGATTGTAAATTTACGGTTTTCAGCCCAGGAAAGTCATTGCACGTGGAAATCGCAACTAATCTTGTCCTTTAAATAGCGGTTTACGAGTTCTAGCTACTATTAGCCTCATAATAGGAATTTGTAACACATACCTCTGCACTAGCTCTGACGGCTTATGACACTAAATGTAACAATTGTGTTACTAAATGTGACACTTCTGTCACTCAATGTAACTGTGTTTTCTCTTTTGATGCTGTCAATTGTCAGGATGAGCATTCTAAAGCATTCTGTCAGGGTGAAAATATTAAATAAATTAACTTTTCTCTCTTAACATGTGGGCAGGGTGGGTTCTTCCTTGGCTCGGGTATGAGGTCGAATGAAACATCATTCTTACATAAGTTAACTTTTATTGAAAGTTTCGCACAACTGTATCTTACTGGGACGTTCTGGTTCGGAGAGCGGCAGCCGTGTCGTTTGCATAGCCTTCTGCTGCGACAGCGGCGGCGGCGGCGGCGGCGGCGGCGGCGTCTGATTACGCGTAGCGGTGTGTATCTCGTGTCGCCGTCTCGCCCAGCTGACCGGAGACGCGCAGCGCGAGGTGGCCCGTTTAATTATTGCGAGCGACGTCGTGCATCGGATGGTGATACCTTGAATGTGGCGTCCCAGTGTTTCTCTTCTCTAAGCGGCCGCGTGTGTTGTGCGTCGACCAGCGGAGCGGCGCGGCGGTGGAAGGCCAGTGTCCCGAACTCGAACCACGGACTCCCGCTTGCCAGTCTTCGGCTGTCAGGTCTTCATCCCAGCTCACAGGTAACTACTGATGTGAGGCCGTCTCCTTCCCGTCCTCACGAGTCACCCGGGTATGTAAAAACCAGACTTCCAATACCTTTTAACTTCTGTCTTCTGGCGCCGCGGCTGCTGCTTGCTATTCCATTACAGCGGCGGACTTGGTGCGTCTGTGCATGACGCAGTCTCTTCTTGTATGACGGTCTTCAGCACCGAAACTGACTGAAAACTACTGCTACTCTTCTTTTCTTCCTTCGTCTCTCGTCTTCGTCTCCGCCTGTCTTCATCTGTCTTCATCTGTCGGGCCCACCGCGTCTCGCGTATTTATTCACTTCAGTTCACTGGGGGTGAACGACTTCACGGCCATTGCCTCTTCTGTCACGTTGAAAAGCTTCTCGAAGAATCTTCTTGACCTCGGTCATTGGCTCTTGGAATGTAGGCGGGGGCCTCTGATCGCAGGTGACGACTGAGAAACACGTGAGCCGGTCATTGCTTCTTCCGTCACGTTGAAAGGCTTCTCGAAGAATCTTCTTAACGTCGGTCATTGGCTCTTGGAATGTAGGCGAGGGCCTTTGCTCATGCGACAACTTAGAAACACGTGAGCCGGTCGGGCGATGCCCTGACGGCTGAATCGACAGCGCCCGCTTATGTGGAACCCGCTGACTCCACGGTCATTGTTTCTTCTGTTCTGCCCGCTGAATGCCAGTATGTAACTCTCTAAACTAAACCAAGTTTTCCATTTATATTCTACTTTCTTAGTTCACTTTGATTTCACTAATTTATTTACTTAATTAACACTCAACATTGCTGACGTGTAAAAAGCGTCTGTTGTGGTTTGTGGATCCGGTCTCGCTATCACTGACATTTTTATCCATTCTGTGAAAGAGATAGAAGCAGGCAGATCTAACATCTATATGGAAAACACAAGAAAATACTTTTGGCTCATAGTGCAATGGTGAAAAACTTACAGAGCTACACAACAGGTAACGCCCCTTTCCGTTGCTGACACGCAAATTTTGGGTTTCTAGGAATACATAACTTTATTTATGAAATGCTACATTTGCATACCTCTTGAGTATGACACAGCATACCAATTAAACACAGACCCAACCGAAATCTGAGTGAGTAGTATTTTACTAAATTGGTTCTATAGAGGCACGCTTGTGTACAGATACTCAGCTTTATTAAAACAGACTTTCGTCGTAAGGTTATTGTGGGTAGTTTTATTTCATTTCTTATAATACAGTGCACAATTTTCGTAGGATATTTTTAGTGTTGTTTAAACAATAGTAAACATGAGAGAGAAATTAATCATCAACGATACATGCAAATTCTCTGATATTGTTTATAACAGTCTGACAATGCAAATGTAGTTTATTGATTACATGCATGTAGAAAAGTTGTTCTGAGTTAAAGCTGTCAAACAAGGTTTGAAAAAAAATAAAATCCCACTACCACACGACAGCTAACGTAGAAAATACTTTTCTGACGTATTTTGATGCTTTGTCTACAGCACACTACACTTACTGTTACACTACTAGCTTAACCTTAGCTCAAGTGTCTCCAGAAGTCAACAACAATTCCTCCAGAACTTCCACATTCCATAGTAGTTTGAGATAATGCGTAAGGCCGGATGTAGACTTCTGAGAGACAGACAGTTACAGCTTTTCTTTTACACTACACGACGTTTTCAACAAACAGATAGCGCAATAGAGTAGATCAAGTGGAAAGGAACACTTTCTAATTAAATTTCTGCATCCTACACTGTTGGCAGTTCTGTGTAGGTGGCAGTGAGGTGATTTTACCTCGGTGATTACAAAATACAGTCAAAAATATGCACTGGGTAGCTGAGGCAACTAGTTCATTGCGATTCGGTCAACCAAGTAAATTGTACTGAACATGCTGCAAACCACTACAGGGAGCCTGTGTGTCAGAATTCTTATCTAGTGTGGCGCAATGGCGTTACACTTGAAAAACGTGCCACAGAGAAGATGACTCGGTGGTCTGTTGAACTGCTGATAGATTCATATGCTCATGGTCTGGGCTCGATTCCAACTTCTGCCGATGATTTTTGATAGCGAGAGACATATTCTATTCTCTACTGGCTACGCCACGTGAAGAAGATATAATGGAATTGTGATCTGAAATTCTCATTAAACATGATATTCCTTCTCTACCAAGTAGACATTAGGTTGAACCACAATAAAGCCAGGAGTGGCGACATGTAGAAATTCTATCACCAGTAACCTTTCTTATACTAGTTATCTATTTCTAGTGACGAAACAAACGCTATTTAGGGTCACAGGACGCTTATTCCACCTCGTATTTCAGCTTCTGTATGTTGATAAATTTGTTCTGAACTGGGAATGCAACTCAGACCGCCCTTAACGCGGAATTGGATCCCTTCGTGACAATACAGTTCGACGACAATTTCTTGTTTGTTCAAAACTGCAGATTCCTCAACATCTTCACATATTGCTCAAGAATGGGTTCGAATCCTGCCCCAGCACTTAAGTTCCCATTATGTATTATCAAGCTCTAGCATGAGAACACCTATCTACAAGGGGAAAATAATTTTGATTTTTAATGTATTTTCATTCGTTGTCAACACTAACTATATCTGACGTTCTTGGCTCCCAGTGAGACACTGTAAGTTCAAGGGTGTTATTCCGAGCTGCTGGAGGAGAAACATTCGGTAGCTGACGTGCCTTTGTGTGAAGCGAACAACGATATGCATGGGGTTCGATTACCAGTCAGCACTGAACTCTTCGTCATATTATTTCTAGTTCAAACATGCTTACATGTCGCTGCTGGAGTAACAAACCCATATTTAACGTTCGTTTGCTCTATAATATAACAGATAGGTGCTGGGTTGGAGTCCTGGGAAGGAAAAAATTATTGTTTCGTCTCGTCATTTCAGTTAAAACATCTTGTTACTGTCGAGAAACTCCGATATGTCACAGTTGGTTGTGCTTCGATTACAATCCGATTAGGTTCTGGGTTCAAATCCCTGACCAACACAAAGCTTTACCTCACGGCATTTCAAGTAAATTACTCGTGAAGAAGCAATATTTAACATCTCACGTACTTTGTTAACTGGGTAGGAATTCGCGTCCGTTAAAAATCTTTACATTGGGTAATTTAAAGTTGATATTTCCTAACTGATACTGTCTAAAATCGAGGTATATCATTTTCTGTATGCCTAGTCAGGAATGACTGTTAGTTTCCGTTAGTCATGAAATCTTTGCTTAGTCTGCGTGACCTGGGTTTGAATCCAAATGCAGAACGAGGCGTTTGGTCGTGTCATTTGAAGGTCATACATATTCTCAACTAGCAGGCCGTGAATAACTTAAATTTTTAATGTTAGTTAGTGTTAAATAATAAGTACGGTATGTTACTTTGAAGAGGAAATCATGAATACGACGAACTTACTACGTGCATTACCTATCTGACGTAATAATGAGAGTGGTAACATTTCAGGTATGTCATTTATTGTAATAAATGTGAGCTTACAGGCCTTAAGGACAGTCTTATCTGTGATAAGGTGTTCCCTGACATTTGTAGTATCGTGGTATTGCTTTACATCTTGAGATGTTGCGATACAGAGCAGTGTTTTCTAGTGGTGATTTGTTGGAACCATTTTCAATAGTGAAAGGACTGTACCGAGTAGCGATTGGAGAACCTGCTAGAAAGCTGCGTTATGAGGGTTGTATGCGAATCAGGCGAAATGAAATTGAGGTCGTTCGGATACTTTTGAGCACGACTGTACCTCACAGGGCACAGATGTTTTCATGGGTGTCGGCACGGGGTGCTCTAGGCATGGAAACAGGAATGGTGAGTAGTATAACATGCTGGTAGACACAGGCGCTGCATGGCACCACTACATCGATAGGCAAATCTGGCGATCTATTTCTTCCGTCAACAGAAGAATGTTTATGAAGATGGCCTACGTATTCTCGTACAGGCAAATAAAATAGAATGAAAAGTGTAGGCAGGTACGCCTGCCATCGTCTCTCGTTGACGAACTATACAGGACCTAACGGTCCGGTCGCGTGGACACATTTGTTCCACTACGGCGCCCCTCTTGGTAACCGCATGTTCGGTTCTACCATGCTTCATCCGCTTATATACGAATTGTGTGAGCGTGGTTGAGGAATAGTTCACGGAGATGAAGGCGTTTGTGTGGTCCCCTACAGCTCACAATAACTCAACCTTATTCATCACGTTAGGTCCGTTGTCGTGCAATATGTGTGTACCACTTTGATCTAGTTGCTGTTGTGAGCGTTCTTGGATCAGGATTAATCTATGGCACTTTGAGAGTATCGTGGGATCGCCGCTGTCACCAGGATACTACACGCTACTGTTGTCGTTGTTATTGTTGTGGTTGTTGTCTTCAGTGCGAAGACTGGACACAGGCAGCTCTGCACGCTACTCAACCTTCTTCAAAAATGGCTCTGAGCACTGAGACTTAACTTCTGAGGTCATCAGTCCCCTAGAACTTAGAACTACTTAAACCTAACTAAGGACATCACACACATCCATGCCTGAGGCAGGATTCTAACCTGCGACCGTAGCGGTCACACGGTTCCAGACTGTAGCGTCTAGAACCGCTCGGCCAGCCCGGCCGGCTACTCAACCTTGTGCAAGCCTCTTAAATTCTGAATAACTGCCGCAGCCTACATCCTTTGAACCTGCTTAGTTGGCTCATCCATGGGTCTCCCTCTAAACTTTTGAACCCCACCAACAATTCGCTACATTACAAAACTGACTCTTCCTTAACGCGTCAGGGTATGCCCTATCAAACGATCGATTCCTTTAGTCAAGTTGTACCACAGATTTCTTGTCTCTCCAGTTATATTGAGCAACTCCTCATTTGTTAAGTGGTTTCGTCAGCGTTTGTCTGTTGCACCACATTTCAAAAGCTTCTGTTCTCTTGTCGTCTGAACAGCGTATCGTCCACGTTCACAAAACGCTTCCTAACACTCAAGTTTACATTCGATGTTAACGAATTTCTTTTTTTTTTTCAGAAATGCCTTCTTCGGCCATCATTAGTTGTTTTGCTGCCCACATAAAAAAAACTCGTGGGTTACTTTTAGTGTCTTATTTTCCAATCTCACTCCTTCAGCACCACCATATTTAATTCGAGTACATCCCATTACTCTTGTTTTACTCTTGTTGGGGTTCATATTACAAACGCTTTACTAAGTCGGTATATGTTGTGACCTTTTTCCAATGGTCACACCATTGTGCAGCCACAGGAGATTAACAGTTTTAGAGCAGTATAAGGGCAAGTGATAAGACATTGCATCAGCTTCCTGTCTCAGAATGTTGGGCTTGGTTGTCTCGTGGTAAGGCGGGTGCCTGAAACCGAAAATTCGTGGTATCAAATCTCGATTGGAGTACGCAATATTTCAGTCTGCCTTTAACCTAGACTTCACCCCTCAATGATTTGAAGATTCACCAGGAACGAAACTTTGGATAACACATAAGACTGTAGGTCCCTTTCAGCAGAACTAAAAATCGGTCCAGGGTTGCAATTTGTAACTTTGGACTGGTTTCTCATTGTTTCTGACCGGCAGCTGCTCCCGCATGCCCTTACCTGGTAGGACTTTTTAGGCAGGTTAGGGACAAACATGTAGCCGAAGGACTTCCGTTTGAATGAGTTGCGACAGCCCTTGGGGTCACACGGAATTATTGTTATTGTTTCATAGGTGATATGCAATATCTCCGCAAACATAACTAATAACCGTCCTTTTCAGGATCGTCCAACTAAGACGAGAAACCCCTAGTTCGTATTATGCAGCTTAATATTGAAGGCATAAGCTCTGCCAAATGTATCTACAGAAACAACTGCATGAACTTAACACTGATGTTGTCAACATTCAGGAAACACATACCACAGATGAGCAAGATCTTCAGCGTAGAGGACGAATACCTGGTTATACACTGGTCGAAGCTATCCACCATCCACATTATATAATAGCCACTTATGTGAAGTCAAGCCTAAACGGAGTGCATGTAATTGATTCTACAGAAGTGATCCACATCTACACAACAGTAATCCAGATAAACGACTTAAAAATTGTCAACCTGTACAAGCCTCCAAGTGTGAATTGGACTTCCACAGTTCTGCAGACTTTCGATCAGCCTTGTATATACACTCGAGACTTTAAAAGCCATCACACGGATTGGCGGTACGACACCGTGGATGTCTGTGGGGAGTCACTAGCTCAATGGGCAGAAACTACCAGCATGCACTTGGTCGTTGATGTGAAAGACAAAGGAACCTTCCAATCTGCGCGCTGGAATAAGGATTACAACCCAGACTTGGTATTTCTGTCCAAAGATCAGCTAGATCAACCACTTAACGCCACTCTTACTGTTCTGTCTAACTTTCCAAACTGCCAACGCCGTCCTGTTATGACAGAAATTGGTTTAAAAATTCCCCTTGTAAACTCAATGCCCCTACGCACATGGAATTTTCAATGAGCTAACTGGGATGGATTCTCAAAAGACCTTGACTCCAACTTAGCTGCGAAGAACTTATAGACAACAGCAAACAACTACGATGAATTCGTTACACTAGTTATCGAAGCTGCTAAGTCAAACATTCCCAGAGGTTACAGAAAGGAATATGTGCCACCAACAAAATGAGGCTTTATATCAAGAATACCAAAGTTCTAGCAATCAAACAGTGGGTTCACAGCTACTCCACTCTTTAAACAAGAACAGACGAGAGAAATGGGAAGCAACACTCAAAGAAATGAACTTTACCGAGTCAAGTAGGAAAGCATGGAGAGTCTTGAATGGGCTTATTGGCAAGCAACACCTCAAAAAGCCGTATCCTAAATTGAGTCCCGACCTCATTGCCAACCTGATCGCAGACCTCACAAGGGCAAACAGAGACAAGAATCACGCCAGAGTAGTAAAATGTAACCTCTCTAACGTCAAGCGCAGTGCCCCAAGAAACGAGCCGCTTTCCAGGCCCTTCTCCATAGCGGAAGTAGAAAGTGTTGTCAAGGAACTGAAAGTCGGTAAGGCTGATAGCCCCGACAACATCTATAATGAATTTATTAAAAACATGGGCCCGCACTGCATGCACTGGCTCACTTCGCTCTTCACTTACACAATCAAAGAGAACAAACTTCCCTGACAATTCAGACTGTCTAAAGTTATAGCTACTCTCAAACCTGGCAAGGCTGAAGACAGCCCTGAAAGCTATCGCCCTATAGCACTGTTCAGTTGTACATTCAAACTTTCGGAACAAGTCCTCCTAACCAGAAAAGCACCGTTTGTCGAGGCTGCTACCCCTCCTGAAGAAGCTGGCTTCAGAAAAGGACGCAGGTGCACCGAGCAAGTTCTTGCCCTAACTACCCATATTTAAGCAGGTTTTCAAGGCCATCTGAAATCAACAGCTGTCTTCATAGACCTGACAGCCACGTACGACACTGTCTGGCGACAGGGACTGATCTACAAGTTACTGCAAGTTGAACCAAGTTGAGAAATTGTGGATCAAATATCCAGCATGCTTAGTGTTTCTAGGCAGCTCTATAAGCCACAAACGGAAACTAAATAATGGACTACCACAGGGATCTGTTTCAGCCCCATCACTATTCAGTTTATTCATTAATGATTTACGAACCACAACATTAACTGAATTCATTTATGCTGATGCCATCGCACTGGTAGCACGGATCACTAATTTCAAAGATGGTGAACAAATTCTTACGGAGGATCTGTAGAAGATGTCAACTTTCTTTAAGACCTGGAGGTTGATCCCAAGCACATCAAAAACTGAAGTCACTTGTTTCCATCTAGCGAATCGTGCTCCGAGGTACAAACCAAGAGTTCTGCTCAATGGACAAACGTTGAGGCACAACCATTTCCCAAAATATCTCGGAATCGCTCTAGATAGAACCCTGAGCTACAAAGAGCAGATCACCAAGCTTTCTCATAAAGTTGCTGGAAGGGACCACATACTACATAGGCTCAGTGGTACCACCTGGGGAACTTCTGCTGACTGTCTGCGTTTAACTGGCATCAGTCTTGTGTACTCTCCTGCCGAGTACTGTGCACGTGTCTGGTTGGAAAGTGTAAATGTGAAGAAGGCAGACACAAAACTGAACGACACAATGCGCTGCGTCACTGGTTCCATCAAACCAACCCCAACCTGTATTGAGTCACATCCCTCCATCTGATTTAAGGCTGAAACAAGCTCTACTGAAGAAGGCCAAGAAAGTTGTGCATGACCCTCTCTACCACTGCACCAGGAATTCTGTCATCCACCACAGCAACGACTGCGATCAAGAACACTAGCAAGTGTTACTGCAGGACTCATCGCGGATGGTTTTGATCTAAATGAAAGCTGGAAGCATGAATGGTCAACAATAACATTGGGAACAAGAGTCCATGACCTTGATCCCAGAAAGAAGCCAAAAGGTTTTGACCTACTGAGAAACCTCTGGTGCCGCCTCAGCAGGTTAAGGACGACATGGTTGTTGTAACTACTTCAGGTACAAATGGGGCTGGATTAGTTCACCAATGTGTGAATGTAATCAAGAAGAGCAGACAACTGAACATCTAGTCCAACGCTGTCCAATTCATTCATAGGCTGAAATTCCCGACGACTTGTTCACTCTCACACCCAGCTTAATTAATTGGTTAAAAAACACGGACTTTAAAGTTTAATCTTGTCTTATATCATATGTATATTATATAAAATCACTTGTCTTATATCAACTGTGATTGCATAAAATCACCATACGATTAAATAAATAGTTACTATCGCTCTTTGGATATTCAAATATTTGCTTATTTCTTAAACCACTGAATCCCTAATCGATTTTGTTGTTTTGGAGATATTTATTGGGAAAGCCTATTAATTACATACACGTATAACATAACGTAAGACTTCACAAAAAAACGTCCTATGGCGGATGCTGCTTCGGAGAAAAGACGTGAAGCATGCAATCAGGTAATCTTAGAAACTCCGTGGTCGAAATTAAGACGTTAACTACAATCTTAAACAGGTATTCCGTGAGTGACACTCACTGTACGGAGGTACTCACGTTCAGGGCCTTGAGCAGCTGCACGTCCTCCTTGTACTTGTGGTACGAGTCGCACGCCACGTCACCATTTCCGTCGCCTAGGCCGTACTCCGGATTTTCGTGCGTCATCCGGTCCCAGATGCTCTCCCCTTTTCCTATGCAGAAAAGCAGCAACGTTGTAATAAGCTCAGAGGCTGAAATTGTTTCATATAAAAAGCAGTAAATAGTGTCACATTTGCGTATTGGATCAATTGTCGTTTCGCAATAAAATTGAGCTCTAAAGCCAAAAGAAAATTATATTTTGAGTTGCTGGTACTTTGGACGGGGAAAAGTGCAGCACAAAATACGAAATACTCCACAAATGATTAATTTTTTTAATATAAATACAAAACAAGACAATAACAGCAGAATTCAAGAAAAGTCAATAGTTACGAAAAGGAAAAAAAATTAAATTCTTTAGGCTGTAGATAATCCCTTTAATTTTTTTTTAAATCCTTCCGTTGGTTATAGTCCCTTTAACTTACTTTAATTCACCGCTGATAATTAGCAAGTGTCTACAATTTTAGCTTGTAAGTTCTTTAGTCGTATTTGAAAGCCGTATTTTATTGCTGCTGTTGAGCTCTCACACGGGAATGGTCCAATCCGACATGTCGAAACTCACTCTGAAATTTTTTATGTAGGAGGAATTCAACGAAAAAAATGAACTATGAAAATTTTAGCTGCTAAGACGTATTTTCTTCAATTGCTAAAGTTACTCGTTTTTGCCGCACAGAGAACCGCTTATGACAGCGGTTTGTACAGCCCTTCCTTCCTTCCTTCGGCAGCGACAAGAGAACGCACCGCCGCGTAGTGCTAACACACAGAGTGACACACGCGAATCTGGAGCACTTAACCATACAAGAAAGGTAACCTGTCATTAATGTTTTGAGTGAGAGACACTTCATATAGTCAGCTAAACTGTTGCACATATAATGCTAGAGTTTGACTTGCATCTCAGACGACTTCCGTGAATCGCGACTTTAATTTTTTCAAATGAAATATTCCTCATACATACATCATTTAACAATAATTCCTGCAACGCAGTTCTTATAATAATTTCTGAATAATGTACGTTTTAGTAACAATGAAAGTTCCTTACTTATTCCCGACAGCCGTCAGAATAAAGCGAAGTGTCATTTGAATGACGAAAACAAACATTTTTCGCATTCCAGGCAGACCCGACGACAGAAAAATGCTTTCAGGCACGTCACATTAATTACTAGTTTTATTTAACAATATTGTTGTGGAGTAAGAAATGTTCGTGCCCATTGTTCTGCTTGTTGTGCTCCACACCGAGCATTCCCACAGCAGTTCGTAAAATGTGCCAACGGAAACAATGCACAAACGACTGTATTTTAAGGATACTATTCTCCTGATAAACATCGAATGACACAGAGCTAGCGGAAATTATATTGTCCGACAATACTTTCTACAGTCGAAAAAATTCTTTATCGAGAGACGCTAGTTCAAAAATGGCTCTGAGCACTATGCGACTTAACTTCTGAGGTCATCAGTCGCCTAGAACTTAGAACCACTTAAACCTAACTAACCTAAGGACATCACACACATCCATGCCCCAGAGACGCTAGTTGTTCTGGGTGGAATCTGAATTGTATAAACAGTCTTTTTCTCGTTCTGCAGAAAGACAGGGCAAGGGTAGAGCAGAAGGAATTAATCTATCAGTTCCTGCAACTGGTTAGAAACCGTGTCGAATAAAATCTCCTCACATTTTGGTAGGTCTGTTATAAGATTTTTTAATTTTTGATCCTAATATGCGTTGAGGTCCACGAAGACACAAATACAGCTGCAGAAGCAGTAATCCACTCATATTCATCACACTGTCATTATTGTGTACGGATGTGTTATACCATTCATCGATTACACAACAGACTGTCTTCTTCTCCGCCTCGAAATGATGAAGCTGCTATATCCGTGAGTAGCCGAATACCGGTGCTCACGTCAGAAATACAGGAGAGGAACGAACGATGACGACGCACAGCCGCCTACGGACGGAATACAAACTCACGTCGAAATCGAGCAACGGGGCTGGCCGGACGGCAGCCTCGACACAACAAGAGTATCGGTAAGTCAATAGCAACCTATGCAGTAATAAAGTGCAACGAACGTCCGACACAACGCTGCGAACAGGTCAAGCACGAGCCGAAATGTTAATCGAGGCCAAAGAGGAAAACCAATACCAAAGCAAAGCAGTCGACGAGTAGTCAGTAGTACGCAGGAGACGGTAACGAATGTTATCAGACCAGGTACATGATTGAGTGGTCTTTTTTTTTTTTCCTTTATTGAATTTCGATTCCTTCTCAGAGGGGGCGGGGTTGTAATAGCTTAATACGCCGCTCTACAGGCTACAGAAGAGTTAAAAAACATAATGAGAAGATACCAAACAATAAAAAACAGGCTATAAAACGGTGACCATTTTTAAAAACTGTAAAATGGCGGAAAGTTGTGGAAATTAAAATAGAAAAACACTGGTTGGCGATGCTAATGAAGAGAGACACAATTTAAAGAACACAGCGACAGACTGGTTTCCGTTCGCACACCTAGCGACAGTATGGTTTCTGTTCGCAACACTTAAAAAAGGAGGCGCACAGCACTGAACACTCACTTAAACACAGTACTGTAGAGTAGACGTGAAGATAACACACCACAGGCTAAGGCAGAGGTTCAAATGGCTCTGAGCACTATGGGACTTATCATCTGAGGTCATCAGTCCCCTAGAATTAGAACTACTTAAACCTAACTAACCTAAGGACATCACACACATCCATGCCTGAGGCAGGATTCGAACCTGTGACCGTAGCTGTAGCGCGGAACCGGACTGAAGCGACTAGAACGGCTCGGTCACTGTGGCCGGCTTAAGGCAGAGGGGTGAGGGGTGCGAGGACCTGGACAGATGAGGGGAAAAAATGGGGGGCGAGGAAAAGAAAAAAGGGGGGAGCCAATGGAGGGAGAGGACACATAAAAAAGCGGGACTCAGTGGTCTTTTTTTTCCTTTATTGTAATTTCATTCCCCTGCTCCATAGGGGCAGGGGAGGGCTGGCAGTGGCACAGTCCACCGCTCTTCAGCCAAATAGCTTTAACAAAAATACGAGAACAAGGGGAACTCTTACATAAAAAATGGGGGTAAAAAGGGGGACATAAAATACAGAAAATGGAGATGATGGGAGTTAAAATATACACTAATATGCGGACATTGAGGGACATTAAAAACTCGACACAGAGTTAAAAGAACACAGCTGGCAATTTGTTGCATACTTAAAATCACTGGAGTCAAACACAAGTTAAGTGTCGGCCACAGTATAAAAATCACAAATGGTTCAAATGGCTCTGAGCACTATGGGACTTTACATCTGAGACCATCAGTCCCCTAGAACTTGGAACTACGTAAACCTAACTAACCTATGGACATCACACACATTAATTGCCCGGATTCGAACCTGTGGCCATAGCAGTCGCGTGGTTCCAGACTGACATGCCTAGAACCACTCGGCCACACTGGCTGGCTTAAAAATCACACAGAGCAAGACACTTTGAATAACAAAACCACTGGAAATGACAGAACGCTCACAAAGAATAAAAAATGCAGGTGGGGACCTGATGAAGGACTGGAGGTCGGAGAGGAGGAAAAAAGAGCAGAGAGGGAATGGGGGATGGGAGGAAGAGGAAAAGAGGGGAAAGGGGGTGCACCAAGAGGTAGGAAACGGGCAGGGCAGGAGATGAAAAGACAAGGCAGGAGGGAGTGCAGAGACACTGAAGGGGAGCACAGAAGAGGGAGGGGCATAGAAGGGGGAAAGCCACTGAGGGGAAGGGAGGTGGAGGAGAGGGAGCCCAGAGGACTAGGCAGGAGGAAGGTGGGGTTAGAGTTGATAGGAAGGGTAGCCACCATGGGGAAGCTCATCATCTGGGAGGAGTAGATGCTGAAAGTTGCATTGGGAAATAACATGGAGGATGTGGGAGAGAGGGCTCAGTGGTCAAGGTGTGGCAGTGTTTATACTGGCCCGTGTATTCAGGTGGCAAGACAGTGGCACACCTTCTAGGCGAGAGCAGCGCTGAGGCGACACTGCCCTCTATCATCCATCAAAGTCCATTTGCTCCAGCGGGCATTCAACTTCCACACAGTCCGATACCATAGGCCGATGCATTGGCTGCAACAACCAATGGGCGATCGGGAGGCAGGGTGCGCATGTCAGCATTGTTTTTAATTTGACAAAATCGACGTCACAGTCGGGGGTTCAGATATAAGGGACCCCTTTTTACACAACTGATTAAGAGGTTGTGCAATGTGGGCTACCTGGGCTAAGAATTTATCCTAATAGTTGTGCTTGCCCAAATATACTTGTGATTGTTGTAAGTTCATTGGCAAGGTAAAGAACTGATGGCAGCCTCGTTCTGGTGAGTAGGCCAGATTCCATATTCAGTGAGCCAATGCCCCAGATATTCCACTCCTGGGTGAAAAAAATCTGCACGTCTTCAAAGAACACAAGCCCACGTCCTGCAGGGTCATGAACAGCGTGCAGGGGTTTTCCAAGTGCCCCTGGTGGGAGGGTTCTCTGGCTATAAGTTCACCCAAGTAATTGACGCAAGCTGGAATATGCCATATCAACTGTTCCAGAAATCGCTGAAATAATGAAGTGGCTGAGGAAATGCCAAAGGGGGAGGGGGGGGGGGGTCGACTGTACTTACACAACCCACAAATGGTATATTAAGGACGACAGTGGTCTGAGACGCCTCATCTAAGGGTAGCTCGACATATACATCAGCATGTCGGTCTTGAATAAATATCCCCCCCCCCCCAGCCAGTTTGATGAGTAGGTCTTCCTGCCAGGGAATGGGACAGGTTTCTACCTGTAATTGAACATTAATGGCCACCTGGAAATCCCCACACAAGAGAAGAGATGCATTCAGCTTCTGGATGATGACTAGCAGTGTGGCCCATGCACTAGGTTCCACAGGTTCGATAACCCCAGCAACCTATAGACGATCGAATTCCTGCTTCACAGCAGCTCATAATGCCACCAAAATTGGTCTGGCGCGATAAAAACGAGGCGTGGCATCTGGGTGATGTGCGCCTGAAAGTCTGAACCACACCCGAAATCCGGTTGACAGAGAGGCGAAAACACTGTGGAGACGGCGCCAAAGTTCCTGGAAAGGGATCACAGTGGAAACCACCTTGACTTCATCTGAGAGAGAAAATCCAAACGCTGTAAAGGCGTTGAGGCGAAAAATCTTGGTAGCCGATGGATGGTCGACGACAAAGAACGTGAAAAACCGAGTAACGTAGTTGTAAGTTGCTGCAATCGAGAGCTGCCCGAGAAGAGGAATCGCACTATCTCCACATGCCACCAAATATCGGGAGGGCGTGGATGAGTCAGGTGAATCCAGTCGGACATAAGTCGCCTGATTCATCGAAGAGACAGTGCCCCCATTGTCTATCTGAAAACTGGTCTTGATGAAACGTGCAAAGCGTGAGAAACCGCTTCTGAGTGGTCGCCCTGGAGGACTTCTGTCTGCAGCATGTGTACCGTGTCCTGGTGTGGTCGTGCGGTAGTGGACGGGTGGAGTGGGTCGTGCGACTGCAACATACTGGGCGGAGGTGCCCCTCTTTTCCACAGGGTGTACAGGACGCCCAGCGATCAATACAGTCTTCCCGGGAGCGAGAGAAAAAACACTGTGGACATGGAGCCGCCCATGTAGCCATCGTTGAGGGACGACTGCAGGCTTAGAAGTCATAGAGACATCGGACAAAGACGAATCACGACGTTGCTGCTACCTAGCGGTCGTCCTACGTTTACGACGCTGGGATGGCGCACGTGGTGAACTGCCTTACCATGTGTCGTTCGTTAGCTGCCTAGGTCATTCCGAACGAATCAGCGATGCGCAAGATGTCCTCTGACGACGGTTTATCCAGTTTCAAAGCCGTCATGTGAACCCCTTGGTCAGGTGGCAGTCGAACCATCACATCGGCGTAGGAAACCTTATAGCCTTATGGGCGCGAGTGAAATCACATTTTCGGCTGTCCTTGCAAGTCAGTGACTCACAAATGGCATGACTGTCCGAGCTGTTTATAGCATTGATGCAATTCTAGCCAGGAGGCAACCACATCGTACCGCTGGGAATAATAACTAGCCAAAAGAAGGTATATCTCCTGAAAGAAGAGGGTGACAGGTTAGAGGTACCATTTTTCAGAGGAGAAAAAAATCTGACAGAAAGGATGACCGCTACAATGAGTCGTTCATGACATGAAACCCCATTAAATGTTGCTTCGCTGAATGGAAACATGTGTCTCAGTCCTCGACGAGTAGTCAGCAGTACATTGGAGAGAGTAATGAACGCTATCACATGAAGTACACGACTGAGTGGGCGGTCCTTTTTTTTTCTTTATTGCATTCCTCGGGAGGGGGCGGGGGGGGGGGGGGCTGGCAGCAGCGTAATATGCAGCTCTACAGCCTACAGAGAAGTTAAAAAACATAATGAGAATATAAACAAACAAGAAAAACAGGCGATAGAACGGTGACATTGTAAAAAACTGTTAAATGGCGGAGAGCTGTGGAATTGACGATGCGGATGAAGATTGACAATAAGTAGACAGACACAATTAGAAAAAAAAAAAACCACGGCGACAGTCTGGTTGCTGTTCGCACGAGATAAAAAACACAACCAGTGACAGTATGGCGGCTGTTCGCAACACTGACAGGGGACGCGCAACACTGAGCATTCACTCACAACAGCACTATAGAAAACACGGCGGCAGATGGGGGCGGGGTGGGAGGACCCGGACCGATGAGGGGGAAAAGAGGGGGAGGAGAGGAAAAGGAAGGGGCGAGCCGTCGGACGGAGAGGACGTAGAAAATGTGTGGCGTGGCGGGCGCGAGAAGGAAGTGAGCGGTCGGTGTGCAGCGGTGTTTATGCCGGCCGGCTGCCAAGGACACTACTAGCCGGTGTATTCACGTGGCGAGGCGGTGGCGCAGTCACCAGGCGAGAGCAGCGCTGAGGCGACAGACAGTGCCCTCTGTCGTCCATCGAGGTCCGTGTATTCCCGCGGGCGGTCAAATTCCACGCAGCCCGATACCAGAGAAGTGCGGTGTGCTTACAGTTCTTTCACGGTACCTGACTGACCGGCGTTAGACACAACAGATGTCAGGATAACAGCCAGCTTCGTCGTCACATCAGCTACGAACTAATGGCGTGTCTTCTACGTTTTTACTTGAAGTAAACTTTGTTGTCTTGCGACTTCTCATATTGTATGATTTCTTAAACCTGGTTAACCTAACCGAAGAAGACCTGAAATCAACAATGTTCATCTCATTTGCGATTCGGAGTGCCCAGTGTTGTAGAGCTCCATTGGTAACGGTGCATTTCCTCTCTCCTCATAACTCAAGAAAACTCATCTAAAGAACTGTTGTTCACGTTAATTATTTAATTTCAGGGGATTATATTGGTTTTTAAGGACGGGGGAGGGGGGGGGGGGGGGAGGGGGACGAGATTTTGTGGCCACCCTGTACAGTAAACAGTTTAGATAGCGTTTTCACAGTTTCGCGCTTTCACTTTGTCTCGTATTTATTACTTCTTGTAAGCCTTTCTTCCATTCCAGAAGCAAAATCTGGTTAGCATACTGCTTCACATTAAGTGTTAAACACAATGCCAATTAATTCAGTTTTATCTCGATTGTTGACACTTATGCCACAGCAAAAGCAACCGCTAATTATTATGGATATTAAATAAGTCAGTAATTTGAGTAAACAGCAGGTTAAAAGACGGCGATGCCTTCCGGTGGTAATAGCCGTCAGGTACTTCCCCTTTCATTTTGTTTCGGTGATTATCATACAATTTCATTCGCCTTTGGTGCATCTAAGATTCATGTTAAACTGATGGACTATTAGGGTTAGGGTAAACCACTGACTGACCTCACAGTACATGCATGACTTGAGCAGCAGTAGTAGAATTAAACTCGGCTATAGAGACAGATTTTGGAACGAGATTGTGGTACGAGGCACACTCCGCCACGTATGGTGGATTGCGGAGTATGTATGTAGATGTAGATGTGATGGAGGGGACCATTGCATTAAGGCCTGCTTTAGAACTTTCGCCGAGCAGCAAGCGAGTTCGCGGATTCCTTTGTACTCACCGATACTGGCGGTGGGCGCTGCAGGGCGGTGGTTTATGGGCCGCCATTCTGGCGGACGGCCTTGTTCCGCTAGCGGCCAAGCAAGAGGGTGGGAACGGCGACGCTGAATGCGAAATGATGCTTTTCGAGAAACTGGCGGCGCCGGGCATCCTGGCGCCAGCCTGACCGCTTTATCAGCGAGTGGACGTGATGTGGGAGCCCGGTCTCCTTATCCCGTGTGCGGGTACAGGTATAGCGGCGTCAGGCTGGCGCCCGGCTGATGTGTTTATTACGAGAACAGCGTACCCTGTGAGACGGGACGACGAATTTCTCTGGATGTCGCGTTTCTTAGTTGCCGCCGCGCCTCGCCAAAACGGCGCCCACTAAATCGTTTTATGGACGAGACGGAGCTTGTTTTCACTAGGAAGCTTCCCTCATCTTGTGAAATGCGCTGGGGGTTTCACTGCAGGACCTCCAGGCATTGTGTCCTGTTTTTTCATAGAATAGAATGTGTACTCCACTGCAGTGATTGGTTGAGGAAGGTCGGGTCTCCTTGCTAGAAGACGTCATTGGCACAGTAGCCACTGCTGGGCCACGATAGGTTTATTCAACAACCTCGGGGGGAACGGCTGTTTTTCGGAGGGTTTTGCGCAGCGGGAGAAGAGAGGACTTGCTTCTCGACCGTCGCGGCACACGCACGGCGACGCAGTTGCGCTATGGCTGCCGACGTGTGCGGACGCCCTGTGCTGACGCTGCCGAGGCTAACCTCTCGCTCGTGATTTTGTAGCCATCGGTTGCGCGGGTTCACGCATGTGGCTACTAGCCTTGCGTGTTCTCGCTAACCAGCGTTTTCTCTCTTTCTTTCAGAGTCGACATCAGCCTGCAAGGGCCTTTAGGGACCGGTGCGGCAAAATCCACGTGGCGTGACCCCACCCTCTGAGAAAGCAGAAACTGTCGTGTCTTTCTAAAGAGGCAAAGTTGTCGTGTTGGGGGTTACGACATGGAGGAGGAGCCGGAACGAGACGATCGCTCCGGCGAGACGCAGGGTGTCTAAGGGAAGTTTCCCGGACGACGGACGAGGACGACGAGTGAGTTGCTGGCGGCCGCCGGATGGCCGTGGAAATTTCCGCGAACGGACGGCGCCGCGCCCGCACACTTCTGTGCCGAGACGACGCATCGAGCCGCCGATCCCCCTGACAAAGGAGGAATTTGCCGCCGCCATCGCCCGAGGAGAGTTGCATCTGCATGCAACGCCTGGCCGTGGGCACCGATGCGGACAGGGTGGAGGTACTGACGATACTCCGGTCCCTGGTGCCTGTGGGTCGCGACAGGCAATTGCCTGTCGCAGTCGCCACTACAGCTGCCGCGCCAGCAGTCGCACCAGCCGTGGTGCCTACAGAAGCCGCCACGCCCTCATCGACGTCCAGGCTGGCAACACCCGACGTGCCTGCTGAGGTCGAGCAAACCTCACGGAAGCGCCCAGCCGCGGCCGTAGAGGACACTCCCTCCCCCCAGGCAAGTTCTGGTCGCGCCAGGCGGAAGAAGAGGAGGGTAGGTCGCAGGACGACGACCGCATCGCCGAGGAAGCCCGACGAAGAAGGCTTCATCGCGCCCTCCCGGCGCCACACAGCGAGAGCCAGGCCGTTCGGACCGGTGACACCGGAACAGGTCGAGGCTGCAAACCGGTTTGCAGATCTGCCGGAAGTAGCCGAGACCGACGGGGACGGGACCACACCGACTACGGCGACGAAAACGCCCCGCCGCTGATTACCATCCAGTGGAGTGAGGGCTATAGCGAGCTCAGAGAGAAGCTCTACTCCGTCGCAAAACCTCGGAAGATGATCGCGGGGACCGACACTTACAAGGTCAGAGCAAAGTGCATAGAGGACCACGCGGAACTCGTGCAACTCTGTGAGACCGAGAACTGGAACTGCTTCACGCAGAGCACGGAGCAGCTGAAGCAGCTGAAGGTCGTTTTTCGTCACCTGCCGCTAAAGGTACAGAAAGCTGGCTGAAGCCAGAGTTAATTCTGCCGAAATTTTTACAAAGGCAAAGACGGTGTTTAGAAAGGATAGATTGCATGCAACCGGTGGTGGCGTGTGTGTCGCTGTTAGTAGTAGTTTATCCTGTAGTGAAGTAGAAGTGGATAGTTCCTGTGAATTATTATGGGTGGAGGTTACACTCAACAACCGAGCTAAGTTAATAATTCGCTCCTTTTACCGACCTCCCGCCTCAGCAGCATTAGTGGCAGAACAACTGAGAGAAAATTAGTTATACATTTCACATAAATTTTCTCAGCATGTTATAGTCTTAGGCGGAGATTTCAATTTATCAGATATAGTCTGGGACAGAGCATCGAGTGACGTTATACTGAGTGCACTATCCGAAAATTACCTCGAGCAATTAAACAGAGAACCGACTCGTGGAGATAACATCTTGGACCTACTGATAACAAACAGACCCGAACTACTCGACTCTGTAAGTGCAGAACAGGGAATCAGTGATCATAAGGCCGTTGCAGCATCCCTGAATATGGAAGTTAATAGGAATATAAAAAAAGGGAGGAATGTTTATCTGTTTAGCAAGAGTAATAGACGGAAGATTTCAGACTACCTAACAGATCAAAACGAAAATTTCTGTTCCGACACTGACAATGTTGAGTGTTTATGGAAAAAGTTCAAGGCAATCGTAAAATGCGTTTTAGACAGGTACGTGCCGAGTAAAACTGTGAGGGACGAGAAAAACCCACCGTGGTTCAACAACAAAGTTAGGAAACTACTGCGAAAGCAAAGAGAGCTTCACTCCAAGTTTAAACGCAGCCAAAACCTCTAAGACAAACAGAAGCTAAACGATGTCAAAGTTAGCGTAAGGAGGGCTATGCGTGAAGCGTTCAGTGAATTAGAAAGTAAAATTCTATGTACCGACTTGACAGAAAATCCTAGGAAGTTCTGGTCTTATGTTAAACCAGTAAGTGGATCGAAACAGCATATCCAGACACTCCGGGATGATGATGGCATTGAAACAGAGGATGACACGCGTAGAGCTGAAATACTAAACACCTTTTTCCAAAGCTGTTTCACAGAGGAAGACCGCACTGTAGTTCCTTCTCTAAATCCTCGCACAAACGAAAAAATGGCTGACATCGAAATAAGTGTCCAAGGAATAGAAAAGCAACTGGAATCACTCAACAGAGGAAAGTCCACTGGACCTGACGGGATACCAATTCGATTCTACACAGAGTACGCGAAAGAACTTGCCCCCCTTCTAACAGCCGTGTACCGCAAGTCTCTAGAGGAACTGAAGGTTCCAAATGATTGGAAAAGAGCACAGGTAGTCCCAGTGTTCAAGAAGGGTCGTCGAGCAGATGCGCAAAACTATAGACCTATATCTCTGACGTTGATCTGTTGTAGAATTTTAGAACATGTTTTTTGCTCGAGTATCATGTCGTTTTTGGAAACCCAGAATCTACTCTGTAGGAATCAACATGGATTCCGGAAACAGCGATCGTGTGAGACCCAACTCGCTTTATTTGTTCATGAGACCCAGAAAATATTAGATACAGGCTCCCAGGTAGATGCCATTTTCCTTGACTTGCGGAAGGCGTTCGATACAGTTCCGCACTGTCGCCTGATAAACAAAGTAAGAGCCTACGGAATATCAGACCAGCTGTGTGGCTGGATTGAAGAGTTTTTAGCAAACAGAACACAGCATGTTGTTATCAATGGAGAGACGTCTACAGACGTTAAAGCAACCTCTGGCGTGCCACAGGGGAGTGTTATGGGACCATTTCTTTTCACAATATGTATAAATGACCTAGTAGATAGTGTCGGAAGTTCCATGCGGCTTTTCGCGGATGATGCTGTAGTATACAGAGAAGTTGCAGCATTAGAAAATTGTTGCGAAATGTAGGAAGATCTGCAACGGATAGGCACTTGGTGCAGGGAGTGGATCTGATCCTTAACATAGACAAATGTAATGTATCGCGAATACATAGAAAGAAGGATCCTTTATTGTATGATTATATGATAGCGGAACAAGCACTGGTAGCAGTTACTTCGGTAAAATATCTGGGAGTATGCTTGCGGAACGATTTTAAGTGGAATGATCATATAAAATTAATTGTTGGTAAGGCGGGTGCCAGGTTGAGATTCATTGGGAGAGTCCTTAGAAAATGTAGTCCATCAACAAAGGAGGTGGCTTACAAAACACTCGTTCGACCTTCACTTGAGTATTGCTTATCAGTGTGGGATCCGTACCAGATCGGGTTGACGGAGGAGATAGAGAAGATCCAAAGAAGAGCGGCGGGTTTCGTCACAGGGTTATTTGGTAAGCGTGATAGCGTTACGGAGATGTTTAGCAAACTCAAGTGGCAGACTCTGCAAGAGAGGCGCTCTGCATCGCGGTGTAGCTTGCTCGCCAGGTTTCGAGAGGCTGCGTTTCTGGATGAGGTATCGAATATATTGCTTCCCCTACTTATAACTCCCGAGGAGATCAAGAATGTAAAATTAGAGAGATTAGAGGGCGCACGGAGGCTTTCAGACAGTCGTTCTTCCCGCGAACCATACGCGAGTGGAACAGAAACAGAGGTAATGACAGTGGCACGTAAAGCGCCCTCCGCCACACACCGTTGGGTGGCTTGCGGAGTATAAATGTAGATGTAGATGTAGAAGATGGAACCGGCGTTCCTACAGCGGCAGCTGGAGGAACTCGGCTTCCAGACTCGCCACGTCGGCCTGATGAGATCCCCCAGGACCCTCAGGGACATTCTTCCCTTGTTCCATGTGGTTTTGGTCGACAATGTCGTACCCGGAAAATTTTTCAGGTAGAAAACATTGCCGATTTCGACGTGAAAGTCGAGCCACTCCGCGCAAAAGGCAGACGAGGCCAGTGCTTCAACTGCCAGCGCACGGACCACGCGGCAAAGTTTTGCAGGATGCCTGTACGCTGCTGCAAGTGCGCCGAGGAGCACCCGTCCCGGGACTGCCCCGAGAAGAAAGAAGACCGACCGACGTGCTGCAACTGTAACGGGGACCACGTCACCTGTTACCGGGGATGCACCGCATTCGAGAGCGGGAAGCGCACTAGCCGCGTAAACGCGAGCCGCAGCTTCGCGGACGTAGTTAAGGGGAAGCCGGCCGCCCCCGCCGAGAAGCCACGGCCGCTGGCAGGGGAGGCCGCACCGACACCGCAGCCGTCGCAGCTGCCCTCGCCCGCGGCACCACCTGCAGTCTGGGATGCCGGCTTGCCGGCGCACTCGGCTGTAGGAAGGGTTGTCGCCCGCGCAGGGCGTTCCCAGCACGCCGCTCTGCTGCCGACTACGGGAAACGTCGCGAAGGAGTCAAACCTTCCCGAAACGGCTCCACCCCCAGCAGGGCGAGTTTCGCCAATTCCTACGCGGTCGACATTTGCCTTGTGCAGGAGACCTTCCTCACACCCGGGGTCGACGTGCGAGCAGCAAATTTTTGCTGCTACCGAGATGACAGAACCAACCCACGGGGGCGGCACTGCCATCTACGTGAAGAAGTCACTGCGCCACCACCGGGCTCAAGTGCCGGCGCTCAACGCGCTGGAGGCCACAGGAGTGGCCGTCAACACCACCGCCGGAAAGGTTCTCTTCGTGTCGGTGTACCGGCAACCTGGCAGGCCGCTAGACGAAGCCGACTTCGACGCCCTGCTGTTGCTTGAGGGGCGAACGTTCATTGCCGGGGATTTCAATGCCAAACACACCGAATGGAATTCTCGAACTGTTAGCCGCAGCGGGCGCCGCCTCTCCTGCGTTGTTCACCTCAACGGCGCGATCACCGTGGGGCAGTTTGACCCCACGATCTTAGCTGCACGAGGACAACCGGACGTACTCGATACTGCTCTTCTGAAGGGCATCGGGCATTTCGCGACCGCCGAGACGCGTAACGACCTCCCTCCGACCACGTACCTCTCATTTTTGGCCTCGACGTGGCCGGAGCTTCTCTTCCAGACAGCCGTCCGTGCTATCGCAGGCTCGACGCCGAGCGCTTTCAGACGAAAGCCCTCCAACTGCTCGAGGACGCGCCAAACCCCACTGTGGTAGGGGCAAACGCCGCCCTACGATTCTGCAGCGGAGGAAGCCACGCCGAGGCATCGCCGAGTGCCACGAGACTTCTCGCGACAGCTACCGCGCCCTATCCTGGACGCGATCACTGAGAAGAACCGACTGTTTCGTGAATGGCAGCTCACTCGCCAACCAGACACGAAGTGCAGCTTAGACCGCATGAGACGGGAAATTAAGGCAGCAGTTGAGCAACACCGGAACCAGGAATGGGAAGACCTTGTGTCTACCCTCAATCCTGAGGATGGCAGTGGATGGAGGATGGTAAAGTCCTTCCTACTCCGGCGACAGCGAATACCGCCTTTACAGGTCGGGAACGACATCGCCTGCTACCCCGACGCGAAAGCCAGCGTCCTGGCTGACGCATTTGCAGCGAACTTCACACCGGTGGCCGACGCCATCGACGACGACCACATACGGCGTGTCCACGAGCCACTACCAACCTTCCGCGCCGCAAGGGAGGAAGGCGACGTTATCGAGCCGATAACGGAGGAGGAAGTTGCTGTGCACCTTCGCTCGCTGAACCCCAAGGAAGCTGGAGGCAGCGATGGCGTCAAAAACCTCCTGCTGAAGAACGTACCGCCGGGCTTACACCGGCAACTTGCCGATGTTTTCAACGAGATTCTCCGATCAGATGTCTACCCCTCTGCGTGGAAACACGCGGAGGTCGTGGCCATTCTTAAATCCGGCAAGGACCCACGCCAGGCATCGAGCTACCGACCCATCAGCCTGCTCCCGTTCCTCTCGAAAGTTTTCGAGAGGCTGTACGCGAGAAGACTGATGCGACACGTTACCCAGGAGGGCATCATACCGGACGAGCAGTTCGGGTTCCGAGAAGAACGTGCCACTTCCCACCAGCTCTTGCGGGTGGTGGAACCGGCGATGAGGGCACTGGAAACAAGGGAATTCTTTGGGGCAGTGTTCCTCGACGTCTCCCGAGCGTTTGACTCGGTGTGGCACGACGGTCTCGAGTTCAAACTTTTTGAACAAGGGATACCGACGTCCCACATGACGCTGCTGCGGTCGTACCTGTCCGAACGAACCTTCCACGTGAGGGCTGACGACGGTACGTCCACAGACCGGCAGATACGTGCAGGGGTGCCGCAGGGGTCGGTTCTCGGCCCCTCGCTGTACTCCCTGTACGCTGCGACGTGCCGAAAGTGGCAGAAATCGAACTGGCGCTGTATGCTGATGATACAGCCCTGTTCAATAGCAGCATGAACGCCCACGTGCTGAAAAACCGCCTCCAACGCGGGTGCGACGCCTTGGACTCATGGGCAACAAAGTGGCGTCTGAAATTCAGCGCCACAAAGAGCCAGGCAGTCGTCTTCACGCGAAGACTTCTGCCGCCGGGGCTTACGCCAGTCGAAATCCTGCGAGAACCTATCCCGTGGGGTGGAACGGCGAAATACCTAGGGGTTACCCTAGACCGCAGGCTCACCTGGAAGCAACACATCCGTGACGTGAAAGGGAGAGCAATAGGACGCCTTCGCGCCCTGTATTCGCTGCTAAACCCACAGTCGTCATTGTCACCGCAACACGGCATCACGCTTTACCTAAGATTGGTTCGCCCACTGTTAGAGAATACGGCCGTGGTCTGGGGTAAAGCCGCAATTGCTCACATTGTGACTCTGCAGAGGATACAGAACCGCGCCCTGAAGACTGCTATGCATCTTCCGAGGCGCTTCTCAACGCGCCAACTCCACGAGGACACCGGGATCCTGACTCTCCGAGACAGGTTTCGCGCCATCGCCAGGAAGTTCTACGAGAAGACGGGACGCTCCCGCAACCGACTCATCCGTGGACTGGGCCAACAACCTCATCACAGGCCAACCACGCGTTGGCCTGACCTGCTGAAGGATTAAGTTTTACTAATCCCTCACCAGAGTGTGTTTTTCTTTATTTCAGGTTATACCAGCCAGGACCAATCAACAAGAGCGGTAATATATGTTTCTCTCTTTTACAGGAACCTCAGGAATGACAAATTTTTGTCTAAACTGCACCACCTCGAGCCAAGGATAGGCTCGTCTTTTCAGCGTCAGCGACCGTCGCGGAGAACAGTCGCTAGGACTCTTCCGTTTCCCACTTGACAGATCGTAAAAATACCGCAGTTAAGCGTTATCTCTGAGTTGATACAGCAACGGAGAAATTAACAAATCCGATTGCGACAAGAATCTGTAATCATTGAATTATCTTCGGAAGCAGATGAGATACGATCTTCACAGGTGTCGCTCGCGACCTGACGAAGAAGAGGTACGTCGTCTTAGATTGTAGTGCTAGCTGAATAACAAGCTTATCCAACATTAAATTGGTCGTTCTACTGAAAGAGTCTCACAGAATTGTAGTGCCGGCCTTAGTGGCCGAGCGGTTCTAGGCGCTTCAGTCCGGAACCGCGTGACCGCCACGGTCGCAGGTTTGAATCCTGCCTCGAACGTGGATGTGTGTGATGTCCTTAGGTTAGTTAGGTTTAAGTAGATCTAAGTTCTAGGGCACTGATGACCTCTGCTGTTAAGTCCCATAGTGCTCAAAGCCATTTAGAATTGTAGTGTTATCAGAAAACTTTTAGAAGCTTATGTTTTTTTTTTCCCTGAAATTTATTTCCCTTTCCGAAGTTTTCTTCTCTATAACTGCTTTCCCATTGTACGGAGCGAATACGAAGCGGCGGGGACGTTGGGTACACTAGAACCACGTGTGACTCGTTTCTCAGTTACTGCCTCCGTTACATACCCTTCGGTTCATAATTGCATTCCGACGTTTGTACAAGTTGTGTAACACCAGAAATAAGTAACATCTCATATGAAAAAGTTAAGTTTTAACGAATTTTTAGTTCTACTAAATTCTTTAAACTCTTACCAAAAGTACTAAGAGACATATAGTTTATGAGCTGGGACATCATTCAGGGAGAAATATACTGACGGAGGAAAAATCGTAATACCACAAAAACAGTTAATGAAGAGTAACGAAATTTGTGGAACAAATTTGTCTAGGTAACATACTGAAGTGATTAACGCTTCAAGATCACAGGTTAAGCGCGAGATAAGCCATTGAAAATGTGATATGCTGGTATATTAATAACGAGTGTTACCGGCAGAATCTTGAATGAAAGCATGCAAACGTCCTTGCGTTGCGCTCTGCAGGTGCTGGATGTTAGTTTCTGGGCTGGAGTTGGCTCTGAGCACTATGGGACTTAACATCTGAGCTCATCAGTCCCCTAGAACTTGGAACTACTTAAACCTAACTAACCTAAGGACATCACCCACATCCATGCCCGAGGCAGGATTCGAACCTGCGACCGTAGCGGTCGCGCGGTTCCAGACTAAGCGCTAGAACCGCTCGGTCAGCCCGGCCGGCGGCTGGAGTTGGTCGGTCAGTACAGGGACGGTTAACGCTGGTTATGGATGACGCTGGAGCTGTTATGTGATGATATCTCACATGTGCTCGATTGCAAACAGATGTGGTGATCGAACAGACCATGGCAACATGTCGACACCCTGTAGAGCGTGTTGGGCTGCAACAGCGGTATGTGGGTGAGCGTTATCCTATTGGAAAACACGCCGTGGAATGCTGTTGATGAATGGCAGCGGTCCGAAACAAACGACTGCAGTGAGAGTGCGTGGGATAACCTCAAGAGTGTTCCTGCTGCCGTACGAAATCCCATCCCACTCCATAACTCCAGGTGTAGGTCCAATGTGTCTATCACACAAAAAGATTGGTGGCTGATGTCAGCTCGTCTCCTCCTAACCAACACACGGCCATCGCTGGCATCGAGTCAGAACAGGCTTTCATCGAAAAATACGACAGACCTGCACCCTGCCCTCCAGTGAGCTCTCGCTTGAATCTACTGAAGCCACAAATGGCAGTGGTTTGCGGTCAGTGGAACGCACGTTACAGGGTATCTGGCTCGGACCTGACCTTCAAGTAACCAATTTGTAACAGTTATTTAGATGCAGTACGATGCGCCAGAGCCACACGCCGAATACGACGGTCTTCCCTCGCGGTAGTCCCACGTGGCAGTCCGGATCCCGCGGTCTTCTCGCGACCGTACAGTTGGTGAACACCGCTGTCAGCAGTCATGTACGGCGTCCACATTGCTGCCGAGTCTTTCTGTAATATCGCAGAAGAAACGTCCAGCTACTCGTAGCTCTGCTGCACGACCTCGTTCAAACTCAGTGACCTATTGGTAATAGAGTCTTTGTCGCCTTGAAGGCATACGTGACTAATGTCAGCTCACCACATCGAATCTCTGATGTAACTAACGCTCACGGCCATTACAGCATGTATTTAAAGCAAACCTGATTTACATCCACAAAGTGGCGCTGCCCGTTTCACTCTTACAGAAGGGTCCAAAATAAATGTATCCACTGTTTAAAAGTCTATAACTTGTAAACTAATTGACGGAGTTGTCTCATTTTCGGTGAAAGTGTAGCTAAAAGTCGAACTTAAAGAAATCACTGTAGGTGTTCGAAATGGTCACCATTAACATCCACACACAAACGATGCCACTGAACTGCAGCACGAACTACTGACTGCAACGTGTTCAGTTGGATATTTACACATGAATGTACGAGGATTCTTGAAGTTCATCCAATGTGCGTGGCTTTTGCCGATAAACGACGTCCTTTAGTGCTCCCCACATGTAAAAGTCCAGAGGAGTTAGGTCTGGGGAACGTGGTGGATACTCCACAGCACCTCTACGGCCTATCCATCTTCCTGGTAGATTTTCGTCGAGATACGCCCTAACACGATTTTGGTAGTGGGCTGGGGCACCATCTTGCTGAAAGTAAACTCTTCCGTCTCCATACAAGTCTCGGATGGCAGATAAAATGGATGTCTGAAGCTTCTGAAGGTACACCTCACCGGAAACTGTGCCGTCAAAGAAGACTGGCCCAATCAAGCCCCGGTAAGACAACCCACACCACCCATTTACTCCTGGCAAATTCACGGCTTTGTCTACATGGACGTTCGGATTTTCGGCGGGCCAGTAGATGCAACTGTGGCGATTTGCTGTACCATTGAGTTTGAACTGTGCCTCATCAGACCACACAATCATCTCTGCAAACTCTTCATCGTTGCGCACCATGATGGGTCGTCCTCATTCATTGTGTGTAGCAATCGTGGGATGTAGCACTTCCACTTTGCTGTCTTCAAAATTCACCGAACACTTGAGCGACTGACTCCAGTTTCACGAGCACACTGTCTCACAGACTTCTGTGGTGAGCGAGTGAATTGTTGTAACACACGACGGGAGTTAGCTGGACTTGTTAACAGCCTTCGGCTTCAAATTTGTCTCGAATGCGACGAATCGTTAAACGTGTCGGTGGCTCCGTTTGATACTCATTTCGCCATTGCCGTTGAACCTCATTAATGTTTTCTTACTTAAAATACCGCTTCAAAACTTACTTCCTTTCGTCGAATGTAAGCCTTGCGCCAGCCATGTTTACTCGAGTAACTGGTGCAACTAAGAACAAAACACTGACTATTTGGCGACTGTCATCTGACAAAACAAAACAACGCAATACAACGCTTGTGTGGCGATTGCCGGAACTACAAACTATTACACTACCAAAGATGAGACAACTCCGTCAATTAGTTTGCCAATTATGGACTTTTAAACAGTGGATACATTTTTTGGACCTCTCTGTATACGTCTGGTGCGAAATTTGAATAGACGTCACCTTTCCGATGCAGGAAAACGCCTACCAATTTTCGTTTATGGCACTCATTATTGGTGCTGCGTTTTTTTTTTTTTTTTTTTTTTTTTTTCGGTCAGAGTATTATGGATCCATCGCGAAGGAAACTTGTTCTAAGGCCTGCTCTCGCACGTACATATGGTGTATCATCGTGGTGCTCAAACAAATCGTGACACTCATTACAAACGTAAGGGAAATGGTAGCGAGTCATATAGTTCGCATCACCAAATTTTCCTTTTGTCTTCGTGTTCAGTTAAACATATATCGTCCTGGTTCGGCGCTCCTGGTTCGGCACTTAGCATGTTACTATTTCTAAAACATTTTGGAACCATTATAGATGTGTTACGGGGATGCGGTTATAATTCGTTCAGTTAATCACACTGATGCCAACGAAACCTGTACTTTCAGTAATTTTGACCATTTTGATAATTTTAACTAATTTGAAGTGCACAACGGTTCAAATGTGTCTGTCTGAATTCCTAAGGGAGCAAACTGCTGAGATCATCGGTCCCTAGACTTACACACTACTCAAACTAACTTATGCTAAGAACTACACACACACACGCCCATGCCCGAGGGAGGACTCGAACCTACGGTGGCAGAGGCCGCGCAATCAGTGACATGACGCCACTAACCGCGCGGCCACTCCGCGCGGCTGCCCAACGGTAAACCTTTAGTTTTCTTCTTGGCAGAATTGTGCTACGCAAATAATTTTGAGATATAGTTCGAATCATATCCCTGTGTTTTTGTTTTAGACAAGTTTGGAAACAGATCGGGAGAGCTGTCGCACAGACAGTAGAGGGCGAATCACAACTCACCGTCTTCATTCCAGGCGCCTTCCACCTGGTAAGCACTCGAACCCGTCCCCAGCATGAAGCCATCGGGGAAGCGGTTGACGGCGGTCTGCGCATACCCAAGAGCCAGCGCAGCGGCGGAGAAGACAACAGCCGCCCACATCGCGATAGCCGCTTGCAGCTCTCTCGGCTGATACACGTATATATATATAGGCCTATACGTACACGGTTTGAATAGCTTGATTACCCCATCATCATCTTTGTTCACAGACAACGAGATAATATTCTGTTCGTCAAATGGTCATGTGCCGATAAATGTACAAAATAGAGTGGAGAAGGATTTCTTTTATGATATCGAAAACAGGAGGTGTACACTTAAGCTGTGCGTCAGCGAATTGGTTACTGAGGTCACCACTAGGATTATTATTGACAAAAAGAAAAAAAGCTCTTCATTATATCGTTCCAACTAACAGCTACAACTCGCTGTTGTTACTACCCAGAGTGAGTTATTTTTAAGTGCTGTAGACAACGGCTCGTTGATGTCCCACGGATAGCGTCTGTATTGCCAGTGATACACAGAAGCGCGCTTGGAATGAAATTGAATTTGGCAGTCTCCCTCAGTGACCTTATCTCATGATATCGGTTATCTGGTAATTAACTCTGCCTCTTTTCAGCGACTGCAGAACTTACCAGTATCGGTGTGTGCTACTTCACAGAGTTTCTGACATATTGTAGAAGCTGTTCGAATCTTGTCGGCTCAACTTCTGATGCAGCTACAGCTACATCAAACAAAGGTGCTCCTGACAACGTTTCGATGTGGTTGTTGATCGTCCTAATTTTTTGTACAGCGTTGGGCTGAATGAAATCAGAAGTAGTCTCTCATTGAGTCTTGAGTTTCGTGGATGATCTGGCGATCCACTATTGGCTTACAGCAGGGCCGGCCGCGTGCAGTATGTGCGGGCATCAGTCGGGGCTGTCACTCGCCTTTGTTCGGTCCTTCTCGGAAGTACCCGTAGCAGCTCGACATTTCACCGAGTACTGCGATGGCCACTTTTCAGTCGACACAGCTCTTCGAATTCGGCAGGACTGTGCTGTCAGCGATGTTTAACCTTCGCTATTCATTCGTGGTACCACGGACGAAGCCCAGTGACTGTTTGCACAAAAAGAGGCAGTGTAGAAATCTATCGTCACAGTCCTTTAAAATGAATGGGAGTGACAGGATGGGACATCTCAATTCGCATGACAACAGGAACTGCACATTTGCTATGAAGCGACATTACAGTACTATGGAGAAGGATTCTAAAGATATAGTAGACAATAAAAGAACAAAATATTGTAACGATCGACAGACGGAATTCATTGTTCTGTAAGTAAAAAGAAACGGCTTGTGCTAAATTTGCAGGCCTGGAGCACGTGAAGAAATTGGTCGAACGAATAGTAAAATTTCTGAAATCGCACACATTATTCCATTGTTAATGACAACCATTTACGGTGGAAAAGAACGTGGAGACGTCGTGAGTCGCTGCAAAGTGCGTTGGTTAAGTCAAGGGGCATGACTGGAACGATTTTTCGATGTAAAACTCGATATTGTTGAATTTATGAAGGAAACGAAGGAACGAAAATTGGAACTTCCGGAATGGATTGCAGACTTCGCATTTTACGAGGACTTGACTGCACACCACCCACAGTAAGTAAGATAACTTCGTTCTTATCTGATGGGAGCGCATTTAAAAAGAAAATCGTGTAGTAGAATGGACACATTTTGACAAATACAAATTCACTGACATTGAAGAATACGCGAGATTTGGAGAATTCATTGTGGTTTTGAAAGAATTACAAGTATAGTTTTATAAACTTTTTGAGGACAACCTCAGTCTCACACCTGTTTCCTTGCTATTTTTTGGACCGTTTGCCATTTCAGCTGAAAGCGCCACTGTTCATGTGCCCATGCAGCTAATTGACCTGCAAGGTAATTCCAGTTTTAGTGACAATTACTTTTAACGTTAAAACTGTGCAGCACGTCTACGTTGCCTTCCTCAGGTAGCGTTTCCAAGTCTACATGACGAGGCCGCAAAAGTGCTATATCATTTCGTTCGACATATTTGCGTGGCAGACTTTTTTCAATTATAAAACTAAATAACTCATAATTATGTGGCAACTTGAGGGCGAAACTCCATAAAATTGTCTGCATCTGCCCGTATGACGACAGTTTGCACCAGATAAAAATTATATGATGTTTTTAATGCGACAAAAATAATTATATATTACTGAAAATTTGTTTTGTTTCTGCCCTCTGTTGTTGAGAAATGCTAAGGCGGCCAACGTTTTAAATTCCATTGCGGGATGTTTCGAGGATGTGGATGGGGACTATGAACACGTGACTCAGTGTGTCGGTTACTCTGAAACTAGGAAAGAAACATAGGCGGCAAAAGAACTCATTTACTTTTAAAATAATATATCTAACATAAATGACGTTCTATTTTTAATTCTGGATATTTATTACAGTTTCAAGACATTTTCGCAAGAGCCTATATTAAATTTTTCACTCTTGTAATTTTTGAATGGTTTTTGCCTAAGGCGGCCATGGTCAATGTAGGACGTTTTGTGCATGTGGGTGGGAACTGAGGTGAAGTGAGTGACCATGCATCCTGACTGTGCTAAAATTAGAAATGGAACATAATTTAATAATTTTACATTTATTTCTAAAATCTTATTTGTGACATGAGCGAAATTTTCTACTAAATCTTGGTTTTGATTTAGAATTTCATAAAAATTTTCACAAGTTCCCATATTGAATTACACACTCTGAATTGCACACAGTGTTTCAGTTTTAAGTGAAGTTTTTTCCGATGTCCACATAGTATTCAACAACGAAATCACTTGTTCTGAAGGTGCGGTTGACCCCGACAAACCGAGTACATATTGGACGATGGCCAGGCGGTTTGTGTGCGGCATGCGCTGTTCATTAAGGTTTTTGAACACCTCTAACCACCGTTCCTCTGTGCTGCTCTTCATATCTTTCCATGTCTTCAGAACATTGTGACTGACGTAAGTAGGGGGACAAGGTTCGTGCCACCCCACTCTCCATTGTTGCCAAATTTATTCAAGATGGCGGCGATGACGTCATCCAAGATGGCAACATGTAGACTTGGCAACATCGCATGACGTCATCCAAGATGGTGGATTTTGGCGGAAGAATAGTCCAATTGTGCTACGTCCACTAACCTAACCTCAAGAAAAAATGAAGGGAAGTTTGAATTTTGGCAGAAAATAGGCCAATTATGCTACGTCCACTAACCTAAGCCTCCAGAAGAAAAAATGGCGGCAAGTTTGAATTCCAACATGAAAATGCATGCAAAGACCGCACTTGGCTTTATTATTATTATTCATTATTATTGATTATCATTTATTAACATTCATTATCATTCACTATTATTTATTATTATTTATTATTATTTATTATTATTGACCTGCCTCCACTAGAAAATTCCCTTCAAATTCAAATTCCAACATGATAATGGCTGCAAAACCTTACTTTTGTTTACTATTCATTAATTATCATTTATTAACATTCATTATCATTCATTGTCATTTATTATTATTCATTATCATTTATTATCATTTATTATCATTCATTATCATTCATTATCATTTATTATTATTGTTATTATTAATATTTATTATTATAGACCTACATATACTAGAAAATTGCGCCAAATTAAAATTCCAACACAATAGTATCTCGAAAACTGTACTTCTATGTATTATTATCATTTATTATTTATTCAAGATGTGCGATTTTCTCGACGAGAAATCCATTTTCCTTACATCCACAGCAAAAATCTATCACAAGTTCAAATACCAACACGTACGAACTTTCTCCCTCACTTATCTTTTGTCACTGGTCGCCTATCATAATCGCGTCAAATAATGAACTGCTCTTATAGTAACGTAAGTCATGTCCTTTGATTTTGCAGGTGGGGAGGGACTGAAGACTTTATTTCAAGCAGTAGGGTCATCACTTGTTCTCCAACACAGTCACCACACACATCTTTGATATCGCAGTGCAGTCACCACGACGTCCACGCTCCAACTGAATTAGTTCAAATCCTCGCCACCCCCAGGCCAGCGCGCGGAAACACTGCCTACGCCTGTCACGTGACGCGGCCAGCTACTAGCGCGTGGGGGCGGTGGGGGGGGGGGGAGGGCGAGCCCAGCGATCGCTCCCACGTCATAAACATGTTTTTGCTGGACACGCTGGAACTTGTTGAGTTTGATGTCACAGCGGCCCCTTGTCTGCTCATCACGTGTATTCGTCGCCTCTGCACCTTTCCCACCAAAATAACTGTACAATCACTACGCCGCCGCCCCGCTTACGTCACACACCCTCCATACACGCGACGGACATAGCCTTCTGTAAATACCTGGAAAATGACTCTTTATTTCAGACATTACGGTCATGCAGGTGTGTTCCAACTGACTTCTCCATGCTCACACAGCGAAACTCCAGAGGGCAGCTGACGTACGCACGGCCGGCTGAGCCCGCTCCATCAGCAGCTCATTGGCCAGCTGACGCCAAATGACCAACGGTGCCTGCACAGCCCCACGGCCAGCGCGCCAGCTAGGCGGCGAGCGGCGCCTAAGGGTCGCGCCACAAACGGCCAGCCTCAGAGTCCGACTACGTAAACATCTTTCCGCTCCCGCGAGCACTTAACGCCGGACACGATGGAACCTGTCGACCGGGTGCCGTACAAAGGATGCATTTGGCGCCAGTTTGACCGACAGTGTAATCCACCATGACCGTATAACAGCGCGTTTGCTCATCGCGAGAACGCTCGCTAAGTCATTCTCACCACCCCGCTATATTAAATAATTCAATTTACGATTTCATATACGTATGCAAACGTGTTCAACTCCCTAATTTCAACTACTTTTCGAGGACCAGACCGCCACCTCCTCCTCCTAGGAACCAGCGTCAAGCTTGAAATCTGCCAGTAAACAAAGCTCACTTGTGCTTCCGCCACCAACCGCGAGGCGTGCATGTGCAAAGAGATACAGAAAGCAGAGCAAACGCTCTCCGAATGTGGAGGTGACTGGATACACCTTGGTTACATTTAGAGACAATTTTAGAACACAGAACGATAACGTATGTCGCGGTTGCATGGACGGATCTGACATAAAATCGAAAGAAATACGAAAACTGATTAGTGCATAGATATAAACTAACCTAATATACACCGAAATGCGGTGACAATGAGAACGTACTTGCTTATCTTCTGGTTCGCAGGGGGGCATTTGTACATGGAGTCAAGTATGTGACAACAAGAGGAATGCAGGAAAACGGTGACTTCGAAGCGAGCCAAATAAGGAAGGCAGTCAATTTTTTCTTGTATTATAATGTTCACTGAGGTAGCAGTGATACACGCGAGTTGAATACTGTATTTGATGCTTTTCAGGAGGACACAGAATCATTCACGTCTAAACTTACTCACATCTGTGTTAAATCATAACAGAGGGTGTATGGGATGATCGATTGAGCCAGAGCTGCAACTAGGTACGATTCAAACGTTGACTCATTTATTCTAGAGAAAGACAAGTTGCTGAAGGTAGATTTTTTTTCCTAGTATTCTATTTGGATGCTTTAGTCACGTGATATAGCCAGCGTTCTAGTCGTATGCGGATACGTGTTTGGTACGTGGTTAAAAGCGCTGTCTACTTGCTATCGTTAACGGTGAATCCGTCGGTCATCAGAGGACTTCCATCTCATGTGTGATGAAGGTTGACACATTTCTCTAAATGCACTTTGATTTACGCGATCCCCACCCTGTCGCATGCTTGGTGTAAAATCGAGACTTCAGCGTCATAACTAAGTTAGCTGTGGGTATTTGTGAGGGGCTGCAATCATTGTGTACACACTTACCTAACAGACGGGTGTTTACAGTCGGTGACGGGATGACTTTTAATTTTCACATGTTGGACGCTGCTGTTATACGTATCTGTTTGCTTGTAGGATGTACCGGCTGCTAATAACTATAATTTTTTATATAGACCTGATGGAGTAATAGTGTTACTTCTGACTCGTGATCTGGTGTGATCATTGGGCACTAGACGTGTCCGCAGGGCTATATTGGGCTCGTATGATAGAAAGGAAAAGTTTTACGATTGGGGTAGAGATAGCTCAGCGTAAGGTGACCGGGGAGAAGGATGTATGTCTGACAGGACGGAAAAATAAGCGATCTAAGGTTATTGCCCGTTTTTAAGTGCTGAACATTCTAGTCTCAGGAGTGTGTGTTTATGTTCTCTCGCTCTCTCTCTCTCTCTCTCTCTCTCTCTCTCTCTCTCTCTCTCTCTCTCTCTCTCCTACTGGAACCTTCGATGCACCGATCATGGACTCTAGAACAATACTTTACACATGATAGATTGGATGATTTGCTTAAAAATCTATCGAACTACGTTGTGTATAAATATCGCTCCATTCTTGTTCTTCTTAACTGTATGCTACTAAATTAAGGGTCTTTGAGATCTATTACTCTAGATCGATATGCTGTGCTAAGCTCCAAGACTTGGTTACATTTCCAGAAATGTGGTGCACTTGGATGGATTAGGACTATGAGAGCTCTATTCAGTCAAGAGAGGTGAAGTGTAGCTGTATTCATCTGCTCGGTTGAGGAATAATTGGGTAGCGATGTTGCGGGGTAGGTAGGTCAATGCCGAGGTGAGGATGGTCTTTTAATGTAAGAGGACTAGATAGCTCTGCGACCGCCATATGCAGAGAGATTGATCGAGTACTATGCGTGAGGTCTTAGAAATATGTATATCGTTGCCTGGTGTAATTTGATTGTCTTTATGTGTTCGACAATTAAGTGTGAATGGACGTGCTGAGCAGTCATCTATGAATGGTCGCAATGATACTTGCAAAGTAGAGGATGTATGGTTTAGCTGTCACATGATTGGCCAGTGTTGGACTTACTGTAAAATTTTTCACGATATCAGCTGTGATGGATAATCTTACAGTAGATCAGTGGTGTCTTATCCATCGCATCTGTGCATTGGGCACGACATAATGATTGACTGACAATGTTTGCTTGAGTTGGGGGAGAAATTTTGGTTGATGGACCCCAACTTCCAGGGTTGCTAGCACCGGAAACGGTGATCATGTACTTGTGTGCAAAAATGACCAATCACTAGAAATTGAATGCAGAGTTATAAACTATTCGGTCACTACGACATATGAGTTTAAATGTAGAGGTGGTCAATCACTTTCGAGGGAAGTGGCTACAATGCCAGCAGGCTCTTCTTTTTTCCTTGTGTTGTGGGTGTTCTTTATTTAAAATCATTCAATGTTATGCTATCGACTGTAAGAATATGATTTATAAGGAGCAAGGTATAGTTTCCTGTGAGAGACCGTGCATCAGTCCGTGTTAATGTCTGTTTAGAATCAGACAATGACTTCGAAGTCGCGGCAGAAAGACGAAATGCTCGGTAGTGTGCAAAAGCATGTTAAAAAACACTGCTTGAACAAGGGCCAGAGGCAGCTTCTCATTCACTTAGAGTATGGGTGATCAAACTTTAAAGGGGTCTCTGCAGCGTGTATGTATATTTAATATGATCTTGTTCATATAGGCATTTGTGGTTTGAGGTGTTGGATTTGGTGAGCTGTTAGGAATTCTTGGATGGTTGCACTCTGAGTTATTCGGGGGGAGTATTGTGAATTCCATTTGTCTGTGATGGAGATGGATCGCATTGGTGCGTGACTTTTTCACCGTTTGATGCTAGAGGATAAAGATGATAGGGTGTTGAGGATGTGTTGTACCTAGTTTTAGGCGTACAACATTGCGCACATTTCCGGCGAATGGTCAAAACAAGGTCCTGTTGTAGTAACTGAGATCGTTCTGTTTATAGACAAGTTGCAGAAGGTAATACTTACGTCTTTCTCCGACTTAAATTGCAGAGATCAGATGGGTGCAAATAAATGCACACTCATCCATGCTTAGAAAGGGAGAATGCTTTTTTATTATTAAGTGAGTTTTGGGAGGAGTGAATATGGTTTTATATATGCGAGTGGAAATTATCAGAGAAGGGTGAATGACGTCGGGTTGACTGGCTGGGGGAGATACTGTTTACATGTCCTGTTGGAGATGCAAGGGGAAGATAGAGATCTATGCTATTCAGGAATCCATTTGTGCACTGTATGTCGTTAGACAATAGCTGGAGAGCAGGTATAGGGTGAGCCCACTTCAGCATTCTGGTCCTGGGGCTGAGTGGACGGCTGTTTAGACGGATCGATATGTGGCTTTGACATGCCGCCGGCGGCGCTCGGACACTCGCTTTGTAAGGCGCTATGGGATTAGTCTGAGCATTTAGTACTTGTTTCGGTGGTTATTGGATTAAGAACTGTAATATTGAAGGTCACGTCCTCAGCGAGACTGCTGTGTAATTGAGTAAGTGTGTTTACGTATTTGAAGATATGTTTCGCGAATGGTGATGTTAAGTTGATGGCGCAGTTTAGCTACCACTGTAAAAAAATAGCTGTCTGCTGCTGAAAGAAGGAAAGAAAGAAAGAAAGGGATGACCTTGCCCCCAGACCTGATGGATGAGTTATTAGATAAGAGCAAGTGATAGTTGAATGATGCTGTGTGTTCGGATATAGGAGTCTCTAAACGGCGGGGCGAGATTTTTCTTTATGTGGAAATTTATGCAATCTATAGACAGTGATATTCGATCGCTAGTGACAACAGTTAAGAGCGGAAAAATTGGTACAAATCGAGCTCTGGTAGAATGTTGCAACAATGGTAATAATATTTAATTGATGGTGGAGGTGGTAAATATGGACCAGGCTTTGAATATTGGTGTGAGTGTCGTATGTGCTTGATGCTTTGTATAAAAGTTTTTTGAGTCTTTAATTGCGTTTGGTATTTCTGAGTGGGTGTAAAATTAATTTTACTGTTGAAAGTGCGAGAAAGATGAGTTGATTGGTGTTTAGATAGAGGCTACGTTTGTAATTCGAAAAGAGGGGATGAGAATGGTAAATTGATTGAAGGGCATGGTTTGTGGGGTGATATATGAGTGTCAAGATAGGGTTGAGGACGTTTGCATATGTTGATGGTGGAACGGGTGTGAGGTTAGGTGTGGTGGGAGGTGAAAATTAGATCTTATTTTAAAAAAATGTTGTAAAATAAAAATAATTTCGAGAATGTTTTTAGATGGCTGGTCACACGACGAGGCGAGAGCAGGGATGTGTGTGTGTAAAATTAATTTTACTGTTGAAAGTGCGAGAAAGATGAGTTGATTGGTGTTTAGATAGAGGCTACGTTTGTAATTCGAAAAGAGGGGATGAGAATGGTAAATTGATTGAAGGGCATGGTTTGTGGGGTGATATATGAGTGTCAAGATAGGGTTGAGGACGTTTGCATATGTTGATGGTGGGACGGGTGTGAGGTTAGGTGTGGTGGGAGGTGTAAATTAGATCTTATTTTTAAAAAAAATGTTGTAAAGTAAAAATAATTTCGAGAATGTTTTTAGATGGCTGGTCACACGACGAGGCGAGAGCAGGGATGTGTGTGTGTAAAATTAATTTTACTGTTGAAAGTGCGAGAAAGATGAGTTGATTGGTGTTTAGATAGAGGCTACGTTTGTAATTCGAAAAGAGGGGATGAGAATGGTAAATTGATTGAAGGGCATGGTTTGTGGGGTGATATATGAGTGTCAAGATAGGGTTGAGGACGTTTGCATATGTTGATGGTGGGACGGGTGTGAGGTTAGGTGTGGTGGGAGGTGTAAATTAGATCTTATTTTAAAAAAAAATGTTGTAAAGTAAAAATAATTTCGAGAATGTTTTTAGATGGCTGGTCACACGACGAGGCGAGAGCAGGGATGTGTGTGTGTAAAATTAATTTTACTGTTGAAAGTGCGAGAAAGATGAGTTGATTGGTGTTTAGATAGAGGCTACGTTTGTAATTCGAAAAGAGGGGATGAGAATGGTAAATTGATTGAAGGGCATGGTTTAGTTAAAGGACTGTGTAATGTCGTGTGAGGAGCAATGCGCAGTGTGCTACAGTGTCATAGGAGGTAAAGACATGTGCTGCTATGATGTGTCTAGCGAATGGAGGCTGCGCTTTGGAATTATGTTACGTTGATATAAAGTTGACTTTCACCCACGTTCGGTGGTCGCGGCTCGGGATCGCGGTCCTGGACGGACGTATGTGTGTGCTTTGACCGCTGACGAGCGCGTTGACCGCGCCAACTAGCGCTTGCGGAAGCCGAGCAGGGGCTGTGCGAGGTCTGAAATCAGACGGATGGGTGACTTGACGATCCTGTGGGCAGGGTGGACAGCGGGGTTACCTGCGCACGTCTGCTGAGTTATTTTGCGAGCGGATCTGCAGGCTCTGCTATGCGTTATTAGGATAGTTTACGAGTACTCATCGAGTGTGTCAATGAGCTATGAGCTATTCTACCAATAGACGTGAAGGCAGGTCCAGACCAGAGACGCCGGCGATATACATGAGAAGAACAATGCAGCTTTGAAATGTGTCGGCTGTCACGAGCGCTCGGAAGCTGAACTTGGCCTGAGACTCTGGAATCCCCTTCCCCGCCGACCGCACGCGCGCGCCGCCTGCCTTGAAGCGTAATCTAAGGAGCATAGGCGATATCAATGTCTTCGGTGATAGGTGCGAATGCGACTGTGTTGAGGTCATGTTTGGGGGAGGCCGAGCAGAGACTTTTGGTCGGTTTGGCAGCTGGTGGTGTTTGGGCGCGCCGGTTGCACTATTTTGCGAGCATGTCTCTGCACTGTGCGGAGCTTTATTTTGGGGGGTTTAAGAGTACAGAGCTTGTCTGCTGATATTGTGTACTGCATTATTTAAGAACTGTTTGCTATTGTGTGGTGAAATTATGAGTTGTTTACGTGTTTGTGGCCTGTGTCAGATGACCACAGTCGTATCAGTGCTTGTGTTTTGTGACAAATATACTCCACTACTAAATAAAAGGCTCCAAATAAATACAGTGCAGCCCTTCCTTGCTTCCCCGAGCAGCACAGCGCAGTGTGAGCTGTTTTTGCGCAATAACGGCAATCTGGTCAGAATGTGAGTGAGTAGAGAAATAACTGGACAAATTTATCTGTAGAGGAGTTACAGGTCTGGATTGGAATGAATATCTTGATGGGTGTGGTTGTGTTGCCAAGTGTAGTGCACTACTGGAGTTCAGAAACTGCCTTATGTCAGCCTTACATATCGAAACCTATGAGAAGTAAAAGTTTCAAAAAGATATGTCGCAAATAAATAAAGTACACTCGTTATTCCTTCCATCAGCCTATGCACTGAAAATATTTCCGAAAATTGGCAGTTGTTTGCCTATTTGGAGGTAAATGTTTTGCATTATTTACGAGCGGTTCGCATGTCTGTAGGCTGTGCTGTGAGTTATTTTTAAGTGTTTACAATTAGCAAGCGTGTGTCTAGAACATTATAAATGAGTTATGTAGGAGTGTTTTGCAGGGCTGTATGATGTGCGACATGTCGGTGTGACACATTACTCCATTCCTAAATAAAGTAAATTCGTTCCTCGGTCCATGGACCTAGTGCAGGGTGAGTCCGTTTACCAGAAACGTGTAGGAAGAGGTTGAGTGCCGGTGGCTTAGTTTGAAACAATTTTCTTAGGTTTGTGGCGGAAGCGCAAGTGAGCTTTGTTTACTGGCAGATTTCAAACTTGGCGCTGGTTCCTACGAGGAGGAGGAGGCGGTCTGGTCCTCGAAAAGTAGATGAAATTACGGAGTTGAACACGTTTGCATACGTATATGAAATTGTAAATTGAATTATTTAATAGAGCGGGGTGGTGAGATTGACTTAGTGAGCGTTCTTGCGATGAGCAAACGCGCTGTTATACGGTCATGGTGGATTACACTGTCGGTCAAACTCTGGCACCAAACGTATCCTTTGTCCGGCACGCGGTCGGCAGGTTCCATCGTATTCGAGGTTAAGTGCTCGCGAGCGCGCAAAGATGTTTACGTAGTCGGACTCTGAGGCTGGCCGTTTGTGGCGCGACCCTTAGGCGCCGCTCGCCGCCTAGCTGGCGCGCTGGCCGTGGGGCTGTGGGGGCACCGTTGGTCGCTTGACGTCAGCTGGCCAATGAGCTGCCGATGGAGCGGGCTCAGCCGGCCGTGCGTACGACAGCTGGCCTCTGGAGTTTCGCTGTGTGAGCATGGAGAAGTCAGTTGGAACACACCTGCATGACCGTAATGTCTGAAATAAAGAGTCATTGTCCAGGTATTTACAGAAGGCTATGTCCGTCGCGTGTATGGAGGGTGTGTGACGTAAGCGGCGCGGCGGCGCAGTGATTCTACAGTTATTACGCGCACGCTAGAGCAAGTCAATTAGCAGGGGTTCTAGTGCGGTCCAAACGTGCTGTTATATAGTCATGGCAGATTCCACTGTCGAGCAGACTTTGCCACCATTAGTGTAGCACTGCGTTCTCGCTCGCACAGGGACACGTGGTGGACGGTGAGCGGTCGGCACGGACAGGTTTGAACGTGGCGCCAAAAGTGTGGCAGCGAACGGTTGACCGTTGTGTGATTCAGCTCCGAGGCAGACAAGTTTGGCGGGAAACGTGCGGAGGCGACGAATACACGTGGTGAGCGGACAAGGGGCCGCTGTGACGTCAAACTCGACAAGTTCCAGCGTGTCCAGCAAAAACACGTTTACGACGTGGGAGTGATCGCTGGGCTCGCCCCCCGCGCTAATGGCCAGCCGCCTTACGTGACAGGCATAGGCAGTGTCTCCGCGTTCTGGCCTGGGGGTGGCGAGGATTTGAAATAATTCAGTTGGAGTGCGGACGTCGTGGTGACTGCACTGCGATATCAAAGTTGTGTGTGCTGACTGTGTTGGAGAACAAGTGATGACCGTACTGCTTGAAATAGTCTTCAGTCCCTCCCCCCCTTTAAAATCAAAGGACATGACTTACGTTACTATAAGATCAGTTTATTATTTGTCGCGTTTGTAATAGGCTACCAGTGAAAAAAGATAAGTGATGGAGAAAGTTCGTACATGTGATCAATTATGGTGTCGGGATTTGAACTTGTGATAGATTTTTGTTGTGGATATAAGGAAACTGGCTTTCTCGCCGAGAAAATCGCACATGTTGAATAAATAATAAATAATAATAATGCATAGAAGTACAGTTTTCGATATATTATCGTGTTGGAATTTGAATTTGGCGCAATTTTCTAGTGGATGTAGGTCTATAATAAATAATAATAATAATAATAATAAATGATGGTGAATGATAATGAATGATAATAAATGATAATGAATGATAATAAATGACAATGAATGATAATGAATGTTAATAAATGATAATTAAGGATTAGTAAACAAAAGTAAGGTTTTGCAGCCATTGGAATTTGAATTTGGAGGGAATTTTCTAGTGGATGCAGGTCAATAATAATAAATGATAATAAATAATAATGAATGATAATATATAATAATAAATGATAAATGAATGTTAAATAATGATAATCAATAATAATGAATAATAATAATAAAGACAAGTGCAGTCTTTGCATGCATTATCATGTTGGAATTCAAACTTGCCGTCATTTTTCTTCTGGAGGCTTAGGTTAGTGGACGTAGCACAATTGGCCTGTTTTCCCGCCAAAATTCAAACTTCCAGCCATTTTTTCTTGAGGTTAGGTTAGTGGATGTAGCACAATTGGACTATTCTCCCACCAAAATCCGCCATCTTGGATGACGTGATGCGATGTTGCCAAGTCTACATGCCGCCATCTTGGATGACGTCATCGCTCCCAACTTGAATAAATTTGGCAACAATGGAGAGTGGGATGGCACGAATCTTGTCGCCCTACTGACGTAATCCGAAATGTCGTTTTACCTCGTCAAACAGTCCATTTTCAGCTATTGTAGTTGCCATCGTTGGCATCTGCACAATTAAATGTTGGTATGTCTGCTCCACATCAACCCATTTCATACTATTTTTTAACTCATTCGAGTTATATACTTTGAATTCATTGTACTGATGAATATACTTCTGCAGGTATTTGAAGCTACGTATATGTCCGATAAAATAATTTTTATCGATTTTCCCACTCTCCACAAGACTTCTTAACTCACTTCGTATGCTCAGAGGAATTTAATCGTTTTCCAAGCACATTGTGTACTTGTTTTTGAGATCCGTAAACAAGTGGTAAACTTCCGTAAAGAAAATTTTATCTTCTTCCATCATCTTCACAGAGTCATTAAACAAAGCGGCTTGTACACGCACAAATTTTAACCGAAGCTCCGAACATTCATTAGAAAAGTATTCGTGTAGCACATCTGGGCATTTTTGTTGCGATAGAAAGTAATATTTCAATGGTACATTCATTTGCAGGACTCTCCCCACCGCTGGCAAAAGTGCAAGCTATCGTGTCTTACTATATCCCAGGATTCTTTTGTACTATATTTCTGCTTCTTCTCAAATATTTTTGAGAGCTTCTACACGTACTGTGTATACACAGAAGTGCGAATAAATTTTCGAAACAATACATTCGACGTCCATTGGTAATGAATCTGCTGATGTTTGTATAGCGTTGTGTGCAATACGCGCTGCGTTCCCCACGCCAACTATTTTTCTCCCTAAGATCTCATGAAGCTTGACGAAAACATTACATTGTCCTTCACGTTAAACTCTGCCAAAATTTGTATTGACATTATTTGCACAAATTCCAATGACTTTCTCCTTAAGCCCATGTTTTTCCCGAATGTCCATTAAAGAATCGTATATAAGAACTGCAGTTTTACAAAGGATTTTCAGGATATCTAATACTTTTACAATAGTTGCAGTCTTTAGATTAAAGAACCGCACTAGTATTGGAAATATTTTGAAGTCTTTGTGGTTTGAAGTGTCCTTACACATACAGATAAATGGAACGTCAAGTTCTGTCTACAGGTTATCTAAAGAAAAAGGCCCAATCACATTCTATATCATTGCTTCGCACTTAATTTCCCCGAGCGAAAATTCGTTTGAAACACTTTTTGAATCAATTAAGAAGTGCATTCCACCGATCTAAAACTCTGATTGTGACTTAACCGAATTGAAAGGCCACAAACCTTAAGCTCTTGCAAGCTCTTTGTAGTCAGTGACGTTTTCCTCGGGGAAATAAGTTGAGAGTGGTGAAGTACATGCAGCAGTATGCGCTCTTTTATGTTTGTCGGATGTTGAATGACGTTGTATATAGTGTTTACCGCCGGGAGCAACGGAGAACACCCCATTACACTTTTTGCACCCCACTTCTGAAGGTGTTGTAGACTTCTGTAAAAAAAAGGGAACCCCTTTTGCAATTCATTCGTGAATTGACAACTTTGTTTTTTAACAGTCGGCTGCATTGCTAAGTAAACCAAGCAAATTAGTTCACGGACCTCGGCGGAGCACGCAAACACGTGCGGACCGATCTACAACATAAATAATCTCCCGCTGAACTTCGGCGTCACCCGGAATGCTTCGTCCGGAACCTATTGTTTTTCAGGTCGCTGCCAACCTCGGAGAACTAAGAGTGGTCACCACGGGCTAACGGCAAGCCGTGTTTTACCCAGTCGTACTATATATTTATTTCTTTTTTATGTACACTAGACAACGAAAGGTACTGTACGTAATCACACTCATAAATCTTAAGTTCATATCTCGATTCGTAGTGCTTACGGTACGCGGGAATAATCTGTAGATCGTTGAATGTGAAAATCATCGGAATGCGGGACAAATTAGGCATTTTGTGAGACACTTTTATTAAGTCTTCCAGTGCGGGACGCTACGGCAGAATTCGGGACGGTCCCACAGAGTCTGGGACTGTTGGCAGCCTTAAGAAATGAGAAATATAAAACCACGTCACAAACAGTGCGACTGCACCGCCATTTACTGACACCGAGTTCACATGTTCCTCATCTTCCCCTTCCTCAGAGAGCGGTGTGGCGGTTCACCGGGCACGGCCCGCAGCCCAAATCTCATAATGAAGGTAATATAATGCAGCGTTCCATCGCCCCGTTAATGATCTACATCTACATCTACATGATTACTCTGCAATTCACATTTAAGTGCTTGGCAGAAGATTCATCGAACCACAATCATACTACATCTACATCTGCATCTACATCCATACTCCGCAAGCCACCTGACGTTGTGTGGCGGAGGGTACCCTGAGTACCTCTATCGGTTCTCCCTTCTATTCCAGTCTCGTATTGTACGTGGAAAGAAGGATTGTCGGTATGCTTCTGTGTGGGCTCTAATCTCTCTGATTTTATACTCATGGTCTCTTCGCGAGATATACGTAGGAGGGAGCAATATACTGCATGACTCTTCGGTGAAGGTGTGTTTTCGAAACTTTAACAAAAGCCCGTACCGAGCTACTGAGCGTCTCTTCTGCAGAGTCTTCCACTGGAGTTTATCTACGATCTCCGTAACGCTTTCGCGATTACTAAATGATCCTGTAACGAAGCGCGCTGCTCTCCGTTGGATCTTCTCTATCTCTTCTATCAACCCTATCTGTTACGGAGCCCACACTGCTGAGCAGTATTCAAGCAGTGGGCGAACAAGCGTACTGTAACCTACTTCCTTTGTTTTCGGATTGCATTTCCTTAGGATTCTTCCAATGAATCTCAGTCTGGCATCTGCTTTACCGACGATCAACTTTATATGATCATTCCATTTTAAATCACTCCTAATGCGTACTCCCAAATAATTTATGGAATTAACTGCTTCCAGTTGCTGACCTGCTATTTCGTAGCTAAATGATAAGGGATCTATCTTTCTATGTATTCGCAGCACATTCAACTTGTCTACATTGAGATTCAATTGCCATTCCCTGCACCATGCGTCAATTCGCTGCAGATCCTTCTGCATTTCTGTACAATTGTCCATTGTTACAACCTCTCGATACACCACAGCATCATCTGCAAAAAGCCTCAGTGAACTTCCGATGTTATCTGTCTCTCTACCATTCCACTCCCGAAGAGCGCGCGGGAAAAACGAACACCTAAACCTTTCTGTTCGAGCTCTCATTTCTCTTATTTTATTTTGATGATCATTCCTACCTATGTAGGTTGGGCTCAACAAAATATTTTCGCATTCGGAAGAGAAAGTTGGTGACTGAAATTTCGTAAATAGATCTCGCCGCGACGAAAATCGTCCTTGCATTAATGACTTCCATCCCAGCTCGCGTATCATATCTGCCACACTCTCTCCCCTATTATGTGATAATACAAAACGAGCTGACCTTTTTTGCACCCTTTCGATGTCCTCCGACAATCCCACCTGGTAAGGATCCCACACCGCGCAGCAATATTCTAACAGAGGACGAACGAGTGTAGTGTAAGCTGTCTCTTTAATGGACTTGTTGCATCTTCTAAGTGTCCTGCCAATGAAACACAACCTTTGGCTCGCCTCCCCACAATATTATCTATGTGGTCTTTCCAACTGAAGTTGTTCGCAATTTTAACATCCAGGTACTTAGTGGAATTGACAGCCTTGAGAATTGTACTATTTATCGAGTAATCGAATTACAACGGATTTATTTTGGAACTCATGTGGATCACCTCACACTTTCCGTTATTTAGCGTCAACTGCTGCCTGCCACACCATACAGCAATCTTTTCTAAATCGCTTTGCAACTGATACTGGTCTTCGGATGACCTTACTAGACGGTAAATTACAGCATCATCTGCGAAAAACCTAAGAGAACTGCTCAGATTGTCACCCAGGTCATTTATATAGATCAGGAACAGCAGAGGTCCCAGGACGCTTCCCTGGGGAACACCTGATATTACTTCAGTTTTACTCGATGATTGGCCGTCTTTTACTACGAACTGCGACCTTCCTGACAGGAAATCACGAATCCAGTCGCACAACGGAGAAGATACCCCATAGGCCCGCAGCTTGATTAGAAGTCGCTTGTGAGGAACGGTGTCAAAAGCTTTCCGGAAATCTAGAAATACGGAATCAACTTGAGTTCCTTTGTCGATAGCGGCTATTACTTCGTGCGTTGCACAAGAACGATGTTTTCTGAAACCATGCTGATTACGTATCAATAGATCGTTCCCTTCGAGGTGATTCATAATGTTTGAATACAGTATATGCTCCAAAACCCTACTGCAAACCGACGTCAAGTGATATAGGTCTGTAGTTCGATGGATTACTCCTACTACCCTTCTTAAACACTGGTGCGACCTGCGCAATTTTCCAATTTGTAGGTACAGATCTATCGGTGAGCGAGTGGTTGTATATGCTTGCTAAGTAGGGAGCTATTGTATCAGCGTAATCTGAAAGGAACCTAATCGGTATACGGTCTGGACCTGAAGACTTGCCCGTATCAAGGGATTTGAGTTGCTTCGCAACCCCTAAGGTATCTACTTCTAAGAAACTCATGCTAGCAGCTGTTCGTGTTTCAAATTCTGGAATATTCCATTCGTCTTCCCTGGTGAATGAATTTCAGAAAACTGCATTCAATAACTCCGCTTTAGCGGCACAGTCGTCGGTAACAGTACCATCGGCACTGCGCAGCGAAGGTATCGACTGCGTGCATCAATAATGTGTGATGTGCGATGCGTGTGAAGCAAAGCTGCCATAGTGCTCAGAGCCATTTGAAGCAAAGCTGAGAGGTCACTGGCATGGCCACAGATAGTAGGATTCAACACTGGGGACATATAGTACAATGATGTCGTATTGCAGTTGTTTTTTATTTTTCACTTTCTAATTTCCCTCACGTTCTTAAAAACTGTTGATCCTTGTTTAGCACTATTTGCAACTGCCGCAAGTATCTGCCGTGATGGTTTTTCAGATCTTTTTTACTAACACATAAATGATAGTGTGACACGTGTTTTCTCAGTTAGATATAACTCTCTTCTTATCTGAAATTGTCGTCCTCCAGCCCCAATTGTTGTTCTCGGTGGCATAGTTGATTAGTTGATGATTCAGTGCTGCGAGTGGTTTGTAAAGTTCACATTTTTGACAGATATTTTCATAGACGAAATGTTATGCCGTTTATTTCTCTGGACTTTGGTACTTGCGCACAGTTCTTCGCACATCTCCTCTGGTGGGAGTTGAAAACGGAACTGCCCCGAAAAAGTTAAATGTAGCGAGAGCTAATGGCACTGCCAACAAGTTGAACAGATGATAACTTAATTATATTCCAATACAAACATAGAGACAACGATTGTATATGTAACAGTTTTGACTCGAGTGGCTCCAATTCCAACATACGAGTAAATTAATAAAAAAATGTTTGAAAATCAACAATGGCATGCAATTCATTGTACTGATTGTATGACGTTCAGAGTGTTTTCTTTAATTTACTGTAGAAACGTTATTTTCAAATCTCACAAAGTGCATATAATTACGATTTCGTTTAAAATAAAACACAATTTTTAATTAAACATACCGATTAATTAAGGTCTCTAAAATTTACATCTATTACGTCAAAAAGACACAAATGTTGTTATTCAGGCAATGTTAGATTTGGATCTCTTGAGAGTTTGTGAAAAACTTTTGCTATACCCGCTGTATACAAAATTATCACTAATTCGTGAGCAAATAAAAAAACGATTACTGGGTGGAGATGAAAAGTGACATAGTACTCCAAAACCAATACTATTTAAACTAATTTATTTATTTCTTCCTTTGCAGCCTGTGACTTTAATTAAAACACAGGTTGTATTCTTAAACAAATTACGCAATATACTTTATTACATCCTACACAATACACACACATTTAAGCAAATCTAGTTCAAGGTCCACTTTCATTACAATAGCAGTGAACTGGAATATTATACCATAATGCAACTCATTGTTCTTAAAGTTCATATCCGACGGCATTACAGTCAAAGACTGTGAAGATTTATAAGAGTCTGTTTCATATTTTCAACAAAGATTAGGCTGCTCGCCTGAAACCTGGTCCCACTCCTCTTGAAGCTCTGGCCGGCCGATGTAGCCGTGCGGTTCTAGGCGCTTCAGTCTGGAACCGCGTGACCGCTACGATCGCAGGTTCGAATCCTGCCTCGGGCATGGATGTGTGATGTCCTTAGGTTAGTTAGGTTTAAGTAGTTCTAAGTTCTAGGGGACTGATGACCACAGATGTTAAGTCCCATAGTGCTCAGAGCCATTTGAACCATCCTCTTGAAGATGGTCGACGCGAATTACATTCCAAAACTACAGTGACTGACGAAAAAAGTGGAACACTCAGAAGACGGAATCAGGTGGTGGTGATGTGGTCTTTAGTCCGAAGACTGGTCTGATGCATCTCTCCATGCTATTCTATCCTGTGCAAGCCTCTTCATCTCCGAATAACTACTGCAACCTACATCCTTCTGAATCTGCTTACTGTGTTCATCTCTTGGTCACCCTCTACGATTTTTACCACCCCCCCCCCCCTCCCAACACTTCCCTCCAATACTAAATTTGTGGTACCTTGACGACTCAAAATGTGTGCTATCAACCGATTTCTTCTTTGGGTTAAGTTGTGCCACAAATTTCTTCTCTCCCCAATTCTATTCAATACCTTCTTATTAGTTACGTGATCGACCTTCTAATCTTCAACACCCTCTGCAGGACCACATTTCGAAAGCTTCTATTCTCGTTTAATCTAAACTGTTTATCGTCCACATTTCACTTCCATACGTGGCAACACCCCGTACAAATACCTTCACAAATGACTTCCTAACAATTCTATCTATATCTGATGTTAAGAAATTTCTCTTCTTCAGAAATGCTTTTCTTGTCGTTGCCAGTCTACAGTTTATATCCTTTCTACTTTGGCTATCATCAGTTATTTTTCTGCCCAAATAGCAAAGATCACCTACTACTTTAAGAGTCTCGTTTCCTAATCTAATTCCTCAGCATCCTCTGATTTAATTCGACTACATTCCATTATTCTTGTTTTGCTTTTGTTGATGTTCATCTTATATTTCCCTTTCAAGACAATGTCCATTCCGATCAACTGCCCTACCAAATCCTTTGCTGTCCCTGCTAGAATTACCATGTCATCGGGAAACCTTAAAGTTTTTATTTGTTCTCCCTGAACATTAATTCCTCCTCCAAATTATTGTTTGGCTTCTTTTACTGCTTGTTCAATGTAAAAATTGAATAACACCGAGGATAGGCTACAACCCTGCCTCACTCCCTTCTCGATCACTGCTTCCCTTTCAAGCCCCTCGACTCTTATTAGTGGTGTCTGGTTTCTGTACAAATTGTAAATAGCCTTTCGTTTCCTGTGGTTTGCACCTGCTACCTTCAGAATTTCGAAGACAGTGATCCATTCAGCATCGTCAAAAGGTTTCTCTAACTCTACAAACGCTATAAACGTAGATTTGTCTTTCCTTATCCTATCTTCTAAGGTAATTCGCTGTGTCAGTATCGCCTCGCGTGTCCTTAAATTTCTCCGGAATCCAAACTGATGTTCTCCGAGGCCGGCTTCCCCCAGTTTTTCTATTCTTCTGTACAGAATTCGTGTTAGCATTTTGGAACACTGGCTTATTAAATTGACAGTTCGGTAGTTTTACACCTGTCAGCAACTGCTTTCTTTGGAACTGGTATTACCATATTCTTCTTGAAGTCTGAGGATACTTCGCCTGTCTCATACATCTTGCTCAGCAGATGGAAGAGTTTTGCCATGGCTGGGTCTTCCAAAGCTATTAGCAGTTTTAACGGAATATAGTGTATCCCCGGGACCTCGTTTCGACATAGAACTTTGAGAGCTCTCAGATTCTTGCAGTATCATATCTCCCATCTCATCATCATTTACGTCCACTTCCCTTTCTATAATACTGCCTTTATCATCCTTGTATAGACACTCTATATACTCCTTCCACCCTTTAGTCTTCCCCTCTTCACGTAGGACAGGATTTCCTTCTGAGCTCTTAATATTCATACAGTTTTGTCTTTTTCCCAAAGGCATTTTTAATTACCCTGTAGGCAGTATCTATCTTTCCGCTAGTGAAATATGCTTCTAAATCTTTCCATTTGTCCTCTGGCCATTCCTGTTTAGCGTTTTTGCACTTCCTGTCAAACTCAATTTTTAAACGTTTGTATTCCCTTTTGCCTGCTTCATTTACTGCATTTTTAAATTTTCTTCTTTCATCAACTATCTCTTCTTGTTATCCGAGAATTTCTAATAGCCCTCGTCTTTTTACCTATTTGATCCTCTGCTGCCGCCGCTATTTCATCTCGTAAAACTACACATTCGTCCGCTACTGTATTCCTTTTCCATGTTCTAGCCAGGTGTTGCCTAATGCTCCTTCTGAAACTCTCAACAGCCTCTGGTTCTCTCACCCAGGCCCCTCTCCTTAGTTTGCTACCTTTTCCCAGTTTCTTCAGTTTTAATCTACAGGTAATAATAAATTGTGGTCAAAATCCACATCTGCATCTGGAAACGTGTTACTGTTTGAAACTGATTCCTAAATCTCTGTCTATCCATTATACAATCGATCTGAAACCTTCCAGTGTCTCCAGGTCTCTTCCATGTGTACAACCTTCTTTTAAGATTCTTAAACTAAGTGTTAGCGATGATTAAAATACGCTCTGTGCAAAGTTGTACCAGGCAGCTTCCTCTTTCATTCCTTTCCCTCAGTCCTTATTCAGCTGCTACATTTCCTTCTGCCCCTTTTCCTACAATTGAATTCGAGTTTCCCATCACTTTCTAAATTTTTGGATCCCTTAACCACGGGAATAATTTTTTTTGTCTCGTCGCACATTTCTTCAGTCTCTTCATTATCTGCGGAGCTAGTTGGCACATGAACGTGTACTAGTATGGTGGGTGTGGGTTTCCTGTCTATCTTGAGTGCAATAATGAGTTCACTATGCTGCACATGGTAGCTTTCCCACATTCCTATTTTCCTATTCATTCTTAAACCTAACCCTGCGTTACCCCTATCTGACTATGTATTTTGTAACTCTGTGTTCACCTTACCAGAACTCCTGTTCCTCCTGCCACCGAACTTTACTAATTCCCACTACATCTACCATTAACCTATCCATTTCCCCTTCTAAATTTTCTAACTTACCTGCCAGATTAAGGTATCTAAGGCTCCACGCACCGATCCGTAGGATGGCAGTTTTGTTTCTCCTGATAACGACATGTTCCTGCCTGGAGATCCGAATGGTGGAGTATTTTACCTCTGGAATATTTTACGCAAGAGGACGCCATCATCATTTAACCACAAAGTATGTCCTCGGCAGAAATTACGGTTGTAGTTTCCTTCAGCTATGACGTCAGTTATGAATGTAATTTCAAACATCGTCAGATGTTGAGTGATCACTGTGAAATACATAGAGATGCTGTGTATGAGAGAATGTTATCAGCACCTGACCGAATTTGAAAGAAGCCTAAATAAGGATCTCCATTTGGCCGACTGGTCGAATCGTGCAGTATCCTGCTCTCTGGTGCAATCGGGTGTGACAGTGGCCCAGTGTTGCACTGCATGGCGGCGTGCGGGGGACCACTCTGGCCTCCAGAAGGGTCAGTCGCTATACGGTTACACGCACATCGTAACACTTTTATATCTGAGTCTATTACCTGCAACCACAGTTGAACCTCGGACTAAACAGACTCTTTGATGTCAATTGAAGACATAAAGTCTGAAATTGAGTCCGTGATCATATATTTTGCACTTTATTTTAGAGGTTCATCTTGATCACACAATCTTTTACATTTCACTATTACCGGTTTCGGCTACTACAATCTTCAGATCTGTTACAAACAAAAACAGCGTGTAACCAACTAAGTTCAGTTTGCTTACGATAAATCTATGAAAGTTCTGGTGCTATACGAGAAAGATACCAGCCATACATACCACAAAATATTCTGATGTGGTGTCAATGTAAACTAAACATGTATTTACATATTAAGTGGTAATTAACAGCGAAACTGAGGCCAGCAGAGCGTACTATAGCTAGGGCACATGATTAACCAGTATCGCAAATGTAATGGTTAAAATGCGGTGTGGATAGTCATCAGTAAAATTACTTCACATGGAAAAAACGAGCGTCTGAAAATAAAACATGTACTGACATACTATACGTGGAGTTGGATCCATACTTAAAATCAACATAAAATTGATTGGCGTGCGGTAGTGTGCGCCGGCCTTCGGCGACGAGGAGACTGGGCCTTCCCCCTCAAGTTCCGCCGCAGGAAAACAACAATGTCATACAGAGAAGCCACGACGTGCCGCCATTGAGACCACACTCTGGATGTATTATCGATTATCGATTTTTTAACTTTTACTTAATAATCACTGTTTCGTAATTACCTTACAATTACGACGGTAATTGATCTGTCAGGTGGAAGAGTTTACTCTATAGATGTTTTTAATCTTATACTTTTTATACTGGCTTTTATACAATTGCATGTTTTACCTTGCTAGACTAGGGGCTTCACATTATTAGTATTTGCACTTTTTATGAGGATTTTAGGTATGGATCCAATTCCACGTATAGTATGTCAGTACGTGTTTTATTGTCAGACGCTCGTTTTGCCATGTGAAGTAATCTTAATTAACGACTATACATACCGCATTTTAACCATTACATTTGCGATACTGGTTAATCATGTGCCCTAGCTGTAGTACGCTCTGCTGGCCTCAGTTTCCCTGTATGAATACCAGACGCATTCTGATCATCACCAGCACTTATTATGTACCTACATGTTTAGTTGACGTTGACACGACATCAGAATATCTTGTGGTGTGTATGGCTGGTATACATGGCTGTTAATCATGTAAACACTTTTTATCTTTCTTACATTGCACCAGAGCTTTTATAGATTTTTCGTAAGCAAATTGAACTTAGTTGGTTACACGCTGTTTTTGTTTGTAACTGATCTGAAGGTGGCAGTAGCCGATACTGGTAATAGCGAATTGTAAAAGTTTGTGTGATCCAGACGGACCTGTAAAATATAGAGTCTTTGATGACATATTAGAGGTCAACGATTCCATCAAAAGCATGTTAATTATAATACAGTCAAACAAACTATCGTGCGTATCAGACAGAAGCAACCTGGTCAGCCTTTGTTAATATGGCTAACAGCCATTGCGCTGTAATACCCTCACAAACCCCACACGAGTGTCCGCTGTTGCTGCTACTATTTCCTCCAGGTCACCGTTAGTGCTATATTCTAAGTAGCTAGCGGGGCTGTTTCTGCTGCTCCGCCTACTATTAGTCCCTCATCCTCTACAACAAAATCTCTGCACAGTTCTCCCACACTCTCCGTTCCCTGGCCAAACTTGACACAAGGTTTCAGGAAGCTTGTGAGCGAGTGTCCTAGTCAGAGCTTTTATTGTGGAATTTGGCCAACACAGCTCCCATGATTGCTGCCACGCAGTAAGACTCTTTTCTTTCGACGTGGCTGTCGTCCCTAAGAGTCTACTGCAGTCTACTTTACTCAAAAAATAGTTGTTGCTATTCTCCTGTTCCAGGTAAAAAGTCAAATGATAGGTCTCCTGAAACGTGATTTCTGAGGTTTTCTCCTGTTGCCTATTGCTTATCGTCTTCTTACAGTTCCCACGATCTCTTTCCGTCTTCAACCTATCTAATTCAAAATACGCCATTCCTAATCATGCCTGAAGGCCACAAATCCTTCGACTCTGTTCCACACTTCCATTGTCTCGACTACATACTACGGGACCAATCCGAAGATTCAGTTTTGCCAAGAAGGAGGGAGAAGGTGGAAGGCTAAGTTTTCTTGATGAACTTGTTTTCAAGAAAGAAGATGATAGCTTGGGCCACACAGTCTACCAAAAACCCATTCACACAGACCGTTACCTACTCCGGGATTCGAACCACCACCCACAACAAAAGCGAGGCGTCATAAAAACGTTGGCTGATAGAGCAGGGAAAATCTTTGAACCAGAGCTGCTTGACACATAATTAAAACATCTCACCAGTGCATCGCTCAAGAATGGTTATTCTTTCGCTGAGGCGAAAAGAGAGTTAAGACCACCGCGTAGAAATCATAGTGATGCTCACGCGCCGGTGGAATCGGAAGTTTTCCTGCCATTGATTAAGGACGTGACTGACTGCATAGGAAAATTCTTGAGAAAGCGGAATATTGCGGTAGTTTACACACCCAGTCGGAAGATACAAGATGTAGATGTAGATCATCTAAAAGCGGCTAAGGTTGCTCGCCAGCCCCTGGAAAAAGCTGCAATTTATAGGATTCTGTGAAGTTGTGGAGAGCTGTACATGGATACTACAAAAAGAACTGATAAAAAACGACTCTAAGAGCACAAGGACAATTGCAGAAGAGGGCAGATTGACGGATCAGCCGTTGCGGAACTTGCCTCATTGCCAGGAGACCACCACATTCATTTTGACTGGGCTCAAGTATTGGCAGGCACAAGCGGATACGACGAAAGGATATACAGAGAGGTCGTAGGGATTGGGAAACATAACAGGAATGCAGTAGGAAGCAGAAGGGCGTGAAATGGAATGAAATTTGGATTTCGGTTCTGAAGAAGATTTGTACCGGTGTTTCACCATGGTATGACAGTAACAGCGGACGACGGCAGTCGACAACGGCCAGTTGTGTTCGCGTATTCAAAACACTTGACGTCACGCCACTGCGCGGAAGCGGAATTTTGCTGTTGTCACTAGCAAGCCAGGGTGTGAATCGGACTTCACCAAGCTACGATCCCCCTTGAAAATGTCATCCGAAACGTCGGGTTTTAAAGTGAAATCTCTTCCACCACGGCATAATAGCTCCAATTTTTTTATTAATTGTAGCCTCAGTATTTGCCTCACATGATGCTACTCTTTTCAATAAACTATAAAGTACTGCAACACATTTAAAGTGTAGTAAAGTAATAATTAGTAAAAACTTATGTTGTGAGCGTGTGGGGTTGCTATTCTGTCATTCTGCGCAACGGATTAATCTGAGATGTACCCTTTACCCTGTGCCTCCTGCAAGATCCAATTTCCACCGCCACACTACTACAGAAGTCAGACAGACGCTCCTAACGTTCTAAAGAGAAATGCCTGAAAAACTTTCAGCAATAAGTATCTTCTGGAGTCGTCTTCTGTAAGGAAATGACACAAAAATTCACAAAATTTCTTACGTAACTAGTGGGATACTTGGGTACTGGCGTAGAGCTAGTTAGTGTAAGAAAAACATGAAACTAACGAAAATTATTATTTATTTTGCAAAAATTCTGAGAAATCACAATGGCACTTAGTTATGAACTGAACAAGTTATTTCCGGGCTTTTTTCAGAATGTGAAGTTACCTCTTAAGGATAGGATTCGCTAATGAAATTTCTATACAAAGTTTAAGATTGTTATTTACTTGGCAGAATGGCTGAGAGCCACACCTAATCAACTTGAATAATTATCCGTTCGAATGTTGCTAGGTACGGTAGAGGCTGTCGCATGTGAAATACAGTGATGTGTACTGTTGTGGAGGAAATATGGAGCTCGCAAGAGCTGTAGCGCACAATACCGTAAGCTGTGATGACTGCTGTCTCCGCCGCTCGCTGCTGACAAATAGGATAACTCTCGTTCTATCTGGATTGACCTTCGCCAATCAAACTCTCCCTACGCCTTGATGAAGTCAAGGACTACTATACGCCCATAGTCTAACTATTGGCGTGGTACACCGGTCAGATAACCAGTCCACCGCGATGCCACTCAAAAATTCGCTCGCAGGCGTTTAACTATAACTCTGTCCGTTCACACCACACAATAAGTGTGGTGGCCAACACAGTGAACAAAGCTTAATCACAAGGACTCAGTATAGAGTCGCACTTCGATTCGCTCTCGACAGAGGTGCTCTCCCAGTGAAGTACTGAGGAGAGACTTGTTCCTCACTCTCTCGAGTACACGTACGAGCGTGCACGCTCTCGTTACATGTCCCCGCTCCAAAAGCGACAACACAACAGTCCCTCTCCACACCAGACGTGAAAGGGGTACATCTTTCGTTCTCTTCCATTACTCCTTCAGCTCAAGGCATCAGAAATATCGTCTGCCAATCAGCATTGCCCTTCTAAAACGGGAGGAGGACGTTTCGTTTAAGGTGACCAATCCGGAAATCTGTAGCATCGGCGTTTGGCGTTTGCTGTCTCCCTGTGAAAATCTCTGAAAGTGTGTGCTATGTGTAAAGAATGCATAGGCTGGCCGCTCCCACAGAATGTAGCGGAATTTGCTTTTAAGCTGAACACGGGGTCATTCCTCCTTTCACTCGGACAAACGCTGTCCGCTGCACGGGCAGCCACCGGCCGACATAGATAGGTTGGGACCAGCCTCCTGGCATGCGGTTACTCTCCCGATCTAAAAGCTCCTGTGACCATCGTGCCTGGAATGTGTGTGTGTATGCCAGCCTCGAGTATTTCAACCACGGTGCGCTTACTTGTTATTTGCATATCGTTGACATGAATTCATATAACATTGACTTTATCGAGTTTGGGTTCGAACGAATCGTCTTGATGCGCGGAATATGATTGTGAGGGCGGAATATGTAAGCAATGAAGGTCAGGAGACCACGACGTCTTACAAACTTGTGGGCGGATGGTTGTGTGATGGAGGGGTGGGGGGGTGATGTGGCATATTGTTAGCTGGGAGTCATGCAGGTTCTACGTGCCTTACATAGGTTTGTGTGGTGATGGTCTTGAAAATGGAAGGGATGAATGTGACATCATCAGTTGCTACTGTTGCTCAGTGGGTTGTTACTGGAGCGGCAGAGATAGATGTGGGGACATGGTTGAGAGAGGAATGGGAGATGTGGGAGGAATAAAGGTGCACATGTTGGTATTGTGATGGGGTAGAGTACTGTAGATAGAAAGAAAATGTGTAGGGTTGTGGACTGGATGACGTTCTCGTCGTGATGAGTGTGGGAGCTGGACATGAGGAGGTGTAGATGATGGACGTTGTGGGATGATCCGTGACGGCGGACAGTAATGAGAGGCGCTGATTGGTGTGGGCAGCCGCTGGAGGGACGCTGAGGATGATGGTGAAGAGCTGTGGTGGAACGTAAGTCGGTGGCTGACGACGGAATGTCTCTGATGTAACAAGGGAGATAGCAGCGATGTCCAGGATGATGTGATGGTGATGAAATACAGAGGAACTGGCAGTAGTGATGAAGACAAAGTGACGAGATGGAGGCTGAAATGATGAGTATGATCAACACACATGCACGCTTAGGAAAAACTAGATGATACAGATGAACCGTACGTACTAATGAAAGTGTAGGAGAGTCTGCCCTGGACTGAAAGGTGAGGTGAGCATGTGCGAACTATTGACACAGTACTAGGAAGTTCCTTAGCCAGGTTATGCCAATAACTGCAGGGAATGAGCGATTCCAAATCAAGCCCAAACTATTTACCAAAGTCATAGCCGCAACAAGGGGCCTCATTCTTCCACTGTTTTGGAGAGGACACAGGTGTTATTACTGGCTTTATGGTGTGGGGAGCCAGCGGGTACAGGGCACGGATGGTAGCGACTGAGGGAACACTGATGGCACAACGGTACATCGTGAACTTCCTGCTTCCTCATGTGTTACCTCTTATGTTACAGTATTGGGCTGCCATTTTCCAACAGGACAATGCCCGCCCACATGCGGTACGTCTCCCTATGAACTGTGTGCGTGATGACATGGGCCAGATAGCTTCATGAGAGGATAAAGCGGCTTTATAACACCCTTTCCAACCGAATCACTGCATAGATCCCTGCCAGACTGAGTGAGAATCGTACTGGTAAGTTTGCTCATACGGCCAGATTCTTTGTAAATTTGATTAGTTTTTGTAATCGCAGAAATATTACGAGATAACCTGTCATCGCGTTAATTTCCTTAGCTCGTAGCCCTGTATACTTCACTTGTTTTTATCAGCCAGTCGGATGATTTTTGGGTTTGACATGCGCCAAAGCATAATAGAAGTTAAATATTATATACTACTGGCCATTAAAATTGCTACACGAAGAAGAAATGCAGATGATAAATGGGTATTCATTGGACAAATATATTACACTAGAACCGACATGTGATTACATTTTCACTCAGTTTGGGTGCATAGATCTTGAGAAATCAGTACCCAGAACAAATACCTCTGGCAGTAATAACGGTCTTGATACGCCTGGGCATTGAGTCAAACAGAGCTTGGATGGCGTGTACAGGTACAGCTGCCCACGCAGCTTCAACACGATACCACAGTTCATCAAGAGTAGTGACTGGCGTATTGTGACGAGCCAGTTGCTCGGCCACCATTGACTAGACGTTTACAATTGGTGAGAGATCTGGAGAATTTGCTGATCAGGGCAGGTTATCCAGAAAGGCCTATACGGGACCTGCAACATGCGGTCGTGCATTATCCTGCTGAAATGTAGGGTTTCGCAGGGATCGAATGAAGGGTAGAGCCACGGGTCGTAACACATATGAAATGTAACGTCCACTGTTCAAAGTGCCGTCAATGCGAACAAGAGGTGACCGAAGCGTGTAACCAATGGCACCCCATACCATCACGCCGGGGATACGCCAGTATGCCGATGACGAATACACGCTTCCAATGTGCGTTCACCGCGATGTCGCCAATCACGGATGCGACCATCATGATGCTGTAAACAGAACCTGGATTTCTCCGAAAAAATGACGTTTTGCCATTCGTGCACCCAGGTTCGTCGTTGAGTACACCATCGTAGGCACTCCTGTCTGTGACGCAGCGACCAAGGGTAACCGCAGCCATGGCCTCCGAGCTGATAATCCCTGCTGCTGCAAACGTCGTCGAACTGTTCGAGTAGATGGTTGTTGTCTTGCAAACGTCCCCATCTGTTAACTCAGGGATCCAGATGTGGCTGCACGGTCCGTTACAGCCATGCGAATAAGATGCCTGTCATCTCAACTGATAGTGATACGAGGCCTTTAGGATCCAGCACGGCGTACCATATTACCCTCCTGAACCCACCGATTCCATATTCTGCTAACAGTTATTGGATCTCGACCAACGAGAGCAGCAATGTCGCGATACGATAACCGCAATCGCGATAGGCTACAATCCGACCTTTATGAAAGTTGGAAACGTGATGGTACGCATTTCTCATCCTTTCACGAGGCATCACAACAACGTTTCACCAGGCAACGCCGGTCAGCTGCTGTTTGTGTATGAGTAATCGGTTGGAAACTTTCCTCATGTCAGTACGTTGTAGGTGTCGCCACCGGCGCCAACCTTGTGTGAATACTCTGAAAAGCTAATAATTTGCATATCACAGCATCTTCTTCCTGTCGGTTAAATTTCGCGTCTGTAGCACGTCATCTTCGTGGTGTAGCAATTTTAATCGCCATTAGTGTAATTTTAAAATTTTATTTTATTGTGTAACTTTAATTTTTATTTTTATGAGTACTGCTCGTGTACATTTAGTATTCATATGTTTGCTGCTAAAAGCCCTGCGCCATATATTGATATTCATGGCATGCACTGCACATTATTTAAGTAATGACTAATGTAATATGGTGACTTAAACCGTTCTTATACTTATCCGTGAAGATGGACCGAAACGTGTTGATATTTTGGTTTGAAATAAAAGCAGCTGATGGTTCAAATATGGATTTTATAAACTTTCATTTGGAATGGTATAATGTGAATGCCGTTCTATGTATTCGTTCTGCTTTTATATTTTGCAGCATTTCCATTTAACAGTGGCCACTCTGTCGAGTGTTGCACAAACAAATAATTTTGCAGTGAAAAGGCCTCAATGATAACATTTACACTTTCTGCTGGCACACATTTGTATAACAGTAACTTTCTCGACTGACGTGCTTTATTTTCATTGTTCTAACATAAACTGGTCACAGATTCTTCTTTGGTTCGTGTGTCATATCATAGTCAATGAGGAATCATGGAACAAGCGTTTCAAACGTGTTTATTGTGTTAATTCCATGTTTTTCGTTGTAGTTAGCCACGAGATCTAACGCAGTGGCTTGGAGCAGCTGTTGTGGCAGCTTTACCCTCGCTCATTTGCGGGACACTCGAAGGCCTTGAGAATGACATCTGCCACCTGCGCTAATCCATTGGTTTAAAGCTTTTTCACTTTGCCTGTAACTCAGTAATGTCAACAGTAAGAGCGCTACGTTATAGTATCAGGTGCAATACTGTGACGGAGGAAGTCCGATTACCAAACTAGCCTCTAATACAAAGAAAACGACGCTCCAGGAAGGCTATGGTATGAATGGGACTGAAGTTGATAGATGTAATACACATGCTGTGACAAACAAAGGATTACAATACTTTTCAGCAGAAATTGATGATTTATCCAAGAGAAATTACTTCAAAAATTGAGCACGTCAATGACGCGATGGTCCACCTCTGGCCCATGTGCAAACAGTTAGTCTGCTTGGTACTGATCGTCAGAGTTGTTGAGTATACTCCTGAGCGACATCGTGTCATATTCTAAGCAACTGGCGCGTTAGATTGTCAACATCCCGAGCTGGTTTCACGGCCCTCCCGATAACGATGCAAAAGTTCTCAATTGGGGAGAGATCAGGCAATCTTGCTGGCCAAAGTAGGCTTTGGAAAGCACGAAGACAAGAAGTGGGAACTCTCGCCGTGTGCGGGCAGCCGTTATCTTGCTGAACTTTGAGCCCATGGTGACTTGATACGAAGAGCAACAAAAAGGGGGCGTATAACATCGTCGATGTCCCACTGTGCTGCAAGGTTGGACAACCAACGGGGTCCTGTTGTGAAATGCAATGTCACCCCCGACCACCACCACTGCTGGTTGTCGACCTGTGCGGCAGGTGATGGTCAGGTTGGTATCCTGTTCGCTAGTCTTAGGTGCTGAGTTCGAAGTGAGGCTCATTAATTCTGCCCTAGTCAATGAGATTCCACGCCGAAGATGTGTTTGGAGTCCCCCGGACAGCGATGGAGTACAAACATGACTGTCTCCCGTCATACAACCCGACAGAAAGGAGAGATGGTCTGGGGTCCTGTCTCACTTTGTAACAGAACCCCTTTTGTTATCATCCGCGGCACCCTTCAAACACAACGGTCTGTTGGCGATATTCCACGCCTCGTTTTGTTGCCCTTCATGGCAAGCCTTCGTGGGATTACACTTCACGCCCGCCCACGGCGAGAGTTTCTACTATTTATCTTCGTTCTTGCCAAATCCTACTTTGGCCAGTAAGTTTGTCGGATCTCTTCCCAATTGTGAACGTTTGGAGCAGTTTGGTCAGGGCCTACAACCAGCTCGGGATTTTGACGATTTAAGGGGCTAATTGAATAGAATTCGGCACTGTGTCCCTCAGCAGGACATTCAACAACAGTATCGATCAGTGCCAAGCTGAATAATTGTTTGCGTAAGGGCCAGAGGTGGACCGATGCGTTATTGACGTGCTCACTTTGTGAACCTATTTCTCTTGAAAAAGTCAGACAACTTTTCTGAAACTGTGATCATTTGTTTGTCTGTGCGTCTCATCAACTGATATCCGTCGCTTTTGGATAATTCATTCGTGGTGCGTCGTTTTTTCATTTATTTATTTTTCTTTTGTCTTAGAGTGTATTTTTGCAATGGTGAATAAAGTATAATTTTAACTTCAAAAAACAGAAAGAAGTCACGGTACTCGTTGTGCTGACAGGACGCTATTTTACAGCAGAAGTTAAGTGAAAGGCTTTTTGCCTCTCGGAGGGGTACCCTTCGATGTCACAGTTACCTTCGATCGGCAAGTTAGCTGAGTCATATACTGCTTTGTCTAAGTTCTGATCTTTTCTACAACGAAGTTTTTGTTGCTTTTACAACAAAGACCTTGAGTTGTGTCCAACTTATTTTCGTAGCGATAAAATGGCTGTGTTATTATATTTTTCTGGAAACCCTATAATCATTATATGGAAATGATAACTTCCAGCGCTTTTGAGGTTTCAAGAACTTCACCTTCCTTACTGTCTGGAACATTTCGTTCGAGACGTATTGACAGCCAATTATTCGGCTCTTTTGCTTACTTTCGTCTGCCTTTTACTGTAATATTGTAATGATCTGGGACATTATCCATAGTAAATACACATAGCCTGTTCATGTTTTGCATAAGTTATCCCTTGAACAATTATGAAAAGTCTCTTGTTTCAACTCTTAATTATTGTCACTTGATCATACGAGGCAGCTTTCATGGCCAATATTTGCATCCTTGTTGTTTTTAATTATTCAGGACTTAGACCGTGGTCTGGTCCGTTAATCTCCTTACGAGTTGTATTCGAAACCGAGGGTTCTGATACGAGGAAAGCGTTAATCAGTAGCGTAGCGCCGTTGTCTCTTTTCTAAAGAACGCTACAATCGACATGCCTGCGCACGATGAAAATGAACAGCCAGGTGAACTTTACGTTTGGCACCTGGCTTACTTCCTTATATTTGCTGATCTCTGCAGAGACTCGGGTTCGTAAGAGATGTACATCATACAGGGACAGAAAGCTCACAATGAAAAAGAATCACAACAATTATGAAAAGTGTGGCCAATGTTTAGCCAGCAAAAATGTATTCCCTGGAAGAAGCGTGAAAGCAATACTGCCAAGTCGTTGTGCTCTCCCTTATTGGCCTCAATTTGTTTGGGAGTCCAGGGCAAATCATTCCGAGTTACAGGCACCCAACAACTGATGGTGAAGAGTTGACTGAAGGTCCAGTTTTGGGACCTCCATTTCCAAAATCGGCAAAATAGCCAATTATTCCGTGGTCAGCACTTTCATTCCCTGAGGTTCCAACATGTCGAGGGGGCCCATACAACGACGACTGGCCGTCCAGCTTAATGTCGGTCAGAAAGAAGATCCTAGATAGTCGTGACTTATGGATGACGAGTGCAGTAGAATTCTATAGCCTGAAGGCTGGTCAAGGAGTCGCTTCAGATTTGAATCATCATGCCTGTGCAAGAACGAGCATCATAGGAGTTCGTTTGATGGTCATCAATTCATCAGTGAAGACATTGCATCCATTCAACAAGGAGTGTGGTTCACTGCATTTTGCAATCGGTTTGAACATCAACCATTGATCTGTCAGTGTATGCCACTTCCGAACCTGGAAATGCATCAAGGACAGCCATAAACAGGTGGTGAAACACCAGGGGGTCAATTGAATCTTTCAGTCCAGAGGATAAATCGAGACAGATCCAAGATCGAGGTACACGCCATTGGGGCGTACACAATTGCTCCCTGACAAGAGATAACAGTGGAGAAACTGGAGTTCAGAGCAGAGACACAGCAGTCGAGTTGCAATTGTGGCTCCAGTTCTGGGTCTCTGTTATGGGAGGTGGACTTCCGTATTAGGAAAAGGACGCAGTACTTTGCATGCTTAGGGGAGCTGCGAACATGTATAGCATAACTGAGTAGCTGTTGTTGGCACCTGATCCATCGTGGAGCGATCTCAGCCTCTAAGAGAGGACTGTTCACAGGACTAGTTCGAAAGGCTCATGTAGCATGTCAGGTCCCGCCATCGCGTATCGGGTCCAGTGACTGCAATGCCGAGGGTGATGCTGAACCATATGCCGAACTCCCATAATTAACACAGAACAGGATTAGTGCTTTCTAAAGCTGCAGAATGATAGTGCAGACTGCATCCCAGCTGGTGTTACTGAGGTAGCGAACTGTATTAAGGTGCAGCCAGCATCTTTGCTTAAGCTGGAAAAGATAGGGAAGCCACATCAGCCCAGCATCGAAGAAGAGTCCCAAACAGCGATAGGTCTCCACGACATTGAGTAGCAGGCTGTGAAGGTAAAGTTCTAGTTGTGGATGAACAGTACGACACTGACAGAAGTACGTGGCATGAGTCTTGGTGGCGAAAAACTGAAAGTCGTGGGTGAGGGACCATGACTGCGTCTTTTGAATGGCACCCTGCATTCGCTGTTCAGCAGCACCCACACCAGAGGAGGGATAGTAAAAGCAAAAATCGTCAGCATACAAGGAGGGTGATATTGAAGATCCCACAGCTTCTGCTAGACCCCATTCTCTTGGGTATGGGAGGTACTGTGGGCAACACCAACTCGAACGTGGGAAGTATGGTACAACAAGAAGTTCTGGACAGAAATCGGAAGTGAGTCTCGGATACCCCATGCATATAATGTAGCTAGGATGTGGTGTTTCCACGTGATGTCGGAAGTGTTTTGCAGGTCGAAGGAGGCATCAAGAAGGCGTTGATGTCGGTCAAAAGCTGTCCAGATGTCAGACTCCAGGCAAACCAAATTATCAGCAGTGGAATGGCCTTGGTGAAAACCGCCCTGGGACAGAGCCACAAGGCCCCAACAATCAAGGAGCCATCACAGCCACTGGCTTACCATGCGTTCAAGCAACTTGCCGAGAACATTGATGTAACTAATTGTGCGATAGCTGTCCATCTCTAGGGATGCTTAGCTGGTTTCAGTACCTGGATGCTATTGAGATGGGAGCTCACGCTCACTCCAGATACAGTTGAAGAGGGCAGGATTTCACGCAGATAATCCACTGCTAGGTGTTTGAGCATTTTCTGGTGGATGTGATCTGGTCCTGGGGTTGTATCAGAGCAAAGGGCTGGGGCACTGAAGAATTTCACTTACTGACCATTGCAGTGTTCAAGGTGGTATGTAGTGAAAGATAAGTGCAATCTGCTGTTTAAGGACATGGAAGGCAGGTTGATAGTTTTCAGATGAAGAGGCCCAAGCATAACTGAGCCGTGACGGACTGGCGCCAGCACGGGGTACGCACCTTATATCGTTAGATCGATTTTGGAGGGTACATGAGATCTCTGCATATCGTGTGGCTTTCTTCCGGGTTGGCGGGCTTCAAGAGTCGGCCGTTAGCTTTCAAAAGGAAAACGTAGAGAGACGTGGGACGTCTCCGGAGAGAGGTGTGTCGACTGCGACCGGGTGTGCCCTATCAGCATGATATACCGCGCAATTGTATTGGTCGGCAAGTCTGTGTTTTGGGGCAGCTCGGAGATCCAAGTTTCGTGATTTCTATGAAGGGAAAGGTCCCTGAAGGAATGTGGTTAAGTTGTTTGAGCCGCTGTGTTGTGCTGTGTGCAAACATCAAGTACGTTGGCCGTTAGTGTATGTGGCTGAGCGACGCGTTGAGAGGCGTTTCACTCGCTAGATGATTGTGGAACTTACACAGCCGTTAATTGAAAAGTATGTGGATGAACTCCGTGTGAGCTGGTAAAATGTCGGCTTCGCAGTGAAGTCTTAGTTATAACTGTATTAAGTGATTGAGAAGTGCACCTAAGTGATATTATTATTGTTGGTGAACCGTCCTCGTTTCAATTTAAAGGTCGTTGGTTACTGTGGACGGAATATTTTGTAGACTGATGCACGTATGTCTGATGCAAGGATTCTTCCCTGTATTTTGTGAGTGTTTCAGAGAGTTGCAGTTGTCCTGTGTTTGTCAAAAGCTGCTGTAAGTGCCAACGCCTTGGCGGGGAGTGAGGTGTAGCCCGCAGCCTAGGTCCTGCTGTGTTTACGTAACCCTGCCACGGCCGGATTGCTTTAGGCGAAGACCCCAAACAAAAGGATTAGTATATCTTTTCCTTCCACCAAAGCGGGTAAAACGCGTTTTGTAATTTGTGATTTTCTGATGTTTAAACAAATAGACCTGCAACTAAGTGTAATCTGGGTTTGTTTCACGGCAATCTTTCTTGGTTCTGTTACATATCTATGTTTCAAGGAAGTATGGTTAACCACATGAGGGGAAGTTGTCTGGGCAATGTAGGGCCGTGTAGCGTTCAAATGCAATTAAGTGGCTGGCCCACTCCGATAGGAACTGTACTGTCAGTTGTAAGCTTTCGTTAAGTGTGGCGAAGCCACGGCAATACTGTGTTTGCTAGTTGTTTCTGAACTGTTTTACATGCATTTTATGGTTATACTTGTATGTGTCAATAAGAACTTTTACCAAGTAACTGCTGCTTGTGGTGAATATTGTGGGGAATGATCTGCAGGAACCTTATGTTAATAAATTAAGTATGTGTAAACCAAAGTACGACTACCAACCATGATTCTCCATCCCATTTCCCGTCCTAATAATAGTTGTGGTATGGATTGTGCAAGGTCATATTAAAGGGGCCACGCACCAATAATGCAGACCCAAATGTTCGGCTATGGCTTCTGGGTCAGTGAAAACAGCACGATTCAAGGAAATACCCAGTACACCTGCAGAGGGCAGGTATCCAATGAGGTGTCTGATCTTCACCCAAACCTGCGAAAGGGGTATACGTGGTCCAATGATTGAAATATACCATTCAAAGCACTCTTGCTTCTGCTTGCTTGCAGACCCGGCCACAGAGCCATTTAAAGCCAATGAGGAGCTCCACTGATGTATGACACTTACACCGTTGAATATCCTGCCTGCAATCTGTAATGGCCTTGGAGTCTTCCAAGGCCCATCAAGGTAATACTATCCGATGGGGGAGTCCTGAAGAATAAGGGATCGCTAATTCAGCTGTCAATAAAATGGCTGATGTGGCATTCTGGACAACCCCATCAATGCCTCTATTTCATATGGAGCTCAGAACAGCAGTAGAGGTGGAAGCATCCCAGTCATCATTGTGTAGTGCTCATCTAGGAGGGTGCCCAGGGGAATAACGCTTAGGGAAGGACGGGAGGATTGGGATGTGGCCGCTCCCACACAGGTTGTCATCGACCCTCCAGTGGATGAATGGGAGGAAACCAGGACTGCAAGTAGAAAGATCAATGGTTGAGTAACTTCCATGTGCCACGCTGAAGTCAGTGGAGTCACCAGTATTCAAGAGACAAAGGTCGAGATCTACCAGTAAGTTTTTGATGTCTTCACTGTAGCCAGTGATCATAGTTACACTTCAAAAAGTGTTATGGGCATTGAAGTCGCCAATGATTAGGAAAGGTAATGGGAACTGAAAAACCAAGGCAGATAATATGTGCCGAGTCACAGCACTATCCACTGGAAGGGAGGTAAACATTATAGATGGTAAAATCCTGAAATGCCCCTACCTGAACAACCACTGCCTCCAAAATTGTATCAAGAGGCAAAAATTCGCTACACACGTAGTTCAGAACATACGTGCAAACCCCACCTGGCAATCTATCATAATCAGCAAAATTCTTAAAATAACCCCAGTAGCCACATGTTTCATGAAAAACAATGCAGAAAGTAGGGAAGGAACTTAAGAGATGTCGTACCTCGGTCAGGTGGTGGAAAACAACACTACAATTCCACTGCAGAATCGCGCCGTGAGGGTGGGAAGGGAGCAAGGAATTATGTTATGTCCCGCGATCAGCTGCTGCCACTGGTTGAGAGCACATGGTATCAAGGTGCATAGGTTCTGAGACACGTTTTGTGGTGCAGTATGAAGTCTCAGGGGCCACTGGAATCGCCGTCGCAGCCACAGAAGCAGAAGCAGAAGATATCCAGTGGCGCGGGGGCTACCGGAAATTTTCTTCGTCTTGGAAGGCTTCTTTTTGTCTTTTTTTCTATATGGGATTTCAATGACTGGGACGGCTTCCTTGAATTAGTTTCAGGGACTGAAGAAGATCATGAAGCCCTACTTCCAGCAGCTTGTGGCTGCTTCAGCCACTGGCTGGTATCCAGTTGCAGATCAGCAGAAATGTTGCAGGGGAGTATCCTCAGGAGGGACCCCTAGCTGGCATGAGAAACTCGACAAGGATGATGCATCTCCAGCTGGGAGATGGGGACTGGCGTACCTGGTGCTTGAGGAGCCATTACTCGCAAAGTCGGTGTGGGGGGAAGCAGACTCGGTTGGGTGCAGCCTGTTAAATGGGGAGAATGGTGCTCTCCATAGCTGACAGAGAGGAGCACAAGTAACATTCAGGTGAAACGGTTGTCCACAGCCCCTACAGACTGAGTTTGCGCTGCAATGCGAAGACATGAGCCCAAATTTCATACACTTGAAGGACTGAATTTGAGGTGGGAGTGGGACACATCGTTTCAGGTCACATTGGTACAGCATCACCTTCACTGTCTCAAGCAACGCATTGCCCTTAAAGGCCAAGATGAGGGCCCCAGTAGTAACCTTGTTTTTCTTTGCCCCCTAAGGAAACAATAGCGAAGACTGTAGCCTGTCGCTTCAAGACAGTGCGTAGCTCATTATCGTATGGCAAGAGGATGACGCAATGAAAAATGTTTCCTTGTACCATGATTAGATTATTAAGAGGGGGGGTGATAGTCACAAGAATACTACCCAGCTTGTTACAAGCAAGCAACGACCGTTCTGGATAGGGGATACTGTTTTAATCAAAATTTTGAAGATGGTTGCAACTTCCCAAAACTTGTCCTCAGTAGTCTCTACAAATAATAAAGGCTATCTGGCCCAAAAATAATCTCCATCCGTCCTTGTGCAAATCAGGTATTGGGCGGAGTATTTCTCTCCTTGTCACTTAGCCTGACATTCCTCTCACAGTGTAGCCAGCGAAGGAAACATTTTACGGTCATACGTTGAAAGAGCTCTTTCCTTCTGCTGAAGAGATTGCTTGGGGCCATATGAACCAGCAGTAGAAAGATTCGTCCGCTTCATATGTAAGTCATTCCCCACAGTGCCACACCTCCGTACAGGGGCTCTCCCCATGGACGCCACCCAGCCTGAGCATCAGCTGCCTGGCCAGTAATCCAGTTCTCACCGTCCCTGTGCCCCAGTCATGGTGAGCACATACTCATCGGGAGGTATCAGTCCGGGCAGCAACAGTGCGATCCCTGTGTGATCAGGAGGCTACTACTGTGCAGGTACTCGACAACCCTCCCACATCGGGATGGTTGCCGTACTGGGTTTTGGGTGCACTACCCTTTTGGAAAGGAAGGTGCTAGGGTGACAAGACACAAAGATGGAACAGACACCGCACTGAGTGACCTTCCTTGCACTATCCGCACTTCTGAAAAAAATTTGGAAAAGTGGTGGCAGGTCAAACCCAACAATGGAGACCGCGTATTTATTAATGAAAAGATGCAGAGAGCGCCAGAAGTGAAATGGAAAACTGGGTACTAAATCATGTACCAAGTTGGGTGTACACCACAAAGACGATCTGATGGAAAAGCACAGGGGGAAGGGGATAATGGAAGTATAGACTTGCAGCACACAAAGTGAAGTAGTGCTGCACAGGTTGGGGTCCCGTGGTAGCCAAGTGGGTTGCTGAGGGCTGCATTTGGTCCATATACCACCAGAGTTTCGCGGCGAATATGTAATTCACACGTTTTGCTCACAAGAATCATATTGAGCCGCGTACTTTAACTTTGGAATATGTTTCCAGTTACTGCAAAATTTCAATCTTACATTGTGATGCACTTGTTATCCACACCTCAACAGGATTATGTCTGCAGGAAACTGGGAATATGTGCACTAGTCTGACAATGCTCCACTCTTGTTTCACTACAGTCCTAGAGTAGAACTACATGTGTAACTTACTTTCTAAAGTTCCTAAGTTGTTTCCAACAAAGAAACTTTGTGAATTGTCTCAAAACCCAGAGAAAGTAGATCCGAAGGTTGAAATGGTAATATTATTTGATTTAAAAATAGAACTGGCTAAATTCTGTGTATTTGGCTTATCCTTGTTGCTACTGATTAGAAATTGGTCAAGTATCAAACCGAAAGACCTGTTATCGTCGTGACTACCACCCAATAGGCACACAGAATTACAGGAAATGGTGAATAAGGTGCTTCATAAATGTATTAACTGATTTTCTACAAATGAGTTTCGCCTTAGACAAGAAAATCGCAGAATATGCAGTTCTGCTTATTAAAGGCTACGGCGCCAGTGAGACACTTAAATCTTGGTCTTATTTTCATTCAACAATGTCAAATCAAATTATTTTCAGGATCTGGAGTAATTCTGGGACGTTTTCAGGCCACTAAAGTAGAAGTGAACATATATGGATTGCAGGTAAAGGTAGAGTGGAATATGTGAACTTTAATGATGATTGTATAATTTATTATCATAAATAAAGAAAAGAAAAAAGATTCAGAAGTGGAATTAAAATTCTAGATGAAAGAATATCAATGATACGATTCGCTGATGACATTGCGATCCTGAGTGAAAGCGAAGAAGAATTACATGATCTGCTGAATGGAAAGAACAGTCTAATGAGTACAGAATCTGGATTGAGAGTAAATCGAAAAAAGACGGAAGTAATGAGATGTAGCAGAAATGAGAACAGTGGAAAACTTAATATCAGGATTAATGGTCCCGAAGTAGACGAAATTAACGAATTCTGCTATCTAGGCAGAAAAACAGCCAGCGACGGACGGAGCAAGGAGGACATCAAAAGTAGACTAGCACTGGCAAAAAGAGCATTCCTGACCATCAGAAGTCTGCTAGTATCAAACACAGGTCTTAATTTGAGGAAGACATTTCTGAGAATGTACATTTGGAGCACAGCATTGTATGGCAGTGAAACATGGACTGTGGGAAAACCGGAACAGAATAGAATCCAAGCATTTCAGATGTCGTGCTACAGAGGAATGTTGAAAATGAGTGAGGATGTTCTGCGCAGCATCGGAGAGGAAAAGAATATGTGGAAACACTGACAAAGAGAAGGGACAGGATGATAGGACATCTGTTAATTCATCAGCGAATAACTTTCATGGTAGTAGAGGGAGCTGTAAAGGGCAAAAACTGTAGAAGAAGACAAGAGATTGGAATACATCGAGAAAATAGTTGAGGACGTAGTTTGCAAGTGCTACTCTGAGATGAAGCTGGCACAGGAAAGGAATTCGTGGCGGACCGCGTCAAACCAGCCAGAAGACTGATGTCTCAAACAAGAAAAAAGTGCGTCCCAAGAAACACTCATTCGGCCGGAAAATACTTGCTTGAGGAGCTATGTGTTGTTTGTATGAACTTTCAGTAATTAAATTTGTTTTAAGTGCACAATAATGACACCAATATTTACAGTACGAGTTGGAAAAATCAATTTCATACTTTGTAACAAAATAGACTTCAATTCAGAAAAATCTTCATACACTAACCAATGATGTTAAGCAACTGATAGACAGCATTGCTAGATCTAGAAATAAACTACAATACCTTCTTCCTTGATAACTAATTCTATTCAAAATCTGAATTTTTATTCAGATACTTGCAGCTAATTTAGATCAAAAACATTATATAGATATTTGTATATTCGCATAAATATTCTTTTGTGTGAGGTAACCTCATATTTAAATGGTGAACATGCAACTATATTTAAAAATAAATTTAGTCGATCATTAAAATCATTCACTGGGAACATGTAACTAACAAAAGCTAAAAATTGGCGGTGACGTGTTGTAACGTCTTCCTCTGGAGTTATCGCACCATTTTATTATTTACTTATGTGGACCAGAGATGACTTTTTTTTTGTCGACATTTTGACATAAGAATACTTGACTTCTGTACCTCTCGAGTATTTTAATCTACTGTCCAAAAGTCATGAAAAATTCATTCAGTTTAACTGATCTTGTATCCGTTTAACTGATTTTATCATTAGTTTTGTTGTTATTGTAAACAAGGTGAAGTATTTAAGTTCTTGCAGGATTGACTCGTGAAGTGTGCAGATAACGCAAGTCGAAGATAACGAAAGGCTATCATATGTGTAATATGGACGTGGTCATCGAGATAAGCATTTAATGAAGTAACAGTATAAAGGACCACTACAATTTGAAACATTCAGTATTTGACATATCTCGCTTTCTGGGAAACGCCCTTCCGTCCACCTGAAGAGAAAACTAAGTTAGCAATCGGTTTGGTCACGATAGCCTGCAAAATACCTCTAAATATACCAAGTACCTTTGTTTACTATGTCCAATAGTCTTTCCCTTACGAGCCGTAAAGCTCTTTACATAAAGATTTCTGCAGAAACAGTTGGAATGTCAGGCCAACTGAAGTAATGAACTGATTAAAGCTTACTCAACGGTATATGATTGTAAATGCTCGAAATATATTAAGGATAAAGTCTTTTATTCTGGACCTCATTTAACGTTTTGATAAGAATGAAAAAATCTTCAGTCTTCATTTTTTAATATGTTAACTTTTAGGAAGAACTACTACAGACTGCCTCTCCCTTCCCACCCTCATTCTCCTCCTCCACTTATCAACAGTCGAAGCAGATGAATATCTTGGCTTGTATGTTTAACTGCGCTTCTTAGGGAATTCCCGTGCTGCATCAGTCAGCAGTGAAAGATATGGGGCCATGGTGATACAGATTAACAGTTGATATACGAAAAAATATGCGTAGTTCTTCTACTGGAATTATACCCTGAGTAAAACGTCTCACAGAATCTGAAGTCGCCGTTACGGTGCCCAGACCTGACATAGTTGCCCTTTTTGTTCATCTCTTCCACCAAAGACACTCGTCTCTGAAAATAGAACGCACACATTTCTGCCTAGTTTAACTTATCCATATTACTTATTAAAGCTCTTTTAGTCTTCAAAGACAGTGCCTAATCCACTATTCAAATAAGACATACTTTTAGCATTCATATCATTCATTTTATTAAATCATCATCATAACCCCGTGCTAACTCCTAGAGGCGAGCTTTTGTTTTTCCGGAAACTCGACGTTCTTCATTCCTCTCTTAGCCATTCTTTTAGTTTCGCAGTGTAAAGACTGTAGGCTGATATTATCCATTAGGTGGTATTTTCTACGTCGCTGTTGTGTACATACTGTAGTTCTGTGTAGTCAGCGCGTACACAACTTTCCCAATAGAGCGCGCCCCGCTACATCTACATCTACATCTACATTGATACTCCGCAAGCCACCCAACGGTGTGTGGCGGAGGGCACTTTACGTGCCACTGTCATTACCTCCCTTTCCTGTTCCAGTCGCGTATGGTTCGCGGGAAGAACGACTGTCTGAAAGCCTCCGTGCGCGCTCTAATCTCTCTAATTTTACATTCGTGATCTCCTCGGGAAGTATAAGTAGGGGGAAGCAATATATTCGATACCTCATCCAGAAACGCACCCTCTCGAAACCTGGCGAGCAAGCTACACCGCGATGCAGAGCGCCTAACTTGCAGAGTCTGCCACTTGAGTTTATTAAACATCTCCGTAACGCTATCACGGTTACCAAATAACCCAGTGACGAAACGCGTCGCTCTTCTTTGGATCTTCTCTATCTCCTCCGTCAACCCGACCTGGTACGGATCCCACACTGATGAGCAATACTCAAGTATAGGTCGAACGAGTGTTTTGTAAGCCACCTCCTTTGTTGATGGACTACATTTTCTAAGCACTCTCCCAATGAATCTCAACCTGGTACCCGCCTTACCAACAATTAGTTTTATATGATCATTCCACTTCAAATCGTTCCGTACGCATACTCCCAGATATTTTACAGAAGAAACTGCTACCAGTGTTTGTTCCGCTATCATATAATCATACAATAAAGGATCCTTCTTTCTATGTATTCGAAATACATTACATTTGTCTATGTTAAGGGTCAGTTGCCACTCCCTGCACCAAGTGCCTATCCGCTGCAGATCTTCCTGTATTTCGCTACAATTTTCTAATGCAGCAACTTCTCTGTATACTACAGCATCATCCGCGAAAAGCCGCATGGAACTTCCGACACTATCTACTAAGCACAACAGCGCAGGCGCAGCGCTCGTCCGTCTCCGCACCACGAGATGGTGCTGTCTTTGAGACGGACCAAATTCTGCTTCCGTCGATCCGCATATTAATATTTAATGCAGCCAATGAGATTGCTGCTAACGCAGAACCTTTTCTCCTCGCGGATCACACTCGCGCAGTGATACCTGAACGCACGAGGTATTATAAAGAGGGTACAGACCTCCGATTAGTCAGTCTGCAATAGTCTGCATTAGTCTTCATCAGTCTGTAGTCAAGTTTAAGTCTGCGCCTAATAAGATTATCATATTCCTGTACATAGCCATGAAGATAAATGAATAGACACTTTGTCAAGTATCAGAGATATGTGAGAATAAGATTAACGTACCAAGACCAAAGTAACTTCAGAATGTCAATTGTAAATAGCATCCAGAACCAAGTTAAGTTATTTTTATGCTTGTTATTATTTTAATAAATGTGTGTGAAAATTAATCAAGTTCTGTTTAAAGTTGGTCACCGTCAATCTGCTACTCTAAGCGTGCAAGTGGCATTTCTGTCGTCTGACCTAACGGCAGAAGATAAACACGCCACGATAAGACCACGAGACATATTGCTGACACTCGCCTACTTCGCTAGAGCGACATGTCAAATAATCTGATGGTAAGTGTACCGAAGGTCTTACAGTACGCACACCACAGTCGCTTTGTCCATTTACACTTCAGTCTGTAGCAATCTTAGTTTTCCGAGATCTATTCACGCTGGATGACCCAACCATTTTTTTCAATCCTTTTTGTGATTTGCAACTGCCTGCTAATAATCCCTCTTTTTAATATGTCCATATACCCTCTTATGTCTCTCAATTTCACCTTCTCTGTCTCCTCTGATCCAAATTCCGAAATCGTCTAAATGTGCTCTTGTCATTCTCGCAGTGCTCGAATTCCAGCGCCGAAGAATTCTAATTTCAGTTTCCTTTGTCTTGTGTCGTTGCATACTGTTGCTTATGAAGAACACTCAGAAAATACTTTGTTCATGATGCGAAATGTATTTATCTATAGTTGCTCTCGTCTACACATTTTCTATGCATTACTAATTGCTACTTATTCTGCCATCAAACAATTAAATCTTGATTCTTCTTTTACCATATCTTTCATATTTATTTATTTCGCGTTGGAAGACACCATCATCTTAGCGTTTTTAAGATTTATCTTCATAGCACATTGTTCACGGCTATTCTTCAGTGCATCCAAACTGGTGCTAGCAATATTCATATCTTCAGCCAGCAAAGCTATGTCATCATCAAAACCTTATCTTTGTTTCATCTATTACTACTAATTATTCTCCCTACTGATAGTTCTCAATTCTTACCGACACAGAATGAGTTCACTGATAAACATCAGACTCTTTCCGTTGGAGATTCTTGTTCCTTTTCTTATTTCTGTTGCCTGATCCACCTTTCATTCCAATTACATATTTTTACATGTCCATTACGGGAGAGTTCTTTGGTATATCTTCCCACAGTTTGCTGGTCCCTTACGATATCTGCCTGCTACTTCGGAAGTGTTTACTTTTCACTACGGATCTTTGGAGTGAGGAACGCTTAGGGCGCGGTGGTGTCACGTAAGTGCGTTGTGTTTGAAGGAAGGACAGGGGGCAGTTGCAATGCGGCTTTTTTGAAGAGTCCGTTGTATGGATGGAGTTGAACGTGGCGGCCAGCCCACTGTCAAATGTGTGCAGTCCTCAGTGGACCCTACCATTTAGCGCAGCACACGCTGTTAAGTGTAGGCGGTGCCGAGCCGTTTTGTGCTTGAGGTACATGTCATTGTGAGTTGATGCGAGGAGCCAGTGCTGAGCCGAAGAGGCTGGTTGACAGTTTCCTGTATCGGACAAGCTGTCACCTGATAATTCTGTTGCCACTCGGTTGAAGGGAAGGAGTGCATGATATTACACTGTTGTTGTTGTTGTTGTGGTCTTCAGTCCTGAGACTGGTTTGATGCAGCTCTCCATGCTACTCTATCCTGTGCAAGTGTCTTCATCTCCCAATACCTACTGCAGCCTACATCCTTCTGAATCTGCTTAGTGTACTCATCTCTTGGTCTCCCTCTACGATTTTTACCCTCCATTCTGCCCTCCAATGCTAAATTTGTGATCCCTTGATGCCTCAGAACATGTCCTACCAAGCGGTCCCTTCTTCTCGTCAAGTTGTGCCACAAACTCCTCTTCTCCCCAATTCTATTCAGTACCTCCTCATTAGTTATGTGATCTACCCATCTGATCTTCAGCATTCTTCTGTAGCACCACTGTTCGAAAGTTTCTATTCTCTTTCTGTCTAAACTATTTATCGTCCACGTTTCACTCCATACAAACACTTTCAGAAACGACTTCCTAACACTTAAATAAATACTCGATGTTAACAAATTTCTCTTCTTCAGAAACGCTTTCGTTGCCATTGCCAGTCTACATTTAATATCCTCTCTACTTCGACCATCATCAGTTATTTTCCTCCCCAAATAGCAAAACTCCTTTACTACTTTAAGTGTCTCATTTCCTAATCTAATTCCCTCAGCATCACCCGACTTAATTCGACTACATTCCGTTATCCTCGTTTTTCTTTTGTTGATGTTCATCTTATATCCTCCTTTCGTGACACTGTCCATTCCGTTCAACTGCTCTTCCTAGTCCTTTGCTGTTTCTGACAGAATTACAATGTCATCGGCGAACCTCCAAGTTTTTATTTCTTCTCCATGGATATTAATACCTACTCCGAACTTTTCTTTTGTTTCCTTTAGTGCTTGCTCAATATAGAGATTGAATAGCATCGGGGAGAGGCTACAACCCTGTCTCGCTCCCTTCCCAACCACTGCTTCCTTTTGATGTCCCTCGACTCTTATAACTGCCACCTGGTATCTGTACAAATTGTAAATAGTATTTCGCTCCCTGTATTTTACCCCTGCCACCTTCAGAATTTGAAAGAGAGTATTCCAGTCAACATTGTCAAAAGCTTTCTCTAAGTCTACAAATGCTAGAAACTTAGGTTTGCCTTTCCTTAATCTATTTTCTAAGATAAGTCGTAGGGTCAGTATTGCCTCACGTGTTCCAACATTTCTATGGAATCAGAGCAGATCTTCCCCAAGGTCGGCTTCTACCAGTTTTTCCATTCGTCTGTAAAGAATTCGCGTTAGTATTTTGCAGCTGTGACTTATTAAACTGATAGTTCGGTAATTTTCGCATCTGTCAACTCCTGCTCTCTTTGGGATTGGAATTACACTGAGGTGAAGAAAGTCACGCAATACCTGCCAATATCGTGTCCTTAAGGCCGGCGTAGTGCAGCAGCTCCTCGTAGCAAGTCGTTGGAAGTCCCCTGCAGAAATACTTGCTTCTCTGGTCGACCGTAACAGGGAAAGCACTGCCGGTACAGGAATTTGTGCACGAGGTAACCTCTCGATGATGTCCTATAAATGTTCGACGGGGCTCAAGTCGGGAGATCTGAGTGGCCAAACCGTTCGCTCCATTTGTCCAGAACTTCTTTGAACCAGTTGTCAGATATCGTGCGCCTGTGATATGGCGCATTGTCATTCCATCGTTGTTTGGGAACATGAAGTCCAGGAATGCCTGCAATTGGCCTTCAAGTACTCGAAGATCCAGAAGACCGTGCCCATTCCACGTAAGCACAGCCCACACCGTTATGGAGTCAACACCATCTTACACAGCGCCTTATCGACAACTTGCATCCATGGTTTCGTAGGGTTTACGCCACACTCGAACCCTACCATAAGATCTTTTTTTTTTTTTTTTTTCATCAGTCTACTGACTGGTTTGATGCGGCCCGCCACGAATTCCTTTCCTGTGCTAACCTCTTCATCTCAGAGTAGCACTTGCAACTTACGTCCTCAATTATTTGCTTGACGTATTCCAATCTCTGTCTTCCTCTACAGTTTTTGTCCTCTACAGCTCCCTCTAGCACCATGGAAGTCATTCCCTCATGTCTTAGCAGATGACCTATCATCCTGTCCCTTCTCCTTATCAGTGTTTTCCACACATTCCTTTCCTCTCCGATTCTGCGTAGAACCTCCTCATTCCCTACCTTATCAGTCCACCTAATTTTCAACATTTGTCTGTAGCACCACGTCTCAAATGCTTCGATTCTTTTCTGTTCCGGTTTTCCCACAGTCCATACAATGCTGTACTCCAGACGTACATCCTCAGAAATTTCTTCCTCAAATTAAGGCCGGTATTTGATATTAGTAGACTTCTCTTGGCCAGAAATGCTTTTTTTGCCATAGCGAGTCTGCTTTCGATGTCCTCCTTGCTCCGTCCGTCATTGGTTATTTTACTGCCTAGGTAGCAGAATTCCTTAACTTCATTGACTTCGTGACCATCAATCCTGATGTTAAGTTTCTCGCTGTTCTCATTTCTACTAATTCTCATTACCTTCGTCTTTCTCCGATTTACTCTCAAACCATACTGTGTACTCATTAGACTGTTCATTCCGTTCAGCAGATCATTTAATTCTTCTTCACTTTCACTCAGGATAGCAATGTCATCAGTGAATCGTATCATTGATATCCTTTCACCTTGTATTTTAATTCCACTCCTGAACCTTTCTTTTATTTCCATCATTGCTTCCTCGATGTACAGATTGAAGAGTAGGGGCGAAAGGCTACAGCTTTGTCTTACACCCTTCTTAATACGAGCACTTCGTTCTTGATCGTCCACTCTTATTATTCCCTCTTGGTTGTTGTACATATTGTATATGACTCGCCTCTCCCTATAGCTTACCCCTACTTTTTTCAGAATTTCGAAGAGCTTGCACCATTTTATATTGTCGAACGCTTTTTCCAGGTCGACAAATCCTATGAAAGTGTCTTGATTTTTCTTTAGCCTTGCTTCCACTATTAGCCGTAACGTAAGAATTGCCTCTCTCGTCCCTTTACTTTTCCTAAAGCCAAACTGAACGTCACCAAACGCATTCTCAATTTTCTTTTCCATTCTTCTGTATATTATTCTTGTAAGCAGCTTCGATGCATGAGCTGTTAAGCTGATTGTGCGATAATTCTCGCTTTTGTCAGCTCCTGCCGTCTTCGGAATTGTGTGGATGATGCTTTTCCGAAAGTCAGATGGTATACCGCCAGACTCATATATTCTACACACCAACGTGAGTAGTCGTGTTATTGCCACTTCCCCCAATGATTTTAGAAATTCTGATGGAATGTTATCTATCCGTTCTGCCTTATTTGACCGTAAGTTCTCCAAAGCTCTTTTAAATTCCGATTCTAATACTGGATCCCCCTTCTCTTCTAAATCGACTCCTGTTTCTTCTTCTATCACATCAGACAAATCTTTACCCTCATAGAGGCTTTCAATGTATTCTTTCCACCTATCTGCTCTCTCCTCTGCATCTAACAGTGGAATTCCCGTTGCACTCTTAATGTTACCACCGTTGCTTTTAATGTCACCAAAAGTTGTTTTGACTTTCCTGTAGGCTGAGTCTGTCCATCCGACAATCATATCTTTTTCGATGTCTTCACATTTTTCCTGCAGCCATTTCGTCTTAGCTTCCCTGCACTTCCTATTTATTTCATTCCTCAGCGACTTGTATTTCTGTATTCCTGATTTTCCCGGAACATGTTTGTACTTCCTCCTTTCATCAATCAACTGAAGTATTTCTTCTGTTACCCATGGTTTCTTCGCAGCTACCTTCTTTGTACCTGTGTTTTCCTTCCCAACTTTTGTGATGGCCCTTTTTAGAGATGTCCATTCCTCTTCAACTGTACTGCCTACTGCGCTATTCCTTATTGCTGTATCTATAGCGTTAGAGAACTTCAAACGTATCTCGTCATTCCTTAGTACTTCCGTATCTTAATAACTGAAATCGGGACGCATCTGACTAGGCCACCGTTTTCCAATCGTCTGTGGCCCAACTGATATGATCACCAGCCCAGGCGATGTCGTGCTGTTGACAATGGCACTCGCGTCGGTCGTCTGCTGTCGTGTCCCATTAACGCCAAATTTTGTGTCGCTGTCCTAACCGTTACGTTCGTGGTACGTCCCACATTGATTTCACGCAGTGTTGCTAATCTGTTAGCTCTGACAAACCTACGCAAACGCCGCTGGTCTCGGTCGTTAAGTGAAGGCCGTCGGCCATTGCATTGTCCGTGGTGAAAGGTAATCCTTGACTCTGTGGATCGTGGGATACTGAATTTCCTAACGATTTCCGAAACGGAATGTGTCATGCGCCTATCTCCAACGATCATTTCGCGTTCAGAGTCTGTTAACGCCGTCGTGTGTCAACAATCACGTCGGGAACCTTTTCACACGAATCACCCGAGTACAAATGACAGCTTCGCCAATGCACGACCCTTTTGTACCTTGAGCACGTGACGCTACCGCCATCTGTATACGTGCATATCGCTGTCCCATGACATGTGTCACCTTAGAGTAGTATTGGTACAGAAGGTGGCTGCAGTATTAGTTTTGAGAGAGCAAGGTATGTTTTCTGAATTGATTCTCCCTACGTACTCTGCGAAGGATCCGTAGTAAGGTGTTACCACTTTCTTTTCTAGCGTCTTCGAATGTATCTGGTGGCAAAATGACTGAATTGGTTTTGTTGGTGAACCATGCAACAGAGTGACGATTACGCCGAATATTCAGTATTGGTTACTTTGATATTTAACCCGCGATAGGCAGTTTTCATTCACCATACATATGGGAAATATTACTTTATTTTGAAACTTCCGGGCTGATTAAACCTGTGTGCTGGACCGAGACTCGAACTCGGGACCTTTGCCTTTCGCAGGAAAAGTGCTCTACCATCTGAGCTACCCAAGCATGACTCACTCCCCGTCCCCACAGCTTTACTTCCGCCAGTACCCCGTCTCCTACTTTCCAAGCTTCACAGAAGCTCTCCTGCAAACCTTGCAGAACTAGCAGTCCTGGAAGAAAGGATATTGCGGAGACATGGCTTAGCCACAGCCTGGGGGATGTTTTCAGAATGAGATATTTACTCTGCAGCGGAGTGTGTGCTGATATGAAACTTCCTGGCAGATTAAAACCGTGTGTTGGACAGAGACTCGAACTCGGGACCTTTGTCTTTCGCGAGCAAATGCTCTATCATCCTTTCTTCCAGGAGTGATAGTTCTGCAAGGTTCGCACGAGAGATTCTGTTAAGTTTGGGAAGTAGGAGATGAGGTACTGCCGGAAGTAAAGCTGAGAGGACGGGGCGTGCGTCGTGCTTGGGTAGCTCAGTTGGTAGAGCACTTGCCCACGAAAGGCAAAGGTCCCGAGTTCGAATCTAGGTCCAGCACACAGTTTTAATCTGCCAGGAAGTTTCATATCAGCGCACACTCCGTTGCAGAGTGAAAATCTGATTCTGATTACTTTATTTTATTAATATTGCCGATTTTTGACAGGAGCGAAATGTAATTGTATTAAGTGTTCAATATGCTGTGTGTTGTACTAATTTATGCGATTGTTTGTTGTAGTAATTACTCTAATAAACCGTAATTTATTTGAATCTTTCCAGTTTCTTTACTTTGGTCGGACTAATACTCGTACCTCATGCTCTTTATGAAGTAATAATGAATGACTATCTTGTCACTAATGTTAGTGTGGATTATTAACTTTTAGTATGACAGAACAATATCTATGAGGAATCACAGTTGTATGTTAGGGTCAATTTTATATAAGTCCGCTAAGTCACGCTGCGGAACAGCGAAGTTGTGCCTGCCGAGTTCTTATCATATTGTTTTCAGATGGTGTGGCGTTGTCATTCCATGTATGATTAATCGTATCCGTGATTTAATTTTTTATTTTCATCCTCAAGGACAGGAACTGCCTACAGAAGTTGTTTATTAATCGAGTCATACCAGAATATCTCTAAAATACTGACAGATTGTTCCGTTGTGCAGTTCGTGTATTGGTTTCTGTCGAACCGCGTTTCGATTTAGTCGGCTTCTCATGTTGGATACAGTTTTCTGTTTTTAACAGACGCCGTACAAATTAACACTTTAATGTGTTGCATCAGATCAACATTTCTTGATAGCATTCTTCCTTTAGAGTCCGCAGTTAGCTTTTTCTGAATCTTCGTAAATTTTGTTCGTTTCACTCAGCGGGATTCTTTTTCCAGAATCAAAAATGTAATGTTCACTTCACTTAATGTGCCAAACTACAAAACTTTATCTTGAAAGAAATATTTTATTTTGCTTGAATAAAGAGTGTACCTTGTAGGGAAAGACATGGAAGCAAGAAGGACCATAATGGAACTAGTTTTCCAGAAAACCATAAACATGTACAGTAGGAATGCTCTCTCTTGGAACACTAAAATAAGGCATTATAGCACAATAATTAAGACGGAAACACTCCATGCAGCAGATACTCTAGTCATGGAAAGGGAAACGCAAATGGAGAAACTGGAAATCGAGGAGAGGAAAATTTTGAGGAAGATTATGGGTCCCAAATTCCAGAATGACAAAGACGTTTTCTGTAGAAACGAAGCCTTCTATGCAAAGTCGGACAGACTCTCGGAAACCGTGAGGAAATGGAGGATGGATTTCTATGGACACATACTCCGAATGAATCTCGAGAGACTAACTAAACAAATCTTTGATTTCTTTTACAAAAAAAAAAGACTAAACCCAAATGGTTTAAGGCAGTGGAAAAGGATTTGAGAGAACTCCAGATTACCGACGTCATGTTAAAGAACCAGGACCGTGACCAAAGACAAAACTAAGAGGTTCCAAGTTAAGATCACCACCAGGAAACCAATTCAGATATCAGAGGAAGAAAGAAATAAGAGATCAGATAGAACGAACAACTATGGGGAGTAAAGAGAGCACAAGCATCTAAGAAGTGATTGATCTGACTTCCCCAAAGATGGGTGATTCGAAGTAAAAAAAAAGAGTGTACAACGCGTGGTTTTATCTACAACGGTAAACTCTCGTCAACTGAGTTGAAAATTTTAGTCAGCATGCATGACGTAATGTGTGAACTCATTACCATACATATTGTGGTGTCACCGCCAGACACCACACTTGCTAGGTGGTAGCCTTTAAATCGGCCGCGGTCCATTAGTATATGTCGGACTCGCGTGTCGCCACTGTCAGTGATTGCAGACCGAGCGCCGCCACACGGCAGGTCTACAGAGACTTACTAGCACTCGCCTCAGTTGTACAACCGACTTTGCTAGCGAAGCTACACTGACCGATACGCTCTCATTTGCCGAGACGATAGTTAGCATAGCCTTCAGCTACGTCATTTGCTACGACCTAGCAAGGCGCCATAGCATTTGATATTTATCTTAAAGCATGTACAGTCAAGAGAGATGTTCTACAATTGTGGATTAAAGTTAAGTATTACAGCAACTGCGTCCGTTTTCTACGTTCTCATTTGCTTGTAATGTTCCAGATCTCACGCCAGCCTGCGTGAGCTTAACGCATGCCTTTCGGCTACCTCCGAGTGGCTTGGCTGTCTTGCCACGCCACTACACATATCTCACCCGTGATGAGAGGTGTTTCAATTGTTATTGAGACATCTGAACTGACTCATTATTTAAGGACAAGCTGTTAACACCCAAGCAAAATATTTTATTCTGAACGAAGCGCTGTTGTTGTTTCCAAGCCTGTTCGGTAATAATTTAGTACGTTGCGTGTGCTCAGTATCGCATACTAAGAATCTGAAATTCAGGAAGATTACACCATTTTGATTTACGAGAGACGACACCAGATTAACAACAAAGGAAGTACTTTATTGCAGGAGGATAGGGAGCAATCAACGAATAAAATGATACCTACGAGTACAGTATGATGACTTATTAACTCACACTTCGACTTTCACATTTTTACACGGGTGGAGGAAACATCAAAAGCGAAGATCAGAATGGGGTTCTGGCGTACTGTCAGGGCATGGAGAACTATAACAGTTTCACAGAGATTTACACAAAAGATCGCAAGAAGTCGGTAGGTAGCTGTTTGGTCCTGAAAATATCGCCCATCACGCCAGCGGATGCCTTTGGTGTCCTTGGCAAGTCTGGGTCGTCGAAGTCCACTTCGTACAGCCCGAACTTCACACTGTGTAAACAAAAAAAAGACAAAATTAGGTTTCATAGTGTTTACTATAGGCAGATGTGTTTAATAACGTAGCATTACACATATGTACATTGATTTGTATCTATAAGGGGCGGCCAAAAAGTTTTGCGTTAGAAGGCCGCGTGTCCAGATTCGGTATACAGATCAGGCAAAATTGTCGTGAGCATTGAGGTAATCATCGTATCGACGCCGCAGGCTAAAAATACCCGTTTGGTAAAACACTGTGTCCTGCTGCGTGAACGTTCGGAGCCGCCTGCTGGATATGCTCCTCCGACAACTATTCCACACAATATTCCTTCCAATGTTGCCAGCTAAACGTCCTGCAAAACGAAAGGAAAAGCTATACGTCACCTTCAAGAACTATTTTCCAACTTCATTCGTATTACTACACGAGAATTTCTATTTACGAGACTTGAAAAAATAAAAAAAAGAAGCGTCATGAAGAAATTATCCGAATGGGGCGGAAATCAGTAGATCTACAGACAAACAAATGATTACAATTTTAGAAAAATTGGACGATTTTTTGAACTGAAACAGCTTCACAATTTGAGCGAGTCAATAACGCATTGCTTCACCTCTGTCACTTATGCAAGCAGTTATTCGGCTTAGCATTGATCGACTGAGTCTTTGGATGTCCACCTGAGGGATATCGCGCCAACTTCTACCCAGTTCGTGCGTAGGATCGTCAAAATCCTGAGGTGATTGAAGGGCCCTACCCATAATGTTCCAAATGTGGTCAACTGGGCTATCTTGTTGGTCAAGATACGGTTTGGCAAGCACGAAGACAGGCGGTGGAAACTCTCGACCTGTGCGGGAGGGCATTGCCTTACTGAAGTGTAAGCCCAGTACGGCTTGCCAGGAAGAGTAACAAAATGGGGCGTAGAATATCGCTGACGTACCGTTGTGGTCTAAAGGTGCCACGGACGACAACCAAAGGGGTCCTGCTATGAAATGAAATGTCACCGCAGACCATCACCCCTTGCTGCCGGGCTGTACGGCTGGCGGCAATGAGGTTGGCATGCCACCACTGTCTGGGGAGCCACCGGGGCTCAATTCGAAGCGGGACACACCGTTGAAGACAATCCTACTCCAGTCAATGAGATTCCAGACGTGACTGGAGACGCCCAGGACAGCTTTGGATTGCCAACATAACTACCGCCCACCATACAACCCGACAACCAGCAGTGATGGTCTCAGTGCCACTTCTTTCCATAGCAGGACCCCATAGATGTTATCCACGACATCCTTACAGAACAGCGGTACGGCAGCGATATTTCACGCCCTGTTTTGTTGCTCTGCGCAGCAAACTATGCTGGGCTTACACTTCAGCAATATACTGCCTGCCCGTACGCGGCGAGAGTTTCTACGGCTTGTTTTCGTGCGTGTGAAATCCTACCTTGGCATGCGAGATCGCCTAAACTCTCTCCAGTGTTCCACATTCGGAACATTACTGGTAGGGCCCTCCAGTTAGCTCGGGATTCTGACGATACAACGCGCCAATTGGACATAATTGGACGCGATACCAGTCAGGATGACATCCAACAACTCGGTATATCAATGCCAAGCTGGATAACTGGTTGTTTAAGGGTCAGAGGCGATGCAACACTTTACTGACTCGCTCAAATTGTGAAGCTGTTTCTCTCGAATAAATCTTCCAGTTTTTCTGAAATTCTCAGCACTGCTTCGTCCGTATGTGCACATCACACGTACCGATTTTAGTCCCATTCGAATAACTTCTTCGTGGTGCTTTTTTTTTTAAAAAAAAAAAGAGTTCTTGGAGTGTAGAAAGGTCGAAAGAGTATATAGAGGGTCTATACAAGGGAGATGAATTTGCAGACAATATCATAGACATGGGAGATGACGTAGATGAAGAGGAGATGTGAGAAATGAGAACAATTTACAGAGCACTGAAATATAGCCTTGGGAGAGCCAGCCACGACAATATTCTTCCATCTGGTATGCAAGATACGTAAGACAGGAGAAATACCGTCAAACTTCAAAAAGAATGTGGTAGTTCCAATACCAAAGGAAGCAAGTGCTGACAGGTGTAAATATTACCGAAACATCAATTTAATATGTCATAGTTGTAAAGTACTAACACGAATGCCTTACAAAAGAACGGAAAAATTGATAGAAGCCGACCTCGGGGAAGATCAGTTTGGATTTCGCAGAAATGTAGGAACCCGTGAGGCAATACTGACCTTAAGACTTAGAGAATAGGGTGCTGAAAGGCGAACCCCCGTTTATAGCATTTGTAGACTTAGAGAAAGCTTTTGTCAATGTTGATTAGAATACTCTCTTTGAAATTCAGGAGGTAGCATGGGTAAAATACAGGAGCTGATCGGCTATTTACAACTGTTAATTAAATTTTGTTTGCCTCCTGCACAGTTATCAGGCACTGCAGTATAGTTAGCTGCTCGAAATTGCTCTTAGTAGACCATCTTCTCGAATCGTTTGATCCACTGGCTGAGGAAGATCGTTGGTTAGCACTTGTTCCCTTCGCTGACCGCCTGCATAGTGGAGCTCTGTACGTCCCGCTTCATAGTTAGTGCCCCACTGCCGCACATCACTCTCATGCAGCGGCGGATTTTCACTACTGGCCATTAAAATTGCTACACCAAGAAGAAATGCAGATGATAAACGGGTATTCATTGGACAAATATATTATACTAGAACTGACATGTGATTACGTTTTCACGCAGTTTGGGTGCATAGATCCTGAGAAATCAGTATCCAGAACCACCACCTCTGGCTGTAATAACGGCCTTGATACGCCTGGGCATTGAGTCAAACAGAGCTTGGATGGCGTGTACAGGTACAGCTGCCCATGCAGCTTCAACACGATACCACAGTTCATTAAGAGTAGTGACTGGCGTATTGTGACAAGCCAGTTGCTCGACCACCATTGACCAGACGTTTTCAATTGGTGAGAGATCTGGAGAATGTGCTGGCCAGGGCAGCAGTCGAACATTCTCTGTATCCAGAAAGGCCCGTACAGGACCTGCAACATGCGGTCGTGCATTATCCTGCTGAAATGTAGGGTTTCGCAGGGATCGAATGAAGAGTAGACCCACGGGTCGTAACACATCTGAAATGTAACGTCCACTGTTTAAAATGCCGCCAATGCCAAGAAGAGGTGACCGAGACGTGTAACCAATGGCACCCCATAACATCACGCCGGGGATACGCCAGTATGCCGATGACGAATACACGCATCCAATGTGCGTTCACCGCGATGTCGCCAATCACGGATGCGACCATCATGATGCTGTAAACAGAACCTGGATTCATCCGAAAAAATGACGTTTTGCCATTCGTGCAACCAGGTTCGTCGTTGAGTACACCATCGCAGGCGGTCCTGTCTGTGATGCAGCTTCAAGGGTAATCGCAGCCATGGTCTCCGAGCTGATAGTCCATGCTGCTGCAAACGTCGTCGAACTGTTCGTGCAGATGGTTGTTGTCTTGCAAACGTCCCCATCTGTTGACTCAGGGATCGAGACGTGGCTGCACGATACGTTACAGCCATGTGGATAAGATGCCTGTCATCTCGACTGCTAGTGATACGAGGCCGTTGGGATCCAGCACGGCGTTCCATACTACCCTCCTGAACCCACCGATTCAATATTCTGCTAACAGACATTGGATCTCGACTAAGGCGAGCAGCAATGTCGCAATACGATAAACCGCAATTGCGATAGGCTACAATCCGACCTTTATCGAAGTCGGAAACGTGATGGTACGCATTTCTCATCCTTGCACGAGCCATCACAACAACGTTTCACGTGGCAACGCCGGTCAACTGCTGTTTGTGTATGAGAAATCGGTTGGAAACTTTCCTCATGTCAGCACGTTGTAAATGTCGCCACCGGCGCCAACCTTGTGTGAATGCTCTGAAAAGCTAATCATTTGCATATCACAGCATTTTCTTCCTGTCGGTTAAATTTCGCGTCTGTAACACGTCATCTTCGTGGTGTAGCAATTTTAATGGCCAGTAGTGTACATATAGGCCCGCAGGCACGGGCATAGGGACCGGCATTTTTTGCTCTCTACTCATTTTAACCTTTTACGTTTTAAAATAACTGCGTTTACAAATGACTAATTTTTTTAATATTGTTAAACAGCTTGCTACTTTAAATAAGCCTTAAGAACAAAATTCGGCAGTACAAGCTTGGAAATATACATAGTTTACTTGGTGATGGAATGTAAATTTAACATTGGGTTTCTATCTTGTGTCATGTTCATGATTGTTCAAAGTATTTTGAAGTAAGCTGTCTGGACGGCAAACAATGTTTGAAACGTTGTTATTATTCCGAGAATGTTGTCGACTTCTGCTTAACCCTACCGTATTTTCCCCGTGAAAATACCAGGACCCCGTGAAAGCTGTGATAATCAACAATTTCTTAAATACTGTAACATGTGTGGGTCTCAGTATGTAAAACCCATCTCTACTTAAATTTCCTGTAGAAATTACGGGAAAGTATCAAGTCAACCCTCCATGACTGTAATTAATGTGAAACTCTGTGGTCTTCAAAACATGTTGATACTGGGAATGTTTTACATTTTTAAACATATGTTTATACGAAAAGAACATAAGCAGAATATCTGATAATGTGTGAAATACACTTCACAACAGTTTAAAAATTGTATTTATTTACTTACTTACTTTTTTTGGCGAAGAAAGAAGAAGAAACCAACTTTCGTTTGTCTCATTTATTGTGCTGCAGCATGCACGATATAAAAGTTCCCACTCTGTGGTATCGAATAGTATGTGGCATTGCGAATTTTATATTAAACTTCTTAACTAACTTTTTTCCATCGAGGAAAGGTTATTTTTATTTTATGTTGGAACAAAAGGTGCGTATGCGCGTAAACATAACAGCAATGTTCATACAAATGGCAACACACAACATCAACTGCCAACAACACTACTTAAACTTTATAGTCTGTCTTCTATGCCCACAGAAACCGCTAAAAAGTTATAAGAATAAGTGTAATATGAGTCGATCCAGCACACCTCACAGCAAGAAATTGCAAAAATTATTTGCTTTTTAAATTAGAAAGACAGCGTCAAGGATATTCAGAACATACTTGCGTCCCAGATAAAATTCCGGCGACGCGGGAAACAGAAGCCAAAAAAAGGGACCCGTTTTCTTTACGAGACGAATTCCAGCCGGCAGCTGTATTTCTACTGTTCACTGACAACGGAGAAACGGGCGACAATGAATCTTTGTGCTCGTGTACCGTATTTACAGTAAAAAGCTTTGTGCTCATGTGCAGTGTAGTACGACTGGAAGTGGCTACAGTCGTTCTTTCTTTCCTTTTACAATTTTTTTCTTTTGTTTTGACTGTTGGAGAGAAAAAAGCGAATATGTAAAATTAAGTGGGGCGGCATTTTGGAAATTGTCGAAGGAAAGGCGAGAACGAGAAGCAAATGTTCTAAAAACGCTTGGCAGAGTAGATAAATTTTTCGCAAAAAATGTTGCTGGTTCGACTTAGATTTCAAGTAGTACGGATGATATTTCTGGCACTGCAGCTGTTGTAAAAGAAGTAAATAGAAACGAAACAAAAGTGTCAAGTCAGACGTAAAAAGAAATAACGTCGTTAGTGATGATCCTGCAGTATGGTGTGAAAAAAAAACAAAAAAAAAACAAAGAAAACCACTCCGTCTACAGGCCGCAAGTGGTGGCCCATCGGGACTATCCGACCGCCGTGTCATCCTCGGTGGAGGATGCGGATAGGAAGGGCGTGGGGTCAGCACACCGCTCTCCCGGTCGTCATGATGGTATTCTTGACCGAAGCCGCTACTGTTCGCTCGAGTAGCTCCTCAATTGGCATGACGAATAATACTGAAAACGTCCACACAAACTTATAGGAAGAGCGAGGATGAACAGTCTACAAGTAACATGGGAGTTATTTCGCCTTTGGTGACTATAGAAATTCTTATTAGGATCAGACGCATTTGGCTCTATTTAAAGAGTCTCCAGTGGTTACTGTAAATATTCTAGACTCGTTTACAAAGTAATCGAGGAGAATGGGGATACATAATATATGAAAACGTGAAAATATTATTTATTAGTTTGTCGCAGTGCCTTAAAAATAGAATGTTGGTTTGTTGAAGAATGCACCGAGATAAAAACCTGAGTTGTAAAAAAAAAAAAAAAAGCAATTTTGAACTTGAGAAGAGTTTATGATCTAGGTACACTGATTTTTAAACAAAATCAAAATTATCAGAGCGACCGCGTAAACACAGTGTTCAAATAGTTCAAATGGCTCTGAGCACTATGGGACTTAACATCTGAGGTCATCAGTCCCCTAGAACTTAGAACTACTTAAACCTAACTAACCTAAGAACATCACACACATCCGTGCCCGAGGCAGGATTCGAACCTGCGACCGTAGCAGTCGCGCGGTTCCGGACTGCGCACTTAGAACCGCTAGACCACCGCGGCCGGCAAACACAGTGTAATGAGTCTCGTGCACGTAGGACTTTTCACAGTTCAGATGATGGAATAACCACGGTATCATTTGTTAAACTGTGACTGCAGAAGAGAAGTATCAAAAACAAAAGGAGGTGTAACAAACATCCTAATGCATATACAAAAATCATAACATTACATTTACCCTCACTTCGATCTACCATAGTTGACAACTCATCGCGAAGGCAGTGATACGCGCTGTCCATGCTGTCTTGCCTTCCAGTTTCGACAGTTCAGTGTTCGTGGTCATGTAAAGAATGTAGGACTCCGTGTTCTTGTTCATCGATCAGATCTCTCTCCCAGATTACATTATACATTTTCATGATCACAATTAAATATAAATTTGTATAAGAATACCGTTCGTAATTCTCCTGACACAATAAAACACTTAAGAAACGTACGAACGCCTCGTACACTTCATTCACTTGGACTCACACCAGTGAGATGGTTACATGGTAAACATTCAACAGGGAAGTAACCGATTTTGTGAAATTTTACGAACTCCTAACCAGAAGCGAATGATATAGTTTCATCTTTGTGGTTTGGTAGTCTAATTTTTGAATTTCTATGTGTTACTTTAATATTTACCATATTCCGTTCATAATAAGAGTAAACCTCATGTAAACATTGCACTGTGCATTCTTCCGCGTTTCTGGGACCTCACTGGGTCCCGATTCACGTGGCGCAGAAGCCAAGCTGTCTCGAGTACAGTCAAGTACGATAATAAGAATACGTTTTGTGCTGTGCATTACGCGTATACCTATTCAGCGACGATACGGGGCAATAACTTCACGGCTCTGAGCACTATGGGACTTAACATCTGTGGTCATCAGTCCCCTAGAACTTAGAACTACTTAAACCTAACTAACCGAAGGACATCACACACATCCATGCGACCTGCGACCGTAGCGGTCACGCGGTTCCAAACTGAAGCGCTTAGAACCGCACGGCCACACCGGCCGGCCGGCAATAACTTCACCGGCGCCTTTAACTTGGACAGCACTGGCCAGGCAAGTGACCCAACGAAACTGCAGTGAAGTGAACAGTTGCAGTAAAGACGTAAAAAGAGACGAGCAGAGAAACTATATAGCTTTGAATGTCATTCATTTTTTAAACAGGAGGAAATAATATATGGCAAAACTAAGGAGATACGCTTCTCAGGTAACCGTACGGAAAACATGACATGCTCTCGATTTTAGCTAACACAGTACTGTAATGAAAAACTAGAGTGATGAAAATTCCCGACTTTAACAAAGGTAATTTTTCTGCATGAGCTCTGTGGGGCGTAAAAGCGCACTGCTGATTTTCCATGTAGTTAAATATTGAAGCCTCTGAAGGTATTACTGTCATTCGTCTGGTAATCTCTGAACTCCTTTCATATCGGACACTGAGGAATACACTTCAGTACTGCTACGTTGATAACGAGGCGATCGGCAACAGAATCGCAAGCCACCAAAAAAAAAAAAAAAAAAAAAAATCCGCATTTCCTCCTCCTCCTTTATGATATGCTGTTCTGCATTTCGTCATCATTCGGCAGCGACGTGTCACGAAGCTTCGTGCATTACTTACAGCACGTTTGACGGCTTAAATGTCTCGTTACTTTTGGCGGCAAATACTTTAGCTTTGCTGCAGATCTGTTGGGTTCAGATTGCAGTGTGAAGATGACAACCGTGAAAATGAGGCGTTTGTACAGTGTACTCGGCGCCGTGGAAATTATTGTTTTCCGTGTTTCTACGACGCTTATCACTCTATGGGACTACATCTGTCCTACAAAACAAGGGGTATATTCAAATAAAGTATATCTGATTTTTCATTTTTCCCCAAAAAATTTAATTGTCTAATGTTTTCTTAACTTCAACAATCTTACATAAAATATCGATAATTAAAAATGTGTATTTGCAATGAAAACCAGAATTTTACGTGCTAATATAAGTAGAAACTAGGAAGACGTGCATTTTTGTTGAAAAATTATGGTTAAGTATGCGTTAATTAAAATATATATTTCATGAATTTCATATTTAAGTGATTGACATATACAAACCGAACAAAAAAAGCTGTACTCACAATGTGTTTCGAACCGCCGCCTACTTGCATACACGAGTGTCATTCCACGACGCTACAGTATACGGTATGCATACAATCACATCAGCTTTCTTAAATTTATTATATAGTCCACTAAATACGTCTAAGCTGGTTTTTCTCTGTAATATTGTGATAAACATTAAGAAAAACTTCTTTCTCGCCATTAAGAGTGTTTCACTACGAAGCAGGAAGCAGTGTCATCCATTTTCACGGTACGTATTAATTAACAGCGAGACAATCAGAGCACAAGTAGAGATTACAGAGACTGACGATTTTTGAAACAAAAATTATGTAAGCTAAGTACGATTAAGAAAGACTTTAGTGGCTGATAATACATCAGAATGTCTTAAAGTTTCATTTAGAGTGGCATAGTAATAAGATATCCAATACATAAGTTGGACCTACTTCCAAGAGCGGAACAACACCAGTGTACGAGAGCTACGGCTGCTTGACCAAACATCGCGTTTGTATTTATTTGCATCAGGTTTATTCTTATGATGAACGAGGTATAGACACAGTTCTCGCAATTTCGTTTGTGTCTGAAATATTTATGATTTTTACAAGTTCCTAACCAGGAGCGAATTATTTAGTCTCATCTGTGTGCTTTGGCAGTTTAGCTTTTGCATTTCTGCGTATCTATTTTAATTTACTATCCACAGTTCTTATGTTTGTTAGTGTCAAAAACAGAGATCGGCAGCGCGTGTTATAGTCGTTTGTTTGTTTAGTGTAGTTTTCCCCTGTCTTTAGTATGAATACGAACTGTGATTGCTGTGTGCAAATGCGAACTGCGTTGGTGACACTTTGCTGTCAGCCCCAGGCTGTGATGGCTTCTGTTACACAGCTTGAGGTTGTAGTGGACATGCATCACAGTTGGGGATCGAGCGTGGTGATCCTACGGACATCCAGCACTACCCACGAGTCCACTGATCGGTGTGCACTGGTGGCCAGCCCTGTACTGCTCTCACTGAGGTTGACCCCTCACCTGTGGTCGGGTAGGAGGTCACCACGCGGCATCGCAGGCTGCAAGAGACTTCCTGGTCGACTGTTAGCGCGGTTAGTCTAACTAACAGGTTCCATGTGCTATCTGTGCCTGACAGTGTCTCTCATCCAGATACAGTTGTTTCAGAAATCTCTCAGCCTGCAATATCTGGGCAGTCCCAGAGGGTGGGATTATTAGCAGTTGGGACCTGCAATTTCAGGCATGTTACGGCGCTTCTTAGGGACACGGCTGCCAAGGAGGGGAAGAAAGCCAATGTGCACTCCGCTTGCGTACCAGGTGGAATCATTCCAGACGTGGAACGGGTCTTTCCGGATCCCATGAAGAACGTAGAGTGTAGCCAACTGCAGCTGGTGGATCTCGTCGGAACCAATGCTGTGTGTTACTTTGGACTGGAAGGGATTACCTCTGGTTTCGAGCGGCTATCTGAAATGGTAAAGGTTGCCTGTCGGGCTTGTGAGACAAAATAGCTCACCATTTGCAAAACAGTCGACAGAACCGATTGTGAAAACTGCTACAGAGCAGAGTGAAGGGTCTGAATCAGAGGGTCAGACGGTTTTCTGACCGTGTAGGATGCAAATACGTAAACTTGAGCCACAGGGTGGTGGGGTTTCGGATTCTGCTAAATACGTCAGGAGACCATTACACGCAGAAGTCAGCTACATGGGTAGCTACATGGGTGTGGATTGGGCGGTTTCTTAGGTTAAAGTGTCTCGGGGAAACACAAAAAGTGCTTCAGTCTCAAAAGGTGCAGATCGAACACAAGAAGAACGTACATCTAGCTACCATCGGCATAACAGTTGTAAATTATCATAGCTGTGTTGGGAAAGTACCACAGCTCCAAGCGAAAATAGAAATCACTGACGCTCAAATCGTTATAGGCACTGAAAGCTGACCAAACCCAAAGACAAGTTCAGACGAAATTTTTACGAAGGAGCTAAAGGTGTTCAGCAAGGATAGGCTAAATACAGTTGGGCGGTGCAGTGTTTGTTGCTGTGAGAAGAAGTTTATATTGTAGCGAAATTGAACTAAATAGTTCCTATGAGTTAGCATGGGTAGAGGCCATTCTTGACAACCGGAATAAAATGATTGGATTCTTTTACCGACCGGATGATACAACTGCTGCAATGTTCAAAGAAAACCTGAGTCTAATTTCAGTGACTTAAACTGTCTCACACAATTATAGTTGGTGGTGACTTCAATCTCGATATCCTGGAGAAAATACATGTTTAAATCCGGTGGTACACGTAAAATATCATCCAAGATTATGCTAAGCGCATTCTCTGATAGTTATTTCGAGCAATTAGTTCATGATCCCACTCGAAAAGTAAACGGCTGTGAAACCACACTTGATTTCTTAGCGACAAATAATCCTGAGCTGATAACGAGCATCAGAACGGATACAGGTATGGGGTTGTCGTAGCGAGACTGAATACCGTAACTCCCAAATCCACCAACAATAAACGAAAGATGTATCTATTCAAAAAGCAAATAAAAATTTGCTGGATACCTTCCTGAAAGACAATCTCCTCTCCTAAATTAACAGTGTAGTTGTATATCGGATGTGACTTGAATTAAAAAAAATAGTATCAACAGCAATTGAGAGGTTTATACCAAATAAATTAACAAAGGACGGAGTTGATCCTCCATACTGCGCAAAACAGGTCCTAGTAAATAACTATGAATTACAATTACGAACAACTTAAACTGGAAAGGACACATTGAAAGTGTTGTGGGGAAGGCGAACCAAAAACTGCTTTTTATTGGCAGGACGCTTTGAAGATGCAAAAAATCTCCTAACGAGAATGTCTACACTACCCTTGTCGGTCCTCTTTTGAAGCACTTCTGCCGCATGTGGGATCGTTACCAGACAGGTTTAACGGAGTGCATCGAGATAGTTGAAAGAAGGGCAGCTCGTCTCGTACTATCGAGAAATAGGGGAGAGGGTGTCGCGGACATGATACGTGATCTGGGGTTTCTTGTTGCTGCCAGATCTAGGGAGAAACGGTCATCATAATAAAATAAGGGAAATCAGAGCTCGCAGGAAAAGATACAGGTGTTCGTTTTCTTTTCGCGCGCTCTTCTAGAGTTGATATGAAGGTAGTTCAATGAACACTTTATCAGAGTGCAAGTGTGATTTACAGAATAGCCGTATAGATACAGATGTATATTGCACAATAGTAGTCCATTCAGCACTGAATTCTGGGGTATTACTTTTGAAAACTATCAACATGTGAACCAATGTTGATGCACTGAAGGGAAATGTATTTTTTGCAACATTCTGGCGACAAATTGTATTGATTCTATCACTTACACCTAAGAACGGATGACTTACTGAAATGAAATTAACCATTATAGTGACTCTTCTGTTTATAGAAAAACATAAATAAATACCGGGTGATCAAAAAGTCAGTATAAATTTGAAAACTTAATAAACCACGGACTAATGTAGATAGAGTGGTAAAAATTAACACACGTGCATGGAATGACATGGGGTTTTATTAGAACAAAAAAAAAAGTTCACAAAGTGTTCGACAGGTGCGCGTCGTTTGGTGATGATCGCTTGCTCAGCCGCCACTTTCGTCATGCTTGGCCTCCCAGGTCCCCACACCTCAGTCCGTGCGATTATTGGCTTTGGGGTTACCTGAAGTCGCAAGTGTATCGTGATCGACCGACATCTCTAGGGACGCTGAAAGACAACATACGACGCCAATCCATAACTCCGGACATGCTTTACAGTGCTGTTCACAACATTATTCCTCGACTATAGCCATTGTTGAGGAATGATGGTGGACATATTGAACATTTCCTGTGAAGTACATCATCTTTGCTTTGTCTTACTTTGTTCTACATCTACATCTACATGATTACTCTCCAATTCACATTTAAGTGCTTGGCAGAGTCGTCATCGAGCCACAATCATACTATCTTTCTACCATTCCACTCCCGAACAGCGCGCTTTGATTTCTCTTATTTTATTTTGATGATCATTCCTACCGATGTGGGTTGGCCTCAACAAAATATTTTCGCATTTCGTAAATAGATCTCGCCGGGACGAAAACGTCTTTGCTTTAATGACTTCCATCCCAACTCGCGTATCATATCTGCCACACTCTCTCCCCTGTTACGTGATAATACAAAACGAGCTGCCCTTTTTTGCACCCTTTGGATGTCCTCCGTCAATCCTACCTGGTAAGGATCCCACACCGCGCAGCAATATTCTAACAGAGGACTAACGAGTGTAGTGTAAGCTGTCTGTTTAGTGGACTTGTTGCATCTTCTAAGTCTCCTGCCAATGAAACGCAACCTTTGGCTCGTCTTCCCTACAATATTATCTATGTGATCTTTCCAACTAAAGTTGTTCGTAATTTTAACACCCAGGTACTAAGTTGAATTGACAGCCTTGAGAATTGTACTATTTATCGAGTAATCGAATTCCAACGGATTTCTTTTGGAACTCATGTGGATCACCTCACACTTTCCGTTATTTAGCGTCAACTGCCACCTGCCACACCATACAGCAATCTTTTCTAAATCGCTTTGCAACTGATACTGACCTTCGGATGACCTTACTAGACGGTAAATTACAGCATCATCTGCGAAAAACCTAAGAGAACTGCTCAGCTTGTCACCCAGATCATTTATATAGATCAGGAGCAGCAGAGATCCCAGGACGCTTCCCTGGCGAACACCTGATATCACTTCAGTTTTGCTCGATGATTTGCCGTCTATTACTACGAAGTGCGACCTTCCTGACAGGAAATCACGAATCCAGTCGGACAACTGAGGCGATACCCCACAGGCCCGCAGCTTGATTAGAAGTCGGTTGTGAGGAACGGTGTTATGCTAATTATTGCTATTCTGATCTGATGAAGTGCCCCATCTGTCGGACATTTTTTGTACTTTTGTAGTTTTTTGGTTCTAATAAAATCCCATGTCATTGCAAGCATGTGTGTCAATTTGTACCTCTCTATCTACATTATTCCGTGATTTATTCAGTTTTCAAATTTATACCGACTTTTTGATCACCCGGTACATTTAAAAGTCATGAACTTGTAACCATAAACGTGCGTCGCTGATACTGAATGTAGCGATTATGAAATGTACACTTACCAGCCAGGACGTTATGACGACCTACATAATAGCCGGTGGGTGCACCTCCGGCAAGAGTAACAGCCGCGACGCGCCGTGGCATGGAAGCAATGAAGCCTTGCTAGGTCGATGGAGCGATTTGGCACCACATCTGCTCACAGGAGCCACCTAATTCTGGGGAGGGAGGCGATGACCTCTGACACCATGTTCAGTCACAACCCAGATTTCTTCGATCAGGTTCAGATCTGGCGAGCTGCGGGCCCAGCACATCATCTGGACCTCGCCACTGTGTTCCTCAGACCACTCCATCAGACTCCTGGCAGTGTGACACGGCGCATTATCTTGTTGAATAGCGCCAACGTCGGGAAACATGATCGTCATGAAGAGGTGTGCCTGGGCTGCAACCGGAGTGCGATACTGCTCGGTCATCACGGTGCCACTGCACCCATGGATGCACACGTGAATGTTCGCCAGAGCATGATGGAATAGCCGCCAGCTTGTCTCCGCCCCGCAGTACATGTGTCAAGGAGCTGTTCCCCTGCAAGGCGACGGATTCGCGACTTGCCATCGGCGTGATGAAGAAGGTATCGGAATTCAGCAGACGACGCAAGGCTCTCCCAATGCTCCAACGTCCAGTACCGATGGTCACATGCCCACCTGAGTCGTACTTTCGATGTCGCGATGTTGTGGTGTTAACATTGGCACATGTATAGGTCGTCGGCTGCGGAGGCCCATCCTTAGAAGTGTTCGGTGCACCGTGTGTTCAAATGGTTCAAATGGCTCTGAGCACTATGGGACTTAACTTCTGTGGTCATCAGTCCCCTAGAACTTAGAACTACTTAAACCTAACCAACCTAAGTACATCACACACATCCATGCCCGAGGCAGGATTCGAACCTGCGACCGTAGCAGCCCCGCGGTTTCGGACTGCAGCGCCTAGAACCGCACGGCCACCTCGGCCGGCACCGTGTGATCAGATACACTTTTATTCTGCCCGGCGTTAAAGTTTGGTGTTAGTTGCGCCATAGTTTGCCGCCTGCCCTGTTTTTACCTGCCTGCCTAGCCTAAGACGTCTGTCACCTCTAATGAGGGGTGGACGCCCAACCCCACGGCGTCTGGACGCGGTTTTACCTTGAAGATACTCACCACAGCACTCCTCGAACACGCGACAACTCGTCCGAAGTGCTCGTGTCGAACCTCTGGGCAATCCCAGTCTGCCCTCGGTCAAATTCAGACAGATCGCGCGCCTTTCCCGTTCTGCATAAGGGCAGCGCTCTCATTGATACTACATGCACTGTGCACGTGCCTAACTAGCAGCCATTTCTCTCCCTTTGACACTACTATCGTTTGGACGGCTTTATAACGACAGTACGTCGGTCGTGACACGGCTCTGGCTTATCACTATATGTGTTGTTGCTGACTCTCTGGGCACGAGCTGAACATGCCATTTATGAGACAATTAATCAGTCCTCAAGGAAGTAAACTGGAAAACCAGTTCAACATCTATAGAAGACAAGACGTCTGTATAGTAAATTCAGATATTTATTTTCCCACGTCATGCCAGAAAAATCTGTGACTAGGATTTTTTTGTTAAATCTTTTATCCTTACGTGTATGTTGTCATTACTTTGATCTGATTTTGTATAAAAAGTTTTAGTCCACAAACAGACTTCACACACAAGCAACTTTCTTTAATGATGGTATTCACCTCGAGTTTGCTGATAGATGCTAAAAGCAAGATGACTAGATATTTCAGCGATCAATTTGTCCACCTTCTTCAGGAGAGAGGCTATTGTTGCAGTGTCCCAGTGAACACTGATGCTAATGCTGGAAAGCTTCGTCCTATACAGACACCCGTATCGTACACGGCGCATGCGCCGTACAGCACAGGTGCTGGCCCAAAAAATGGGACTGTGGTGCTGCCCATAGTCGAGCATCGGCATCAACGATGTGTCACATCAAAGACTATCCTCAGATGCCCGGGTCATCCGCACCAAAGAACGTTGCGATTTAATGCAGCACAATACAAGGTTTCATGTCCTGCTAACAGGAAGTACTTCTCTCTAATAATCAAGCTGTCTCCCTACCTAATTCAAATTCACTGCTTGTAAACCGGACGCACCGGAAACTATTAGGGTCTCACCTGATTTCACGCCGTGACCCTCGTTTAAACAATGCTCCGCTACTGCCTACTTTTCAGGCACTTGTAGCTTCGTGCAGCCTTCATTAATGATGCTAGCACATTTTGTTAAAGTAATATCATCAAGGGTGTATATGAAGAAAACTGAAGGACGACCATAAATTGTAACAAATATTCTAGACAGTGGTTATTACTCACGAGAATCCGCCAGTCCATTCCAAATTGTCCATGAGGCTCCAGGCGACGTATCCAATCACTGGAACACCATCAGTGTTAACAGCTTGTAGGACAGCATCAAGATAAGACTGCAAGAGAGAAATTAATCTTGTACATAATCTGAAAATTTGTACCCTGTGTAGGAACATATTATAATGTCCATCTTTTGACCAAAATTTAACTCCATTTTCCTGGTTTACTCAATGTAATTTTGAGGAAACTACTCTCCCCGAGAAAACATATTTGCTGAAATTCGGTGATCTTTATCTCAGAAATGAAACCTGTACTAAGAAGTAAAAAAAATGATATCACCAAAATTTACGCAACATCAATAAACATACTGTGCTCATTCCATCTCCCTCAAGAAAGCTGTGTATAGATCAGTACTATACAGAACCTGGAAATTTCTATTTCAGTATACAGAGCCGCCGTAGGAAATGGAAATAGTAAAATGCACAGCCATAAACATTGGATATGACGCTATACTCATCACACAATGCCACTACATACAATAAGTAAACACAACAAAAACCAGCAAACTAAACTTGCAATTGACGGGACACCAAAAATTAAATATGTAAAAATGCCAAATCTTGATAGAATGTCTGATGAATTAGGTTGATAATTCAGAAACACATGTGTAAAAATGAGCTTAACAACCACTAGCAGTCTAAGTAGGAAGCTTATTCACCGTACAAAATCATTAATTACATATCTTGACATATGTGGCATTTAAACCATTACCAGTAGCCAACGCAACAAATATCATATACGTCAGACTGGAAGAAACATCAGAACTTCAGAAATCGATTTAAAGAGCATATATACGGCTGCATACTGAAGAAATGTAACAAATCACAGCAGCAGCACACATTAAAGACATGGACGACCCTTTGAAAACCACAGACAAGCTGGAAATTTTCCGCAAAAATCTAAAGAAAGTAAAATAATATGTGTAATGGAAGAAATGGAAATATTCTTCCGTAATACAAGAAAAAAGATATTCTTAATGAGTTAAGTGAACACAAAGCCTTAGAATTCTTCAGCAGCCTTAAGCCGATTCTAATGCAACAGGTTTAAGATGTGTGAATTTGAAACAAATGACTGTCAAACTGTCAGGCCGCCATATTGTACTAGTGTAAATTGTTCAAGTCTATGTAGGAACGTTGTGTACAGCTAAATACACCCAATCCTGTGCCAGCCTAAGCAATGAAATAATGCAATGCTACACAACAGTTTCATCAGTGTTTCGATAAGGCGAATGGAGCTTTGGGACCGCAAAATAGCAAGTGAAGAACTGATACAATAAAAGTGTATAGCACGCGTATCGCATAATAGCAACTGATGCAGAACTATGTGCATCTCACACAAGCTGTTCTGTCAGCTGCAAGAAACAACGAGGCACAGCTCCACACCATCAGAAGACATCAATGGACGTCTATTTCTCGCCACCCACTGCACCTCCTCCCTGCAAATATCCCAATAGCTACTCCAGCAGCAGAAAAGTAAACAAAACAATAGCGTACGTTAGTTCAGATTAAGACATCTTCTCTTTAATCAACACATTTCTGTACACATGGGCAAAACGCCCTGGAAACGTACTGCAATATGTTAAACTAAATATAAATTCTCTTAAGAGACTCTGGTGAACTGAATGGGAAACTCAGCAAGACTCTCCTATGCAACTATAGCCTATGTAACAAAAAGAAGAGAATCGCTGAACAGGAGGAAATGATTGGTGTCATTCAGGCTGAATTAAACATCCCAAATTTGAACTAGATAGGTTGAAGTGGGCAACAGATGGTGGTAACAGGATAAAGAGAACAATCAATGAGCGAAAGGAGAACAACTCTTCAATCACTTGGTACATGAAGTAGAAGGGGTTGGGCCTCATCCAGCTGTAGGCCACGGTAGGGTGTAGCAGACTTCTAGCAAAGAAACTAAGTGTAGGTCGGCAGCAGAAGAGATCAGGAAACATGGGTGTGCAGTATGCCCGATGGTGCAGTACAAATTAGGAACAGCATAACATCACAAATATTGTGAAACCAAGTGCTAGGATAACGTTACTGTAGTAGATGAGTTGGGAAATAGCATAGCTAAGGACAGAAATTACAGCATTAGAGGTAACCTGGATGAAACAGTAGTCGAAATTGAGTACGCTGCTGCTGACTGAAAACGAATCTCTTATGAGTAAACAGCCTGTTGCTGCAATTGGGAGATGTGTGTATTCTAGACATGGCCTACACCTAAACAGGAGAGGGGAAGATAGGTCAGCTGTGCTTCTTGCAGATAATATACAGGGACCACCATCACACAAAGCAAAACCTCTGAGATTACCTGTGTCACAGAGGTACCTTTTTGAGTTTAGACACAGGATTCAGGCACCCTGTTTTGAAAGAAGTCAAAATAACGGAACAGCCCCACAAAATGCTTAGTTAATGCACGGTAACGTAACGTTTGCTTATTTCGTTAGAGTATCTGAGGACAGTAATAAGTTAGAAGAGCGTCTTGTTTATTTCAAAACTTTTGAGACCTCTATGCCTATTTGAAGACCTCGTAACCACAGAGTTGGATAATGTACATATAAAAAATTACACTCGAGCAGCTTACTCAAGCAGAGCTAATATGGCAAAAGAGGAGATTTTACACACATCAACATAGAACACAAGTTCAAAAACATTGAGACAAGTAGATTTTGTAGCGTGTGTCCTCGTGAATTCACACTGAAAAATAGTTCACTTTTAATTGTAACTGTACATAGATCCTCACTGGGAAATTTTGATCTGTTTATGAAATTTGAATTCACTACTATGCTATCTGTGAGATAGCAGCAAGCTCAGTGTAAATTTTCTAAAGGACTCTGATAAGAAAAAGATCTGAAAAAGATATTTGGATCTTCAAACTTGATCTTAGTAATTAATTTTCTAACATGGATGAAGAAAGACAGAAGTACCCTAACTGATAATGTTTTCTTTGATGACGTTCAAAGCCAGAAAGTAAACGTTTACCCAGTAACAAATACTCTCTCTGATCGTTATGCGCAGTTAGGAGAGATAAGATAGTTCCTTAAAGCATTTATACTGATCAGTGGAAATAAGAATAATTAATGACTCCAGGACAAATGTTTCTAAGAATAATTTACGTGAGGTGAACTGGGAAAAGATTTATAATGAACCAAATGCTAACGTAAAGTTTAATCCATTCCATTAATAGTTCATATCATTATTTGAAAACATCTTTCCTCAAAAGTGAATCAGAAAGGACAATAAACAGGTATTAAAAAACCATAGATCACTAAAATGATTAAAGTATGTGGAGTAAGGAATAGAAAAACGTACCCATTGGTCAGAACAAGGAGATATCCTGTTGTAGTTGCACACTACAAAAACTACTCAAAATTGCTAAGATAAGTATTAAAAAATTAAGGAGCATGTGTATAACATAAGAAATCAGTAATTCCGACCGCAAACTTCACGCTCTGTGGAATGTAGCGAAACGAGAGACAGGACCACCAGCCGCAGAACAGGACCACATCACAACTGAGCTGAATGGGAGGGCTACAAGTGATGAGCCACATGCAACAAACATATTTAACAACCATTTCTTAAATACAGTAGAAATTATAAGGAAAAATAGTTAAAGAGAAATATCACAGCAGTATGTTAAAAAAATCAACTCTCATAAAATTCGGTTCTACGAATGTATCACCAACTCCTCCTGAAATTAAGAATGTTGTTCTCTCAAAAATCGAAACTCGTCTGGTTTTGATCATGTTTCCTAAACAGTACTAAAGATTTGTTTCAAAGTAATAAGCCCTGTCTTATCTGAATTACGTAAGTCATCACTAATTAGTGGCATTTTTCCAGAGAGACTGAAAGATGCCGTTGTCAGACCTCGCCATAAGAAAGGTGACAGGAGGGACGGTAATAAGTGCAGATCTGTTTCACTGCTGACATCACTTTCCAAAACTTTTGAGAAGGAGATGCATTCAGAGTAGTACCACACCTGAGCTACAGTAACATCCTCAGCAGATCACAGTTCGGATTTCAGAAGAGTTTCTCTACTGGGAATGCCATTTGTATATTCACTCACCAAATTTTACAAGGATTAAATAATGAAACAACGCCATCTGGTATTTTCTGCAACCTATCCAAGGCATTTTACTGTGGGAATCGCAGAATTCTCTAGATAAATTGAATTTTACTCTTATTGATGGTATACTCAACCATTATGTCTAACGGAAAGGATGCAGAAAGTTGTACTTATTAATTCAATCAGTGCACTGCACGGACATTATTCTAACACGGGAGAAATCACGTATTGGTTTCTCAAAGGCTTAGTCTTTAGTCCATTATTTGTGCTCATATATTTAAACGATCTCCTGTCTAACAGTCAGAAAGCAGGATTAGTTTCTTTTCGAGATGACTCTTGTATTGTACTCGAGCTGAACATACATACAGAAACAGAAGGAACGGTAAACAATTTTATTAAAAATATCATTGACTGGTTTTCTACGAATGGTCTCACCATCCATTTTAAAAAGACCCAACATATTTGGTTCTGCACTTCTGGGGGTACTAAACCGACGATAAACGCAACACACGGTGAGGAAACAAGAAATGGTCTGGAAACTTTAGAATCTTTAGGTGTCTCTCTTGATGAAAATTTAAACCGGAAAAAGCACATTTTGGAACTCATAAACAACTTAGTTCAACCATAACGACAGAATCGAGAACCGACTATAAGCGTTGGCAAAGACATTAGTTATGGATGCGCAGTAAAGCGTAGACAAATGACCGTAAAACATCATTCACTTTTTTGTACAAGATTTTGTTTCCCTCTCTCGTTTGTAGAAGTTTTGTTAAACTGTACTGCTCGGAGTATGACGGATACGAGTGTTTCGTATATTGTGTGCTTCTGAATAAGAGAAGACTTAACAACAGCATTAAGCATTTTTATTAAAGTGAAATAGAGCCAAGTTAAGAAGAATTTCTTCTTATTTTATATCATCTAGACAGGCTCTGGTGTTCCCTGTAGTCGGCTGCCTACATCTACAGTTGAAATGGATGAAAAGAAGTCCATGGTCATATTTTCGTAAAATTAACAGGAGGAGAAGTTTCAGAAGACGAGAAACATAATTAAAATATATATAGTGATGGACACAGAAAAAGAAACAACGCAAGGTAAGGGAATGAACAATACACACAGAACATCTCATAATAATGCAATTGTACTAATAGTCTCTTTTCATTGCAAGCGAAAGGACAATTACCGATCAAATTTCCTTCATTCTTTCTTTTAATTGTTTTTGTTTTTTATTATAATACAAATCGTCGCCAGAACTACTGCAGTTTTCAGGTTTCGACATTTTCAAAAAAGAATAGGAACCTTACATAATTGTAAGCCTATAATTAAACGAATATTGTAAACAATTCTGAACCACAAGAATAACATGAATGCACAAACCTTTCATTTGTGTATAAAATGCATAAAAATGACATCTACACACCTCACTGAGTTCAGTGTAGCGAAATTCTTCGTAATCAGTTTGTGAGATGAAAGCAGTTTCGGTATGTTCTTGGCTTCTCGCATAACAGAAAATAATATTATGTAAAAAATATGGTTATAATAAATGTTTCAACGGCAAAGAAGCAGACAGAGGAAAATTCCAGACGATACGTGGAAAAAGTATGTACATTTCACTATCACATTAGCCTACCATCAAATTCAATATCTGTAAACTTCTATTGGTTCATCACGCCTTTCCAAAGTTTTGGTATCTGATCCACGAAAACATTTTAAATAATTGAAGCATAATTGAAGGTTTTATTAAAACCCTATAGTTCTTTGTTTTTGCTAGTTTGACGCAGCCTCATTGTCACTGGCATAATCAATTAATTTTATCAATCACACGCGGCTAAAATAAGATTTGAGCAGCTGCAAATCAAGAAAGGGTGAGTCCAGAAAAACAGTCCGTGAAGAGTTTGACAGAGCACTGAAAGACCTGAGCCGAAACAAGGCCCCGGGAGTAGACAACATTCCATTAGAACTACTGACGGCCTTGGGAGAGCCAGTCCTGACAAAACTCTACCATCTGGTGAGGATGATGTATGAGACAGGTGAAGTACCCTCAGACTTCAAGAAGAATATAATAATTCCAATCCCAAAGAAAGCAGGTGTAGACAGATGTGAAAATTACAGAACTATCAGTTTAATAAATCACAGCTGCAAAATACTAACACGAATTCTTTATAGACGAATGGAAAAACTGGTAGAAGCCGACATCGGGGAAGATCAGTTTGGATTCCGTAGAAATATTGGAACACGTGAGGCAATACTGACCTTACGACTTATCTTAGAAGCTAGATTAAGGAAAGGCAAACCTACGTTTCTAGCATTTGTAGACTTAGAGAAAGATTTTGACAATGTTGACTGGAATACTCTCTTCCAAATTCTAAAGGTGGCAGGGGTAAAATACAGGGAGCGAAAGGCTATTTACAATTTGTACAGAAACCAGGTGGCAGTTATAAGAATCGAGGGACATGAAAGGGAAGCAGTAGTTGGGAAGGGAGTGAGACAGGGTTGTAGCCTTTCGCCGATGTTATTCAATCTGTATATTGAGCAAGCAGTAAAGGAAACAGAAGAAAAATTTGGAGGAGGTACTAAATTCCGTGGAGAAGAAATAAAAACTTTGAGGTTCGCCGATGACATTGTAATTCTGTCAGAGGCAGCAAAGGACTTGGAAGAGCAGTTGAACGGAATGAACAGTGTCTTGAAAGGTGGATATAAGATGAACATCAACAAAAGCAAAACAAGAATAATGGAATGTAGTTGAAGTAATCATGGGATGCTAACGGAATTGGATTAGGAAATGAGACACTTAAAGTAGTAAAGTAGTTTTGCTATTTGGGGAGCAAAATAACTGATGATGGTCGAAGTAGAGAGTATATAAAATGTAGACTGGCAATGACAAGGAAAGCATTTCTGAAGAAGAGAAATTTGTTAACATCGAGTATAGATTTAAGTGTCAGGAAGTCGTTTCTGAAAGTATTTGTATGGAGTGTAGCCATGTATGGAAGTGAAACATGGACGATAAATAGTTTGGACAGGAAGAGAATATAAGCTTTCGAAATGTGGTGCTACAGAAGAATGTTGAAGATTAGATGGGTAGATCACATAACTAATGTGGAGGTATTGAATAGAATTTGGGAGAAGAGGAGTTTGTGGCACAACTTGACGAGAAGAAGGGACTGGTTGGTAGGACATGTTCTGAGGCATCAAGGGATCATAAATTTAGCTTTGGAGGGTAGTGTGGAGTGTAAAAATCGTAGAGGGAGGCCAAGAAATGAATACACTAAGCAGATTCAGAAGGATGTAGGTTGCGGTAGGTACTGGGAGATGAAGAAACGTGCACAGCATAGGGTAGCATGGAGAGCTGCATCAAACCAGTCTCAGGAATGAAGACCACAACAACAACAAACAACAATTATTTGTTTATAGCGAGACCTCCATATTAATATGTATGTCACATTATCTAGATAGGTGTCTGACTGGACCGTGGGAGTGAATCCCATTAACGTGTTACATGAACTATATAAATAAGTGACGGATATTTTAATTATACTATGTGGATTTCATGGTCTGGCGTTTGTTCGAAATGAGGATGAGCAATTTTAGTAAACAGATAGCTGCAGCTAATATTAATGTGGAAAGTTGATCGTGCAAAAAGGCATCCACCTAAAAAAGTCTTTCAAGAACTAAAATGAAAGCTCAAGAAAAGCTGTGAATAAGAATTAGTGACCGCTGCATGTTTCTAAACCATGAAGTTTCTTCCTTCGCTACACTACCAACTAATAAGGTGTTTCGAATCAAGTACCTGGAATACTAGTTGACTAGGATTGAGTTACTACTAATCTCCATCAGCAATAACCAATTATCAGCACCTACTAAATACAGAAGTGAACGAAGTTTCTTTTAACAGCAGTTTATTCTTGAAAGAAAGCTATTAAACTCTGAGGAATGAGAGAATATAAAGTTGAGACGCACGTCAAATACATTTCCGTGTGGGACAGTTACCCAGGTGAACATTTAGAAAATGCAACAGATCTACTGAAGAGACTGCCTACACTACGCTTGTCCGTCCTCTTTTGGAGTACTGCTGTGTCGTCTGGGATCCTTACCAGATACGATTAACGGGATACATCGAGAAAGTTCAAAGAAGCGCAGCACGTTTTGTGTTATCCCGAAATAGGGTAGAGAGTGTCACGGACATGGTACAGAATTTGGGGTGGACGTCCTTAAAACAAAGGCGTTTTTCGTTGCGGCAGAACCTTCTCACGAAATTTCAATCACCAACTTTCTCCTCCGAATGCGAAAATATTTTGTTGACGCGCACCTTCATAGGGAGAAAGGATCATTCTAAAAAAAAATAAAGGAAGTCAGAGCTCGCACGGAAAGATACAGGTGTTCGTTTATTCCGCGGGCTGCTCGAGATTGAAATAATAGATAATTATTGTTACGGTGATTTGCAGAACATCCATGTAGATGGAGAACAAAGAGATTTCGCAACAGTTGCCTTTCTCCCAGTTTTTAACAAAAATTTTCATCGTGGCGCAAGGGAAACTGCATTGCTATGATGCCATAGGGGCTTCTAGTGTGTCTAGGACATTCAGAAGAAGACTGTATCATGTTATTAAAATAAAACTATTTTTCTCTACGGAACTATGTTTATTTTTACTGTAGGTGTTTTAGCGCTAGCTCCTTCAGTTTTTGAGTTCGTAAACGACAATCCCCATCACAGTGCCTTGTTTTTCGTACACGAGAATATAAATTTACAAAAATTGGTTCACAGTTTCAGTGCGGTATAAAATATCTTTTTACACAGTTTCGTTGAGAAATGTGCTGTTCTAACTGCGACTATATTTCAGCATCCTGTATATGGCAATTAACCAAAAATTGGTGCTATGCGATACTTCTCGCGATGAAACTTTGAAACAGTAAAACGAATTTTAGGCCGGCCTGTGTGGCCGTGCGGTTCTAGGCACTTCAGTCTGGATCCGCGTGACCGCTACGGTCGCAGGTTTGAATCCTGCCTCGGGTATGGATGTGTGTGATGTCCTTAGGTTAGTTAGGTTTAAGTAGTTCTAAGTTCTAGGGGACTGATGACCACAGATGTTAAATCCCATAGTGCTCAGAGCCATTTGAACCAATTTTAAACGAATTTTCTTCTGTGTATCATTAAAAACACATAACGTGCATGGAGAGGAAATGTGGCCTGTACCCGAAAAACTGTCATGGTGATCTCTCCATTGGCAAAATACTCCAGATTAATTTGCAATTCGGATATCCTGTAGAGGGCTACGAGAGGATAAATGAAAACAAAAAGGAGACGGAGCGAGAAATTTCAGACACCTGAGTTTGCTATCGAAGCTATAAAATCTGAAAAGGAAAATGGAACGGCTCAATGTAAATACAGTAGACGTCAGTCAAGTCAGATGCAAAGAAGACAAGGATTCCTGATCAGACTCTTATAGGGTAAGATCAACAGCAGCAGAAAACAGAATAATAGGAGTAGCTCGATATGGATAGGAAAGTAGAACAAAGAGTAAGTTACTGTGAACAGTTCAGTGACTGGATTATCCTCATCCGAATAAAGAACAAACGAATGCCAACGACTTTACAAGCATAAGACAAAATTTTACGCAGGCAGTTCACCGTTAATATGTAAAGAAAAATGAAAATCTAACAATTATTAAGGATACGAGTGCTATAGTAGTGGAAGAACTGAGAGACAGTTGACAGGAGAATACGGGCTCGGTATCCGGAATTAGAGAGAAGAATAACTTCTTCCGTTCTGCAATAAATTACAGGTAAACAAATCCTTGGAGACTCACACGAGAAGGAGGTATAGTTGCAGAAGGCCCGGAGACACGGGAAGATACCAACTGGATTACATCGTGGTGAGACAGACATTCCGAAACCAGATATTGGATTGCAAAGCGGACTCAAGAGAAAATGCAGACCACACAACAATTAAGTAATGATGGTAAGTAGGCTAAAGCTTAGGAGAATCTTCAGGAAAATTCACTTTATAAGAAAGTAGAGGACTGAAACGTTGAGGAATAATGATGTGCGTTTGAATTTCTCTAAGGTTGTAGGTCTGCGATAGTGAATACCAGAACAGGCAGCTTAGTTGAAGAGAATGGATACCTCTGCGAAGGCCAATGGAAGAAACCTAAAACAAAAATGACTCCAGGAAAAATTTCCGAAGGACAGCTTCAACGTAAGGAAAAGTCATTTCTCTCAAAAGCAAGTTCGAGCACATTAGGAGTGGAAAAGGAAATTCACACTTAAATGTGGAGGAGAGTGTGCATTGGCGGAAAGTGTACATTGGGAGCCTCTGCAGGGCAGATGAACTGTGCGTCGATATTGTAGAAGGAGAAATGGGAATCGATTTGGAAGAGGTAAGACATTTACAGTTTTTTGTTTCTTCCTTTGTTACGCACTAAGCACTCATTCTTTCAACACACGTTTGTAATTTTTTGTAAGGGCAGCGGAGAGCCCGTCTTCTCACTGTACTCACCACGTAGTACTCGATGCGGTCCGTGTCGTTGAGCCCTGCACCAGTCCGGAGGCCGTTCTCCGTGACCATGACCTGGTAGCCAGGGTACTCGGCCGCTATCCAGTTCAGAAGGTTGCGGAATCCCGTAGGGTAGTTCTGAAAAGCAAATCAAGTAAACTTCGGGACTGAGGCCAAGTTTTCAAGCTGCGCATTAGAAACCGTCAGCGAGAAACTGTAAGAGAGTCCTCAAGCCGAAATGCTAATGTACAGTGAATGCTTATTGCTTATCTGGACACCGTCAGGAATAAGAGTTGCCGGGAGACTACCCCCCTGAAACTAAAGTAGGTTCATCGTACCCATTTATTACTTAAGCATTATGTTCGAATTTGCGGAAGCAGCCCTTGGTATCTGGTTATCGTCGGGACCTACAAGCGCCGAGAGCACCGTTTCGATTACCGCTAACGACCCACATTGTTTTCAGCGTAAAGATCTCGAAGAACATCCACTCTGTCTTTTGGTGGTGACTAACAGGTCATTTTACATGCTAGCTGCTCACATGACAGGTGATGAGTTAAGAAACCTCGACAGAGCAGGTGTCCCACTGTTGTCCTTGTAAACGCATTCACTCACACATTGCAAATATTTGTTCATTCCTATATTGTTTTTCACTTAATTATAGACATTTTCAAAATAAAGTTAAAAAACTAATTACAAATTAGTTAAACTCAGGACATGCTAGAATTGAAGTCTGTATAGGTTCAAAAATAATTCACTTCACTTAATCTACCATACTAGACGAGAGGTCAGTAGCAGTATTGCATAGAGAATTTGAATATAAATATCGACACAAATTTCTCATATTTAGCATTGAAGATGGTATAGACTTACTGGTACCTACTTTTTAGTGGTGACTTTTTGCTTCAGAAGTTTATTTTTATTAAGTATCAAATTGCAGAAGCCCGTACAAGGCAGAAACTTTTCTGTTTCTAACTTGTGTCTGCTTCCTTTCCACCTGTTCACAAAGCTGTGATTACTAAAATCTCTTTTTGGATACGTAAATTAGAACATGGAATAGTTTGTGAAAATTCAACCAAGATGTACCAATAGGTAGTAATGTATGTTTGATCTTGAAGTTCCACTCTATGTTTGTTGGTCATAAGGTGAGCTGCGATGTTGGTGCTCCTTCATCGTCCAATGCTCAGCTTCGCACCACACTCAGCATTTTCACTGTGTCATTTAACAAATGAGGGTTCTTGCCGCATATACCGTTTAGCTTGCAGGTAATATTAAGATAAAAGTTATGTAAGTCACAGCCGCAAGCACTGGGAACGTTAAACTACAGAAAATAGTACAACTAAAATAGCACAACACACCGTTAGAAAACATGCAGTTTTACAAGATCGTGACACCATCGAGTTTCCGAAAGAATCTAAATTCAGTCTAAGGGGAAAAAAAAAATAAAATAAAAGTACCAGAAGGAATTATGCAAATGGGTTTGTTGGTTGGTTGGATGATAGACCAAACTACTTGGTAATCAGTCCCTTTGTCCTGGAACAGACAGTGCTACATATATGATTGTAGATTAGACATAGCTTGCTGTGGAAAGCCCAATGGAAGGAAACACTGGGGTCTACGAATGGTCAACGATGGCGAGATAAGGGACAAAAAGAAGAAAGACAGACAGAGGAATAAAGGCAGGCAAGGTGCCCCATCTAAAGAGCAGCCCCAAAAGCAGACTGCCATGAAGGGACATACATCCCACAGCCCTGCCACTTACCAGAGGTACTCCAATGGCGAGATAAGGGACAAAAAGAAGAAAGACAGACAGAGGAATAAAGGCAGGCAAGGTGCCCCATCTAAAGAGCAGCCCCAAAAGCAGACTGCCATGAAGGGACATACATCCCACAGCCCTGCCACTTACCAGAGGTACTCCAATCAGAAATTGCATAGGAAAGACTAACAACACCGACATGGCAAGAGAAGCACAGAATTCTTAGTCTCTTTTATCACCTGTAGATTGTTTGCTGAAGTCAGAGTGAACCATTCCATATTCTATGTTCCTAAAACTTGACATTTTAATACCGATAGGAAGTCTGTCTCCGGGATACCGATCTCAAGAGTCAGTTTACTGGTAGCCAGTTTGTCCAGGCTATCAGCGAGTTGATTTCTTAGGATCTCGACGTGGTCTGGGGTCCAGACGAAGGTCACTGAGCGTCCACATTCATCAAGGACATGCGGGGAATCTTGGATAGCCATGACCAAGGGATGGCGACGGTAACACTGGTCGTGACTAAACTGCTCAACAACTTACTGTCGACGATAAGGGACTCACCAATGCAGGAATGGATATCCTCAAGAGCATGAGGGATGACTACAAACTCTGCAGCAGAAACACTACAGCCATCCAGAAAAGGAGTGCAGTTCAGTGTGCCTCATATGGGTATAAGCAAAGACCACATGACCAGCAACCATTGAACCATCAGTATAGACTACTTCCGAACCCCAGGATGCGCCAAGGATTGACAAAAATTGGTGAAATGATAATTAAATAGACACCCTAGCTGCAAGCAGGCGTTGATACACTTCATTGGGGACATGTTGAAAATGCCCGAACTCGTACGGGACTTGGTAGATTAATCTGCCACGAGTAATGAGCATGATGGGCAAACATCTATTAGGCGCACTACGAATGTAGCGTTGTGGACATGTTGGGAATGTGGATCTCACGGGGATCGTGCAAGGGATAAGTCCCTGCAGACGCACTATCCTCTGTGCCCGCGGTGGCTCAGATGGATAGAGCGTCTGCCATGTAAGCATGAGATCCCGGGTTCGAGTCCCGGTCGGGGCACACATTTTCAACATGTCCCCAATTAAGTGTATCAACGCCTGCTTGCAGCTAGGGTGTCTATTTAATTATCATTTCATTTCTAGCAAAGCTGCATGGTCATCCACGGTAACTGTTCTTTCGGGAACAGATACTACCGTCATATATAGTTAAAAATTGGTGACGTAGGACCTCAGGACGGACAGAGTCCTTCGGACCATGTGATAGGTCAAAGCAAAGCTGTGGCCGACGGATGCACAACGGGAAAGTACGTGCGTGGGCCTGGAGGAGTGGTACAAGAGGAAACAACTGTTCAGATATGTGGGAAATGGATTTCTGTGTTTGGGAAGAGTAGATGGTACGTCAGATGTTTATGGGAGCTGGAAACATGGGTATCAAAACTGACAAGCTGTTGTTGGCGCCTAATCCACAATGGAGGGACTCCAGCCTCCATGTATAAGCTTGTTCAAACACTCCTGTCGCAAGTGGAATCACACAGTGGTGTATCTGATCCTATATCCACAATGCTGAGGGCGATGCCATACTGTAAACCAGACTCCCATAAACAAGATGGGCTTTGTAAAACTGCAGAAGCGTAGTGCAATGTGCACCCCAGCTGGTGTTACTCAGTGAAGTGTATTAATGTGCAGCGAGCAGCGAGCACTTTCGCATTATCTGGCGAAGATGAGGAATCCATGTCAATCAAAAATCAAAGACCAGACCTAAAAAGCGATAGGTTTCCGCAACATTGAGCACTTTGTCGTAGACGTAAAGTTCTGGTTATGGGTGAATAGTACGACGTCGATAGAAGTGCATCACTCGAGTCTTGGCGACTGGAAACCGAAAGCCATGGGTGAGGAAACATGGCTACGCCTTCATATGGCGCCTTGTGGCCGACGTTCAGAGACGCCCGCATTAAAGAAGAGGCAAAAGTCGTCAGCACACCAGGAGGGTGATACTGAGGACCCCACACCTGCTACTAGTCCGTTGATGACTACTATAAAGTGAGGGACATCCAGTACAGGGCCCTGCCGGACCCCATTCTCTTGTATATGTAGGCTACTGTGGAACGCATCAACTCGAACCTGATGTTCTGGATAAAGATCGGGAGCAGACCCTAGAGGCCCCACTCATGTAATGTAGCAAGCATATGTTGCGGCCATGTGGTGTCATAAGCCTTCTGCAGGTCGAATAAGTCGGCTATAAGGTGCTGACGTCGGGCTAAAGTGGTTAGCATGGTGGACTCCAGGTAAACCACATATTCAGCAGCGGAACGGCATTGGTGGAAACCACCCTGGGATGGAGACAGAAGACCCCGAGTCTCAAGGGGCTAACACAGCCGCTGGCTCACCATGTGTACGAGCAACTTACACAGAGCATTGGGGAGACTAGTGGGGTGGTAGCTGTCCATCTCTAGCAGCTCTTTACCAGGTTTGAGCACTGGGACGATAACGCATTGTGTGGCTCCAGGTGGCGTGTAGTAAACAATAATTGCTTTTGTTCTACCTGCTGTTCTAGGCCATGAAAGGCAAGTTGATAATTCTCAGATGCAGAGGCTCGAGCAGAATGCAGAGCAAAATGTTCAATGATGGAGTCTGGATCAGTGCAGACAGTGCCATTCTAGGTAATAGCAGATACATCAGCAGGTATCTGGCATCTGTAGAGATCCAAACCTGCGAGGGGGTGGGTACATGGTCTGATGGTTCAAACATGCTATTCCCAGAATTCTTGTTTCCATCGCTTTATTAGGTGGCTCACCTGGAGGTGGAGATGTTTAAACATAATGAGGTGCACCATCAGTGGGTGCCGCTTATGGCGCAGGAGAACCCACCTACGATCTCTAATGGCCTCTGCGATATCTGATGCATAACAAGGTACTGTCTTCCGATGGGAGGGGCCCAAGGAACAGAGTATCGCCAAATAAGGTGCCAAAACAATGGCTATAGTTGTATTCTTGACTTCCTCATTAATGTCTCCTTGAGGCTGGGAGCAAGGACGATAGCAGAGGCGAAAGCACCCCAATCAGCATTGTTGAGAGTCCATTTACGAAGGCGTCCACAGGAGCGATGTTGAGGGAGGGAGACGAAAATCAGGAAGTGGTCACTGCGATACAGTTCATTGTCGACTCTCCAGTGGATGGATGGAAGAAGTCTAGGGCTGCAAATGGAAGGCTCAAGTGTCGAGCAAGTCCTATACACCACAATGAAGTGTGTGGGTGTACCAATATTCGAGAGGCAAACGTCAAGCTGTCCCAGTAAATTTTCGATGTCTTTACCATGGGCAGTGAACCTGGTTTCACCCCAGAAAGGGTTATGCGCGTCGAAGTCACACAAGATTAGGAAATGTGGGGGAGCTGAGAAATCAGGGAAAACTATATGTTCTGAGACACATCACCTTCAGGAGGGAGGTAAGCATCGCAAATTATAATATCCTGAAATTCCCTTATCTGAACAGCCACAGCCTCAAAAGGTGTATTAAGAGGCACAAGTTTGCTATAAAGAGTGTCCAGAACATACGTGCAAATTCCACCCATTGCCCTGTCACAGGTAGCGCGATTCTTATAATATCCCCAGCATCCAAGAAGGGCCTGGGTCTACGTTGCTGGAAACCAAATCTTGTGAATGACAGTGCAGAAGTCAGACGAAGTGCTTAAAAGATGCAGTAGCTCAGCCAGATGATGGAAAAAAACGCTATAATTCCACTTTAGAGTAATGTTGTCGATGTCCTGTGAAGCCATGAAGGGACTAAGGAGACAGGTCCCTAGGGGCACCTGCTGCCACTGGTTGAGGGATAACCAACACACACAGGGTCTGGGTTCTGTTGTGTGATGAGGCCACGGGCCTCAGGGGTCGCCAGAACCTCTGCTTCGGCCATAGGAGTGGAACAGGCGGGATCTGGTGCTGTCGGCACCACTGGACTTTCCTTTTCCTTTGAGCTAGGAGCTGGCATTGCAACACAAAGATATCTGCCGAATTTCAAACACTTGAGGGGGGAGGGGGGCAACGTATAGTTTCACGCCACATTGGTATACCACCATCTCGACCTTTTCAGGCAAAGAACAGCCCTCAAAGGCCTAGATGAAGGCACTGTTAGTAACCCTATAGTTTTTGCCCCATATGTACACAAAGCACAAACTGAATATCCTGTTGCTCCAAGTTGGCACGTAGCGCGTCGTCAGATACCAAGAGCATGATGATAAATGGTGACCTGAATCACATTTAGACTATTATGGGGAGTGACAGTTACTGTTACGTCACCCAGCTTGTTACAGGTGAGCAACGCCTATGACTGGATGGGGATGTTGTTTTGATCCAAACTGACCCTCTGTTCATTTTAGAGACGGCTGCCGTTCCCAGAAACTTGTCTTCTACGTTCTCCCCAAAGAATAAGAGCTTTGTTGTGAAGAAGGAATTCCCACCAGCCCTTGTGCAAATCAAGTAATGGAAGGAGTACTCCTCCACTTGCCGCTTAGCCCTACATTCCTCCCATGGCGTAGCCAGGAAAAGGAAAATCTTAAGGTCATATCTCTCTACATTAAAAGAGGACTTCCCTTCCATTGAGATTGCTTGAGCCACATGGCCACTAGCGGGAGATAATTTCATCCACTTTATTTGCGACTCATTTGTGGCTTCATTTGCGGTGCCACCCACTCCAAACTAGGGCACTCCTCATGGACTAGCCTTAGCAACACCTACTTGGCCAATAATCCGTTTTTCAGTTCTCATGCCCAAGTCACGATGTGCACATACTCCTGGCATATATGGGAAGTTTTCAGCTCGGGCACCAGCAGTGCGAACCCTGCATGGCCTGGGAGGCCACAACTGTGCAGATACTTGACCCTCCCCCCCTCCCACCGATTACAGGATGGCTACCATGCTGGGTTTTGGATATATTACTTTCTTAATAAGAAGGGTGCAAAGATGCAAAGGCACAAAGGTAGATCATACACTGCACTGGGCAACCCTCCCTCCACGATCCGCACTTCAGGGAAATTTTAAAAATTGATAGTAGTTCAAACTCAACAATGGAGATCATGTATTTCTTTAATGAAACTTTGTAGAGAATACTGGAAGGGGAAACTCGAATCCAAAACATAAGCCAGATCCAAACAGGGTCTGCGCCAGGAAAACCTTTGGATAGAAGGGGAAAGGAAGAGTGGAAGTATAAGCTTGCAGTGTGGAAAGGAAGTAATACTGCAGAAGCTGGGGCCCTGTGGTAGGCAAGCAAGTATTCACAAAAGAATTATGAGCCCCATGGGGGGTATGCGAACTGGGCGGAAATCGGTAGATGTGATGTATTTGTACAGACAAACAAATGATTTCAGAAAAATTGTATGATTTATTTAACAGGAAGAGCTCCACAAATTGAGCAAGTCAATACTTGTTGGTCCATCTCTGATCCTTATGCAAGCAGCCTTGGCATTGACTGATAATGTTGTTGGACGTCCTCCTGAGGGATATTCTGTCCAATTGGCAGGTTAGATTGTCAACATCCAGAGCAGGTTTGAGGGCTCTGCCTATAGAGCTCCGAAAGTTCTCAGTTTGAGAGAGACATCGCGCCCTTGCAAGCTAAGGTAGGATTTAGCAAGCTCGAAGACAAGCAGTAGAAACTCTCACCGTACGCGGGCGGGCATTATCTTGCTGAAATGTAAACCTGGGTTGGCTTGCCGTGAACGGTAACAAAAATTAAGTTGTGTGTGTGTGTGTGTGTGTGTGTGTGTGTGTGTACACTTGCGTGAATACGATCGTGGGTATGTGCATATCATCCACACCGAAGAGTAAGCACCTGCATTATAACAGAACGTGTGATACAATGTACACTTTATTCAAAACCAATATACAGAAAATGAAGTACGTACCGGTGGCGAAATCGTTACAGAAATGGAAACTATTCACGTGACTAATTGCATTATTTTTTCGTAGCCTATGGTCCAGAACGTAATTTTTCTGTTTATTTATTAGCTTTTAGTCTGTTCTTTACAAGTTAAATGCAGGCTGTATTCATTATCACCGTACTCAAATTACTACTTCCAATAGCCAATATTGATGAAATTTGCTCGGGAACCCAACAGAGTAATGCGTTCGTTGTGAAGCGACGTTTTGACCGGTTTCTTGCTTGTTGTCTTCGGCTGAATGTGACGAATAAGAAACTTGTCATTCTTCAGTGAACTATCCTGGAATTCGCGTCAAGTGATTGTAAGCAATGACGAAAAACTTAAGCTAGCAAACGCTACAGGACATTTTTTCGAAAGCACGTCCATTACTTAGGGATTTTAAGGAAGTTTGGAGGGACTATTTGGCTTCGTGATGATAATGACACTATGATGATAATGACAGTATGATAATGACACTCAGCGGAATATTCGGCATTATGAGATCCATAGCGTGGAACAACGATAATCAGCATACTTCTTTCTTATCACAAACATAGTTTCCGTAACCGCAAAAAACTATAAGAATGTCCTACTACCTCTCTGCAGGACAACAGGCGTGTTGTATGTTAAAATATTGTATCATTTCCAAAGTCATTGTGAAAATGTGTTTTTTTGTGTTTAGTGTGTTGTTCTCCAGTAGAAATAACACAAAATGGCCGTCTAGGTGGTATATACAGTTTTTTTCCATACCTGCGTATCAACTAGGACGGTCCCCGTATCCCGAGTCATGGAAGGCGATACACCTTCCTCGCCGGATATCACGAATTTTGTGGCATAATGATTTATTCCGAAGAAGTCAGACGTTCCTGAAACACAAAGTCCTCATTAGGCACTGTAATATTGCTAACGTAGAAAATAGATCAGATCACATTATTATCTTTGTGGTGAATAGAGCCTGTAGAATTTCCGAGATGACAAGGTAAGAAATGAGGAAATAAGAGAATGGACACATATTCATTATATATAGACAACAGTTTAAGAAAACTGACCACGTGGTACAATAGTTAGCATCTATTTGCTAATTACGCCGAAGTGCCTGAATTGAATCATGGAGACTGCTTCACATTTTTTCCCTGATGGAAAGGTCTAGAGAAATCTATATCTCTGCGCCAAAAATCAAACATTTCTTCTGTCAGTGTTTTATTCCTCTACTAGGTAGCTGACGTTAATAACAGGCTGTCGCGGCCTACCACAGAGATATTTTCCGTGATCATATTTCGTGCTCGCACTGCGAGATAACAGTGCTCGCTACTTTGAACTGCAGCGTGACTGCACCTAGTGAAGCAACCCGCTAAGACTGGGTAACCAATTCGTCTTACCGGACAATAATTACCGCAACGCAGTTGTTTACTGACTTCAAGTACATTTTGAGACTGCTGGCGAACGACAGTATGCAGGAATGTACTCAGTCGAATGACGACTCGCAATAGCGTTACGTAGTAGCAGAGTTCTCATCTGTTACACCCACTGCATTACGCTATGCAAACTCGTCGTAGACATTCTTAAGAGTAGTGGTTGCAGCACTTGGGGAACGTAGTCACTCAATTTTTCAATCGCGTGTATGAGAAGCTCATCTCCAAAAGATACCGCATGCGAAAAACTGAAAAATGAGATAACAGGTGGGTGCGTTACTTAGAACCATTACCTATGTAACAGTAACTGTTATGTCTGTCAAAGTGTGTCAAAGCGTACCGTATCCGCTATATATTGCCCTTTAACACTTGCGATTCACGCCGGAGAGTATCAAATCCAGTCTTATTTCGTTTACGAAAAGTACCAAATCCCTGCAACCGATCGCTGCTCTTCTTGGTAATGACGTCAAACACAACATGGCCGACATTTTTTACATGAAATTCTTTTATGTTGCAAGGACATGTGTGAAATTCTTTTTTGTGAACTTTTTTTATTAAATTATGCAGTCTGGTATATCAGATGAGTACTACGAATCACCAACGGAGACTGGAAATCCAAGGAAAAGGTTGGCTACATGGCCCGAAAAAGTGGAACACAAATGTCGCGAAACAAAATAAGCATGCAAAAAGGCTAGTGTAGGGCCTCAAATGAGAGATAAGCGGGGAAGAGAGGACTACTTTACAGGCACAAATAGGTCTGGTTGATCTGCACCCATTCTAGGCGGAAACATCTCATTGTGAACAGAAAAGCATAAAAAACCTCAGTAAGATATGAGCACATTATGGCAAAGATTAAGAAACTTTATGCTAAACGCCATGTACAACTTACAAAAAGGAGTGGCAAAATTAAACTTCGGGGACTTGGGATATTCAGGAGGGGATTTGCCCTTTTATAATGGAGCACTGAATGAAGAAAAAGGTACAGAATCCCCAATGATGTTAGTGACAATGAAGTGATTAATAAAGACAATCTGCAGCACAGTAAAGCTGTTCTTTGTTTTGAAGCACGTTTACTTTTTGTTAATTAATTTACACAGGAACGAAAGTTATGTAGCATACATGTAGGGAAAAGATGTGAAGATGTCAGTCTCCTTAAGGGTGGTAGACGTTAGTGGGTTACATCCTTGTTGCCTGTTGTACAATACACTACTGGCCATTAAAATTGCAACACCACGAAGATGACGTGCTACAGACGCGAAATTTAACCGACAGGAAGAAGATGCTGTGATATGCAAATGATTAGCTTTTCAGAGCATTCACACAAGGTTGGCGCCGGTAGCGACACCTACAACGTACTGACATGACGAAGGTTTCCAACCGATTTCTCATACAGAAACTGCAGTTGACCGGCGTTTCCTGGTGAAACGTTGTGGTGATGCCTCTTGTAAGGAGGAGAAATGCGTACCATCATGTTTCCGACTTTGATAAAGGTCGGATTGTAGCCTATCGCGATAGCGGTTTATCGTATCGCGACATTGCTGCTGGTGTTGGTCGAGATCCAATGACTGTTAGGAAAATATGGAATCGGTGTGTTCAGGAGGGTAATACGGAACGCCGTGCTGGATCCCAACGGCCTCGTATCACTAGCAGTCGAGATGACAGGCATCTTATCCGCAAGGCTGTAACGGATCGTGCAGCCACGTCTCGATCCCTGAGTTAACAGATGGGGACGTTTGCAAGACAACAACCATCTGCACGAACAGTTCGACATCGTTTGCAGCAGCATGGACTATCAGCTCGGAGATCATGACTGCGGTTATCCTTGACGCTGCATCACTGACAGGATCGCCTGCGATGGTGTGCTCAGCGACGAACCTGGGTGCACGAATGGCAAAACGTCATTTTTTCGGATGAATGCAGGTTCTGTTTACAGCATCATGATTGTCGCATCCGTGTTTGGTGACATCGCGGTGAACGCACATTGGAAGCGTGTATTCGTCATTGCCATACTGGCGTATCACCCGGCGTGATGGTATGGGGTGCCATTGGTCACACGTCTCGGTCACCTCTTGTTCGCATTGACGGCACTTTGAACAGTGGACGTTACATTTCAAATGTGTTACGACCCGTGGCTGTACTTTTCATTCGATCCCTGCGAAACCCAACATTTCAGCAGGATAATGCACAACCGCGTGTTGCAGGTCCTGTACGGGCCTTTCTGGATACAGAAAATGTTCGACTGCTGCCCTGGCCAGCACATTCTCCAGATCTCTCTCCAATTGAAAACGTCTGGTCAATGGTGACCGAGCAACTGGCTCGTCACAATACGCCAGTCACTACTCTTGATGAACTGTGGTATCGTGTTGAAGCTGCATGGGCAGCTGTACCTGTACACGGCATCCAAGCTCTGTTTGACTCAATGCCCAGGCGTATCAAGGCCGTTATTACGGCCAGATGTGGTTGTTCTGGGTACAGATTTCTCAGGATCTATGCACCCAAATTGCGTGAAAATGTAATCACATGTCAGTTCTAGTATAATATATTTGTCCAATGAATACCCGTTTATCATCCGCATTTCTTCTTGTAGTAGCAATTTTAATGGCCAGTAGTGTATTTTCTGCAGACAGTGCCAGGGGATACCATTTAGTTCACCGTCCAGTTTGGGTAAAGATGAAAATAATGTGTAAAATACTTGATGAAATAAAAATATTCTCACAAATTTTCTTTTCAATACTTCTAAACCTTTAGGCTAATAACAGTTCAAAATAAGCCTGAAAAGTGTAAACTGCAGTACAAAACAATGCATATGAATCAGTCAACTATATTTTACTGCTTTTAGTAACATAATGTATCCCCAGAACAATATCTGCCAAACCTACACAATTTTCTGCTTAAAGGTACCAAATACATTTTTATTTGCGCAATAACAATTAAACAAATAAAAATTCAACAGAGATACTTTGCCTAATGTGTCTCAACATCTCTCTGTATATAGTAACAAAACTACGAAACATATTCTGTTGCTACTGTGGTTTGTAAACACTATCTGTCCCTCCCGTTAAATTAGATTTTATGGATTTGGTACCTTTCACAGATGAGCCTTTCGTACGTTCTCAACCATTTTGTGGTCGTTAGGGCACGGCCATTTCATATTAATACAAATAAACTGTCATTTTGTTTGTCGCTCACTTTATCTTCTCAAGCCTTAACGGTTATCGTAAGATGGAATATACGAGGTGCGTCTGAAAGGTACGGTGAATCCTCTCAGAAAATAAAGGAAACGAGAGTTACAGACAAAATACCTTTACTGGCCTCCAAACTAATCAGCGTCAGCTACAACATACTTCGGACATGAGTTGTGAGGCTGCAGGAAGCTGTCAGCAGTTGCTTCCTGTGGCATCGCTCGAGGCACGGGGCTCACGTGCTGTTGCATATCCGCAGCGCGTCTGCGCACTCAGCTCTCTGAATGGGTTTGTATGAGGAAACGATTGTAGAGCCTTATCGTAGGACAAATTAAGATACCAAACTTTAGTGTGTCACATACAAGCCGTTATCTACTGAAACATTTGTTTCCAGATGTATGGATTATGAATCTTCTCTATAAAATTGCCCTATATACTGAAAAAGTTATTTCTTTTTCGGTGGTTTTCCACGTTCGAGAAATATTCACAGGTAATCAATTCTTGAAATGATAATTAAATGGACACCCTAGCTGCATACAGGCGTTGATGTACTTCATTGGGGACATGTTGAAAATGTGTGCCCCGACCGGGACTCGAACCCAGAATCTCCTGCTTACATGGCAGACGCTCTATCCATCTCAGCTACTGCGGGCACAGAGGATAGTGCGTCTGCAGGGACTTATCCCTTGCACGCTTCCCGTGAGATCTGTGGTGTCACCGCCAGACACCACACTTGCTAGGTGGTAGCTTTAAATTGGCCGCGGTCCATTAGTACATGTCGGACCCACTTGTCACCACTGTGTGATCGCAGACCGAGCGCCACCACAAGGCAGGTCGCGAGATACGGAATAGCACTCGCCCCAGTTGTACGGACGACATTGCTAGCGACTACACTGACGAAGCATCGCTCATTAGCCGAGCAGATAGTTAGAATAGCCTTCAGCTAAGTCCATGGCTACGACCTAGCAAGGCGCCATTAGCCTTACATAGCAATTGATAGTTTGATAGTTATCGTATGAAATGTCTCATCAAGAACGCTGTATACAAATGGTGGATTAAAGTTAAGTATTCCAGCAGCAACGTACTTTTCTTTATAGTTTTCATTGAGCGTCCTGTTTCAGACCATCAAGTCCGCCTGCTTGCTTAATGGCCGCCTCCCTTAAATAATGTGCGTAGTGTTGGCAATCTGTCAACACTACAAATGACGACGAGGATTAGAAGAGGATTTCGTGTTCGTATTGCTCTAATTTATATCGCCGACGTTACAAACCGCCTTCTTTCTCTTTGATTGATTTACTTGTGTCATGGCTTCGCCACAATCTCCCGATGTACTGTCCGAATTTTATCGCTTGCAGAATCACCAGATGCAGGCGTTATTGGATGCCCTGGGACAGCTCGTCCAGGGTCAACGTGCCATTCAAACGGATGCGGCAGCAGCCGCTTCACCGCTACAGCAGCCACAACTCGCAGTTGCACCGCCTTTTAGGCCCTATGACCCTGCGCAAGAAACATGGACCGAGTGGTCACGCCAGTTTGGATTTCATCTCGCCGCCTACAGAATTCAAGGTAACGAGCGGCAGCCACATTTATTGGCGTGTGTAGGGGTGCATACGTACTGTGTGATAGTGAAATTATTTCCCCGACGCGAGGTAGCAACTCTGTCCTACGAAGAAATTTTGTTGGCATTGGACGCCTATTTCAAAGAAACAGTCAATGTCGTTGCAAAAAGGTATACTTTCTTTCATACAAAACGTACGGCCGGTCAAACTAATCGGGAGTGGGTTGCAACATTGCAAGGCCTTACTAGGGATTGTGCTTTTGAGTGTGAATGTGTACTCCCTTATTCAGATACAATGGTACGTGATGCAATTGCACAGAACTTTTCTAATGTTCGCATACGGGAACAGATTTTGAAACTCGTCAATCCCTCCCTTCAACAAGTGATAGACATATTGGATAGACAAGACACACTTAACTTTGCTCAGGAATCATTTGCAACTTCGCCAGCCGTGTGTAACATTAACCGGCCCGCCGGGCGCGCTGCACGGCCCGGTAAACTGCCCTCGCACACGTCCGCGCAGCTGCCGCCACGCTCTAAACCAGGTGTGCCGCGACAGCATACAAACGCAGTGAAATCATGCCCGCGGTGTGCTACTAGACATTCGCGTGAAAATTGCCCGTCACGCCAAGCTATTTGCTTTTTCTGTCATAAGAAAGGACATGTTCAAAGTGTTTGCCAGAAAAAGCTCAGATCAGACACTCTTAATCATTCCAGGCCCTTTGCTTCGCGCTGGAAGCGAACCAAGGACACTCAGGCTCGTGGACCTTCACCCATGGACATTCATGTAGTTAATTCCACTTCGTCCAGTGCCACTTTCTCTAACAGTGACTGTGTTTGTCCCACGAACAGTGTGCGTCGACGTCGCCGGAAGTCACGTCAATTAGCAAGTGATTCGGTACCAGCGTCAGTTCGAATTGCACAAGGCAGTCGCTCTTGTCGTCAGCAGGACAATAAACTTTTTGTAGATTTGGACTTTAATGGCAAGGTCATACCATTCCAGCTCAATACCGGAGCTGCTGTTTCATTGCTCAATCGCGACACGTACAAACAACTGGGCAACCCTCCGTTGTGTTCCGCAAATGTAAAACGAACTACATATTCAGGACAGCAGATCCCTGTGTTAGGACAGTGCAGCCTTCTTGCAACATACAAGGGACAAACAAAACTTGTGTCATTTTTCGTTCTTCGTACTTCTACTGCAGTGACCTTGTTTGGTTTGGATTTATTTCAGTTGTTTAACATGTCTATAGTAAATCAGGTCCTATCAGTGAATCAGACTGTGCCTTCAGACAGTGTTTCTCGTCTGTGTGAAGAATTTGCAGACATTTTTGCACCGGGCTTAGGTTGCGCTAAGAATTATGAAGCACATTTGGAACTGAAAGTAAACGCGCAACCGAAATTTTTCCGAGCGCGCAATGTTCCCCACGCATTGCGTGATGAGGTCGCAAGAACATTAAACGATTTAGAATCACAAGGTGTAATTGAACGTGTGCAAGCTTCTCTCTGGGCCTCACCCTTAGTAATTTTGCCAAAACCTTCCAGAAAGCTGAGACTTTGTGTGGACTTCAAGGCAACAGCGAATCCACAACTCGTGATTGCAACTTTTCCCTTTCCCCGCCCGGAAGATCTTTGTGATAAACTGTGCCCGGGTAAGTACTTTTCCAAGTTGGACCTAGCAGATGCATACTTGCAAATCCCAGTGGACGCCGAATCCCAGCGCGTCTTGGTGGTTAACACGCATCTTGCTTTGTACCGATTCAAAAGACTGCCATTCGGGTGTGCATCCGCCCCTGCATTGTTTCAGCAATATTTACAAACTGTTTGTGCGTCGGTCCCTACTGCTGCGAACTACCTGGACGATATTGTGATCTCCGGAAAGACAGCCGACGAGCATTTAGCACACCTACGAACATTATTTCAGGTATTGCGACGAAATGGTCTTCGCTTGCGGAAGTACAAATGTGTGTTTTTTGCTCGTGACTTACCATACCTGGGACATGTAATCAATGCCGAAGCATACATCCGAGTCCAGAGCACCTCCGTGCCATACAAGATTTGCCTTCGCCACAGAATGTGAAGCAGCTACAGAGTGTGTTGGGTAAAATTAACTATTATCATCGCTTTCTGCGCAATGCCTCTTCCATTTCAGCTCCGCTTCATCGCTTACGCCGTACGGGTGTTCCGTTCGTCTGGACGACGGAATGCGAACGCGCCTTTCGCCAGTTGAAATCGGCGTTGCTTTCAAATACTTGCCTTACGCCATTCGATCCCCAGAAACCCCTTTTGTTGATGGTAGATGCATCGGATTTCGGGATCGGTGCTGTGCTTGCGCACAAAGATGGATCGCATAATCGTCCTATTGCCTTTGCGTCCAAATTGCTCTCGTCTGCGCAAAGAAATTACTCGCAGATAGAGAAAGAAGCTTTGGCTCTCGTGTTTGGTGTTACTAAGTTCCATGATTTCTTGTATGGTCGTCACTTTACCATCATCACAGACCACAAACCTTTGACGTCGCTTTTTCTTCCGAACAAGCCTGTACCTCCGCGTACAGCGCAGAAATTCATTCGCTGGTCTATTTTCCTCTCGCAGCACCGCTACGATATCTTGTATCGGTCCACTGCTAAGCACGGAAACGCCGATGCGTTGTCCCGTTTGCCTGTTGCTGAGGATAGGGCATTCTATTCTTCCGAACTTGCTTGCATGTTCATTGATGCGGAAACCGATGAAGTGGTCGACTCGTTTCCGATTGATTTTCGTCGTGTAGCTACAGCCACAGCTGCTGACCCTGTCCTTGCTACCGTTTTGCGTTTTGTTGCTACGCAATGGCCTTTGTCAAAGTCTCGGATCGAGGATCCGTTGGTTCGCCGATTGTTTGCTCATAAGGAGAGACTTTTTGTACGACGTGGTGTTTTGTTGTTGCGTTCTGCTAATGATCAGTCCAGAGTCGTAGTCCCACGTTCGTTACAGTCCTCTGTCTTACGGCTTCTTCACCAAGGACATTGGGGTATAGTGCGAACGAAGCAACTTGCTCGTCAGCACTGTACTTGGTTCGGAATCGATGCTGCGATTACGAATATGTGTTCTTCTTGTATGGCGTGTGCCGAGCAACAATCCGCACCGCCGCGGAAAGTCTTTGCATGGCCAAAAGCCACTTCCCCTTGGCAACGCTTGCACATCGATTTTGCTGGTCCATTCTGGAATGCTCGATGGTTGGTTCTGGTAGATGCCTTCAGTATTTTTCCTTTTGTTGTCCGGATGTGTTCCACGACGTCCTCCGCCACCATCCAAGCGTTGTCTGCTATCTTTTGCATTGAAGGTCTTCCGCAGACTATTGTTTCCGACAATGGCCCACAATTCATGTCCGCAGACTTTCAGTCATTCTGCCAGGCCAATGGTATTCAACATCTGACATCCGCGCCGTTTTCGCCTCAGTCAAACGGTGCCGCTGAACGATTGGTCCGGACTTTCAAGTCACAGATGTTGAAGTTGAAAAAGTCGCATTCTCGGGAGGACGCATTGTTGCTCTTTTTGTCATCGTATCGCTCTCAGCCCCGAGATGGTCGCTCGCCGGCTGAGTTGCTCCACGGTCGGCCTCATCGAACCTTGATGTCTTTGCTGCACCCGCCGCATCAGGTTCCTGTGCAGCGGCAGACTTCTGCTTTTGCTCCAGGCGACGTTGTATTCTATCGCAACTATCGAGGTTCACGGCGTTGGCTCGCAGGGCGCATTCTTCGCTGCCTCGGCCGCGCGATGTATTTGGTTTTGGGGGCCTCTGGTGAGGTGCGTCGGCATCTCAATCAGCTGCGCCTCTGTCGTCGCACGGGTTCTGCCGCTCCCCGTCTGCTTTCAGCGACGGTGCCGTCCGGTCAGCGCCCTGGGGACCCATCTGCTGGCTCGCCTCATCCCCAGGTGTTACCGACGATGCCTTCCATTTTGCCCCATGGCGACGCCCCGCCGCAGCCGCCGCCGCCGCCGCCTGTTCTCCTGCCGGCGCCGCCCGCATTCGACGCTTCGCTGCAGCCGCCAAGCGCCTCCCTGGGTCACGCGCCGCCGATCGCTTCCCGTGACCAGCCGTCCTCCGCCATGGAACTCTTGCTCGCTCCGGACCACATGGCGTCTTCGCGCGTCGGATACCCCGACGCAATGGAGGTCGACCCTTCGGCCCCTCCTGTCTCTTTACGGGCGCATACACCGCATGTTGACGTGCACCCTGGACTAGGTTTTCAGGCGTTTCCTAGCTCCCCTCGGACCGAATGGCCGGGTGCGGGTGGCACAGCCTCGCCTGTTGTTAGGCTCCCCACCTCATCGCATACGTCAACATGGCGTCTTCCCCACGGCGGGCGGAAGCCTTATCACAGGACCGTTCGCCGATTTGCGGGGGAGGAGTGTGGTGTCACCGCCAGACACCACACTTGCTAGGTGGTAGCCTTTAAATCGGCCGCGGTCAATTAGTACATGTCGGACCCGCGTGTCGCCACTGTGTGATCGCAGACCGAGCGCCACCAGAAGGCATGTCTCGAGACCTGCGTCTGCAGGGACTTATCCCTTGCACGCTTCCCGTGAGATCCACATTCCCAACATGTCCACACGACTACATTCGTAGTGTGCCTAATAGATGTTTGCCCATCATACTCATTACTCGTGGCAGATTAATCTACCATGTCCCGTACGAGTTCGGGCATAGCGTGTGCGTTCGCACAAGAAGGTAACTGTTCTTTCGGGAACAGATACTACCGTCATATATGATCATTTCGTGCGTGGTATGAATGGATCTACGACGTATTATTTACCTCGAACATCTGATGTGGAATTATTAGATAGAGAGCAGAATAACAGAGAATCCTATTCTAGATGAGTTGGCGACAGCAACTACCTAATGGCATTACAATCGTATTTGCCCGCATTGATGGATGCAGATTTTGGTGAAAAGACACTTTTTTTGCCGGGCCCAGGGCGTACAATATGCCATAATATGACAGTATATAACGAATTATTCCAGGAAAGCTGCAAATAGTTTAATTATTAGCGGTACTTCCTTACTACCGGCTTGTTTCGATTATTGCGGCAATCCCAAGTAAACGTCTAGCTCGAACAGACGCCCACATTGCATCAGTGTTGTTGTTGTTGTGGTCTTCAGTCCTGAGACTGGTTTGATGCAGCTCTCCATGCTACTCTATCCTGTGCAAGCGTCTTCATCTCCCAGTACCTACTGCAACCTACATCCTTCTGAATCTGCTTAGTGTATTGATCTCTTGGTCTCCCTCTACGATTTTTACCCACCACGCTGCCCTCCAATGCTAAATTTGTGATCCCTTGATGCCTCAAAACATGTCCTACCAACCGATCCCTTCTTCTAGTCAAGTTGTGCCACAAACTTCTCTTCTCCCCAATCCTATTCAATACCTCCTCATTAGTTACGTGATCTACCCACCTTATCTTCAGCATTCTTCTGTAGCACCACATTTCGAAAGCTTCTATTCTCTTCTTGTCCAAACTGGTTATCGTCCATGTTTCACTTCCATACATGGCTACACTCCATACAAATACTTTCAGAAACGACTTCCTGACACTTAAATCTATACTCGATGTTAACAAATTTCTCTTTTTCAAACACGATTTCCTTGCCATAGCTCGAACAGACGCCCACATTGCATCAGTGAGTTAACTGTTGTTGTTGTTGTGGTCTTCAGTCCTGAGACTGGTTTGATGCAGCTCTCCATGCTACTCTATCCTGTGCAAGCGTCTTCATCTCCCAGTACCTACTGCAACCTACATCCTTCTGAATCTGCTTAGTGTATTCATCTCTTGGTCTCCCTCTACGATTTTTACCCTCCACGCTGCCCTCCAATGCTAAATTTGTGATCCCTTGATGCCTCAAAACATGTCCTACCAACCGATCCCTTCTTCTAGTCAAGTTGTGCCACAAACTTCTCTTCTCCCCAATCCTATTCAATACCTCCTCATTAGTTACGTGATCTACCCACCTTATCTTCAGCATTCTTCTGTAGCACCACATTTCGAAAGCTTCTATTCTCTTCTTGTTCAAACTGGTTATCGTCCATGTTTCACTTCCATACATGGCTACACTCCATACAAATACTTTCAGAAACATCTTCCTGACACTTAAATCTATACTCGATGTTAACAAATTTCTCTTCTTCAAAAACGATTTCCTTGCCATTGCCAGTCTACATTTTATATCCTCTCTACTTCGACCATCATCAGTTATTTTACTCCCTAAATAGCAAAACTCCTTTACTACTTTAAGTGTCTCATTTCCTAATCTAATCCCCTCAGCTTCACCCGATTTAATTTGACTACATTCCATTATCCTCGTTTTGCTTTTGTTGATGTTCATCTTATATCCTCCTTTCAAGACACTGTCCATTCCGTTCAACTGCTCTTCCAAGTCCTTTGCTGTCTCTGACAGAATTACAATGTCATCGGCGAACCTCAAAGTTTTTACTTCTTCTTCATGAATTTTAATACCTACTCGGAATTTTTCTTTTGTTTCCTTTACTGCTTGCTCAATATACAGATTGAATAACATCGGGGAGAGGCTACAACCCTTGTCTCACTCCTTTCCCAACCACTGCTTCTCTTTCATGCCCCTCGACTCTTATAAGTGCCATCTGGTTTCTGTACAAATTGTAAATAGCCTTTCGCTCCCTGTATTTTACCCCTGCCACCTTCAGAATTCGAAAGAGAGTATTCCAGTCAACATTGTCAAAAGCTTTCTCTAAGTCTACAAATGCTAGAAATGTAGGTTTGCCTTTCCTTAATCTAGCTTCTAAGATAAGTCGTAAGGTCAATATTGCCTCATGTGTTCCAACATTTCTACGGATTCCAACTGATCTTCCCCGAGGTCCTCTTCTACCAGTTTTTCCATTCGTCAGTAAAGAATTCGCGTTAGTATTTTGCAGCTGTGACTTATTAAACTGATAGTTCGGTAATTTTCACATCTGTCAACATCTGCTTTCTTTGGGATTGGAATTATTATATTCTTCTTGAAGTCTGTGGGTATTTCGCCTGTCTCATACACCTTCCTCACCAGATGGTAGAGTTTTGTCATGACTGGCTCTCCCAAGGCCATCAGTAGTTCTAATGGAATGTTGTCTACTCAGGTCTTTCAGTGCTCTGTCAAACTCTTCACGCAGTATCGTATCTCCCATTTCATCTTCATCTACATCCTCTTCCATTGCCATAATATTGTCCTCAAGTACATCGCCCTTGTGTAGACCCTCTATATACACCTTCCACCTTTCTGCTTTCTTTCTTTGCTTAGAACTGGGTTTCCATCTGAGCTCTTGATATTCATACAAGTGGCTCTCTTTTCTCCAAAGGTCTCTCTAATTTTCCTGTAGGCAGCACCTATTTTACCCCTAGTGAGATAAGCCTCTACATCCTTACATTTGACCTCTAGCCATCCCTGCTTAGCCATTTTGCACTTCCTGTCGATCTCATTTTTGAGACGTTTGTATTCCCTTTTGCCTGCTTCGTTTACTGCATTTTTATATTTTCTCCTTTCATCAATTAAATTCAATATTTCTTCTGTTACCCAAGGATTTCTATTAGCCCTCGACTTTTTACCTACTTGATCCTCTGCTGCCTTCACTACTTCATCCCTCAGAGCTACCCATTCTTCTTCTACTGTATTTCTATCCCCCATTCCTGTCAATTGTTCCCTTATGCTCTCCCTGAAACTCTGTACAACCTCTGGTTCTTTCAGTTTATCCAGGTCCCATCTCCTTAAATTCCCGCCTTTTTTCAGTTTCTTCAGTTTCAATCTGCAGTTCATAACCAATAGATTGTGGTCAGAATTCACATCTGCCCCTGGAAATGTCTTACAATTTAAAACCTGGTTCCTAAATCTCTGTCTTACCATTATATAATCTATCTGATACCTTTTAGAATCTCCAGGATTCTTGCAGGTATACAACTTTCTTTCATGATTCTTGAACCAAGTGTTAGCTATGATTAAGTTATGCTCTGTGCAAAATTCTACAAGGCTGCTTCCTCTTTCATTTCTTCCCCCCAATCCATATTCACCTAATCTGTTTCCTTCTCTCCCTTTTCCTACTGACGAATTCCAGTCACCCATGACTACTAAATTTTCGTCTCCCTTCACTACCTGAATAATTTCTTTAATCTCGTCATACATTTCGTCAATTTCTTCATCATCTGCGGAGCTAGTTGGCGTATAAACTTGTACTACTGTAGTAGGCGTGCGCTTTGTGTCTATCTTGGCCACAATAATGCGTTCACTATGCTGTTTGTAGTAGCTAACCGGCACTCCTATTTTTTTATTCATTATTAAACCTACTCCTGCATTACCCCTATTTGACTTTGTATTTATAACCCTGTAATCACCTGACCAAAAGTCTTGTTCCTCCTGCCACCGAACTTCACTAATTCCCACTATATCTAACTTTAACCTATCCATTTCCCTTTTTAAATTTTCTAACCTACCTGCCCGATTAAGGGATCTGACATTCCATGCTCCGGTCCGAAGAATGCCTGTTTTCTTTCTCCTGATAACGACGTCCTCTTGAGTAGTCCCCGCCCGGAGATCCGAATGGGGGACTATTTTACCTCCGGAATATTTTACCCAAGAGGACACCATCATCATTTAATCATACAGTAAAGCTGCATGTCCTCGGGAAAAATTACGGCTGTAGTTTCCCCTTGCTTTCAGCCGTTCGCAGTACCAGCACAGCAAGGCCGTTTTGGTTAATGTTACAAGGCCAGATCAGTCAATCATCCAGACTGTTGCCCCTGCAACTACTGAAAAGGCTGCTGCCCCTCTTCAGGAACCACATGTTTGTCTCGCCTCTCAACAGATACCCCTCCGTTGTGGTTGCACCTACGGTACGGCCCTCTGTATCGCTGAGGCACGCAAGCCTCCCCACCAACGGCAAGGTCCATGGTTCATGGGGGGAGTTAACTGTCGAAACAAAAAGCATCAACGAGAATAAACTGTCCGTCTAGCTGTCAAAAGCATTTCGCAAAAGCCGGCCGCGGTGGCGAAGCGGTTCTAGGCGCCTCAGTCCGGAACTGCGCGACTGCTACGGTCGCAGGTTCGAATCCTACCTTGGGCTTGGATGTGTGTGATGTCCTTAGGTTAGTTAGGTTTAAGTAGTTCTAAGTTCTAGGGGACTGATGACCTCAGATGTTAATTCCTATAGTGCTCAGAGCCATTTCGTAAAAACATTCTACACAAATAGAGATTACGTGACTTATAACGCTCTAAGGATCGACAGTTTACTCACTGATGCAATATGGGCGCCTTTTCCAGTTAGATCAGCTCCGGAAGGCTTACGCTTCGAATACGTTGTGCGTGAGCACAGTGCTTCGAACAATTTCACAAGAATCGCTTTCCAAGAGTTTCCAACAGCCTCACAACCGATGCCAGAAGCGTGTTGCAGTTGACGGTAATGACTCTGAAGGCAGTCCAAGGTGATTGTAAGACTCGATTCAATTTCTTAGGCCATTCACCGAACTTTACAAAGGCGCTTTGTATTTCTGAATCGTGGCTCGTATTGGTCAGGGGCGAATCTATTGAAAACAGATGTTGCATTGAAATGTAACGCCACGCCAGATGTGGAGGCTGACTCGGAGAGAGGCGGCAGCATTAGAGATGGGTAGCTCGCGAACGAACGGGTGCAAAGGAACGGTTCACCAAGATGAACGAAAGGACCGAGGAACGAATTCCAAGGAACGATCGGTTCATAGTTCACTTCGGTCGCGGTGGTCTACTTATAGTTCCCGGGAACGAGGAACGATCGGTTCGTATTTCAGTAGTTCACTTTGGTCGCGGCGGTCACTTCGGCAGTTCTCGTTCCAGCCTCGGTCGCGTGCTCGTCTCAATCTCGGTCTCCCTCGGCCGCACTCGTCGTTCTTCGCATGACCACCTGTCTCAGTTCAACTGCCGACTGGTCCTAGTTAGTTCAGTATCCAGTTGTTCGTTTCGTTCACTGCGCTCGCCTATTTTACATGTGTTCCAAACTGTTCTTGCACTTGCTTCTGGCTGTTCAGCGTCCATGACCGGTAATCAAAAAATATTTTATAGTTACGTAAATTGCATAACAATTACGTTGTATGTAATAGGTACGTCTTTTCAGGTAACAAAAGGGCATATCAGCTCACTTCATTATATCGATGAACAGCAGAAATACTTCTAACAAGGCAAGTTTTTTTTGTTATTCATATATGTTTTGGTTTCATCGACTTGATTTAGCAGCTAACTTCAATAATTTGCTTGGTTATTAAATGTAAGAAAATTCATATAAAACGATTTTCGTGTATCTTTCATACACAAAAAATTACATTTAGGAAGGCTCTAATTATTTTTAAGTTTGGTTGTTTCCAATTTGCGTTACTGCTACTTTTGTTACTTTGAAAAAAAAAAAAAAGACGTGCGTTGTGGGTCATTTTGGCTCAGTAGGAAAAGCGGTGCCTCTCCATTTGAAAAGACATAGATTGCCATAAAATCGTATTTACTTATTATCTCAAAAACATTTGTTCAGAAGCAGCTTTCAAACCAAAAACTTTATTACTGCGAACTTAGTTATTATTATTATTGCTGCATTAACTTTAATAATGCAACATAAAAACCTAATTTTTGCTAAGCGTGTGACGCAAGTATGGGACAGCCACAATTTATTTTACGCTTCTATAAAGTCTCTACTTCGCCTACGAACTCAAAGAAAACGTGAAGTATATGTAGGGTGTAAACGATTATTGTTTACAACGTAGCATAGCTATGTAGCGGAAGTTGAAACGAAGAATTTTATACAAGACCCTTGTGGTCTATTAAGTAGGGAACCAGCCACCAACAGGTTTACAAGACTACATGAGCTATAGCTTACGCGCGTCGCGTGAGATTTTCATGTTCTTGTTTGTTTGTTGTATCTGCTCGTAACGGACAACACATCGCCGGTAATTGGCGAGCAGTCTGTACTCGGGGCCGGTTTTCCGTGCGCCACCCTATATTATTTCCCTGCGATCAGCCGCACAAGGCTACGGTTGGCTAAACGAGAGGTTCTGCAGAATCACAGAAATTACTGCTAAAAGTGTGTAAAAATTCTGTACTGAATAAAAATTATATACTCCAGGGGGGGAGGTAAGTGCCCCCTCTTGGTGCCCTCCATCCCTCAGTCACCTACACTACTAGTTTTCAGTTTTTCATAAGAACCATATATCAACCACAAACGAACGGTGAACGAGTAAAAATGAACGGTTCCCAAAAAAGAACGATCAGCAGTGAACTAGTTCCCAAGGATGAACGAGTTTGCCCATCTCTAGGCAGCATTACCTCCACGGAGCACACTTCATCATTCGGCGGCCAGGAGCCCTGAGGACGCGTCAAACACGCCGCGCGGTGACGGCCGTTGTCCCTCCACAGGAAACAAATACGCGAACCGGCTGGCGGATCGGCAGTTCTTATCTCGCCACTGAAACTTTCGTTGCGCCGATTCTAGAATACGACTAACACATTGCTTTTCTGGACTCGATTTGAAAACTTGTTTATGGTTGTGCTCTTGACTGCTCCACGACGTTTCCTGAGTGCAGCTGAACGCCGTTTTCTACCACGCGCGATATTTCGCCTCTCCACTTGCCGGGCGCATCTGCGCACCTCAAGAGAGCCGGCAAAGACGCACGTCGGCTGTCCACGTTGCACAATGTATTAGCGCGCTGTGTCCGTCTTGCACTTTCGTCATGACCATTGTTGCAAGACTATCCACACTGCTAAAGAGGCTGTACTGCACACAGGGAGGGAATTGGTACGCCGTCATGGCGGCGATGTTGTTGTTGTTGTTGTTGTTGTTGTGGTCTTCAGTCCTGAGACTGGTTTGATGCAGCTCACCATGCTACTCTACCCTGTGCAAGCTTCTTCATCTCCCAGTACCTACTGCAGCCTACATCCTTCTGAATCTGTTTAGTGTATTCATCTCTTGGTCTCCCTCTACGATTTTTACCCTCCACGTTGCCCTCCAGTACTAAATTGGTGATCTCTTGATGCCTCAGAACATATCCTACCAACCGATCCCTTCTTCTAGTCAAGTTGTGCCACAAACTCCTCTTCTCCCCAATTCTATTCAATACCTCCTCATTAGTTATGTGATCTACCCATCTAATCTTCAGCATTCTTCTGTAGTATCACATTTCGAAATTTTCTATTCTCTTCTTGTCCAAGCTATTTATCGTCCATGTTTCGTTTCATTACATGGATACAGTCCATACAAATATTTTCAGCAACGACTTCCTGACACTTAAATCAATACTCGATGTTAACAACTTTCTCTTCTTCAGAAACGCTTTCCTTGCCATTGCCAGCCTACATTTTATATCCTCTCTACTTCGACTATCACCAGTTATTTTGCTCCACAAATAGCAAAACTCCTTTACTACTTTGTCTCATTTCCTAATTTAATTCCCTCAGCATCACCCGACTTAATTCGACAACACATTTAATCATACAGTAAAGCTGCATGCCGTTGGGAAAAATTACGGCTGTAGTTTCTGTGGTGTCACCGCCAGACACCACACTTGCTAGGTGGTAGCCTTTAAATCGGCCGTGGTCCGTGTCGCCACTGTCAGTGATTGCAGACCGAGCGCCACCACACGGCAGGTCTAGAGAGACGTCCTAGCACTCGCCCCAGTTGTACAGCCAACGTGACTAGCAATGGTTCACTGACAAATTATGCTCTCATTTGCCGAGACGATAGTTAGCATAGCCTTCAGCTACGTCAATTGCTACGACCTAGCAAGGCGCCATTATCAATAGATATTTAACTTGTGATGCCTGTAACGTCAGACCGATGTTCACCAATTATGGATTAAAGTTAAGTATTCTACCAGTTACCTCCTGTTTTGCTAATCTTATTTCTCTGACCTGTTCCAGACCTCACGCCAGACTGCGTGAGCTTAAATGCATGCCTTTCGGCTACCAGTCATAGTGGATTGGCTGTCTGGCCAGTCCACAACAGTTGGCGACGAGTATAAAAACGGTCTTCTTCTTTATATTGCACTAATTTACTTGTGTCATGGCTTCGCCACAATCTCCAGATGTACTGTCCGAATTTCATCGCTTGCAGAATCGGCAGACGCAGGCCTTATTGGATGCCCTTGGACAGCTCGTCCAGGGTCAACGTGCACTGCAAAACGATGCGGCAGCCGCCGCTTCACCGCTACCGCAGCCACAACACGCAGTTGCACCACCTTTTCGTCCTTTTGATGCGGCACTGGAAAGCTGGATGGAGTGGACACGCCAATTTGGATTCCATCTCGCCGCCTACAGAATTCAAGGTAATGAGCGGCAGCCTCACTTATGATCGTGTGTCGGCGTCCAGACGTACCGTGTGATAGTGAAATTGTTTCCCCGACGCGACGTAGCAACTCTGTCCTACGACGAAACTTTGTCGGCATTAGATGCATATTTCAACGAATCCGTCAATGTAGTTGCAAAAAGATATACTTTTTTTCGTACAAAACGTACGGCAGGTCAAACTAATAGGGAGTGGGTCGCCACTTTGCAAGGCCTTACTAGGGATTGTGCTTTTGAGTGTGAATGTGGACTCGCTTATTCAGATACTATGGTACATGATGCAATTGCACAGAACGTTTCTGATGTTCGTATAAGGGAACAGATTTTGAAACTAGTCAATCCCTCCCTTCAGCAAGTGATGGACATATTGGATCCGCAAGACACACTTGACTTTGCTCAGGAATCATTTGAAACTTCGCCAGCTGTGTGTCACATTAACAGGCCCACTGGGAGAGCTGCACGGAACGGTAAACAGCCCTCGCGCCGGTCCGCGCAACTGCCGCCAAGCTCTCCACCACGTGTGCCACGCAAGCAGGCAAATTCAGTGCTAAAGTCATGCCCGCGGTGTGCCACTAGACATTCGCGTGAGAATTGCCCATCACGCCAAGCTATTTGCTTTTTCTGTAATAAAAAAGGACATGTTCAGAGTGTTTGCCAGAAAAAGCTTAGATCGGACACTCACAACCATTCCAGGCCCTTTGCTTCGCGCTGGAATCGGAATCGAACCAAGAATACTCAGACTCATGAACCTTCGCCCATGGAAATTCATGTAGTTCATTCCACTCCGCCCAGTGCCACTCTCTCTAACAGTGACTGTGTTTGTCCCACAAATAGCGTGCGTCGAAATCGCAGGAAATCCCGTCAAGTAGCAAGTGATTCTGTACCAGTGTCTGTTCAAGTTGCACGAGACTGTCGCTCTTGTCATCAGCAGGACAATAAACTTTTTGTAGATTTGGACATTCATGGCACCGTGATCCCATTCCAGCTCGATACCAGAGCTGCAGTTTCATTGATCAATAAAGACACGTACAAACAACTGGGCACACATCCGTTGCATGCCACAAATGTTAAGTTAACTAGCTATTCTGGTCAGAATATCCCTGTGTTAGGATAGTGCAGCCTTCTTGCAACATACAAGGGACAAACAAAACTTGTGTCATTTTACGTACTTCGTTCTTCTTCTGCAGTGAACTTGTTTGGTTTGGATTTATTTCAGTTGTTTAACTTGTCTATAGTAAATCAGATCCTATCAGTGAACCAGACTGTGCCTTCAGCCAGTGTTTCTCGTCTATGTGAAGAATTTGCAGACATTTTTGCACCGGGCCTTGGTTGCGCTAAGAACTATAAAGCACATTTGGAACTGAACGTAACCGTGCAACCAGAATTTTTCAGAACGCGCAATGTTCCCCACGCATTGCGTGATGAGGTCGCAAGAACATTACACGATTTGAAATCGCAAGGTGTAATTGAACGTGTGCAGGCTTCTCTCTGGGCCTCACCCTTAGTAATTTTGCCAAAACCTTCCGGAAAATTGAGACTTTGTGTGGACTTCAAGGCTACAGTGAATCCACAACTAGTGATTGCAACTTTTCCTTTACCCCGCCCGGAAGATCATTTTGACCAACTGTGCCCGGGTAAATATTTTTCGAAGTTGGATCTAGTGGATGCGTACTTGCAAATACCGGTGGACAAAGAATCCCAGCGCGTTTTGGTGGTTAACACGCATCTTGGTTTCTATCGCTTCAAAAGACTGCCATTCGGGTGTGCATCCGAACCTGCATTGTTTCAGCAATACCTGCAAACTGCTTGTGCGTCGGTCCATACTGCAGCAAACTATCTGGACGATATTATGATCTCCGGAAAGACAGAAGAAGAACATTTAGCCAATCTCAGAACATTATTTCAGGTCTTGCGACAAAATGGTCTTCGCTTGCGGAAGGACAAATCTGTGTTTTTTGCTCTGGGCCTACCCTACCTGGGCCATGTACTCAATGCCCAAGGCATACATCCCAGTCCAGAGCACCTCCGTGCCATTCAGGACTTGCCTTCGCCGCAGAATTTAAGCAACTACAGAGTGTGCTGGGAAAAATCAATTACTATAACAGATATATGCGCCACGCCTCTTCCATTTCAGCTCTGCTTCATCGCTTACGCCGTAAAGGTGTTCCGTTCGTCTGGACGACGGAATGCGAACGCGCCTTTCGCCAGTTGAAATCGGCGTTGCTTTCTAATACTTGCCTTACGCCATTCGATCCCCAGAAACCCCTTTTGTTGATGGTAGATGCATCGGATTTCGGGATCGGTGCTGTGCTTGCGCACAAAGATGGATCGCATGATCGCCCTATTGCCTTTGCGTCCAAATTGCTCTCGTCTGCGCAAAGAAATTATTCACAGATAGAGAAAGAAGCTTTGGCTCTCGTCTTTGGTGTTACTAAGTTTCATGATTTCTTGTATGGTCGTCACTTTACCATCATCACAAACCACAAACCTTTGACATCGCTTTTTCATCCGAACAAGCCTGTACCTCCACGCACAGCGCAGAAATTCATTCGCTGGTCTATTTTCCTCTCGCAGTACCGCTACGATATCTTGTATCGGTCCACTGCTAAGCACGGAAACGCCGATGCATTGTCCCGTTTGCCTGTTGCTGAGGATAGGGCATTCGATTCTTCCGAACTTGCATGCATGTTCATTGATGCGGAAACCGATGACGTGGTCGAATCGTTTCCGATTGATTTTCGTCGTGTAGCTACGGCCACAGCTGCTGACCCTGTCCTTGCTATCGTTTTGCGTTTTGTTGCTACGCAATGGCCCTTGTCGAAGTCACGGATCGAGGATCCATTGGTTCGCCGATTTTTTGCTCACAAGGAGAGACTTTTTGTACGACGTGGTGTTTTGCTGGTGGTCCCACGTTCATTACAGTCCTCTGTCTTACGGCTTCTCCATCAAGGACATTGGGGTATAGTGCGCAAGAAACAAATTGCTCGTCAGCACTATACTTGTTTCGGAATCGATGCTGCGATTACGAGTATGTGCTCTTCTTGCATGGCGTGTACCGAACAACAATCCGCACCGCTGCGGAAATTCTTTGCATGGCCAAAAGCCACTTCCCCTTGGCAACACTTACACATCGATTTTGCTGGTCCATTCTGGAATGCTCGATAGTTAGTTGTCGTCGATTCCTTCAGTAATTTTCCTTTTGTTGTCAGGATGTCTTCCACGACGTCATCTGCCACCATCCAAGCGTTATCTGCTATCCTTTGCATTGAAGGTCTTCCGCAGACTATTGTTTCCGACAATGGCCCACAATTCATGTCCGCAGAATTTCAGTCATTCTGCAAGGCCAATGGTATTCAACATCTGACATCCGCGCCGTTTTCGCCTCAGTCAAACGGTGCCGCTGGACGTTTGTTCAGGACTTTCAAGTCACAGATGTTGAAGTTGAAAGAGTCGCATTCTCGGGAGGACGCGTTATTGCTCTTTTTGTCTTCGTATCGCTCTCAGCCCCGCGATGGTCGCTCGTCGGCTGTTACACAGTCGTCCTCATCGAACCTTGAGGTCTTTGCTGCATCCGCCGCATCAGGTTCCTGTGCAGCGGCAGCCACCTGCTTTTGCTCCAGGCGGCGTTGTATACCACCACAACTATCGAGGTTCACGGCGTTGGCTCGCAGGGCGCATTCTTCGCTGCCTAGGCCGCGCTATGTATCTGGTTTTGGGGGCCTCTGGTAAGGTGTGTCGGCATCTCAATCAGCTGCGCCTCTGTCGTCGCACGGGTTCTGCCGCTCCACGTCTGTTTTCAGCGACGGTGCCCTCCGGTCAGCGCCACGGCCCCTCCTGTCTCTCTGCGGGCGCATACACCGCATGTTGACATGCACCCTGGACTAGGTTTTCAGGCGTTTCCTAGCTCCCCTCGGACCGAATGGCAGGGTGCAGGTGGCACAGCCTCGCCTGTTGTTAGGCTCCCCACCTCGTCGCATACGTCAAGATGGTTTCCTCCCCACGGAGGGCGGAAGCCTTATCACACAACCGTGCGCCGATTTGCGGGGGAGGAATGTGGTGTCACCGCCAGACACCACACTTGCTAGGTGGTAGCCTTTAAATCGGCCGCGGTCCGTTAGTATACGTCGGACCCGCGTGTCACCACTGTCAGTGATTGCAGACCGAGCGCCACCACACGGTAGGTCTAGAGAGAGGTCCTAGCAATCGCCCCAGTTGTACAGCCGACGTGACTAGCAATGGTTCACTGACAAATTATGCTCTCATTTGCCGAGACGACAGTTAGCGTAGCCTTCAGCTACGTCAATTGCTACGACCTAGCAAGGCGCCATTACCGTCAGACCGATGTTCACCAATTATGGATTAAAGTTATGTATTCTACCAGTTACCTCCTATTTTGCTAATCTTATTTCTCTGACCTGTTCCAGACCTCACGCCAGACTGCGTGAGCTTAAACGCGTGCCTTTCGGCTACCAGTCATAGTGGATTGGCTATCGGGCCAGTCCACAACAGTTTCCCCTTGCTTTCAGCCGTTCGCAGTACCACAACAGCAAGGCCGTGTTGGTTAGTGTTACAGGGCCAGGTCAGTCAGTCATCCAGACTGTTGCCCCTGCAACAACTGAAAAGGCTGCTGCCCCTCTTCAGGAACCACACGTTTGTCTGGCCTCTCAACAGATACCCCTCCGTTGTGGTTGCACCTACGGCACGGCTATCTGTATCGCTGAGGCACGCAAGCCTCCCCACCAACGGCAAGGTGCATGGTTCATGGGGGGATGGCGGCTATGTTTCGTCGAATGTAGGATTGTAAGATGAAAAGTAATGCACACATGCTAGTAGAAAGCTATTTAAATGATATTGAGAAACGCGCCAAGTGCCACGCGGAAGATAAATCCCCCCTCCATATGCACGCGCCATTTGAATGTGTCGCAATTTTGAGAGCGGAAGAATGGTTCAAATGGCTCTGAGCACTATGGGACTTAACATCTGTGGTCATCAGTCCCCTAGAACTTAGAACTACTTAAACCTAACTAACCTAAGGACATCACACACATCCATGCCCGAGGCAGGATTCGAACCTGCGACCGTAGCAGTCGCGCGGTTCCGGACTGAGCGCCTTAACCGTGAGACCACAGCGGCCAGCGCGGAAGAATGGAGGCGCGTTCTAGTGCAATGTGAAAGCACGTTAAGCAGTGTGCTGTTGTCGAAATTTTAATTGCTGAAAAAGTTACTCCGTGTGAGATTCATCGTCGTTTAAAAGCTTCTCGTAGTGATGATCCTGTTGATAATTCTACTGTAACAGATGGGTAGTAAAATTTCGTGACTGTGAGCCTGGAAAAGACATAATTGTTGCTGAAACACGCAGCTGACGTCCGGTCTGCCACTGATGATAAACATCGCAAACTCGTCGGCGACCGGAGAATCACTGAAACCATATTGGGGTATGCAAGGAACGTGTCGGCTTCATTACTGAACAATGAGGATAACGTAAAATCTGTACATGATAAGTGCCAAGCCGTCCAACAGACGAGAACAGACAGTGTCGACTGGAATGTTGCAAGCAATCCCTCCAACAGACGAGAAGAGACAGCGTCGACTGCAATGCTGCGAGCATTTACTGTAGCGCTGCCGAGATGGAGGAGGCGACTTACTTTTGAATGTTGCGACGGGGCAGGAGTCAGAGGTCCATCATTTCGACCCAGAAGTGAAAAGACATCCATTTTCTCCTAGCCTAATAAGTTCAAATCACTACAATCCGCAAAAAATTCTTTTGATTGTGTTTTGGAAAGCTCGTCGACTTTACGTATGTGATTATCTGCTGCGAGTGACAACGTTAAATTCTTCTCAGTGTATACTGCAGACTGTCTTTAAACCTCCGATGTCGGATTCGTAGTTTTAGAGGCAGCGTGGCGCCTATAATCTTTCAACATGAGAGAGTTCGTCCACATACAACTGAAGAGGCTTTGCGAAACCTGGAGTTTGAAACGACTCGACACATTCCTTTCTCCATAGAGATTACGGCCTGAGATTTTAATCATTACATCTCGGACGATGAAGTGGAGGCCAGTATCAAGTCCTGGATTTAAGAAAAGTAGCGAGAATTTTTCTGTGACAGAACGAAAAAACTTGTTACAGGTTGAGAGAAACGAGTTAATCTTAACGGTTCAAATGCCTCTGAGCACTATGGGACTTAACTTCTGAGGTCACCAGCCCCCTAGAATTTAGAACTACTTAAACCTAACTAACCTAAGGACATCACACACATCCATGCCCGAGGCAGGATTCGAACCTGCGACCGTAGCGGTCGCGCGCTTCCAAACTGTAGTGCCTTGAACCGCTCGGCTACCCCGACCGGCAGTCTTAACGGTGACTATGTTTATTAATAAATATGTGGTTTTCCTAATTGTTTTAAGCATGTGTGCATTACTTTTCAACCTACACTCGTAGCTACGAACTGATAATAGCCCAGTGGAAAGTTCGTTGAATACCTCCGTCTTGAGACAATAACAGAAAATGAAATTGCGAGAAATATCGTGGTATGAAGTAATGCATCGTTGCTAGATTAATAATACATCTCACAAGTCCTATTGACATTTACAGTACATGGAGTTCATAAAGTGAATATAAAACTTATTTAGGTACTTAGATATTTCTGATTTGCTGCTTGTTTGAGACACAAATCTCTGCAGTAACTGCAATAATTAAATCAAAAAAGAAATATAAGAAGAAAACTCTGTATATACCACAGTGAATATTATTGATAAATATGTTCGTTTGGTATGTCACGACACTATAAAACTTTCCCAAGGCCATTTGCTCACGAAGCAACTCCATGTGGCCACTTACTTATAGTGAACGACGCTATAACAAACAACTACAAATACGAAAGAAATATGCTGACATTTCATTCCCTCCAACATTCAGCCGTAATTCCGAATCGAAAACAAACTCTGGTATTCTGGGCTGTAATAAATATGAGATTAAAAATTTACGTTACCAGCTAGGACTGGCAGAAACAGACTACATAAATCCTGATTGTCATATGAAAGAAACTTGAAAGACATGTTGCTCTTCAAAGAATCAGTACACGGCAATACTTGGTGGAGCGAATGATTTTTACAGGTACAAACTAAGACAATCATCCGAAAGTGTGAGAGTCACTATGAGTAACGTGAGGAGGCAAAGCTGGCATTGTATCTGATATTCATATTCCTTGTTTCTTTTATAATCAAATACATTCCGTACAAATGCTAGTGTTCTAATTTCGAAAGTGTGTAACTGGTGACGAGTATCTTCTTACGTGAACTTTAAAGAAATTCTCATAACCGGATCAAAGTTCAGATTTACGCTCGCAGCACAGAACGTATTAAATATGCTGTCTGACCAAAGCACACTCACTTAAAGGACTCAAATACCCAGCAAGCGTTTTCACAAGTCTTCGAAACAATGTTCCAACACCAGAAACTACTGCAGACGAAACACGCCGTTACAGCTATGAGCCAATCACGCGCGACTTCACCTGTTATCTGTATATACTGTTACGCCCCTGAATAATATCCCTGGTGGACAGTAAAAATACGTCCAAGTTCTATCTTGGCAGCTCCAGTAAGGCGAACCGCCTCTGTCGATCACTAGTAGACTGTCAGCTAGGGGGAAATGCCGAGTGAGTTGCGGCAAACACGGAAGCTGTCACAGCACGAGGGAACGACCGGGCACCCTAGTTTGCAGGCGAAGTATAACGACATCATGAAAGCCAAGAGAGGCCATCATAACAATGAGAAAGCAAAGTTTCGTAACAAAGGATAATGTAAAAGGCAACTTCCAGTGTTCAGGTGTCGAGCCAGTAGAAAAGAGCCTCTGAAATGTAGTTCCGAAAGTCTGAAGTCAGTAGGATAGATGACAGAGAGGGAAAAAGAGGGCACGTGATATCGCAGCCATCCCTACCGCCGCAGAGCGTACGAGAAGCTCCAACATAAATACACCACACTTCTTAATAAATGTCTGGTTACTGATTGACGAGTGCTGATTGCTGACTGCTCCTTGTGTCAGCTGCAGGTATCCAGCGTTGGGAGGAGATCGATCTTCAGCACGCCTAGCTCTCTTCTACTGTCTATGGAACCACTGCAAGGATGCTACAGCTGCCAGCTGTGCTTCGTACTTCCGAGACGACTCTGACGGAACGTGGAGGCAGTCATCACCCTGCAGGCCTGCTGGAGGCTTGACCTGCACGTTCAAATCTTCGACGTTCAAGAGAGCACTTCGGAGATCGCTACGCAGAGCTGAATGCCGCCAGATTCCAAGCGCCAATGGCAGTCCCGTGACGAGACAGCTGCCACCTGACGATTTACTGTGCTGATGGTACTGCGAATGGATCACACGCCGGCATTCCGCTGATGATAGTGCGCTACTGTGCAGGTCTGGCTGTGGTTCGATTCTACGTAATACATGTATTAGTGGCAATGTTTTCTTGGCGCTCTCTAGAATAATGACTTCGCCACCGTATCTCTCCTGGTTGTCTCCTGACAACTGTAGGAGTCTGGGACTGGACCCCTACAATACTCTCATCCAGAGTAGCCAGATCCCCCTATTTTACGAGGAATTGACCACTACATACGATGTGAGGCGAATCCACCGGTATAACAGTGAGGTGGGAAGCACTGTGTTGTCAGCAGACAAAGAGTAGCAGCAGAATAGGTCGATCAAGACAGCTCAGTGACTTGGGACGTCGACTAGTCGTTGAGTGTCAGCTGAATAAGAAGCCCATCGGCGACATTTCACCGCTTCTAAAGTTGCCAAATGCGGTTGTTGATGGTGTGCTCGTGAAGTGAAAACGCAAAGGAACGATCATACTCAAGTACTGAGGGACAGGGACCGTCCAGCATTGCAGAGGTCGGTTGTGAAAAATCGCGTGAATTCTGCGGGAGGAAAAACCCGTGACTTCCGAAGTTCTGCCAGCAGCCCAGCTAGGACAGTGGCTAGGATTCGGGACTTAAAACAGATGAGGTATAATGGCCGAGCATCACCTCACAATTATAAGTACAGAAAGGAACACTCAAACAAAGTAAAACATACTGAGGTGTTGAAATGTTGGTAAAATTGATAGATAGTCGAATATGCCGCATTAGCTGTTTTATTGTTCTCGCTCAGAGACTGGTACAATAGTTGCGCACAATACACGTACATCCCCAGGGGCATTTCCGCGTACAAAAACTTTCGTACAAAACTTTATAACAATGGTGCTACTGACTCACTAAGATCAGAATTGTTAATATGTGGTAAGTACCGTCTTTAAGTCATGTTTCCCTCGTAGTATTTAGGACAGTGAGAAATTTCGCCTCACCTAGACTTTTATTTTAGCAACACACCTACAATTTCCGATGTTGTAAAGATGGGAGTGGTACGCTCATTGTACAGATGCTCAATATTCTGTACGGTTTCACGTTACCACATGTGAGTCCGACACTACTGTAAAGATTATTGTTTCATTTGGATCTACTTGTGTCCCCTGTTGGACGTTCATCACCTACTTTTATAACACTTTCAATTTAGGGACGTCTGGCGCTCTCTGAACGTGAACTATAAATTATCAGTGACAGTTGACGTTATTAAATTTGACTTCTGTTGGTGCGCGTGTCGGTAGTGCTCTTCGTGGCACCGTAGTTCACGCGTTAAGCCAGTTAGTTAAAATGGTACATCAGACCTTACAAGTAATTTTATGACAGGAGCTCGTGCCTTTCTTTAATAATTCGCGTGCCATGATTTTAATCTTGACATTAAAAATCCTGGACTGAGTAAAAGTCTAGTAAGTTTGTTATAAAGGTTTGCATAATGTTTTTTACGCAGTAAAACTCTTGAGGGTGAACGCGTATGGTATCAAGCCGGTTGTATCAGTCCCTGAGCGACTACAATAAAACAGCTAACGTGGCAAATTGAACTTTCCACCAATTTTACCAGCCTCTCAACACCTCAGCATATTTTAATTTGTTTAGAGTTCCTTTACGGTATGTAAAACGGTATTAGGTGTGAACGCCCTGCTTACAAGATTGTTTGCAACCTCCTCATACGCCGCACATCTCAGTAGCCACAGTTTAGTAGATGACTGGAAGCGAGTGTTTTAGTGTGATAAATCACGCTGGATCTTATGTCGGTGAGATGAAAGGGTTTGGGTCAAGCGAATTCCTGGAGAACATTATCTGCCATCAGGTGTAGAGCCAAGAGTGAAAGACAGAAGAGTTGGTGTTACAGCGTTGGTACAGTCCCCTTGTTATGCTTAAGAAAACATTAAATGCACGTTTTACAGCTCTGTGTACTACATGCAGTAGAGGAACAGTTTGGAGAGGATGACTGCATCAACTGGCAGTGCACCGTGTCGTAAAGTAGCATGTGAGAGGCAATGGTTTGGTGACAGTTACATTCCTGAAATGGAATGGACTGCCCGAAGTCCCAATATGATCTCAGTGGAACACCTGTGACTTAAGTCATAACATCGACCTCTTTCCATATTCCAGCGTCCAATATCATTACCACAACATTCACTACCAATCACACACCTCACTGAAAATATCCGCAGCAGAAATCCAGCCCCAATAAAAGCCGAGGGTGAACACACCCAACATGAATGTCGACTAATCGGCGTCCAGATATTTCTTATGAAATGGTGTAGATGGTCTACACACGGTTAGCTGACGGCGCCCTCGATGGTTGAAATTCTAATCTCAGTTTTCATACGGGCTATTGCTCAACGTAATCCTCTGCGTACTCTGTCATCTTTGCTAAACGCAAATGATAGAAAAGGTGCGATTCCATCTGTGATAATTGGTAGCCTCTGTTCCGGTTGGTAAGGTTTTCAACCATGCGTATCTGCGAGGACACTTTAGTAATGGAATAAGAAAACGAATTCGCATTAGCTAGAATTGTTGATTTATCTACCGATTTGTACATTGTTGCTTCTATTTTTCTCGATATTGATTTAAGCTGTTTACTTACAGCCATAATTTCGCCATCAACTGTATTTCCGCCCACCGAGTTGGCTACGAGTTTGATCTTCACACTCTCGGCAGATCGTTGCCTTCATAGAAACTGGTGTTTTCTGTAGCGTTTTCACGTCACAGGATGCAAGTAAATATGAAAGGGTGAAACCTGTAAAATGTTTTTGGGCAACCTACATAACTCTTTCACACAAGCATTTTTCACGAAATCGACTCGGAGAATTAATTCAGTATGTATGATTTAGGGCAAAACTGTTAAGAGACAGTGAGCATTTGGTTAAAGCTCTTTGTCAAGACTGATTTTGATTTGTGGTGGTCTAACAGATGCAAATATAGTAACACAGATTCACCTAAAAAGCTTCTGAACACGTTCTGAACACGTTCACGTGTGTTTCTAAAAACCAGTCCAGGTTCAGGGAACGTCCAAATGTGTTAATAATCGGTGTAGTGATGGCTCGTTTCATGTGTAAAGGAAGGATACTTGAGATAGAATATTTGTGAGCGTTTTTAAAAATCTTTGAATGATGAAGTATCTATTGGACGTAGCACACTTCAGTCCTGTAACAGGTCATAATCTCAAAAGATACAGCTAAGAAATCTCTTACCTTTAATGTAGTCGACTTGGTCCTGTGTGAACGTTGGCAGCCGTGAGTGGGGCCTCCCCTCGGCTCGGCTGTTGGCGTCCACCCGCTGGCGCACCACAGCCGGGTAGTCGCCGTCCGGGCTGAAGATGGGGTGCGCGTACAGGCCGAGCTGCCGTTGGCGGGAGAGGACTCTGTTAGTGCTCATTGGGTACTTGACAAGAAACTGATAACGACGTAGCAATACTAGTGTCACATTTGGAACCATTTTTCTTTTGAGCGGTGTCTATAAATTTTAGAAACATTCTTGACCATTTTCTGCCTCCAAAGCTGAATATTCTAAACGTTAACAAACAACCTAAACATCTGACTTCTAGGTCACAACAGAGTAAGTTATAAACAAACATCTTTAGGTGAGGTGTGGTCTTCGGAACTAATTCTCACAAAGTGACTCAAACATCCTGACCCGGAATGTCTAATCTCCGAACATAGCGCCAGAAGATACATTCTGAAACACACCCAGCACACTGAATCGTGAATCACATAGCAGATACAGGAACGAGACACACACTGCACAGTGCTGGACTGTCTTTCACAGATGTATTACGATAATTTATGTTTCATCGTAGCGTCAGTGCTGATACCGAAACCTCGTATCGGAAGAGTTATTCCCTCACATATCATAGTCGGCGCTATGCATTCTTGTGTATAAGGTAACGACGACTAAAACTTTTGTGATCTGAGGAAACGAGTTTCCAATACAGTTAGTACTTAATGTAACCAGATTTATGTCAGCAAATGGCAGTAATAACTATAAGCCACGTTCTTACAAAGTATCAATATTTTTGTCCGTATTAGCTCATTTCCCTGATTAGATATGGGCTTGAGGTGCGAAATAGTTAAGAGCCCTTTACAACTCTTAAACTATGCCACGTTTTGAGGAAGAAGTAAACTTCTTCGAACGATACAGTTTATTTGACTTTTCCAAGGCATTATTCGAGCATTTAAGTATGATATCCATAATGCACTCACATGCGATAGGCAAAATAATGTGAACAGTAGTAGTAATGGGATGACTGTGTTTGACGGTCAACAACGCAGGTAAGGCACGTGTTGCGATGGACGAGTATCGCATACTTCATACTTGCATTCACAGGCCGAGGTCGGCGTGCAATGAAAGGCCGAACAGAGTTTCAGAGAGGGCACACTGTGGGATCCCGATTAGCTGGAGCGTCAGTAACAGCCAATTTATTGAATGTGTCAAGAGCAACCGTTTCAACACCCATGACAGCCTACACAGAACATGGAAAGACATCATCGTGTAAACGTAATAGTGGGCGCAAATCAAAACTAAATGACAGAGATCGCATCATACGCTAACATGACTTGTGTCAAAACAACACAAAACTACGGCGACAACAGTGACTGCAGAGCTCAATAGTCATCTTCGAGACCCCGTATCTACCGACACTGTACGCCGAGAACTTCATAAATCGAATATTCGTGGACGTTATACGGAAACCATTAATGGCGACAACCAACGCAAAGAAGCGTAAAACATGGTGTCAGGAGCATAAATCCTGAACTGCTGATCAGTGGATGCACGTTATGTGGTGCGACGAGTCAACGTTTTCGTTATTTCCAGCATCGGGCCGGGTTTACGTCTGGAGAACGCCAAAAGATGCCTACAGTCCAGATTGCTTGATTCCAACGGATAAGCATGGAGGGGGAAGTGAGATGGTGCGGGCAGCCATATCATGGTATTCTGCTGGTCCCATCATTACTCTCAAAGGCCGTTTTACGGCCAACGTTTATGTGAACATTTTTGATGACCTGGTGCACCCCATGATTCAAGTGTTGTTCCCAAACAATGATGCCATATTTCAGGACGATAATGCACCCATTCACACACCCAGGACAGTACAACTGTGGTATGAAGAGCATGCAACTGAACTGCAGTGTCTTCCCTGGCCAGCACAGTCCCCGGATTTCAATATTATCGAACCCTTGTGGGCGGTATTGGAGCGCAGACTCCGAAGCAGATTTCCACCTCCCTCTTCACTACAGGAGTTAGAAGAGATCCTGATCGAAGAGTAGCATAACATTCCGCTGAAGATTACACAGTCATTATATGCCTGTATCCCAAGAAGAATCGCAACTGTATTAGGGAAAAATGGGGGTCCAACCCCTTATTAACAAACCCAAGTAACTTCTTCCAAGCCGTCTTTCTTACAACACAGACAATTTCCGACGATGTGTTGGAGTACAGTTTGAAGTACGTAACTAAGACACATACAGTGTTTAGGCGTTTCTTTAGTGCATAAAATCAGAGGTTATTCTCCAACTTTTGCCTACAGTTGCATCCCTTGGATAATGGGCAGCAGCTCAACGGTGCAGGCCCTACGAATGAGGGGAAGTAGTATGTGTGCCTTTGTTAAAGGCACGTTTTCGGTATTATTGAGACGAACGCGTGAAACTCTTTGACACCTCATTGAATAGGTACATCTCAATAAATCGAGCTAAAGTTTACTTTGACATGATGTTAGTCTCCACTTCCCATTCTTTTTAATCCCGTAGATCCAATCGAGTTCGAAACAGAATGATGTACGCAATTACCATCATTTCCGCTACGACTGTGTAACATGCTTTTTTTGCTCCAAGGGAAACGAAGTACTTCCTAGATTTCATTACTAAGAAATAGTTTTGAAGTAAGGATAGAAGCTGCAGCAACGAATTAAAATTTGTGCCATGGCCTGGACTTGACTTGAACCCAGGTCGCCATCTTCCTAGACACATGTGCTAACAATTACAGCACCATGGTACTGTGGCTGTTACAGCTGCGTGGACTACCTAAGTTCAGTGCTCACCCTAACACAGTCCCAATTTCGTAGAGCCTTGGCAATAATGACAATCTGAGAAGGGGAAAGTGAGCTGAAAGTGTGAACTGAAGTTTCTGTTAGGGAAGACAATGGACTAGAGTGCTGTGTGCAGATGGGGCAGCCACAGTGCTGCAGTGAAGCAGTGATTAGCACATTTGCCTAGTAAGCAGGAGGCCTGGGTTCAAGTCCAGGCTAAGGCACAGGTTTCAATTCATTACTTCAACTTCTGTCCTTATCAAAGATAAAGTTGAGACTCACGTGTATCTGGGAAAATGTTATTTCATCAGTTCTATAGTTCTGAAATAGTTTAAAATCATTTTAAAGATTTTCCGGAGGGACATTGAGCTGAGTACAGACCTAATTGATAGGACAGCCACTGGGACCTCCTTTGTGTCAACCCATGTCTCCATAAGGCGCTAGCTGCATCTACAGGCTCCGTGCCTTCCTTCCTAGTAAGAGTCGTCCACAATAGCCACGATCCGGTAGCCGGCATGACTATTTTCTGTTTTTACTGGTACGCTAGAGAGGCTATCATGTCTGGACAGCCTGTGCAAGTTGTACTGCTCATGTGGTGTCTTTAAAAAAAACAAATTCCCCTAGGCTAGACTACGAGTAGCTACCGCCTCTTGAGATTCTTCTCAGTGAGCCAAGACATTCCTTGCCGGCGAGAAGCAGTGAAATCAAGTAACAGGAAGCCGAGATCTCCATTTGGCCAAAACTTCCTTGAGTGAAGACACAGATACGTTATTGAACCAGATATTTGTATTTTTCCACAAAAATATCACTAAGACAATATCAGTACGTATCTCAGCCGTGAAGGCACTACTTGTCGTGTTCTAAGTCAGAGCTAAATCTAAAGCAAAAAACAGAAATAGATGATACACTGTGTTACAATATGCGATCGAGAACAGATTTGTACAAATCTTGAACAGAATTGCAACTCATTGTTGTCCGCCATTAAAGGCATTTTTATTTTACTTTGCTATTTCGATGAACATGTTAAAGGTACTGAAGAGAAGAGACTCTAATTTTCCTCAACGATATAATACAGTGTTGAAAAGGAATTTAAATAAGTTTCATTTCATAAACGGTGCATTTCCAAGAGTGAACTTCTGTGAAAGGCTTCTGTAGGACCGTCGGACATTTTGTTCGTGATTTTTGCTGACGAGTCTGCATTACGGTCTTGAAGTAATCTGCTGTACTACTACGCATCGTCGAAACAAATGATAACTGGATCAGTTTTCGAAACTTCTACACAATGCCATAAACATTGCTAGCAATTTACAGAAGACCGGCGTAGATCTTCAGCTGCTTTTACACAACGAGATCGCTAATTCTCGGCACGGACTATTGAATTTTCAACGAAATACTGGAAAGAGTCTAATCCAGAGCAGACACTGAAGGGAATCTGTATTTTCAATTTTAACTCAGTTTAACTAATAAGAATCTTTCCTGTCACGAAATAATTTAATTTTGCAGAACCTGAACATTAGTTACCTTCATAACTAGTTACTCGAGTTGATTACTCCCTTCAGATGTAGGAGTAGTAAAGCAAGTAACAACAGTTAATTATTTATCTAATCACCTGGTCTCATTTGAATTACAATTGAAGGTAATATTATAAGCGTTACAGAACCATTAAAGCAAATGTTCTGTTAGTTACTGAAGGCCTTTAAAAGCATATACAAGGGCGAACACGATAGAAATATTTTTTTTCTCATGTGTTGTATTGAGTCCTCTATACATGTCATTAAAAATTAATTCGTAATAACACCGAAGTAATTCATTTTCTGTAACATAACTTAGCCTTCTTGCAAATTCTGTCACGCAATTGATGAAAAAAATGAAATGTGCTTATGTCTGATCTACACTGAAGCTCCAAAGAAACTGGTGTAGCCATGCGCATACAAATACAGAGTATCTAAACAGGCAATAAGCGTCTGGCGCAGTCATTAGATCGGTTACTGCTGCTACAATGACATGTTATCAAGCTATAAGTGAGTTTGAACGTGGTGTTATAGTCGGCGCACAAGCGACGGGATACAGCATCTCCTAGGTAGCGATGAAGTGGGGATTTTCCCGTACGAGCATTTCACGAGAGTACCGTGAATATGAGGAATCCGTTAAAAGATCAAATCTCCGACATCGCTGCAGCCGGAAAAAGATCCTGCAAGAACGGGACCAACGATGACTGAAGGGAACCGTCCAACGTGACAGAAGTGCAACCTTCCCGCAAATTGCTGCAGATTTCAGTGCTGGGCCTTTAGCAAGTGTTAGTGTGTGAACCATTCGGGCAAGTGTCAGTGTGCGAACCATTCAACGAAACATCATCGATATGGGCTTTCGGAGCCGAAGGCCCACTCGTGTATCCTTGATGACTGCACGGCACAAAGCTGTACGCCCCGCCTGAGCCCATTAAGATCGACATTAGATTGTTGATGACTGGAAACATATTACCTGGTCGGACGAATCCCGTTTCAAATTGTATCGAGCGGATGGACGTGTACGGGCATGGAGACAATCTCATGAATCCATGGACCCTGCATGTCAGCAAGGGACTGTTGAAGCTGGTGGAGGCTCTGTAATGGTGTGGGGCGTGTGCAGTTGGAGCGATATCGCACCCCTCATACGTCTAGATACGACTCTGACAGGTGACCCGTACGTAAGCATCATGTCTGATCACCTGCTTCCATACATGTCTCTTGTGCATTCCGACGGACGTGGGCAATTCCAGCAGAACAATTTGATGACCCACGCGTCCAGAATTGCTACAGAGTGGCTCAAGGAACACTCTCCCGAGTTTAAACACTTCCGCTGGACACCGAACTCCCCACACATGAATATTATTGAGCATATCTGGGATGCCTTGCAACGCGCTGTTCAGAAGAGATATGCATCCTGTAACGGGACATCCTCCTCCAGCATTACTTTTTCTTAACTGTAGTTGTGGATACCAGTATTTTGGACAGGTCAGTATTATCTCAGCTGCTTTTCTAAAAACTTTCATACAATTTTATACACAATATGTTATATTTCAAACTAAAATTTATGAAAAGGAATTACTTTATTTTCGATCTTACAATCGATAAGCAGTAGCTTTGAATATATAGTTAAAATTATCTTTTTTTAGAAACATTTGAAATCACGAATTATTTGGCACACTCAGAATTTCTATTTTTAATTTCACAATCTAGTACTGTTTACTATACTTGTTTCTGGATTCTGTTATGGCATGATAATCGAAACTAATAGAGATTAATTTGTCAAGAAAACTTGTAAATCCTTTGGAATATTGTATTTCGGCTTAGTGAGGTAAGTAGTAAGCATGCCTCTCATGTGATTGGACGTAATTTTGTATTTCGAACGAACAATGTAATTTCGGTTTGTTAATGTGAAAATTCAAGGGACTGTATGATATACTAAAATGCGACAAAATAAATTATCGTGACCATAAAGATTCAGCAATAACAAACTTCAAATTTATTTAGATCAAGAATCAGACCCCTAGAGAAGAAGAACTGAAGCCAACTGTACACGAAAATCTAAGTGAACTAGGAAGTTTGCTGTAATCTTCACTCTTCTCAAATTTTTGATAAAAGAATTTGCTTATTGTGGACAACAGCTGGAATTAGGAAGTAGGGGGGAAATTACAACTCCCTCGTACTCTTACGGATTTATGGACAACCCTGCAGGATTCATGGTGTCAATTCCCTCCAGCACTGCTTCAGACACTAGTCGAGTCTGTGTCACGTCTTGTTGCGGCACTTCGGCCTGCTCACGGGGGCCCTATCCCATATTAGGCAGGTGTACCAGTTTCTTTGGCTCTTCAGTGTATTTTTAACCACTTATAATATTCGTTATAGTATTGTACGTACTGTTTTCACCGTTTATTTACGAGCCTTGAATGATATCCAGCCCAGGACAGTGCTTCATTGAATTAAATTCGTTGGTGGAGCAACAGCAGATCCACAGAATATTTTTGCGTCTTTTAACGTGAGCTGCACTCTTGCTAACACGATGTGTTGCAATTACATCTCTGTACCTGCATTGATCAATTTATTCATGGAAATTACCTGAAACTGGAGACTCCTCTCAACTGCCTCCTCATCCGCTGTAGAGTTTGTGGCGGCCTCGTAGCCCTGACTGTTCAGCGTGATCCCAACAGTGCCTGGAACGAGATTGTGTTTAGACTGCGCAATTCGTGAGAGTTAGTGCACCACAAAATCCTAGACCTCATTTTTATTATTACTAGTTTCTCTTTTATTTAGAAATTAATTTTCGGTCTACATTAGTGATATGGATGCATGTGGTAGGCGCCCAACTCTTCTTCATCATAGAAACGGACATATATTTTTAATTATGTTGTATCTTTTCCTCTAGTAATAATATATTAATTGACAAGTGTTGCCTCTCCAACGTTTATCATTGTTACCTTACATCATTAGATAAAGTTCATATTTGTTAGTACTCAAGGGAATATGTAGGGGAAGGGGTGAGCATGATGGCAAGCAAGGAAAGCCAGCAACTTCAGTTTGTGAGTCCGTACATTGCCGCAATCCTACGGCAGCAGCGTACAGGTATCACTGGACATCTCCTCAGTTACGCATAGTCACTCCAAGAAGGCAGGACATCGTCTCACAGTCACGTTCAGTGCGCTTCGAAGGGCTTCTGATCAAAGTAGGTTCTCACTTCACGTAATTATTACAAACGTACGAAAGAAGTTAGGTTCTGCTACCATAATTGTGTTGAATGACCGATTACTTAGCGACAAATTTTCATTTTGAGGAGTGCTTCAGCGAAGGCCGCCATCAACTGTGAGGGGAATTTGATAAATAATGCTCCGGTCGATATTACTGTGGATTGTTAGATACAACAACAATGAAAATTACGTTAGATGTAGTTGGGAGCTTGAGGAAGAAGCACGTGTCTCTGTTTTCTCGCTGTGTACAATGACGTATAATTGACAAGAGTTGTAAATGGACCTTGCATGGGCTTCGGGTACTGTGACTGTTGAGGACCAGAGGTTGTACATCAAGCTCGAAACTTAACGCGGCGTAAACCCGAAAGAAATTCACAGTGCGTTAGGTGAAGTACGTGGTGAGTTTACAGTGGACCGTAGTACAATTTCACGTTGGGTTAATCGTTTTCGTGGTGGTCGCAAAAACGTCAACAGATGAACGAAGTGTGAAACTTGTGGCCCATGCTCTTGCAGAAGATGTAAGTGCTACTTGTGAGATACTCTCTGAAGCCACAGGAATTACCCCATCAGTACTCCGAATTCTGGCAAATGATTTGAGGAAGAGAATAATATCTGCGAGATGGGTCAAGGACAGAGCCAAAGGGCTGGCTTGTAAGGACTGGACACCCCCATCATCTTCATACGACGAAAAAGGGATACGCGCTGTCGAGTTAACAAGGCCATTGCTAGATTTAAGCTATCGCTAGCACTATCGGCTGTCACCCACCCGTATTTAAGCATAGACCAACTACTGAACATTGTTGACCTTACTTGAACTCAGTTGTTGTTTTGCTGATCAGTTCAGTTCTTACTTGCAGTTGAATTTAATGTAAGTCCTCCCTTACTGCTTTCGTGCTGGGTGTTGTTGTGATAGTTTCAAATTATGGATAAGTTTGTTATAAGAAAGAAGAAGAAAATCATTTGGGCTCGTGCACTAGCGTTATGGTAAATCAAAAATATTTACGGTCTAATTACCAATCTAGAGCAGTTATTTGGAAACTGACAGAACTTAGGGGTTGCAATATTTCAGTATTTTACAAGGCAGCGGAGGTATGAACACCATAACAAATGACATTAAATTAACATCACTGTTTAAAATTACCGGTACACTTGGATTTGCCTGTGTCGCCCAAAAATCGAGCTGATAAACAAAAATGTAGCTCAAACGGTGATGGTTGTATTTCATTAACAGTTTGCTCAAATTTGTCTCATTAGATAGCAAAATATCGCCCAATTTGGTCACCCAGGCGACATTCAATTATGAAAACCATTTCAGATGCGGAACGATGGGTAACGATTTGTGAAGAGTAGAAGGGGTTAGTTCCTTCGTTTCTAAAAGATATATTCGGGGGATTGCTTTAATTCATCCGAGCCTACTAAGTCCTTTATCCCCCTTCCCCCCTCCCTCGTTATCGTCCAAAATCTAGTTGCGATCTATGACTATCTTTAATCTGAACTGTTTTTAAGTTGTAGTAACGACATAAAAATCATATTTTCGTTACTTTGGTAACAGTTTTTAATTTGATTTATTGAATAGTAGTTTTTTTCAGGCAGACTGTGTTTAATTTTAATGTTGGTTTGAGTCGGATTTCCACAATATGTGTAGTTCAGGAATGTTTACATTGGAAGGCGGCTGGCAACCGTTATTTCGTACAGTGTACCAGTGCATTAAGATGGCTCAGTTGTGGGAAACATCACGTCTTCAAGTTTTACTACAAGAGCGATGCTCTATTGCAAAACGTCTTATTCGTAATATCCTTGAAACAGTGAGTTCAACCGTGACAACTATAACGTATTTGTAAACAATATTATGGAAAGGAAAGTTGCTACTCATCATACAGCAGAGATGCTGAGTCGCAGACAGGCACAACAAAAAGACTGTCAGACAATAAGCTTTCGGCCAACAAAACCTTTGTCAGAAACAAACGACAAACACACCCACACACTCGCAAACGCAACTCACACATACATGGCTGCACTGTCTGGCAGCTGAAGCCACACTCAGTGAAGCCGCACAAGGACTAAAACGAATTGTACAACCTGTAATCAACATTTGCGTTGCTAACAATAGTTTTACCGCACTTTAGGACTCAGGTAGCGCAATATCAGTTATCAGCAAGTCGGCATATAATAATGCACAAAAACTATACTTTGTCCGGAGTTGCCTCTTACGAAAATTGAAATACAAGGTGCCATCACTGCATCAACTGTTGTAGTTAAACATGAGACCTTTCTATAATTTACTTGTCAGGGACGTAGTTTTGCTATGAACTTTCTCATTGTGCCGTTGCTCTCTACTCAAATAATTTTAGGTGTCAATTTCTTTAATCAGTACAAAGAAGTAGTGAACAACAATGATGCAGAAATTAATCTAACAATTTTGGATCAACATGTTGTTATAAAATTTGAAGATTAGTTACGTTCACAGGGAGAAGAGATCAGCCGCGTATGTTTCCTGTATAATGATATACTCACCCGATTCTGTTGACAGCAAACAGCTTATCATTATACATAAATCGACAGTTAAGATCAGGTAATTATTTAAGTACACTAATTCATCAAAAGATGAACCAGAGAACTGTGATAAACATGATAGGAAAGACTTTAGCATAATTTTACAAGAACATGGGATATTGTTTACACATAGACCGATCACCTAAGGGATTTCAACACCAGTTTCAGGTTAGTGAGCATGACAAATTCTGTGTGAGACCTTCTGTAATACTGGTTCAAAAGGTGAATGCTGAAATATAGATGATGTTAGAGGCGCAAGACTCGAAATTCCACGTAGGACAAAAAGTTTGAGTCAAATCTCAACCAGTATCAAGTAAAGGTAAGTCTCTTAGTTAGAAATTCTTCTGTCTCTACATCGGACCCTACAGAATTAAAGGAACAGCGCACGAGTGTGCAAACGAATTTGAGTCACTATGTACACAGAAATGCACCGCATACCACACATAAATCGATTTGTTGAGTAAATACTATGTTGGCAGATGTGTGGAATGTTATGTAGCTCATTAGGGATACAATCAATTTTTTTCCACTAAGTTGGTACATGATAAACAACTATAGAGAAAGTTTGTATACAATTTCATGAAGTATGTAAGTAAACAGTGGTAAAATTGCTCAAGTTTATTGATTCTGAGTGAAGAATGGAAGTAGTACTATAAGTGATTTTCTTAGTAAGCAGCTAACGATGTAGTTTTTCGTATCTGCCAATTTTTGCAGACTAAGCAGAGAATAAGCGTTGTATTGGGAAATTGATAAGTTTTATGAGATATGAGGTTATTTGTGCGTTGAAGCCATTGTTGCTATATTTTGATGATGTGTGATGAAGTTTATGATGAGTAGTATGAGGATATATTTCACCGATATTTGAGGTAAAGGGATTGGTTAGGAGCTCTGTTTTCTGTTGAGACATATTCTTGGAATAATAGTACCTATAGCTTCGTATATTTATGTATCTTGTGAAATTTTCATAGTTTTCACATTGTAAGTCAACTTAAAAACGTACGAAAATTTTATCAAATGGGGTGGGGATTAAGAAAGGTGGACAGATATAGGTGGATTGGACATTTATTTACAGATAGTGTCAGAATGAGTGGAAATTTCATGTTACGAGAGCGAAGCAGTCGCGTGTGACATCTGTGGAATAGTCGACTTACGGCAGTGACAGTAGTATCTCTGAAACTGTGTATCTTTGGATTAGTTGTAGAGCGGAGTGTAGTCGAGTTTTGGACACGGAGGAAGTTAGCTGAACTTTCAGCATAGTGCATACTGGAAGAAGATTTTGATGAAGAAAGTTATTAGGAATCATTAATCTGATGGAAGGACTTACAGACGTAGCGTTTATGGAACAGAAAGAATGGATTTGCATCATGGGTACGTTTTTAAGTAATGGTTTTTGCTGATACCTACTAGTAATGTTAGCGATACTTGCATCAGAACATTTCACCACCCCACCTCGGCTGAGGTCATTTCAGTTTAATTCTTTTCCATTTACATAATCGTAAAAGCATTGCCTTGTAAGACCTCTGTAAAGACAGTGAAGTTTCTGTTTTTTTCTGTGAGGTTTATTATAATGAACGGATTAGTATTTTCATTTCAAGTATGAAGTTTTTCGTTTTAAATTGAGAAAATCATTCCAATCTTTCTTCCAATGCTTCAGTTTTACTGTAGTATAGTTTAGCTGCTGCGGTATCTTCATGCTGTACTATTGCCGCTGATTATGCTGTAATTTTTCAGGTGAAATTCTTTTCATATTTTGTTGATCCTTTCGTTTCTTACCTCACGTCTCCATAGCAAAAATTCTAAGCGTTTCCTTTGCAATTCAGATTTTTAATGGGCTAGTAAACAGTGTATGTTTTATAGTGTTGCTACGTAATTTCAGTGTTTGAGTTCTTTTGGGCTGTGCACAGTTTGATTTTGATAGTAGTTTTTGAGTAACAGATTTGATTTAACTTCCTGAATCATGAACGCCAAATAGTTTTATCTTCATGTTAATATGTGCACTGAGATACGCTGTCTGCAATAGTAATTTCAGTTCAAACTGTTTATAACAGAGGACAATAAAAAGCAGGGAACATTTTAATGCTCATGAACGAACGAACGATAGAGTCAGAGCAAATAACTTTCATTGTATATATGTATGTATGTATGTTCCACACCTCCTCCAAAACCACTGGACCGATTTCAGCTACACTTGGTACATATATTAGTCACAATCTGAAAATAAATACTGTTGGATTAAGAACCACCAGCCCCTTAACAGTGTGATAACATGGAGGGAGAAGGGAAGATGACGATATGGACAGACAGCGAGGGGGAAGAATGGTCACAACTTGGGGGAAGGAGATGGACAAAGAGAGAATACATGAGGGGATGGACTAGAGGCTGAGTGGAGACAGACAGAGGGGAAGGAGCAGATTGACAGATGTGGCTGGAGTAGATGGACAGAGAGAGGGGAAGAAACAGAGGGAGGTGGAGGAGGTTGGTAGAAGGAAGGGGTGAAGGAGATTGATGTAGTGGTGTGGCGATGGGCAGAGAGAGGTGGGAGAAGGAGATGGACAGAGTGTGGGAGGAGGAGATGGAGAAAGAGAAGGTGGAGGGGGAGACAAAGAGAGAGAGTGGGATGGGTGAGTTGAACTTAGATGAGGAGGATGAGGAGAGGGACAGAGGGGAAAGGAGCAGATGGACGTATGGGGTTGACAGACTGGACAAAGAAATGGGGTGAAGGACAGAGACAGCCAGGAGCAGATGAACTGGGAGTGGGGGGGGGTGAGGGAGTGGACAGAGGGGGAGGGGGTGGAGGAGGTGGATTAATAGTAAACTGGAGTAAATATACACCTGGGCAATGCTCACTACTCAGCTAATTCATAATAAATATAACTACCCAACAATATTAATAAGCATTATTATTAAATAATAGAAATATTTTTTTCCGTGCAGCGATGGCGTACACATGTAAGGACAACGGAACCGGTAAACCCTCGGATCCATGTGACATTGGGAGACCGGTACAGGCTGTAAAGTATTGCAGGGTTTTGAAATCCGCTCCATCGCCTGCCGAGTTCGGAACGACACGTTATATACGACGATTTTGAGGAAAATTTAAATGAGTTTGACATCGAGAAAGTATCTATAGGGTTTCAGTGCGTTTATACGTCAAAACAAGAAAAGGAAATCTATGATCATCTCGCGTTTTGCAAGAGAAGATTTTGCGGCATGACGGCATATGAAATGCTCGAAGGGGAAAAGCTTTCTCACATTTTTAATAAGCAGACGAGAAGGGCTGGAAAGGGGTGGATTGCTGGTTTCTGAAAAGGATTTCTACACTGAGAATGGGGTCAGGTCCAGGCATTTACAGTGTGGGCCCACGATTAGTGTGTGGCTATTGGTAGGAATGAAAGTCGCTATTCGTGCCAAAACGCTGCCTAAAATATTTTTAATCTGTTTACATTTTGTGGTGTCACTGCAAGACACCACACTTGCTAGGTGGTAGATTAAATCGGCCGCGGTCCATTTAGTACATGTCGGACCCGCGTGTCGCCACTGTGTGATCGCAGACCTAGCGCCACCACAAGGCAGGTCTCGTGATACGAACAAGCACTCGCCCCAGTTGTACGGACGACCTAGCTAGCGACTAGATGTACGAAGCCTTTCTCTCTCATTAGCCGAGAGACAGAATAGCCTTCAGCTAAGTTAATGGCTACGAACTAGCAAGGCGCCATTAGCCTTACAGTGATTGTAATTAAAGTCTCCTGTGTATAGTCAAGAGCGATGTACCACAATGATTGATTAAAGATAAGTATTAATCCAGCTACGTACTTTTCTTCATAGCATTAATTACGTAGCCTGTTCCAGTACTTCACGCCCGTCTGCGTTAGTCTAGCGTGCATTTTCAGCCATCTCGATCTACAAGGTGTTGGCCCAGCTGCCGACACATCACATGGCGACGAGTCTACAAAGGATCTTGTGTTTTACTTTGCCCTAATTTATTTGTGTCATGGCTTCGCCACAATCTCCAGATGTACTGTCCGAATTTTATCACTTGCAGAATCAGCAGACGCAGGCGTTATTGGATGCCCTTGGACAGCTCGTCCAGGGTTAACGTGCCATTCAAACCGATGCGGCCGCCGCCGCTTCACCGGTACCGCAGCCACAACCTGCCGTTGCACCACCATTTCGAAGTTTTGATGAAACCCACGAGACTTGGCGGGAATGGTCCCGCCAGTTTGCCTTCCACCTCGCCGCCTACAGAATTCAAGGTAATGAGCGGCAGCCGTTTTTTCTTTCTTGTGTCGGTGTGTCCACCTACCGTGTGATAGTGAAATTGTTTCCCCGACGCGACGTAGCAACTCTGTCCTACGAGGAAATTTTGTCTGCTTTAGATGCCTATTTCGAAGAAACAGTTAATGTGGTTGCAAAACGGTATACGTTTTTTCGTACAAAACGTACGGCCGGTCAAACTAATAGGGAGTGGGTAGCAACGTTGCAAGGACTTACTAGGGACTGTGCCTTTGACTGTGACTGTGGTCTTTCTTATTCAGATACAATGGTGCGTGATGCAATTGCACAGAACGTTTCTGATGTTCACATACGGGAGCAAATTTTGAAACTAGTTAATCCCTCCCTTCAACAGGTGATTGGATAGACAAGACACACTTGACTGTGCTCAGGAATCTTTTGAAACTTCGCCAGCAGTGTGTAACATTAACTGGCCCGCCGGGCGAGCTGCGCGGCCCGGTCAACTGCCATCGCGCAAACAAACGCAGCTGCCGCCGCGCTATAAGCCACGTGTGCCGCGCCAGCCCACAAATGCAGTGAAATCATGCCCGCGGTGTGCTACTAGACATTCGCGTGAACATTGCCCGTCACGCCAAGCTATTTGCTTTTTCTGTAATAGGAAAGGACATGTTCAAAGTGTTTGCCAGAAAAAGCTCCGATCAGACAATCACAATCATTCCCGGCCCCTTGCTTCGCGCCGGAATCGAACCAAGGACACACAGGATCGTGGACCTTCGCCCGTGGACATTCATGTCGTTAATTCCACTTCGTCCAGTGACACTTTCTCTAACAGTGACTATGTTCGTCCCTCAAAAACTGTGCGTCGACGTCGCCGAAAATCACGTCAATTAGCAAGTGATTCAGTACAAGTGTCTGTTCCAATTGCACAAAGCAGTTGCTCTTGTCGTCAGCAGGACAATAAACTTTTTGTGGACTTAGGCTTTGAAGGCAAAGTGATACCATTCCAGCTCGATACCGGAGCTGCAGTTTCATTGCTCAATCACAACACGTACAAACAACTGGGCGCACCTCCGTTGCGTGCCGCAAATGTTCAGTTAAAAAGTTATTCCGGACAGACAATTCCTGTGTTAGGACAGTGCACTCTTCTTGCAACATATAAGGGACAATCAAAACTTGTGTCATTTTACGTTCTTCGTTCTTCTACTGCAGTGAACTTGTTTGGTTTAGATTTATTTCAGTTGTTTCACATGTCTATTGTAAATCAGGTGCTATCAGTGAATCAAACTGTGCCTTCAGACAGTGTTTCTCGTCTGTGTGACGAATATGCAGACATTTTTGCACCGGGCTTAGGTTGCGCTAAAAACTATGAAGCACCATTAGAACTGAAAGTAAACGCGCAACAGCAATTTTTCAGAGCGCGCAAGGTTCCTCACGCATTGCGTCATGAGGTCGCAAGAACATTGAACAATGTAGAATCACAAGGTGTGAGTGAATGTGCGCAATGCCTCTTCTCTTTCAGCTCCGCTTCATCGCGTACGCCGTGCAGGTGTTCCGTTCGTCTGGACGACGGAATGCGAACGCGCCTTTCGCCAGTTGAAATCGGCGTTGCTTTCTAATACTTGCCTCACGCCTTTCGATCCCCAGAAACCCCTTTTGTTGATGGTAGATGCATCGGATTTCGGGATCGGTGCTGTGCTTGCGCACACAGTTGGCTCGCATGATCGCCCTATTGCCTTTGCGTCGAAATTGCTCTCGTCTGCGCAAAGAAATTATTCCCAGATAGAGAAAGAAGCTTTGGCTCTCGTGTTTGGTGTTACTAAGTTCCATGATTTCTTGTATGGTCGTCACTTTACCATCATCACAGACCACAAACCTTTGACATCGCTTTTTCATCCGAACAAGCCTGTACCTCCACGTACAGCGCAGAAATTCATTCGCTGGTCTATTTTCCTCTCGCAGTACCGCTACGATATCTTGTATCGGTCCACTGCTAAGCACGGAAACGCCGATGCGTTGTCCCGTTTGCCGGTTGCTGAGGATAAAGCATTCGATTCTTCTGAACTTGCTTGCATGTTCATTGATGCGGAAACCGATGAAGTGGTCGAATCGTTTCCGATTGATTTTCGTCGTGTAGCTACAGCCACAGCTGCTGACCCTGTCCTTGCTACTGCTTTGCGTTTTGTTGCTACGCAATGGCCTTTGTCAAAGTCTCGGATCGAGGATCCGTTGCTTCGCAGATTTTTTGCTCACAAGGAGAGACTTTTTGTTCGACGTGGTGTTTTGTTGTTGCGTTCTGATAATGATCAGTCCAGAGTCGTGGTCCCACGTTCGTTGCAGTCCTCTGTTTTACGGCTTCTTCACCAAGGACATTGGGGTATAGTGCGAACGAAACAACTAGCTCGTCAGCACTGTAGTTGGTTCGGAATCGATGCTGCGATTACGAATATGTGTTCTTCTTGCATGGCGTGTGCCGAACAACAATCCGCACCGCCGCGGAAAGTCTTTGCATGGCCAAAAGCCACTTCCCCTTGGCAACGCTTGCACATTGATTTTGCTGGTCCATTCTGGAATGCTCGATGGTTGGTTCTGGTCGACGCCTTCAGTAATTTTCCTTTTGTTGTCCGGATGTCTTCCACGACGTCCTCCGCCACCATCCAAGCGTTGTCTGCTATCTTTTGCATTGAAGGTCTTCCGCAGACTATTGTTTCAGACAATGGCCCACAATTCATGTCCGCAGAATTTCAGTCATTCTGCCAGGCCAATGGTATTCAACATCTGACATCCGCGCCGTTTTCGCCTCAGTCAAACGGTGCCGCTGAACGATTCGTCCGGACTTTCAAGTCACAGATGTTGAAATTGAAAGAGTCGCATTCTCGGGAGGACGCGTTGTTGCTCTTTTTGTCCTCGTATCGGTCTCAGCCCCGAGATGGTCGCTCGCCGGCTGAGTTGCTCCATGGTCGTCCTCATTGCACCTTGATGTCTTTGCTGCATCCGCCGCATCAGGTTCCTGTGCAGCGGCAGACTCCTGCTTTTGCTCCAGGCGACGTTGTATTTTATCGCACCTATCGAGGTTCACGGCGTTGGCTCGCAGGGCGCATTCTTCGCTGCCTCGGCCGCGCGATGTATTTGGTTTTGGGGGCCTCTGGTAAGGTGCGTCGGCATCTCAATCAGCTGTGCCTCTGTCGTCGCACGGGTTCTGCCGCTCCCCGTCTGCTTTCAGCGATGGTGCCGTCCGGTCAGCGCGCTGGGGACCCATCTACTGGCTCGCCTCATCCCCAGGTGTTCCCGACGATGCCTTCCATTTTGCCCCATGGCGACGCGCCGCCGCAGCAGCCGCCGCCGCCGCCGCCGCAGCCGCCGGAACTCCGGCCGGCGCCGCCCGCATTCGACGCTTCGCTGCAGCCGCCAGGCGCCTCCCAGGGTCACGCGCCGCCGATCGCTTCCCGTGACCAGCTGTCCTCCGACATGGAACTCCCGCCCGCTCCGGACCACATAACGTCATCGCGCGTCGGCTACCCCGACGCAATGGAGGTCGACCCTTCGGCCCCTCCTGTTTCTTTACGGGCGCATACACCGCATGTTGACGTGCACCCTGGGCAAGGTTTTCAGGCGTTTCCTAGCTCCCCTCAGACCGAATGGCCGGGTGCGGGTGGCACAGCCTCGCCTGTTGTTAGGCTCCCCACCTCCTCGCATACGTCAACATGGCGTCCTCCACACGGCGGGCGGAAGCCTTATCTCACGACCGTTCGCCGATTTGCGGGGGAGGAATGTGGTGTCACCACCAGACACCACACTTGCTAGGTGGTAGATTAAATCGGCCGCGGTCCATTTAGTACATGTCGGACCCGCGTGTCGCCACTGTGTGATCGCAGACCTAGCGCCACCACAAGGCAGGTCTCGTGATACGAACAAGCACTCGCCCCAGTTGTACGGACGACCTAGCTAGCGACTAGATGTACGAAGCCTTTCTCTCTCATTAGCCGAGAGACAGAATAGCCTTCAGCTAAGTTAATGGCTACGAACTAGCAAGGCGCCATTAGCCTTACAGTGATTGTAATTAAAGTCTCCTGTGTATAGTCAAGAGCGATGTACCACAATGATTGATTAAAGATAAGTATTAATCCAGCTACGTACTTTTCTTCATAGCATTAATTACGTAGCCTGTTCCAGTACTTCACGCCCGTCTGCGTTAGTCTAGCGTGCATTTTCAGCCATCTCGATCTACAAGGTGTTGGCCCAGCTGCCGACACATCACATTTCGTGGGCAATAATAATGATTTTTAAAATGATAATTACTTATGTAATTATTTTTTTACCCAATACCTGTAATTTGTTCTGTAAACAAGTTTTTTCCCTCTCTGTTTAATTTTTGATTATTAAAACTGCTTTTGTCAGTCGATTTAGTTCTTTCTAACGCGACATTAATGCACTATGCAGTAAAGCAGAATGCCCACTTGGGTATTTTTCGGATGAAAAAAAAAATGAAGGAGAAAGGGCGATAGTGTGACCTTACTCCCAGTCATTTTGAAATTGCAACTTAGGTGGGAAGTTAAAATTAAAATTTAAAACAGTCTTGATCGCAATCTTGTTAAAATATTTTTTTTTATTGGAGTGAGTGACCGGTTTCGACTCTATGAAAGAGTCATCTTCAGACTGTAAAGATATATTGCCAGAGTAGTATAGACGTTATAATAAGCATATAAAATATATATATAAAATAACATAAATAGTAATAAATTATACCCAGAGCGGTGGATGGACACTACTAGATGAGTTCCATTGACCCTCCACGCTCGTGTAACTGCATACTGCATAGAGGGCTCAAAATGGTTCGAATGGCTCTGAGCACTATGGGACTTAACATCGGAGGTCATCAGTCCCCTAGGACTTAGAACTACTTAAACCTAACGAACCTAAGTACATCACAAACATCCATGCCCGTGGCAGGATTCGAACCTGCGACCGTAGCGGTCGCGCGGTTCCAGACTGAAGCGCCTAGAACTGCTCGGACACACCGGCTGGCGTGCATAGAGGGACCAGGTATTAATATGGCTGGTCACACCCACCGTTCTGAGTAGGACATCATAAGTAGCCTATCAGAAAACGCTTTCATGATTAGATTACTTATTACATAACTACGAAGGAACAGTTAGAGTTGGAATACATCGTAATGTCAATTATTGATCGTTATTCGTCAATGAATATAAATTATACTATTAAAATGGTTCATATGAAAGAAGCCTTAGAGTATGCTGCCTTCTATACTCAGAACTACAAATCTGCACCAAAGATTGTCGTTGCCCCAGTGTTTACGTGGATAATCGAGGGTTACCATGGAAACGGTGTCCTGTTCCGCTGTGGACGATAGTGGTGCTGTCAAAGATTGTACTAGGGGGAGATACGTCGTATGTTACGATTATCTGATGCCATAGAAATACGGTTAATTTTGTTCTCTTCCGATGTCAGCGCCATAGAAAATAACTGAACTATGGCGGAACCACATCAACATTTCTGTAATAACAGCCGAACGATGTTACTAAAGTGCATCGATAGTTGCCATGGAAAAGGCGTCCTAGCCCGGTGAGGCAGGCATCAGATGATCACAGATTATTGTGTACTGCGAAAGATATCTCAAGGGTCGACATTTCGACCACGAAAACAGTGTTTGCATAGATATGTCGGCGGTTGCTATGAAAATAGCGTCTTATTCTCACTGCGATAATCTATGGTGCTGTAACAAGGTTATAATTGGCGGAATTTGACGCCTTTGTCAATATAGCATTGTATTATGACAAAATTATACGTCATAAAAGGATAAAATTTTAGGTTTATAATCAGCTTAAAATTACGTTTTTTTCTAAAATCTGTTCACAAGAAATTGTCTTTGTCAGGTTGAACATATTACAGGTTATAATATTGGCAACAGGATGCTAATGGAAGTATATGATGATTGACGGGAACCAGGTGCCTGATACCGCTATGGCAAAGTATAAAGCGGACATCAAAAATAAGCAACGACTAGCATCCTTTGATGGAAAAATATGGATAACAAAATAAAAAATAAGAAAAGTGTTAAGTGACAGTTTATATGCTGTTGTGTTGTGGTTTTTAACATAAGAACCATTATAAAAATGAGATACAGATAGTTAAAAAAATCATAATTGTAAAATGCTAATGATAAAACAAGCGTCAGCTTAATATAAAAAATTATATGAACGTTGTTGTTGTTGTTGTGGTCTTCAGTCCTGAGACTGGTTTGATGCAGCTCTCCATGCTACTCTATCCTGTGCAAGCTTCTTCATCTCCCAGTACCTACTGCAGCCTACATCCTTCTGAATCTGTTTAGTGTATTCATCTCTTGGTCTCCCTCTACAATTTTTACCCTCCACGCTGCCCTCCAGTACTAAATTGGTGATCCCTCGATGCCTCAGAACATGTCCTACCAACCGATCCCTTCTTCTAGTCAAGTTGTGCCACAAGCTCCTCTTCTCCCCAATTCTATTCAATACTTCCTCATTAGTTATGTGATCTACGCATCTAATCTTCAGCATTCTTCTGTAGCACCACATTTTGAAAGCTTTTATTCTCTTCTTGTCTAAGCTATTTATCGTCCACGTTTCATTTCCATACATGGCTACACTGAACGTAATAATACGAAAACGAAAGAGCAGTTCTTTATAATAGATCTTCAAAAAGGCCATAAAAATGTTTTTCCCTTAAGTCTAGTTGTTCATTGAGTAGAGCTAGGGGTTCACTTTTACGATGTGCATAGCTTTCAATTTCCTCTAATGCGTTAAGTAACGGATTTCGTATGAATTAATCCTCGGAATGGTTGCAGTCATTCAAATGTTGGCCAAATAAGGATTTATAACGACTGGTACCAGCCACATGTTCTTTAAACCGAATAGCAAAGTTACGGCCAGTTTGTCCGATGTATTGTTTTTCACAGTCATCACATTGTATTTTATATACTCCTGAATTTTGATATTAGGTATTGTGTTTTGATTAATATTGTGTCTGAGTCTATTTTGAAGCTGGTTATTGGTAACGGATACCCTATTGTGAGCTCGGTATTTCTAAATAATTTATTTATTTTATCGGAGATATACCCCATGTAACTCATTTTGGAGTATTTTCGATGACTGGATTCAGGTGCAATATGTGCATCCTGTATCTTATTAAACATGAAGTCAATGTCATTGGGATTTAAATCATTTACACTAGCAATCTGCTTCAATATTAGTCTCTCTTTCTGTAGTTCCTCTGTGGTGAGTGGTAATTTATTTAGTCTATTGATCATTGACTGGAAGAATGCCTTTTTCTGTCTCGATGGATAGCACGAGGTGGTGTTAATAAAGACATCTGTTGTCGGTTTTCAGTAAATTTGCAAATTGATGTTTATTCTCTTTGTTTGTAGTAGTCAGATCTAAAAAGTGTATACTTTTATGAATTTCATGTTCTACCGTAAAGATCAGTTTCGGATGTATACTATTTAAACAATTTTTCAAGGTCTCTATTTCATCTACGGTCCCATTGAAGAGTAAAAGTGTATCATCTATATATCGCTTATAGTAGATGATTTTATTAGCAATTTCCGGGTTTTGTTCAAAGCATTGCAATTCAACGTGATTAACAAAGATATCTGCTATGGTACCGGCTAGGTAATTACCCATTGATAGGTCATCTTTTTGGAAACAGATTTTACCGTTAAAAGAAAAGTAGTTAAAAGCTTATGTGTGTTCTAGTAGATCGATGAACTCTGTTACTTCTTCTGTGTCCATAATTTTATGTTGTAATAAGTTATTTTTAATAATATCAATAGTTTCTTTTATTGGTATTTTAGTGTATAGATTTTTTATATCTAGTGAGGCAAACCTAGCACCATCCGGTATATCTATATCATAGATTGTCAGAGCTAGTTCGTCACTGTTTTTGACACTAAAACGTTTTTCATAAACGTAAAAAGATTTTAAAAGCTCATTCAATTTTTTATTCAATTTTTATGAGGGGCTACTCATATTATTGACAATTGGGCGGATAGGCATATTTTCTTTATGGATCTTTAATTGATGCTTATTATAAGGTCTATACTACTTTGGCAATATATCTTTACAGAGCCTGAAGATGACTCCTTCATAGAGTCGAAACCGGTCACTCACTCCAATAAAAAAGTAAAAAATAAAAATTTAACAACATTGCGATCAAGACTGTTTTAATTTTTAATTTTAACTACTTTTAAGATCGCTATGTTTTCAAAAATTTCAAACTACCTACAACTTGCACCGCATGTACTGTGGAAATGGAAAGTTCTATTGATGTGCGGTTTTCCCATAGTGGATTGGCAGTCAGTGGCTCGTATTGCTAGGTAATAAACAGACTGTAATAATAATTTTTACTTAAAAAGTGTATTTTTGTGCAAACACATACTTTTTTAATGGAACAATGCCTACTGACATTAACGGACTAAAAGTTGGATTAATTAGAATGTCAGTGGTGTTTGTTGCAGGACTCTAGTTCAAGTCGTTTACAAGATATCTTATTGTGGAAAGTTTCCAGACCGCACTTGTTTGTGCCATTCAACCTGCGCAGTTGGTAGGTACGATGTTCTTATGTTTGCTTACAGTGTGCTTGTGTGTTTCTTGAGTGCATTGCGACTTGCTCGTCAGTGGTGTGACAGTCCAAATAACAGGTCGTGAGTCGACGATGAGATTCACCAGTGCAGAAAAAGCCGACATGCTCATGGTGTGTGTAGAGTATAGGAAGAACGCAGTTAGTTCTAGTACAATACGTGGCAAGATACCCCAATAGACCTCAACCATCTCAGCTATTATTTATCAGCTTCTTCAGCCAGTTAGTTGAAAGTGGTAGTGTAACATCTAGATAACGTAACAAATGGAAACAAGTGATGGATGACAGAAGAGGAGGAAATTAATGTTCTTGCTGCTATTGCAGTTGGTCCGTAAGTTAGCAGCTGCGCAGTCGCACGAGGAAGTGGCATTAGTCAGGCAAGTGTCCTATGCGTTCTCCATCGACATAGGTCCCATCCCCATCATGTATATATACATACATCTCCATCAAGAGCTGCGTGGAAACGACTACGAGAAACGTGTTAACTTCTGTACACGGGCATTAAGAGTGGATACTCCAGATGTACCCTGTATCTTGTTTAGTGATTAAGACACGTATACAAAGGATGGCCGCGTAAACCACTGAAACATGCACTATTGATCTGTTGGCAATCCCTGCTGGCTTCGTTACATGGAGTGTAAACGTATAGTGTGGGATGGTGAACCACCATCTCACAGGCCCGATTTCATAGGCGGAACACAGAATGCGCACTATTGCAGCCTACTAATTGACCACACCATCTTCCACGGATGCTAGAAGACGTTACTCTGCAGACTAAGAGAAACCTGTAGTACCAACATGATGACTGTCCTGCCCACAGCGTACGCAGTACTGCTATATTTCTTCACCAACTGTAAATTTAAAAATTTGAAATTTGTGGTGAGTTCCTGTGGGACCAAACTGCTGAGTTCATCGGTCCCTGGGCTTACACACTGCTTAATCTACTCAAACTAACTTATGGTAAGGACAACACACACACCCATGCTCAAAGAAATGGCTCTGAGCACTATGGGACTTAACATCTATGGTCATCAGTCCCCTAGAACTTAGAACTACTTAAACCTAACTAACCTAAGGACAGCACACAACACCCATTCATCACGAGGCAGAGAAAATCCCTGACTCCGCCGGGAATCGAACCCGGGAACCCGCACCCATGCTCGATGGAGGACTCGAACCTCCGACGGAGGGAGCCGCGCGAACCGTGGCAAGACGCCTTAGACCACGCGGCTACGCCGTGCGGCTTCACGAATTGTTTCCAAGTCGTTAGACTGGACGCAGACGACCTGTACTTCGGTTGGCCCGTTCCCCGGATTTGACGCCTGTGGACGCTTTTGTCCGGGGAAAGCTGGAAGGCGCTGTCTACGAGGACATACCACCTACGGCCAATGATACGCAACGACGTCTTACTGCGACCTGCTCAGACGTCTCCGCTGAAATGCTAGCACGTGTGCAGCAGGCGTTCCACACCACACAGGAAGCGCTTATTGCCGCTGCCAGTGTTCATTTTGAACACAGTCTGTGATGGTCAGTTGTCTCGTTACGATTCATAATCCATATAACTAGGTATGGAGGAGTGTTGTTCTTTAACGTTTGCTACTACGGATACTGTACAAGTGACGGTGTGGGAACTTTTCAAAATACGATATCTCATAAGTGACTCGCACTAGAATCCTGCAACAAACAGCACCGACTTTCTAATGTAGCCTACGTTCAGTTTGTTAATGTCAGTAGGCATTGTTGCCTTTTGAAAGGATATGTTTGTTCAAAAAATACACTTTACAAGTATCATAACAATCTGTCGATTAACTGACAATACGAACCGCTGACTACCAATCCATTCTGTGAAAGCGGCACGTCAGTAGCACTTTTCATTTCGGAAATATTTGCGGTGAAAGTTTTAGGTGAATTACCCTGTGTAAGATACCTATCACTTGCCATCTCGCATTTGAGCGTTACAGTTGGTGAAGAAATTCTGTAGTACTGCGCACACTGTGGGCAGGACAGCCATCATGTTGGTACCATCTCCTAGTCTGCAGAGTAACGTCTTCAGTAACAAGTGGTTGGGGTAGAGAGCTCCCACAAAGAAAAAGGGTTGACAGTTTGTGATGATTTTAATACTTGTTGTTACTAGGCACCGTTCCTACAGATAAGTGGAACGAACGAGAAATGTCTTCAGGCGAGTGGCATAGCCCCTTCAGAGCTCAAAAGCTAAACACAGATGCGCACAATTGGCGCACAAGGCCCACGCTTCTAATATTCCATTTCCTACTAGCATTTTCTCGAACTAAAGATTTTGTTTCAATAATTTTACAATTACCAAATTAATTTTTACAAAAGTATAAATTTTTAGAAATCTGTGAATTAGGGTTACAAGAATTCAAATCTTATTCAATTTTACAAAATAATATATTGAATCGAAAGTTTTTATCATCAATAACTTTTAAAATATATTAATTTTGGAGTAAATATTCGTGCTTTCAGAAGTGGAGAAATGGAGGTTTTAAAGTCAAGGGTAATACAAATATCTGTCCCCTGTGCAGTAATTTTAGGTACTGTACACTTTGTACATGTTTATCTAAACGTCGGCAGATGACGTTTATAGTGATTCTGTACGAAGAAGAAATCTACTGATACCTGTCTTTGAATGTTGGCCCCTATGTTGACCTCAACCAAGGTTGGCGTCTCCCTACACGTCAGTCAGGGGTCCTGAACTTGGCGTAAGAATTTGCCTAAACTGGTAGCCCAATAAAATAACAGTTTGGAAATCAGACGGCTGAAAGGTGTTTGATATTATGTTTAGTAAAATTCCCACAGCATTAGGAACGTATTGCACATTACATATTTAATAGACCGTATAAAAGAAAAATTAAGTGTTATTTATATCATTAGTTCCCACTTTTGTTTTTAACTACTTCGTTTAATTTAAAATAAATTGTGGAATGATGAACATTTCTTGCTGTGGATGAAACATGCGTTTTGCACTCAAACACCACTCAAAATAAACGCTTTTGTTAGTTACAACACTTGCTGAATCAAACAATTATTTATATGTGATCACATTGTAAGGCGTCCACATTTTTCGGACCTTACATGAGCTTCACAATTACGATACAGAATAAAATCCCCAGAAAATAACTCTATATTGTTAAGAGGAAGCAATTGTAATAACCTCATGTACCGAATAAGAAAACAGTATCTACCCTTATAACGACAGGGGCATGCATAAATGAGATAAAGTGAATGCAGTTTTGTGCACTTGGCTAATGGCGCTGGGAAACCCCAATTAACATTAACAACAAAAGGCCCAGTTGCAGCGCAGAAAGAAATAAGGCGAGAACAATATAATACCTTTTAAATAAGTGCATACGTCATTTGAAATGCGGAATGTGTATTTATGTGAACAGTCTAACCTGACAACGAGTATATTACCCAAAATTACTACACAGGTAATACAACCCTTGACTTTAAGACCTCCTTTTCTCCACTTTTGGCTGAACCGACTTTTTTCTTCAAAATTACTACATCTGAATAGTTATTGCTGGTAAAACTTTCGATTCTACTATATTATTTTGTGAAATTGCATAAGATTTGAATAACCAGTGCTATATTCTTGTAACCCTATTTCTCAGATTTCTAAAAATTTATGCTTCTATCAAAATTAGTTTGCTAATCACAAAATTATTGAAATAAACCGTTAATGTTCGAGAAAATGCTAGTGAGAAATGCGACATTAGAAACAGGGGCATTGCGAGCTAGTTCTGCGAGCCTGTGTTTGGCTTTTGAGCTGTGAGGATACTATGCCACTCGCCTGAAGATGTTTCTCGTTTTTTTCACTTGTCTGTAGAAACTGTGCCACGAACAGCTGATCTGATCCCAATAAATGGCGAAAAAGGCGAAGAAATGTGTCTGGCTTCACATAACAGGCAGAAAATGGAGAGAAGCACAAGTAAATCAGGATTTGATGCGCAATTGGTTCCTCCGAATGAAATCAAGTAGTGGATGAATGGTGAATACTTATAGCTAAAACGTAATTATCTTGTTTGATGTTTAACTTTCTTGCTTGCTAACTGGGGTGGGAATTTCAAGCAGAAGCTTGATCAGGCAAGGCACGAGAAAGTACTCGTCCGTGTTCTTTTCGAAGGGTCACGCTTGGCATTTCTCTTTAGCGATTTGTGGAAATCATGTAAAATACTCGTACTAAACATGTACAGCTATGTTTTGATTTGAACCACGCTTCTCCCTGGTTGCGACTCAAATATACTGACGACGTTGCTTCTCCCCCCCCCCCCCTTTCCCGATTTTTTCTCCATTCTTCTTACTGATTACATCTACATCTACATCTACATGGTTACTCTGCAGTTCACACTTTAGTGCCCGGCATAGGGTTCATTGAACCATTTTCATACAACTTTTCTACCATTCCAGTCTCGAATGGCGGGTGGGAAAAAGGAACATCTAAACCTTTCCGTTAGAGCTCTGATTTCCCTTATTTTATTATGATGATCATTTCCCTACGTAGGTGGGTATCAACCAAATATTTTCGCATTCAGAAGAGAAAGTTGGTGATTGAAATTTCGTAAATAGATCTCGCCGCAAACAAAACCGCCTTTGTCTCAGTGACTGCCACCCCAAATCGCATATCATACCAGTGACACTCTCACACCGATTGCGCGATAACACGAAACGAGCTGCCCTTCGTTGCACTATTTCGATGTCCTCCGTCACTCCCACCTGGTAAGGATCCCATATCGCGCAGCAATATTCCAGCAGAGGACGGACAGGTGTAATGTAGGCTGTTTCTTTAGTGGGTTTGTCACGTCTTCTAAGTGTTCTGCCAATTCAGTCTTTGTTTCGCCTTGCCCACAATATTATCTACGTGGTCTTTCCAATTTAAGTTGCTCGTAATTGTAATTCCTAGGTATTTAGTCGAATTGACAGCCCTTAGATTTGTGCGATTTATCGTATACCCAAAATTTATCAGATTTCTATTAGTACCAATGTGGATGACCTCGCACTTTTCTTTGTTTAGTGCCAATTGCCACTTTTCGCACCATACAGAAATTCTCTCTAGATCATTTTGCGACTGGTCCCGGCGGAGGTTCGATTTCTCCCTTGGTCATGGGTGTGTGTGTTTGTCCTTAGGATAATTTAGGTTAAGTGGTGTGTAAGCTTAGGGACTGATGACCTTAGCAGTTAAGTCCCATAAGATTTCACACACACAGATCATTTTGTAATTGGAATTGATCGTCTGATGATTTTACTAGACGGTAAATTACAGCGTCATCTGCAAACAATCTAAGGCGGTTGCGCAGATTATCACCTAGATCATTTATGTAAATGGCGAATAGCAGACGTCCTGTGACACTACCTTGCGGAACGGCTGATATCACTTCTGTTCTACTCCATGCTTTCCCGTCTATCACTACGAACTGAATTATGTGAAACTAGTTCCAAGTGCTGCCTCTACTCTCTCTGGTAATGTTATCAGTATCCAAAAAAAGTTAGATGTGTCTATTGCACAGTTGCATAGACCTATCCTAAACTTGGGCAGAGCCGCTTTGCTTTTCCATGGTGCGAGGCGACGCTCATCGTTCTGCTAATGGGAAGGCTGTCCTCTCAGACATGCGTAATACGTGAACACGAATACGTCGGTTGTTTTGTGAATTACGTACCTAACTTCGTCTTGAATGCAGCCTTAATATTCACATACGGCCATGACTCGTTATGTTATCCAGTTCGGTTTTTGCGAGTCATCAGGGACTCGTTCCGCCAGTTTAATTTGTAGTAGAGTTCTGTTGTATCCAGAAAACAAAGTATTAAAGGACTGAAGATCCTGCTCCATTTCCCATCGAATAATTATGTGATGAAAAATATCCGGACACCCCCAAAAACATTTTAAGTGCATTATCTCAGAACTATCTTGAGCAGTTAAACAGAGAACCGACTCGTGGCGATAACATATCAGACCTTGTGGTGACAAACAGACCCGAACTATTTGAATCAGTTAACGCAGAGCAGGGAATCAGCGATCATAAAGCGGTTACAGAATCGGTGATTTCAACTGTAAATAGAAATATTAAAAAAAGGTGTTTAGGATCAGTGGACAAAGTTCAAAACCATCGTACAATATGCGTTAGATGAGTATGTGCCAAGCAAGATCGTAAGAGATGGAAAAGAGCCACCGTGGTACAATAACCGAGTTAAAAACACTGATGCGGAAGCAAAGGGAACTTCACAGCAAACATAAACATAGCCAAAGCCTTGCAGACAAACAAAGATTACGCGAAGCGAAATGTAGTGTGAGGAGGGTTATGCGAGAGGCGTTCAATGAATTCGAAAGTAAAGTTCTATGTACTGACTTGGCAGAAAATCCTAAGAAATTTTGGTCTTATGTCAAAGCGGTAGGTGGATCAAAACAAAATGTCCAGACACTCTGTGACCAAAATGGTACTGAAACAGAGGATGACAGACTAAAGGCCGAAATACTAAATGTCTTTTTCCAAAGCTGTTTCACAGAGGAAGACTGCACTGTAGTTCCCTCTCTAGATTGTCGCACAATGACAAAATGGTAGATTTCGAAATAGACGACAGAGGGATAGAGAAACAATTAAAATCGCTCAAAAGAGGAAAGGCAGCTGGACCTGATGGGATACCAGTTCGATTTTACACAGAGTACCGAAGGAACTTGCCCCCCTTCTTGCAGCGGTGTACCGTACGTCTGTAGAAGAGCGTAGCGTTCCAAAAGATTGGAAAATGTCACAGGTCATCCCCATTTTCAAGAAGGGACGTCGAGCAGATGTGCAGAACTATAGACCTATATCTCTAATGTCGATCAGTTGTAGTATTTTGGAACACGTATTATGTTCGAGTATAATGACTTTCCTGGAGACTAGGAATCTACTCTGTAGGAATCAGCATGGGTTTCGAAAAAGACGGTCGTGTGAAACCCAGCTCGCGCTATTCGTCCACGATACTCAGAGGGCCATAGACACGGGTTCCCAGGTAGATGCCGTGTTTCTTGACTTCCGCAAGGCGTTTGATACAGTTCCCCACAGTCGTTTAATGAACAAAGTGAGAGCGTATGGGCTATCAGACCAATTGTGTGATTGAAGAGTTCCTAGACAACAGAACGCAATGGAGAGAAGTCTTCCGAAGTAAGAGCGATTTAAGGTGTGCCACAGGGTAGTGTCGTAGGACCGTTGCTATTCACAGTATATATAAATGATCTTGTGCATAACATCAAAAGTTCACTGAGGCTTTTTGCGGATGATGCTGTTGTATATCGGGAGGTTGTAAGAATGGAAAATTGTACTGAAATGCACGAGGATCTGCAACGAATTGACGCATGGTGCAGGGAATGGCAATTGAATCTCAATGTAGACAAGTGTAATGTGCTGCGAATACATAGAAAGAAAGATCCATTATCATTTAGCTACAATATAGCAGGCCAGCAACTGGAAGCAGTTAATTCCATAAATTAGCTGGGAGTAGGCATTAGGCCGGCCGCGGTGGTCTAGCGGTTCTAGGCGCACAGTCCGGAACCGCGCGACTGCTACGGTCGCAGGTTCGAATCCTGCCTCGAGCATGGATGTGTGTGATGTCCTTAGGTTAGTTAAGTTTAAGTAGTTCTAAGTTCTAGGGGACTGATGACCATAGATGTTAAGTCCCATAGTGCTCAGAGCCTTTTGAACCATTTGAGTAGGCATTAGCAGTGATTTAAAATGGTATGACCATATAAAATTAATCGTCGGTAATGCAGATGCCAGACTGAGATTCATTGGAAGAATCCTAAGGAAATGCAGTCCCAAACAAAGGAAGTAGGTTACAGTACACTTGTTCACCCACTGATTGAATATTGATCACCGGTGTGGGATTCGTACCAGATAGGGTTGATAGAAGAGATAGAGAAGATCCAATGGAGAGCAGCGCGCTTCGTTACAGGACCAATTAGTAATCGCGAAAGCGTTACGGAGATGACAGATAAACTCCAGTGAAAGACTCTGCAAGAGAGACGCTCAGTAGCTCGGTACTGGCTTTTGTTGAAGCTTCGAGAACATACCTTCACCGAGGAGTCAAGCAGTATATTGCTCCCTCCTACGTATATCTCGCGAAGAGACCGTGTGGATAAAATCAGAGAGATTACAGCCGACACAGAGGCATACCGACAACCTTTCTTTCCACGAACAAAACGAGACTGGAATAGAAGCAAGAACCGATAGAGGTACTCAAGGTACCCTACGCCACACTCCGTCAGGTGGCTTGCGGAGTATGGATGTAGATGTAGATGAATATACGTCTTTCATATTAGGTGCACTGTGCTGCCGCCTTCTGCCAGTGCTCCATATCAGCGACCTGAGTAGCCATTAGACATCGTGAGAGAGAGGAATGGGGCGCTCCGCGGAACTCACGGACTTCGGACGTGGTCAGGTGATTGGGTGTCACTTGTGTCATACGTCTGTACGCAAGATTTCCACACTCCTAAACATCTTTAGGTCCACTGTTCCCGATGTGGTAGTGAAGTGGAAACGCGAAAGGACACGTACAGCACAAAAGCGTACAGCCCGACCTCGTCTGTTGACTGACAGGGACCACCGACAGTTGAAGAGGGTCGTAATGTGTAATAGCCAGACATATATCCATACAATCACATAGGAATTCCAAACTGTACCAGGATCAACTGGAAGTACTATGACAGTTAGGCGGGAGGTAAGAAAACTTGGATATCATGGTCGAGCGGCTGCTCATAAGCCACACATCACGCCGGCAAGTGCCAAACGACGCCTCGCTTTGTGTAAGGAGCGTAAACATTGGACAGTGGAAAAACGTTGTGTGGAATGGCGAATCACGGTACGCAATGTGGCGATCCGATGGCAGAGTGTGGGTATGGCGAATGGCCGGTGAACGTCATCTGCCAGCGTGTGTAGTGCCAACAGTAAAATTCGGAGGCTCTGATGTTATGGTGCGGTGGAGTTTTTCATGGAGGCGGTTTGTACCTCTTGTTTTGCCTGGCACTATCACAGCATAGGCCTACATTTATGTTTTAAGCACCTTCTTGCTTTCCACTATTGAAGAAAAATTCGGAGATGGCGATTGCATCTTTCAACACGAACGAGCACCTGTTCATAATGCACGGCCTGTGGCGGAGTGGTTACACGACAATAACATCCCTGTAATGGACCTGCCTGCACAGAGTCCTGACCTGAGTACTGCAGAACACCCTTGGGATGTTTTGGAACGTCGACTCGTACCAGACCTCACCAACCGACATAGATACCTCTCCTCAGTGCAGCACTCGGTGAAGAATGGACTGCCATTCCTCAAGAAACCTTCCAATGCCTGATTGAATGTACGCCTGCGAGAGTGGAAGCTGTCATCAAGACTAAGAGTGGGCCAACACCATATTGAATTGTAGCAGTACCGATGGAGGGAGCGACGAACTTGTAAGTCATTTTCAGCCAGGTGTCTGGATACTTTTGAACACATAGTGTATTTACGAGAGACGGATATGCGATCTGGCGAGCGCCGGCGCACGGTGAAAAGGTAGCCCTGCTGTAGAGTGTGTTTGCTTTTGTGATCAGAGATCACGCGCCCCGCAGCGATAAGAGACGCATTACGTGTCGAATCATCGAGCATAACGTTGATAAAAAAAACGATAACGTATTGTGGATATTAAGAGCTCTCCTAAAATGAAATAAATACTGGGAATTCGGGTGATAAAAGAAACGTTAATTACATGGAAAATACGTTAAGTCATGCGTAAATGAAGACAGCAAACCGTTGGAAAATTATATGATCAACTGAACGGATGATGAACACAATGTCACCTTGTCACATTAGACCATCTGTTCTTCAGAGACTGTATGAAGGAAGTACTTGGGTGGTTTAAAACTATTCTCTTGGTGATAGGTGCGCGACGACATTTTCTGTACCATCATTATACATTTTCTCAAACTAGTGACGTTAGTTAGATAAATGAATCTGCGGTCAGCAGCTTGTGCTCTCACCGTACACTAAATAGACTCTCAGAATGTGAGAAGATTAATTTCTTAGTGTTGCTGTTGTTTTATAATTGAGCCTTCAACTTACAACGACTAAGAAAATAATCATACTATATGCATTTTGCGGACTGTGATATTATTGCTCTATGTTGAAGACCATAATAAGGCTGTACAGTTCAGCATGAAATGTACGATATTTATCGGGCCTTGGAGGGGAAGTAACGCATTAGTGTTGTGAGTTCACGGAAGTGTGTACAAATAAAAGAAGTCCGTTTTTCCGATGAAAAAATAAACTACTGATGGAATCGACAGAGCTACGAATATCAACATTATCAAGGGCTGCACCGTGTCTTGAGGTCTATATGGAGGATATCTAGCCAGCGCTGTCTCGGTCTCCCGAGGGGCCATTTGCTACCAGATTTGGTATTGCATCGTGGTCTGCTCGAAGTACGTGCCCCTACCACTCCAGACAGCTTTCCCTCATCTTCTCAACGACAGGTGCCACTGCATCCCACCTGCGTATTTCGTCATTGCCCACATTATCATGAAGAGTCAGGTCAAATGTCTACTGAAGCATTTTTGTTTCCATTACAGCTAGTCGGTATTCTGCTTTTTTTGTTGCGGGCCAACATTATGCATTGTGTATTGCAGCTGGGAGGATTACAGAGCAGCGTATTTTCGACTTGACTCGGTCTGTTGTATTATCTCCTTTTATGACCAAGATATAAAGATTCATACATAAAAAATATTCACACTAATTAACTACTAAAGTTACTCGCTGAGCAGCAATATGATGAATCATACTCCATGAGATATTCATTTTTTTACCATTATTGCGTGATTAACTCTCGATATATGAGTATCAGACTGGTTTTGTTTTCGTGAATGTAATTTTGAACCGAGTTCTGCCTGAAAAGATAACTGCTTTCTGTACTAAGCTGTACATAAAACTGGAAAAAACTGTAAGAAGGAAGTGAATGAGGAATTATACCACTGTTGTCCAAGGAATTATTTGGATTCAAGAATGGACGGCCTGAGCGAGACATGTCATCGACAGTTCCTGTATCTCCTTCATGTCTGAACAACTTGACGCATGGACACTTCCGTTGTTGACAGCCCTTCCTGGCACAAAGTAACAATGCAGACGCGATCGAACTGCGGTATTGACCGTCTAGGCATGGCTGAACTACAGATAACACGAGCCGTGTACCTCCTTCCTGGTGGAATGACTGGAACTGATCGGCTGTCGGACCCCCTCCGTCTGATAGGCGCTGCTCATGTATGATAGTGTACGTCTTAGGGCGTGTTTAGTGACATCTCTGAACAGTCAAAGGGACTGTGTTTGTGATACAATACCCACAGTCAACGTCTATCTTCAGGAGTTCTGGGAACCTGGGTGACGCAAAACTATTTTTGATGTGTGTATTTCTGCGCGCCGCTACGAGAAGGACGATTTCGATGTCGCGAAATACATTTATCTGTGTGTAATCCACCGGCAATACTAATTTGTTTTTATTTCAAGAACATCGAGAAAAGAAACATTCGTTTCGACATTGGTATCTTTACGAGGGCCGTCCAATAAGTAATGCAACACTTTTCTTCTGAAAGCAGGCTGGTTTTAGTCACGATTCCAGTACACCATATTATTCCTCACTCTTTTGTCTACGAAGACCTATTTTTGACGTAATCTTGGCTCAATGCGTCGGCCATAGGTCACCTTACTGGGAGGGCCTATATGCCCGTATGGTACCACTCTACTGGTGGACATCGGGAGGCGACATCTTACTACGTCAATAATCTCCCAAACATCCACGTACAGCTTTCCGCGCTGTTCGTCCTTCAGTGACCGGTACAGATGGAAGTCTGAAGGTGCGAGAACCGGGTTGTAGCGTGGATGAGGAAGAACAGGCCAATGAAGTTTTGTGAGTTCCTCTCGGGCGCACAGGCTTGTCAGCACTACCAACAGAGACGTCTGTCAATCACCTCGGATGACAGTATCCACACGTTCCAACATTGTGTCACAGCTGTGAGCTGCTGGTCAGTACGCGGGAGATCGGACAGGTTTGCTCGACGTTGTCGCGATGATGACAGACGTCTCGCCCAACGATTCAACGTGCTTTCGATCACTGCCAGGACTGCGGGAACATTCTGCAAACGCCTACGAAGATCTGCGACGCTCTGGTTTTACGCGAAAAGAATCTCAATGACAGCTGTCTGCTTGGAACGCACCATCGTTACAGACGCTACGTATGACGCCGCCAACTATCAGAACTTCATGAAACTGCAGTGGCTCAAACAGGACTATTCCACGATGTCTCGCAACAAATCCCCCTTTTTTCAACTGAATGTGGCCAGGAAGAAATATGTGTTACATTATTTACTGTCCCTCGTACATGCTCCCTCATATCTCTTGAGACGATAGTAATATCGTGGAGTCATTAAATACGCTCTCCATATCATCCAGCAAGGGCTGAAGTGTTGCTGGTGCATTCATCAATGTTAATAGCATCCTGTGATATTGATAGTCACCCCAGGGGACCAAAAATGGTGTCTTCGGCTGCTCCTCTGGAACCCCCTAACTGATCGTATCCACCCCTTAAATCCACGGTAGAGAAGTACAAACAGTAGCCCACCTAGTGCTTGAAGAGTTGTGGAGGCATGAAATTTCACCGAAATCAACTTCTCAGAAGGCACTCAAGTGATTGTTCACAGTTTAAGCCATGAATTGCTAACGCAGTTCATGATTTCAGGTACGAGTGAGTTTAGTTTTCTTCTAATAAAGGATTTCCGTATTCACAGTGATCCAGGAAAGCGGTTACGTCTTTTTTCGAGTTATGTATCACAGTCTTATAGAACAGGTCATTATTTTCGACCTATGATGGCGACATGGTGCATATAGTTTTACATGAAACTACGGAGCATTTCTGCCCAGTTATTTTCTGACTGTGCCATAGGTACTTCTGTTAGCCGGATGCGGTAAAAGAGTGTCTGTACACAGGTCGTCAAAGTGGTCATCATTGACCACTATGTATCACCTGCTGTGTTAGGACCATTGTCTGTTACTGGACTCCATGTTACTAAATCACTAAAACGGTGCAAGTTTTCAAATGAAAGTTGCCTGTCTATTGGCTTCCAGGCACACCAAAAACTGGATTTTCAATATTTGATACATTTGACCAAATTTAAACATTTAAAATGCTGTCGTAATCTCCTCATTAAGAGATGTAATCAACCGCAAAGATCTGACACAATAAATCCCACATTAAATGTAGAAATTGTGTAAGTTACATGCCTTGAGGCAGCACGACTCGTGGAGCTCAAATCACCCGGACTATATTCATCCAGACGGCAGTTTTAAGTGTCAAGGGGCATGAAAGGGAAGCAGTAGTTGAGAAGTAAAGTAAAGAAGTAAAGTGCCCTCCGCCACACGCCGCTGGGTGGCTTGCGGAGTATAAATGTAGATGTAGAAGTAAGTGAGATAGGATTGCAGCCTGTACCAGATGTTATTCAATCTGTACACTGAGCAGGCAGTAAAGGAAATGGAAGAAAAATTTGGAGTAGGGATTAGGGGGAAGAAATAAAAAATTTGAAATTTGGCGATGACATTTTAAATCTGTCAGAGACAGCAAAGAACTTAAAGCAGCTGAACGGAATGGACACTGCCTTGAAAGGAGGGTATACAAGATGAACACCAACAAAATCGTAACAGGAATAATGGAATGTAGTCGAATTAAATCAGGTGATGCTGAGGGAATTAGATTAAAAGCGAGACACCTAAAACAATAGATGAGTTACGTTACTTGGGCAGCAAAACATCTGATGATGGGTGAAGTAGAGAGGATATAAAACGTAGTCTGGCAATGATAGAAAAGCGTTTCCGAAGAAGAGAAATTTGTTAAAATCGAATATAGATTTAAGAGTTAAGAAGTCTTTTCTGAAAGTGTTTAAACGGAGTGGAGCAATGTATCGGGCTGAAACATGGACGATAAACAGTTTAGACAAGAAGAGAATAGAACCTTTTGAAATGTGGTGCTACATAATAATGTTCAAGATTAGATCGGAGAGACAAGAAATTTGTGCGCAACAAGAAAGGATCTGTTGATAGGTCACATTCTGAGACATCAACGAATCAGTAATTTAGTATTGGGGAGAAGTGTGGGGGTAAAAATCGTAGAGAGAGAGCAAAAGAATATAGTAAGCAGATTCAGAAGGATGTAGTTTGCCATAGTTATTCGGAGATGAAGAGGCTTGCACAGGATAGAATAGCATGGAGAGCTGCAGCAATCCAGTCTCTGGACTGAAGACGACAACAACAGTAACATATACAACCAGTATTTGAGAATGGGAGCACTTATCGATTTCCAACTCACTTTAATATAATTTCAAACCTTTTAGAAAGTTTATCCCTCTAGCAGCGTCTATAAAATAATGAAACGAGAAAAGTTTATTGCTTACTACACTTCCGCCATTTATGCAATAAAATTGCAGCCTCAGACATTACATTTTAATTTATTGCTTATTACCTATTAACTACTCGAAACACTTTTTACAAAAAGTATTAGCATAACCACTGAACGTACATGTAAAATCTTTTCTTGAAACGCAGCTCAAATCACTCATCAGAGTTTGATAATAACAGCAGTTAGCTACATGCAACAAATTTTCAGATATTTTCTAAGTTTTATGCATTTGATTATGTGGTGTCACCGCCAGACACCACACTTGCTAGGTGGTAGCCTTTAAATCGGCCGCAGTCCGTTAGTATACGTCGGACCCGCGAGTCGCCACTGTCAGAGATTGCAGACCGAGCGCCGCCACACGGCAGGTCTAGAGAGACTTCCTAGCACTCGCACCAGTTGTACAGCCGACTTTGCTAGCGATGGTTCACTGACAAATTACGCTCTCATTTGCCGAGACGATAGTTAGCATAGCCTTCAGCTACGTCATTTGCTACGACCTAGCAAGGCGCCATTATCAATTGCTATTTATCTTGTGATGCATGTACCGTCAGACCGATGTTCACCAATTATGGATTAAAGTTAAGTATTCCACAGCTACGGCCTGTTTTTGCTAGTTCATTTCCGTGTCATGTTCCAGACCTCACGCCAGCCTGCGTGAGCTTAAACGCGTGCCTTTCGGCTTCACCTCGTAGTGGCTTGGCTGTCTTGACAAGTCACAACAGATTATTTCATTAGTTTATTGGCGAATAATTTGCAACCAATAAAAGCAACATAATTAGTGAAACTTCCTAGCTGGTTGGAACTGTGCGCCAGACCGGAATTCCAACTCGGAACCTTTGGCTTCTACGGTCAGATGCTGTACTGGCTGAGCTGCCCAAGCACTACTCGCGACCTATCCTCACAGCTTTAGTTCCGCCAGTACCTCATCTCCTACGTTCCGAAGTTCAGGTAAGTTCTTCTCCGAAATTTACAGGAAGAAGAAAAGATATTACGGCGACATGCATGGCTTAGTCACAACCTGGTGGATGTTTAGAGCATGACATTTTCAGTCTGCAGCGGAGTGTTCGTTTATATGAAAGTTGGTGGCAGATTAAAACTCTGGTAGAGCACTTGTCCGCAAAAGACAAAGGTCTCGAGCTCGAGTCTCGTTCCGGTACACAGTTTTAACGTGCCAGGAAGTTTCGTTTCAGCGCACACTCCGCTACAGAGTAAAAATTTCATTCTAGAAATATAACTTGTCTCTGGCTCTTGAATGATACTTTATTTACATGCTTAAAGTCAAATATTGGACCCATTAATTAATTTGTTTAGTAATTAGACCTTTAAAATTCTTTTACACATTGGGAACCGATTTTTTAAAGAGTCCCGGTAGAGTGCGAGGTTAGTGGTGAAGGTCTAAGACTACAACGTCGCTTTTTACTGCTGCTTCCGTTGCCTAGCTAACTGCGTACCATAGTAGAGTGCCAAACAACGTAGCTCTTCTGTTAGTAAGGGATTATTTTATCCAATTTGCTTCGAGGACACCGCAGCTGTTTTCGTAAATTATACTGTTGGAAATACTGCAACCAGCCAGAAATTTTCTGAGATGATGTTATTGAATCGTCAGTAGTTTCGGGCCTGAACCCAGCGTCAGATCTTCAACATTCTTATGTAGCACCACATTTCAAAAGTTTCTATTCTCTTCTCGTCTAAACTGTTTACTCCATACAAATACTTTCAGAAATAACTTCCTAACTCTTCAATCTACATTCTGAAACGCTTTTCTTACACTTGTCAGTCTACATTTTACTGCTAGCTCAGTGTACAAATTGAATAACATGGTGTACAGCCTATAACCTCATCTCACTTACTTCTCAACTACTGCTTCGTTTTCATGCCCCCCACGACACTTATAACTGCCGTCTAGATGAATATGCTCCAGGTGATTCGGGCGCGACGAGACGTGCTGCCTCAAGGCATGTAACTTACACAACTTCTAACTTTAATATTTGACTTATTGTAGTAAACATTTAATGTAGATTATGCACTACGTGATCAAAAGTAGGTATCTGGAAACCTGGCTGAAAATGACTTACAAGTTCGTGGCGCACTCCATCGGTAATGCTGGAACTCAATGTGGTGTTGTCCCACCCTTAGCCTTGATGGCAGCGTCCACTGTCGCAGGCATTCGTTCAATCAGGTTTCTTGGGGAATAGTAGCCCATTCTTCACGGAGTGCTGCACTGAGAAGAGGTATCGATGTCGGTCGGTGAGACCTGGCACAAAGTCGGCGTTCCAAAACATCCCAAACATAGTACAAATGTCTGGACTCGGTGCAGGCAAGTCCATTACAGTGACGTTGTAACCACTCCGCCACAGACCGTGCGTTATGAACAGGTGCTCGATCGTGTTTAAAGATGCAATCGCCATCCCCTAATTGCTCCTCAAGAGTGGGAACCAAGAAGGTGCTTAAAATATCAATGTAGGCCTGTGCTGTGATAGTGCCACGCAAAACAACAAGGGGTGAAAGCCCTCTCCATGAAAAACACGACCACACCATAATACCAACGCCTCCAAAATTTTACTATGGCACTACACACGCTGGTAGATGACTTTCACCGGGCATTCGCCATACCCACACCCTGGCACCGGATCGCCACATTGTGTATCGTGTTCGCCATTCCACACAACGTTTTTCCATTGTTCAGTCGTCCAATGTTTACGGTCCTTACACCAAGCGAGGCGTCGTCTGGCATTTACTGGCGTGATGTGTTACTTATGAGCAGCCGCTCGACCATGATATCCAAGTTTTCTCACCTCCCGCCTAACTGTCATAGCACTTGCAGTGGATCCTGATACAGTTTTGAATTCCTGTGTTGTTGTATGGATAGATGTCTGCTTATTACACGTTACGACCCTCTTCAACTGTCTGTGGTCTCTGTCAGTCAACAGACGAGCTCGGGTTGTACGCTTTTGTGCTGTACGTGTCCTTTCGCGTTTCCACTTCACTATCACATCATAAACAGTGGACCTAGGGATGTTTAGGAGTGTGGAAATCTTGCGTACACATGTATGACACAAGTGACACCCAATCACCTGACCACGTTCGAAGTCCGCGAGTTCCGCGGATGGCCCCATTTTGCTCTCTCAGGATGTCTAATGACTATTGAGGTCGCTGATATGGAGTACCTGGCAGCAGGTAGCAGCACAATGCACCTAATATGAAAGACGTATGTTCATCTACATCTACATCTACATCTACATCCATACTCCGCAAGCCACCTGACGGTGTGTGGCGGACGGTACCTTGAGTACCTCTACCGGTTCTCTCTTCTATTCCAGTCTATGCCTGTGTGTGGGCTGTAATCTCTCTGATTTTATCCTCTTGGTCTCTTCGCGAGATATACGTAGGAGGGAGCAATATACTGCTTGACTCCTCGGTGAAAGTATGTTCTTGAAACTTCAACAAAATCCCGTACCGAGCTACTGAGCGTCTTCCACTGGAGTACTATCACCTCCGTAACGCTTTCGCGATTACTCAATTCTCCTGTAACGAAGCGCGCTGCTCTCCATTGGATCTTCTCTGTCTCTTCTATCAACCGTATCTGGTACGAATCCCACACCGGTGAGCAGTAGTCAAGCAGCACAATGAACCTAATATGAAAGACATATGTTTTTGGGGGTGTCCGGACACACACACAGTGTCTCTCTTAATAAGGAGATGATGACAGCGTCTTGAATGTTTAAATTTGGTCAATAATTCTTTGCAAATTTGTCTGTCTCTTCATGAATAGCCTTTCTTTACGTTTTATAAGACAGAGATTCGATTTTATTTTACAATCGACTCAGTTCAGTGAACTAGTGAAAGAGTGACTACCCCATTTCAGTACACCTCACGAACGCGTACACCACCTTCCGGTTTCTCGCTGGTGACTTGTCCAGTGCTGAGATGAGGAGCACGGAGAGTATACTGACCGTCCTGCGCAGCCCTGTACTGCTCGTCGTAGAGCCGGTAGGCGCCCGCGTGCGCCCTGAGCACGGTGTGGGCGGCCAGGTAGTCGCCGACGCCGGACGCGTTCTGCGACGGCGCCGCCACCCCCACCGACGAGTAGCCGCCGACGAACGAGGCCGGCTCGTTGAACGTGATCCACCAGCGCACCTGCCCCCACACGAACCGCCGCCTCCGCTCACTGCACTCCCACCACACCGTACTGACTGCAGCGCCCTTTGCGTCACACTCACCCTGTCTCCAAATTCGTCGAACAGTAGCCGGGCGTACTCGACGAAGTAATCTGCGAGAATCGGGTTGGGCCAGCCGCCGATGTACTGCAGAGCTTGTGGCAAGTCCCAGTGGTACATAGTCACCTGGACAGGCGGTCGGGTCGGTAATTAGTAATAGACTATTACTGCAGGCTACCGCCAGCGTGTACACATTTTAATACACTACTGGCCATTAAAATTGCTACACCAAGAAGAAATGCAGATGATAAACGGGTATTCATTGGACATATATATTATACTAGAACTGACATGTCGTTACATTTTCACGCGATTTGGGTGCTTAGATCCTGAGAAATCAGTACCCAGAACAACCACCTTTAGTCGTAATAACAGCCTTAATACGCCTAGGCATTGAGTCAAACAGAGTTTGGACGGCGTGTACAGGTACAGCTTCCCATGCAGCTTCAACACGATACCACAGTTCATCGAGAGTAGTGACTGGCGTATTGTGACGAGCCAGTTGCTCGGCCACCATTGACCAGACGTTTTCAATTGGTGAGAGATCTGGAGAATGTGCTGGCCAGGGCAGCAGTCGAACATTTTCTGTATCCAGAAAGGTCCGTACAGGACCTGAAACATGCGGTCGTGCATTGTCCTGCTGAAATGTAGGGCTTCGCAGGGATCGAATGAAGGGTAGACCCACGGGTCGTAACACATCTGAAATGTAACGTCCACTGTTCAAAGTGCCGTCAACGTGAACAAAAGGTGACCGAGATGTGTAACCGATGGCACCCAATACCATCACGACGGGTGATACGCCAGTATGCCGCTGACGAATACACGCTTCCAATGTGCGTTCACTGCGATGTCGCCAAACACGGATGCAACCATCATGATGCTGTAAACAGAACCTCGATTCATCCGATAAAATGACGTTTTGCCATTCGTGCACCCAGGTTCGTCGTTGAGTACACCATCGCAGGCGCTCCTGTCTGTGATGCAGCGTCAAGGGTAACCACAGCAATGGTCTCCGAGCTGATAGTCCATGCTGCTGCAAACGCCGTCGAACTGTTCGTGCAGATGGTTGTTGTCTTGCAAACGTCCCCATCTGTTGACTCAGGGATCGAGACGTGGCTGCACGATCCGTTAGAGCCAAGCGGATAAGATGCCTGTCATCTCGACTGCTAGTGATACGAGGCCGTTGGGATCCAGCACGGCGTTCCGTATTACCCTCCTGAACCCACCGATTCCATATTCTGCTAACAGTCATTGGATCTCGAACAACGCGAGCAGCAATGTCGCTATACGGCAAACCGCAATCGCGATAGCTACAATCAGACCTTTATGAAAGTTGTAAACGTGATGGTAGGCATCTCCCCTTCTTACACGAGGCGTCACATCAACGTTTCACCAGGCAACGCCGGTCAACTGCTGTTTGTGTTTCAGAAATCGGTTGGAAACTTTCCTCATGTCAGCACGTTGTAGGTGTCACCACCGGCGCCAACCTTGTGTGAATGCTCTGAAAGGCTAATCATTTGCGTATCACAGCATCTTCTTCCTGTCGATTAAATTTGGCGTCTGTAGCACGTCATCTTCGTGGTGTAGCAATTTTAATGGCCAGTAGTGTACTTCGTTTTGTGATATCTAGCACGTTTGTCATAAAATAGTGCAACGACTAAGAGTGAAGTAGGACAGAAAGAAAGCCAGTAGTCTGCGTTAGGGGCGGGAAAAACCGACCGGTAAAAACGGACAACGGTATTTAGTCCTGAATAATCCGTATTTCTCGGTATTTCCTTGCTCTCGGTTATAACAAGCTTCCTATTTTTTACTAATAACCGAGAAAAAAACCGAAATATCAATCAGCTGTAGCAGCTGTGCTAAAATTTTTCGTTTGAAAACAGTTAAAAAAGGCGTAATTTTCATTCGTAAAATTTACATTGTTTACAAATATTCCTTTATTATAGAAATTGGGAAAAGCGGATCAGAGGTATTTTAATAACGATGCCGATAGAAACGAGCAAAAACACATGACATAAGAATAGGTACGGCATTGCTGGGGCAACAATGTCCCTATTGCCGCGAGCACGTGCAGTGCGCAGGGCTTGCTCCCACATGGTCTAAACGGCAGTTCCTCGCCGTCGTCGCTGGACATCCGTTGTATTGCAGAATGGTACCAACCCTAGCCTGGAAATACTTTTACAATGTGACGTGGCAATGAAGAACAATGCTTAATTTATTTCAAAAGATTAAAGACATGTCTGCCAATTCTATGAAATAATGCAATTGAAAGGAAATTATCCTAATAGTAATAAATTAAAAATTTAACAACAATTCATTAATATTACACAATAAAAACAGAAAGTAGCCGCTCTGCTGTCTCTGTCTACTTAATATGCCTTTGTCTGCTTGTGCTCGTGTCAAAATATCGACGTCACCCAGCTGTGTTCCTGTATGTTATTTGAATATTTATGACCAGGTTTAACCTTAACGAGCTATCTCAAGCGGTTCATTAAGTAGTGAAACAATATAATTTTCAGGACCAATGATAGTGAAACGAGATTTGCTATGGGTTTTAACAACAAAATAAGTGAAAAAATTACACGTTTATTCTTATATCGAGGAAGTACAGTATTTCTTGATAAGATATTGACCTGATTCGTCCTCAGTTCCTTACTTAATAAACCACCGTTTCAGCAAGTTTAAGCCGCAGAAAAAATATCATGTTTCAGTACTACCCGCTCCTTATTAAAAAGACACTAGGTTCCAAGATTACTCTGAAACTGCACAAAAGGAACGATTTATCTTGGCCTCCCTTGTTATCCTTCCCTCTTTCCGAAAAGCATCACCAGTGGCGATTTATGACTAAATAAGTTTAACAGCTGAGATGAAAATAAATCACTAGTTCTGTTGTACTGCAGGGGAATCCCGTAACGCAGCATACGTCTAATGATAAACCGCTGGGGCTGAAATTTAAGAAAGGGAAGATTTATGCCCCTCATTTATATTTGACCCACGAAAACGTACAGCAAATAGCGAACCATCTTTCCACTCCTATCCCTGTACAAAGTGAGACAGTGAATTTTCTTACTAAAAATATCTTCTGATTCATCAGTGATATTCACTTTGGGTCTTTGGCGAATAGATGGCAATGTTCTCAAAGTCGCCAGTGTGTTCACACCTTCAATGTTACGAAGCTGAGTTCTACTCTGCAGCAAAAAGCCTTATTGTTCTATTAGAAATAGGAAATCTTTGTATCTATGGATAACAATGTTACAAAACATGATAGTCATTACTTTACGAACCGCTTGAGGCTACTCATTACAGTTTAAATAGATTATAAATATGTATAATTTAACACATTAAAAGATAATTATGGTGGATAGGTTCACCACCACTTCACTCAAAATAGAATAGGAACAGAAATAACGTACACTATTTACTGCGGAATATTTTCACATTTCTCAGATGAAAAACAAGGAGAAAATCCTCTGGTAACCTTCCACTCCAGTCGTTCACTACTAAAAATACAGGGGCTACACGCTTCCGCCCAAAATTGCAACAAAGTTGACGATTTATTTTTATCTGAATTGTTAACAAATTATCATTTGAGGAAACGCTATCAGTTATGAGGAATGGCTAAATTTCTTATGTTGGGAGGTTTTCTTTTCATTATTTTGCCAATACACAGTATAAACTACAAAACTCACCTTGCAATAGGTACTGCGACAGAATCTTAAAACACAGTGTCTTATTAAACAAGCAATAGACGACCAAAGAGGTCAATAGCTTATGGGAAATCCCATTTTGATGATTAGCTGTAACACAATTTAAGGAATTTCATTTTTATTTTCTCTTTTCACTAGCTGTTAACGACTTTTTTAAAAATTACAGCACCTGATCGAAAGAAACTTCAATAACTGTAACTTCGCCTATATCGACGTGGGTAAGAACGTTATGTCTGTTAACTACATGGCAAAGTACTCTCCTCATTGTGTGCTATCATTTGTCCAAATATCGTTTCCATATATCGACCAGTTTAAGAGATATGAGGTATTTTATGAATATTTCATGCAGTCGGAAGTGAAAATGCTACATAAACTCAATTTTCTCGATATTGGAGACAGAGACCTCGTTCAAAGTCCGAAGAAAAATTTAGAATCTTAGCTAAATTTTATTCGCAGCAGCATGTGTTGTAATATGCACCAAACGCAAAATCGCAAAATCATAGCAACCTGTATTTTTCATTGCAAACTTTTTCCAACTTCTTCCAGCGTCTTACCTAAATGAGAGTATCACGATAAGTATGACCATTAGCGAGACGATGGGCACTTCACCACAAACCCGTTGTATAAAGCTGTATGAAACTTCCTGGCATATTAAAACTGTGTGCCGGACCGAGACTGGAACTCGGGACCTTTGCCTTTCGCGGGCAAAGGCGAAAGGCAAAGGTCCCGAGTTCGAGTCTCGGTCCGGCACACAGTTTTAATCTGCCAGGGAGTTTCATATCAGCGCACACTCCGCTGCAGAGTGAAAATCTCATTCTATAAAGCTGTAGTATGCCGGATAAGGTGGCCGAGCGGTTCTAGGCGCTACAGTCTGGAACTGCGCGACCGCTACGGTCGCAGGTTCGAATCCTGCCTCGGACATGGATGTGTGTGATGTCCTTAGGTTAGTTAGGTTTAAGTAGTTCTAAGTTCTAGGGGACTAATGACCTCAGAAGTTAAGTCTCATAGTGCTCAGAGCCATTTAAGCCATATAAAGCTGTATGTATCACAAAAAATCTTTTTTAACCACTTAGTTTCTGTAAAATCGTTTGAGAAAGATGGCAGTGCGTGCGCCTCAGTTCTGTCAGCACAGCATATCGCCAACCGGCGCACCAAAAGCGGGCAAAGAATGTCTCGCAGATTCCGGCTCGGTTCGGCCACCCAGCTGCCGTTGCGTGCCAGTTCATTTCATAACAAGTGGATATTTCCCACGCTGGGTAAAGCCGCCTCGCACCGGGCCTCCCTGCACAGGTAGCCCGCTTTCTTTCCGTGTGCAGCCCAACACGTGACATCACAGCGTGTCGACAATGTACTGTAGCGCTGTTAGAGCTCCATGGATCACTACCAGTCTTAACTTGAAGTCGTACCCGATAGCTCACCACACCGTGACAACAGGAGTAAAACCTCTGTGTCCCTCCATAACATTGTAAGTATACGACCTCTCCCAAGGTCATTTGGGGTTGTGCAGAACTACAATTCATTGCTGAACACAATGCGATGACATTCGTCAGCATTGCACAGAAACACTCCAGATGCAGCCGTTCGTGTTGTGATGTTAAACGGCGCCCTGCGCGTACGTCAGGAATCCCTTTCGCGTGGCTGCTGCTGGACCCTGACGAATAGTGTGGGATGCTGCAGGGAGACCATTACTAGTTCTCAGGTGGCTGGCACAGGTGTGAAGAGGTTACAATATGCTCGATGCACAATCCGGCGATCCTCCGTTGTAGTGGTCAGACGTGGTCAACCGGAACCTAGATGACCAGTATGCCTGCCCTAATGTTTTGACAAGCAATCCAGCATCAGGCTATTTCCACTCCCAAATGCCTCACAGAGCAGGGTATTCCATCGCTGGACCTATCGGCCAAATGGAGGCCCACAAGGAGGTCCCATTGAAACACTGTAAGGTTCTGATAACGCTGTCTCACACGAGTAGGCGGCACTTCTGTGTCCTTCACAGCGTTCACTCAACGTCTGATGCTGTGAGCGCCCCTTACGTGCCTTACCAGGACTGGTATCAAAACTAAAACTAGTGCACTGTACTGGCAGTTCTACCTGTTACCGACAATTCCAACTCTAATCATTTACAATCCCACCGATGGTATGTACCTGTACGAAGGGAAAGTTTGCAATGAAAAATACAGGTTACTATGACTGGCGTTCAATTATGTGCTCAGCTTTTTTCTGTGCGCCTGTGAATTTGAAATGAAAGGGGAGCATTTATCACTTTCAAAAACAAACAGATAGTCCTGGAATAGCATAATCGATTTGACGTGTGGCTAAGTAGTTACTTGGCTAACACACAGACCCAATGAGAGTTTTACATCAGTATTTGCTCTACAGTAGAAGGAGACATGACGATACACGGCTTTTGACCCTCAGACTGCAAACTGTCCGCCAGTTTCTGAATTATTTGTAGGCACTTCTTCGTGAAGTACATAGATATTGGGTAGTTTTGTCTGTCTTATATGGATGTTCATCTAGGCGGACACTTTGGACAACTGTGTTCTTGACGAAATATTTCTCACGTTATTCTTACTTCATGAACCATTTTAGATGCAACAGAAAATTCAAAATGAAATACGTCACATTACAGCATAGCATCGGCTTGTTCAAGTTCTTTATTCGTAACCAATGGCACAATTTTCGCAGAAATTATGTAGAACGAGTCAATTTAAAGGGTAAGTACGTCTCATTCGTTTGTCTGTTTGGTATATGCACTCCCCTCACTGACATCACTAAATAGCACCGCAGCATAAACTCCATGAAAATAAACGTATTAATCTTTCATACTACTCATGTCACTAACGAAGCGTACTTACATTTGACAACAAAAGTGAACAGAATTGTCTTCTATACTACTAATGCTGTTGGTTTTGGAGTCTTGTCTATAAAATAGAAGAATTTTTTCGGAAGAAACGGTTCTTAAGCTATATTTAATTTTTTCTTTCCTTCTTGTTAGACAATATCAGTTGTTGGGTATATGATCAAAGATTTTTGTGGTTGTACACTATGATGAACATATTTCTGAGTCATTGACAAGTTTAGTCAAGAGTAAATGTGGGTCATACGCTGTTCTAGTATTGTAGCTGTGGATACTAGTACTGTTAAATTGAAGTGGAGTACTTCTAATGAATTTCAAAAGCGAAGATTTCTGTCATAGTGCGTTTATAACGCTTAGATTCCAGGACAGGCAACTACACCATAACTATGGGTCAACCACTTTTCTACAATAAATACTTTCCTTTTAAGTCAAGGGTTGTCCAAGAAAATATACCGTTACACAACCAAAACATTTCAATAATTTCCTCCATATACTGAATCAATTACTTGTGTTACATCACTATTGCTTTTTATTGTATTTGCTGTAGATATCTGAAAACACAGCGGGATTTTTTTGTTTTCAAAAATTACGGGAGCGTGCATTCTCTGAGAGTGAAAAACAACCATGTTTTGATGCTGTCTCTCCAGCCACATGGAGCAATTGTGAATAAAGTTCGCTGCAAGATACTTTATTACTTACCATAGGCTGAATTCCGTTCGCGAGCAGCTCGTTGATGAGGTTGTTGTAGTAGTCGATGCCCGGCTGGTTGATGACGTCAAGGTCCCCGGTGGGCAGGATGCGCGCCCACGAGATGGAGAACCGGTACACGTCCGCCTATTGCGGGTAGGTTCAGCTACTCAGCACCCACTCGCACGTATCGAAAGTACTTTATGGTTACCATAAATGCTAAGGAGGTTTAGAAAATGCTGTTTGCAGATCGGGAAATAACTGCGAGACTGAAAATTAATGCACAGGTAAACTGGTGCAGGTCGCGAATTATTTGGTCTATTTGACTAGTTTCGATGATCAGGCGCGAGATAAGTGTCACATCCAACTCAGACCATTTCGTTTTAATTATGGTACCGAACGGAGTTTTAAATCTCTGACGTGGTGTCATTAGGATAATGAACATCTAACGATAGTGACTGACGATAGAAAATACCTAAACTCAGCAAGAAGAAACCTGTGGCGTTTATCTGTGCATTACTTACATTTGTCGCTGTGTCCCCTCCATGAGATGCCAGCGTTTGCCAAGAACTGGAAAATGTCAACTTGTGTGTATCGTTCTTTGAAATAAACAGGGCATCACAAGGCTAAAATACACTGCCTGAAAAAACAGAGTGAAGCACGCAGAAGGGGATGAACGAATGGAACGAAACCTCGTGGGTTGAAGGGTATGTCACGTTATTAAAGCGATTAAAAACGCGCGTCAAATTTACAAGGAACATAGTAGTATGATAATGACGTAGGTAAGACTCTGGCACGGATAAATATACTGATTCACTTAGTAAGGGTGTCGTGAGTACTAAGTAGTGACGAAATATGCTTGAAGTTCTCTTAGGCTATACATGCAGCAACAGTGAATAGCTCAGGAGTCAGGAGGCAGTACAGTTAAAGAGGAATGGACATCTCTAAAAAGGGCGATCACAGAATTTGGAAAGAAAAATACAGGCACAAAGAAGGTGACTGCAAAGAAACCATGAGTTACAGAAGAAATTCTTCACTTGGCCGATGAAAGAATAAAGTACAAAAAGTTCAGAGATATTCAGGAATACAGAAATACAAATCGCTGAGGAATGAAACAAATAGGAAGTGAAGGAAATCTAAGACGAAACGGCTGCATGGAAAATGTGAAGAAATCGTAAAAGAAAAATCATTGTTGGAAGGACTGGCTCAGCAAATAGGAAATGAAAAGCAAGGTTGCTAACATTAAGAATGAAACGGCAATTTCACTGTTAAATGAAGAGGAGAAAGCGGATAGGTGGAAAGATTACATTGAAGCTCTCTGTGACGGTCAATATTTGTCTGATCTGATAGAAGATAAAACAGGAGTCAATTTTGAAGAGTTAGATGACCCTGTATTAGAATCAGAATTTAGAAGAACCTTGGAGGAATTAAGATCAAATAACGGAGAAAAGATAGAAACATTCAATCAGAATTTCTAAAATCACTGGGGGAAGTGGCAACAAAACGATTACTCAAAGTGTGTAACTTACCAGGATTGCTGGTCGCCAGGTAGATGAAGTTATGGAATTCTGCTACCTAGGCAGCAAGATAACCAATGACGGAGCAAGAAGGACATCAAAAGCAGAATAGCAACGGCAAAAACGGCATTCCTGGCCAAGTGAAGTATACTAGTATCAGACACAGGCCTTAATTTCAGGAAGAGATCTCTGAGAATGTACGTTTGGAGCACAGCAGTGTATGGTAGTAAACGTGGATAGTGGGAAAACCGAGAATAGAAGCATTCGGGATGTGGTGCTACAGACGATTGTTGAAAATTAGGTGGACTGAAAAGGTGAGGAATGAGGAGGTTCTGCGCAGAATCGGAGAGAAAAAGGAATTGTGGAGTACACTAACAAGGAGGACAGGATGATAGGACATCTGCTAAGACATCAGGAAATGACTTGCATGCTACTAGAGGGAGCTGTGGAGGGAAAAAACTGTAGAGGAAGACAGAGACTGGAATACGTTCAGCAAATAATTGACGTCGTAGGTTGCAGGTGCTACTCAGAGATTAAGAGGTTGGCACAGGAGAGGAATTCTTAGCGGGCCACGTGAAACTGGTCAGAAGACTGATGAATCAAAAAAAGAAAAAAAAAGTCATATCCTCTCCTGAGGGCAGCTGGCCCACAGCTTCCTAACTAGTCCTGAATCGTGACAGAGTTGGCACCCGAACTGGTCCACACATTTTCTATCGGTGACTGATATGGGACGTATTGCTGACCACGTGTCTGACTTAACATCACGCATTAATTCATAGAATACGTGCCATGTGTAGACGAGGTTTGACCTGCTGTAAAACGGCACCACGATACCGTCGCGTGAGAGGTAAACACGAGGACGAAGGACGTCTCTGACATCAGAGTTGCCTCTGTCAGTACCAGCTGTGTCGTGAAGTCATACCTCACAGTTCGCCGCACTATGACGTACAGCTGCGCCTCCGTAAGACAGTGGAAGAACGGGACCTCTCCGCAGGTCTCCGCAATACTTGACGACGATGGTGACCCGTGTCAGTACAGGACCACGCCGCAGTGCCATGTCACTCCCAACGGAGCCATTTCAGTGGTTAATGGCAGCCACCCTATGTATGGGACGATTATTTGCTAGTTCGGTTGCTGATAGCCTCCGACCAATGGTGCAGGATGACGATAATACACTCAGCAAAATACTTGCTCTCGGATGGCAGACGGATACATGAGAAGCTTTGCTATGTGATCGATGTAGAATACAGCGGTCCTTCCTTGCTGTCATCAGACGTGGTACACCAGAAACTTCACAACGAGTACTGTCCAACATCGGACCACTGTCACATCCGAATGCCCCACAAATTGATATTGCAGGGTTCGACGAGCTTGACAGTATCGATACCCTCTATAAAGCCCCATTGAAAGTGACACGAGGTGGCACGCTGTTTTACAGGAGTAAGAGACAGCTGTGCTCTTCGTCCGCAGCTCGTGGTCTAGTGGCTAGCGTTGCTACCTCTGGATCACGGGGTCCTGGGTTCGATTCCCGACCGGCTTGGGGATTTTCTCTGCCCAAGGACTGGATATTTGTGTTATCCTCATCATTTCATCATCATCGTCATCTTTCGTGACAGTGGCTGGATTGGACTGTGAAAAATTGGACTGTGAAAAAACTTCGGACTTTGTACGGTTGTTGATGACCGTGTAGTTCAGCGCCCCACAAACCAAACATCATCATCGTCTGTATTCTTCACAGAGGTCACTCCACATCTGTTCTCGCCACTTTTTTGGCCTAACAGGTTGTAATAACACGTAATACATACAAGAATAATACACTCTGGTCGCTGTCCTACGTGACACAGAGAATTACAGCTCTAATCCTTTACGAGGGGCATTCAGTTTGTAATGCAACACAATATTTTTCTCGGCCAGTATCGGTTGAAAAAATGAATTTGCTGTGGGACATCGTGGAATATGCCACGTGCAGACCCTATAATTTTGTAAAATTTCGATAGGTGGCTTTCGAAATGGCGATTGTAAAGCAGGTGCATTCCAAGCAGAGAGTCTCTCTTTACAGAAAATCAGAGCATCGAAAATATTCATGAGCGCATGCGAATGACTGCGGAGACCTGGGTGAGTCGTTGGGTGAGGCGTCTGTGATCATCGCAAAAATGTTGCTCGAACATGTTCGACCTCCCGCGTGCCATCCATCCGCATACACCTGTGACTTCTGCAGCGTTGGAACGTCCGGACACTCTCATCTTAGGTGATCGCCGGATCACAATCAAACTACTCGCTGCATAACTGAACATACCTGTTGACAGTGCTGACACATTTGTCTATCAGTTGGGGAACTCAAAGGTGTGTGCCCGCTAGGATCCTTACCGCCTAAAAGAAGACCGTAAAGAGCAAAGAACGACCATCTGTTCATCGTTACAGTTTTTGGTCGAACGTTGTCACAGGCAGTGAACAATGGGTTCATCACTTCTAATTGAATAGAATGGCGCCACACCAGCTGCCCTCCAAAGACAAAGTCAAAGCCGCATCCTCAGCTGGTAAAGTCATGGCGATGGTCCTCTGGAACTTTGAAGTGGTTATTCTGTTTGATGTCCTCCTTCACGGTGCAACGATCAACGCTGAAGTGTATTGTGCTGCCCTCATGAAACTGGTCAAACGATGTCAACGTGTTCCTTGTCGCAAACCAACTTCTACATCACAAGAATTCACGCAAGTTTGTGCCCCCCGAGAGGGGCCCACAAAACTTCACTGGACTTTTCTTCCTCATTCCACCTACGGGCCGGTTCCGGCACCTTCCGACTTTCATCTGTTTGGCCCAACGAAGGATGCACTCTGCGAGAAGCTGTACATGGGTGATGGGGAGTTTACTGATGCAGCAAGACGTTGGCTCCGACGTCGACCAGTGGAGTGGTAGCATGCGGGCATACAGGTCCCCCCTGTAAGGTGATGTAAGGCTGTCGCACTGAACAGAGATAATGTCGAGAAACGGGATGTTTAGGCAAAAGAGTGGGGAATAATATGGTGTGTTGGAATCCTGAATTGAAGCAAACTACTTTCAGGAAAGAATATGTTGCATTACTTATTGAACGCGTGTATATACTCGATAAAGATATGTACCTGTACGAAGTTACATTGAGTTCCGATCATGCCTTCTGAGTGCTTCACTGTCTTTCAGGCAGTGTAATACGTCACTTTTGGCGGTTATCTGTTCACTAATTACACTGATCGCTGTGTCCTCTCCTAGGAGATGCTTAAGTTTGCTAGAATCGGAAAATTTCAACGTGTACAAGGGTGAGTCAAATGAAAACTTTAAATTTGTAACAACAAATCGAAATTTAGCGCCGTTATCCTGTAAGTTGGTAAGCATGCTACAAACAGCGTGAAGAATGGCCCGTAGGTGGAGCATAGTGCAGATGCACACATACCGTCGCAGTATCAGTATAAAGATGGCCATCCCACTTGCGACTTGCACCAGGGAAGAACAGTGTTCTCTTATTCAGTTTTTGCGTAGTGAACGTGTGAAACCTATTGAAATTCATCGACGAATGAAGGTTCAGTACGGTGATCCATGTTTGTCACAGCAGCAAGTCTACGAATGGAGCAGGTAGTTCGCAAATGGTGTGACTTCAGTGGAAGATGCTCCTCGTCCAGGTCAGGTAGAACTAGTTGTGGCTCCACAGAACATTGCAGCAGTTGAAGCTATAGGCCTACTGAAGGAAAGCCGCAGAGTGACACTGAATGACACTGCAGCGTGTTTACAGATTAGTCATGGGTCAGCACACCACATTGTGCATGATGTGCTCCAATTTCACAAAGTGTCTGCAAGATGGGTGCCACGGCAGCTGACTCCTGAAATGAGAGAACGACGTGTTGATGCTTGTGAAGAACTTCTTTTGGCGCTTTGAACGAGAAGGTGATGGCTTCCTTGCAAGAATCGTTACTGGGGACGAAACCTGGGTCACATCCACCAACCGGAAACGAAGAGAGCGAGCAAGGAATGGCGCCATTCCTCATCACCAAAACCAAAGAAGTTTCGAACAGAACCATCAGCAGGGAAGGTTATGCTGACTCTCTTTTGGGACGAAAAAGGAGTCATTTTGGAGTATTACATGCCTAGAGGGACCACTGTTACCAGTGCATCATATACAGATCTCCTAAAAAATCATCGGCGACCTGCAATCAAATCAAAGCGACGTGGATTGCTATCAGCAGGTGTCCTTTAGCAACATGACAATGCCGGCCGCGGTGGTCTCGCGGTTAAGGCACTCAGTCCGGAACCGCGCGACTGCTACGGTCGCAGGTTCGAATTCTGCCTCGGGCATGGATGTGTGTGATGTCCTTAGGTTAGTTAGGTTTAAGTAGTTCTAAGTTCTAGGGGACTGATGACCACAGAAGTTAAGTCCCATAGTGCTCAGAGCCATTTGAGCCAACATGACAATGCAAGGCCCCACACTGCCCGTACAATAGTTACAACAATTACAGACCTGCATTTTGTGTGTCTTCCTCATCCACCATACTCACCAAACCTTGCCCCAAGTGATATACGTATGTTGAGACCACTCAAAGACGCAATGTGAGGAAAGAAGTTCCGTTTTGATGATGACGAACGCCACGTGGTGCATGAGCGGTTGCACGGACTACCAAAAGAATCTTTTTCTACAGGAAGCGCTGGAGGACTTGAGCGTGGGGGAGATTGTGTAGAAAAGTGATACAGCTTTGTACCACTCCTGCACAATAAATAATATTTAAAAAACTATTTAAGGTTTTCATGTGACTCACCCTCGTATGTATCATTTTTCCTGGCTGTAAAACTTATTCCTAAATAACTGTGCTACATACAGCTATGCGATTTGTGTGAAATGGTTGTTTAATGTATAAAGTTTTTTTGGATGCACTTCCACATGTCTTTCCATTGTTTGTCTATGGTAAATGAACTCCCTTTGGGTACACTTCTAGATATGCTCTGGCCGCATCTGCTCTCTCTCTCTCTCTCTCTCTTCCCTCTCTCCTGTCGCAGAGGCGTAATTTAGAAGTTCCGGTGACCACAATGGCATCAATGCAGTAGAGAGCACAATGTGTTTTCATGTTTCAGAAAACATGGTCACTTCAGCGACAGTTCCGAAGTGCGTATGCCCGAGATGTCCCAGATGTTAAGAGCATCGAAGGTTTGTATGAAAAGTTTAAAGTGACTGGCAGTGTGGTGACGAGGTGAGTGTCGACACTGCTGATAGCCGCGCCTACAGCGTTTTAAAACACTCCATGGAAATCGACGCGTCGTATAATCTGAGAAACAGGCATACCTCAGAGCACTGTGGTGCAGGTTTTACCCAAATGGCTACATTTCCACGCATACAAAGTGCAACTCCTTCGAGCTTAGATGCTAGACTCACATGTACAGCATTTTCTAGGAACATGCTGGTTAAGAATCAATGAAGATAATTAATATCTTAAGCTTTTCCGATGAAAAGGCTTTTCACATCCCTGGGAATGTAAGAAAGCACAATGTCCAGATATGTAGGGTGTAGAACCTGCATCTCATATTATGTTACAACAGATAAGGGACAGGCCGAAGTGAATGAGCTGAGTGGCTTAATGCACAACAAAATTATTGAACCGCTCTTTTTCATTTAGCTCAGCGTTACGGCAACAGTTCAACTGGACATGTCGCAGTTTCACTTTGCGCTCAGTTACAGAACTTTCAACAGAGGGTAGTTTTTCAAAACGATCTTGCACATCTTGCCTCGCGGTTAGATGTTAACCAGTTCTTGGATAGAATCTTTCCGGACAGATAGATCGGTAGAGACAGTCTAGCATCGTGGTCACCAGTTCATCAGACATAACCTCTCTTGACTCTTTTTGTCGGCTTATGTTACGATAAAGTGTTCAGTTCGCCAGTACCTGGTTTGGAAACTCTTACGCCAAGAATACGAGATGCTGTAGAGGCAAAGATGTGGAGAGAAAGTGAATATTGTCTAGACATTCTACTGGCAGCAAACGGAGCACATGAGGAAGTGCATCAATAAAAACCTTTATGAGTTAAGCTACCATTTGCAACGAACGGCATAGCTGTACCTAGCACAAATAAACTTTTGTAATCAAGAAAACACTTTACGCTCACCCGAGCGGAGAAGAGGACTCACCCCGAGCGCCTTCAGCATCTGCACGTCCTCCTGGTACTTGTGGTACGAATCGCAAGCCACGTCCCCATTGTCGCCGTTGGAGCTGTACTCTGGATGTTCGTGCAGCATCCGATCCCAGATGTTCTCGCCCTTACCTAGAAGGCACCGCAGCATTAATCCTAATGGTTGATTCCACATCAGCACTAGCTTCTTTTTGTGGTGCTGTAATTACCTATTCTATAAATATAAGACGTAACAGTCAGTGTTGTAAAGATTTACTGGAGGAAGAAGATATGGACTGATATTTGTAACCAGACTGCTTCACCAGGAGTACTGTCGTGCTATATTTTGTTTATTTATTTAACCTGGCAAGATTAGGGCTAACAGGCCCTCTCTTACATCTTACCAGGCATTCTACTTTTTTGCTTTCATATGTTTTAGTAGGCATGTTAAACTACATCTAGTAAAAAAAGTGAAATATACAATTACAAAGGTAGACTTAACTTATGAAGTCATCAGTCCCCTAGGACTTAGAACTACTTAAACCTAACTAACCTAAGGACAGCACACTTATCCATGACTGAGTCAGGATTCGAACCTGCGACCGTAGCGGTCGCGCGGTTCCAGACTGTAGCGCCTAGAACCGCTCAGCCACCCCGGCCGGCTGTACTCTGTGCCAATTACATACTTGTGGTGTCAGCTAACGGATAACTTGCAGAAAAGCAGCAGTTTGTCCACTTGAGGTAATAATAATATTTGGAAATAGCCTTAAAATGTCTTGAGACTCAAGCCTGAGGGATGTTTTTTAGCTACGTTCTGTCTGCATTCAGTTTTAGTTATCTACATGGAAATTCTTAACACGGACTCCAACAAAGAAGACGTAAGTATTGCTCCAAAGTACTATAGTAAAGCATGAGAAACGTACTTCTATCAATCCAAGACATTGTCCTCCGCAATACCGTCAGGTAACGAAATCACTGGATTGAGACTGATAACCAAAAACAATACTGACAACGGCAGATATGCGTGTTAGGCCACCGCTGCTGTCTTAACTGAATCATCTGGGTCGCCGTCGTCCAATCCTCGTAAGTAAATTAGTATGCTCGAGAAACATACTCTGTGCGATCAAAAGTATGCGGACACCTGGCTGAAAATGACTTACAAGTTCGTGGCGGCCTCCATCGATAACACTGGAATTCAGTATGGTGTTGGCCCACCCTTAGTCTAGATGACAGCTTCCACTCTCGCAGGAATACGTTCAATCAGGTGCTGAAGGTTTCTTGGGGGATGGCAGCCCATTCTTCACGGAGTGCTGCACTGAGGAGAGGCACGAAGTCGGCGTTCCTAATCATCCCAAAGGTATTCTACATGATTCAGGTCAGGACTCTGTGCAGGCCAGTCCATTACAGGGATGTTATTGTTGTGTAACCACTCCGCCACAAGCCGTGCGCTATGAGCAGCTGCTCGATCGTTTTGAAAGATGCAAACGCCATCCCCGAAATGCTCTTCAACTGTGGGAACCAAGAAGGTGCTTAAAACATCAATGAAGGCCTGTGCTGTGCTAGTGCCACGCAAAACAACAAGGCCTGCAAGCCCCCTCCATGAAAAGCACGACCACAGCATAACATCACCGCCTCCGAATTTTACTGTTGGCATTACACACGCTGGCAGATGACGTCCACCGGGCATTCGCCATACCCACACCGTGCCATCGGATCGCCACATTATTTACCGTGATTCGTCACTCCGCACAACGTTGTTCCACTATTCAGTCGTCCAATGTGTACGCTCCTTACACCAAGCGAGGCGTCGTTTGGCATTTACCGGCGTGATGTGTGGCTTATGAACAGCCGCTCCACCATGAAATCCAAGTATTCTTACCTCCCGGCTAACTGTCATAGTACTTGTAGTGGACCCTGATGCAGTTTGGAATTACTTTGTGATGGTCTCGATAGATGTCTACCTATTACACATTACGACCTTCTTCAACTGTCGTCGGTCTCTGCCAGTAAACATACGAGGTCGGCCTGTACGCTTTTGTGTGGTACGTATCTCTTCACGTTCCCACTTCACTATCACATCAGAAACAGTGGATCTGGGGATGTTTAGGAGTGTGGAAATCTCGCTTACAGACGTATCCTGATACTTTTGATCACGTAGTGTGTTTCTTCCCCCCTCTCAATGCGGAAGAGATGGGATGAACGTCTGTTTGTCAGACTTTTTACAGCTAAGGGTCTGGTATACGCTACTGAATCAAGACTGGAAGATATGGTTATTATTTATGGTTTCTAAATCCGCCTTAAGCGTCAAGTTCCCCAGAGGCTTTACTAGTGTTTTAAGAACATTGAGAGGTGAGGGGAACTGGTCAGAGTGTGTATAGATGTCTGAAGGACGTATCGAGCAGGTGTATGTTAGGTTGTTGGTAGCGTAGCGACACTATGTGATCAAAGGTGCTTCCATTTTTACTCAGATTTTGTTTTCTGTCGTTGGTACAAATGATCGTCATCCTGTGTTTACCATACACACATAAAAGATGACAGATGGAAGAGAGAGGTGTCAAGTACTAATACAGTTTGAGATGAGATCTAAAACACAAGATTCCAGCGAGTTCAAACAGATATGACGTGCAAAGAGGCACACGTATTACACACAATCAGCGCGAATAATTGGTTACAGAACTGTCACCCTATATTCTTAATTACTGAACGTGGTAACGTGCATTCCAGAGGTTGACCTACTTGTTAACAACGAAGTTGTAGATATACAAAATTACTAAGATAGACTGACATGGGATCAACTTACCGCCATTTAGAGTATTAATGTAGATTTGACTGGGTGGAAGCACGTCCATCCCCACTAAACTGGACCGATAAAGGGTCAACGAGGTACGGACAATAGCATTATGGTCTACAGCTTGCCGGCCGCTAGTGGCCGAGCGGTTCTAGGCGCTTCAGTCTGGAACCGCGCGACCGCTACGGTCGCAGGTTCGAATCCTGACTCGGTCATGGATAAGTGTGCTGTCCTTAGGTTGTCGAAACTGTGGGCTCCTGCCCAGTCGTCTCTTATAGGGTGCCTAAAGGATGCTGCCTTCTCGGATAGCTATACAAAAATTCAAGCAAAATACATTAATGGTTTTTATTACAATAAAGTAGACTGACAATACTTAACTTTGGTTATGTCGTGTCGCAAGCTATTGACAACGTGCAAATAATCAATTTCTTTCGCTATACAGAATGTTCATTCAAGTAATGGATATGGATCGCAAGTAAGAGCTCTTCTAGTGCTCACTTCGAGTCTACCAGTGTCCGTCTTTACTGTCCGGCCGAGGCTGGCAGGAGCGGTGCTTATACTCTCTTCGGATAGAGGTCGCTCCTGCTCTTGCCTTCTTCATATTCGTACTGGCATTTGTCGTTACGCCGGAACAGAAACAGTGGTAGAGATCGTAACCAAGAGGCACTACTATGTGAGCCGTATGATCTTTGTGTTACCAGAGATGTTACCAAGAAACGGGAGGTAGATATTTATTTAGCTACATGCTTAACATGTCCTTACGACACATGTTGGTAACTCTTACACGATTACATTGTAATAATTCATGTCCAGAGTGCAAATACAATCGCTTAGGAGACACAATAAAATCTTGATCCCGAAAAGATAGCGTTGCTGCAATATTTTAAAGTCGTAACTTACTAATTTGTGGAGACATAAAAGATTTCGCACTTGTGAAACAACTTGCACGTCACACCAATAGTAGCGGGACTGCCACAAAACTCAAAACAGAACACGACTCTTCAGTAGAGGAACAATGAAGATGGGTGGTAGTGGGCGTCAAGGGGAAGGGTAGGTGACAAGAGTGTGAGGATTGTGGGGAGTGGGGAGAGAAAGACAGCTGAGGGCGCGTCGGATGTCCTGGGGTGGCTGAAGGGTGGAATACTCTGCGAGGTGGGTGTGCTGGATGGCCGAAATCGTGACTGTGTAAAATAAACGGTTAAGTCAAATGGCGGAAATTTCATTAAAAAAAAAAAATTCTTTTGACTGTGGTCCCCCACGAAGGGGAAATTAGAAATTTAGTTTGTTCACTGCTCAGCTGGTGTCAGCTAAAACGATTTCCGCTCATCACGTCTCTCACGCAACGTGCATTGACAACAGAAAGCATCAGTTTGGTTCCCATCACAAACAAAATTATTTCAAAGTAGAATTGCACGTGCACATTCGATAGATTGTTCCCAAATTAGTCTAGTCCGATATTCGTATTATTGATATGTATTAACAGGGACGGTAAAACTCGAAGAACAACCAGTACTGCGGCAGCGACGGCGCTGCCCTGGGCCGCGCTGACTGCTGCCACCAAGCGTGCAGCGCTACTGAGTCGCTGCTGGAGTAGTAGTTACTCTTCGTCTCTGTTAACACATACCGACGAAGAAATATCGCACTAGACTAATAATGGAGCACTCTATCGAACAGGCACGCACAATTCTACTTTAAAAATAATTTTGTTTGTAATGGGAACAAACCGACGCCTTCCTTCGACATAGGGCATCCCATGAGAGAGACTATGAGGGGTGTTTGTTTCGGCTGACTGCAGTTACGCCAAGCAAAGGCAGCAGAGAAAATGTGCCTGACGACTCGGAGAAGAAGCATCCTGTACAGTAATGCCGACACGCGTTCTACTATGGCACTTAGGTTTTCTGATCTACAATAGCACTCCAGATAGAAACTTCTGCTTTTGGGCGTTTATTTTTGTGAGTAAGCCTCTGCAAGGCGTAATGAATTTTGTTTCCAACTTCGCTCTCTAGCAAGTTCTATGTCTTTATCTGCATTTCTTGGCAATATATATATATATATATATATATATATATATATATAAATTTTTTTTTGCTATATAGCTGTGTGCATTGTTGTGAATTGCTGTAGATATCTTGACAAGACCATTACAGCTATTGTGTCTTAACGATTTGGTAATTCTATCCACCAACTGGCGTTTCACATTTCTTAGGCTTAATTCCAGGGCATTATTAGTAGGGGACAAAGCTGGTGAGACCCAAAACTACTGTTATCCTAGATGGCGACCGTGACGTCAGCTGATGACATCATACAACATGGCGGCCGTGACGACAGCTGATGAGGCAGGTATGTGACATCACGTGATGTCAGCTGATGACGCGGCTGACGTCATTAGAGATGGCTGCTGTGAAGACAGCTGATGACACGACTATCATTATCCAAAACGATGGGAAAGTGCCATGCCCCCCTGGCAGGAAGTTTCAATTTTGGAGGGAAGACAGGCCAACCCCACCCTCTCCTTCCCCAGAAAATGGAGGGAAGTTCAAATTCCATCAGGAAAATGCAGTACACCACAGCTAGATCTACTAAGCTAAAAAAAAGGCAGGAAAATACCTAACTTGGGCTACCTCCACTAACTTAAGTCATCTGAACGCCACCTCTTCCTAGGAATTGGTGGAAAGAGAACTTGGCCTATGGTGGCCATAAGTCTTTATTTTCCTTGCAGTCTTTATTTAAACAATTTGAGGCAGTACCACCATCTGGTCTGTCCACCATGAGGTCTGAAGTCCAACTGACCTAGTACACAGTACTGCCACCAGAGGGCACTGTTATCCCTCCAATGACATAATCCTAGCTGGCGGTGTGTGGGGTAAAATGTTGGGAAAATGACTCAGCATGTGCTGGGCTGCTGGAGTGAGGAAGGAGTGCACTTTATTCATTTTCGAGCTATTTATTTAAGGACGGATTTCACATAGTTTATTTATTACACTGATACAAAATACATTATCTAACATGCTTCGGCCAGCCGGTGTGGCCGAGTGTTTCTAGGTTCTGGAACCGCGCGACCACTACGGTCGCAGGTTCGAATCATGCCTCGGGCATGGATGTGTGTGATGTCTTTAGATTAGTTAGGTTTAAGTAGTTCTAAGTTGTAGGGGACTGATGACCTCAGAAGTTAAGTCCCATAGTGCTCAGAGCCATTTGAACCATTTAACATGCTTTGGGTCACATCACACAGCCTACAGACCTGCAAACTACTCGTAAATTACCGAAATAAAGCATATTAATCGCTCTGCAGACATGTAAATAAATCCTAAATTTCTGAAATAATTCACTACACAGCACACAGAGATGCAAACTATTCGTAAATAATGCAAAAAATGGTTCAAATGGCTCTGAGCACTATGGGACTTAACTTCTGAGGTAATCAGTCCCCTATAACTTAGAACTACTTAAACCGAACTAACCTAAGGACATCACACACATCCATGCGTGAGGCAGGATTCGAACCTGTGACTGTAGCGGTCGCGCGGTTCCTGACTGAAGTGCCTAGAACCGCTCGGCCACACCGGCCGGCAGTACACTGATGTGCAGACACGAAATCAACTCTTAAGTTGCCAAAATAATGCAGTACACAGCATACAGACCTGCTTACTACTCGAGAATCACCGAAATAATGTGGTACACTAATGTGCAGATCTGCAAACTACTCGTAAATCACTGAAATAATGCATATATAACGCTCACAATGCTTAAACAGCCGGAAATGGTGCAGTGCACAAACAGTCTTTGCATGTAAAAACGCTTTCGAACTATCGTCAATGTGTCAGAGGCTCCAAAGGCCCGCATGCGTCGACGCCGCCGTGAGCCACCGCTGGACGCAAGTCGGCGCGAGCCATCACTGTCAGGCTGCTGCCGTCTACAGCAAGCAGATGAAAGTCGCGTCTATTTTTGGGTATACAGTTAGAGTTCTTAGAGTGTCATACTGATGTCACATAACACCAATGCACGCTCACACTGGTCCCATACGCCAAACGCCTCTGGGCAGCATGTGTGTTTATCGTTGCTGAAGCTATACCTGTGGATACTGACGTCACAGATCGCGCTATAGAAATCTGTTCCAGAATAGCACAGGCTGCTTTCTCCCTGGTGACCCTAATAGGACACACGAGCTGCGACTAGCCATGGCCGTGCACCCAGCATGGCTGACACATCACCGAGGAAGCATCTGCTTGGTGACTCACCATCTAAAAGGTTCTTAGTGTTACACTGAAATATGGCTATGTAAAATAAGAGCCAAGTCGACCTCTCGGAAAATGTATAGAGTCCCAGAAATAGTTAACGATCGCTTTTGTGATATCTCAGCTTGTCTGCATGGAAATTCTTGCCCTAACAGAACCTGTTTATGAAAGTAGTGCAGTACTATACTTAGTAGTAGGGGGGTGCATGATAATTTCGCCTTGAGCTTCAGGCTTATAGAGTATGTGTTTGTGTTCTGACATGTGCAAAGGAAATGACTATGCCCAGTCGTAAGGAAGGTATGGATTTGACGTGGAGTACTGTGATAGCAATGGGAAGAGTGTATCAAGTCATAACAATAGTACCGATATTTCTATTTGCAGAGCCACAGCTGTCAGCACAGTGTATTTCCAATCACTCATTGTCAAATGTCGTTCAACTGAGACCACAATCGTAACATTTAGTTGTAAGCACAGGAATGAACTATATATGAGGCCGGTTTTTTTCCTAGGACAATACTGTCTGTGCGTGCTTGGCGTCCTGCACCATTGAACTGTGGTGGGAATGATTCACGTTTCCCTTTAACGGTAGGAGCCGTCCAAATGCAGAGGCCTGTTGGAGTGTAGAATGTAACTAACTTGAGCTTCAGGCTTATAGAGTATGTGTTTGTGTTCTGACATGTGCAAAGGAAATGACTATGCCCAGTCGTAAGGAAGGTATGGATTTGACGTGGAGTACTGTGATAGCAATGGGAAGAGTGTATCAAGTCATAACAATAGTACCGATATATCTATTTGCAGAGCCACTAGACTAGGTATGGATTTGACGTGGAGTACTGTGATAGCAATGGGAAAAGTGTATCAAGTCATAACAATAGTACCGATATTTCTATTTGCAGAGCCTCTAGACTAGAGAACTAATACGTAATATGTGTTGGATAGGTTTCGTGATTGTGTGGAAATTGGAGAAGATTCAATATGGATGTGTGTTTGCGCTGGACCGTTATTCCCTCCCATGTAAATTGTTCGTTTGAGTGCTTCTGCACATTTCGCGCCTTTATTTAGTTGAGGGGACATCGATTGTGGTGTGTGCATCTAGCAGGTGAAATATGGGTGGAAGACACGTTTGCTGGTTTTCTTGACATGAGAAACACCTTAGTTGACTTTGTAAATTGTAGAGATGATTTGGAATCTGTTACATCACCAACATTGGTATTCACGAGTGGAAATACCAGCTTCCTCTATTTTTTTAGAGTTCTCACGTAAGGTTCTTCGCAGATATGGTAAGTTTCTACTTATTCAGTGGTTTACAGTGCGCTCCACCTCGCTAAAGTTTCGGGTTTATAGAGAAATAATTTCCAGTCCATATCTTCGGAATTATGTTGTGCAAGCGATCGGTAGGTTACTGCTGTGTGCTTGATATCGAGAAGTATTGCGAAAATGGTATAATATTATGAGAAACCAATGCGAAAATGCATGTGTTGTTGTAATCCCAGAGTGTGGAGATGGCTGTAGAAAAGCAAGCAAGCAGGTCCAGACCAGAAACAGTAACGCATTTGTGCCGAGGGCAAAACGAGCCTGAATTTCTAGAACAGTTCTGAGAATGACTTCGGTCTGCTGAGAGCACTCTGGTCACACGTCAGAGTGGATGACTTGTGACTGTTGTCTGCGGGAAAATATCTAGTGCTGCAAGGAGTATATACGGTGCTATCTGTCTTCGTGGTATATGTACGAGTGTCTGGTGGTCGATAGCTATACATCATATATTGCTGGGTTGGAGATCTGTTTCATGCTCTAATATTCAAGCTCATGTCCTCAGTGGCAGAGCAGTGTAATGGAATAAGAGTCTTTCCGTATTTGACGATCTGTAGGCCACTTTGCAAGGCTTACTTGTCGGTGCAAGATGGTGATCAGAGCGAAACAGTTTTTTGCCGCTGAAAGTCTCGTATGCAGAAAGGAAAAAAGAATGGCAGACGGCGCTTCCACACTGGCGGCATCCGTAATTCGATGGGTAAATTCAATAAGAATCATAATGCTCCATTTATTTCACAAGACATCCTTTGTGCCAGGATGTAGAAGCCTCTACACTGTGGTGAGAATGTTTGTGTTTTGGCGATGTTTGTTGAAAGTAGGACTTAACGATTTGCAGGAAGGGTAACACATGATGGACGGGGTGCCACGTTAGGACCATCAGGAGAAATGCATTCGGCGCTATTCTGCGCTATTCTCGTAAACAGCTTCTGTTAGGACAAGAATTTCCGTGCAGACAAGCTGAGACATTATAAAAGCTCCTAGAAAAGTGACTGTTAACTATTTCTGGGAGACTATACAATTTCCGAGAGGTCGACTTAGCTCTTACTTTACATAGCCATGTGACATAAGTGTAACATTGAGAACCTTTTAGGTGGTGAGGCACCATGCAGACATTTAGCGGTGATGCGTCAGCCACGCTGGGTACGCGTGCATGGCTAGACGCAGCTCTTATATCCCATTAGGATCTCTAGAAAGACAGCAGCCTGTGCTATTCTGGATCAGATTTCTGTAGCACCATATGTGACATCAGTATCCACAGGTATAGTGTCAGCAATGGTAAACATATATGCTGCCCAGAGGCGTTTCACATATGGGACCAGTGTGATCCCCACACCTCGGAGTTCTGTCACGTCAGTACAACACTCAAAGAATCTAACATATACCCAAAAATAGACGCGACTTTCATCTGCTTACTGCAGGCGGCAGCAGCGTGAGAGTGGTGGCTCAAGCTGGCTTGCATCCGGCGGTGGCCTGCGGCGGCGTCAACACATGCGCGCCCTTGGAGCCTCTGATATGTTGATGATAGTTGAAAGCGTTTTTACCTGCAATCAGTGTTTGTCACTACATTACTTCTGGCTGTTTAAGCGTTGTGAACATGTTGGAACGGCGTTACACAAGCATTACTTCAGTGATTTACGAGTAGTTTGTAGGTCAGCACATTAGTGTATGGCATTATTTCGGTGATTTTCGATTAGTTTGCAGGTCCGTATGCTGTGTACTGCATTATTTTGACAATTTATGAGCTGTGTGCTGTGTAGTGAATTATTTGTTGCCATGCACGCGTACCCAGCATGGCCGACGCATCACCGCTAAATGTCTGCATGGTGCCTCACCATCTAAAAGGTTCTCAATGTTACACTTATGTCACATGGCTATGTAAAGTAAGAGCTAAGTCGACCTCTCGGAAATTGTATAGTCTCCCAGAAATAGTTAGCAGTCACTTTTCTAGGAGCTTTTATAATGTCTCAGCTTGTCTGCATGGAAATTCTTGTCCTAACAGAAGCTGTTTACGAGAATAGCGCAGAATAGCGCCGAATGCATTTCTCCTGATGGTCCTAACGTGGCACCCCGTCCATCATGTGTTACCCTTCCTGCAAATCGTTAAGTCCTACTTTCAACAAACATCGCCAAAACACAAACATTCTCACCACAGTGTAGAGGCTTCTTAATTGTTGGTAAGGCGGGTACCAGGTTGAGATTCATTGGGAGAGTGCTTAGAAAATGTAGTCCATCAACAAAGGAGGTGGCTTACAAAACACTCGTTCGACCTATACTTGAGTATTGCTCATCAGTGTGGGATCCGTACCAGATCGGTCTGACGGAGGAGATAGAGAAGATCCAAAGAAGAGCGGCGCGTTTCGTCACAGGGTTATTTGGTAACCGTGATGCGTTACGGAGATGTTTAATAAACTCAGGTGGCAGACTCTGCAAGAGAGGCGCTCTGCATCGCGGTGTAGCTTGCTCGCCAGGTTTCGAGAGGGTGCGTTTCTGGATGAGGTATCGAATATATTGCTTCCCCCTACTTATACCTCCCGAGGAGATCACGAATGTAAAATTAGAGAGATTAGAGCGCGCACGGAGGCTTTCAGACAGTCGTTCTTCCCGCGAGCCATACGCGACTGGAACAGGAAAGGGAGGTAATGACAGTGGCACATAAAGTGCCCTCCGCCACACACCGTTGGGTGGCTTGCGGAGTATCAATGTAGATGTAGATGTAGATTTTGGAAATTTAGGATTTGTTTACATGTCTGCAGAGCGATTAACATTCGTTATTTCGGTAATTTACGAGTAGTTTGCAGGTCTGTAGGCTGTGTGATGTGACCTAAAGCATGTCAGATTACGTGTTTCGTATCAGTGTAATAAGTAAATTGTATGAAATCCGTCGTTAAATAAATTGTTCGAAAAAATAAGGTACACTCCTTTCTCTCTCCAGCAGCCCAGCACATACTGAGTCATTTTCCCACCAATTTACCCCACAGACCGCCATCTAGGATTACATCATGGGAGGGATGACAGTGCCTTCTGGTGGCAGTACTGTGTACTAGGCCGTTGGACTCCAGACCTCATGGTGGACAGTCCAGATGTTTAAATAAAGACTGCAAACAAAATAGAGACTTATGTCCGTCCTATTCAGTACAGGCAGAGTTCTTTTTCCACCATTTTCCCCAACCTCGAACTGCCATCTTGGATTATGTCATGGGAGGGCTACAAGTGCCCTCTGGTGGCAGTACTGTGTGCTAGGTCAGTTTGACTCCAGACCCCATGGTGAACACACTAGATGGAGGTACTGCCTATAATTATTTAAATTAAGACTTTATGCAAAATAAAGACTTATATTACCACAGGCTGAGTTCTCTTCTCAGCCATTCCTAGGAAGAGGTGGCGGTCGGATGATCTAGGTTAGTGGAGGGACCTCACATGACCTGTTTTCCCGCCATTTTCTTAGGTCAATAGAAGCAGACATGATGTGTTGCATTGTCCTGATGGAATCTGAACTTCCCGCCATTTTCTGGAGGAGGGGAGGGGGGAGTTAGATTAATGGAAGTGTCCCATTTCACTTATCTTCCCTCCAGAATTCAAACTTTCCGCCAGGGGTCGTGGCAGGGGGGGGGGGGGCACTTTCCCACCATCTTGGACAACGGTACCCGCGTCATCAGCTGACTTCACAGCAGCCATCTTGAACTACGTCGATCGCGTCATCAGCTAACGTCACATACTTGTATCATCAGCTGACGTCATGGTCTGTATTTTGGATATCATCAGATGATATCTTCAGATTTGCTCACCCTTACAAACACTTTCCCTCCCTTACCACTGTCCTTCGTAGGTTTGCCGTACTCTTTGCTGGGCGTTTCTACTTGGATAACGGTACTTTGGGGTGACACGAAGGATGTGCCCCTACTAATATTACACAAAGTCCTGCAAAAAGGGCACATGCACCTCCACAGCGGATAACTATTTTTTCAAGTGTTTCATATTATTCCCATATGTCTGCCGGAAACATTTATGTTTGACCAGAGATTATGTTGGAAGGTGGCAGTCATCCTCCTTTCACGTGAGTTTGCAATTTTGTAGAGGTCTGCAGAGCGTCTTTCCTTTGCCTGTGTTTTCTCAGATTTTTTTTTTTACCAAAGCCGGCTAAACAATCACACTGAGAACTGATCTGATTATTTTTTATTCCCTTATTTATTACGCTTGATATTCAACATCACACGCAGCTTTGTCCACCTTTTCTGCACATAGGTGCTTGATTGATTGCATGAATGTGAGTGTCATTGCAAACATACTCACGCTGCTTAATTCAGGTGGGGTTTCTTCGTCTCGCCTTGCAGCACGGCCTGTGAACAGCCGTCATGTTGGAGTTTCCGAGGTTGGTGCTTGGTGCTTCAGACCGATGTGTAACATGAACGCTTCTTCACAACTTCGATGTTGAGTCTGAGGGAAATGCTGAAGAGGTGAGCCAGGTGTTGTGTCTGCTATCTTTCGACTGGGGGAGACGCCTGGTACCACTGCTAACCCGCTTTGTCCACTGGTCACTTCCCCACCACAGAACTCCTTCCTCTCTCTGGCCAGGAGTCGGAGCAGGTTGAACTTTGTGCACATGCGCTGTTCGGAACTCTGATGAATAAGAGGGGCCACTGCTCTGTGCACCTGGAATGTGGTTTTGGACGGAAGTGAGTCAGTTTCCCCCTGTTAGGAAGTTTCTATAACTGTTAATACATTTGCCGAAAGCGTTTTTACAGAAATCTCACGAGTGATAATTTTCTTATTGTTTAACTATGAGGGCTGTTCAATAAAGAATTATCATTTTTTTTGACAACATACCTTTACTGATCCTCATAATTGTGATGGTCCTTCTCAAAGCAGTCTAACATGAATGCGACGCACTTGTCCCAGCGTTTCTGCCAGTCATCAAACACATGCAGGAAACCATTTTTTGAGAGGCCCTTCAAAGTCGCCTCCGATGCCTTCACCACTGCTTCTGATGATTGATAATGCCTCCCACGACGGCGTTTCTTCATTTTAGCGAATAGGAAAAAGTCACACGGGGCGAAATCCGGACTATAAGTAGGGTTAGGGATGCACTTCACGTTGATTTTTGCAAGACATTCAGCAACAACATTGGCAATATGCGGCCGCACATTGTCATGGTGCAGCATCCAGCCTGCTTCACGGAAATTTGGTCGTTTGCGCCTGATATGGACTTGTAATGTTTTCAGGACATCCTTGTAGTATCGTCCATTCACTGATGTGAGTGCAGGTACAACATGCTGATAAACCATTTCATGAATATCAAAGAATGAGATGACCATAACTTTGTCAGCAGAAACCACCACTTTTGCTTTTTTGGGGGGTTGGTGATGAAGGAGATTTCCACACTGAGCTTTGCTGTTTGCTCTCAGGTTTGCGAGTTGCCGCACCCTGGAAATATTCTAAGTTCAGAGTTGGCGGCCACTGCTTGGGCCGCGCGGCAGGGCCGACCTCCGAGCTCGTTAGCAACCACGTGGTGCCGGACGTTGGCCGAAGCAAGAGGGGTCCAGCCCGACCGCGTGGCTGGGAATTACATGGTGAAGCTGTCTCGATGAAGGAGACAATCCGGGACTGCCAAAGGTGGCGGACTTTGCGAATCCTTAGTGGAGACATTTCACTGTTCGTATAGAAATTAATAGTAGCCAGATGAATAATGATACCTCATAAAGAAACATGTACATTACCATTATTTACACTACGGTTCTGATGATGTAATCAGATTTTCAATATCTTTATTAATTTAAAGTTTAGTATCTGACGGTAAATTATACAAGTAACACCCAGCAACGAATTTCCAAAATCTAAATGCTTCATCCGATTTCGTCGATCGCCTTGTCTTTAGAAAGCTATAAGTGTAAACCTAAATTGGTATGAACTACAGACATGTAACATAAATAGTACATGATTTATTGGAGGTCAAAGTGGCCGATTATTATCGTTCGCATCAGGCCGTAAGTACTCCACAGTTACACGAAAAAACGGTAGCTGCATGTTTATAAATATACTTATTCATTTTTGTCTTTGTTTATATACGATATATACTATTCATGAAGAAATTGGTTAAATATTTACTGTGTTTTAGAAAGCACAGAGACAGTCTACTGGTCTACCTTTTGTTCTATTCTTTTGATATATGTTTATTTAATTTGTTTCGGTATCTAACAATGTGTGTTAGAGCGTGTTTATGGTCCAGCCGTAGGAATATTTATTTAATTTCAAGTTTTTTAAATGTAACTCCAGTATTTCGCATGTTTTATTGTGTTTGTGAGTGGGCGTTGGCTTGAAGACACGGCGGGAGGGCTCTAGCCAATCACAGCGATCGTCTCCGCGGAGGACACGAGGTAGTTCGGAAGAGTGCGGCGCGTGGCAGTCGCACAGGACACGTGGGTTGCTGGGACAGACGGAGAGTCGAGGGAGAGACTTGGAGAGTGTGGAGCGGTTTGCGCGTGGTCGCGGCAGATAGAAATATTTCGTAGTGCTGACTTGTGCACTTGTGAGATTTCTGTGGCTTCTACAGTGAAGACGTAGTGCGCGTTTGGAAGTGAATATCTAGCGAGCTATGTTGCTGTTCATAACTAATGACGTGCTGTAGGAATCTATTGTTTCTCTGTTATTCAACTTATATTTTATTTAATTGCTGGACCATCGACACCAATAAGTGTTTCGCAGAAATATGTCGCATTCTCAAAAGTACTTCTACTATCGTACTCATCATTTAAAGTCGTTAAGATAGTACCTGCAGATTTTATTTAATTGCAATTTTTCATTTATAAATTTATATGTTACTTTCATAATTCGCAATTGCCGAGTGATAGAAACCTTCGACCATTCGATTCATGTGTGAATTCTTATCATATACTGTACACTCAGCAGTATTTGGCCTGTAATGTGGCAACTACGTATCCCAGCCCCTAGACAACGAAACCAGCCAAAACTTAATATTTCAACTCTGAGTCAGAGGGTTATCTCACTAGGGGTAAGATAGATAATGCCTGCAGGAAAATTAAAGAGATCTTTGGAGAAAAGAGAACCACTTGTATGAATATCAAGAACTCAGATGGAAACCCAGTTCTAAGCAAAGAAGGGAAAGCAGAAAGGTGGAAGGAGTATATAGGGGGTCTATACAAGGGCGATGTACTAGAGGACAATATTATGGAAATGGAAGAGGATGTAGATGAAGATGAAAAGGAAGACATGTTACTGCGTGAAGAGTTTGACAGAGCACTGAAAGACCTGAGTCGAAACAAGGCCCCGGGAGTAGACAACATTCCAATAGAACTACTGACAGCCTTGACAGAGCCAGTCCTGACGAAACTCTACCATCTGGTGAGCAAGATGTATGAGACAGGAGAAATACCCTCAGAATTCAAGAAGAATATAATAATCCCAAAGAAAGCAGGTGCTGGCAGATGTGAAAATTACCGAACTATTAGTTTATTAAGTCACGGCTGCAAAATACTAATGCGAATTCTTAACAGACGAATGGAAAAACTGGTAGAAGCCGACCTCGGGGAAGATCAGTTTGCGTTCCGTAGAAATATTGGAACACGTGAGGCAATACTGACCCTGCGACTTATCTTAGAAGCTAGATTAAGGAAAGGCAAAGCTACGTTTCTAGCATTCTAACGGTGGCAGGGGTAAAATACAGGGAGCGAAAGGCTATTTACAATTTGTACAGAAACCAGATGGCAGTTATAAGAACATGAAATGGAAGCAGTGGTTGGGAAGGGAGTTATACAGGGCTGTAACCTCTCCCCAATGTTATTCAATCTATATATTGAGCAAGCAGTCAAGGAAACAAAAATAATTCAGAGTAGGTATTAAAATCCATGGAGAAGAAATAGAAACTTTGAGGTTCGGCGATGACACTGTAATTCTGTCAGAGACAGCAAAGGACCTAGAAGAGCAGCTGAACGGAATGGATAGTGTCTTGAAAGGAGGATATAAGATGAACAGCAACAAAACCAAAACTAGGATAATGGAATGTAGTCGAATTAAGTCGAGTGATGCTGAGGGAATTACGTTAGGAAATGATACACTTAAAGTAGTAAAGGAGTTTTGCTATTTGGGGAGCAAAATAACTGACGATGGTCGAAGTAGAGAAGATATAAAATGTAGACTAGCATTGTCAAGGAAAGCGTTTCTGAAGAAGAGAAATTTGTTAACATCGAATATAGATTTAAGTGTCAGGAAGTCGTTTCTGAAAGTATCTGTATTGAGTGTAGCCATGTATGGAAGTGAAACATGGACGATAAATAATTTGGACAAGAAGAGAATAGAAGCTTTCGAAATGTGGTGCTACAGAAGAATGCTAAAGATTAGATGGGTAGATCACATAACTAATGAGGAGGTATTGAATAGGATTGGAGAGAAGTTTGTGGCACAGCTTGACTAGAAGAAGGGATCGGTTGGTAGGACATGTTCTGAGGCATCAAGGGATTACCAATTTAGTATTGGAGGGCAGCGTGGATGGTAAAAATCGTAGAGGGAAACCAAGAGATGAATACACTAAGCAGATTGAGAAGGATATAGATTGCAGTAGGTACTGGTAGATGAAGAAGCTTGGTTCAAATGGCTCTGAGGACTATGCGACTTAACTTCTGAGGTCATCAGTCGCCTAGAATTTAGAACTAATTAAACCTAACTAACCTAAGGACATCACACACATCCATGCCCGAGGCAGGATTCGAACCTGCGACCGTAGGGGTCGCTCGATTCCAGACTGTAACGCATAGAACCGCACGGCCAATCCGGCCGGCGAAGAAGCTTGCACAGGATAGAGTAGCATGGAGAGCTGCATCAAACCAGTCTCAGGACTGAAGACCACAACAACAACAGTTTGTTCAAAGGGAAACAGAGAACTAGGGAAAATTCCAATTTATATGGCGAAAGTTCGTCCAACAGCAAACCAGCCGATCAAAACTTAGGTGATATCAATATTTTATAAACAGTGGCCAGTTTTTGATGTTGATACTGTACTTTAGTAGGAATAACTTTGTATAAAGACACTGATCAGCCAGAACAAAAATTGTTCAAATGGCTCTGAGCACTATGGGACTTAACATCTATGGTCATCAGTCCCCTAGAACTTAGAACTACTTAAACCTAACTAACCTAAGGACAGCACACAACACCCAGCCATCACGAGGCAGAGACAGCCAGAACATTATGACCACATACATACTATCGATCGTAAACCCGTCCAGGGGATAGCAGCGTCACCTGGCGCGGAATGACTGCCAGTCAGACGCACGCACTGTGCACGTGGTATCATTGAGCGTGCTGCCCGTGTGTAGAATGGGGAAGGTCCGTGATCTGAGTTTTGCCGAGGGCGGATTGTGATGGCCCGGAGGCTCGGCACGAGCATTTCGGAAGCTGCACGACTTGTCGGGTTTTCGAGGAGTGCTGTGGTGAGTGCCTTCAACAGGTGTTGAAAACAAGGTCAAACCGCGGCCAGAGGTCGTGGGATTGGGCGGCCATCCTTCATTACAGATGTCGGACGCCACAGGTTGGACAGACTGGTGAAACAGACAGGCGGCGAACTGTGGCGTAACTAACATCAGACTTTCACGATGGGTAGAGAACAAGTGTGTCTGTACACACAGTGCAGCGGACACTCATAACGGTGGGCCTCCACAGCCGACGACCCATGCATCTACCAGTATAACACCACGACATCAGTGACTACGACTGAAAGGGGCTCGTGACCATCGGCACCGGACGTTGGCACAGGGGCAGAGCGCTGCGCCGTCTAATGAATCTTGATACCTTCTTCATCATGCCGATGGGTGGGCGCGAATCCGTCGTCTATAGAGGTACAGCTCCTTCACACCTGTACAGTGGGACGGAGACAAGCTGGCGGCGGCTCCGATAGCTCTGGAGGATATTCATATGAGCATCCATCGGTCCAGTGGAGCTCGTGCCAGGAACCATGACAGCCAAGGAGTGTCGTAGACTGACTGCAGACCACGTAAACACCTTCACGATCATGTTTCCCGACGGGAGTGGTATTTTTAAATAACATAATCCGCCATGTCACAAGGCCAGGAGGGTAATGGAGTAGTTAGAGGAACACAATGGCGAGTTCCAATTGATGTGTTAGCCCCCCAACGCGCCAGATCTGAACCCGATCGAACACATCTGGGTCGTGATTGAACGTAGCGTCAGAGCTCATCGACCCCTTCCCCGGAATATATGGGAATCAGGTGACTTGTGTGTGCAGATGTGGTGCCAACTCCCTCCAGCGACCCGCCGAGGCCTCATTGCGTCGCCGCTGTTATCCGTTCCAAAGGTGGACATACCGGCTAGTAGGTAGTTGGTCATAATGTTCTGGCTGATCAGTGTAAGTTGGAAACAGAATGACTATCTGTATCATTCATTATTATCGGTTTTAATGAAGCTACATGGATTAGGGTCTAACGTCCCATTGACTCTTTCTTTATAGTTTACACCTTTGCTTCTCCTGCATGTAATGTCTCTACGAGGTTCTGTCTCTAATTCCCAGCCAAGAATTGATTAACATTTCCTCACACTCTTCGGATTAGGGGACCATTTCCTCTTCGGATTTGCTAACCCTTACAAGGGAACCTCCCCATCGCACCCCCTTAGTTTTAGTTATAAGTTGGCACAGTGGATAGGCCTTGAAAAACTGAACACAGATCAATCGAGAAAACAGGAAGAAGTTGTGTGGGACTATGAAAAAAGTGAGCAAAATATACAAAGTGAGTAGTCCATGCGTATGATAGGCAACATCAAGGACAGTGTGAGCTAAGGAGCGCCGTGGTCCCGTGGTTGGCATGAGCGGCTGCGGAACGAGAGGTCCTTGGTTGAAGTCTTCCCCCGAGTCAAAAGTTTAATTTTTTATTTTCAGACAATTATTATCTGTCCGTCCGTTATATTTTCATCACTTTTTTGGGAGTGATTATCACATCCACAAGAAAACCTAAATCGGGCAAGGCAGAAGAATCTTTTTACCCATTCGCCAAGTGTAAAAGTTAGGTGGGTCAACAACATATTCCTGTCATGTGACGCACATGCCGTCACCAGTGTCGTATAGAATATATCAGACGTGTTTTCCTGTGGAGGAATCAGTTGACCTATGACCTTTCGATCAAATGTTTTCAGTTCCCATTGGAGAGGCACGTCTTTTCATCTACTAATCGCACGGTTTTGCGGTGCGGTCGCAAAACACAGACACTAAACTTATTACAGTGAATAGAGACGTCAATGAACGAACGGATAGATCATAAGTTTGTGAAGATAAAAAAAGCAAAGTTTTCACTCCAGGGAGGACTTGAACCAAGGACCTCTCGTTCCCCAGCCGCTACCGCTAACCACGCGACCACGGCGCTCCTTAGTTCATGCTGTCCTTGGTGTTACCTATCTTGCTCGTGGACTACTCAGTTTGTATATTTTGCTTATTTTTTTCGTAGTTCCACACAACTTCTTCCTGTTTTCTCGATTGATCTGTGTTCCGTTTTTCAAGGCCTATCCACTATGCCAACTTATAACTATATCTGAGGGAGGTACGATGGGAAGGTTCCCTTGTTAGAAACACTTTCCCTCGCTTACCACTGTCCGTCGTAGGTTTGCCGTACTCTTTGCTGGGCGTTACTACTTAGTGCTATGACCACCATGTTTGACGACATTTTGGTGGTAATAAGGTCGTGTCATTCTTTAATTCCAACCGGCAAGTTCTCCATTCCTTCTACACTTTCTGTAGCAAAGTTTCGTGCACACTATTTATTCCTTATTTCGACTTCAAATATTTTTCGATTTTCCGTCGATGATCGCATTCTCAAAACCACCGGTTTTTCCGTTTCTTCTGGTACAGGATCGATGAGCATTTCCTGCTGTGATTGGTTCGTGCTGCTGTGAGTCAGTATTTTTTCGGTATTCTTTCCCGTTCAGCCGGCCGAAGTGACCGTGCAGTTCTTGGCGCTTCATCCTGGAACCGCGTGACCGCTACGGTCGCAGGTTCGAATCCTGTCTCTGGCATGGATGTGTGTGATGTCCTTAGGTTAGTTAGGTTCAAGTAGTTCTAAGTTCTAGGGGACTGATGACCTTAGAAGTTAAGTCCCATAGTGCTCAGAGCCATTTGAACCATTTTCTTTCCCGTTCCCCAAAATCAGTTGTATTCTCAAGATATTCTCTCATTCAATATGTGCCACAGTATTCAGTGTCACAATTTTCTTATTTTTTCGTATACCTGATGCTGCTTATTATTAACGTTTAAAAACACACGAAGCGACGTTGACACCACTGCGATAAGTAAGTAATAAGTAATTGGGTAACTGGGTGACAAATGTTGAATATGTGAAGTCATCAAGTAACTTTGTCGATCTTACTGTCGCCAGTAGGGGGTAGTACTACACATTTATGCACAACGGAGCAAATTTCGAATAAATTTGTAAACATGATCTGTTGTAAACGTAAAAGTCGCAAAACTGCTATCCTCGCTGTAACCAAGCCAAAGGTGTTCTTATTTTGTGTTTCTTTCCTTTCGTCCCATCTTTCTTTTCTTTACAGACATTATTTAGTTAAGAAAATGTAGATCATTAACTGGTGACGACGAAATTCTGAAGCCTATACTCGTCTCCTTGTGACGCAATACGACAGACTTTTGTTGTAATGTACTTCGCAATAAACCAGCGGAAACTGCAAGACTGGTAAATAAAATAACGAGTCTTACCTCAATGTAAACACATAATTGTCTAACGCAATGAAATGGATGCTGCCTGTCAGACGCGAAACTCGAACCCTGAGTGACAAGCGAGCTGGATTCGCGCAATTAGTTCCGGAACCACACCGACCTGAATACGTGAATTGGGTTGCGTAGATTAGGTTCGACAGACTGGTAAGTCCAACCACTGCACCGTGCGGCGAGGTACGTCATCTGGCGACGTCACATATTACTCATTTCTCATCCACTTTCAGGTTATTTCCCGATATTCGTGGGCCCTTGCGTCGATAAGTAATTACTTGTCTCAGCTTCATCTACGTTGCATCATAGGTTTTTAAACGTTAACAAGAATCACACTGTATACAGGGTGTTACAAAAAGGTACGGCCAAACTTTCAGGAAACATTCCTCACACACAAATAAAGAAAAGATGTTGTGTGGACATGTGTCCGAAAACGCTTAATTTCCATGTTAGAGCTCATTTTAGTTTCGTCAATATGTTCTTCCATCTACGCTCAATGGAGCACGTTATCATGATTTCATACGGGATACTCTACCTGTACTGCTAGAACATGTGCCTTTACAAGTACGACACAACATGTGGTTCATGCACGATGGAGCTCCTGCACATTTTAGTCGAAGTGGTCGTACGCTTCTCAACAACAGACGGATGGATTGGCGATTCCCGGCGGGGTCAGGGATTTTCTCTGCCTCGTGATGACTGGGTGTTGTGTGATGTCCTTAGGTTAGTTAGGTTTAAGTAGTTCTAAGTTCTAGGGGACTGATGACCATAGATGTTAAGTCCCATAGTGCTCAGAGCCATTTTTGATGGATTGGTAGAGGCGGACCAATTCCATGGCCTCCACGCTCTCCTGACCTCAACCCTCTTGACTTTCATTTATGGGGGCATTTGAAAGCTCTTGTCTACGCAACACCGGTACCAAATGTAGAGACTCTTCGTGCTCGTATTGTGGACGGCTGTGATACAATACGCCATTCTCCAGGGCTGCATCAGCGCATCAGGGATTCCATGCGACGGAGGGTGGATGCATGTATCCTCGCTAACGGAAGACATTTTGAACATTTCCTGTAACAAAGTGTTTGAAGTCACGCTGGTACGTTCTGTTGCTGTGTGTTTCCATTCCATGATTAATGTGATCTGAAGAGAAGTAATAAAATGAGCTCTAACATGGAAAGTAAGCGTTTCCGGACACAAGTCCACATAACATATTTTCTTTCTTTCTGTGTGAGGAATGTTTCCTGAAAGTTTGGCCGTACCTTTTTGTAACACCCTGTATATGCTAGAGCCAGTGTCAAGAATGAAACATCAGTGTTTTGTCATCTCATCTGTTAAACTGTATTCGCTTTGCTGGTTTTGTGTACTGTCGTCGTTGTTCCCGACATATTTGCTAGTGTACTCGATTTTTCTCCAATCTGATACGTAACACGTTTAGCCGTTATCGACCCTTTTTGTGCTGCATCACTTAGGAGGATACACATAAGACTGGCGAATAAGAAATGAAGAAATTTCCTATAAACTTATTTCCCATCGTACGCTGCGCTATTAGTATGCACTTTAGCCAGGGAGATAGCAATTCTTCGAATCCATCTGAAAAGTGTCTTTTGACAGGCTATCATCTCCTCGTTTAGCAAAAATTTTTCACCTGACAAGCCAAATTGTCACCTTAAGCAAAGGCCAAATTTTGACCGCAAAGCAAAGAGATCAATCCGAATCTGAACTGACAGTCTCTCGTGCTTGCGACCATTACAACGACGACTGGCACATTACCTTGAAGAAAGAGTGTCTCCATGGCACCAAATCTGATCCTTTTTCAACAAAGTTCTCGTTCCATTGATTCAAAAATGAAGCAAAGTGGTTAGCTACGTCTATGTTCACATAATGCCGTCTATTTCGGTTTTGTTCTGGTACATCCTTAAAAGATATTCCCATACACGTCACATTACTACAGCTTCCAACATTTCGTTCAACTTTCTATTACTGAAGTCCAACATATACGTCCAAGACCTACTTCCGTACCTGAGCGCGCTGCCACAACGGGTGTATGCTGTTCGTGTACGTTCGATATAGTATTCCTTGTCGTTCTACTTTTTCTTTACTTTTGTTCTTTAAGTATACAAACGTAGTCTCCCATTTCCATCCATACGTGTATGCATGTTATTTACTGCGATGTTTTGTCATTGACTAATTATTTACGATCATCCCCGACACCTCCACTGTTTCCGAGAGTTCACGTACATTTCCTTACGTTCACGCCAGCACACCAAACACGGTCACAATCATCACACAACGCACTGTAGATAGCTTTCGTATCACTGTACGTTTACGGATGACAATCTCAATTTTTCTAGGTACAGTAATGTCAGCTATTCAAGGTGTCTCCACCAATCTGGTTGTGCTACTGCAGAAGAAATAATGTTGTCTCTTAAAGGATGACACCGTACACCCCCTTCCACTTTATGATAGTTTTTCAATCAAAGAATAGCATGCTCAAAGACTCGGGGCTTATTAAAAACTCTATGACATGGAGACCCAGATTCAGGACGTAATATTATAGCAACGGAAATATCACAGCATACGTCAGAACCGATTACCACAGTATAGAGTCTTCACATAATCCCCCAAAAAACAAAATTATGATGTTTCAAATCAGATGAATGTTCTGGCAACGCAAGATGATTTGCACGATCTATCGAGCGTTACACTAAGTGGACAGGAAGCTGTAACTGCGTATCAACGTTGGAATATTCATCATGCTTCACTCAGCACAATAGTTTCGTAATTTTGGGCTGCAAAATCAGCTGGTAAGTCTGCTTGCAGACATACAGATTTTACAAAATCATTAACAACCATTACAGACTCTGACAAACCTTTGTTAATGAGAGCTACCAGCAATAGCATATTGGTTGATTTAGTTACAAATGAGACTATCGTAACTCTTAAAAATGTGTGGCACACATGAAGGAGGCCTCATTTGTGAAGAATACGTGTGTTGAACCTTAATACGGAAACCAATGGATTATATTCCACACCAGTTATTTCTAGTACATAAGTCTTCAAAAAAAGTTGTTCAAGTGGCTCTGAGCACTATGGGACTTAACAGCTGTGGCCATCAGTCCCCTAGAACTTAGAACTACTTAAACCTAACTAACCTAAGGACATCACACACATCCATGCCCGAGGCAGGATTCGAACCTGCGACCATAGCAGTCGCGCGGTTCCGGACTGCGCGCCTAGAACCGCGAGACCACCGCGGCCGGCCATAAGTCTTCTGATGCTGGTGCATATGTCGGCTGCAATAGCGTGCAAAGAGCTACGACCGTAGTACATGTCACTAATAGAATGTAGGTGGAAGCTACATTACTAAATCTCTTCATTGCGGCTTGCTCAAAATCCAAGATTCTCACATGACGATCTCCACTGCCAATGCTGACATTCTGTTTTTTGCCTTTGTCGATAAACTGTAAGGGGTATTCAGAAAGAAACGAGCCGGAGTCTGGAACGCGCAAACCGGTGACAGGAGGGTCATATCGTGGCGTGTGTAACGAGAGGTGTTTCCGAGCAGAGCGTGGAAATTCACAGCCCGTCGCTAGAGGGCACCAGTGCACGTCACGTGACTATCCAGAGCTGGCAGGAGCAAGCTGCCAGTCGCATTGCAAACAGCGACATGGAGGCGTCAACAGAAGAGCAAAGAGGTATTGCTAGTTTTCTGACAGCGGAAGGAGTAGGAGGAACTGATATTCATCGACGAATGTCACAAGGATACGCCGAAAACTGCATGTCCCTTGCTAGGGTGAAGGCGTAGCACAAGCGCTTCAGGTAAGGACGAGTGTCGTTAGCCGATGATGGACGGTCTGGAGCACCACACTGCATTACCGATGACATCGCCCAGCTGGTGGATGCTCTCATTACCCATGGACCGCAGAGTTGCAGTGAAAGCCATAGCCGCCGTGATCGGATTGAGCGACGGAAGTGTTGACATCATGATGAAGGAACGACTGCACATGCGCAAAGTCTGTGCCCAACCATACCAGGAACATATCGAATGGCCCACTGTCTTGTTCATCTGCAGCGCTATCCTCGGGAAGGGAATGCGTTCCTGTCACGAGTAGTGGCTGGAGATGAGTCAAGTCATCACTTCGAACCAGAATCAAAACGACAAAGTCTCCAGTGGAAGCATCCTGGGTCACCACCACCAAAAAAAGTCACGCCATCCACACGAGTTGAGGAAAGCTTATGCTCACGTTGTCCTTTGACCAAGATGGCCCCCTTCTGATTCACGTCCTGCTGCATGGGACAACAGTGAATGCCCAGCATTACTCGCAAACATTGACCACCCTTCGCCAAGCGATCTAATCAAAACGATGCACTCTCACCCGTGGGGTCATTGTGCTCCACGAATACGTAAAGCCTCATACGGCTAACACAGTCGCGGCACTCCTACAGAAATTCAAATGGGAGGTTCTCGGCCACCCTCCATACAGTCCGGACCTTTCTCCTGTGATTACGCAATTTTTGGTCCCCTTAAAAGTGCTCTGAGGGGCAAACGGTTCACCTCGGGCGACGACGTCCAGCTGCACGTGCGGAACTGGTTAACATCTCAGCCCCGGGCATTTTATGAGACATCCATTCACCGCCTTGTGTCACAGTGGGACAAGTGTCTCAACAGCCATGGCCCAATACTTCTAACATACAGGTACTGGTTTCTGTAATTACGCCTCGGGCTCGTTTCTTTTTTATCGTCCCTTATAATATCAGCTGCCAAGGTACACTTAAAGCACCGAATTAGAACGACTACTGACTGAGATTTGATTACCACGCTTTGTGTAATGTAAACAATGCACCTCACTCATGTGTGCATATAAAAAAATGAGAGGGAGGAAGGGATGTATTCCTTACAAGAAAATGATACCGTGTGTGTGTGTGTGTGTGTGTGTGTGTGTGTGTGTGTGTGTGTGTGTGTGTGTTTGTGTGTTTGTGTGTGTGTTTGTGTGTGTGTGTGTGTGTGTGTGTGTGTGGGGTCGATGAGGTCTCTTAACAGCCAGTCCCATCTTCAAGGCATCACGGAGGGTCTCCTGACATCCATGCGATGTTAGCGCCCTCGTGGGAACCAATAACACATATCCTACTTCCTGAAACTGCTAGAGCTTCGATACATAAGCAAGCAGTCTTACGTGTACTCTGAAAATGCATGAGAGATCAAATATTTAAAATGCGTATGTAACAGCTACGAGCACTTGTTCAGCTTCGAAAGCCATCTATTGTACTGCAAGGGTGTTTTCAATTTTTTTTTTTTTTTTTAAGGAGTAGGTGTGGACCAAAACAAGAGAAACATGCCCAATGAATACAGGCTCTAAAGAGCATGCCTTAAGAGCTGAGTCTCGTTTTGTGGAAAAAACGAGATTCACAGTAGCAGAAATGAACAAGAGCTCATAGCTCTTGTCCACACTATCGCTCTGAAAATGTCCTGCCCTACAATCTTAACAACAACGCTACCAGTGCATGTATACCACTGTCAGAGTTGTCAGAATGATTCTCGCAAGTAACTTTCTACTCTTTCGTTTCCGGACCGGGGTCCCTTACCTCAGAGTGATACATTTACCCTTCTCCACAGTCTCTGAAAGATTGTAAGATGATCACTGAATCGCCTTGTGCATCACGTTGGGGTAAATTTGTGGCAGAGATAGAACGTAATGTATTAATCACAGTAAGAGCAAACCTGAATTGGTCGTCACGCCCTGTGAGACTTTGCAAAATGTGGGTTCAGCCAAACAAAAATGAATGCTCAGACTGAATTTTTCTTACCGTCCTCGTTCCAGGCTCCTTCCACTTGATACGAGGCCGTAGCGGCACCGAAAATGAAGTCCTGAGGAAAGCTTGCGGTGGGCTGCTGCGTTACAGCTGTGCCCACCAAAGACAGTACGACCGCCAATATCATCACGGTAGGAACGTGACCAGGATCCGTGTAGCCTGCTGACTCAAAAAGCGCAAACTTCGTACAAAGCCAGGTAAATCTCTGCTGCTGCTATAGCGCACTATCTTCTCCGCTCTCAAGACATCGGCGACAAATCGATTTCATTTGAGATTAGCTCCGATGTCCTCTGATATCGGAGCTTACCGAGTGTCACGCTGATCGGCGAGACGCAGCTTGGCACCTTGTTGTAGCACACGTGCTCCAGGATTTTCATTTTTTTTTATTTTTATTTGTTTATTTTTTTTTCTTCACGTGTGTACTTTGTGGTGAGCGCCTCTTCCAGATGTCTGACATACACAGTAATGTTATTCCTACAATTCTTGAAATCATTTGAGAGCCAATTTCATGAAAGAAACTGATTCTTAATACACAGTTGTTATGTCAGTAACAAATAATATTTTAAGTTGTTCTGTCAGTAAGAAATAACCTCTAAGTATTTAAGAGCTTCACAGAGATCTAATGAAGCATAGTGTGCTGCCTCTGCAGATGATACCTTTGGATCTCTAGTGTGTGTATCAAGCCTAAGCTAACAAAAAAAATGCATGTGCAGGTGCTTGTGTTGTTACTGGACGAGAACAAAAGCGGAAGTGTGAATACGTGCAGTAAATCTAGTCCAATTCGTGAGTTTAAATGCCGTTTACAAGTCTTTGAAAGAACTGTAAAATGTATGGTAACTGTCTGTTATAAAAATGTGCTTCAGCAACTTGGTTCTGATAGTACGTTATCACAGGTAAGTGTATCATCTGAAAAAAACCTAAATTTATTAATAATATTGCCTCCAGGTCGTTACTATACAACACATATAACAGTGGTCCCAATGCACTGTCCTGGAGCACGCCTGAAGTTACTTTCACGCATGTCAGTGACTCTCCTCCCAAGACTTCATGTTGCTTTCGTTTCAGAGAGAGCTCCTCAGTGTAATCACAAATTTCATTTGATATCCCTTACCATCTTACATTCGTTAATAAACATAGATAACCGCCGTGAAAGCTTTTCGGAAGTCCAGAAAACCGTATTCACTTGTATGCCTTGACCCGTAACTTTCAGAACGTCACGTGCACGGCCGACTTTTGCGGAGTGGATCCTGGTTCTCAAGGAGGAGGTCATTCTGTTCGAGGTACCTCATTGCGGCTGAGCTCAGAACATGTTCTAATGTTCTGCAACAGGTGGATGTCAATGGCGACGGCGCGTAGTTTCGTGAACACCGCACGTACCCTTCTTATAGATGGATGTAAGCAGAGGTTTCCCTCTCACCGCTGAGCACAGAGTCATATTTGAGGGTTCTATGGCATATTACCGTGAAGAGGGAGCCTCATTCAGCTGCAAATTCTACACAGGATGTCGTAGGGACTGCGTCAGTCGCTGGGGTCTTGTTCAAGTTTAGTGATTTCTGCTGTTTCACAAAGACACTGACACATCTGTATCACTCATCTTTGCAGTGGAGCGAAAATTAAGCTCTGTTTGTACTCCAGTATCCCCATAATATAGGCTGCACGTGGCGTCATTTTACTGAAACAAATCTAAGTCACGCAATTCGGGGCAGGAAACCGAGTATGTCATTACGCAATTATAGCGCACAATTTATCATACTTTTGTTATAGATAAAATTTTGTGCTTTATACTAGAAGTAAAGACTTTCACGTATATTGAGATAAGTCTTGTGTTGTATCCTGCAGATTAGGTAAACTGATGGAAATCTCACGTGTGAGAGAGAACTACTTCAAAATGCTTGCTGAGATATATTGGAAGTTAGGATGTATGTTCATCCTTAGATAAAAAACTCGATGAAAGTCTAACGTTTTAAAATGACAGAAAGTTTGTATCTAACACACCACAGGAAATCTCTAGCGTAAAATACTTTCTACTATACTGTAATATGTCAATTGTTTTGGTATCTGTACTGGATTAAGCAAAAGTCATAAAATATAAACGCTTATAATGGGAAAAACGGACATTATGGATATAAACGGATTTCATTTGTCATAAAAGCGTAATAAGAAGAAAACAAATATGCGCTGTTGAAGAATCGACAGAAAACTGATGCTGCCTGCCATAGTTCGTCCTGTACACCTGAGGAAGCGGTGAATTAAGTTTGACAGTGCAATAAAACAGGGATTCACCAAATAAATATAAATATGACGTTTGTGAAAATAACTGTCAACAATTTTCAAATGGCCACGTGTAATAACAATAACCGTCACATTAATATTAGGTATTTTGGAAAAAGTAATTAACTGCACTGGTACATGATCTATAACAACAATGTGACAAGTCTTCTTTTGTTACAATTAAAGCTTTATTTCAGGAATAAATGAAAAAAAAAAAAACTGTCAGCTCAACTTCGTATAGCGCGTAATGACAGTGTGTCAGCTTGCTGCGACGAGTTTAGCGTGCTGCCCCGAGTCACGTGACTTACATGTTGGTTACAAACGTCATGGCAAGGACTGGTGTGTACGCACTCTGCGTTATCTATGATATATCCATTACCCCACATTGTAAAGGTACGTTTGGAACGAAGTATTCATTTCTTCTTTTCCTTTGCCAGTGTCAATCCAATTTCGGTGTAGTCCGTAAGTGACAGGCCACTAACTGTGGTGCCTTTGACAGCCTTCTCAAGTGATGTGAATTTCTTTGAGTTATATTGGAAGCATTTCAGTAAACCTCTCATAATGTACTCTCTGAGGCTTCATGCAGCCAAACGAGTGTCATTTAGCATCTCGCTACATACAGCGTAGATTCGACACAGATTCCGCTCCGCAGAGATGCTGCGCAGGATGTAAATATAGGTTCCTATCGCGACCAACCACTGTATGCGGATATGGTGCAAGTTGCTGGGATATTACGCAAACTGTAGCCGTTATGCGGCGGTGAGTACATATTTCCTTATGTTCATATATTGTTCATTATGTTGGCGCCACTTATGTTCATATATTGTATATTAAGTTGGTTTCACATGCTGCAATCAGGCGTTCTTAGTATAGAAGAAGTCATAAGCGTGACTGTAGTAGATCGTAAGCCTACTCTTCGCCATATTAGCCTTGAAGTACGATAAGAGTGTGTGGTGTCTCTAGTAGAGCTCTGCATCTCGATGAAAACAACCGCTCGAGCATTTCCCATTTCGTGCCGCTGCTCGACGGCTGGGAAAGGCCCACGCTGCGATACGGCTGTGGCCGCCTAATCCACCATGTGGCCGGTTGTCCTCCACCTCTCGGTTATCGGTTGGACTGTCGAGCACTGCCGGGCGCTCGAGCGTGCTCACAATCTCGACCGGTGACAGTACAACCGCCGCGCACTCTACGTTGCCGAATCGCAATAGAAACCGTGTGTAAACGCAGTTGAAGGCCTGGCTTTGAGCAGCGCAGACAGCGTTATGGATAAACCAAGTATAGGTCGTAAACGTTCCATTCGTGAAACAAAGAGAAGTATTATGGAGAGAATTAGGAGCGGTTCATTAGTCCTGAAGAAAAAAGACATGTCGGAAGAGGAGACGAAAAGTGAAGCTTGGAAATCGTTTGCACTTGTAGTGGATCCTGTCGCGCAGGCTTCTGCTGGTTTCGTGCAATGTACCACATGTGATACCATACTTTCGGACCAATCAAGCACAACAGGTATGATTCGGCACTGCAAAAGTAACTGCGGAGCAGAAGTCCACCGGCCACTTGCAGTACCAAGTAGCATAAAGAACGTTGTTGTTGATAGTTTGGTCGATATGAGTGGAATAGATTTGCTACCGCTAAATACTTGCAGTAAGATTGGCTTCAAGAATTATTCGCAGGAGCTCATCAATGTTGGCGCCACTTACGGCAAAGTCAGTGTAGAAGATGTTCTTGCGCACCCTACCACTGTATCGCGGCATATTAAAGAAAAGGCAGAAAAAATACGGCTGACAGTGGTGCCAAAGATAATATGTGCCTTAAAGACCAAAATGTGCGCTTTAGACGCTGATCTGTGGTCTGATAACTACAAGAAGAGAAATGTTTTGACTTTGACGTCGCATTATGTGAATGATGAGTGGCAGCTAGAAACGCTTGTTTTGATAACAACCGAGTTTCCGGACGTACCCAAGACAGGAGAGAATGTACTGGTCCGTGACTGGCAGTACCCAAGGTCGATTGACAACGACAAGGGATCGTAGTGTACCAACGCGTAGTGTACCAACGTCTCTGTGCCGTTATTGCAGAGTATCCTGTTGCGCAAAGTACTTAGGCCACCAGTCGACCAACACACCTTTAATTAGGCACAGTTTCTTATTTTTAACTAGATGTTAAGACTGCAGAACGCTATCTAATTGCAGAAGATTCCAGTTGGAGAGGAGCCTCTGATGACGACAAGAACCTAGCCCGCGCCGCAATCACACTGGCAATGAACTAATCGGACACGAAATCAGCCTTAGTACAATTACTATTGCAACCACCTCAACCGCTGACCATGTAAACAGCCTGTCTGCCAAATAATGGGAACAACACCCTGCCTAGACACGACGCCGAAATCGTACCAAGCCACGACAGAACTGCGAATAATCACTTAACAATATTCACACGCCAATGATTACTGAAGTTAAGCAGTAGTGAATAAATGGGCTTATTTAATGAACCACTCTCGTTGTCTACGGTACTGATCTCGTCAGAGCAACAAATTACTTTAATTTCAGTACCTAATTATCTTTCGTGATGATAAATGCGACATCCAACTAGCACTTGTTATCTTTCGCAACGAGCTCTTCACAACGCAGTACGTACTCTCTGACATAAACTCGGAACTATTTTATTACTTGTACTAAAATACCAATCTGTCTACCGTCTTGAAAGGATTATTCTGTTTATGGACACTTCCATCACTATTGTTAGGAATTAAAACATTTAATTATTTATAATTTCATTCGTTCAAGAACCTTTTACCAAACACATTTAAAAAACACCATATTATACGTGATATCGACTCCACTGTATCAATATTTCTAAATTACACTCGTTTATACTTCCGAAAATTCTATAGATATATTCACACTAGATACAAATTAAATAATCTTGAAGGTTTCCTTTAACTCCAATAAAATTGTATTTATTTTCCTTCTAGGTATCTCAATACACGTTGGTTATCATCAGTGAACGAGTGCCAGCAAATATATTATCAGTCCCCACAATACGGAAACAAGTAATAAAAAAAAATCCTAAATGTCACCGCCACTTTTCAACTAACCTTAAGTTACAATTTAAAAGCAAATCTTGACCTCTTCAGGCGTTGACCACACGCGAACCGCTAAGTTCCCTAACATTTAAATCGGCCACTCGTCACCTTGATGAATCAAGTTTTGGTTTAGCTACGTGTAGCTCGTTAAATGGTTCCTTCCATTTACAATCGATTGTCTACTCAGTGATACGTGCACACCATCAGCGTATAGTGAAACAGTTCGTCGTTCTTTGAGCCAATTCGCTGTCTGCTGCAAGCTAGTGGTCTTGAAAATACAACTACCAACACGTGTTCGAGGCTTCCCTTTCTCGATACACACACGCATGATACCCAAACCACCTCACCAAAAACGACAAGCAACCCAATTACCTCTGGGCGACCACTCAACATACAATGCAGACGGGATATCGGTCACACCGATTCCACAAAACTCAGCACCTAACAAAGCAATCTCTCAATTAAATCAGGCTCACGCGGGACTCACCCCAGCAAATTTTACTAACGAAACTGTTCCCACAACTATAATCAACAAAATTCCGTGCACTCTCCCAAGACTTAGGTGTCAACTGAGTAGCCTCACAACACCACGCAGTGAAACGCTGTAAGATCAGACCTGATATACATCACACCTTAACCCAAAGCATTTACTGACGTCAGCTACAAACACTGAAGTGTGAAAATCCGTCACTGCGCAGGTCAGGACACTATCAGCTACGACGGTCATTGCAAGAACTGGAAAGAACTCATTAAATTCAGAAACCAGACGCTGCTGTGAATGTTGGGAAAATTATTTCCTGTCCACAAAAAAGGTGACTGGATCCAAAATGTGAGCTGAAGCCAGTGGCTTCGTGAATCACGCTCTACATGTGTGGACATATGTGTAGATTGTGGCAGGAAGGACGCTAGAGAACTAAGTATAAAGAAAGAATCTATGTAAATGTGTATCTCGTACCTTGTACGCTGTAAATCAGTTCATGTTACCGCTCAGTTGTACGCATATTATTGTGTTATATGTTATAATGATCAGTTATATTAAAGTTGAAGAAATCAGTTTAAATTTGATTTTGTTATTATTTTACGCGTGGCGTTTCTCCCGAGAAAAGTCGGCATCTGTATCGCGTTCCAGGGACAGACGCCGCCCATGCAGCAATTCCTTTGGTTCTTCTTCTCCCCATTTTCTTTACATTTGCCCACGTTTTGCTCGCATGTGATCTAATGGAAACATTTTAAACCTACGCTCTATTAATTTGTAACAATATTTAAAGTAATTCTACCGCGACATAACAGAAGATATAAAATGTGCGGCCTCTGTAACGGATTTATTCTAGCCTTACACTTTGTTTGTACGCCTATTATGAAGTAGTCTATGTTCTACTAGAAATTCCTTTACAGACGCTGTAATTCATGGAGTGTCATCTCACCATGAACTGTTCTGCTATGTAAATAGCTCACCAGTTCTCGGTCCACTTTTTTTTTTTTTTTTTTTGCGGGGGGGGGGGGGGGGGCTTGAGTGACATTTCTGCACCAATCCAGAACTAAGTATTTCGAGCTCCTCATTGAGCTTTGTTGCCTGGCCTCTTTAATTAAAGTACTAGCTATTAAAATTGCAGCACCAAGAAGCATTGAAAATAACAAAATGTTAGTTACTATGCATGTACATTGTACTAGGAAGAAAACATGATTAAATTTGCGGGTGATCTGGGGGTACACAGGAAGCGAAATTGTTTACATGGAGCTGTCAGCTCTGGCAGCAATAATCGCTCTAACCTGGCTGTCCATCGAGCCCAGCTGATCTTGGGTGAGAGACACATGGGCAAGAGACTGAACGCTGGTTCAGCTCTATTCCAAAATTCGTCGGTTGTAGCGGCTGGCGAGTGCTGGGGTGCCAGTCTGTCGGCAACCCATGAGCAGATGTCAGTGAGCGCGCCGTGCAGAGCAAAGGTCCAACGTTCTGTGTAGAGAGGTGGGTCAGGATATTGCGTTATTTTGTTAAAAGGTAACGTCACGAAACCTCTAAGATAAAGCACACGCACTGGACTTCTGTAATATTTCTGGCTTTACAGTGATCATATTCAGCTACAAGACGCTCTTCTTAGAGCAGCTGAGAATGCAGCGGTGGGAAAAGGAATTAATGTGGTGTGAGGTACCAGTGATAGATGGTTTATCCAGTATGTGTAACGTAAGAAAGAGCGCCTAAACTGCGGTCCTCCTCCACGATTGACTGCTTTGTTCGCAAATAGCGCGCCAAAATGATAAACTTCTGTCACTAATATTAGAGAATCTAAACGGTGAATTTACTTGTCTTTCATATAAAAGCATCCCTCAACACCAGCTATCGTTCCATTACTTCGAAAGTATTGATTACCAGCAGAATAATGAACAATTGCTAAAGGAAAAGGCAGACGAAGCACTTCGGAAATCATAAAATCGCGCCTAACTTGGATGGCGGGCGAAGTGGTTCGGCCGTAAAACCACAAGTGGATCGGCAGCCTCGGAGGACAGACATGTTGTCTGAACCGGTCGGTATTGTTAAGACCTTAATTAGAAGTATCTGGTTTTTTGGACAAGTCATTGAGAAGTAATTTGATAGTACTTACTCAAACAAGTAGTTAATTGTATTTATTCTCTGTGAAAGTGTTTAGATGGGAAATTATTTGTGATTCGTAAAGTGGACTATAATTGTGCAGTTTCGCGTATTCTGTTAACAAAAAAAGAAAAATAAACCGGGTGGCATTCTATGTAGACAAACCAATTCAAAATTTAATAATATTTAATTATCTTTACGATACCAGTTCCTCACTAACAGTTTATTACAGCTTGAAGATGACGGACCCATGAACTACGTGCTTTCTCTGCGCAGCAGAAAACAACTATAGAAGACTACAGGTTGGTGAACATTATTCAGAATTTATGTATTCCACTCAGGGCGGTGGAAGCAAGTAGGCACCGCTCGTGTACTACAGTCTTAGTAAAAATGAGATCAGTGGCACGTCATCTGTGGCAGCACAGAGGAAGTATAAAGGAGGATATTTTCGAGGAAAGAGGTTTATCATACTCACCTAAATCCATCGCGCTATCTATACTCGCTCTCTTCCACTTGCCGTACTTAGCCAGTTAGAAATTTAATGGCTGCTGTCCGAATTACAAGCTGCGCAAAACAGACGTGGTCGTGTTGTACATGCAGTGGTTCGTCGTATCATCGTGTCAGGGCCTGCTGAATGAAACGTGCAAAAATTCGTCTTCCTCAGAGCCTCCTCCTGCAGTTTTGTCCACCTTGATGCCGTACGCAGAGCCGAGACACCTGTGAACACAAGACGTGCTAACACTCCCATGTCTGGTGTCGTCCAGCTCAGCACAGCAGTGTGGCTGTCTCCACTGCTGCATCGAAGGAAGCTGCTGCTGTGGTGGCCATGTGGCAGCCCACGGTTCTGCACACACAGTCGTTCTGGGTGTATGGATCTCTGCCTTTTCTCCAAAAGTTTCCTGACTCAAGGCGTGTGACATGGCGGTGAAGTCCCACACGGCATTGTGAGCTATATACCTCCACTGCCCTTTCGGGCACTACTCGTGTGGGACTGCTGAGAACCGGCATGGCGTAAAGTGTGGCCCTCCTGTGCCCATCAGTTCCGTGCCTGCATCTGTTGCGTCACAACCACTACCAGAAACAGTATTGCAGAATGGTAAGCTGATAGGTCACGATTCTGCCACTGTGGAATTCTGAATCGTAATAGCTGACTTTTCTCCCTGTTACACGAGTTGTAACCCGATCCTCTCACCAACAAACAATATTAAAATGCGATTTCTGAATGAGAAATGCGATGCATGATTTTTTTTATTACATACAGAATAAATCAGTGCTACTAGGAAAGTGAGATCCGATCATGTGCGAAATGGAAACCACAGTAAAAATCCTATGATGCTTTGCATAGATGTGTTGGACAGTGTCTCTAGTATGCTCGTCGATCGTGTCACGTCACTCTTTTCAGTTCTGCATGCACAGTGAGCACATCAAGATGCATATAACAACAGTGTCTCCCGCCAAGTATAAGGGGCTGCCAAGTATGAGGGCCTGATGTGAAATTTCGCCTGATGTCATGCAGCCCACATAACACAACTGCCATATGTTTCCTTCTGCATGACAATATTCTCGGCCACACTCTGAAGGGGCAATGAATATGCTCCTGCAGCATTCTCCATGGGAAGAGTTTGATCACTCAAAACAGAGCCCATAATTGACTTTCCCTCAGTTTCATCTTTGCTCACATGAACGGCAAAGTTCTGGCACAGACAACGAGCTGTAGACCAGGGTAGAGAATTGGCAGAAAGCACAGGCGGTTTTCTTCTATGACGAGGATGTTGGAAAGTTGGTACAAAGCTACGACAAATGCCTAAATCACAGTAGCAACTATGTAGAGAAGTAGCTGGAAGTTGTAGCTAACTGTTGGAAATAAAACATTTTTTATTTTGGCTCTCTCTCTGAGTAGTATGGGACTTAACATCTGTGGTCATCAGTCCCCTAGAACTTAGAACTACTTAAACCTAACTAACCTAAGGACATCACACACATCCATGGCCGAGGCAGGATTCGAACCTGCGACCGTAGTGGTCGCGCGGTTCCAGACTGTAGCGCCTAGAACCGCTCGGCCACTCCGGTCATTTTTTATTTTCTCGGCGGTTTCCGTTTTGCGACCGTTCGGACCTTACTTTCCGAATAAACCTCGTACATTGTGTTACTCTCGTCTAATTTATGGATTCGCATTGAAATTATTTGCAGATACATTCCCATAATGAAATTCATGCCAGTTTGACGTTTTTGCATGTCACCTTCATTATGTTGGCATTTTAATGGCTAGATTGCGTTTTAAGGGGAGTGTAGATGAATTTTACCAAACTTGTTTTGGAATGCTTTCCTTAGAATACGTAGATTATCTAATAAGGTGATATTCAATCTCAACTGTGTACTACTCGCTATCAATACAAGAAAGTTATTAAAGATGTCTGCTATCAGAGACAGTCAAATGAAAACCTAACACCGCCACAATGGGACCCTGGAATGATTCCATTCAAAAGTAATCACCACACTCTTTAATACGTTTATCCCATTGGGAAACGATGCCATCAATTTCTATTCCGCAGTACGCCGTCCGCCGCTGACGGAACCACAACCGCGCTCATTCTTGCACTTCCTCGTCTCACTGGAACCCACATACACGCATCTCTTTCTTCAGGTCGCCAAAGGTGTGAAAATCACACAGCGGAAGATCGGGGCTTTACTGAGGTGTTTCCCAGCCAAATAGCTGGACCGAAGTCTTCTTCCGATTGGCAGTGTCAGGCGCCCGACCGACAGCATTCCGACAGCCAAAGGGCAAACGACAAAGCCAACAATGGTAACATCCCACATATGTTCGACCAAAGAAATCCGAGGTAAGGTAAAGATGACCTCCTTGTTGGTCTGCAGATCCTCCGCTCCTCGAGCTCTTCGAGCGGAGGACCACAATCAATGATGACATTTTGCAGAAACTGCGACGCGCCATAATATCAAAACGCTCCCGAATGCTGTCGGACGGATTTGTCTTGTTGCACGGTAACGCCCACTCTTACACTGCCAATCGGACGACGGCAATTTGGTTTGGAAACACTGTAACATCCTCCGTACAGCCCGGAGCTTTCTCCATGAGATTTTCAACTTTTTGGCGACCTAAAGAAAGAGATGCGTGGCCGTCCGTTTCAGTAGGGCGAGGAAGTGCAAGTGTGAGCGTACTACGGAACAGAAACTGATCGCATCGTTTCCCAATGGGATAAACGTCTTAAAGTGTGTGGTAATTACTTTTGAATGGAATCATTCCAGGGTCCCATTCTGCCGGGTGTTCGGTTTTCATATGACTGCCGGTTATACATTAAGGCTATCTTTGATCAGCTCATTATTTACTTTCAAAGAAATTTCCACATTGTCCTCGTCTATTCGTTCTGTCTCATTTCTTTCCATGTTCACTGCTTATATTTTCATTAAAATAGACACATTTTGATGACCTGAGGGCACTGCTCAGAATACTTCGATAAAGTATGAAATATTAATCAATCCTGTCACATCTGTATCCTCTCATGCTAAGTACTGGTGTTCTCGTAATACACTATACGGTGATTCAACTTGTCGTTCAGTGTTTAGGGCTATTTAATCTACACTACTGGCCATTAAAATTGCTACACCAAGAAGAAATGCAGATAGTAAACGGGTATTCATTGGACAAATATATTATACTAGAACTGACATGTGATTACATTTTCACGCAATTTGGTTGCATAGATCCTGAGAAATCAGTACCCAGAACAACCACTTCTGGTCGTAATAATGGCCTTGATACGCCTGGGCATTGAGTCAACAGAGCTTGGATGGTGTGTACAGGTACAGCTGCCCACGCAGCTGCAACACGATACCACAGTTCATCAAGAGTAGTGACTGGCGTATTGTGACGAGCCAGTTGCTCGGCCACCATTGATGAGACGTTTTCAATTAGTGAGAGATCTGGAGAATGTGCTGGCCCGGGCAGCAGTCGAACATTTTGTGTATCCAGAATGGCACGTGCTGGATCTGTAACATGCGGTCGGGCATTATCCTGCTGAAATGTAGGGTTTCGCAGGGATCGAATGAAGGGTAGAGCCACGGGTCGTAACATATATGAAATGTAACGTCCACTGTTCAAAGTGTCGTGAATGCGAACAAGAGGTGACCGTGATGTGTAACCAATGGCATCCCATACCATCACGCCGGGTGATAACGCCAGTATGGCGATGACGAATACACGCTTCCAATGTCCGTTCACCACGATGTCGCCAAACACGGATGCGGCCATCATGATGCTGTAAACATAAATTGGATTCATTCTGAAAAAATGACGTTTTGCCAATCGTGCACCCAGGTTCGTTGTTTAGCACACCATCACAGGCGCTCCTGTCTGTGATGCAGCGTCAAGGGCAACCGCAGCCATGGTCTCCGAACTGATAGTCCATGCTGCTGCAAACGTCGTCGAACTGTTCGTGCAGATGGTTGTTGTCTTGCAAACGTCGCCATCTGTTGACTCAGGGATCGAGACGTGGCTACATGATCCGTTACAGCCATGCGAATAAGATGCCTGTCATCTCGACTGCTAGTGATACGAGACCGCTGGGATCCAGCAGGGCGTTCCGTATTACCCTCCTGAACCCACCGATCAATGTCGCGATACGATAAACCGCAATCCCGATAGGCTACAATCCGACCTTTATCAATGTCGGAAACGTGATGGTACGCATTTCTCCTCCTTTCACGAGGCATCACAACAACGTTTCACCAGGCAACGCCGGTCAACTGCTGTTTGTGTATGAGAAATCGGTTGGAAACTTTCCTCATGTCAGCACGTTGTAGGTGTCGCCACCGGCGCCAACCTTGTGTGAATGCTCTGAAAGCTAATAATTTGCATATCACAGCATATTCTTCCTGTCGGCTAAATTTCGCTTCTGTAGCATGTCATCTTCATGGTGTAGCAATTTTAATGGCCAGTAGATTAAAATATACTAGGAGTGGATTACAAAATACGTTACGTTATTTATTAACACTATGTACGATGTGTACATCTTTCCATTCCGTATAGCAGTTAATGCGTGTGAAACGCGAGCTGAGCAATGGCTGACCGGCGACGGGGCTTTGACCAATGGTTTCGTTAAAGTGATTAAAAAATGTATTATTCTATATAAAACAACATTTTAGAGAACAAGTGAAAAAACTTTATTGTATACATTATGTAACGTTATTTTAAGATTTTACGTTGTGTTCAGGACAGTACCGTGTTATACCGTCGTACAGTACTGTGTACGTTATGCACTCTACTTCGGTACACAACGTATTTATATATTTCATTCACTTGAAACAAGACCTTAAGTCCTTTTTTTTGTATTCGATTTTTTCTCCAAAAACTCGTTCCATATAGTACACAAATTTACAAGTTCTATAGTATTATATGATTCTCTGCTTTCAGCAAATAGTATAAACGGCAGCCGCTTCATTCCAGGAAGGTCGAGCTGTTGCGCTTGTTGCATCAGCCTCTTCTTCCTCATCGGATTACATACCTGCTGGCTGAAGTTCTAGTTAAGCTCCTGTCTCACTTTCTGCTGTCAGTTCGTCTTTCTTAGTGTTCAGGTTCTTTATTGACAATGTCTATACACAAAAACTTCATCCCGCAGTGAATTTTTAATTTCATTTGGTGCAGCATCTAGCAGTTTAACACAGCATCATTTTCGAGTGGAACAGCGGAATCTGTTTCCTCTTCGCACGCTCTTGGATACAGTTTACGCCAAAACTTACGATGAGTAGTAGGCTTAACTTTATTCCACACCAAAGCAGATCAAAAATAGCATTTTTAATGTTCAATTGTTTTGAAAATGCATCACTGAACAGTCTGGATTCATAAGCTCTTGAAGAAAATATGCTCTGTAAAAAACATATGAAATTTTGAAATACTCCCTGATCCACTGGCTGAATCAGGGAGTTTATTTTTGCTGGAAGGTAATAAGTTGCGAATATATTTCTGAGATCAGTTCAGACGCTTGAGGGGTGGCTGTACGGTTATCTAGGAACAGTACAGCCCTGCTCTGTTGAGGCAAACCAAATTTTTAAACTGTCTACTACAGGAATGGAAAGTACGGTTCTTAAACAATTCTGAAGTCATTCAGTGATTGAAATGTGCTCCCTACGCTGCAGGATAATTTAAAATGCCTTTAATAGCTCTTGGCGCTTTGTACTTGCCAAAAACACGAGGAGTCAACATGTGGTCACCTGAAGCATTTGAACACAGCAAAACTGTTAGCCAATCCTTGCTTTTTTTTTTTTTTTTTAAAAAAAAAGGAAGCATTGGCGCACTTTTCATCCTTACCTACAAAACTGAACTAGGCAAACAACGCAAAACTAGGAACTTTTCATCGGCATTGTAAATCGGACTTGCAGTTACGTTACGGTGTGTTTCTTTGTATTGTTCCGCTGCATTTGGACCTGTCAGTAGTAGATTGCCACCTACATCAAGCTTCCGAATTCCATGACGAGTATTGAATCGGTAGAGCCAACCGAAAGAAGAAACACATTCACCTTTTGATAATCCCAATTTATCACCATAATCATAGGCCCAGTTACAAGATTTCCTTGAGACATTTTGGCAAGAATCATTTGTACAAAATTTCGTCCAACTGATTTAGTTTGGGTTTCTTCAAAGCTTTTCCTGATTCGATGTCTTTTACTGAAACTGTCTGTGAAGCAAACTTATGAAGCTGATCATTTTTTTAATATCATAGTATGTTGAAGAACCTATTTTATATTCTTCCATAACTATTTTTTATTCTCACGTTTCTCAGTCCGATTAATAATGTCAAGCTTCTGTTTTATCGTAAGCATAACACGTTTACATACGATTTCCACTTTGTTTTGAGAGGCACTTGATCGAGAAAACATTCCCCCGACAATAGGCAGGACTACGCAGTAGTGCGAGGTGTCCTGATGAACACTCACCAGTCGACGTGCAGGCAGGGAAATCAGGACGTGCTCAGTGTAAAGACACTACAGCTATCAAGATGTTAGCAGCAAATTTTCAGAGTGTTCGGAATAAAGATCCTGAATTTACTACCTTCCAGGAAGCGTGTGGCGCGCAAATTATTCTCGGGACCGAGACCTGGCTGAACCCTGAGATAGGAAGTTCTGAAATATTTAGTGAGGGTTGGAAGACAGATTAGACACCGTAGAAGGTGGTGTCTTCATTGCAGTTGACAAAAATATTGTGTCTACTGAGGTCGGAATAGAGTGTGATTGTGAAGTTATCTGGACACGTTTAACAGGGCTAGGAGAAATAAAGTTAATTGTTGGGTGTTATTACCGGCCACCAGGTTCCACCGTGACAGTTCTAGAATCATTCAAAGGGAGTTTACACTTTGTATCGCAGAAGTACCCGGATTACGCTATATTAGTCGGAGGCGACTTCAACCTACCTAGTATAGACTGGGATGTCTATGGATTCATTACAGGTGGTACAGACAAGCCGTCATGTGAATTACTTTTGAACACATTATCCGAAGACTGTCTTGAGCAGCTAAATCGACAGCCAACGCGTAATGGAAATATTTTAGATCTGGTAGCCACGAAGAGACCAGACCTCATCGACGGTGTCATTGTTGAGACAGGGATTAGTTATCACGATGTTGTCATTACGACTACGGTTACGAAAGTTAAAAAGTCGGTCAAGAAGGCTAGGAGAGTATTCTTACTAGAAAGAGCAGATAAGCAATTGTTAGCATCCCACTTAGTAAATGAATCGACTTCATTTACTTCCGGTACGATGGACGTGGAAGAATTATGGGCAAATTTTAAACACATTGTAAATCACGTATTGGAGAAGTATGTGCCGAAAAAGTGGGTTAAGGACGGAAAAGACCCGCCGTGGTTTAACAGCGCAATTCGGAGAATGCTCAGGAAGCAAAGGCAGTTTCACTCGCGGTACAAGAAAGATTGGGAGAATGAAGAGAGACGAAAGTTAGTGGAGATTCGTGCTGCTGTAAAAAGAGCGATGCGCGAAGCATACAACCACTACCACCGTCATACCTTAGCAAAAGATCTTGCTGAAAACGCAAGGAAATTCTGGTCTTACGTAAAATCGGTAAGCGGGTCGAAGGCTTCCATCCAGTCACTCACTGATCAGTCTGGCCCGGCAACGGAAGACAGCAAAACGAAAGCTGAAATTTTAAATTTAGCATTTGAGAAATCTTTCACCCAGGAGGATCGTACAAACGTACCGCCGTTTGAGTCTCGTACAGGTTCCCGTATGGAGGACATAGTGATAGACATCCCTGGGGTTGTGAAGCAGCTAAATGGGTTGAAAATAAATAAATCGCGAAATCCTGATGGGATTTCAATTAGGTTTTACAGAGAGTACTCTACTGCATTGGCTCCTTACTTAGTTGCATTTATCGCGAATCTCTTGCCCAACGTAAAGTCCCGAGCGACTGGGAAAAAGCGTAGGCGATGCCTGTATATAAGAAGGGTAGAAGGACGGATCCTCAAAATTACAGACCAATATCCTTAACATCGGTTTGTTGGTGTCCATGCATCAGCACGGCTTTAGAAAGCATCGCTCCTGCGAAATGGAACTCGCCCTTTTTTCACATGATATCTTGCGAACCATGGATGAAGGGTATCAGACGGATGCCATATTCCTTGACTTCTGGAAAGCGTTTGACTCGGTGCCCCACTACAGACTCCTAACTAAGGTACGAGCATATGGGATTCGTTCCCAAATATGGAAGTGGCTCGAAGACTTCATAAGTAATAGAACCCAGTACGTTGTCTTCGATGGTGAGTGTTCATCGGAGGTGAGGGTATCATCTGGAGTGTCCCAGGGAAGTGTGATAGGTCCGCTGTTGTTTTCTATCTACATAAATGATCTTTTGGATAGGGTGGATAGCAATGTGCGGCTGTTTGCTGGTGATGCTGTGGGAAGCGTGTGGGAAGGTGTCGTCGTTGAGTGACTGTAGGAGGATACTAGATGACTTGGACAGGATTTGTGATTGGTGTAAAGAATGGCAGCTAACTCTAAAGATAGATAAATGTAAATTAATTCAGATGAATAGGAAAAAGAATCCCGTAATTTTTGAATACTCCATTAGCGGTGTAGCGCTTGACACAGTCACGTCGATTAAATATTTGGGCGTAACATTGCAGAGCGATATGAAGTGGGACAAGCATGTAATGGCAGTTGTGGGGAAGGTGGATAGTCGTCTTTGGTTCATTGGTAGAATTTTGGGAAGATGTAGTTCATCTGTAAAGGAGACCGCTTATAAAACACTAATACGACCTATTCTTGAGTACTGCTCGAGCGTTTGGGATCCCTATCAGGTCGGATTGAGGGAGGACATAGAAGCAATTCAGAGGCGGGCTGCTAGATTTGTTGCTGGTAGGTTTGAGTGTTACGGAAATGCTTCAGGAACTCGGGTGGGAGTCTCTGGAGGAAAGAAGGCGTTCTTTTCGTGAATCGCTACTGAGGAAATTTAGAGAACCAGCATTTGAGGCTGACTGCAGTACAATTTTACTGCCGCCAACTTATATTTCGCGGAAAGACCACAAAGATAAGATAAGAGAGATTAGGGCTCGTACAGAGGCATATGGGCAGTCATTTTTCCCTCGTTCTGTTTGGGAGTGGGACAGGGAGAGAAGATGCTAGTTGTGGTACGAGGTACCCTCCGCCACGCACCGTATGGTGGAATGTGGAGTATGTATGTAGATGTAGACGTTCTGTAATTGCGATTCAGAACAGCACTAATGGTGATTACACTTCAGAACAACAGTTTTTAATCGCTACAGACGACTGGTGCACGACAGAAGGTGGTAGACAGGTGACGGAAACAACCTGCACGACCTACACCACTCGAAATTATTGACCATTACCCAGCTCGACCGAATTCGGCGGAACGCGACCAAAATGTTCAGTATATTTGACGTGTTGTTTCAGCAGTCAAATAATATTTGAAAATACTTAATACATCTATATGGTCTGTAGGCTGAAATTTCTATACACTCTGCCATCACTGTTACATATCGCTGTGTGATGTCACTTCATACGACGGCCCACATATTTTTCCATCATGTACTTCAACCTGTTCCAACAGGTGCCCTATTTGTGTGAGTGGTGTACAGAATGTGGATCTAAATCTATGATAGAATGTCTACTCATATGATCTTTACTCGCTATAGGATTCCATTTCCCCAGACGATGTAACTGGTACAACATACTTTTGCAGTTGCGAAAACTGCTCAGTGTCTTGGAATGATTATGGAAGATAGGCTAAGATGGGCTTCTCATATCCAACATACATTACCATATGTGAAGAATCCTGCAATCCCGTCAGAGCTACAGCGAGAGTGTGATGGGGCTGTGGCTGGCGGACAGCGATGTCTTTATGCCGATCACTACTAAGGGTGCACTTTGATTCCCGACACTTATGCCAAGGATCAGAATCAGACAGCACTATCCAAAGACTTGACACTATGCAGTACGAAGCTTTGCATATAGTTAGTGGCGTGCTCATGTATGTCAGACCTACAGCAGATTAGAAACCACCATAATAGTTGTACCAACCTCATAGTTGCAGCAATTGTCGACATTGTGTTAGGGATGCAGAGGAACTGTCGCAACTTCGTGATGGTATGGAGGAAAAGCCACTCTGGGATAAATATGACAGCCATGCTCAAAAAGCGGTTGACTTCTGACTGGCAAGAGAAATGATCGTGAACAACCAAAATCAAAGGCAGTCACTACCCATTAGTTCGTCGCACGATTTCAAGAGTACCACGGTATAATAAAGCGCAGACTTCAAGGAGCTTCACGACAAATATAGCGCGGCTAAAATTTAATCATCTGAACTTCAATAAACACCTCTATCGGCCCAACCCAAGCACCAGCTCTCCATGCGTTTGCGGAGCGGAAGAACATACAAATCATATATTTCTACAAGGTCCTCGGGACATGTATAACATAAACTTCTTTGCAAGTAACCTTCGGGCCGTTGGTTTTCAGTTCACAAGCAGCCTCCAGACCTTGTTAGCATCGGACGATGTTGCAACGTATCAGCCACTGTCGTCAACAGTGCCAACATGAAGCTACAGCTCCCCGCGCTGTTAATCTGATGCTGCTGGTACTTAGAGTGCCGGATGAAGACCAAAGCTCAATTATGTGACTGTATCCCCACGTGCTACACGGCAGAATATGGGACGCTCAGCCCCTAAATGTATGTCACTATGTAGCTCTCTGAATAGTGGTGTACCTACACATGTGGCTAGAATACACAACTCTGGCTCTTGTAAACTGTTGTGCTGTTTGTTCTCTCTAAATAGAAACTCCGCATAAAGACAATCTTTAGTTACGCGTAGCACGTAATTGTGAGTTTAGAATTAACAGAAAGCAAGCGTGATTTCATTGCTTCTTGTCTTTTTTTTTCAGAATCTACAATAAAAATTCAATAAAACGTGGCGTCGTTTATCGTTTCATGACTGCGTAGCAAATAAATGACCTATTTTGTAGGTTTTACTCGCTATACTAGCGAAGTTTAGTCTTTTACGCAGTGAAAACTTTGTAAATTCTTAGTGCTGCGTTCACACCCACACATCCAGACGTTTTCGGTAAATATTTGACCTCTCTGGATTCTTTTTCTAGACAGTAACAAATAGTACTGATACCAACTGTTATAAACAGCTTTATCTGAAGCTACATGTTTCGATTTTCCATTATCGTCAGGCGTCTTACTGTCAGTACAGTTGTTGTTCTATGCAACTTGACATTTCGCCGAAGTCCTCTTGCTAGCAAACAGTGCCATGTGTCCTGTTTGCCGTTTTTATTGGGAGCCTGCGTATTTCCGTCATCATGATATAGCACTTCACTTATTGTTGAAAGGCGCTAGGTTAAGAACGTTCAATTATGTAAGTAGTGCACGTGTAGTACAACGATTTTTTTCTCCATTACCTACACATTCATTGTGCCAGACAAGCATCGTCTGATATCCAATTTTGGTTTTCTGAGGCGAGGAACTTCTGCCCCATTCATATGTAGAAACAAAGCAATTTCCTAACCAATTTTTTTTTAAAGCAGCATCTTACTTCTGCTGGTCAACCGAACAGTGCAGCGGTAAGGTATATCTCTGTATCTCGAAGAAGCCCTTCGAACTGACGATGATTGACGCAGTGCCTTCTTACAAAGTTTATAGACTTCGCCGCAACGTCCGTTAAATGATGAAGTTCCACAGATTTAGCATACAATGCCTGCTGATGAATGAAATAGTGTATACCGCAGATGTTTTTCCAGAATCATTCTCCATTTTATTTTTTAAGCGAGAGACGAAACCTTGCTGAAGCCTGCCCTCTGTGGTACAGCATCTTTGGCCGCAGAATGAAGGTTTTCCCAAGGCAAGTTCATGACTACACGTTGTTTGTTGTTGTGGTCTTCAGTCCTGAGACTGGTTTGATGCAGCTCTCCGTGCTACTCTATCCTGTGCAAGCTTCTTCATCTCCCAGTACCTACTGCAGCCTACATCCTTCTGAATCTGCTTAGTGTATTCATCTCTTGGTCTCCCTCTACGATTTTTACCCTCCACGCTGCCCTCCAGTATTTGTGATCCCTTGATGCCTCAGAACAAGTCCTACCAACTGATCCCTTCTTGTAGTCAAGTTGTGTCACAAACTCCTCTTCTCCCCAATTCTATTCAATATCTCCTCATTAGTTATTTGATGTACCCATCTAATCTTCAGCATTCTTTTGTAGCACCACATTTCGAAAGCTTCTATTCTCTTCTTGTCTAAACTATTTATCGTCCATGTTTCACTTCCATACATGGCCACAATGCATACAAATACTTTCAGAAACGTCTTCCTGACACTTAAATCTATACTCGATGTAAACAAATTTCTCTTCTTCAGAAACGCTTTCCTTGCCACTGCCAGTCTACATTTTATATTCTCTCTACTTCGACCATCAACAGTTATTTTGCTCCCCAAATAGCAAAACTCCTGTACTACTTTAAGTGTCTCGTTTCCTAATCTAATTCCTTCAGCATCACCGGACTTAATTCGACTACATTCCATTATCCTCGTTTTGTTTTTGTTGATGTTCATCTAATACCCTCATTTCAAGACACTGTCCATTCCGTTCAACTGCTCTTCCAGGTCCTTTGCTGTCTCTGACAGAATTACAATGTCATCGGCGAACCTCAAAGTTTTTATTTCTTCTCCATGGATTTTAATACCTACTCCGAATTTTTCTTTTGTTTCCTTTACTGCTTGCTCAATATACAGATTGAATAGCATCGGGGAGAGGCTACAACCCTGTCTCACTTCCTTCCCAACCACTGCTTCCCTTTGATGTCCCTCGACTCTTATAACTGCCAACTGGTTTCTGTACAAATTGTAATTAGCCTTTCGCTCCCTGTATTTTCCCCCTGCCACCTTCAGAATTTGAAAGAGAGTATTCCACTCAACATTGTCAAAAGGTTTCTCTAAGTCTACAAATGCTAGAAACGTAGGTTTGCCTTTCCTTAATCTTTCTTCTAAGATAAGTCGTAAGGTCAGTATTGCCTCACGTGTTCCAACATTTCTACGGAATCCAAACTGACATGAGTAGATAAGACTTCAAAAATATATTTTTTTTTCATGACTACATACGACTTCAAAAATATCGACCCGTGTTGTCATATAATTCCGTAGTACCATTTGTAGAAGATCCTCGTAACTTCCAGTTGCATGTCCGAATTACGTATATAATTAGCACTTTGAGCTCAAACAGATATATCTGTGCTCTAATAGTGCCAGAAAAAAACTGTGAAACTCTGGCCTTTATTCCTGAGTCGTACCTCGAAATTAACTGCTGTGTCGAGGATTCGATGGCACTTCGTTTGATTTGACAGACAAACGCTTTCAGAAGTTGTTAATTCGCTTGGAGCTATGCATTCTGCTACTTCTAGACATGATTTAACAGCAGGTCTCAAAATGAACAGTTTGCTGTTCAGTGCTACGATGTGAGCTACTTGTTAAACAGCATCCAACTGAAATGAATTACAGTAGGACAAGAAGTTTTTACGGTTCTAAAAAGTCACCAGTTACAACATTTTTTAACTTACATCTTTCTGTACGTTTCCCTTCAAATTTCTTTCCAACCACTCCCTTCTATTCGATCGAAATCTACTGCGTGAAGGTGTTTGTAACGATGCTGTAAATTATATTTCTTTGTGGAAGCAAGCGCTTTGTAATACAGCTGGCAGACTGCGGACGCCCGTCTCTGTCACGTCACTGAAGAGATGTTTCTTATAATGGATCAGGCGGTGGCCTTCCGCCACTTGACATTTTTGCTTCCCATCACATCCACAAGAAGTAATCAGTCGGAGGCGCAACTGTTTACTCGTGCCCGCGCAGTACTGGCTTGCGTGACGTCACCTCCGTACTCTATGTAACAGAGCTGGGGCACCTGCTTCTTTTTTTTTTCTTTTTTTTTACCTTGTCAGTTTATTGGCTCTCGGAACGTGCACATACAGAAAATGTTATCGTACAATTCGTTTTGATACTTCACGGTAGACATTATTTAAGTCTTACCCTAGTACAATGTAACATAGGATTAACAAATGACTGATTCCACATGTAATGAGATTTACAACAAGAGTACGCGGAACCATGGAAATACGACAAAAATGGAACACGAGATACATACTGGTAGTATACTATAAAAATCCTACTGGTAACAGAATGAGAGATGATAAATCGCCTTTGGTAAACATTTGATTTGGGATATTCCCAATCCAGTCCACATGAATGACTACATAGAGGGTCGGATACAGAATTTTTTCTGGGAGGGAAGAGGGGAGGAGGGGGGGGAGGGGCAAGGATCAGATGGATGAACACGTTCTAACAGGCTTTGTGAGATATGATGCAAAAAAAGTTTCCTCTTGTGTTTGCTACACAAAATATCAAAATGGTTCAAATGGCTCTGAGCACTTTGGGACTTAACATCTGAGGTCATGTCCCCTAGAACTTAGAACTACTTAAACCTAACTAACCTAGGGACATCACACACATCCATGCCCGAGGCAGGATTCGAACGTGCGACCGTAGCAGCAGCGCAGTTCCGGACTGAAGCGCCTAGAACCGCTCGGCCACAGCTGCCGGCCAGAAAATATCCAACACTTCCTCAGCTTCATCGTTGATGCAGTATCTTGATGGATACGCATCAGTGCCACTCTGTTTAAACGATCTCCTATCATCCTGCTGCGAAGACACAGTATGTCTTCACACACCGTAAGGTTGAGACAGATCTCTCCGCAGTACTGGCTGTTACAGGAAATGTGCACAACAACAGACACAAGCTCTAGCATTTGGCAGTGCCTTTGCTCCAATGTAGGCCGCTACTGGAGACTTTGTCAATTTTCTTTTATTTGTTGCCACATTTGTAGCTCTCCGTTCAAATCTATAAAACATGGGAGATCTTCTTTGTGTGCTACAGCACTTTGCGAAACATGCCCTATACCTTTATCACTAAACTTCTGCGACAGCAATTTTTGTAGATGTCGGGTTGTTTGTAGTCGAGTTGCAGGGAATCTTATATTCCATTTAATTAAAGATCGAGAAAAGACATGAATACCTACAGACAGTAATGCTCTTCTACAGACTGTGTCTGAAAATGGGGTCTGCTGGTCTGTCCAGGGCATAGCTGTACATTGCTACGTAAACAGAGCGCCACCTGCAATCATTTCGGAAAGTTCTTAATCTATAAATACGAGCGTCTACTTGTCCATATATTCGATGAACTTATACCCGTGGCTCTGTTCGCGAGTCAGTAGTAATGCTGCGACGAATATCGGAGAATCAAAACGCGATGTACGCCGCCCCCTCCGTTGCTACATAGCACGAAGTTATGTGCTCCAAGTATATCGTCTTTCCGTGTCTACCACAGCTCCGAAACTAATGCATAGATTTCAGTATAGTTTTTTTTTATTTGCAAGCACGTTTAGTCAGAATTAAATTGAAAGTTTGATCAACCGTTTAAAGGTAATCTGCTATATAAAGTGAAGACTTTGCTGGCAGTAACAGGCTGTTACATAATTTGATGTCATATACAGATCTTAAAAACATTTACAAAAAGCTCGAGAGAACATATGTTTATCTTCTATGATTCATCCACCATCACCATTTTTGCCTCTCGGATTCGCTGCGCCAAGCGCAATGAAAAGACAGAAATGGTGATTATGGGTGAACCGTAAAACACAGACATATGATCTAGTGGACTGTTGTGTAGTACTTTCCGTTTTGACGTATCTCTTAGCGGCTGCGCAACGTGTTGCAAAAGTGTGCCTTGCTAACAAATCTTTTGCTGCTTTGATTCACTATTATCGACCGTTATCACTTCTGCCGTTCGATTCCCGGCTGGGTCGGAGATTTTCTCCGCTCAGGGACTGGGTGTTATGATGTCCTTATCATCATCATCTCATCCTCATCGACACGCATGTCGCCGAAGTGGCGTAGACTCGAAAGAGTTGCCCCAGGCGAACGGTCTACCCGGCGGGAGGCCCTAGCCACACGGCATTTCCATTTTTACCTCTGCCTACTGATTTAATTTTTTAAGTAGCCTATGATCTTCCTCAGGATTCAAGCTATCTCCGTACCAAAGTTCATCAAATTCTATTCAGTGGTGAAAAGGCGACAAAGTTGCTTTCACATTTATAATTTTTGTGTGTGACGTGCCATTGGAAACCTTATAATTGTAGCTAACTGCTGGATAAACTATAAGTATGACTTCCTTTGAATAAACTGTGGAGCAGCAAATTTACGATGGTTTAGTAACAATGTAAAATTTCCCCTCCGCCTCCCCCCCTCCCTAATGTTCAAGGGTTAAAGGATAGTTACACTACAGTTATTTGAATTTGTTTCAGTGATATCAAACTGCAAAGACAGAAACATTCCCCAGGAATAGAGGTGGGATGGATCTATTCTTTGCAACGAAGAGGGTAAAAACCTGGCCAAGTGCGAGGTTGCCTCGCGCACTGCGATACCCGTGAAAACTTAATTATGTATATATTTACACAGGACCATCCGTCCTGAAAATTAAGAGTTCCAACGACTTTCGCCGTATAGTTACTGGCAAGATAACGGTCCCGCGAATTCCAAGAAAGTATTAAAATCTCTACAATAGTTTCTCAGAGTTGCCCTGACATGCAAAAAGAAGAGAGCAGTTTATATTGTAAATATAGAAGATTTAATAAAATATTTTTTATTTACTTAGTAAATCGTGAGTACAACTTACATTTTATATTTGCATGTATTCTTTTGAAGGATGTTGACTGTAATGTGTGTTGTAATGACAAAAATATATTTTTTATGGGAGGTAGTTATAGTTCAACAATCTTCGTATTTTTTTTTTACTTTAGTTGTACTGTTAAACTTTGAATCTTGCCAGATTTCATAATTCTAAGTCAACTGGAAGTCCCCTATACGTTTTGACGAGTGTATTTGCGTGTATCAAGAACTATGACATAAATGGACGAATCTTTTGATTGCATTGACTTAGAAGCTTACATGTTTAACACAGCCAAGGGACCATAGACCCGAGTAAGTCACATTAATTTGAATTTGATACACGAACTTGTTAACTAGAAGAGACGGACAGACAGACAGAAGTATAATAAATTGATAAAAAATAGTTTTTCGTACTATATAATCACAAATTTGAACTTGATGCGCCTTCCTTCTGCAGAGAAAAAGGGATTTTAACAGACGGACAGATAGACAGACGGATAAAAATGATAAAAAGTGTTCTTTTCATGTGATATAATTACAAATTAAAAATTGTCGGGTTTTTTGCTTTTCTTGTAGTGTGAGACTATGAGTCTTCACGAATTTCATAATTCTAGGGTAGCGGAAAGTACCCTAAACATTTTTTTGAGGGTTGAATTTTTGAATATGAGAATATGTGCAATAATTAGCCGTATCATTTGATTGCGTTGACTTTGAAATTCTTACACGAAGAAAGAATCATACGCCATAGTACGTGACGTAAATTTGAATTTTATACGTCAGCCTGATCAAGAGAACAGCCGGATGAAAAAAGACAAAAACGTACTTTTTCGTCTTATTTAATTAGAAATTAACAGCTTTCGGATTTTTTCTTTTAATTGTATTGTGAAACCTTCCTTCTTAGCGAATTTCATGATTTTAGGTCAACGGGAAGCATCAAATTGGTGTTGATGAATGGATTTTCGAGTATCAGACTATGTGACATAAATGGCCGTATCTTTTGATGTAATTGAGTCAGTAGCTCAAAACTTTTATACTGCCTATGGACCACAGACCTCAATATGTGACACAAATCTGAAATTGATTCGTCAACCCCTTCCTGAGAAAAAAAAACTTCTAAACATCACGATAGACAGAAAAACAGTGAGACAGACAACAAAGCGATACATACGGGTACCGTTTTTGCAGACTGAGGCAAGGAATTGTAAAAACAAAGAAAGATCATTGGTTCAGGACCTCACAATGAACAGTGTGCTGCAAACCTCTGCAGCAAATAAGGTATCATTTGCTACAAGTGTCCTTGTCTCTCAAAAAAATCTGTAAACAATAAAAACATCGATGAATCTTTTGTTAGTTGTCCAGAAGTTACTCATTAAATTGTTCTGATCGCACATCCACACAGCCACGTCGTTCGTTAATGACTGTATGGCATTCAGTTTTTCATTCTGACTAACTCCATGTATATTACGTTAGAGCGATTTCACAAACAGCCGCGTACCAGGCGGGATTTGTGCACTGCACTCCAAATCGCGGGTGGTACGCGGCTGTTCCTCGTGTCGTCACGGCCGGGCGGGTCCGTTCACTTGTACAAGACTAGTGTTCGCCTTAGCCTTGTGGGCCAGACAACCGAGCAATCCAGCTGTCAACAGGTGGCGCGCCTCTGGCAGCTGGGCACTATACTGTGTTCATCATTAGAATAAACCAGATGTAAACATTGCACCATGAATCTTCTGCGTTTGCTCGAATCTCATTGGATTTCGTTTCACGTGGAGCGGAAGCCAAGCTGTGTCCAGTACCGTCTAGCACGATCATAAGGATACGTTTTATGCTGTGTTACACGCACGTGGATTAAGCGATAATGCACGACAACAGCCGGCCGCTGTGGCCGAGCGGTGCTAGGCGCTTCAGTCCGGAGCCGCGCTGCTACTACGCTCGCAGGTTCGAATCCTGCCTCGGGCAACAATGAGTGTGATGTCCTTAGCTTAGTTAGGTTTAAGTAGTTCTAAGTTCTAGGGGACTGATGATCTCAGCCGGCCGCTGTGGCCGATCGGCTCTAGGCGTTTCAGTCTGGAACCGCGCGACTGCTACGGTCGCAGGTTCGAATCCTGCCTCGGGCATGGATGTGTGTGATGTCCTTAGGTTAGTTAGGTTTAAGTAGTTCTAAGTTCTAGGGGACTGATGACCTCCGATGTTAATTCCCATAGTGCTCAGAGCCATTTGAACCATTTTTTGATGACCTCACATGTTAAGTCCCATAGTGCTCAGAGCCATTTGAGCCATTTTTTTTCGAGACAACAGTTTTAGCGACGCATTCAACTTGGACAGCACCGGCCATCCAGCAGATCCAACTAACCTGCAATTCTGTGGTCAGTCACGGTTGAGACGTAAAAAGAGACGAGCAGAGAAAATAATACTTGTATAAGATGCATGTTTCACCACAGCTGCTTTCATTTTAAACCCGAATATCAACCGGTTTCACTCATGGATCATCTTCACGGATATGGGCTAAAATGGTTTAAGGCACCACATCGCATTTCTCATTACTTAAGTAATGTGTAGAGTATGTCATGAATATCAATATACGACACAGGACTTTTAGAAGCAAAGTTATTAAGTGTATACAGTGCAGTACTGAAGAGAAGACCCGGAGTGTACTTATTACGGTAGTACATTGTACAAAATTATATTTGACAAAACTCCAGTACTACCGCGTCCTTCTTAGTAGACTGGATGGAAACAATATAATGCTCTCGTTCTCACCTGACATAATATTCTAGTTAGAAACAAGAGTGATGAAAATCCCTAATTTAAACACCGGATAATTTTGCTGAGCGTGCTACAGCGCGTGTGATGCGAAAGCGTACTGCAGGGATTTCACAGTACTGTTGAATACTGAAGCTACCGAACGTATTAATTACAGCCAGTCACCAAGTAATCTCTTAGTTTCTTCCTTATCTGAATCCTTGAGATACGTTTCAGTTCTGGAACGGGCATATGTGACGTTGATAAAGAGTCGATCAACAACAGGATCCAGGAAATCAGTTAGGTGCCGCATTTTCTCCTCTTCTTTTATGACGAGCCGTATTGTATGCCGCCAGCGTTCGGCAGTAACGTGTGAAAAAGTTGCGTGCGTTAGTTCCAGCACGTCTGGCAGCTTAGCAGTCTTGTTGCTTCTGTGCTCAAACCCTGTAACTTGGCTCCAGGTCAGTTCTGTTCATATTGTAGTGGTATAGTGGCAAGTACAAAATACAGCATTTGTGTGGTGTGCTCGATGTTGTGAAAATGATTGTTTTCCGTGTTTCTACAGCACTTATCTACATCTGTGGTATAAAACAATGGACATAGTCCAAATAAAGAGTATTTGGTTTCCTTTTTTCTCCGAAAAATTAAATTGTTATGTTTTCTTAATTTAAGCAACCTTTATTAACAATATTTCGTAAAATATTGACAATTGAGAATTTATGTTCGAAATGAAAATAGGAATTTCGCGTGCAATTTTTAACTAGGAACAAGGATACGTGCATTATTCACAAAAAATTTTGGAATTACAAGATGTAGGGATTTAAAACTGATCGAAAAAAAGTTATGATGACAGTGAACCTTGAACCAGGGATCCATGAACTGCAGCATTTTATCTTTCCACTCCACTACCGATTCTGCTCTACGTTCGGTTACATTTTAACCTCAATTATATCACATATAGTCCCTCCAGAAACGTCAGAGCCAATTTTTTCCCGCAAATTTATGAAAAACGTTGAAATGAAATGTCGTGTGGCTAGGGCCTCCCGTCGGGTAGACCGTTCGCCTGGTGCAGGTCTTTCGATTTGACGCCACTTCGGCGACCTGCGCGTCGATGGGGATGAAATGATGATGATGATTAGGACAACACAACACCCAGTCCCTGAGCGGAGAAAATCTCCGACCCAGCCGGGAATCGAACCCGGGTCCTTTGGATTGACAGTCTGTCACGCTGACCACTCAGCTACCGGGACGGACACGAAAAACGTTAATAACTACCTATATCTCGGCACTTGTAACCGTGTTCTACACGCGTGTTTCACGACGGAGCGGGAAGCAGCCTCAGCTATTTTCATACTGCGTTTTAACAGCGCGGCAATCAGAACACAACAGTACAGAGACTGAGACTGTACAACGATTTTTGAAATAAAATCTACATAGCTGGAGCGTGTTTAAGAACAACGTCGATCGCTGTTAATATATTAGAATATCTTAAAGTTTCATTTAACGTAACTTAGTAATAAGGTACCTAAAAGATAAGTAGGACCTACTGCCAAGAACCTCATAACAACACCAGTGTACGTGTGCTACGACTTCCGAACTATCATCGCGTTTCTTTTTGTTTACATCACGTTTATTCTTATGATGAACAGAGTATGGATGGTCTCTCGGACTATTTGCTACAAGAGAAATGGGGACCGATCACCTCAGCAGTTTGGTCCCTTAGGAACTCACACACACACACACACACACATTTCTAGAAGAGAAAGCTTCGCTTTCTACTGTCCGTGACAGGGCGAGGTAGCGTGGCCTGTTGTAGCAACAGAGAACACGTCGGTAAGTCTTAGTGCGTCAGCCACGCATCCTTGGCGGTCGTCCTTCCCTTGGCTGGCGTCTCAACGTCCCTCGCGAGCGGCGCCGAGGTGGGTAGCGGTGACCGCGACTGCCTTGCCACCCCTTGGAGATAAAAGTGGCTACTATAATTGGCTACTCGGTTCCTGCATCTTACGGTCCCATGGATTGGCGCCAGTTGCTCCAAAATTTCACTCCACATGTGATTTTCGAGAGGTTGGAACGTGAGCAGCAGGAAGGAATTTTTCGAGCAGTCGGAGACGCATTGTCAAGGGACACGTTCGGTGATTGACAGCGTCGATAGTTGACGGCAATTATTTACTGTTCGCTGCACTCTGCTGCCTTGGAGCAAAGGGTAAGTTCTCGCAATCCGTGCTAGTGGGATCCGTAATCTGGGCAGCTCGTTTGTCATATGTATCGGTTGCGCAACCTTAGTTTCCGACTTAACTTCATTTTGAATTCTGATTCTTTAATCTCCCGTCAACGAGGTGCACAGATGAGGATATCTCGGTGCGATAGCCTCCGTGCAGTCTTCCTTCCGTAGTGTTTCTCCAGCAGTGTTAGTCTCGCCCGTGTTGTTAACCTAATTCGAGGTTCATTTGATGATATTTCATTCCTAACATACGTTTAACATTTGCTTCAGTCAATAGGAAGTACGTTTCTGTGAAAGACAGATTACTTCTGATTAACTTCTGTTTTACATAAAAATAAAAATTAATTTCTGTTGAAGACAAATAACTTTTGACTCACCTCGTTCCAATTTCATGAAAAAAAAACCTGTTAAAAGCAGACTTTAGTTCCATTCTAACATGCTTAACTTGTCCTATAACTTTTCTGAGTAGTATAAAGGTAACCTGGTGCACTGTCAAGTTGTGCTTTGCTGTGTCGGCGTTGTTCTTTGCGTACGGGGTCCAGAATAGACAGGAGTACACTGTTATTTTATTAGCTGCAGTTGGAGCAGTTTGAGGACATATGCTCCACCATGCATTTAAGACGACCTCCTTTCAAATCAACTTAAAGGTTCATTCGTTTTCATTTTTAAACCTCTTTTATTTTGCTGCAATTGTTTTACTTTAACCACTGACTTGCTTTCGTGAGTTTAACGTCCAAGACATTTCAATACAGAACGTTTCTCTGAGTCCTCCTAGAAAACTGTAGTCCTCATAAGAATCACCAAAAGTACTGCTATAAGTGTCAGTCTTTTTCCCTTAAAGTGTCTGTCTAGGACAATTCCTCCAAAGGTGAAAATGTAGTTGATCGTGGATTCCAAGACAAACTTAAAAGACTACATTTGACATAATTCTCCACGGGCTTACGTAAGCAGGAAACATGCAGTCCTTTTCATTGTTCAAAAGGAGGATCAACAATGCATGCATTCAACCAAGATAGGAAGTAACTACAGTCCGATTAAAATTACTTGATAGTTGATACTTCACCTATCAGAGCGCTCAACGTTACGCCGAACTGCAGCAACAATTGGTCAGTTCACTTCCAATTCCTTGTCCGGTTTTCTTGATTGATGTGTTTGACTCACAAACCTGGATGTGCCTCTTTTCATTTCGTATTTGCCCTCACCTAAAACCCACACCAAAGCACCACACTGACACACACACACCCACGCACACGCACACACACACACACACACACACACACACACACACACACAACGTTGCTAATGAAATACACAGGTTTCATACACTGCACTAACCAAGCGCTACTGGATATTTCCCAACTAGACGCGATTCAGCCTCACATATAGAATTATTATAATCACAGAGATAGGATTACATTAGATAAGCTTCGCACTACATTTCATGAAGCCGAAATTTTGAAGGGTGCAATTCGTCGATTCGAATGGGTCACGACAGTCATAAACTTGACAACACAGTATACTTGCGTGGCACAATGGTTAGCAAACATATCTAATGCGCAGAATGTCGTCTGTATGAATCTGGTCAAATGCAGAGAAGTTATTTTTATTTCTAAATCTAATCAAAAGACTATTACTTTTATTGAGTTAATTGGTTTAAATGTTTTTTTTTTGTTATTTCTAGTGCTTTCCTGTGTGTTTTCATCATCGTATTCACTTATTTATTTGTTCTTGTATTTCTTCCTATCGTTCTTTTTCGTTTGGAATCTGCCTGTGTCGCCTATAATTTGCAGTTTTGTGCCAACCAGGATTGCTCATTGATTGGTAACGTGACAGCTCTTGTAGCCAGCGTGAGGACAGTTTCAGTAACCAATGATAACGAGAAATTACAGTTTCCTTGTAGCGCTCAAACTGAATTTTTTTCTGCCTTTAGTTTGCTCGTGGAGTTTAGCTTCAGTCGCCGTGAAGAAAGCGATCGTGATATTTGTTCTGGCGCAGATTGTTGACCGCCTTTTCCTCGAGTGCATTCTACATCACGAGGTTGTGGTGTGGTTGGGACATGAGTTTAACTTGAGGGCTGTAAAGCGCGTCGTCTGCCGCAGTTAGCCACTGGTCACTTAAGATCGGCTGTCGGCAGAGCACCTGCCATGACTTCACACCTCGCGACGGCCGCTTCCGAGACTGCTCCGCCTTACACATTAACAGCATTTGTGAAGTGACCTGCCGTGCTTGTGTATTTCACCTGTGCGTGAGCGGTAGTCGGAAACACGCGTGCCAACGCTGTACCAGCAAGTGACTGACGTCAGCTGTCAACTGTAGTCACTCAGATTCAATTACAATAGCACACAGGCAGTTCGTTGAGTGGTCGGTACTATATGTTGTTATTATGTTAACCGGGGACCTGGAAACGACGGAGAGGCCCCGTCCGCGCCGCAGCCGCAGTGGTCCGCAACCCCACGACGACTACCGCAGTCCACTTCACCCTTCTGCCGCCCCACACCGAACCCAGGGTTATTGTGCGGTTCGGTCCCCGGTGGACCCCACAGGGAACGTCTCACTCACACCAGACGAGTGTAACCCCTATGTTTGCGTGGTAGAGTAATGGTGGTGTACGCGTACGTGGAGAACTTGTTTGCGTAGCAATCGCCGACATAGTGTAGCTGAGGCGGGATAAGGGGAACCACCCCGCATGTGCCGATGCAGATGGAAAACCGCCTGAAAACCATCCACAGACTGGCCGGCTCACCGGACCTCGACACAAATCCGCCGTGAGGATTTGTGCCGGGGACCAGGCGCTCCTCCCCGCACGGAAAGCCGTGCGTTACATCGCACGACCAACCGGGCGGTCGGTCGGTACTATACCTTGTGTAACTGAAAACTGCTGATACATATTTCCTCAAGAGGATCTTTTCAGATCACTGAGCAAAGAAAACTAGAAAGTAATTCGGATTAATGTAACTTAAAGCGATGACCTTTGACTGATGCAATTGTATATTATTTATACCGCCGTTGCTGATAAGCTTCACAAACCAACGCAAAAACTTAATAAAGTTAGATTGAAAATGGTTCTGGAAGTGAGTTATAACGCCATTACATTAAGGTGCTATTATAACACTTGAAAAATAATACTATATAAGTACGGAATAACAGAACCAGTTGCCAACTTTTAGTGCCTAGATTAGCTAAAAATAGCTTTTTGTTTTTGTTGTTACGGTATAGATAACTTCTTCTCAAGATACTGCGCCTTTCTCCTTTTCCGTCTCTGAAAATTACAGCGTCAACGATAAACTGCAAAGTTTTAATTTCTTCTCCCTGAAAGGTATTTCTCTTTGAAAACTTCTCCTTGTTTTCCATTACAGCCTCATTCACAGATAACACTGGGGACGGGTTACAAACCTGTCTCTCTCCCTTCTCCCTGTCATCCTCCCACTCACAACTGCAATCTGCTTTCTGTATAAGTTGCAGATAACCTTTTGCTCCCTCTCTTTTTATCCCTGCTACCTAAAGAAATTCGGTGTATTTCAGTAAACGTTGCCAAAAGCTTACATGGACTCCACAAATACTATAGATTTGTCGTTCTTCAGTCTGTCTTCTAAGATAAGTCGTATGCCACATTATTGCCTTACTGCGGCTTCCTTCAGTTATTGACCACCCAAACCGTTTTCTTCCCAGTATGGATTCTACCAGCACTTTCGTTTGCCCGTAAATAATTGTATTTTTGTTCTGTTGTCCCTAATAACCGTTGGCATTGCAATATCTTGGCTCCTGGGCCTGAGGTAGCGTTCCAGCTGACTGGTTCAACGAACTGTCTATGGTTTGAACGATAAATTATGAAACACGTTCCACCTGCGATAAAGATGCATTTACTCTTTGCACTACATTTGCTCCTCGGAGAGCTAAATCTTTAGCTAAACGCAAAGATAGAGGACACACACTGTTACGGTATGCGATCGAGAATAGACGTCTACAAATGTTGAACCGAACTGGAACTCATTCTTGTCCGCCGTTAAAGACAATTTTACTTTACTTTGTCAATGTGCCTGATGTGTTAAAAGTACTAAAGAGAGCAGACTGTAATTTTCCTCAAGGATATAACAATGTGTTGAAAAGCTATCTAAAGAAGTTTCATTTTATAAACGGTGCATTTCCAATAGTGAATAAATGTGTAAGGGTTCTGTAGGATCTTTGTTCGAGGTGTTTCCTGATGAAATTGGATCACGGCCTTAGGATACATCGGGAGGCGTTTTTACCGATGACTGAAGTAATCTGCTGTCCGGCTACTCATCGTCAATCAAATGATAACTGAACTGCACTGGAGCAGATTCCCAAGCTCCTATACAAAGTCCTAAATATTATCGGCAGTTTACGGGCGACCGGCGGAGACCTGCAGCTGCTTGTATACAGTGAGATCGTCGATCACCATTACAATTCTCACAGGAACTGTAGAATTTTAGACGACGTGCAGTAAGGACTCTAATTAAGAGCACCCACGACAGTGAAGATAATCTGTATATTCTCTGAACTGATAGCAGTGAACGATTTTAACTCAGCTGAATTTTTATAAGAACCCTCCCTGTCACGAAAGAATTTTGTTCAAAGGAACTCACACATTAGTTAACTTCGTAATTAGTTACTTCAGTTGGCTATTTCCAGCAGATGTAGGAGCCGTAAAGCAAGTAAGGGCAGTTAATTATTTATCTAATTCCGCGGCCACATTTGCATAACAATTAAATGGTTCAAATGGCTCTGAGCACTATGGGACTTAACTTCTGAGGTCATCAGTCCCCTAGAACTTAGAACTTCTTAAACCTAACTAACCTAAGGACGTCACACACATCCATGCCCGAGGCAGGATTCGAACCTACGACCGTAGCGGTCGCGCGGTTCCAGACTGTAGCGCCTAGAACCGCTCGGCCACCCCGGCCGGCCATAACAATTAATACCACGGTATTTTGCGCACACTAAATGCTTCCTGCTCTCCTAAGGTGTTGGGCGCTAGACTTGTTTCAGTGAATATAACACGTCTACTTTATCGCCCCTGTCTTTTCGCGTTTCTCTACGGGGTCGGCATTGCTACATGGAGTTTGGCAAGTGTTACTCACTGTTGGTGAGCTGACGCCCTTCCTAATGCAAGTAACCCTCCCTTCGCCTGGGGCGGAATTTGTGTACCCCACCTATCTGCATCTGAAGTAAATCTCACGTTCAAACGACTGAACGTTATCGCATAGTACGTAATTAAGGCAGGACGTGGCTACCTGACCGGTGCTCACCCACTTGAATGTGGGAAACCGCTCAAAGATTACATCCAGGTTGGCTGACAGGCTATCTCTCATCGGTAATCCACGAGGCGGCTTCGATCAGCGACAGATTCCCCGAATCTGGGAGAAATAGTCTGAAATACTCTATTAAGGAGATGGAAGCTCTTTTATATATTTCTTGTTGTTTAATTTGACGGAGAAGATTTTGGAGGAATTTTAAACTTGTGTTTGCAGTTCCTTTGTTATGAGAGAATTTTGTAATTGCTGGAGTCTTCTTATGCTGTGCAGTCTCTTCGTCAATAATCAGTGTTTTATTTCTCTAAAACAATTTTCTTTAAAGTGAAATCCACCTCCATGAATCATTCTAAAGTTTTAAGTATTCTGTCGTGTGTGGATTGCACCTTAGGCCACACGCAGCGACAGGTTGTTTCCGACAAGCAAAAAACTTTAGAATAGATTATTTATCTTCAGCTGCTGCATTTGCTGATTTGTATTTGCTTGAAAGAGCATCAATACTCTAGACACAAAAACAGCATGCTAAGTAAAAGGCAAGTCACTTTTATTTCAGGGCAGGCCTCGCCTCGGAGTCTTGAGTAAACAGTGTGTAGTCAGGATTGTCAGGTGTCGTGCTAGCGAGCAAGTTAATTTTCAGTGAAGAGTATTTTCTTCCGAGTAGAATGGTAATTAATTTCTGTAGTTATTCGAATTCAAATACTGCACTCACATCACGCTACGTTCGTAATGTACTTCGGTATTGAGTTTTAGTTATATAGTTTTCACCAAGAACGCAGTTAGCTTCTTTTGGCATTTAATTAGATTTCAAATTTTGCGTTTCATGAAGTTTAAAGTTTTATTTTACGACACTGTTACTATGCGCAACACAGGAGCCAACCAACAGTCACCTTTGCTCAGTAACTGAATACGTTACACGAGGAGAAAGTTTTCGAAATCAGTGTATTCAGCTCTCTCACATACACCCAATGTTTTATGGAAGGCTTACAGTGTTATCCAAAGAATTCTACTGGCCCTTGTCTCCTTACCTTTCACATCGTCTGCTGCACTCACCACTGTCTTTCGCTAGTGGTGTAATGTTTAACGACGCTGCCTCGACATCGTGTGGTCCTAGGTTAGATTAGGTCGTCTTCGGTAATTTTCTGCGTTAGGAGACTGCGTGTTTGTGTTGTCCTAATCATTTCATCTTATCTTCATCGACGCGCAAGATGCCGAAGTGGCGTCAAAAAGAGAGTTCCATCGGGCGGCCGAACAAACCCCAGACGGGTCCGGGCGCTGATGACCGCGCAGTTGAGCGCCCCACTAACCAAACATCATCATCATCATCATCACCCGGACGGGTCCTCCTGACCAGTGCTGCCACATCATCATTTCATTTCACTATTTCGTCTGCCAAAGCTGTCCATTCGTCTCCTATTGCAAAGCTGTACCCTGTTTCAGTCAGTCGTCACCTATTGGTACTTTTGCAGCTTCCGAAAGTTCTGTTTCTTCCAGCTTACCCAAAACCATCTGCTTAACTTCCTACCTTTCTACATTTTCTTGAATTTTAATCTCCAGTTCATAACCAATAAATGATATCTAATCGTACATCTGTTCCTGGAATTTTCTTCTTCTTCTTTCTCTTGGCGTTATCCCGTATCTTCAAGCGTCAGCAAATCATTTATTGCGTTTGCCTGTGTTAGTGGTTGAGAGTGGTGGCCAAATGCCCCTGCTGTCATCAGCCCTTATCTCCACGGGATCTGACTTCTGTACGGCATCTACACTCCTGGAAATTGAAATAAGAACACCGTGAATTCATTGTCCCAGGAAGGGGAAACTTTATTGACACATTCCTGGGGTCAGATACATCACATGATCACACTGACAGAACCACAGGCACATAGACACAGGCAACAGAGCATGCACAATGTCGGCACTAGTACAGTGTATATCCACCTTTCGCAGCAATGCAGGCTGCTATTCTCCCATGGAGACGATCGTAGAGATGCTGGATGTAGTCCTGTGGAACGGCTTGCCATGCCATTTCCACCTGGCGCCTCAGTTGGACCAGCGTTCGTGCTGGACGTGCAGACCGCGTGAGACGACGCTTCATCCAGTCCCAAACATGCTCAATGGGGGACAGATCCGGAGATCTTGCTGGCCAGGGTAGTTGACTTACACCTTCTAGAGCACGTTGGGTGGCACGGGATACATGCGAACGTGCATTGTCCTGTTGGAACAGCAAGTTCCCTTGCCGGTCTAGGAATGGTAGAACGATGGGTTCGATGACGGTTTGGATGTACCGTGCACTATTCAGTGTCCCCTCGACGATCACCAGTGGTGTACGGCCAGTGTAGGAGATCGCTCCCCACACCATGATGCCGGGTGTTGGCCCTGTGTGCCTCGGTCGTATGCAGGCCTGACTGTGGCGCTCACCTGCACGGCGCCAAACACGCATACGACCATCATTGGCACCAAGGCAGAAGCGACTCTCATCGCTGAAGACGACACGTCTCCATTCGTCCCTCCATTCACGCCTGTCGCGACACCACTGGAGGCGGGCTGCACGATGTTGGGGCGTGAGCGGAAGACGGCCTAACGGTGTGCGGGACCGTAGCCCAGCTTCATGGAGACGGTTGCGAATGGTCCTCGCCGATACCCCAGGAGCAACAGTGTCCCTAATTTGCTGGGAAGTGGCGGTGCGGTCCCCTACGGCACTGCGTAGGATCCTACGGTCTTGGCGTGCATCCGTGCGTCGCTGCGGCCCGGTCCCAGGTCGACGGGCACGTGCACCTTCCGCCGACCACTGGCGACAACATCGATGTACTGTGGAGACCTCACGCCCTACGTGTTGAGCAATTCGGCGGTACGTCCACCCGGCCTCCCACATGCCCACTATACGCCCTCGCTCAAAGTCCGTCAACTGCACATGCGGTTCACGTCCACGCTGTCGCGGCATGCTACCAGTGTTAAAGACTGCGATGGAGCTCCGTATGCCACGGCAAACTGGCTGACACTGACGGCGGCGGTGCACAAATGCTGCGCAGCTAGCGCCATTCGACGGCCAACACCGCGGTTACTGGTGTGTCCGCTGTGCCGTGCGTGTGATCATTGCTTGTACAGCCCTCTCGCAGTGTCCGGAGCAAGTATGGTGGGTCTGACACACCGGTGTCAATGTGTTCTTTTTTCCATTTCCAGGAGTGTATCTGTGTCTAGTGGTATCGCACGTCAAAGTGTGATAGCGTTTTCCACATATCTGCGAATCGTGTGACGTGGGTGCCAGCCTGGTATTCACCAAACCAGGTGTGGAAAACAGGCTAAAACCGCATCCAGGCTGTCCGGCGCACTGCAGCACTCGTCGCTAACGCACCTCGGAGGTCTGCCAGAATCCCGGAAGCGGCCTGTTAACGCACGCGGGCGTCCGGATGGGTGCTCCTGGAATTGTTATGCAGACTGAAAACCGGATTCAGTATCTCCGTATTAGCGTCAAGTAACCTGCCTGAAACTTTCCGAAGTGGTTGCACGCTACGGCTATCTGTAGTTTTTTGGTAAACAATTCACCCCACTGCGGCAATGTTAGTGTTTCGTGGAGGAACATCGACCCTACGGATAGAAAAACAAAAACACCATAAAAATTTCATTCCTCGTATGCAACCTCCTTTCATGCTCTCATACCATGTACCACTAATGACTGAATTGTACCCTTTGCAAAATTCTGCCATACGGTTCCCCCTTTCATTTCTCTCAAATGGTTCAAATGGCTCTGAGCACTATGGGACTTAACATCTGTGGTCATCACTCCCCTAGAACTTAGAACTACTTAAACCTAACTAGCCTAAGGACATCATACACATCCATGCCCGAGGCAGGATTCGAACCTGCGACCGTAGCAGTCGCGCGGCTCCGGACTGAGCGCCTAGAACCGCGAGACCACCGCGGCCGGCTTTTATTTCTGTCCTCCAGTCCATTTTCTCGTACTACTTCACCTTTTCTCCCTTTTCCTACAATCGAATTCCAGTTATCCATCACTAGCAAATTCCCGTTTCCCTTAGTGATCTCACCAATTATCTCGTGGTAGTGCACCGTACACAAAGTACAAAAGGGCACTGCATTGACGGAGCTGTTATTTGAATTCAGGTGACTCGTTTGGATTGGATTTTCAACGTGATTATGGCCGCACGACGGGAAACAGACTGTGAACGCGAAATAGTAGTTGTAGCAGACGCATGGAACATTTCATTTCGGAAATCTTTAGGGGACCAATATTCCGAGATCCACAATGTCAAGCGTGTGCCGAGAAAACCAAATTTTATGCATTACCTCTAACCACGGACAACGCAGTGGTCGACAGCTTTCATTTAACGATCGAGAGCAGCGGCGTTTCCTTAGAGTTGTCAGTGCTAACAGACAACCAACAGTGGTAGAAATCACCACAGAAATAAATGTGGGTCATACGACGAACGTATCTGTTCGGACAGCGAGGCGAAAGTTGGCGTTATGGTCTATGGCACCAGCCGACCGACGCGAGTGCCTTCGCCAACAGCTCTCTTGTACTCGTGAACATATCGGTTGCCCCAAGACCTGGAAATTCTTCTCCTGGACAGATGAGTCCCGATTTCAGTTGGTTAGAGCTGGTGGTAGGGCGCAGGCCCAACGAATCCATGGACCCAAGTTGTTAACAAGGCACCGAGCATGCTGGTGGTGGTTTCATGATAGTGTGGATTATGTTTACAAACAATGGACTGGATCCTCTGGTCCAGTAGAACCGATAATAGAAAGTGGTTTTGTTCTCTTACTTGGGACCGAGCGAGGTGGCGCAGTGGTTAGCACACTGGACTTGCATTCGGGAGGACGACGGTTCAATCCCGCGTCCGGCCATCCTGATTTAGGTTTTCCGTGATTTCCCTAGATCACTTCAGGCAAATGCCGGGATGGTTCCTTTGAAAGGGCACGGCTAACTTCCTTTTCCATCCTTCCCTAATCCGAGCTTGTGCTCCGTCTCTATTGACCTCGTTGTCGACGGGACGTTGAACACCAATATCCTCCTCCTCTCTTACTTGGAGACCATTTGCAGCCATTCGACCACGGGAGTGTTATGGATGACAATGTGCTATGTCACCGGGCTATAATTGTCCGCAATTGGTTTGAAGAACGTTCTCGACAGTTCGAGGGAATAATTTGACCTCCCAGACGGCTCGATATGAATGCTATCGAACTTTTATGGGGCATAATAGAGAGGCCAGTTCGTGCACAAAATCTTGCACTGGCAATACTTTGGCTACAGTGTCAGCATGGTTCAATATTTCTGCAGGGGTCTTAGAACGACTTGTTCAATCCATGCCACGTCGAGATGCTTCCTACGCCGGGTGGAAGGAAGATGCGACATGATATCAGGAGGTAGGCCATGACCTTTTCACCTCAGTGTGCAGTCACTCTATCTGTTCATCATTCCGGAGCTAGTAGGTTTGTGCTATTGTGGTGGGTGTTGACTTAGTATCTGTCTTGGATAGGATAACGCGTTCACTATGCGTTTCATAATAGCTCTCCCACATTCACATTTACATATCCATTGCTAGACCTATTCATGCATAACCCCTATTTTATTTTGTTTTCATAACCTCGTGTTCGCCTGACTAGAAGGCCTGTCCTTTCTGCCACAGCACTTCATTAATGTCCACCAGATACAACTTCAATCAGCCCAGTTCCCTTGTTAAATTCTGTGACCTACATACACTATTAACTGCTCTAACACGCTATGACGAGTGGAACGGTAGATAAGTTGCTTCTATTGACGACAGCCTCCGGCGATTCAAATAGGGGACTATTTCTTAAGGAATATTTTGTCGGAGAGAATTCCATCATCATCAGCATCATCGTCATCGTCGTGCTATACAACAGTCACATGCCATCGGAAAAAAGGATTTTACAGTCCCATTAGTACGAGCACAGCAAGGTCACGTTGGCTAATGTTATAAAGCAACAAGAGCCAATCATCCAGACTGTTGCCTTGCCCCTCTTCTAACCAGGTGTTGATCTGGCATCTGCGCAGACACCCTTCAGATGTGGCTGCTCCTGCGGTATGGCTACCTGTAAGTCTGACGTATGGGTGGGGAATCATTGACCTTTTTTTCTTTGTTTTGGTCATCAGTCTTCTGACTGGTTTGATGCGGCCCGCCACGAATTCCTTTCCTGTGCTAACCTCTTCATCTCAGAGTAGCACTTGCAACCTGTGTCCTGAATTATTTGCTTGACGTATTCCAATCTCTGTCTTCCTCTACAGTTTTTGCCCTCTACAGCTCCCTCTAGTACCATGGAAGTCATTCCCTCATGTCTTAGCAGATGTCCTATCATCATGTCCCTTCTCCTTATCAGTGTTTTCCACATATTCCTTTCCTCTCCGATTCTGCGTAGAACCTCCTCATTCCTTACCTTATCAGTCCACCTAATTTTCAACATTCATCTATAGCACCACATCTCAAACGCTTCGATTCTCTTCTGTTCCGGTTTTCCCACAGTCCATGTTTCACTACCATACAATGCTGTACTCCAGACGTATATCCTCAGAAATTTCTTCCTCAAATTAAGGCCGGTATTTGATATTAGTAGACTTCCCTTGGCCAGAAATGCCTTTTTTGCCATAGCGAGTCTGCTTTTGATGTCCTCCTTGCTCCGTCCGTCATTGGTTATTTTACTGCCTAGGTAGCAGAATTCCTTAACTTCATTGACTTCGCGACCATCAAACCTGAAGATTCTCGCTGTTCTCATTTCTACTACTTCTCGTTACCTTTGTCTTTCTCCGATTTACTCTCAAACCATACTGTGTACTCATTAGACTGTTCATTCCGTTCAGCAGATCATTTAATTCTTCTTCACTTTCACTCAGGATAGCAATGTCATCAGCGAATCGTATCATTGATATCCTTTCACCTTGTATTTTAATTCCACTCCTGAACCTTTCTTTTATTTCCATCATTGCTTCCTCGATGTACAGATTGAAGAGTAGGGGCGAAAGGCTACAGCCTTGTCTTACACCCTTCTTAATACGAGCACTTCGTTCTTGATCGTCCACTCTTATTATTCCCTCTTGTTTGTTGTACATATTGTATGTGACCCGTCTCTCCCTGTAGCTTACACCTACTTTTTTTAGAATCTCGAACAGCTTGCACCATTTTATATTGTCGAACGCTTTTTCCAGGTCGACAAATCCTATGAAAGTGACTTGATTTTTCTTTAGCCTTGCTTCCATTATTAGCCGTAACGTCAGAATTGCCTCTCTCGTCCCTTTACTTTTCCTAAGCCAAACGGATCGTCACCTAGCGCATTCTCAATTTTCTTTTCCATTGTTCTGTATATTATTCTTGTAAGCAGCTTGGATGCATGAGCTGTTAAGCTGATTGTGTGATAATTCTCGCACTTGTCAGCTCTTGCCGTCTTCGGAATTGTGTGGATGATGCTTTTCCGAAAGTCAGATGGTATATCGCCAGACTCATATATTCTACACACCAACGTGAATAGTCGTTTTGTCGCCACTTCCACCGATGATTTTAGAAATTCTGATGGAATGTTATCTATCCCTTCTGCCTTATTTGACAGTAAGTCCTCCAAAGCTCTTTTAAATTCCGATTCTAATACTGGATCCCCTATCTCTTCTAAATCGACTCCTGTTTCTTCTTCTATCACATCAGACAAATCTTCACCCTCATAAAGGCTTTCGATGTATTCTTTCCACCTATCTGCTCTCTCCTCTGCATTTAACAGTGGAATTCCCGTTGCACTCTTAATGTTACCACCGTTGCTTTTAATGTCACCAAAGGTTGTTTTGACTTTCCTGTATGCTGAGTCTGTCCTTCCGACAATCATATCTTTTTCGATGTCTTCACATTTTTCCTGCAGCCATTTCGTCTTAGCTTTCCTGCACTTCCTATTTATTTCATTCCTCAGCGACTTGTACTTCTGTATTCCTGATTTTCCCGGAACATGTATGTACTTCCTCCTTTCATCAATCACCTGAAGTATTTCTTCTGTTACCCACGGTTTCTTCGCAGCTACCTTCTTTGTACCTATGTTTTCCTTCCCAACTTCTGTGATGGCCCTTTTTAGAGATGTCCATTCCTCTTCAACTGTACTGCCTACTGCGCTATTCCTTATTGCTGTATCTATAGCGTTAGAGAACTTCAAACGTATCTCGTCATTCCTTAGTACTTCCGTATCCCACTTTTTTGCGTATTGATTCTTCCTGATTAATGTCTTGAACTTCAGCCTACTCTTCATCACTACTATATTGTGATCTGAGTCTATATCTGCTCCTGGGTACGCCTTACAATCCAGTATCTGATTTCGGAATCTCTGTCTGACCATGATGTAATCTAATTGAAATCTTCCCGTATCTCCCGGCCTTTTCCAAGTATACCCCCTCCTCTTGTGATTCTTGAACAGGGTATTCGCTATTACTAGCTGAAACTTGTTACAGAACTCAATTAGTCTCTCTCCTCTTTCATTCCTTGTCCCAAGCCCATATTCTCCTGTAACCTTTTCTTCTACTCCTTCCCCTACAACTGCATTCCAGTCGCCCATGACTATTAGATTTTCGTCCCCCATTACATACTGCATTACCCTTTCAATATTCTCATACAGTTTCTCTATCTGTTCATCTTCAGCTTGCGACGTCGGCATGTATACCTGAACTATCGTTGTCGGTGTTGGTCTGTTGTCGATTCTGATTAGAACAACCCGATCACTGAACTGGTCACAGTAACACACCCTCTGCCCTACATTCCTATTTATAACGAATCCTACACCTGTTATACCATTTTCTGCTGCTGTTGATATTACCCGATACTCATCTGACCAGTAATCCTTGTCTTCCTTCCACTTCACTTCACTGACCCCTACTACATCTAGATTGAACCTTTGCATTTCCCTTTTCAGATTTTCTAGTTTCCCTACCACGTTCAAGCTTCTGACATTCCACGCCCCGACTCGTAGAACGTTATCCTTTCGTAGATTATTCAATCTTTTTCTCATGGTAACCTCCCCCTTGGCAGTTCCCTCCCGGAGATCCGAATGGGGGACTATCCCGGAATCTTTTGCCAATGGAGAGATCATCATGACACTTCTTCTATTACAGGCCACATGTCCTGTGGATACACGTTACGTGTCTTTAATGCAGTGGTTTACATTGCCTTCTGCATCCTCATGTCATTGATCATTGCTGATTCTTCCGCCTTTAGGGGCAATTTCCCACCCCTAGGAAAAGAGAGTGCCCTGAACCTCTATCCGCTCCTCCGCCCTCTTTGACAAGGCCGTTGGCAGAATGAGGCTGACTTCTTATGCCGGAAGTCTTCGGCCGCCAATGCTGATTATTTATCAAAATTTAGGCAGTGGCGGGGATCGAACCCGGGACCGAAGACGTTTTGATTATGAATCAAAGACGCTACCCCCTTTTTTTTAAATCTCATTTTGTTCGCTTCTGTTCGTTGCATCCGCTCGGGGCGGACGTCGTAAGACATCCTTTTATGTTCGTTGTTGGTCGATTGACTGAGTTTTTTTATTACAGAGGGCAGCTAACCCCCTGACCGAACACGCTGAGCTACCGTGCCGGCTCCCTAGACCAACAGAGAAACAGAAAAAAAAGCAGAAAAAATGTACTTGAATGTCGTGATAAACTAAGGGGAGAGTTTTGAATACGAGGACTGCAATACATGTCAAACGAAAAGTTTACAGCTGTCGCGTAATACCACGTCTGACGTATGGCACTACAGGAGAAGACATTTTAATGCGAAAACCTAACAACTACGTACCACTGTTGACGGAAGAATGGGTGGATGCACGGTGGAAATTGTGAGAATAGACAGAAAAGAAAGCAATCGATCAAGGAATAAAAGAAATATGATTGTAATAACAATGAAATGTAAGTAGGTAGTACATCCATTAATTCGTTGCTCGATTCCAAGAGTAAGAAAATACGAGATGTCAATCATGGCGGAAAATAGAAAGATGACATAACACAATGTGCAGCAGTATTCACTATCATCTTCAGTCAACTTAAAGTATACTAAATTTACCACCATCTTTGTGTGGTTGGTGTACATACTCCACTGCAAATATAGGTTATCTTGTTAGGTTTGAAAATAGTTAAGTTGGCAATTGAGCTATAGCGAATTTTTTTATGTATATACAATTTATTTGTAACTTCACGTTTTTCAAGGGCAGTTTTCTGGCTTTTCTTTGATAAGAAGTGTTAGTTTCTTTTTTTGAAAGAAATTGTCGCTTGTTTGATTACACTCAGGTGAAATGATTTTACGCACTTGTATGACGGTTTTTTCCTATTTTTCGTTTTTTCTAGTTGGCGCCAATTGCTTGGCTTGTCTGAATTGTAATTCTCTCATGTAGAGGTCTGAAGAGTATGTGTGTTATGTACCGATGAGTTCGTTCTGTTGACCTTGTTTAAGGAAGGGAGATAGAATGCCTACTTCTGTCGAAAAACACCAAATAGAATGTCTTCATCTGATCAGCAGATCGCCATCAGTTCTGAGTTGTGTCCTCACTTCGGCATACAATCCGAAGAGGTTTGGCGCAAAACCCTCTGATCAAGAATTTTTAACTATTAGCTGCCACATACCGGAGATGATGTGTTTTCCGCAGCCAGAGTAGGTTATGTAAGGCAGAACGACACCACACAGTCGTATATAATCGACCTCACTTTCAGTGAGCAGACGAATACGCAGCACGACTGCTCTCTGCCATCCTGATGCGACCCAATGAGATCTGTCAATCAACGAAGATAATCAAGTTAATTTGCAAAACTTCACAAAGAAAGGCCACTGTATTGCGCAATATGATGCGAGAATGAACCAATAAAACGAAAACATCTGAAACGTTTTATGTAAGCTGAAGAAGTTTTTTCTCTAATGTCTATGTTTTTGTAAGGAAATCAAGTGACTCACGAACTTTATCTATAAGTGAGTTTCGCTGACTGTCACTCTAGATTACTCTGCGATAAACAGCTAATCACTGTGCGAGTAATCAAAAAAAGGTCCATCAGTCTTTAAGTATTATATTTTTTTTAGTAATCAAGTATTGATACTGCACTGACAATTTTTCGATACGTTACACAGTTGATCATGTAGAGAAGGTCGCAACCGGTTTCTTTTAGAAAGAACTAGTATTTCATTTTTACTACGTACTCATTATGTTTATAGGTTTGCGAACGAGATAAGTTAGGTGAGTAGAATTAAAAACAGAAAATTTCACGGTCAGATTTCATAACTTATTTATTAAATCGACGTTTAATTTGTGTTCGTATCTTGCGTCCATAATTCCGTGAGCCACACGACACATTTAACACCATTATTCAATTTCGAATATGATTGAACTTTTAATGTTGTCGTTGCACTTGACCCTCCTCACGGCTCTCTTGTTAAGGGTTGTATTCAGCACCCCGTAGATGGCTTTCTGCCTGTAGTTCTGGTGGAACCGTGGACAAATCAGTGTGCCCAGAAACAAACTACTGTAAGAAGTATCTGCTCCGTTTGCACCTGCGTTGAAGAAACAGCTTCCACGAACTCAACTGCTCATTACAATTGTTACACAATGGAAATTAATTATTTTAATGACACAAAAATGTAGGTGAGTAACTGGGTTATGGTGTCGATATCTCTACATTTACAATATCTATCATGAAGTGGGATAAACTTTCTCAATACATAGATTAAATTCAAGGTCCAGTGAATTAACAAAATTTAATTGCTCTTCGTGTATTCCATGAGATCAATATGGAACAACGAGATAATACCACATAAAAATATTGATGCAATTGATTAGTATAATTTAAGGGTGGCAAGACCGCACTGGCAAATGGGCAACACCACACTTTGATGGACAACCACAGAATTCAGTGGGTAGCTGCATGAGCGATTATACTAATCTGCCCATGGTGCTGTACATGGCCCCAGGCACCGTGTTTTGCCCCATCAATCATTGGTGACTCATGCACAAAGAAGATTTCAGGTTGAACGTAATCCATGGTCCAGTCACCCACAAACTTCATCGAAGTCTCGAAAACCTGCGGTCGATAACTATAGTTGGAAGATGTATCTGGTCCCAACGGGAAGAGCCCCAAGCACCAGTTGCAGGGTGGCCAGATGTTCCTCGTCTCCAACGTACTTCCGCCCTCCGCAGTTCATCAGCACAAAATTTTGTAAGTCCAGAGCGAACGGGAAAAAGTACTTCAAGAAAGCCAAGACCTGCAACAATATTACCGCAAGAGTGTCTACCATACAACCCCCGTCGTGACTCCCCTGCTTCAACCCTCCAGAGTCCGACATTGTAATTTCGTACGCCTTCCTCCACCAAATATAAGGCTACCTACAAATACTCTATTAAGTCTGACGCTTAACAACCAAGATACTGTTTCCACACGCTCTGCTCCCCTGTAAAAGTGGGGCGCTCCACTTACACAGTCTCCCCAACACCTGTTAATGCAGCAGTCAGCGACAGGTGTTGATTCTATGTTGACAAATCCCGGCTGGGATAGGAATCTCTGAGACGCCCGCCGAGCAATCTGTGATGAACTTCTCCCTTTCAGTTGTTCCCACCCGTCACATAGAATCTTGAAACTAGCATGGAGATGGAATTGCTAACAGAGATGCACAATAAAGTGATCAGCCAGAACATTATAATCACCTACCTAATAGCTGGTATGTCCACCTTTGACATTGATACCAGCGGCGGCGCGTCGTGGCATGGAAGCCATGAGACCTTGGTAGTTTGCTGTAGGAAGTTGGCACCACATCTGCACACACGTCACCTCATTCCAGTAGATTTGGTGGTGGTGAGAGGGGGGGGGGGGAGGGAGGCTATGAGCTATGACACAACGTTCAATTACATTCCAGATGGGCTCGATTGGTTTCAGATATCCCGAGTTGGGAGGGGGGTGGGGTCCAGCACATCAACTGGAACTCGCTACTGTGTTCCTCGAACCACTGCATCACATTCCTGGACTTGTGATATGGCGCATTATCTCGTTGAAAAATGCTACCGCAGTCAGGAAATATGATCGTCATGAAGGGGTGTAAGCGGTCTGCGACCAGTGTACGGCACTCCTCAGCCGTCGTGGTGCGTTGCACGAGCGCCACCAGCCCCACGAATGCCCACGTGAAAGTTCCCCAGAGCAAGACGGAGCCGCCGCCAGCTTGTCTTTGTCATGCAGTACAGGTATCGGGGAACTGTTCCCCTGGAAGACGACGGATTCGCGTCTTTCCACTGGCACAATGAAGAAGGTTTCTGGATTTATCAGACCATGCAATGCTCTGCCAATTGTCACAAGCCCATGTAGCCTGTCGCTTACTTTAATCATCTATTTATGTTTGAGTGAACCTAAATGTTACTATCTTTACATAAAAAAGATTAGTTTGGCAATAACTTTCAAATCATGTGCTACTCACATGAGCCTTCTCTATCAATTAGTAAATTTACTCATGGCTCTTTTGTTGCCCTACGCATGTAATCACTTTAAGTAGTCAAATCAATAATCAAATTAATTAATTTAATAATGTTGAACATTACACTACTGTTGTATATATGTAGCACCACAATAAAATGAAAACAGTGAATAGCCGAGGGAATGTGAATGAGAACAGTGGAGTATTTAAGTTTCCAAAATTATGGCAAATTTACAATTTAGCTGCATACAGGAGTTGATATAAGTCAAGGGGGACAGTTGAAAATGTATGCCCCAACCGGGACTCGAAACCGGGATCTCCTGCTTACATGGCAGACGCTCTTCTTTTATCTCATTTTGTTCTATATTGTTCGTTGAATTTGTTCGTGACGGACGTCTGATGACACTCGTTCAGGTTGTTCGTTGATCTGTGTTATTTATTACAGAGGGTAGCTAAACCCTCTGACCGAACATGCTGAGCTACCGTGCCGGTCAAAAGAGGTTGATTAGGAAACACAATATCCAGTCCCGGAGCGAAGAAAATCTGCGACTCAGCCGGGAATCGAACCCGGGCTCTGTGGATTGACGGTCTGTCGCGCTGATCACTCAGCTACCGGGGTCGGACGTCTATCCACCTGAGCCACCGAGGACACAGATGATAGTGCGACTGCAGCTATTTATCTCTGGCACGCCTCCAGTGAGACCCACATTCCCAACTTATTGTCCCGCACTATGTTCATAGTGCCCCTGCCCATTATACTCATTACTCGCCGCTTTTTGCCGATTCCCGTAAGAGTTCGGGCACTGTTTGTGCATTCGCACAGAAGAAGATGGTAAAATATCCGGTGAGCCTTATATATATGTGAAGATGGTACCTGTTCTTTCGGACATGTCCGAAAGAACAGATACCATCGGTGACCATGCAGCTCGTTAGAATGAAATTGCAATGAAATGAATACCCCAAGCTTGATGACAAATTTTATTAAAAGTTTAGTAACTACAGCTTCTCGGACAATCAAATGGTTCAAATGGCTCTAATCACTATGGGACTTAACATCTGATGTCATCAGTCCCCTAGACTTAGAACTACTTAAATCTAACGAAACTAAGGACATCACACACATCCATGCCCGAGGCAGGATTCGAACCTGCGACCGTAGCAGATGTGCGGTTCCAAACTAAAGCGCCTACAACCGCTCGGCCACAGCTGCTGGCTCTTGAACAATCAACTGATAAATCTTACACAAAAATGACAAACACAAATCAGTCAAGGAATAGTATTTGAGAGATAGAGCATACATTGGTGTGGAAGCTGTAAAAATTCTCCGCCGATTAAATCCATTTTACAACTCAATCAGCCTTTTGTTTACATGAATCCACTGTGAAGCCCAAATTTGTAAAATTGCGATGAACTACGACCAGCTATACCACATACTGTGGTTCACCTGAGAACAGGGAGGTGTCAATATCATTTAACAATCCTGCTCTGGTGCGGAAGTACTTTAACCTTTCACGTTGATTCACGCAGCAGCAGAAAAGAGATCGCTGCGGGCGAGGAGAAGTGTACTGAGGCAGCTGGAGTGTTCTGACGCATCTATCAAAACATGCAAACTACGCGGTCTGGCGTTCTGATTGCCAGAACGCAGGGGACGTCCCTATCATAGCCCTGAGGTCCCAGTTGATGCCAGTGTGAGGTGGATCCATTCTCTTGTCTGGCCAGACCACTTCGACTCACAGGCACGAAGGCACGTGGTGGAATTCTAAAACGTCAGACGGCCGTCTCAACACAAACAAGTTCATCCTTGTGACACATGATGTGTCCGAGATGATGGGAACTACCACAGGCTCTTCGTCCACCACAAGATACAGACCACAGTACTCACCCACTTGGGAAAGAGCTGACGTTCTCAACCAGGGGAGGACCAGAAGACGAAGTCCCCCGAATCCTCACAACCACCTTCCACCAAGCCCAATCAGCAAAACGGAACCACCCGCACATTGCACAGGCCGACCAAACTTTGCTCCCACTCACTGAATCTCTCCTCTTGAGTGTTCTGTTGGCCTGGTCCGACGCTGGGGAGCAAGCCTCTAACTTGCATATACTTAGAGGAGCCAGTCAGCGCCTCGAAATCTCTCTCGTACGTAAAAAGAAGATTATAGATTGAGAAAGCGTCGTTGTACCCGTAAGCATGGCCATGTTTTGGCAAAAAAAAATTCTTCCTAGATAGGACCACTTCTCTCATTTATGGAGTGACCTAATCTTTCTGGGTCAACCATTTTCAGTTCCTGAAAGAAAGCTGTTAAGCCTCCCAGACAGTGGTGCCCTTGAAATATAAGGTTATGCCGTTTACTAAAAAAACTGGCGACTTCCTGGCGCCAGGGTTTCTCTGTCTGTCACATCACAGCTTCTAACATAAGAATTCACTGAGATTTATGAGTTTCCCAGCATTTGCACAAAAGCTCCGTTTACAGCAGTCTCTCTTAAATAGCTTCCTCCACACACTTTCAGCCATCTGGCCGTCTTCCACGATGGACTGGCGCCTGGCCCGGGTAAAATGTTTTGCGAACCGTCGCCCTTATGTCCGACCCTAAGCGGAAGGAGGAGAGAGCTTCGATCAGGAGTCCCCCTGCAGCTAAGAACCACTGAAGACTGTTTCTCAGAAGCAGTCGCATGGGCAGGGCACTGCACTCAGTATTTATGGCCCCCCAATTCAGGTCGCTCCCTGTTCTCAGTCCCTTCCTCTATGGCCCCACGTGTACAAGCTCCGTCATGGAAGATAACATTCTTATTTCCATTCTACTGATGGCTCCGCAATTACCAGATTCACGCAAATTACTTGGCAACAGAGTAGGAAATAACACCTTTTCACATTAATTTAACAGTGTTCAGTAGCTCCTACTAATCATTCTATAATTTACTCACAGCTACCGAAATGCAATATTGACAACATCAGCAAGCAAAATCCGCCAGAATTATTGAGACACATAGACAGAGTAAAAATAGTGTTGACTAACAAACACTAACTGAAGCCGGCCGGAGTGGCCGTGCGGTTCTAGGCGCTACAGTCTGGAGCCGAGCGACCGCTCCGGTCGCAGGTTCGAATCCTGCCTCGGGCATGGATGTGTGTGATGTCCTTAGGTTAGTTAGGTTTAATTAGTTCAAAGTTCTAGGCGACTGATGACCTCAGAAGTTGAGTCGCGTAGTGCTCAGAGCCATTTGAACCATTACTAACTGAAAATGAATCGAAAGGCAATTGCTAACATCAAAATAGCTACACAAAAGAATCCCCTAACACACTATACCAATCTACATAACATGGAATAACACATGTGTGATGTCCTTAGGTTAGTTAGGTTTAATTAGTTCAAAGTTCTAGGCGACTGATGACCTCAGAAGTTGAGTCGCATAGTGCTCAGAGCCATTTGAACCATTACTAACTGAAAATGAATCGAAAGGCAATTGCTAACATCAACATAGCTACACAAAAGAATCCCCTAACACACTATACCAATCTACATAACATGGAATAACACATATTAATTGAATCATATGTAAAACGAAACGCTAGTTATCAATGAGACCAAAATATAACCTAACAGAAATCGTGCGTATGTGTCTCTTTCGACTTTAAATGATCTTGACTGAAATTCATATGAATAGTAATGTACTTTAAGGTGTATCCAAGCCAGTTAGTTACGCTACGAGTTCGCTTGTATCTCTGTTTATGCAACAAGAAGTTAAGTAACCCTTTGTCGCATTGCTAACATGAAATACACAAACATAAATTCAAGTAACAAACATGGACTTTAGAGATTCCTTTTTCTTAAAAACTACATGATGTCTTGGTGTTAGAAATGAAACCAGAACGCAAATCTTAGTACTGACCATTTTCGGTTCTATATTCTGTGAGTACACTGTCACATCTTTTATCGATGAATGAGACACATATTCGTTCACATGCCCTGACGCTCACTTAACACTGTGCAGACGAAGCAAACCATATCGAGAGCGTCCATTCCGTGACGGACGGTATCTTCTGCGTCGTTCCAGTGGCATGAGGGGACTGGCAACGCTATAGAGGAAAGAAAGGAACGTTAGGATTTAACGTCCCTCCGAGATTGATTAGGATGTTGTTGTTGTTGTTATTGTGGTCTTCAGTCCTGAAACTCGTTTGGTGCAGCTCTCCATCCTACTGTATCCTGTGCGAGCTTCTTCATCTCCCAGTACCTATTGCAGCCTACAGCCTTCTGAATGCTTAGTGTATTCATCTCTTGGTCTCCCTCTACTATTTTTACCCTCATGCTGCCCTCCAGTACTAAATTGGTGATCCCTTGATGCCTCAGAACATGTCCTACCAACCGATCCCTTCTTCTAGTCAAGTTGTGCCAGAAACTCCTCTTCTCCCCAATTCTGGTTAATACCTCCTCATTAGTTATGTGATCTACCCATCTAATCTTCAGGGGACTGGCAACACTATAGGGGAAAGAAAGGGACATTAGGATTTAACGTCCCTCCGAGATTGATTGGAATAAAGATCATAACGATCATATGGAGATTGAGGCTTCACAGACTGGTGCGACTGGCACTCACTGCTACAGTGACTGGTTGGCGACATTGTGGGCGAAATAAGGCAGGCTACTCCGGTCACTTGCTTACTGGCCCAGAGTGAGAATTGTTCTCGTAAAGAGAAGGGTAGCTTCACTGTGTACCCTGCTTGATGCCCACAGCAAGGTGTTCCAGTAATGTTCTCACAAATAGAAGTAGAGGTGTTGAGCACAGCAAAGTGCCACTATTCTCAGTATCTCCATAAATGTCGATTCTTTCATGGAGAAAATGTGCTGTTATTACTCTTGCGTTACCGTTTTACTTTGTAAGTGGTACATGACCATCGTCCTCGCAAGGAAGAAAACGGTAATCTAGGTTTTAGTACCTCCAATTTGCATCAGTTGCAGGACTACCAGATCTCCCTCGTCTCTGAAGGCCGGAGCGAGTGCGAAAAGTGCTAAAGAAAGCACTCTAAGTGTGCCTACCAAATAATGCCCCCGCTTCCACACTCCAGAGAGCGATATTGTAATTTCATGCACCTTCCTCCGACAATTGGAGGCCTAGCTCCAATGGCAAGTGAAACATGTAAGTTACATCTCCCACCAATGGAAATTTTATGATTGAAGGTATGTGCTGCATTCTTGCTTACAGAGAAATGAGTCGTCAAATTTTTTCCCAGGTTCGGTACTGTGCCTTCCGCTCCTAAAAAAACGGGAACAAAGAATAGCCCAAAGTAGCGACTGCTTCCCACGTGACGTAGAAAGATGCTATCCTAGTGAAAGCATTTTCAAAAATGCACCATTTCAAAGCAAAACTGATTTCCTATCTTCAGAGACCGGTGGGCATTCGGGGAGAAAGACTATATATGCCCCAGCCCAAGCGTTGTCCGCCTGTACGTTTGTTGAGAGAGCCCCACACCCACAGGCACTGCTATCTTGTGGAAGTGAGGTGCCCCACTGATAGTGCCATCCCGGTACCTGCTAATGGAATGTTCAGTTTCAGATGTTGACTCTAAGCTGGCAAACGCTTGCTGCGCTAGGAAACTCCTCTTCGGGATGGCTGACAGGGAAACTACGACCGACTTCCCTCTTGCCTCTTCCAGTTCTTCCCACTGCGATGGCAGGGTTCCTTTTGTCCTGCACCTACATGTGAACTCGTTGCAGCAGATCGCCAGTAGGAACGCCGAGCAGAACATACCGTATTGCAGCTTGCACCAGGCTGCATACAACGCAACTATCTCAGACATGGGTAAAGGTCGTAATTTTGAATGAAAGGTGGAAATACTGGCAAAACTTCGGTATATTCTGAAGCTGAGAATCACAAGTTCACTGCCAAGCTGGTGCTAATCCTAACAGCTATGCACAAACCCTTTCATTCACGTTAGCAAGTTTATGGTAACGTATTTCCCGAAATGTAGACAGCTACTAAGCATGGATTGTTCTTAAATGAAAATGCTTGCCACACTATCAAGTTTATCGGTGTCTAATGCACTCAGGTTTTTGGTCACCGATCTGCTCAATACTGTCTTTCCTGATACACAAAATTACTTAAAAAATTCGTACTTTCTAAAAGACACTCACGAATAAATATGCCTTCACTTCCAGACACTTTTGAAGCATGTAGCACAAATAAAACCGGCAAACTATAACTTCCTATGGAGCTCATACTACACACGACTGTACCACTGAGAGGCTGGGCTCCGACTACTTATAACCATTCTGTATCTCCAAGAGAGAAGACGTGCGAAGAATACTCCGTTCTGATTGGTCAGTATTCTTTAAGGCCAATAGAAAAACATTATTCTCCCGCATTAGTCCGCGCTTTTCATGCCTAACCAAGCAACAAATAACACACTTTCGAACTGTACTTTTTCCCGAAATAAATATTTAATATTCTGGTATTTTGTTTATACTTTACGTTATTAACTATTTTAAATTACACTCGAATTAGCTTTCCTTTTACCATAAAGTTTCTTAACTTACACACATCAAAAAAGGTTTTGCATCACCCCAGTTCCCAGATGTCCTGAAGATACACGTTTACTCTGGATATTGTATCACAGACACAGTCCCTTTGACTATTCAGAGATGTCACTGAAGCCGCCCACCGAAGTAAACAACCATGCATGAGCAGCGCCTATTAGACGGAGGGTGTCCGACAGCCGATCAGTTCCAGTCATTCCACCAGGAAGGAGGTACACGGCTCGTGTTGTCTGTAGTTCAACCATGCCTAGACGGTCAGTACCGCGATTCGATCGCGTCCGCATTGTCACTTTGTGCCAGGAAGGGCTCTCAACAAGGAAGTGTCCAGGCGTTTCGGAGTGAACCAGAGCGATGGTGTTCGAACATGGAGGAGATACAGAGAGACAGGAACTGTCGATGACATGCCTCGCTCAGGCCGCCCGAGGGCTATTACTGCAGTGGTTGACCGCTACCTACGGATTATGGTTCGGAGGAACCCCTACGGCAACGCCACCATATTGAATAATGCTTTTCGTGCAACCAGAGGGCGTCTAGTTAGGACTCAAACTGTGCGCAGTAGGCAGCATGATGCGCAACTTCATTCCTGACGTCCATGGGTAGGTCTATCTTTGCAAGCATAACACCATGCAGTGCGGTACAGATGGGCCCTAGAACAAGCCGAATGGATCGCTCAGGATTGGCATCACGTCCTCTTCACCGATGAGTGTCGCATATGCCTTCAACCAGAAAATCGTCGGAGACGTGTTTGGAGGTAACCCGGTCACGCTGAACGCCTTGGACACACTGTCCAACGAATGCAGCAAGGTGGAGGTTCCCTGGTGTTTTGGGGTGGCATTATGTGGGGCCGACGTACGCCGCTGGTGGACATGGAAGGCGCCGTAACGGCTGTACGATGCGTGAATGCCATCCTCCGACCGATAGTGTAACCATATCGGCAGCATATCGGCGAGGCATTCGTCTCCATGGACGACAGTTCGAGCCCCCATCGTGCACATCTTGTGAATGACTTCCTTCAGGATAACAACATCGCTTCGCTCGACTACAGTGGCCAGCATGTTCACCAGACATGAACCGTATCGAACATGCCTGGGATAGACCGAAAGGGGCTGTTTATGGACGGCGTGACGCACCAACCACTCTGACGGATCTACGCCGAATCGCCGTTGAGGAATGGGACAGTCTGGACCAACAGTGCGTTGATGAACTTGTGAACACTACGCCACGACAAATACAGGCATGCAAGAGGACGTGCTACTGGGTATTAGAGGTACCGGTGTGTACAGCAGTCCGGACCACCACCTCTGGAGGTCTGGCGGTATGGTGGCACAACATGCAATTTGTGGTTTTCATGCGCAATAAAAAGGGCGGAAATGATGTTTATGTGGATCTCTATTCCAATTTTCTGTACAGGTTGCGGAACTCTCAGAATCGAGGTAATGCAAAACTTTTTTTTGATGTGTGTATTATGATACAAAATTCCCCGTCGTCTGCATTCACACTGTCTTGAAACTTTCTCACACTAGAGCGTTCATTAGTAGAACAAGGATCTACATATTTACCTTAGACCACATTCAAGCATCATTCACACTTCTAAAAGCGCACACAAAACTGTACAAACACAAATAAAGACCCCCTGAAGAAATAAACAAAACAATTTATAAAAACATTCTCTTGACCTGTTTCTTGAAAGTCTCTGTTCTCCACTGTATTCTGGTGGATGAAAATTAGAGCTACGTAATCGATTGAACCCACTTCAGACCATCTGTCACTGTGCAGGCGTGAGTCACTTCCCCGATACACAGGCTCTAGACGGGAGCGACATAAAGCACCACGCCTCACCACAGCTCACAAAGAAACGCAATACTAGCAGGCAATTGGCATTGCTAAAAAACATGCACTAAATGAACTCGAATCTAAAGGAAACTAGAAGGCAGAGACGTAGTGAAAACTGCGTATGGACCATGCAACCACTCATCGGTCTCCAGGAATCAGTTTAACACTACAAGGATGATTTGGTTTATTTTAAAAGTAGCAGATGAAAATGAAGAAATGAATTAAAAATTAGAGGAGGTAGCCCAGTCTGCGCATAATGGCTCTCAAACTAGTCTAGTCATAGAAGTTTGGAGTTTCCAACCGAAAGAGAACATAATCAAGATGGAAACTGTTTTTCCTAGAATCCGCAAAACTTAGTGGTTCGTTTGAAAGTATTAAGGCGATGGAATTTATTTTCCTGTTGAGATCTCCCTAAAAATGAGTAACATATGCAGTACTTGTAAATAAAGTTAACGTATCATACATGTAAAAAAACCGTAGAGGTAAAGGTGATGACACACTGTGCTACCTCCGAATAGGAGAAACACTTTAGTTGCAGCGACATGCACCCGCCTGCATCCAGCTTGTTAGCTCTCTTCCTATCTAGAGGTCGGTGGAGTACCCTCGCACATGTTTAGAAATCTATGACTTGATGCTTTTAATACACAAAAACGTCGTAAATAAATAACGGTGGCACACTCAAATTTCAGTCAGCAATTTTTCTGTGTCGGGCCAGGTGACAAAATGACAGGGAAGGAACTGAAGTAGGCCTCAGGAGGTGACAATTCCGAATGCCTGTGCGGCAAGTCTGATATTAAGTGAGGCAGAGTGGCGGATAGGATAGTACCTTGAGCAAGGAAACGGTTCTGATTACTTTTGCCGATCCCGTGCAACAGTGACGTCAACGTTACAGTGAGTCTAAACTTAAAACTTTATTTTATGTACAGTTTAAGAATGTAAGCTTGAAATCCGACAGTTTCCTGAAACTGAGTCGAATAATAGGATTGTACCACTAAAGAGGAAACGGGGGATTACTATTCTCAGCTTTGAGCAACTTGGCAGTGTTTCCAACGTTACTGGGAATGTAGATTTTAATCTCCCTTCTTTTGGTACTGTTCTTGAGTTTAAGCATGAATTTCTTTTGTCTTAGTCTAAAGATTAGTAGAAATTGCCTCTGTTATATTATCTAATACGGTCTCTGCAACTACTTTATTCAGCGTAAGTCTGATTACATGTGAACCACCTTCCATGTTTTGAGCACAGGAATTGCAGAACTAACTCTTTCTTTGAAGAAATATATTAAAACATAATTTCTATGTGATTTTAATTCGTGTCGTCTACAGTCATGTAGAAAACGAATATTCATCTATTCATCAGCCAGAAGCACTATTACGCGATATTCCTTTAATCGGAGTTTCATGGACTTGAAAGCTGTATCAAATGCATCTTTAGAAATATATGTGTAAGTGGAAACATTCCTGTATTTCGTGCAACTGGCTGCGGATACTTACCTAAGTATTTACTTTTGGGAAGACATTCGTCGGCCTGGCATGGTCAAGTGCACAGAATATGAAAACTGAAGTTGCGACTTCCATCAGGCGGTGCTTTATTTTGTTGATATTTCAGAGTTATAACCTAAAGTGTCAAAGTAGACCGTAAACAATAATAAACAAGGGTGTAGCCAGTGAAAGGGAAGCTTTCTCCTCCCCACAGGACTCGCCAGTCTTACTAAAAAAGCTACTACCTCGAGCTTATTTTTCTTTAAGAATTTTTAACATTTTGGAGTCCTATCAGCAATTGTGATAATTTAATACGTCAAAAATCCGCCTCAGCTGCTAAATGTTACTGGTCTTTACCCAGGTTTCAGCTAGAGTAATCTAGCATTCTTCAGAAGCATAAAATAAATTAATACATGCCAGAATAAGTCACGGTCAAACATAAAACGCTAAAGTACCGTGGTACCATGTCAAGCTTTCCAACGTAGCGTCCGCGGCTAACCGACCGCTTTCCACGAAGTGGGGCCGGGGCTGTTTCTCAGCTAAGTAACGTAGCTTGACATGGCACCACGGTACTTTAGCTTTTGATGTGAATGCTGTGCTATGTCGGCGGGGATAGGTCTCCCGATGCTAACCTGATGCCCGCCGCCCATTGCCATTTTCATTTCCGTAAGTAAACACCGTGTCGGCTATCTCTCGATTCGAATACGGAACCATTGTGTACAGCGCTGTATCACATCCACTAAAAGGTGAGTCAGCAAGAGAAGTGAATCGGACAGAACAGTACCAATTACTATGGTAGGAGAGGGCGCTAGGGAATGACGTACGAGGAACAGTACCGCCCTCTAGGAGGAAACCATGCATGTGGCTGTATGGTACAGCGAGTATTAGACCGCAGTCTCTGTAACAGAGATTGAATAAATGGTCTCTAGCATGGAAACCGTTCATTTCCGGACATGAGTTCATTAGATTTTTTTTGTTCCGTATCCTGTCATCGATGAAACCCTAGAGTTTGTAAACGATGCAAAAAAATCACCCTGTATATTGATTACTGCTACGGGAGGGAAGTTGCCGCGCCATAGACATCCAGTGTTGCCCTTGGGAAGCGGGGAGAGGCCGCCAGTCCCGTGTAATACGAGGAAGATACCCGAAAAGATTTCTACGTTGTCCAGACACCTGTAAGAAGCGATTGAAACCAGATGGCAAAGCGAGACACGGTTCGCCGCCTTGTACACTCAGGGCGCTCGGCAGCCGCCGGTCCAGCCTGTTGTACATCTCGCCTTCCTTCCCCACTTGCTGCAGTTTTTCCGTCAGGGGATCCAACCACCAGGCGAATGTTGGGGGCAGCTGAAGTGCAATCGGGTATAGGGGCGAAACCGGGACCCCTCATAATTCTCTTTACTAGTCGGTAATGTTGTTCTTTGACCATTACGCCATGAAGACAGTCGGCAACGCCAGTACCGCCACGAGGCTTGGCAGTGTTACGTTTCCGTGGTTGTGTATCTTACTTTGTGATATTTTGTGTTCAATAAGGAACTTATACAGTCGTGTTACAAGCTGAAACTAGTAAAACAATGAATAGTACTTTTAACAGGCTTTATGAGCATATGCCATGTTAAATTATTCCTTAACTTCATTCTTAAACAGAAGGAATTTCACAGATAAGGTACAGTTGATGTAAAATCTGCTGGAAGAAACGGGGTAAAACCGGAACTAGCAGATATTACTCCATGATGAGATTTTCACTCTGCAGCGGAGTGTGCGCTGATATGAAACTTCCTGGCAGATTAAAACTGTATGCCGGACCGAGACTCGAACTCGGGACCTCTACCAAGTGCTCTACCAACTGAGCTACCAGAGCACGACTCACGCCCCGTCCTAACAGCTTTTACTTTTGCCAGTACCTCGTCTCCTACCTTCCAAACTGTAAGGTTCGCAGGAGAGCTTCTGTAAAGTTTGGAAGGTAGGAGACGAGGTACTGGCAGAAGTAAAGCTGTGAGGACAGGGCGTGAGTCGTGCTCAGGTGGTTCAGTTGGTAGAGCACTTGTCTGCGGGAGGCAAAGGTCCGGAGTTCGAGTTTCGGTCTGGCACACAGTTTTAATCTGCCAGGAAGTTTCATTACTCCATTACTTCGTTATATATAACGTAATTTGTACATGCTTTTAATGGTAAGCCACTTGTGTGAACACATTTTAACAACAACAATTACATACACAGTTTATAATTATTTTACACCAATTTCACATTATTTTGTCACTAATAATGTGATTACTTATCTCTTATCGAAGAGGTGTAATCTCATTTGAGATGAGACCATTACGCACTCTATACAGTTAGTAAATTAAGACATGCCTTAACAGCCATTCGGGAAGAGTGGCAACCCAGTAGCAAATAGCTCAGTTGTTCGGACTTGCATGCACTAGAGCAGCACCAATGCAAAATGACCTATATGGGTTCTAAAAGACAGGTATTTTCCAGCTTAATGCAAATGCATATGACAAAGAGGAGTTTGCACCGTGAGACACGACAGAAAGCATGATGCCAGGTTCCGAGAACACAACAGAGTTGGTTACCACTTCTTCTCCAGATCCTGGTCCGTCGACCGCTGTGCAGACACAGTCTTCAGCCACTGTATCACCGGAGAGTGTAAAGTCCGTTCCTCATTACGAGAGACCATCATCAACCAGGTGGAGAGGGAAATGCGATGTGATCACGGAGTCTCCCTACAAAAACGAACTCGTTGCAACGAAAGTACCTTCGTGGCAAATTAATAGAAAAAATTCTATAACTCCCGGTCTAGACCATAAAAAAGACTCAGAAGAGCTTGAAGACGTGTGAGACAAACAGCGGTTCTGAAAATGAGAATGAAACGCCTTCACGCCTGAAAACCGAGAACGTTTTATTCATGTATGCCGTCGCGAAAGACTCCGAGGACACATAATAAATAAAGTGTTTACATCAAGGATGATCTCTTCAGCGCACACTACAGACACACACACACACACGCACACACACACAAGTAATGGACGAAAGAAACCATCCCACCGCAATCGGAGAAAGGCGCACTAGTCCCCCTATGCGAAGTCCGTAATTTACCACTCAGTTAGCCGAGCACGTTTTCTGCAAAGCAGATGCATCCGGTAACCTTATCCTAGCGCCAAGTAGCTTGTAGCTGGTGGTAGAGACGAGCACAGTTTCCGAGGAAGCAAATTACTGAAAAGTACTGTTAGACATGGAGCACAGTGATACTGAAGGCAGGAAAATTACTAACAAACACAATGAAATAACGTTGCTTGACCCATGAGGACGTACCAAATGCAGTTTTGATTTAAAGAACATCTTTCGGCCAGACGAATCGAGCGATGTTTGAAGAACAACAAAAACTTGCAAGTGTTTCTAATTTTGTTTTAATACTTGTTTCAATCGGTCACTCGAACATTTTCAGTTTTGTAGCTTGAGAATAGTACACACACACACTTACACTTGTCGAAATGGGTTCGGTTAAAGATCCGCACCAAAAACCAAAGAAATACAGGTATTCACTCAGAATAAAATTTTGTAGCGGAAAAATGGGAAATGTACGTACAGCACTCTTTCAAGTGTGTTTCGTACAAATTTCAAATGTTTTCGTTAGCGTAACCATACCTTCTGATAAGGCTACTTGCAATTGGTGGCCGTTAGCAAAAACTTTCTTTCATTTAAAGTTTTTCGTTATCATTCTGTCCGTTAAAGTAATGAAGACAATGATTTACCTCTTTGTAAGTTTTGTGATAAAAATGTAATTATATTCATTAGATTAATATTGCTACACTCGTAGAATATGCGTTACTGATATGTTGCGGAGAGTGATCAACAGAAAACCACAAGTCTGTCGCTAGTTGCGGAGGTCCTAAACAGGCGGTTGCAGACGTTTAGGACAAGTTGCCGAGTTTGGCTAATGGGCAGCTGAAAGCAGCGGAGTTTATGAGAATAGGAGTCAGGATGGGAGACCTCATCTGCCGCGACTGGGGCTGATCCTCTTCAAAGGTGCGAACAAACGCTGAGGGTGGCATTTCTAGTAGAGGAAGTTGGGGACTAATCTGGTAGCTAAGGATGGAAATTTTTATTGTTGGAACTTCAAATTAATTTCGGTGAAAGATAAACAAGACTTGAAAGACGTATATGAACTATGAGGACTTATTTCACGTGCCGCAGATGATATTTAATATTCCTCAGCGCTGTGCAACATACGGTTATATACCCTACACCTTGGGGTAAAAGCTGGTACTCTGTGGCACACAAAAGGGCAAGTCTGTAGATGGGCGAACTGATTGTACTAACAGTGGGCCTCAGAGGGGCCGACAAAGGGAATGCCACCGTGGTTCTGAACTCTGCAGACTACCACCTGAAGGTGCTACATGTATTAGAAGACACCACGTACCACAAGCTTAGTCGTGATCCCACACAGGGCATTGTCAGAGAGACAGGGAAGTTACTAAAGGATTCTTCACCACTTCATCTGGTGAAGAAACTAATGCCTCGTGCCGCCAGACCTCCCAGGCTTTGTGGATTACCCAAAGATACACGAGGAAAGTTTTCCTCTGAGGCCCATTGCTAGTGCAATCAGTTTGCCCACCTACAGACTTGCTAAACATCTGGCAGGGTTATTAGCACCAAAACTGGGACACTGCGAACACCATGTTGTCAACTCGTGTAAATTTGTTGAGACACTCAAGAGAATGAAGATAGGCCCAAACGACCTAATGGTTAGCATGGACGTTGTGTCACATTTTACAAGCGTGCCAATACAAGATACGCTGGATCTTTTGGCCCAACATTTTCCATCTGGAATCATTAAGTTGTTCCGTCACGTCCTAACGACAACGTACTTTTTGTACTGCGATGAATATTATGAGATGACGGACGGCACAGCCATGGGATCACCACTGTCTCCAGCAGTCGCAAATTTCTTCATGAAGCACTCTGAGGACCAGGCTCTGCAAACTGCGACATTACGGCCGTCTTGCTTTCTACGATAGCCTGTGACACCTTCCTGATATGGTCTCATAGTGAAGATACACTACAGCAGTTCGTCGATCATACGAATGGTGTCCATCCCAACATCAAATTTACTGTCGAGATGGAGAAGCACGGCAAGCTACCATTCTTGAATGTTTTGCTTGAGCGGAAGGCAGGAGACGAGCTTGGTCATTCGGTGTTCCGGAAACCAACACACACTGATCGTTACTTGAACGCCAATAGTTTCCACCACCCTGTACACAAGAAAGCTGTCCTGAACGCGTTGGTTCATAGAGCCAAGATTATCTCTAACGACGACCACCTGCAGTCTGAATTGCAGAACTTACAACGTGTTTTCGGGGAAAATGGATACAGCAAAAGAGACATCGCAAACGCTTTCAAGGGCCGCCGACGAAAGACACCTGGTGAATCAGTAGAAGAGGCCAAACGGACTGTATTCCTGCCATACTGTGGAGCAACTAGCAGTAAGTTAGGACGTCTGCTTCAGAAACATGGGCTAAGACCAGTGTTCCGGCCCTCCCCCCAAAGGTACGAGATATGTTGCGCCCTGTTAAAGACGACATTGCTCTTCGAGTGTCCGGCGTGCATGACGTACCCTGTGAATGTGGCAGCATATGTATCGGACAAACAATTCGCACGGCTGCGGAGCGTTGTACTGAGCACAAGAGCCATATAAAACAAAGGGGGCTTCACAAGTCGACAATAGCGGAGCATTACGTAGAAAATGGATATAAAATACAGTTCGAAAATACAAAAGTGTTGGCTCATGCGTCTACATATTGGGACTCCGTTATAAAGGAAGCGATCGAGATTCGTTTAAACAACAACAATTTCAACAGAAACCAGGGATACACACTCAGCAGGGCATGGGGGATAGCGTTGGATATCGAAAGAAAGCAGAGACAGATGCGCGACGCGGGAGCGGCAGTTTCAAACGTGGCGCCTGCCGCTGGCGCCACCTGACGTCACCGGTGCTGCCACGGGCAACAGCTCCGCCAGCTGGCCGGGCCGACTTACGCGCGCGCGCCACATTGGGCCTATCTGATTGGCTACTGATGATGTCATCATGCCTGTATAAGCGAGAAACCGTAGCAGCCCCGGCAGTCAGTGAAATCCTGAGGTTTTTATTCGAACAGACGTGGTTTGAAAACCGAGAACATTTTATTCACTTTACTCATTACACATTCAGTTAGGCTCGGGCACTCGATGGGTCCTTTAGCCTGCTGTCTTTGGTGATGTCTATCTCCTGTGGAGGATGAGATGTGTCCAGGCTGTTATGTATGACCTCTTCCTGTTATGACAGATCGCCTATGGGGGGTGAAACGTTATTGACTTCGGTACTCGATACTTGTGCCACCTTGCAGGGTTTACCGTTCCTACCGATTCTAATTGTCGAACTTAGTCCCTAAGGGCATCGATTTTGTCAAAAACTAGTAGATCCTTGTCATGGACCTTCTCTTTTATAGTGGTCTCGTGGAGTGCGGTGCGGATGTCGACGTTTCTTGTCCACCATGGAGCTCTTGTTATCCATCGGTAGCAAATGCTTTGCAGCGCTTGGAGTTTGTTGTAGTTGGAGACGCACGTAGTTCCCCACGAGGTGGAGCCATACAACATTGTGGGTTCCACCGTTGCCTTATACCATTGGAGCTTAGTCTTAGGGTTGAGATCCTTACTCTTCAGGAACGGAATCAATGATCTGGCCATCTTCTGGGCTGCTGTCTTCTTGTCGTCAATATGCTGCGTAAAGAGCAATTTTTTGTCAAAGTAGACACCGAGGTGGCGACCATGGAATAAACTGATCAGCTATTTTGAGTCTGTCGTTCAGAACTGGTTTCCTCCGTGTGAACATAACGGCTGCCGTCTTCGTCGGGTTGATCGTTATCTTATTTTGCAGCGCCCAGCGTTCCATTACAGCAAGTTGCCGTTGCATCCTAGCGATTAGCTGGTCCAAGTGTCGTCCAGTCGTCAGAAATGCCGTATCGTCCACATAAAAACTCGCCGTATCAAGGGGGACTGTTGGGATGTCATTTATATGTAAGTTGAAAAGCAGAGGCGAAATGACAGAGCCCTGCGGAATTCCTGCGGAGATCAGTTTTATTTCGGAGTTTTTATCGTCGACTCGGACATACAGTTTCCTGTTCTGTAGAAAGTTGTCTATGAGTCCAATGTAGTGCGATGTAGTTTAACGATAAGGTTGGGCCGCCACACCTTATCGTATGCTTTGTCGATGTCAAGGAACACACCAGTTGTGAAGTGCTGCTTCTTGTATCCTTCTTGTATCCGTTCGGTGATCCGTAGAAGTTGAAGTTCGGCAGATAACTTGCCCTTGAAACCGAATTGTTCAGGTCGTATAACATCATGCGCTGTAAGCGTGTCATGGAGCCTCTTCAACAGCACCCTCTCGAGTACCTTGCCAAGGGTCGGCAAGAGGCTAATTGGCCGGTAACTGCTGGGTTCTGCTAGGTCTTTACCTGGCTTTGGTATTGGAACTATTCGAGCCGTCTTCCATGCCGCAGGAAAATATCCCTGCAGGAGAAAGCTGTTGAAAATTCGGGTAAGGAGCGCAGGTGGATTCTTGGGCAACTGTTTCAAATCGGTGTTGCTTATGAAGTCGTTGCCTGGCGCGTTATTCCGAGTCTTCCGGATAATTTTACGGATCTTTGCTGGTGTCGTGAGATGTGGGCGGCTCTGCACAGGCGTAGTACGAAAAGCAGCCCATTCTGCTTTAACGATGACTTCCTGTTCTTGCAGGCGGACGTCATTCACGGGGGTCGCTGGTGTAGACATCTGTTCTTGGTAAGTCGTAGCATACAGCTCAGCCTGGGCGAGTTCGTTATAGTAGAGGCCATCTGGTCCTCTGATGGCTCGTTTAGGTGGCCGCTGGTGTCGTATGTTATTGACTACCTGCCATTCGTTCTTGGTTCGAAGTAAGAATTCATCCATCTTATCTTCCCAGACCTGCTGTCGCCACAGTGCCACTCTCCTGTGTAGTTCTCGTGTTAAGACGTGTGTTTCTCGTCGATAGATCGGGTTTCTATAGCGGAACCAACGTCGCCTGCTCCTGTTTCTCTGTGTCTTCAGATATTGGAGTACAGGCGGGAACTCGTCGAAAGCTACTACAGGGTAGTCCGTGTGAGTAGTTGCCCTCCGTTTGGCTACCTTTATGTTCTCCGTCAAAGTTTGTACGGCGATGTCGATGCCTTTCGGTGTTGAAACGTCCTACGACGGGCGGATATTGTTGTCAAGATGTGTCCGAAATTGATCCCAATTCAGAGTTTGTGAACTGGGGGGGGGGGGGGGGGCGGAAGGTTGGCCGTTGCGTTTTCCACTATGCTGAGAACAGGTGGGTGGTCCGACGAGAGATCTTCGACGGTGCGGAGCTGGAGGTTCGTCTCAGTGTCTTTGATGAGAGCAATATCTAGGACGTCTGCTTCTTGCCGATCGAAGTGAGGAATCCGTGTGGGCTCTCGTGGGCCATGGACTGTGATGCCCAGTTCTTCTTCCATGGCAATCAAAGCTAGTCCACGAGGGTTCGTACGCCGGGAATTCCACGGAACGTGCTTGCTGTCAAGGTCGCCTCCTAGGAAGAATTTGTCAAAATTGGTGAAGATACTCCGTAGGTCGTCTGGCTCCAGTTGATTACCGGGGCTATTGTACGCCCTGATGAAAGTGATATAGCCTGCCGCCGGTCGAACCGTTACTGCTGTTGCCTCCAGATGTTGGAGGTGCGGTAGTGTTTCATGATGGTGCCGCAGTTCCCTTTTAAGGAGAACCGCTGTCCCTACACCAGTTGTTGGACGAAGGTGCGTCTCCAATACACGTGCGATGTTGACTTTTTGACTTCGTAAAAATTCAGTAAATTCTGCTTTCTTGTGTTTCAGTCCGTTGGCGTTCCATATAAAGATTTTCAGGTCTCTCGTGATCCCAGAGCGATCCATCTTAAGGTGTTCCAAAGGCCTTCAATACACTTTCGATTAAAGAAAGTATCCCCAGTAGTTGTTGCTGCACGGCGGTGAGAAGTTTCGCAACATCAGAGAGCGCTGGAGCTATAGATTCCATCAAATGAGCTGGTGAGACGTAGGTTTCCGGTTCCGGTCGGCGTGGTGATGCTGCGTGGGCGTATGAATAATGCTGGCGTTGCTGTCGTGGTGGGCGTACTTCAGGAGGAGGCTGTTCTTGTGGTGTTTGCTGACGGTGCGGCGGTAGGTGTGTCGTCAGGTTGGAGTTCCGTAGTACAATAGTCCGTTGAGTGGGCTGCGGTGGAGACCGTTGTCTATATTTAGTGAGAAGTTCCTGGTACTTCTGCCAGCCATGCCATGTGGTATGATGGTCCTTTTCACAGTTCGTACATTTCGGTGGAGCCCCTCTGGGATGAGTAAATGCTGAAGATCTGTGTTGCCCTCCACATCGAACACAGCGAGCAGGCTAGCTGCAATAATTAGCTGTATGTTCGAATCGCTGGCAGTGGCGACATTGAACAGGTCCTTCTTGTTTGTTGTAGGTTTCAATGACGACTTTAGTACACAGAACGTATTTGATGTCGTAAATCTTGCAACGTGACACAGTAAGTAGCTGGAGGTCGTAATTCCTTGGTGTTGTCTAGATTTTTAAATTGGTGGACGTTGATGACTGGGAAACCCTTCTCTATCATGCGTCTTTCAGTTCTTCCTCCGTAACTTCGGCAGGTAGACGTTTTACAACCACTTTGAGGTCCTTGTCCTCTGCGGCCTGATGTGTGAAAAAGTGCATGTCCTTCGACACAAAGAAATTGATGGCCCCTCGTTGATCTTCATAGGAGTCAAAGTGATATTTGATCCTGTCTGGTTGGTAGACGGCCTTAAGACTGACGTCAATATTCTCCTTCAGCGACTTGTTGAGTTCTCTGTAGTTCTTGGCATGGTAAATAGTAACGGGCGGGAGTTAGCGTAGTGAGTTCCGGCGAGAGCCATCTGTCCCCTCTTTATCTGCTTCTAGATTGACGTCAGTCGTCTGGTCCATACGTTCTGGAGCATCCGTACTGTCTTCTGTCGCAATAGCCGCTTAACGGTCCGAAGTTTTCGGTTTTTCTGGTCGTTGCTTCTTGCGAGATTTGTTCTGGTTAGGAGACGCGTTGAGTCGTTTTCTTCGGCGAACTAGTGTAAAATCGCCCTCTTCGTCGTTGGGCTGCATGGTCCAAGCTTCTTCAGAGGAGACTCCCTCCATTTCGTCGTCGTCTTCTGGTGTTCCAGGTCGTCTTTTTGTTCTTCAGGCTTTGAAGTAGGAACTGTACTAGTGCGTTTGTCGTATACTTCCTGACTTTGCAGAACCATGTGTTGTATTTCACGTCTGAGTTCCCGTTGTTGCCGATCGTCCTGTGTTATCTGACGTCTCTCTTCATAGGAGTTTGACGTATGGTGTCCTCTTCTCTGCATTCGCACAGCGCTCGTCGTGGTCCTGTCCTCATTATCCTGCCTTTCAGAATCCGTTCTCGTTGCAGTGGTCGTCGCCATTGTATTCGTCCTGTGGGGGCTGGCTCGGACGCGCGAACTTCCATTTCCGCACTCATCGGCATCGCGTGCTCAGCTCGTCCATTACCTGCACCTACCTGTGAACTCGTTGCACCAGATCACCGAGCAGAAACCCACCGTACCGCAACTTACACCAGGCTGCGTACAACGTAACTACTTCAATAATCTGGAAAAGGTCTTAAGTTTGAATGAGAGGTGTAAATACTGGCAAAGATTCGGTATATTCTGAACCTTGATAATGTGCATGTTAACTGCCAAGCTCGTGCTAATCTTAACACAGTCATCAACAAGAGCTAAGATGCGCGAAGAATACTCCGTTCTCATTGGTCATTTTTTTAAAGCCAATAGAAAAACATTATTCTCCCGCGTTAGTCCGTGCTTAAAATGACTAAAAATCAACAAATAACACACTTTCGAACTGTACTTTTTCCCGAAAGATATATTTAACATTTGACGTATGTTTGTACTTTACGTTATTAACTACTTTCGTTTGCACTCGAATAATCTTTTCTTTTACCACAAAGTTACTTAACATATTATGATACAAAATTCCCCGTCGTCTGAATTCACACTGTCTTAATACTTTCTCACACTAGTTCGTACAGCATTCATAAGTAGAACAATGGTCTAGGTATTTACTTTAGACCCCATTCACGCATCATTCACACTGATAAAAGCTTATAAAAAAACTGTACAAACATAAATAAACAAAAAATCCTTCAAGAAATAAACAGAACAATTCACAAAAACATTCTCTTGACCGGTTTCTTGAATGTCTCTGTGCACTACTGTCATCTAGCAGATGAAAGTTTACTCGACTGAACCCGCTTCAGACCATCTGTCACTGTGCACGCATGAGTCATTCTCCCGATTCAGAGGCTCCAGACAGGACCGATACAAGGCGCCACGTCTCACGGTATTTTCGGAATTGCTGGCCGGAGTAGCCGAGCGGTTCTAGGCGCTACAGTCTGGAACCGCACGACCGCTACGGTCGCAGGTTCGAATCCTGCCTCGGGCATGGATGTGTGTGACGTCCTTAGGTTAGTTAGGTTTAAGTAGTTCTAAGTTCTAAAGGACTGATGACCTCAGAAGTTAAGTCCCATACTGCTCACAGCCATTTGAACGATTTGATTTTTTGAATTGCTGCGTTACTGCCTGCCCAGTAGCTCAGACGCATTTTCAGTAACGGCAAAGACCCTCAAAACTGTTTTGAAGACATTACGATGCAGCAGTGAGTCTGCTGCTTTCACTTTCCACTCAGAGATTCGCAACCCCACCAGTGTCCACAGTTCATTCGCAGGTCGCGGAGTAGCCGCGCGTGGCTACCCCCCCCCCCTCCCCCACCGTCGGAGGTTCGAGTCCTCCCTCTGGCATGGGTGTGTGTCTGTCTGCCTTAGCGTAAGTTAGTTTAAGTTAGATTAAGTAGTTTGTAAGGTTAGGGAGCGATGACCTCAGCGGTTTTACCCATTAAGACTTTACCACAAATTTCCAATTTCCCTTCCACTGGGCTCCTAGCTGACGCTACAAGCAGCGTAGCCTCCGCCGCAGACGACTTACCCCAGGGCAGAAAACTGAACGCAGATTTCACCCATATCTGGCAAGTATCCCTGCATCGGTGCGCAAAAGGCGCAGGCTTTGTGTATCTCTAACTGCGTTAAGCTGTAGAAGAAATTCTGTCTGTTACTAGCGTAAGCCCCCCCATGAACCATGGACCTTGCCGTTGGTGGGGAGGCTTGCGTGCCTCAGCGATACAGATAGCCGTACCGTAGGTACAACCACAACGGAGGGGTATCTGTTGAGAGGCCAGACAAACGTGTGGTTCCTGAAGAGGGCAGCAGCATTTTCAGTAGCTGCAAGGGCAACAGTCTGGATGATTGACTGATCTGGCCTTGTAACAATAACCAAAACGGCCTTGCTGTGCTGGTACTGCGAACGGCTGAAAGCAAGGGGAAACTACGGCCGTAATTTTTCCCGAGGGCATGCCGCTTTACTGTATGATTAAATGATGATGGCGTCCTCTTCGGTAAAATATTCCGGAGGTAAAATAGTCCCCCATTCGGATCTCCGGGCGGGGACTACTCAAGAGGATGTCGTTATCAGGAGAAAGAAAACTGGCGTTCTACGGATCGGAGCGTGGAATGTCAGATCCCTTAATCGGGCAGGTAGGTTAGAAAATTTAAAAAGGGATATGGATAGGTTAAAGTTAGATATTGTGGGAATTAGTGAAGTTCGGTGGCAGGAGGAACAAGACTTTTGGTCAGGTGACTACAGGGTTATAAACACAAAGTCAAATAGGGGTAATGCAGGAGTAGGTTTAATAATGAATAGGAAAATAGGAACGCGGGTAAGCTACTACAAACAGCTTAGTGAACGCATTATTGTGGCCAAGATAGATACGAAGCCCACACTTACTACAGTAGTACAAGTTTATATGCCAACTAGCTCTGCAGATGACGAAGAAATTGAAGAAATGTATGATGAAATAAAAGAAATTATTCAGATTGTGAAGGGAGACGAAAATTTAATAGTCATGGGTGACTGGAATTCGAGTGTAGGAAAAGGGAGAGAAGGAAACGTAGTAGGTGAATATGGATTGGGGCTAAGAAATGAAAGAGGAAGCCGCCTGATAGAATTTTGCACAGAGCACAACTTAATCATAGCTAACACTTGGTTTAAGAATCATGAAAGATGGTTGTATACATGGAAGAACCCTGGAGATACTAAAAGGTATCAGATAGATTATATAATGGTAAGACAGAGATTTAGGAACCAGGTTTTAAATTGTAAGACATTTCCAGGGGCAGATGTGGACTCTGACCACAATCTATTGGTTATGACCTGTAGATTAAAACTGAAGAAACTGCAAAAAGGTGGGAATTTAAGGAGATGGGACCTGGATAAACTGAAAGAACCAGGGGTTGTACAGAGTTTCAGGGAGAGCATAAGGGAACAATTGAAAGGAATGGTGGAAAGAAATACAGTAGAAGAAGAATGGGTAGCTCTGAGGGATGAAGTAGTGAAGGCAGCAGACGATAAAGTAGGTAAAAAGAGGGTTAGTAGAAATCCTTGGGTAACAGAAGAAATATTGAATTTAATTGATGAAAGGAGAAAATATGAAAATGCAGTAAATGAAGCAGGCAAAAAGGAATACAAACGTCTCAAAAATGAGATCGACAGGAAGTTGAAAATGGCTAAGCAGGGATGGCTAGAGGACAAATGTAAGGATGTAGAGGCTTATCTCGCTAGGGGTAAGATAGATACTGCCTACAGGAAAATTAAAGAGACCTTTGGAGATAAGAGAACCACATGTATGAACATCAAGAGCTCAGATGGAAACCCAGTTCTAAGCAAAGAAGGGAAAGCAGAAAGGTGGAAGGAGTATATAGAGTATACAAGGGCGATGCACTTGAGGACAGTATTATGGAAATGGAAGAGGATGTAGATGAAGATGAAATGGGAGATACGATACTGCGTGAAGAGTTTGACAGAGCACTGAAGGACCTGAGCCGAAACAAGGCCCCCGGAGTAGACAACATTCCATTGGAACTACTGACGGCCTTGGGAGAGCCAGTTCTGACAAAACTCTACCATCTGGTGAGCAAGAAGAATATAATAATTCCAATCCCAAAGAAAGCAGGTGTTGACAGATGTGAAAATTACCGAACAATCAGTTTAATAAGCCACAGCTGCAAAATACTAACGCGAATTCTTTACAGACGAATGGAAAAACTAGTAGAAGCCGACCTCGGGGAGGATCAGTTTGGATTCCGTAGAAATACTGGAACACGTGAGGCAATACTGACCTTACGACTTATCTTAGAAGAAAGATTAAGAAAAGGCAAACCTACGTTTCTAGCATTTGTAGACTTAGAGAAAGCTTTTGACAATGTTGACTGGAATACTCTCTTTCAAATTCTAAAGGTGGCAGGGGTAAAATACAGGGAGCGAAAGGCTATTTACAACTTGTACAGAAACCAGATGGCAGTTATAAGAGTTGAGGGACATGAAAGAGAAGCAGTGGTTGGGAAGGGAGTAAGACAGGGTTGTAGCCTCTCCCCGATGTTATTCAATCTGTATATTGAGCAAGCAGTAAAGGAAACAAAAGAAAAATTTGGAGTAGGTATTAAAATCCATGGAGAAGAAATAAAAACTTTGAGGTTCGCCGATGACATTGTAATTCTGTCAGAGACAGCAAAGGACTTGGAAGAGCAGTTGAACGGAATGGATGGTGTCTTGAAGGGAGGATATTAGATGAACATCAACAAAAGCAAAACGAGGATAATGGAATGTAGTCGAATTAAGTCGGGTGATGCTGAGGGTATTAGATTAGGAAATGAGACACTTAAAGTAGTAAAGGAGTTTTGCTATTTGGGGAGCAAAATAACTGATGATGGACGAAGTAGAGAGGATATAAAATGTAGACTGGCAATGGCAAGGAAAGCGTTTCTGAAGAAGAGAAATTTGTTAACATCGAGTATAGATTTAAGTGTCAGGAAGTTATTTCTGAAAGTATTTGTATGGAGTGTAGCCATGTATGGAAGTGAAACATGGACGGTAAATAGTTTGGACAAGAAGAGAATAGAAGCTTTTGAAATGTGGTGCTACAGAAGAATGCTGAAGATTAGATGGGTAGATCACATAACTAATGAGGAAGTATTGAATAGGATTGGGGAGAAGAGAAGTTTGTGGCACAACTTGACCAGAAGAAGGGATCGGTTGGTAGGACATGTTCTGAGGCATCAAGGGATCACCAATTTAGTATTGGAGGGCAGCGTGGAGGGTAAAAATCATAGGGGGAGACCAAGAGATGAATACACTAAGCAGATTCAGAAGGATGTAGGTTGCAGTAGGTACTGGGAGATGAAGAAGCTTGCACAGGATAGAGTAGCATGGAGAGCTGCATCAAACCAGTCTCAGGACTGAAGACCACAACAACAAAACTAGCGTAAGAAGTTGTTAGGTAGAACCTAAGTACAGTTCAGAATAACTGAAATCGTAACACTCTTTTTGTCTGTCCTGAGTAACATTTATTATTTTTCGTAATTGTTTGCATATGGGCAACGGCCTTGTCACAGTGGATACACCGGTTCCCGTGAGATCACCGAAGTTAAGCTCTGTAGGGCGTGGTCGGCACTTTGATGGGTGACCACCCTGGCGGCCATGCGCTGTTGCCATTTTTCGGGGTGCACTCAGCCTCGTGATGCCAACTGAGGAGCTACTCGACTGAATAGTAGCGGCTTCGGTCAAGAATACCATCATAACGACCGGGAGAGCGGTGTGCTGACCCCACGCTTCTTCTATCCGCATCCTCCTCTGGGGATGACACGGCGGTCGAATGGTCCCGGTAGGGCACTCGTGGCCTGAAAACGGAGCGCTTAAATTGTTAGCATATTTTGTGAGTTCCGTGAACTGACTTTCGTAGTTAAGTGATAAACGCCAGGTTAAACCTTACAGAAAAACTAGTATAGGGTGTTCAGCATGGACAAAAAGACGCTTACTGTTCAGTGCTTTTCAGAAGCACGTACGAGAACAACTAAACCAAGCTTTGTATACAACGAACTGCTGCTCCGGGCAGCTGATCATTGGTCGATAAGCAAATGGCTACAAAGTATCTTGTCCATGGTGACAGGGATAGGTGCCGAATGAGTAACTATTCGATCTGTATTTCAATCTAACGAACAACGTCACTAGCTGTAATTGATGTATCGTAGATCTTCAAAACGCGTACTAAAATCCATGGAAGTTGGGACACTCGCTTAATAGCAGCCTTACAGGGTTTTCTCATATCCTTGCATGCTACAGGAAGGGTTTTAATGTTAAACTTACCTTGACATAAAGGCAACTTGCTTATTTTGGCAAAGTTGGTTGTGAGTGGGGTTTCCTTTTCAATACCTGTAAAAGAGGCAGAACCAATGAAAATACCGTGATCGGTAAACAAGCCTAGCGTAAACATAAGCTCTTTTGAAACTTCTTAGCCATAAAACTCTCTGCCAGTATCCGGATTTTTCTTCAGCCTTGCATCCATTATCTGGTCTCTCTGGTACCCTTATCTCTCCTGAAGCTAAACAGTCTCTTAGTTGTCTTTCCATCTGTTGTATATTACTCTTGTTATTAAGCTCGATGCGATAGTTTTAACACTTATTTGCCCTTGGAATCTTTTAGGTTCTCCCAAGCATGATCTCTGCCTCAGGATCCAAGGTGTGTATAAGATTCCTTGTGAGTGTGGAATGACGTACGTTGACCAGACTTCACGTACATTGCAAGACCGATGTCATGAACAGTATCGTTGTACACGTCTGGGGAAACAGGATGAATCTGCAAAACCAGAGCATTACCTTAGCTCAGGACAATGAATAACGTACTGGGCAGAGACAGGCAGTTGCCCGTTGGAAGCGGTAACCAGCTGACAACACCTGACGATGCCAAGCAGCTGCCTCGAAGAAACACTTACTGTGGGATACACAAAACGTGACCCGGCAGCAGGCACGTGGGTCTTTAAAGGAACTGATAACTGGCGAACCCGGAGCAGCTTACTGTGCTCCCGTGTTAGTGAAAACAGTTAACGAGAGGGGTCGACAGCCTGCTGTAAGTGGCGATGAAGCGTCAAAACTTTGACAGAACAGATCACTCACTCGGTGATTACCGAAATTCGACCACTGGACTGGAAATATACAGTGGCAACAATCTCCGTTCAACCTCCTAGACGCTACCTCCGACATCGCCCGTAATTTCAGGAAAGAAAAAGTGCAATAAATACATGCTGGTAACAATGTAACTCCCAAACGAAAGGCTCCATTTTCTTCAGAAACCGTAGGGATTACTCTGCTTCGCACCCATCTCCTTCAGTTAACTATTGTCTCGCTGATGCCATAAAAAAGTGCTGGCGTATAATAAAACTTAGCATAGACTAAATCATCGTACCCTCGGTGTTGAACGTCTCAACTGAAGTAAAACAACGTACATCGTCTTCCTGGGATATTAAAATTATGTGCAGGGACTCGAAACTGGAACCTCAGAATTTTGCGGGCAAGTGTTCTACCTAGTGAGCTGTCCAAACAGTATTCACGACTGATCCTCACAGCTTTACTTCTGCTGATGCCTCATCTCCTACCTTCCTGATTTCACAGAAGTTCTCCTCCAAAACTTGCAGGACTAGAGCTCCTGGATAAAAGGAGATGCTAGATGCTCAAAATTCTCAGAAAAATTGGTATAAGTTATAGAGAAACAAGAGAAATGTACAGTTTGTAAAAAAAAAGAAATAGGGAACAATAAGAATGGTGGACCAGTAACGAAATCGTCAAAGTTGGAAAGGATGTAGGAGAGGTGTGAAGTCATTTGCCCCTGTTGTTCAATCCATATATTGAAGGAGCAATAAAGCAAGAGTTTAGGACAGTGATTTAAAATTGGTTACTACGTTTGCTGATGACATCGCTATCCTCAGTGAAACTGGAAGAAGAATGACGGGACTTGGTGAATGGAATGAATAGTCTAATGAGTACAGGATATGTGTTGAGGGTAAACCTAAGAAATACGGTGAAATTGAGAGTAGCAGAAGTGAGATTAACGATAAACTTAACACCAAAGTAAGTGATCGTGAAGTATATGAAGTGAAGATGAAGTGCTAATTTGGAAGCAAAGTACCATGTCAGGGACGAAGCATGAATGACATAAAAAGCAGACTAGGGGCACAGCAGAAAGGGCACTTCAGGTCAAGAGAAGTCTACAAGTATCAGACTAGTTTTAATTTGAGGAAGAAATTTGAAGCATAGCATGCAATGTGGAAGACAGGAACAGAACACAGTCTAAGTATCTGAGATGTGGTGGTGTAGAAGGATGTTGAAAGTTATGTGGACTGATAAGAAGTGGGTAGGTTCTCCATAGAATCAGCGAGCAAAGGTAAATGTGGAGAACAGTGTTAGGAAGAAGGAACAGGATGGGCAGACATGTGTTAAGACATGAGGGAATAACTTCTATGGTACTAGAGGGAGCTGGAGAGAGTAAAAACTTTAGAGAAAGACAGAGACTGGAATACATCCAGCACATAACTGAGGATACTGGGTCTAAGTGCTACTCTAAATGAAGACTTTGTCACAGGGGAAGTGGTGGGATCAACATCAAATCAGTCAGAAAACTGATGACAAAAAAATCTTCAGTTTCACTGGAGGCCGAAAGACAGATTTAATTTTGTGTCTGTTTAGGAATGCATCTATTCAGTTTATGGTTGTAATGGATTTTCAACGTGAACGAGTCCCACTGAAAGAGAAAAAAAATGAAGAAATGGAAAAAGCTGTTACTGCAATTTCCTTGTCATACTTTGGTGGCAGTAGTAGAACAACAGGTGTGCCATCCCATTCTCCATTGTTGCCAGATGTATCCAGATGGGGGTAATGGCGTCATCGAAGATGGTAACCTGTAGACCTGGCAACAGCGCATGATGTAATCCAAGATGGCTGCCGTGACGTCAGCTGATGACACGAGTACCGTTATCCAATATGGCGGCTTTTGGCAGGAAAGTGCCTCTATGCCATGCCCCCTGGTGGGAAGTTTGAATTTTGGTGGGAAATTGAATTATGTGCTTCTACATTTCACCTGGCAGTCCTCCACTCCCCCTTACTGACTTTTTTGCATGATTAATTTCGAATTTTGTTCTAAGAGCTTACTCCTGCAACTGAGGAGAGTCAGTATGGTGTTGCTGCCACTAGAGACTGCTCATTATGTCGCTCAATTCGAATATAATTTGTTTAAATTTGTATAAATTTGTTTAAATATTTTTAATTTGTTCTAATTTGTTTAAATTTATTATCTACCTACAACAGTATTGGATTAGGGTGGTGTTATCACTACAAGAGGCTGAGATATCAGTGCTTGTTGAGCTGTTGGTGTGGAAGTAGCATGTGTTCTATCAAAGAGCTATTGGTGTCTGACCAGGAGGAGTTTAACAGCCATATTACCTGTAAGCATACAGCTGAGAACTACACCCATAGCTTCCTCCATGAAGGATGGAAATGAGCATTAATGCTTGAACATATGAAGAGGAAGAATATGGTCCTGCAAATAAATGCTTTGCATTGAACATGCATAACACAATGCATGGTAACATCTGTCTCAGCTCCCACCCCACAAGAGACAACTGCCTCCGATCCAGCAGACCAAAAAACTGAGCTAGTTCGCGTGTTCACTGCTAGAGGGCGCCCACCGGTGCTGCGACACATACACCGGAGCGTCCAACTGCACTGTTACCTGTAAGAACAAAAGATTCGCCTGCTCCCAGTCCCGCTGGCGCCACGACACAAACACCTGTGCATCCAACTGCCTGCGGGAGTCTGAGAATGCTTTCATAATAGGTAACAGCGACAACAAAGGCATCGCGAGCTCCTTAAAAGGGTTGATATGTTGATCTTTCCCAAAACAGGAACAATGTAAACGAAGGCGATGCGCTGCTAGGGAACACAGGCAGATGTTCTTAACAGCAATGAACAAAGAATTCCTTCAAAGCTCTTCACATATGGGTCTCGACTTTTTGAAGTGTTGAAAGACTTAGAAAGGTGTCTATTAAACAATTTAGATATTTAACTCCAGCTCTAAAGAGTTCGAAACGTATAACACTTCAGTACAAACTATGCATTTTGAGAAATTTTTTTCCAGCATCCTGCTAAGTGCGTGGTAGAACGAGAGAATAATAATTTACAGTGGACTATATCTTTCTCTTTAGCGTTCATTACTTTATTATTCTCTTGCACGTTTTACTCTATGACTCTTGTAAGATGATATTCACCTTTGAGAAAATTTCCAGACATAACAAGACATCGAAAGACATATATTCAACCCATTAGGTATTTAACTCCAGCTCTGAAAAGTTCAAAACATACAACACTTTAGTACAAACGTGTGCAAACTTAGTTATAACTATACATTTCGAGAAATCTGATGTAAACATTTTCCAGCATCATGTTAGAATAATTTACTAAACTTTCAGCGGTCATATAAGCCGTCGATTCCACCAATAGCGCTACTTGAAATTTTATCTTTATCACTGTACACCTTTCCTAAATAGTAAAATTTCCATTTTTTATCATCCGACGACTTTGTAAATCATTTGCTTCAGATTTTACAAAGCTAAGCTAAATGTAAGAAACACTACATAAAGCACTCAAAGCTAGTATTAATACTAGCAACATAGAATTTCTCGTATTTAACATTCACCATAGAAAATCACAAAGTTTGCAGACTTTGAGGGAGTTGCAATATCTCATCAACCACCCGATAAGTGTTGAACGCATTCTCGCGTCCAGTAAAGTTTGTGAAAAATACTCGCTTCCTTCATCCAGCTATTTGCCAGAATATTTCTAAAGTGTTTGGAGCCCTAATTGCATTCTTTGCAGCTGAAACTTCTGATGGAAATATCTGCTGAATACACTGAGCTGGTTATATACCGTGGTTAATTAATAGAATACACATAATGATTTCAGTTGTAGAGGCTGAATTCAATATCATCCATCATGCATTAGAAACAGTTTTGTTACTTACAGTATGAATTGTATCGCTGTAAATCTATAAATGATCAGAGACTCAGGTCTCTTCGAGGTTTTGGGCAGATCTGGCTAGTTCAGGCTCCAGTCGCCAGGGATGCTAGTGGGCTCACCCCAAGAAAGTCAACACACATTGGTTCACATCTTGGTGACGTGGGAGGAGGCTCGGCCTCCTATCTGAACCCTAGCACCCTTGTGTTCTCCTCCATTCCGATACAGTCAGCCAGTCCGTCTGCCTGCATTTCGTTGTCTTATTCACAGTTATCATAAAGAGATCTTCAGCCAACTGCAGTGGTGAGGGCAAGCGCCCTCACCTGAACGAGGTCCCACATAAGGTACTGCTATCGTATGAGTGTTATTTAGTGTGTGAAACCCCGTTTAGAATACAGGACTGCTCTGTGCATGCGTGAAAGTGAATTTGTTTTCTCCTCATTTCAGCATTCGTCGCTGAGGTGCTGGACGCGCTGGATGGTGCGCTGGGAAGAGAGAATCCGACCCTGATAGCTCAAAAACGCGAATATGAAATTTGTTTTGTGTTTTTGCAATATGTTGAGTGTGTGGTAACACCGTAATATAGTGTATACTTCATTGGTGGTGTTGCAGATGAATCGGCAGAGGGTGCAGCGCAGCCCTCTAATTCAGAGGACGGTGTTCATCGCCAGGAGGAGGAGCCATCTCTCCTGTGTAAGATTCGAATCCATCGATATGTAAACACATTTTTGTGCACATACATTTTCTCTAATTCTAATCTCTTTTTTATGCTATAGGTGATTTGGATTGGCTTGATTATTTAAATGTGCACTTATAGCATGAGGCATTCATCGACGCACAGTTTGTGGTAGGTGGGGACTTCAATTCTGAAATTCACAAAGAAGGGCTGGCTGCTGTGACTGACCCGTGGCCTGGGAACAAATAAGGTGAGTATTATTATATCTTTCATATTCTTCTGATTATTATCATTCATATTTCCTTATCAATCTATTTATAATTATCTAAACATGCTCTATAATGCAATGCTTATTATTTTTTCACGGAGGTGAAGCCTCAGATGGCCACAGCAGGTGTCAGCGCGTGGCGCACTGTCTTTAGAGATCCAGTACAACGAGCAGAGCCATGAGTCGCGCCAATCACCACAAAGCTATCGGCCGAGGTTCAACCTACCTAGACCTGTGCATCAGTCGTCAACCATCACTGGGTCCCCAACTTCCTTCCGCCCTGCCCGTGGTCATCCGTGGAGGCAGGCAGCAGCAACAGACGGCCACTGATGCCTCACCAATTGGTGGTGGACTGTCTAATTCTGGGGTGAGCCTGCAGCGTTGGCCCAGCGTTATTCACTACACCCCGCCCACAGCTAGGCCCAGCTGTTCCAACTGACCTGACAGCGGCGCCTCACCCTTAGCTCCACCCACCCACCACCAGCAATTACAAGACAACTGCAGGCATGTCACCCCCAGCTGTATGACACTGCAGACCACCATGCGAACTCAGTCATCGACTGGGTGGACAACTCAGCCTAGTAGTAGTAGTAGTAGTAGTAGTTTTAGTATTAATGATAGTGAACCCATGGCTAGAGGCAGTTCCCTCTCCCATCCTTTTAGTGAAGGACATCAGGTCAGTGATACCATACTGCAGTTAGAGTACTCGGTGGTTGCAGATGCTTTTGAGGAGCGAATCTCATTCACCAGGATCATGACCCTGGCAAGAGGGTACCACAGCCCTGTTTGTTTTCTAAGGGCATGCCTTCCTCCTGTGTAAACGAAGCTTCTCAAGGTAGTCAATAATCTGCAATATCCCGCCATTAAATGCAGTGCGGTGCTTTGCATCAAATTATCACCCCCCCCCCCCCCCCTTTGTATGGTCTTGAAGAGACTAGTATTCATTATCTTTGCTCCCAAAGATAATGAGCACATCAATCGGAGCACATCAATCGCCGAGTGGTTTCGTAAATTCACCTTGATTGCTATATTGGGCCAGTTTTCAGATATGGAAGTCAGAGGGTCAGCTAAAGCACTCAGCTGAATACTACACCTGAACAACCATATACATATCTACGATCTGGTAAATGGAGGGTCTGGCTATATGAAGCTCCCTAAAGATGTAGCTAATAAGCAGACATGCATTAATGTCGAAAATACAAAGGATAAGGTTTATTTTGCGTGGTCAATCCTGGCTTGTGAAAGAAACTACAATTACAGAGATCATCCTGGGCATCTGAGCACATACCATGTAAGTGAAAATATTCATGGGTGTTATAACTTCGATGGTATCGATTTCCTCATCAATATCTAGGATATGCCTAAATTTGAGGTGCAGAACACCAGCATATCAGTTCATGTTTATGGCCTGGAGAAGAAAAGCAAGTCAGATGAGCAAGACATGCATATTGTCGTCGGCTCCTCCATCTCAAAATTTGCGGGTGAGTGTGAGCTGCATGTAAACAGGCTGCTCTTCTCTGAAAGTGATAACTATGTTTGGATCAAAGACATCTCCTGACTCCTTTACAGCAGACTGAATAACTATAAGCATAAAAAGCGTATTTGCTTAAGGTGTCTTAATTATTTCTTCTCTGACGAGTAATAAATGGTGCCTCTAATAGACTGTGCTTCCAAGGACCCAGTACGTGTTATTATGCCTACTGAGGAAAACAAATTCATAAAGTTCCAGCTGCTCACCACCAGGACCAATGCCAATTTGTAGTCTATGCCGACTTTGAATGCCTCCTTGCTCCCATGATCAGCTGTGAAGGTGAGCTTACAGCCTCACATACCACCTTTACAAAAAAACATGTACCATATGTGGCAGTGTACCAAATTGTATCGTCCTATGATTCCAGTTTTAGCCGCTACAAATCTTACATCAGGGATAATTCTGCAGTTTGGCTGCACACTAAGCTCGAAAAATTTTCATGGGAGGTTGATTAGCTTCACAGCGGCACGTTCCCATGACAAAATCGAAGGAGAATGAAGATTTGTATACTAACACGGTTGATTGTCATATTTGCAGGTGCCGTTAGACAGAAAAGTGGAAACTCCACATAGGGACCACTGTCATTTTACGGGGAAGTTCCATGGCACAATTCACAACACGTGCAATTTGAAGTATCAGCTACCTAGACACATACCCGTTTTCTTTCATAATTTAAGCAGGCATGACACTCACTTTCTAGTTTAGCAATTGGCTGATTTCTGTTGGGAGAAAAATCAGTTCAGTGTCCTATCTGAGAGCGTCCTGAGAGACATTTCATTCTCCAAACGAATGACGCCAAGAATTACGCTCCGCTTCCTCGATACGCTGTTTTATACAGACGCCACTCCAGAAACTCATTGAAACTCTACCCTGGGGGGATATGCATATCTAGGGCTGCATTTCCCGATGAGGAAAAGTTTCAACTTGTGTCTAGGAAGGGGGTTTTCCCATATGAGTATGTGGATAGAATGGCGAAACTCAACGAAACCAGGCTACCCACCATAACTGCATTCTCCAGCAACCTTACAGGCAATGCCATAACGGATGCAGAGTATGAGCATGCCGTGAATGTCTGACGGGAATTCAGTATTTCCACTTTAGGGAAGTACGCACGGCTTTACACGGGCACAGACGTGCGCTTGCTTGCTGACGTTTTAGAGAAATTCCAGAGTCTATGCATGACCACATATTCTCTCTTTTGTTACATGGCACCTGGGTTGTCTTAGGACGCAATGCTCGAGCAAACGAAGTGCACCATTTAATTATTGACCGATGCTGACATACTTCTTTTCTTTGCACAAGGGATCTATGGGGGAATTTTCCAATGTGTCCATAGGCACATGAAAGCAAATAACCCGCAGATGGGTGACAGGTTCAACACATCCCTTGATTTGCATTACAGAATGTAAATAACTTATACGGGCATGCCAAGCAGCAATTACTGCCAGTTGATGAGGTTCGATGGGTGCCTGAAGACGAATGAAAGGGATTAGTTGGAAAAATCATGGGGGGTCGGGTATGGCAGCTGATCCTCATGTAGGATATGTGGTGGAGGCAGAACTCACATACCCTATTAGTTTGCATGATGCGCACACCGATTTGCCGCTGTGTCCAGAGCAACTAGTTCCATGAGGAGGCTCCATGCCAAAACTGATGACGATTCTGGAGGATATCATCATTGTCTCCAGCAGTGTGTCATCTTGGGTATGGAGCTTGTTAGAATCCCCTTCAAGCAGTCTCCCTGGTTGAACGAGTATATTGATTTGAATACGAGACGGAGAGCATCCATGACGTGTGACTTTAAGAAAGATTTTTATAAATAAAGGAATAATTCAATATTCGGAAAAGCAATACAGAATTTGAGAGAACAACATTAAATTTTGGTTACAACCGAATGGAATGGGTGTTAAGGCGTAAGAAAATGCATTGCCAGACCAAATTTTAAGCAGGTCACCATGTTCAATACGAACTTTGTTGCTGTGGAGATGACAAAGACTGTAGTAGAGTTTACGAAACCTATTTATGTGGGGATGTGCATACTAGACCTATCCAAACTCCACATGTACCACTTTCATAATGAGTTTGTCAAAACTCATTCCGCAGATCCTAAATTACTTTATATCGATACAGATAGCTTTATCTATTGGGTGAACTGTTATCCATATGAAGCAATTGGGTGCCACAGTAATGAATTGGACATTTCCTTATTGAATTATTCCACAGAACAAGAAGGTTATCAGTCTTATGAAGGACGAGGCGGACGGATTGCCGATTGTGGAGTTTGGGTACCACATATTGGAAGGCGCCACCCATAGGCCACTAGGTGTACACTGTGGTGCAGTCCAAAACCGGTCTGTCGCCTCATGACGATAAAAGGGACATTTGTGATGACGAGATTGAAACTCTCCTGTACTCACACTACTCACATTGTAGCGAGAGAAGGGGTGGGAAACTCTGATTGAGTGATAGCGAGAGAGAGAGAGAGGGAGAGAGACAGAGAGAGAGAGAGAGAGAGTGTCCACGGAGTAGTAGTATGACTCTTTTATCGTAGTGTAAGTAATTTTGTGTGTGTGTGTTCGTGGGTCTGTGTGTGTGTGAGTTGTGTAAATATTCTTGTGTAGTATTTACAAGTGTATGTGCATACATAGAGAGAGAGTGAGAATGTGTGAAAAACAAAGAAAAAGAACAAAATTTGTATATATGGACACCATGTGTGTGAAAGAAAGAACAAGAATAAACAAATAAATATTGAAAAAGCATATTGATATATCTGTTCACATGCAAAATACACTCCTGGAAATTGAAATAAGAACACCGTGAATTCATTGTCCCAGGAAGGAGAAACTTTATTGACACATTCCTGGGGTCAGATACATCACATGATCACACTGACAGAACCACAGGCACATAGACATAGGCAACAGAGCATGCACAATGTCGGCACTAGTACAGTGTATATCCACCTCCCGCAGCAATGCAGGCTGCTATTCTCCCATGGAGACGATCGTAGAGTTGCTGGATGTAGTCCTGTGGAACGGCTTGCCATGCCATATCCACCTGGCGCCTCAGTTGGACCAGCGTTCGTGCTGGACGTGCTGACCGCGTGAGGCGACGCTTCATCCAGTCCCAAACATGCTCAATGGGGGACATATCCGGAGATCTTGCTGGCCAGGGTAGTTGACTTACACCTTCTAGAGCACGTTGGGTGGCACGGGATACATGCGGACGTGCATTGTCCTGTTGGAACAGCAAGTTCCCTTGCCGGTCTAGGAATGGTAGAACGATGGGTTCGATGACGGTTTGGATCTGCCGTGCACTATTCAGTGTCCCCTCGACGATCACCAGTGGTGTACGGCCAGTGTAGGAGATCACTCTCCACACCATGATGCCGGGTGTTGGCCCTGTGTGCCTCGGTCGTATGCAGTCCTGACTGTGGCGCTCACCTGCACGGCGCCAACACGCATACGACCATCATTGGCACCAAGGCAGAAGCGACTCTCATCGCTGAAGACGACACGTCTCCATTCGTCCCTCCATTCACGCCTGTCGCGACACCACTGGAGGCGGGCTGCACGATGTTGGGGCGTGAGCGGAAGACGGCCTAACGGTGTGCGGGACCGTAGCCCAGCTTCATGGAGACGGTTGCGAATGGTCCTCGTCGATACCCCAGGAGCAACAGTGTCCCTAATTTGCTGGGAAGTGGCGGTGCGGTCCACTACGGCACTGCGTAGGATCCTACGGTCTTGGCGTGCGTCTGTGCGTCGCTGCGGTCCGGTCCCAGGTCGACGGGCACGTGCACCTTCCGCCGACCACTGGCGACAACATCGATGTACTGTGGAGACCTCACGCCCGACGTGTTGAGCAATTCGGCGGTACGTCCACCCGGCCTCCCGCATGCCCACTATACGCCCTCGCTCAAAGTCCGTCAACTGCACATACGGTTCACGTCCACGCTGTCGCGGCATGCTACCAGTGTTAAAGACTGCGATGGAGCTCCGTATGCCACGGCAAACAGGCTGACACTGACGGCGGCGGTGCACAAATGCTGCGCAGCTAGCGCCATTCGACGGCCAACATCGCGGTTCCTGGTGTGTCCGCTGTGCCGTGCGTGTGATCATTGCTTGTACAGCCCTCTCGCAGTGTCCGGAGCAAGTATGGTGGGTCTGACACACCGGTGTCAATGTGTTCTTTTTTCCATTTCCAGGAGTGATATATATATATATATACACTCCTGGAAATTGAAATAAGAACACCGTGAATTCATTGTCCCAGGAAGGGGAAACTTTATTGACACATTCCTGGGGTCAGATACATCACATGATCACACTGACAGAACCACAGGCACATAGACACAGGCAACAGAGCATGCACAATGTCGGCACTAGTACAGTGTATATCCACCTTTCGCAGCAATGCAGGCTGCTATTCTCCCATGGAGACGATCGTAGAGATGCTGGATGTAGTCCTGTGGTACGGCTTGCCATGCCATTTCCACCTGGCGCCTCAGTTGGACCAGCGTTCGTGCTGGACGTGCAGACCGCGTGAGACGACGCTTCATCCGGTCCCAAACATGCTCAATGAGGGACAGATCCGGAGATCTTGCTGGCCAGGGTAGTTGACTTACACCTTCTAGAGCACGTTGGGTGGCACGGGATACATGCGGACGTGCATTGTCCTGTTGGAACAGCAAGTTCCCTTGCCGGTCTAGGAATGGTAGAACGATGGGTTCGATGACGGTTTGGATCTGCCGTGCACTATTCAGTGTCCCCTCGACGATCACCAGTGGTGTACGGCCAGTGTAGGAGATCGCTCCCCACACCATGATGCCGGGTGTTGGCCCTGTGTGCCTCGGTCGTATGCAGTCCTGATTGTGGCGCTCACCTGCACGGCGCCAAACACTCATACGACCATCATTGGCACCAAGGCAGAAGTGACTCTCATCGCTGAAGACGACACGTCTCCATTCGTCCCTCCATTCACGCCTGTCGCGACACCACTGGAGGCGGGCTGCACGATGTTGGGGCGTGAGCGGAAGACGGCCTAACGGTGTGCGGGACCGTAGCCCAGCTTCATGGAGACGGTTGCGAATGGTCCTCGCCGATACCCCAGGAGCAACAGTGTCCCTAATTTGCTGGGAAGTGGCGGTGTGGTCCCCTACGGCACTGCGTAGGATCCTACAGTCTTGGCGTGCATCCGTGCGTCGCTGCGTTCCGGTCCCAGTTCGACGGGCACGTGCACCTTCCGCCGACCACAGGCGACAACATCGATGTACTGTGGAAACCTCACGCCCCACGTGTTGAGCAATTCGGCGGTACGTCCACCCAGCCTCCCGCATGCCCACTATACGCCCTCGCTCAAAGTCCGTCAACTGCACATACGGTTCACGTCCACGCTGTCGCGGCATGCTACCAGTGTTAAAGACTGCGATGGAGCTCCGTATGCCACGGAAAACTGGCTGACACTGACGGCGGCGGTGCACAAATGCTGCGCAGCTAGCGCCATTCGACGGCCAACACCGCGGTTCCTGGTGTGTCCGCTGTGCCGTGCGTGTGATCATTGCTTGTACAGCCCTCTCGCAGTGTCCGGAGCAAGTATGGTGGGTCTGACACACCGGTGTCAATGTGTTCTTTTTTCCATTTCCAGGAGTATATATATATATATATATATATATATATATATATATATATATATATATATATATATATATAGCACCATGTGCATGTTGTGAATGGAAAAGCTTTTAAGTTTTTCACCTCCGACTGGGCATCCACGTCAGAATAGTTTTTAAGTGTATATACCACAAAGTCCATCAGAATTGTTATTGTAAAAACGTTTGCTTTTGTGGACTGTTGAAATTAAGATTCTAAGCATGCACAGACCATCAGAATTATTGTAAAAACTACGCTACTGGGGCTGTGGAATATAGTTGTAGTAGTAAAGAAAGTATCTCCACATAAGTTTTTAGTGTAGATTTATAAAAAGAAATTACTACCAGTGTTAGTGTTGTAGAATGTAAGTTAAAAGTATTTCTGCACTTGAATGGTAGAGTCAATTTGTACCTCAAGAATACCGTATTGTACCTCAAAAAAACTACATTGTACATCAAGAATTATATTGTACCTCAAGAACTATATTGTATTTGTGTAAACTCAATAAACCAAGAAAAAATTAGTCACCATACGTCTTTGTTGTTGTTATTTACATAAAACCATATCCCCTGTTGCATTATTCATGTATATGTATACGAAGAAATATATATGAATATAAGGGAAGGCAGAAAGGTGGAAGGAGTATATAGAGGGTTTATACAAGGGCGATGTACTTGAGGACAATATTATGGAAATGGAAGAGGATGTAGATGAAGACAAAATGGGAGATAAATACTGCGTGAAGAGTTTGACAGAGCATTGAAAGACCTGAGTCGAAACAAGGCCCCGGGAGTAGACAACATTCCATTAGAACTATTGATGGCCTTGGGAGAGCCAGTCATGACAAAACTCTACCATCTCGTGAGCAAGATGTATGAGACAGGCGAAATACCCTCAGACTTCAAAAAGAATATAATAATTACAATCCCAAAGAAAGCAGGTGTTGACAGATGTGAAAATTACCGAACTATCAGTTTAATAGGTCACAGCTGCAAAATACTAACGCGAATCTTTACAAACGAATGGAGAAACTGGTAGAAGCGGACCTCGGGGAAGATCAGTTTGGATTCTGTAGAAATGTTGGAACACGTGAGGCAATACTAACCTTACGACTTATCTTAGAAGAAAGATTAAGAAAAGGCAAACCTACGTTTCTAGCATTTGTAGACTTAGAGAAAGCTTTTGACAATGTTAACTGGAATACTCTCTTTCAAATTCTGAAGTAGGCAGGGGTAAAATACAGGGTGCGAAAGGCTATTTCAATTTGTACAGAAACCAGATGGCAGTTATAAGAGTCGAGGGGCATGAAAGGGAAGCAGTGGTTGGGAAGGGAGTGAGACAGGGTTGCAGCCTCTCCCCGATGTTATTCAATCTGTATATTGAGCAAGGAGTAGAGGAAACAAAAGAAAAATTCGGAGTAGGTATTAAAATTCTTGGAGAAGAAGTAAAAACTTTGAGGTTCGCCGATGACATTGTAATTCTGTCAGAGACAGCAAAGGACCTGGAAGAGCAGTTGAACGGAATGGACAGTGTCTTGAAAGGAGGATATAAGATGAACATCAACAAAAGCAAAACGAGGATAATGGAATGTAGTCAAATTAAATCGGGTTATGCTGAGGGAATCAGATTAGGAAATGAGACACTTAAAGTAGTAAAGGAGTTTTGCTATTTAGAGAGTAAAATAACTGATGATGGTCGAAGTAGAGAGGATATAAAATGTAGACTGGCAATGGCAAGGAAATCGTTTCTGAAGAAGTTTGTTAACATCGAGTATGGACTTGGGTGTCAGGAAGACGTTTCTGAAAGTATTTGTATGGAGTGTAGCCATGTATGGAAGTGAAACATGGACGATAACTAGTTTGGACAAGAAGAGGATAGAAGCTTTCGAAATGTGGTGCTACAGAAGAATGCTGAAGATAAGGTGGGTAGATCACGTAACTAATGAGGAGATATTGAATAGGATTGGGGAGAAGGGAATTTTGTTGCACAACTTGACTAGAAGAATGGATCGGTTGGTAGGACATGTTTTGAGGCATCAAGGGATCAGAAATTTAGCATTGGAGGGCAGCGTGGAGGGTAAAAATCGTAGAGGGAGACCAAGAGATGAATACACTAAGCAGATTCAGAAGGATGTAGGTTGCAGTAAGTACTGGGAGATGAAGAAGCTTGCACAGGATAGAGTGACATGGAGAGCTGCATCAAACCAGTCTCAGGACTGAAGACCACAACAACAACAACATGTATATAAAGGCTGTGCATGTCTCAAATGACATTAGTTTTGCTGACGATGAGTGCTATTGAGGAGGTGAAGTTTAAGATGTACGACAACAAAATATATGTAATGACTGCATGGCATTTCGCCTGTCGGGCTGCACGTATATGTTTTTGGGAACAAGCGGCGCGGGATCGTGTCCGCTTCCAAAGACATGTAGCAAATATGCCTGAAATTATATCACATGTGCCTGAGCAAAGCCGCAGACATAGGATGTGGCCAAAGCTATGTGCTATCTAAGTAGGAGTTAGATAGAAAGGAAAAGCCGAATTTGAGTCAGAAAATTCATTCATATTTATTAATCCAACTTAAAAGTTATTATACATTTTCATAAGCAGACACAACACTATTTTCACACATTTTCTTCTTCTTGAGCTTGTAGATAGCAGGGCACCTGTAGAATTCTAGGTCTTGAATAGATACAAACTTAAAGATTCGCTGCATCCATGCGATCTTCTCCTCGCTTTTGACATAGATGATGGTGTCAGGATGATCGAATAGTCAAAGTGACGTCACCATTTCTTTATAAGGTATACCAGGATCGTCCAAGTGGAGTCCATGAAAGAAACGTGTTAGCCATTTTGCGCTTCTCCTTGTTTTAACGCAATTCACACCCTTGAAAGGTTTCGGCGATGCAATGCTTGCTGCGAATGTTTCTATTACTCCATCACTTTGTGTGAATGCTGTTATCGCACAGTCTTTCATTATGAATCGCTTGCGTTCATTGTAATAGAACCCTTGAATGTCAGCTACGATCCTTACACCCTGGGGTAACATCGTGGACTGTGCTGGACCTACCAGAGCACCAATTATTTTATACAATTCGCTGTACAAAACCTGATTTAATTATGTCATTCTGTTTTGAGCAGTCAATCACGATTATTAGTGAAAGCTTCTTGAAATTCTGTGGACTGAGTAGGAATCCCTCATTTTCAACTCCTTCATAGTAAGATGCACGTAATCTTGCAGACATGTCAAATGCCAGACTGTATACATTGCTGTCCCACTGTAGATGTAAATTATCGTATGGATAGTATTTCGAATTCAAGTAGACTATGGCGTTAGTTAACTTGTATTGGTCAAATTCACTTGAATCTTTTGATGTATTCCCTCGCCTTTGAGTGTGAAATGCAACTATGATGAATCGAGGTGCCTCCAATTGCGCTAATGTTTTAATAGCCCATGTATGTGTTGATTCTGCAGGTAAGACAGGGTATTCAAGAAGCTCCCATGATCGGAATGTTGCGGCAGATAAGTGCCGGCATTCAAAACTTATAAAAATTACAAGCGTTCCTCGTCAGCAACACTGATGTGGGGCATTTTCCATACTACACTATTAATCTTGATTTCGACATCCTCTGCCCCTGTTTGAGTGTATAAATTCTCATCAGTTGCACTCCGTACCAAAAGAAGTTCCTCTTTGGCATTCATAATAATTCGTTGCATGTCCTCAGAGTAACCCATAAGGACTGTTAGAGGCACGCAAGAAGTAAATCGAGTATATCCGACATCCGGCGCGTTATGAACCACCCTGCATTTTCCAAGCCGTTCGAAACGCAGGTTGAGGCTGAAACGTACGTCTTAAAGGTTGATGCTAGCCCGACATTACATGTGCGATCGATTTATATTCCATTAAGTTCATAGCGGATCTCTTGACACAGGAATGCTGGAGCATTACGAGTCAGCTTCGAGAGTGTTATCGCAGCGCCATCAGTTTTCTAAAATGCGCAGTCCAGATGTAAGAAGCTCTTGCAAGGTAGTGTTAAAGCGTCCTGCTGCTGAACAACAATCCTAACTTCATAATTTTTGTTAAATGAAGTTGAAGCATAGGGCTTTTTTTTTAATGGAATTCATGACGTATAATTCGATCATCCTACTCCACTGACTGCGCTACGTTGAGTAACGTCATCGCACGGCTTGAGACCAAATGAAATAATGAACCCCCTTGCGCTTCTGTGGCACACCGATTGACTGTGAGCTCTTGTCTTAGATGCAGACGTACAATGATTTCTTCACCCCGAAGGTCGACAAGTCGATTATTCTGATCCACAATACGTAGCTCCAGGTATTTCAATGTCTGAACTGTCACTGGGAGGTACATCGCGTTTTTGGGAGTCTGAACTGTCTTATACCCGGTTACAAATGCAGGGAAGAATCCGTAAATACAGTGAATCAACTTATCGTTGAGATATGAGCATGTAGCTACATTAAACTCAACCTGGATTGTGCTCACTGGTAGTATGTCCACAGCCTGATCTGATGCGTAAAATTTACTGGAATCCTTCACCAAAACACTGTCTTTCGCAAAACCAAGCATTGAACCTGCTGAATCTTTCTGCCTAAAGCCGATCGTCGCGTTCTCTGTACGTATTTCCTTATCTTTGGCCTAGTTTTACAAGCTGTTTCATCAAGGATGTGAGGAGGAACATGATGCAGAGATATCCACACAAGTATGTGTTAAAGTACTGATATCGCTGAAAATTGTAGAAGACTCGTCTTTTGCTGGTGGAGTATTGTTGCAATTTTTCAGGTGGCTGTAAATCTCCAAATGAATAAAAGTAATAAACTGTATTTGCACTGTCCGCAGCTCGTGGTCGTGCGGTAGCGTTCTCGCTTCCCGCGCCCGAGTTCCCGGGTTCGATTCCCGGCGTGGTCAGGGATTTTCTCTGCCTCGTGATGACTGGGTGTTGAGTGCTGTCCTTAGGTTAGTTAGGTTTAAGTAGTTCTAAGTTCTGGGGAACTGATGACCATAGATGTTAAGTCCCATAGTGCTCAGAGCCATGTATTTGCACTTTCCTTGACATATGAGACCCAATGGGTTCCTGGACCTCCTACAACATCTAAATTTACAATTCCGCATTCATTAGTGAGCCACACTGTCTTCGGTAATGCATCTCGCATGAAGACACCACGGAATCCTTGAATGTGAACTTTTTCTTTAACAACCTAAAGCAGACCTTTATTCGTGAGCACTCGATTATGTAGAATAGCTAACGGGCTTTTTTTTTTAATTTCTGAAGAGGCCGAGTCCTTTCTTGTACGGTTTCAAGTACAGACCCTTTGCAGTGGCTGCAGCTTCCATGGCAGGATTATGTCTTCTTTCCTCCTCTAGCTGCGCTTAGGCGTTTTGAGCATTCTTGACTGTATCCGCTACAGCTGCAGCCCCTCCTGTGAGGGAGCCTATTGATGATACAGCCTCAAGGACTGGAACGAGGAACGGAATAATTCCGCCTGATGTCTTGGGTAAAGGAAGAATGCGAGGTGGTTTACTTGTACCCTTTTTCTTGTTCTTCTTCTTCTTACTCACCATTGCGTGCTTAGCTGAACACATCGAGTGAGAATGTAGCTTTCCAGGCAGCCTGATTACTTCTTTTTCTTCCCCAAAGCGGACCGCGCTGCTTTCATAATTCATTTGAAATTCATCTCTCCTAAGCCTAACTTAATTTTACCGCGATGGTTTTATCAACAACGAATGCAGCCAAACATTGACCTACACCAATATCTTTTATTCGCCTTATTTCCTTGGCTCTATCAGCTAAAATTTTGTCTGCGACGTGATGTGCTGGGAGATCTTTATTCGCGGCGTAGGTTAGGTTGTGCTCCAGGCAGTTTCGTCGAGTAGGTTAGTACCTCAATCGCCACATGCCAAGCGTTTCTGAAGCGTTGTTCCTGGTCCACAGAAGTTATATCCCGGAATGTGTAATTCAACTGGTAATTTGTCGAGAATACCACCTCCACCTCTTACTATGGTGTGTCTCCTACCATGCATTGTACGCTACTGAGGTGACTGAGGTCTACGCATACTATTGTACACTACTGGCCATTAAAATGCTACACCACGAAGATGACGTGCTACAGACGCGAAATTTAACCGACAGGAAGAAGATACTGTGATATGCAAATGATTAGCTTTTCAGAGAATTCACGCAAGGTTGGCGCCGGTGGCGACACTTACAACGTGCTGACATGAGGAAAGTTTCTAACCGATTTATCACACACAAAAAACAGTTGACTGACGTTGCCTGGTGAAACGTTGTTGTGATGCCTCATGTAGGGAGGAGAAATGCGTACCATCCGTTTCCGACTTTGATAAAGGTCGGATTGTAGCCTATCGCGATTGCGGTTTATCGTATCGCGACATTGCTGCTCGCGTTGGTCGAGATCCAATGACTGTTAGCAGAATATGGGAATCGGTGGGTTGAGGAGGGTAATACGGAACGCCGTGCTGGATCCAGACGGCATCGTATCACTAGCAGTTGAGATGACAGGCATCTTATCCGCATGGCTGTTACGGATCATGCAGCCACGTCTCCATCCCTGAGTCAACAGATGGGGACGTTTGCTAGACAACAACCATCTGAGGCAACCATCTGCACGAACAGTTCGACGTCGTTTGCAGCAGCATGGACTATCAGCTCGGAGACCATGGCTGCGGTTATCCTTGACGCTGCATCATAGACAGGAGCGCCTGCGATGGTGAACTCAACGACGAACCTGTGTCCACGAATGGCAAAACGTCTTTTTTTCGGATGAATCCAGGTTCTGTTTACAGCATCACGATGGTCGCATCCGTGTTTGGCGACATCGTGGCGAACGCACATTGTAAGCGTGTATTCGTCATCGCCATACTGGCGTATCACCCGGCGTGATGGGATGGGGTGCCATTGGTTACACGTCTCGGTCACCTGTTGTTCGCATTGACGGCACATTGAACAGTGGACGTTACATTTCAGATGTGTCACGACCCGTGGCTCTACTCTTCCATCGGTCCCTGCGAAACCCTACATTTCAGCAGGATAATGCACGACCGCATGTTGCATGTCCTGTACGGGCCTTTCTGAATACAGAAAATGTTCGACTACTGCCCTGGCCAGCACATTCTCCAGATCTCTCACCAACTGAAAACGTCAGGTCAATGGTGGCGAGCAACTGGCTGATCATAATACGCCAGTCACTACTCTTGATGAACTGTGGTATCGTGTTGAAGCAGCATGGGCAGCTGTACCTGTACACGGCATCCAAGCTCTGTTTGACTCAATGCCCAGGCGTATCAAGGCCCTTAATACGGGCAGAGGTGGTTGTTCTGAGTACTGATTTCTCAAGACCTATGCACCCAAATTGCGTGAAAATGTAATGTCAGTTCTAGTATAACATATTTGTCCTGAATACGCGTTTATCATCTGCATTTCTTCTTGATGTAGCAATTTCAATGGCCAATATTGTATACTAATTCGTCAGCATCAATTCAGCTGTTTTCTGATAATGGAAATCCCATCCATTTAACTAGCGCTCTATTCCCGCGACATCCTATTACACGTTCGATGAGGAATACATCTGGTACAGAGCTCTCCTGCAATTCCTCTGTGTAAAAGCATCCTGCAATTTCTTCACCCTTGCTATCCTTTAATATATATGTTCGGCGGTTCGTTCTCTGCACTTTGGATATTGTGAATATTTCAGCTGACCAGTTTTGTAAGTACGATTTCTCAAATGTAGTGTTGTGCTTTGAAATGCGTACTTAGTCACCTACATTAAACCTTTGTTTGCGTGGATCCAGCATTTTAATACGGAAATGTACCGACTCCTTGAGTGAATTTCACGAACATCAATCGGTCTCTTTTTTATTCTACTATGTTTGTTTCGATTATACTTTGCTATTAGCTGCGGTCGGATATCCGTCCATTTGTACGACCCACGAAGATCAAATCGCTTCCACATTTGAGCTTTCACTGTTCTGTTCATGTTGTGGACTGACAAGACAGCCAGTCCACAGTGACGGGTAACCGAAAGGCACGCGCTTAAACTCACGCAGGCTGGCGTGAGGTCTGAAACAGGATACGTAATGAATGCTATAAAGAAAAGTACGTAGCTGCTGGAATACTTAACTTTAATCCACAATTGGTGAACATTGGTCTTGTTACTGTACATGCTTCATTAGATACATAGCAAAGGATAAATGGCGCCTTGCTAGGTCGTAGCAATTGACTTAGCTGAAGGCTATGCCAACTATCGTCTCGGCAAATGAGAGCGTAATTCTCAGTGAACCTTTCCTAGCAACGTCGGCTGTACAACTGGGGCGAGTGCTAGTAAGTCTCTCTAGACCTGCCGTGTGGCGGCGCTCGGTCTGCAATCACTGATAGTGACGACACGCGGGTCCGTCGTATACTAGCGGACCGCGGCCGATTTAAAAGGCTACCACCTAGCAAGTGTGGTGTCTGGCGGTGACACCACAGTTCAGACGCTCCACAACACTCGCTTTCATGTGGGTAAATATTGGGTAGTGGTGTATTCCGTACCGCTCCATCACAATCTCGAAATATTCATTGCAAAACTTTCCACTATGATCGGTTTGAAGGTTGTCTGGACATCGATTCGTTCCTGTTTGCAGCAAACGCTCGAACACCGCAGCTACATCTCTCCCTATCTTTGTTTTTTCAGGTAATGCCCATGCGAATTTAGAGTATTTATCAATGACCATTAAAATATACTTGAAACCTTTATTCTGACTGTTGTACTGACCCAGTCCACAAGATTCGTCTGCCATAAGTCATCCAGTCCTTTAATCATCACATGACTGCGAGGGTATGTTCTGAATGCTGGTTTATGCAGCTCCATAACTACTGTTTCCATACTTGCTATTATTGTTCGATGATTCCTCTTTCTCTAAGTTGTGAAATTATTGAGACAACCTCATTCGAATGTGCTGTATTACCGGCTGCAGCCGAAGCCGTCAACCGAAGTCCATCTATTAGTTCATATGCTCACTGGTTTATGTTGAATGTCAAGACCTACACCAATGCTTTGGGGCTGCTCACTCAGTAAAGGTTGTATAATGCTACTGTATTTAGAGTTCAGTGGACTTTTCAGTGCACCGTCTGCATTCTTATATACTTCAGTCAACAGTAGTATTTCTCCAAACACCTTGCGATCACGGGCGGAGTATTTTAAGTTTTTTGAGGCTCTTAGGAAGATGAGTTTCACTAAGCCAGGTGTTCTTTTATGCTCCTTATCCCCGATCCATATTGTGCTATCAGTTAAACTGATTGAGCGACGAGCATGTACGGTCTCTCCCTGTTGACACCGAATCTTCTATCTGTTCTAGTCGTGTACTGATTAGTGAAGTTAGAAATTGGATGGTTCTCAACACTGTCATCATCTCGTGATGCTAGCTTTCTGATAGATTCGATAACGGGTTTAAATGTCTCTCTTAGTGTTATCTCCCGCTCCATATGCCCCGTTGTCAAAACACGTAAATTCTCTAGAACAGCTTTACGCGCCTGAATGACTTTATGCTTAGTCTATATCTTGACGCATACGAATCTGAGCTCTGTATATCGCGAAGCTTTATATATGCTTTGTTATTCTATTTCTTCTTCTTCTTTCCCGAATCCTCCTCCTCCTCAATAATAAGAACCTCACCTTCTATTTCAAAATGGTTCAAATGGCTCTGAGCACTATAGGACTTAACATCTGAGGTCATCAGTCCCCTAGAACTTAGAACTACTTAAACCTAACTAACGTAAGGACATCACACACATCCATGCCCGAGGCAGGATTCGAAGCTGCGACCGTAGCGGTCGCGCGGTTCCAGACTGAAGCGCCTAGAACCGCTCGGTCACCCTGGCCGGCCTTCTATTTTCCCCATAAATTGCGCGAATTCTTTTCTCTAGCTGGTGTTGGTCAAGCACAAAAACTACCTGATTGTCCTACAATTCCCTTACAGCCTTATCAAGTATGCTGTCTTCCCTCAAGAGTTAGAAATTTCATATCAGTATACATGGGATCATTTTGTCTATGTAAACCTAACCTCTCAGACTGAGCGTCCGACATGTGTGCGAACTTGTCCATGGTGTAGAGTATACTGATGCATTCACCTATTTTGTACGATTATATATGGGGAAACTCCTGGAAGTTCTGGGTGTATCTACCATCAGTCAAGTTTCGAGTTTTATCAATAACGGGAAACCTGCACAGTGAGTGAATCCAGCAATCTCGACATATGTTTACAAATTTATTGTACAACATGTCAGTCCCTACAAGAGCCTCGTAAATGTGTTTTAAACTGAGCTTGTCTTGTATGAATGCTATAAAGAGGTTGGAGTTATCCCTGACCAACTGTTTTGGGATCCTGGGATCTGTTTCACTCAGATTAAATACGTCAGCACCCATATGACGACAAAAGCAGAAATATTTACAGATCTGGTCCTGCTTTCCAACAGCTACATCGTCAAATATGAAGACCGTGTTTGACTTTACTTCTTTAGATGGAGGCAAGTCTTCACTTTCACTGAATGCCCTGTATGTTACACTAACTACGCCATCTCATATTGTCTGCAGTAACCGATACTTGGGCTGAAATAGTGTTTTGGAGAATATGTAGATATGCTCGAAGCGGACTCCTTCAATGTCTGTTAGCAGAGCCATGAGAACTTTTGTTTTGCCACAGTTTGAGGAACCTACAATAGGTCATACGCTGTTGGGAAGCAGCACTACACGAAGTCCTTTTTGCGAAGGTGCTTCACCCAGCCTGCCATGATACCTACTGTGTTAGGTCGTGGCGTGCAATAGGCTTTTATATAAAAAAGAAAATGAGCATGTGGCGTTATATGCAGGATCATTGTGTCTAGAGAAATAACACAAACACAAATGTAAGATAATAAATATATTTGTTTATTCACCATTGACAATTATACATAGCATTATCACCATAAAAAAGATCACTTTCTTCTTTTTTCTTTAATCGGTCTAGCAGTGCAGTATTTGAAAAATAGCTGCTTCATATATCCCTCAAATTCTGCACATATATCCTACAGTGTTATCGGTGCATTGGAATATCTGATATTCCATCAGTAAATTTAATTTCAACATTTTCCACACCTATTCAACGAATAGCGCGAGACTTCAGCACACCACTTATACAGGTACTAAAACAGTGATCCATATCTTCTTTCTGAATGCTGCATGTGTGAAGCCAATTCTTGATATCAGTGTATACAGCTTGAACATAAGGGAGCCACCTATTTAGTCCTTACATCATAGTAGTTATCGCAGAGTGCACATTGAACAAGTTGTCAACTGTTGAGTGCTGCATGTAAGTACTCTGCCCGTCAGCACTTTTAACTCTTAGTGTAGCATCATCATACATTGATAATTTACTCACCGTTAGGCCTCCACAATAGATGTCCTGGTAGAATTGCGCTTGAACATATTCCGTAGTCATATGCTTCTTGATGTAAGCTTTTGTGCGATAAAGTTCATCCCACTCATAGTCTGAAAAACGCACTTTAATATTTTTGGCACATTTTCAAACACTAACACAGCTGACTCATCTCCATCTTGTGAAACTTCAATTCCTAGACGAATACGTTTTGAACTGCTAGTTGTTAAGGTATAGCATGAGGCAAATAGTAAAGGTGGCAGTGCACTGGGGGTAGGTAGCTTCTCATCCACAACATTCACACCAGCACAGTTAGCCATCTGTTCTTTCACTGATGCTGGAATGTCTCTTGCACTTGGCTCAATGGACAGTGCATACGATGGATCCCAGTACGATGTTGCACCCTTGACAAGATCGAGTGGCACACAAAATAGAGTCTCATTATCCTGATCCAGCATGCTGAGAAGCTGCATCTGAGGAACCTTCATGGCTGAGACGAAAACCACCAGTGCCCTGGGTGCAGATGCCTGCGGGTTGGAAACTGTGAGCCTCGACAGGCTGGAGCTTGCTGCCACCACATGAGCAGGACACGATGGGAGGGAAGTTCCTGTTCCTGGCACATTGCATCTTGCCAGCACCACGGGTGTGGTTCACAATGGGGTGGAACTTGTCGCTGCCGACAAGTCAGATCTTGCTGACACGTGTGCTGACCCAAACAAGATGGAGGGGGACTCTATGGAAACACCACATGGAGAGAGAAAAATAATCATTAGCATCATATGTTGCTGCTACAGAAATAATAATAATAATAATATCAGAGCAAAGTAGATACTTACTTTATGCTGCTTCTGCCTCCTGTTCTGCTGGGCTGACTGACGCTTCATCATCCTGGCTGACTGATGGCGATAGATTTTCTGCAACTGATGGGGCTCTCCTTATATACACCATGCCTACATCATCATGATGCTCCTATTGGCTGAACTGCATGATCACGTGACCTATTGCTGTGCCCTCCAGTGGTGAACTTGCGAACTTGCTCAGTTCCTTGGTCTGCTGGATTGGAGGCAGTTGTCTCTTGCTGGGTGGGAGCTTATATAAGAGACAATGAGAAATGACAGACAGTTACAGCAGAGACAGATGTTTCTATGCATTGTGTAATGCATCTTGATGCAAAGCATTTATCGCAGGACTGTATTCTTCCTCTTCATATGTTCAAGCTTTAACACTCGCTTTCATTCTACATGTAGGAAGCTATGGGTGTGGTCCTTGGCTCTATGCTTGCAGGCAACATGGCTGTTAAACTCCTACAAATTTGCTTCCACTGAAGCGAATTGACATCAACTGCCCACCTCTTCCGTTTTGGAAGAGTGAATACTTGATGTGGAATATCCTGACTGTCTGCGCATGTGCATGAGCATGTATCAGTTATGACATGCATCTTGCTTCCATCCCTCTGCATTCTCACAATCTGCTGAACTGAATTCTTCTGCTTCTTTCTCCTATGCTCTTCCATTATGATAGTTTTCCATACCTCATGTAATGATCTGTGGCTACAGTCCTTCTTCAAATGTGTGCATATAGTGCAGCTGTTGAAAGCTACCCTATCCTACACATTCATCTCGATGATCGAACACATCACGACAGTTTCCCAATGACAGCTCAGCAAAGACTGAACATGTGCCATCACTTCTGGTCATGTGAGGGTAGAAAAAAAAATAGGTCCCAAATTCGAAACTCCCGCCAATAGGGTAGGTTGGGGGGTGGGGTGGGGACATCAGCACAGTCATGGGAGAAGAAATTCCCACCAAAATTCGAAATTCCCGCCAATTTTCCAAGAGGATGACTCACCATTATGCAAAAAAAAATTCAAACTTGCCACCAGGGGGGTGTGGCACTTTCCCAACAAAAGCCGTCGTCTTGGATAACGGTGCTCACGTCATCAGCTGACGTCACGGCCGTCATCTTGGATTACATCAAGCGCTGTAGCCAAGTCTACAGGCCGCCGTCTTGGATGACATCATCACACCCATCTTTTATACATCTGGCAACAATGAACGGTGGTGTGGCACCCCCGTTTTTCTACTACTGGCGGCATTTCCTCAAATATCGAATGAATACTCGTCAGATACTACATTAGATGTGTTTTTCGACCCCCAGCGGAATAGGAATTTGTTATGTCCTGTCACAGACGATCATGGCCTCAGGAAACAAACTGCTTACGAGATTTAGAGTGAGTGTGCAACATCCTACACAGGCCAAATGTCTTACAGTGTGAACGGCAGCTGGTTGCTGGATATAGCTATGGAAAGGAAAATATCAGTTCATGTTATATTCAACTGTTTAAAGTTTCTTTAAAATTACTCTCTTCTCGTCGCTGCCCAGCCCTGTGGATCCCTGGCTGCTGCTGTGTAGATTCTCCGCCGCTGATTGCATTCGGGAGTCTCAGGCCACCAGTGCTCCGTTGAAGCCCTATGGTTGAGATGAAGTCGCCGTGAGGTCAGCTGCAGACGCCTGGTGCACCGGCGGCTGGAAAGCCGTCAGTTGCGATGTCCGTGAGGTCCGGTCATGGACGGACCACGCGCCGTGGGGCTGGGTTGCCGTGAAGTCTGGCCATCAGTCCTCGGCGGCGCCTGTGACCAAGAACGCGCTGCGGCCGGTCCTGCTGGAAGTTCTCGCTGTAATTAGTCAGGCATGGTGCCGACCGATCTCGGGCCGACCTCTGGAGCTGAAGATGATATCTGGCGGCAAACGGATGACTCCTGTTAGCTCGAACAGACTTCCGGAATCGTCACCTATGACGATTGAACATTCGGACACGGACCACGTCCGTCCTCAGATCCGAACTGCTTCCTAATGGCTTCTGTCTGTTGCTACCTGCGCTCCACTATTTATATCCGGCAGGAGGACGTTTTTTACCTTCGGTGGTAGCTTTTTGTTATTACTCCCACAGAATATTGCAGTGTCACTTAGCGTGCTGGCCTCACTTCTCCTTACTCAGCACTCTCCAGGCTTTGCTCGGCGCTCGGTCTGTGTGCGTCCTTGCGTCAGCCCTGTTGGTAGACTGCTGCTGTGAGCAAGTCTATCTGTGCGTGCTTGTTTCGCAACGCCTTGGTCGCCGGCGTGCCTCTGTTTTGCCATTCAGCACTGCGTGTGGCCGCAACAGTTATATCTGTCATATCTCCTGAACTATTTGTTGTGCACCGATTTAACTTTGCAGTACCTTCAGAGATATACAAGAAACATTGTCAACGAAATGTGCTGCGAATAGAGTTAGTGGGGAAGGAGTAATAAATTAAAACCGCGTGCCTGATGCTGAAGTTTATCTGCGTCAACACCAAATACATAGTGTTGTGGACTGGCAAGACAGCCAATCCACTAGGAGGAATCCGAAAGGTACGCGTTTAAACACACGCAGGCTGACGTGAGGTCTGGAACAGGTAAAGTAATTGAGACTAGCAAATAAAGTACGTAGCTGCTGGAATGCTTAACTTTAATCCATAATTGGTGAACATCGGTCTGACGGTACATGTATCACAAGATAAATAGCAAATGATAATGGCGCCTTGCTAGGTCGTAGCAAATGACGTAGCTGAAGGCTATGCTAACTATCGTCTCGGCAATTGAGAGCTTAATTTGTCAGTGAACCATCGCTAGCAAAGTCGGCTGTACAACTGGGCGAGTGCTAGGAAGTCTCTCTAGACCTGCTGTATGGCGGCGCTCGGTCTGCAATCACTGATAGTGGCGACACGCGGGTCCGACGTATACTACAGGACCGCGGCCGATTTAAAGGCTACCACCTAGCAAGTGTGGTGTCTGGCGGTGACACCACATTCCTCCCCCGCAAATCGGCGAACGGTTGTGTTATAAGGCTTCCGTCCGCCGTGGGGAGCACCCCATGTTGACGTATGCGACGAGGTGGGGAGCCTAACAACAGGCGAGGCTGTGCCACCCGCACCCTGCCATTCGGTCCGAGGGGAGCTAGGAAACGCCTGAAAACCTAGTCCAGGGTGCACGCCAACATGCGGTGTATGCGCCCGTAGAGAGAGAGGAGGGGCCGATGGGTCGACCTCCATCGGGCCGGGGCACCCGACGGGCGAAGACGACATGTGGTCCGGAGCGGGCAAGAGTTCCATGTCGGAGGACAAATGGTCACGGGAAGCGATCGGCGGCGCGTGACCCAGGGAGGCGCCAGGCGGCTGCAGCGAGGCGTCCAATGCGGGCGTCGCCGGCGGGAGAACAGGTGGCGGCGGCGGCGGCGGTGGCGGCGCGTCGCCATGGGGCAAAATGGAAGGCAGCGTCGGTAACACTTGGGGCTGAGGTGAGCCAGTAGATGGGTCCCCAGGGCGCTGACCGGACGGCACCGTCGCTGAAAGCAGACGGGGAGCGGCAGAACCCGTGCGACGACAGAGGCGCAGCTGATTGAGATGCCGACGCACCTCACCAGAGGCCCCCAAAACCAGATACATAGCGCGGCCGAGGCAGCGAAGAATGCGCCCTGCGAGCCAACGCCGTGAACCTCGATAGTTACGATAGTAGACAACGTCGCCTGGAGCAAAAGCAGGTGTCTGCCGCTGCACAGGAACCTGATGCGGCGGATGCAGCAAAGACATCAAGGTTCGATAAGGATGACCATGGAGCAACTCAGCCGGCGAGCGACCATCACGGGGCTGAGAGCGAAACGAGGACAAAAAGAGCAATAACGCGTCCTCCCGAGAATGCGACTCTTTTAACTTCAACATCTGGGACTTGAAAGTCCGGACCAATCGGTCAGAGCGAAAACGGCGCGGACGGCAGATGTTGAATACCATTGGCCTGGCAGAATGACTGAAATTCTGCGGACATGAATTGTGGGCCATTGTCGGAAAGAATAGTCTGTGGAAGACCTTCAATGCAAAAGATAGCGGATAACGCTTGGATGGTGGCAGAAGACATCGTGGAAGACATCCCAAAAGGAAAATTACTGAATGAATCGACCAGAACCAACCATCGAGCATTCCAGAATGGACCAGCAAAATCGATGTGCAAACGTTGCCAAGGGGAAGTGGCTTTTGGCCATGCAAAGAATTTCCGCGGTGGTGCGGATTGTTGTTCGGCACACGCTAGACAAGAAGAGCACATATTCGTAATCGCAGCATCGATTCCGAACCAAGTACAGTGCTGACGAGCAAGTTGTTTCGTTCGCACTATACCCCAATGTCCTTGGTGGAGAAGTCGTAAGACAGAGGACTGTAACGAACGTGGGACCACGACCCTGGACTGATCATTATCAGAACGCAACAGCAAAGCACCACGTCATACAAAGAGTCTCTCCTTGTGAGCAAAAAATCGGCGAACCAACGGATCCCCGATCCGTGACTTTAACAAGGGCCATTGCGTAGCAACAAAACGCAGACCGGTAGCAAGGGCAGGGTCGGCAGCTGTGGCTGTAGCTACACGACCAAAATCAACCGGAAACGATTCGACCACGTCATCGGTTTCCGAATCAATGAACATGCAAGCAAGTTCGGAGGAATCGAATGCTCTATCCTCAGCAACAGGCAAACGGGACAACACATCGGCGTTTCCGTGCTTAGCAGTGGACCGATACAAGATATCGTAGCGGTACTGCGAGAGGAAAAGAGACCAGCGAATGAATTTCTGCGCTGTACGTGGAGGTACAGGCTTGGTAGGATGAAAAAGCGATGTCAAACGTTTGTGGTCTGTGATGATGGTAAAGTGACGACTATACAAGAAATCATGAAACTTTGTAACACCAAATACGAGAGCCAATGCTTCTTTATTGATCTGTGAATAATTTCTTTGCGCAGACAAGAGCAATTTGGACGCAAAGGCAATAGGGCGATCGTGCTAACCATCTTTGTGCGCAAGCACAGCACCGATCCCGAAATCCGATGCATCTACTATCAACAAAAGGGGTTTCTGGGGATCGAATGGCGTAAGGCAAGTATTGGAAAGCAACGCCGATATCAACTGGCGAAAGGGGAGTTCGCATTCCGTCGTCCAGACGAACGGAACGCCTTTACGGCGTAAGCGATGAAGCGGAGCTGAAATGGAAGAGGCGTGGCGCACATATTTATGGTAGTAATTAATTTTACCCAGCACACTCTGTAGCTGCTTCAAATTCTGCGGCGAAGGCAAGTCTTGTATGGCACGGAGGTGCTCTGGACTGCGATGTATGCCTTGGGCATTGAGGACATGTCCCAGATAGGGTAAGTCACAAGCAAAAAACACACATTTGTCCTTCCACAAGCGAAGACCATTTTGTCGCAAGACCTGAAATAATGTTCTGAGATTGGCGAAATGTTCTTCTTCCGTCTTTCCGGAGATCACAATATCGTCCAGATAGTTTGCTGCAGTAGGGACCGACGATCAAATAGTTTGTAGATATTGCTGAAACAATGCAGGGGCGGATGCACACCCAAATGGCAGTCGTTTGAATCGGTACAGACCAAGATGGGTGTTAACCTCCAAAACGCGCTAGGATTCTTCGTCCACCGGTATTTGCAAGTACGCATCTGCTAGGTCCAACTTAGAAAAATATTTACCCGGGCACAGTTTGTCAAAAAGATCTTCCGGGCGGGGTAAAGGAAAAGTTGCAGTCACGAGTTGTGGATTCACTGTTGCCTTGAAGTCCACACAAAGTCTCAATTTTCCAGAATGTTTTGGCAAAATTACTAAGGGTGATGCCCAGAGAGAAGCCTGCACACGTTCAATCACACCTTGCGATTCCAAATCGTGTAATGTTCTTGCGACCTCATCACGCAATGCGTGGGGAACATTGCGTGCTCTGAAAAATTTCGGTTGCGCGTTTACTTTCAGTTCCAAATGTGCTTTATAGTTCTTAGCGCAACCAAGGCCCGGTGCAAAAATGACCGCAAACTCTTCACATAGACGAGAAACACTGGCTGAAGGCACAGTCTGGTTCGCTGACAGGACCTGATTGACTATAGACAGGTTAAACAACTGAAATAAATCTAAACCAAACATGTTCACTGCAGAAGAAGAACAAAGGACGTACAATGACACAAGTTTTGTTTGTCCCTTGTATGTTGCAAGAAGGCTGCACTGTTCTAACACAGGGATTGCTTGTCCTGAATAACTACGTAAGTTAACATTTGTGTCACACAACGGAGGTGTGCCCAGCTGTTTGTACATGTCCTGATTGATCAAGGAAACTGCAGCTCCGGTATCGAGCTGGAATGGTATCACGTTGCCATTAATGTCCAAGTCTACAAAAAGTTTATTGTCCTTCTGACGACAAGAGCGACTGTCTCGTGCCACGTGAACTGACACTGGTACAGAAGCACTTGCGACGTGACGGGATTTCCGTCGATGTCGACGCACACTATTTGTGGGACGAACACAGTCACTGTTAGAGAGAGTGGCACTGGGCGGAGTGGAATGAACTACATGAATTTCCGTGGGCGAAGGTTCACGAGCCTGAGTATTCTTGGTTCGATTCCAATTCCGGCGCGAAGCAAAGGGCCTGGAATGGTTGTGAGCGTCCAATCTGAGCTTTTTCTGGCAAACACTTTGAACATGTCCTTTTTATTACAGAAAAAGCAAATAGCTTGGCGTGACGGGCAATTCTCACACGTATGTCTAGTAGCACACAGCGGGCATGATTTTAGCACTGCATTTGCTTGCCGACACGGGACACGTGGCTGAGAGCCAGGCGGCGTTGGCGCGGCCGGGCGCGAGGACAGTTTACTGTTCCGTGCAGCTCGCCTGGCGGGCCGGTTAACCTGCCGATCCAATATGTGCATCACTTGTTGAAGGGAGGGATTGACTAGTTTTAAAATCTGTTCCCTTATACGAACATCAGAAACGTTCTGTGCAATTGCATCACGCACCATAGTATCTGAATAAGAGAGTCCACATTGACACTCAAAAGCTCAATCCCTAATAAGGCCCTGCAAGGTTGCAACCCACTCCCTATTAGTCTGACCTGCCGTACGTTTTGTACGAAAGAAGGTATACCTTTTTGCAACTACATTGACTGATTCTTTGAAATATGCATCTAATGCAGACAAAATTTCTTCGTGGGACAGAGTTGATACGTCGCGTCAGGGAAATAATTTCACTATCACACGGTATGTTTGGACGCCTACGGATGCTAACAAAAAAGGCTGCCGCTCGTTACCTTGAATTCTGTAGGCGGCGAGATGGAATCCAAATTGGTGTTCCAGTGCCGCATCAAAAGGACGAAAAGGTGGTGCAACTGCGTGTTGTGGCTGCGGTAGCGGTGGAGCGTCGGCTGCCGCATCGTTTTGCATTGCACGTTGACCCTGGATGAGCTGTCCAAGGGCATCCAATAAGGCCTGCGTCTGCTGATTCTGTAAGCGATAAAATTCGGACAGTACATCTGGAGATTGTGGCGAAGCCATTACACAAGTAAATCAGGGCAATATCAATACGAACGCAAAATTCTCGTCGCCAACTGTTGTGGACTGGCAAGACAGCCAATCCACTATGACAGGTAGCCGAAAGGCACACGTTTAAACTCACACAGGCTTACGTGAGATCTGGAACAGGTAAAGTAATTGAGACTAGCAAATAAAGTACGTAGCTGCTGGAATACTTTAATCCATAATTGGTGAACATCGGTCTGACGGTACATGCATCACAAGATAAATAGCAAATGATAATGGCGCCTTGCTAGGTCGTAGCAAATGATGTAGCTGAAGGCTATGCTAACTATCGTCTCGGCAATTGAGAGCTTAATTTCTCAGTAAACCATCGCTAGCAAAGTCAGCTGTACAACTGGGCGAGTGCTAGGAAGTGTCTCTAGAGCTGCCGTGTGGCGGCGCTCGGTCTGCAATCACTGATAGTGGTGACACGCGGGTCCGACGTATACTACCGGACCGCGGCCGATTTAAAGGCTACCACCTAGCAAGTGTGGTGTCTGGCGGTGACACCTCACATAGTGAGTTGATACTTGGTTCTTTTCAGCATTTTGTGGATGACGTCACCCAAATAACATTTCGTAAAGGTATGAAATGATTTGTAAAGTTTGTTGGAACCTGCCAAGTGCTTTCATTCTCACGTGCTGGATGAATATAATCTGCGCCTAACTGTAATATTTGTCTTACTGTGTTCAACCTTCAGCGTAAGATCATACCTGTCAATAAGTAGATTATGATAGAATTTTAAATTTTTAAATTCGATCATTAATTATGTGAATACTGAAAACGAATTTTTTTTTCCCGTCCAGAAGAACGCAGATCACCGCCTCACAGTTCTTTTTTTCAATTTATGAACTTAATATAGATATATTCACATCAAGTAGCACACCAAAAAGTCTTTGTTACTCGGCACCTTACAAAGTTACAGATTTTTTCATAGTAATTAGCATTTCTTTCTTTTATATTCTAGAGCTACAACTTTATCACTGCCCAAAACTGATCGTCATCATCTTCTTCTCCTTTTTCGTCCTGTAGGGGGTGATGAACTCCTTACCATCATCGGTCTGCCTGCAACCAGATTGATCGTGCATGTGTAACTTCCAAACGAAACAGGGACTTGCTACCTAGGGGACCTCCATTAATTAGGTGATGGGTTTTCTTTAAAACCTGGAGACGCCCCTCCCCCCCACCTACCAACCATACATTCTATGAGGTCTAAGGTGTGAGATTTACTTGAGATTTATTCCACAGTCGGATAAAAATACGTAAACGCGAGATTTTTATGTGTTCTCGACAATGAATAAAACATTTTAAAAAACCGTGTTTTATTTATTAGATGTAAGAAGCAGTGTGTTTAAATCATAATGAAAAACATTTTATTTTAAACACGCCAATCCTGTGTAGTATTCAGACGGAGTGACATGCCAAGAGGCTCCACGAAATTAGTATCAATTGTTTTGACGGACCCCAAAGCAATTGACCTTCTACAGGTATTTATATACACTGAATGAAAAACATCGCAACACGAATGAAGGAGCTGAGTTGTGCGACATTAGTTAAAGTTCATAGGTGTGTTTCTACATCTGAAACATGACGCATATTCAAATTTCGCGCCACTATGAGGATGAAAATCAGGTTCGCTTTATATGCGCTGTAACATTAATGATGATTAGCTACCTTTGTGACCGGACGTGGTGAGTAGGTGCTAGTCAAGAATGACGCCACTGGCAATATCAGCACCTCACAGAGTTTCAACGAGGTCGTGTAAAAGGACTACGAGAAGCTGGATGTTCCTTCTGCCATACTGCAGAAAGACGTGCCGCTGCACATGACTGCTGGCAGCGGTGGTCACGAGAATGTACGGCGCAAGAAGACCGGCCTTTGGACGGTCCCGTGGTCCTACCGAGAGGGAAGACCGTAGTGCCCGGCTTACGGCTCTGGAGCTTCGGACTGCATCTGCACCAGCAATCTGAGCAGAACTTGGCACCACAGAGACACAACGAACTGTTACAAATCGGTTACTTCAAGGACGGCTCAAAAGTTCAATAGTTGACGTGAAAGTTTCATTGTCCACTTCCTTCTCCTTTTCCGGTGAGATTCTGCTGGACCCCTTCCCCTCCGATTTAACTCACGAAATTAATGGACGTCCACTTGTCGGCAGTACCCAGCAGAAACCATTTGACCATGTCAAGGAGTTGTATCGAGGAAATGTTGTCAGATACACAAAAGTTGATCTGGTGTTAATTTCGGGAGGTTTGTATTGAACATATGCACCGGGAAAAGCCTGAAGAGTCACGTTTGTTCCAGTGTTGAAGTAGTGCAGCTACGTCACGGAGCCCAAGTACTGTGGGAAGTCTTAGGTTTCGCCACTTTGCCCAGTTAAGAAGAAGCGAGTCCTGCTGTCACGATGCACGGGAAAGGAGTCATTAGTTTGACGTGTGAAATCGTAAATTCCAAACCCTAAACCGCCTTAGCATAAAAAAGCTACTCCATCTCTGTACAACAGTCGTTTACGGTACGGATAACTTTTTTATTCTAAGAAAATTTCATTCCTCCAAAACACTGACATTGACGAGGGAAATTACGCGCATTTCTGGGAAAAAGGATGGGTGGGGAGAAATTTAGAATCTCTGACAGTCCAATTGTGCCATCTCAGTGGCTGAGGTGCACCACAGCCGCGCAATATCACGTTCTGCGTGCAGTTCTTCGCTTAAGCTTCAAAATTTTCAGTTAAGAATCGAAAAACTCCAATAGATTTCGAAATAATGACTGTGACTCACGGGAAGATCGTTGTCTCTTTTCCTAACAACAAAGAGTCTACTACTTGTTTTTAGAAGTGCAGTTACGACAGAAGGTATCTCTCAGGATTTGCACTATGGCTCCAGACTCCCTTCACATTATGTTTCAACTTGACCAGACATAACGTTCGAGTGTTGATTTTTCTTACAGAGTCAACACGACACAATCTTTTCTCATTCGCATTCTTTTGTCACCACTAACGCTATCGACCGTTCCATCCGGAAGGAGTGGGTTTCGTACCACGCCTAGCTACACACAAACACTGAAGCGCCAAACAAACTGGTATAAGCATGCGTTTCAAATATACAGATATGTAAACAGGCAGAATACCGAGCTGCTGTCGGCAGCCACTGCATTAGGCAACAGGTGTCTGGAGCAGTTGTTAGATCGGTTACTGCTGCTACAATGGCAGGTTATCAACATTTACGTGAGTTTGAACGTGGTGTTATAGTCGGCGCACGAGCGATGGGACACAGCATCTCCAAGGTAGGTGGAGATTTTCCCGTACGACCATTTCACGAGTTTACCGTGAATATCAGGAATACGGTGAAACATGAAATCTCCAACATCGTTGCGACCGGAAAAAGATCCTCCAAGAACAGGACCAACGACGACTGAAGAGAACCGTTCAACGTGACAGAAGTGCAACCATTCCGCCAGTTGCTGCAGATTTCAGTGCTGGACCATAAGCATTGCATTATAGAGCATGTTTAGATAATTATAAATAGATTGATAAGGAAATATGAATGATAATAATCAGAAGAATATGAAAGATATAATAATACTCACCTTATTTGTTCCCAGGCCACGGGTCAGTCACAGCAGCCAGCCCTTCTTTGTGAATTTCAGAATTGAAGTCCCCACCTACCACAAACTGTGCGTCGATGAATGCCTCATGCTATAAGTGCACATTTAAATAATCAAGCCAATCCAAATCACCTATAGCATAAAAAAGAGATTAGAATTAGAGAAAATGTATGTGCACAAAAATGTGTTTACATATCGATGGATTCGAATCTTACACAGGAGAGATGGCTCCTCCTCCTCCTGGCGATGAACACCGTCCTCTGAATTAGAGGGCTGCGCTGCACCCTCTGCCGATTCATCTGCAACACCACCAATGAAGTATACACTATATTACGGTGTTACCACACACTCAACATATTGCAAAAACACAAAACAAATTTCATATTCGCGTTTTTGAGCTATCAGGGTCGGATTCTCTCTTCCCAGCGCACCATCCAGCGCGTCCAGCACCTCAGCGACGAATGCTGAAATGAGGAGAAAACAAATTCACTTTCACGCATGCACAGAGCAGTCCTGTATTCTAAACGGGGTTTCACACACTAAATAACACTCATACGATAGCAGTACCTTATGTGGGACCTCGTTCAGGTGAGGGCGCTTGCCCTCACCACTGCAGTTGGCTGAAGATCTCTTTATGATAACTGTGAATAAGACAACGAAATGCAGGCAGACGGACTGGCGTTTCGTCTTGCGATCGTTTACTCGGTGCGCGAGAGTTAGACGTATGTTGATCAAACTCTAGTGGCAGGTCTTGCAAGAGAGGCGTCGTGAGCCACGAAGACGCTTACTTTTGAAACTCTAAAAGACTGCCTTCCACGAAGCGTTGGACAACATATTAATCCCTCCCACAAATCTCTCGCGAAATGATCACGACTACGAAATCAGAAAAGAGAGCAAATATGGACCTTCACCAACAGGCATCCTTCAAGTCTTCCATTCGTGAAATGGTCTAAACAATATCAAATAGTTTCTCCTAATCCAATATAGATGCCTATCTCCGAACATATAACCCTGAAAATGTATGCTTGTGCGTTTTCAGTACACTGAAGATCCAAGGAAACTGGTACACGTGCGTAATATCGTGTAGGGCCTCCGCGAGCACGCAGAAGTGCTGCGACAAGACATGGCATGGACTCGACTAATGTCTGAAGTAATGCTGGATGGAAATGACACCATGAATACTGCAGGGATGTCCATAAATCCGCAGGAGTACAAAGAGTGGAGATCTCTTCTGAACAGCACGTTGCAAGGCATCCCAGATAAGCTCAATAAAGTTCATGTATGGAGAGTTTGCTGCCAGCGAAAGTGTTTAAACTCAGAAGAGTGTTCCTGGAGCCACTCTATAGCAATTGTGGACGTATGGGGTGTCACATTGTCCTGCTGGAATTGCCCAAGTATTTCGGAATGCACAAGGTGATCAAACAGCATTCTTACGCTTGATGACAACCCGACACAATGCTTTACGCCTCGCCTGGGCCCGTCAATACTGACATTGGACTGCTGATGACGAAACATGTTGCCTGGTCGGACGAGTCTAGTTTTAAATTGTATGAAGTGGGTGGACGTGTACGGGTATAGAGACAGCCTCATAAATCCATGGACACGTCATGTCAGCAGGGGACTGTTCAAGCTTGTGGAGGCTCTGTAATGGTGTTGGGCGTGTGTAGTCTAGGTACGATTCTGACAGGACACGTACGTAAGAATGCTGTTTGATCACCTTGTGCATTCCGAAATACTTGGGCAATTCCAGCAGGACAATGTGACACCCCATACGTCCACAATTGCTATAGAGTGGCTCCAGGAACACTCTTCTGAGTTTAAACACTTTCGCTGGCAGCAAACTCTCCATACATGAACTTTATTGAGCTTATCTGGGATGCCTTGCAACGTGCTGTTCAGAAGAGATCTCCACTCTTTGTACTCCTGCGGATTTATGGACATCCCTGCAGTATTCATGGTGTCATTTCCATCCAGCATTACTTCAGACATTAGTCGAGTCCATGCCATGTCTTGTCGCAGCACTTCTGCGTGCTCGCGGAGGCCCTACACGATATTACGCACGTGTACCAGTTTCCTTGGATCTTCAGTGTACTGAAAACGCACAAGCATACATTTTCAGGGTTATATGTTCGGAGATAGGCATCTATATTGGATTAGGAGAAACTATTTGATATTGTTTAGACCATTTCACGAATGGAAGACTTGAAGGATGCCTGTTGGTGAAGGTCCATATTTGCTCTCTTTTCTGATTTCGTAGTCGTGATCATTTCGCGAGAGATTTGTGGGAGGGATTAATATGTTGTCCAACGCTTCGTGGAAGGCAGTCTTTTAGAGTTTCAAAAGTAAGCGTCTTCGTGGCTCACGACGCCTCTCTTGCAAGACCTGCCACTAGAGTTTGATCAACATACGTCTAACTCTCGCGCACCGAGTAAACGATCGCAAGACGAAACGCCTCACACTTCGTTTCCCGACAGGGAGTAGTACGCAAGACTCCCTCCAACAAGTGTTTTTAGGCCACTTCTTCTATGTATCATTTACAATTCCTTAAGATTCTCCAAATGAACCACAGACTGGCATATGCTTTTACTACTGTTTCAGGTGTTTGTTAGCCGTTGTGTATTCGAAGAATAGCGGAACTTTTCGCGTATTCGTACTTAGCAAGCTACATTTATTACGACCCATGCATCATCAGTCGATCCTCTGTTGGTCTTTCTGATCCTCCCTACAGTCTGCTGGCGTTGCTGCCTTCCTATAGACAGGAGCGTGATTTGAGAGGAGCCTCGCGAAGCCTCCACGGAGCATCCGCAAGACTGTAAATATATATAGTTTTCAAGCAGTAAATCCCTAATAACACTCTATTGGGGTCCTTTCGATACGGCCTTTACATCTGTCGTGTTTGTTCTGTTAAGAACGATGTCGAGTACTTGTTCACTCTACGACAAGACTGAACCGCATCGAATGCATTCCTTAAGGAGCACGGCACCACCCTGCGTACCGTTGTATACGGTGCTCTGTATTTCATGGACGAAACACAGTGACATGTGTTTTTCAAGATCTGTGTATAAGGAATCCCTGTTGCTTTTTATAGAGGTGATTCGTTCTACAGAAACGTCATAATACGTGAGAACGTGTCACATGATTCTACAACAGACTAACGTCAGTGATATAGGCCTATAATTATCCGTATGAGTGCGATGACACTTTTGTTGATAATCAGCATGAGTTGCGCTTTTTCCCAACAACTGCCTGGTACACTTCGCTGGTCCTGCGACGTACGATGAGTAAGTGCTTTTCCGTGGAGTGATGCCTTCTTGTAAAATGACCAGTCTTATATTCTTGCACGAAATGCTAAGTGCAGTCTGTGTCTTAAACTCCCTTTACGATTTTGAGAATGTAAGCGAAAGCGCAACGGCGAACGATAGTTCTCTGTGTTATACATGCCAGTGCGCGTGAGCAACTGGCAGTCGGTAGCATTCGGTTCGCATTCGCCGTGATCGGTCGTATTGCGCTGCTTGTCGGCCTTTTAGTGAACAGTAGTATACAATGGGCATTCTGGCTCAGGCTGAAAAAAGCGGATAAAATATTAAATTTTAACTACAACATTTTAGGTTCTTGGTTAAAATACTGTTTTAAGGTCCAAGTTCAACAATTCGTTAATATATTACAATTTTAACCATTAAATGTTAACGCTTAAATTTTAAATTCTTGACTGTTCTTTTAACTGGCGTCTGGTTTAAAGGACGATTTTAACTGTCGTTTGGTTTCCTTCGAAAGTATTAAAAAATACAAAAAGATTATGTTGAATTTCGGTTAAATAATTGTAGTTCTAACCTTTCGTCTTCATTTGATTCTAACAGTAATGCACCAAACAAAATTATTTTTAAATATACTGCTACAGTTTTATCAGAAGCTGTTAATTTTACTGTTGGAAAACTTTGTTTATGTAATAATTTTATTTGTTTATAGAATTGGTTATTTTGTAGCGATTATGAAATACACTTAACAAAATATCAGAATTGTTAAAGGTAATTTTTTAATTATGTTTTCACCAACAACAACGATTTTCTTAAAAATAGAATCATACTCCTCGAAATTATGTGCTATTTGTACAATTCCTCTTATAAACGAAGTTTCAACTATTTGTTTACCAGATTTTATTTCAAAGATTAGTTCATTGATTCATATGTGGAGCTAAATCTTTCTTTGAGGATTAATCTGCAAGAACGTTTTCTATTTCCGTTCTTGTGAAGCAATTTGTTAGATTAGTTTTATTAAGTTGATTAACCTTTTCATTAAAATGCATTTTAGAGACATAATTATTGAACTGTATAAAAATACTTGAATATTCATTCTTTCTAACAAGATTTCTTAAAATTCTTCTTTATTGATATAATTATTGAATTGTATTAAAATACTTGTGTGTTCAGGTGTTGTAAAAAGTTTGTTTGATCCTTTTTTCTCAGTACTGTTACCAACATCATAAACATTTATTAGATCAATACAATTCTTTTTTCTTTTTTTATATTGGGATGTTCAACTGTGCAGTCATCAGTACCCTTACAAAGTCCCAATTTTTACACAGTCCATTTTTTTACCCAGTCCCATCTAGTCACTATCACGAATGATGATGATAATGAAATGATGAGGACAACACAAACACCCAGTTCCTGGGCAGAGAAAATCCCCAACCCAGCCAGGAACTGAACCCGGAACCCTGAGATCCTGAGACAAGCGTTATTTTTAAATTTTGTTTCTAACGACTGTAATGACAATTTTATTTTTTCAATTTTGAATAAAATTAACTTTTAATTTTCGGTTCTAGTGACTGAATATCTATAATTTTTATTCTCTTATCTTTATCATCTCACTAAGATTAGCTAATTCTTGTTTAATTGTCTGTTCTAATGATTGAAAATCTTTGATTTTTTTCTAATTCTCCATTGTCTTTAGGATATAACTTATTTCCAAAAATGTCCATTTATTAAACTTAAAATTTTATAAAATTTGTAAACATTTGATAATAGTTTTAAGACCAATGAATATAAATGACTACAAATAAATTCATAAAAATTGTGTATTCTATCAGCATTATATTACAAGTTATTTTACCTAAATAATTTAATAATTCTTTTGGATATTTCCACCAACCAAAATAATACAGAATTTTTATTTTTAGATTTATAATAACAAATCCAATGAGTATGAATATTATTGGAAGTATCTAAATTAACTACTCCATATTCAGTTATTAATGATTTACCAGATAATTCATAAATCATGAATACACCACAGAAGTGTCAAATTTTTGTTTAATTAATTCTTCTACATCAAAAAAAGAAACACAGTAACTATGTTTTTGATTATTTCTTTGAATTTTTTTACTTTTTCAATCTTGTCCTTTCTTTTCTGGGGCAACGGCCTTGCCACAGTGGCTACACCGGTTCCTGTGAGATCACTGAAGTTAAGTGCTCTCGGACATGGTCAGCACTTGGATGGGTGACCATCCAGGCCGCCATGCGCTGTTGCTATTTTTCTGGGTGCACTCAGCGTTGTGATGCCAATTGAGGAGTTACTCGACCAAATAGTAGCGGCTTTGGGCAAGAATACCATCTTTCGACTGGGAGAGCGATGTGCTTACCCCACGCCCCTCCTATCCGCATCCTGCACCAAGGATGACACAGTGGTCGGATGGTCCCAGTAGGCCACTTGTGGCCTGAAGATGGAGTGCCTTTCTTTTCTATCTTTATGTCTTATTTGTTCTTGTATTTTGTTATAATTTTTTCTTTATTATGAACAGATGAAACAACAAACAAAATTCTGCCAATTAACGAACCAACAGCACCCAAGGAAGCCAATAAAACTGGTAAATATCCTCCTTCATATTTTGTTAATCCAGAACCTTCTTTCTTTTTTACTAGATGTAGGTTAATTCTTTTCAGAATATGAATATCCAATGTAGTGCGAAAATTTCCACAATTTTTCTTATATGTCTTTCTTTTTTGAGTATCAGCGAAAAACTTACAGATACTATTTTATTGTACAATATGTAATTTACCTTTAATTGATTTTAGTTTAATTTTACCAATTTACCATCTATACTAAAGTTATTCGTTTATAGAGATTAAAAAATTATGAACGAATTTTATAAACTCCATCCATCTTCATCACTTTCAGTACTCACTCCTAATTTTCTTTTTCTGTACACTATCTTCCTAACTGATTTGTTTTGCATTTGACTTTAGTTCTTTATCAGATTTGTGTCTTTTTTCCAAATCTTTATTATTTTTATAAAAATTTGATGTTTTTTACAAACTTCATCCAATTGATTATTTCCTTTATCACTTTAGCATAAACATTATTCTAATCACAATAATTATAACCAGGAATATATAATTTATAAGGTAATTTATTAATCAAAGTATTAAATAATCCTTTTCTTTTTTCGAATTTACAAAATATATAAGGAAGATTAATGAAAAACCTAATCAAATATGGAATTCCTTTTGGATCATTAATAGTAAAATGACTAAATTTATATGTTAATGATTAAGTTATTCCAACTTCATTGGGATAATTTTTATTTCTAAATAATTCTTCACTATGAATTGCTGACAATCTTTCGATTCACTGACAAACATCGTTCACCAAAACATATTCGACTGGCTTTTCTGAATATTTCTTTATTAAACCTTCATGAACTTTTTCTAATGAACTGTGAAGATTTCTTTTTGAAACACTCGGAAAACATTCTTCAACAATTACTTTTATCAGATTATTATATTTATCTCCTTTGCCTTCTTTTATTTGGACTGTTTTCATTATGTACTGTATTTGAGTCAAATAAAAATTTAGCATAATTTTGTAAATGAACAGAACCAAATTTTTCACCCAAATGAATTATATGGTATAACTTGAACCTTAAAACAATCTTTTAAGCAGGAACCTAAAATTTAACCGTTAAAATTTTTATATTTTAACAGATTTCTCAAAGTGAGCCAGAATCTACATTTGAATATCACTATGAACCATTAAAAGAAGTTCCCCTCCTCCCTGCTTCGGCGCAAGCAGTATGGAAAGCGTTCGTCTTCTGTTTTGTTGTTTTTGACATGAGCTGTGTGAGAGATAAAACAGTCTGAAGGCATTGTGATGTTACTGACTAATTAATGTGGGTGTAATATAGGGGAGAACGAAAATGTGGAAGTGTCATAAACCACGTTAGCATGCTTAAATCTCTGACATTCAAAAGAGCTTCCAGTCGTCTCGAGATGGTTGGATACTGATCCTGTAATGTTTTGAAAGAAATCGTATACCAAACTTATTGGAAAATAGTGGCAAGTTCAGGTAACGATGGCTGTGGTTGACAACAATGACACACCCTTGTCTCCAAAACTGTCAATAAAGGCTCAACAAGATTTATATGTGGTGACTGTGGTGACAATGCGACAATACATCCTCGTGGTCACAAAACGTGTCCTAGGTGATGTATATTATGTGAACAGAGGCCCTTTCATCTTGCAACACAGCATCAGCGTTGAGCAACAACAGCCCACAGTCCATTAGGACTACAGACCTGATCAGCCAAAGTGGTCGCGTAGTCCTTGGCGGTAATGCGATCTTGCTTACCAACCATGGGACCCATGGAGTACCACGATAAGCCTGCTCATCACCGAACCTTCGCCATGTATTTGGACACCAACTCGCTCAGAACTTGGTAACAGCGTGAAGCGAAACTCATCCCACCAGACTAGTACCTTCCATTACTCCATAGACCGTTTTGGAATTTCATCTCTACCTGAAATTTTCTGCTTCTGGAACTGCCATCGTGTTGTCTTGCTGCTCGCGAGTGCAACATACAGTTCGGCAGACACTTTTACTGCTGTGTCGTCTTTTTACTTTTCGTAACAATTCTCTCCAATGATCGTCTGTCACATCACTCAACACACACCTTAGGCTGAGTCCCAACTTAGCGGAAGGTGTTTTCCAGCTTTCCATGTAAGCGGTACAAATTTTCTATACGATGCCTCTTGAAACACCACGCTCTGTGGATACCTGGTTACGGAAGCACCCACATGGGAGAACCAACAATTTTTCCACGTTAGAATTCACTTCGCTCTTACACAATACAGTAAAAACTACACAGAACGCTGTTCGGACCACTGACACTTGCAACGTGTTGAGGACCGTGCAGGTGGGTGCCCTTTGTGATCAGATACAACAGCACACTCTTGGTAAAAATCTGCATTGATGGTGAAGCAAGTATTTCTCTCAGTGTTTCCATATTTTAGTGCACCCTCTGCACTTCTTTCAGGGATACAGGAGATCCACAGCACAAATACCAAAGAAAAAGTAACACATACAAATTTTTCAAGGCTTTCGTGGCCACTTGTCGAGAAACTGCCTGTTGGTTTCTGTCCCGACTTCTTCGGCAGACATTTCTTTGGCCGAAGAACACGAGACACACTCTAAAGCCCTAGTGTGGATGCGAGAAAGGCGGGAACACCATTACAGTATATGCAAACATCATGCGGGGAAGGGAAAGCGCAAGCTTTCTACTTATTTTATTAAAAGAAATTTCTTTGCAAGAAGACAAGAACAACTACATACATTACATTGACTAAAATTAAAAACATCTTTGTCATTGTTTACGTTCACGGTACCTGTAATTACATGGCTGACGAATGATTGTTATCTTAGAGATTTTTGATGGTACATAAAAATGATTTTCTAGGGACCATTATATCTGCCACCCAGAAAAATTCCGTTAGAATTCGAAAATCCACTAATTCTTGCGGAATAACGTAAAAATTGACACAAATGTCTGAAGTGACATGAGTTTCTGTTGTAACCAAAAACGAGTACAAAAACTGGCCAACAGATGGCGCTGGACAGCAAGACATGAGTGACGCCGCGTGAGAATCGTGTATAAAACGAGCTGTAGTGGGAGAGGGAGTCAGATCAACCCTACCCCAGCACATAAACACCTGCTGGAAGGTACGACTTCTACGCAGGATGGCGCTCCACCCAACACTGCGACGCGTGTGGGCCACCTCTTGCGCACATCGTTTGGTGAGGATCGCGTGCTGAGCCGCTTGGCCTCCCAGGTCCCCAGACCACTATCCTGGTGATTATTGGTTGTGGGCTTAGCTAAAGTCTCACCTCTAACTCGATCATACCACCTCATTAGGGAATTTCTCACCATACTTAATGCTACACTGCTGTTCACAACATTGTCCCTCGACTACAGATGTTGACGGGTGGCGGTGGACATGTTGAGCATTTGTTATAAAGAACATCGTGTTTGCTAAAAATCAATTGTTACGCTAATTATAGCTTTTTATCATATTAAGTTCCGTCTGTTGATCATTTTTTCTTTTTTTTTTTTCAATAGAACCCCACGTTACTTCAAGCATGTGTGTCAATTTTAGGTGTTACTACTTTGTGAAGTATTGAATTTTTAAATGTTAATGGACTTTTGGGTCACCCTATATATAGCAGATTTTATCAAGTAGCCTATGTAACAGATCGAAAGTATATTTCATTAATCACATTTTATTAGCATTATGTTAGTTGCACGCACTTTATACTTAAAGCCTTCAAGCGCCTCGCACGTTTCACTGCAAACATCAGAAATTATCTGCGATAGAGGAGATACTGACACTCGACAGTACACTTACGTAAATGTTTTCAGTTGCTACCATCTGCCGGCCGATGTGGCCGTGCGGTTCTAGGCGCTTCAGTCTGGAACTGCGTGACCGCTACGGTCGCTGGTTCGAATCCTGCCTTGGGCATGGATGTGTGTGATGTCCTTAGGTTAGTTAGGTTTAAGTAGTTCTAAGTTCTAGGGGACTGATGACCACAGATGTTAAGTCCCATAGTGCTCAGAGCCATGCTAAGATCTAGAGTGCTATGTTGCTTATATTGGTAATCGGTAATTAGAGGTCTACGTTTAAATTTCCTCCTGAGTTGTAGTGAGAAGCAAGCGAATAGCGTCAAGCGACGTGTGTTGGAAGTTTTGTAATACGCTCGGCCGAGCTGCAGCTGCACTTCAGGGTGTTCCACGCTTACGTACAAATTCAGACACCTAAATTCTTTTCTTTCCACCCCACTTCGCTTACTTCGCCCAAAATAGTGCACTTGCCATGCGAAATAATTCTCTGTTAATATCAACATTTTGCATTGTCACTATACAGGGTGGTCCATTGATCGTGACCGGGCCATATCTCACGAAATAAATGTCAAACGAAAAAACTACAAAGAACGAAACTTGTCTAGCTTGAAGGGGGAAACCAGATGGCGCTTCCATAGGTCAAACGGATATCAACTGCCTTTTTTTAAAATAGGAACCTCCATTTTTTATTACATTTCGTTTAGTACGTAAAAAAAGATGAATGTTTTAGTTGGACCAATTTTTTTCGCTTTGTGATAGATGGCACTGTAATAGTCACAAACATATGGCTCACAATTTTAAACGAACAGTTGCTAACAGGTAGGTTTTTTGAATGAAAATACAGAACGTAGGTACGTTTGAACATTTTATTTCGGTTGTTCCAATGTGATACATGCACCTTTGTGGACTTTTCATTTCTGAGAATGCATGCTGTTAACAGCGTGATTACCTGTAAATACCACATTAATGCAATAAATGATCAAAATTATGTCCGTCAACCTCAATGCATTTGGCAATACGTGTAACGACATTCCTCTCAACAGCGAGTAGTTCGCCTTCCATACATAATGTTCGCACGTGCATTGACAATGCGCTGATGCATGATCTCAGGCGTTGTCGGTGGATCACGATAGCAAATATCCTTCAACTTTCCCCACAGAAAGAAATCCGGGGACGTCAGATCGGGTGAACGTGCGGGCTTCGACGACCAATCCACCTGTCATGAAGTATGCTATTCAATACCGCTTCAACCGCACGCGAGCTATGTGCCGGACATCCGTCATGTTGGAAGTGCATCGCCATTCTGTCATGCAGTGAAACATCTTGTAGTAACATCGGTAGAACATTACGTAGGAAATCAGCATACATTGCACCATTTAGATTGCCATCAATAAAATGGGGGCCAATGATCCTTCCTCCCATAATGCCGCACCATACATTAATCCGGCAAGGTCACTGATGTTCCACTTGTCGCAGCCATCGTGGATTTTCCGTTGCCCAATAGCGCATATTATGCCGGTTTACGTTACCGCTGTTGGTGAATGATGCTTCGTCGCTAAATACAAAGCGTGCAAAAAGTCTGTCATCGTCCCGTAATTTCTCTAGTGCCCAGTGGCAGAACTGTACACGAGGTTCAAAGTCGTCGCCATGCAATTCCTGATGCATAGAAATATGTTACGGGTGCAATCGATGTTGATGTAGCATTCTCAACACCGACATTTTTGAGATTCCCGATTCTCGCGCAATTTGTCTGCTACTGATGCGCGGGTTAACCGCGACAGCAGCTAAAACACCTACTTGGGCATCATTTGTTGCAGGTCGTGGTTGACGTTTCACATGTGGCTGAACACTTCCTGTTTCCTTAAATAATGTAACTATCCGGCGAACGGTCCGGACACTTGGATGATGTCATCCAGGATACCGAGCAGCATACATAGCACACGCCCGTCGGGCATTTTGATCACAATAGCCATACATCAACACGATATCGACCTTTTCCGCAAATGGTAAACGGTCCATTCTAACAGGGGTAATGTATCACGAAGCAAATACCGTCCGCACTAGCGGAATGTTACGTGATACCACCTACTTATACGTTTGTGACTATTACAGCGCCATCTATTACAAAGCGAAAAAAGTGGTCCGACTAAAACATTCATATTTCTTTACGTACTACACGAATATGTAATAAAAACTGGGGTTCCTATTTAAAAAACGCAGTTGATATCCGTTTGACCCTATTTGGGGAGCAAAATAACTGATGATGGTCGAAGTAGAGAGGATATAAAATGTAGACTGGCAATGACAAGGAAAGCATTTCTGAAGAAGAGAAATTTGTTAACATCGAGTATAGATTTAAGTGTCAGGAAGCCTTTTCTGAAGGTATTTGTATGGAGTGTAGACATGTATGGAAGTGAAACGTGGACGATAAATAGTTTAGACAAATAAATAACAGAAGCTTTCGAAATGTGGTGCTACAGAAGGATCCTGAAGATTAGATGGGTAGATCACATAACTAATGAGGAGGTATTGAATAGAATAGGGGAGAAGAGAAATTAGTGGCACAACTTGAGTAGAAGAAGGGATCGGTTGGTAGGACATATTCTGAGGCATAAAGGGATCACCAATTTAGTATTGGAGGGCAGCACGGAGGATAAAAATCGTAGAGGGAGACCAAAAGATGACTACACTAAACAGATTCAGAAGTATGAAGATTGCAGTAGGTACGGGGAGACGAAGAATCTTTCACAGGCTAGAGTAGCATGGAGAGCTGCAGCAAACCAGTCTCTGGACTGAGGACCATAACAACAACAACATCCGTTTGACCTATGGCAGCGCCATCTAGCGCGCCGACCACAGTGCCATCTGGTTTCCCCCTTCAAGCTAAACAAGTTTCGTTCTTTGCAGTTTGTTCGTTTCACGCCTATTTCGTGGGATATTTGGCCCGGTCACTGTCGATGTCCGGTGTACCGATTGCAAGCGATAAATTTCAGTAACGCAGCGTTCACAAGCCACGGTCGTTATCTCGTGTTGTCCTCTAGTGTAAACGCTCTGTAAACAGATACAAGCGAATGCTATAGAACGCTGGCTAACTGTCTGCGAATGCGCGTTCACTCGGGTGTAAAGGCGACACAAATGTTTCTCATCGGCTCGCATCTGAACTAATGGCGCCAGTCGCTTAAGCGAAAGAAGTTACGCTGGAACCTATGTTGCCAGTTAACAACTAGCCGTTCTCTTTCACGGACATTCATCGGACTTATCAGTTCACCGTTAGATGTGTAGCTAAGCACGGCCGAACCCAACTGTTGGCGCACGTTCCCGTCAGCGGAGTTATCGCAATCATTGGCAGCCGCCCAGATAAGAACACGCACTCTTGCACCGATAGGTCGGGGGAGCTACGTATAAAGGGACGCGCGCGGGCCGCGGGATGCGGACCACGGTGAAGATGACGTCAGCGACCCGCGCCCACAGCCTGCTGCTGCTGGTGGCTTCGACCGCCGCCTGGGGGGTCGCCCAGGACGCCGGGCAGTTCCCGGCGGACTTCCTGTTCGGCGTGGCCACGGCGTCGTACCAGATAGAAGGCGCCTGGAACGAGGGAGGTAAACGCTCGACCACCAGCACCCAAACAGCAGCAAGCACCTGTCGCGGACAAGCATACACTTTTCTTCTCGTTAATCCCTTCCAGTAAGGGTTCCGATGTACTCGAGATTTGGAAAATATGCCTTCATCCACCTCTGCGGTCGGATGCACTTCCTATCTCCACGGTTGGCAGTTACCAGAGCGAGGGAAGTCGTGCCAGCCCTATCTGTGAATTGCGTGACTTTGTGTATGAAGAAGAGGAATGGTAAGGAAAGGGAAAGGGTTGGCGAAAAACTATTGGCCTCCAGCTGCACGGGGCACTGTGGAAATGCAATGGCGAAAGCTGAAAATATGAGTTGCACCGGGTCTCGAGCCCGGATTTACCGCTTGTCGTGGGCAGTTGCCTTAACCGCTCCGGCCATGAGGATACGATCCCTGATCGACTCAGATTTCCAACTTACCCCTCGCCCATTAAACCCCTATTCGCAAATTATTGATTCCCGTGGGAGTTCGGGCGATATTAGTGCATCCACACTGAACTAAATGTCACAGAGCTGGCAGTTGATGGAAAATATAATCAGACTGACTGAGCCGGAATTCGTGTGCTCTTTTCCACCACAATGTGGATGGTCGTTTCACTTATTCATCACGGAACATCTGTTGTGTCGCGCCCTTATTCAGCTGGTATTTTCCTCGCAAGCCGCGACTGTCACCAGCAGATTTGTGGCAGCCGTTACACTAAAGGGAATTTAAGCCTTGTCGGCTCCCACGAAGACTGTGAGTTCCCCCTCACCTGTTTTTATTTCTGAAACAGATCCGCTTCGCACGGTTTTTGGCTTGAGTGCTTTTCTGAGAATATTCCTGATCATTTGAGAACATTCGAGAACTTAGTAAGAACGAACATTCAAAAAACTGTAAAACTGTTCGCATTTCACGCTCAAAAATAGCCCTGACTGCTCAAAAATGCTCGTAAATCCATTTAAGTATTCAAAAATACTCTAATTTGAAGTGAAATACACAGTCACTCATTCACTTCTTTACAGAATCCGGAGAACATTTTTGAACATTATGAAACGTTCAAGAACATTGGAAAACTTTAACGAACCCTCCGGAATAATGCAGAACACTCTGGAATATTCTAGAACATTCGAGAAATTTGGAAAACTTTTGTTGACATTCAAGAATATTCGTAAAAGATCGAGAAGAGTACAGATAAACACCAAATTTTTTCCACTTGATATACACACTGAAGCGAAATACACGGATGATGTCTCGCTCAACACCACAGCGTGACAGCGACCACTCCAAACAGTCATAAACACCGCAAAACGTCCGCAGCTCGTGGTCTCGTGGATAGCGTTGCTGCCGCTGTATCACGGGGTTCCGACTTCGATTCCCGGCCGGGTTGGGGATTTTCTCTGCCTGGGAGCTGGGTGTTTGTGTTGTCCCCTCATCATTTCATCATCATTCGTGACAGTATCTAGATTGTACTATGTAAGAAATTGGAATGTGATAAAAACTGACGAGTATGCAGTTGAACACCCACAAACCAAACGTCATCGTACTGCAAAGCGCCAACTGAACGCGAAATGGTTCAAATGGCTCTGAGCACTATGGGGCTTAACATCTGAGGTCAGCAGTCCCCTAGAACTTAGAACTACTTAAACCTAACTAACTTAAGGACATCACACACTTCCATGCCCGAGGTAGGATTCGAACCTGCGACCGTAGCGATCGCGCGGTTCCGGACTGAAGCGCCTAGTATTCCTATCCACACCGGCCGAACCGAACGCGAGCCAGTACTGAATTAAGAACTGCACGCGACGAATTTAATGACAACATTTGATTAGATGAAATAAAGGAGAACAGCGGAAAAAACGCTTTTGTCGGAGCACAAGGAGTCGAATACGCTCCTGTTTACAAGATTACGACTGAAAAGAGAGTTGCCATGTATTTATTTTACCTTAGTCAGCATCTTCAAAAATTCTCCAAAAATTTTTTGCATGCGAACGTATTCGCGCTCTTTTCAACACGTAACTCGCCTCTCACTCTCACAAGCTCCCCTAACCGTAACTCGTTGACACCCACTCGTCCATCGGTATAAGTCGCTCATGCCCATCCACTCCCAGTTTTTTGTTATTATTTCTTTGTGTTTCTCTAACTGTTGCTGTCCCCTGTCTCATAGCCACAGTCTCCTTCATTCTGTCCTACTACTACTACCACTACTACTACTACTACCACCATCTCCGCTCACATCACCATCTCCCTCTTGCTCTCTCTTACTGCTACTGTCTCATTCATTCCTTCCCACTGCTACTGTCTCTTGTATCACTGGCTCCCACCCACTTCAACTTTCTCCTTCTCTTTATTCCTATCCCACGGGCACTGTCTCTTTCACCCTTTTTCCAGCACTTTTCTATTACTGTCACGTATATTCCACTGTCTTTTGCCAGCATTTTTCTGTTACTGTCAAGTTTGTTCCACTGCCACTGTGTATTTTTCTTTCACTGACACTGCCGTTGTCTCCTCCACTCTTACTGTACCACAACCACTTTCTACTATCTTCCAACATATATTACTTTTCCGCATCTTTCCCATTGCCGTGCGTCCTTTCCTCTCAGCAAAAAGAGCGCGAATATGTTCGCATCCCAAAATTTATGAGAAAATTTTTACAGGTAACAAGGTAAATGAGGTGCTGGTATCCCGCTTTTCAATCAGAATCTTTTAAACAGAGCATATTCACCTTATTTGTGCTCTGATAGGAGTATTTTTTCCCTTATTCTCTGCTTTTCCCTGCCACAGCAGGGGGCGTCACTCCTATGAAACCCAACTTCATGGAACAACAAAATTATGGTAGTTTACTTATGTCACATTGAAATAACGGTAAACTAATTTACACCTTAAAGCGGCTTTAGTGTGCATAAAAACTTCTTCAATATCTCTGTAATTCGGTATAGGTTAAAGATATCAAGAAAATTTTCAAGGTCGTTCGAGATCGTGATCTTAGGAATACATCGTAAAAATTTCAGCCGTTTCCTGTCGATAGTCGTCTTGGAATACACAGCTCGGCTTTGGAGCGAGAAAATGGTACAAAAAACTGTTCTCATGAGGTTTCCTAAGAATCCGCTCGTGAACTATTGCTACGTCGAGAAGCCGCTTAAGACCCATCACACATTACACCATATGCAAGAAGAACTAACCTAAGTGCTCCATTTGCCTCGGCAGGAGGAATTGTGTAATATTCATACTTTGACCCTTTTCTGCATTACTGTAGGATAGTGACACTGAGACAGACAGACCTTCTGTGGGGTATACAAATAGTCCCTAGCCCAAGAGCTATACAAAACATCAACCGTATCTTTCTGTCGCCAACAGAAACTGACGCAGAAACCGCGAGAGAAACCCGTTCATATGGCTGAGGTTTGCAATGAATTAGGTACCGCGTGGTATCGCGTGTCTACCGATACAACTAGCACTGATGAACTTGGCAAAATTGGAAAAAAGGAGTCGGGTTTCGGAAATACTGTCTTGCTACCAAATTCATCACGTGAAACAAAACCATGGTGAATGCAGGGTGATTGCAGGATCATACCTATCACAGAAGAGAAACTACCCCTGTCCACCTTGTCACGAAAAAGCCCGAATCCATTTAATTAAGCGCTAACCAGCGGATGCTACCAGAAAATCTCGACACGATCGTTGTGAAAGCATGCAGGCTGTGTATGGTTGTCAGACAACTTCATCACACAACGTCCAGTCCGTCTCTTCAGACGCAAGTTCCATTCGCTGCTGCACGCCGTCGCCCGAAGACTGAAGCCTCTGGTCTGAACCCTGACGTCATTACCGCCCTGCATCTGCTCGCATAGTTTCTTTCTTGTCCGTGTCTCCTCTCCGTGATCTGAACAGACACCGCGCCGCAAAAACGAGGGTTGGAACTTTAATAGTGGCAGTTCGTAAAAAATAGATACGTGTTTCAAAGTTTTACTGACCATCAAAGTAGTCACCAGCATTGTATATAACCCGTTGCCAGCGATGTGGAAGTCTTAGCAGTGCCAGTTGTGTTGACAGTTCGAGAGGCGCGGTCCTGCAAAAAGTGTCATCACTTCTGTCTCTATGCTGTTCATTTTTGTAACACAACCTACGACCAGCTTAGAGACAGAAGTGATGACACTTTCTGCAGGACCTGACCATCATTTTGCAGAACAATGCTCAAGCACGTACAGTGCAAGATGTTACTGACTTATTGGACTCATGGGGCTGCTAAGTGCTGTACCACCTACTGCACTGCCCTGAGCCTGCCGGTGTGGCCGAGCGGTTGTAGGCACTTCAGTCTGGAGCGGAGCGACCGCTACGGTCGCAGGTTCGAATCCTGCCTCGGGCATGGATGTGTGTGATGACATTAGGTTAGTTAGGTTTAAGTAGTTCTAAGTTCAGATGAGTCCCATAGTACTCAGAGCCATTTTTTTGCACTCCCCTGACTTAAGCCCTCGCGAATTCAACTCGATTTCTAAACTGAAGGAAACACTTCACGGGATTCGCTTCAGAACTGATACAAATTCGTCGGGCAATAGACCGCGCCGCTCGAACTGTCAACACAATTGGCACTGCTAAGAGTATCCTTCGACTTCCACATCGCTGGCAACGGTTTATACACAATGGTGGTGACTACTTTGAAGGTCAGTAAAACTTTGAAACACGTATCTATTTTGTACGAGCTGTATATAAATTGTTGCCACTATCAAAGTTCCAATCCTCGTATAATCCTCCAGTGAAAAGGGCGTGTCAAAGTCTTTTCGATGCCGGAATTGTTAAGGCGTTGCCTGTTCTACTACCAAAGAAACGTCATAAAGAGCTGTTCAATCATCCGGCTTCCAGCCGACGCTGTTCTAGAACATTCTGTGTTGCTTCCCTACACGACTGATTCCTTTTTTAATCGCCAATCCGTAGTTTTTCGCTGTACGAGATTTTCAAGATGTCGCCTCTTAGCCTCATCATTCATCATTTGCAGGGTCGGATTCGTTGCTATCGATTTGGCGATGTTAGTGTCAGAGGGTGGATGGATGCCCTTCCTGTCGCCACTCCGCACCCCCCGAGACGGAATCAGTGTACCCCAACTGTCTGTGTCTAGTGTAAGCCATGAAATAGTGCGAGCGTTTTTCAAATGTCTGCGAGTCGTGTAACTGAGGTGGGACGTCGGGACCAGCCCGGTATTCACCTAGTGGGATATGGGAAACCGCCTAAAAACCACATCCAGGCTGGCCAGCACACCGGCCCTCGTCTTTAATCCGGCGGGCGGATTCGATCGGGGACCAGCGCACCTACCCGAGTCCAGGAAGCAGCACATTAGCGCTCTCGGCTACCATGGCGAGTGGCCTCCTAGCCTCATACTCTGTCTTTTTTTTTTTTTTTTAACAGCTCGTAATGAGGACGGTTCCCAACTTTTGGTGGAAGAATTCCTCATGCCACGGGGAGTAGCATGTGGTTAACGGATATCACTGTCTCTGGGAGTAAAGAAACTCAGTAAAGAGAGCACCACTTTCTTCGGGACGACAGGGGACAGGGATCTGTTCAAAGTGTTCCCCACTCTACCGGCCTCCCGAGAAGCCACCGGACTGAGTAAACTGCCTTCTTCAAAGCATTCTTTGACCGAGCTGGGTCTACTAGTATAACAACCATTTATTCACTACGTGCGAGTCTCACGATGACTCGTTGTTGTTAGGGTTTTTAGCAGAACCTGTGCTGGATGAAGGGTCAGATCATCGTTGGCTGGCTGAGTACCCGTGTCCCACCTGACAAGGGTCAGAACCTCTCCTGCTGTCGGCCCAGGTCCACACGCAAGAACTCCCAGTCAGAACAGGGACAGTTAATCTCTCGGAAAACTGACTTGTTCTCTACAGTCACTGACATCTTCACAGGAAGAGATGACTTGTCTAGTACAATCACTGGCATCATTACTGTATTTAGCCATAAGCGCAACTCGATCTGTACAAACATGACTATGATTCATGCATTTCGCGCAATAAAATGAGATGTGTCAGGTCAGAAACAGACTGGCACCTCTCAATAACTCCTCAAAAAGAAAAGCTACCACCTCACATCCACTATAGTATACAAAATCGGATAGCCAGTGTCCGACTATGAATGGGTTTACACGTATCGAAAACTTCTCCCAAAAACATTATTTTTCTATACAGACGTGTTCAGACGGTAAGTGTACTAGACTTTTAAACTTTTTGGGAAAAGTATACTTGAAAAAAATTAGAGCATACTGTCGGGACACTTGTAGACTATTATTCCACGTTCTCGCCATCCCGTTCAGAACATGCGGTAAGCCATCGGACTCCTTCATGCCCTCCTCGAAGAACTCCTTCTCCTACTTTCGAACCTCTTTCGGCGCCTATTCGTCGGTTGAAAAATTAATTCCACTTATGTATCCCTCCAAGTAGGTCAAAAGACGATAACCTGAAGGGGTAAGTCAGAGGAACACAGAGAGTAGTTCAAAACATCCCAACCAAATGAGTCCAACAGCGCCTTAGTGGCTGACGTTGTGTGAGAACGGACGCTGTCGTGCAACAGGCACGCTCCTCTCGAAAGCCACCCCCTCCTTTTGTTTTGAATGCTCCTTTTGAGTTTTGCCCTCCACTGTGGCCGAGCCGTTCTAGGCGCCTCAGTCCGGAACCGCGCTGCTGCTACGGTCGCAGGTTCGATTCCTGCCTCGGGCATTGATGTGTGTGATTCCTTAGGTTAGTTGGGTTCAAGTAGTTCTGAGTCTACGGGACTGATGACCTCAGATGTTAAGTCCCATAGTGCTTAGAGCCATCTGAACCAATTTTTAGTTTTTTTCTCATGGACTCACAATATCGTTTTGCCCTATGGTCTCCACCTGAAGCAGAAATCTGACCTTTATCTTGCTATAACACTGAGTCCATGATTTTTTTTTCTTTTGCTCGAAATTGTGGTCCTGAATTTTTTGCAGGTCTGGGACTGATGTGACGACGCTGTGACAACTGTATTTTTGTCTCACGCGTGTAACGACCCAGCCTCATTTCATCTCTAGTCATAAAAGATTTCAGAAAATCCCCACCTTCCTATTGAAATCGCTCAAGAAACTCACGGGCGCCACTGATCCGATCTCTCTTGTGCTGTTCTGGCAGCTCTTCCGGGAATCATTCTGAGCACAGTCTCCGGCATCACAGCGTTTCTGTGCGTGTCTCGTATAAGAGAGTTCTGGACAGTTATGAGAACATCGCAGAAATTTCGTCCACCGTCAATCGGCGGTCTTGATGAACAGTCCCCCGAATTTTTGCACCAACTTATTAGTCAAAATGGAATTTCTTCCACTCCTTTGTTGGTCATGCACATATGTTCTGCCTCCACTGAACTCCCTACATCACTTAAACGGACTCGTTCTGTTCGTAACACCTTCGTCGTAAACTGTTTCGATTCCCGAAAAATTTGCGATCGGTGTTATTCCTTCCGTGTGTAGGGGGCGGGTGATGGCACATGGCTCGCACTTGGCTGGATTTCTTACCGACATCTCTCACTCTACAACGTGTGTTTACTTCCGCCTTCTTGCGATGCTCGCTCTGGCCAAGGGAACGCCCTCTACCTCTCAGTGCTGCCAAAACTAAAAAAAGAAAAACCAGTAGCCCACTATAGTCACAGTAGACTTACTTTCTGAACCTGCCTCGTCCATGCTCAATCACCCTCTCTCCTTATCATTTAGTGTGTAAATATATAAATTCTTGGGTTTTCCCACTCTACAGATGATTCTTTTGCATTTACACCACAATATCTTAAAATTTGTCACTCTGTCTTGTTTATAGTGATACAAAATCGTAATCTTATTGGAAAATGCTGTCTTCTGAATCGAAGCGGCAGTTACATGTATATGAGCTGTATCCTCTGAAAAAAATAGAGTTTTTGTTTAATCTCTTTGTGGCACTATATTTGTTTCAGTTGTATACTTTGATAACTGTCTCGCTGTCATTCTTGTTGTATGACATTCTACAACGTTCTCCAGTATTCTGGAAGGAACATTGCGGTCAGTCCAGGCCACCTTGTCACTCGATTCCCAGCTGTTCACCGACTTCTCGTAAGAAATGCATCGCGCGATCCTAAATTAGTCTACTTCGATGGTTGTTTTATCGTTATGCACGGTGTTACAAAAAGGTACGGCCAAACTTTCAGGAAACATTCCTCACACACAAAGAAAGAAAATATGTTATGTGGACATGTGTCCGGAAACGCTTACTTTCCATGTTAGAGCTCATTTTCTTACTTCTCTTCAAATCACATTAATCATGGAATGGAAACACACAGCAACAGAACGTACCAGCGTGACTTCAAACACTTTGTTACAGGAAATGTTCAAAATGTCCTCCGTTAGCGAGGATACATGCATCCACCCTCCGTCGCATGGAATCCCTGATGCGCTGATGCAGCCCTGGGGAATGGCGTATTGTATCACAGCCGTCCACAATACGAGCACGAAGAGTGTCTACATTTGGTACCGGGGTTGCGTAGACAAGAGCTTTCAAATGCCCCCATAAATGAAAGTCAAGAGGGTTGAGGTCAGGAGAGCGTGGAAGCCATGGAATTGGTCCGCCTCTACCAATCTATCGGTCACCGAATCTGTTATTGAGAAGCGTACGAACACTTCGACTGAAATGTGCAGGAGCTCCATCGTGCATGAACCACATGTTGTGTCGTACTTGTAAAGGCACATGTTCTAGCATCACAGGTAGAGTATCCCGTATGAAATCATGATAACGCGCTCCATTGAGCGTGGGTGGAAGAACAAGGGGCCCAATCAAGACATCACCAACAATGCCTGCCCAAACGTTCACAGAAAATCTGTGTTGATGACGTGATTGCACAATTGCGTGCGGATTCTCGTCGGCCCACACATGTTGATTGTGAAAATTTACAATTTGACCACGTTGGAATGAAGCCTCATCCGTAAAGAGAACATTTGCACAGAAATGAGGATTGACACATTGTTGGATGAACCATTCGCAGAGAGAACATTTGCACAGAAATGAGGATTGACACATTGTTGGATGAACCATTCGCAGAAGTGTACCCGTGGAGGCCAATCAGCTGCTGAAAGTGCCTGCACACGCTGTACAACTGGTTCTCCAGTAGCACTCTCCATACAGTGACGTGGTCAACGTTACCTTGTACAGCAGCAACTTCTCTGACGCTGACACTAGGGTTATCGTCAATTGCACGAAGAATTGCCTCCTCCATTGCAGGTGTCCTCGTCGTTCTAGGTCTTCCCCAGTCGCGAGTCATGGGCTAGAATGTTCCGTGCTCCCTAGGACGCCGATGAATTGCTTCGAACGTCTTCCTGTCGGGGCACCTTCGTTCTGGAAATCTGTCTTGATACAAACGTACCGCGCCACAGCTATTGCCCCGTGGTAATCCATACATCAAATGGGCATCTGCCAACTCCGCATTTGTAAACATTGCACTGACTGCAAAACCACGTTCGCGATGAACACTAACCTGTTGATGCTACGTACTGATGTGCTTGATGCTAGCTAGTACTGTAGAGCAATGAGTCGCATGTCAACACAAGCACTGAAGTCAACATTACCTTCCTTCAATTGGGCCGACTGGCGGTGAATCGAGGAAGTAGAGTACATACTGACGAAACTAAAATGAGCTCTAATATGGAAATTAAGCGTTTCCGGACACATGTCCACATAACATCTTTTCTTTATTTGTGTGTGAGGAATGTTTCCTGAAAGTTTGGCCGTACCTTTTTGTAACACCCTGTATATCATCAGGGACAGTCAAACACGACGAATAACCAGTACTGCAGCAGCGACTGAGTTGCGCTGTTGCATGGTGGTAGCAGTCAAGGTGGGCCCGGGCCCCAGTGCTGGGCTGCTGGTGTAGGCGTAGCGAAATTTCTGCGCCTTTCACTGCCCTTGTTAGTAATGTCGCACTGGACTAATCTGGGACCGCTCTATCGAAGCGAACGTACAGTTCCACTTTAAACTCATATTGTCCTCTCGCCGACACTGGCGCCGCGTGAAAGCAGTGTTTGTTTGGACTGACTCCGGCTACACATTGCAAGAACACCAGAGAAAAAGCGCTTGACAAATCTTAGGGGGAGACAAAGTGTATATTAATGATCACACTTCTTCCATAAATTGCTGAGGTGTGGAACCGACATTCGGCGCAATTTCGACAGTTCTCCAGTATCCTGGACGTTAATAATTTACAGTGACCATATTGTCAGTGCCACGCTGTGGGGAGAGTCATTTAAAGTACGGTAGAGCCTCATTGTGCTGCTGTCCTAAGTGTGCAAAGTGGAGAAGAAGACGCTGATAGATGTTTTCTGACCAAAACTAATCTTGTTCCGATGGAAATTGTGAACAGACACACACTTAATGAATCTCGATAAAGACGACGTAATTGCACTTACTCAACTCATAGTACTGAGATAACCTAAAAATGTCTTTGATTTCAAAATACGTGAAACGAACTGTTGTCGTTACCTTTGCTGTATTTTTCACTCATATCGCTGGTTTGATGCAGATCTCCACACCAGTTCATTCTTTGCGAGTCTCTCCACCTCTGTGTGACTAACGCAATCCACATCAGTTTGAACCTCTTTACTATAGGAAAAACTTCGGTCTCTGTTTACATTATTTCCCACATACTTTGCCCATCTTAGTCACTTGCTCCCATAAATCCCTTTTCTTCCCCTTCGATTCAGTGCTTCTCCTTTGGTTACTCGATCTGCCCTCTATCTTCAGCACTGTTCCATAGTACCACGTTTCACAGGTGCAGTTCGCTTCTTCCCTGCTGTGTTTATCGTCCACGTTCCACTTCCACGTAAGACTACACTCCAGACAAATGCTTCCAGCAAAGTCTTCCTAGCACTTAACTTTGTATTGGACGCTGTCAGAAAAATATTTCTTGCTATTTCCGGTCTGAATATTGTATTATCCTCACTTAATCCCTCGTCAGTGATCCAAACAGGAAAACTCGTTTACTAATTTTAACATCTCGTCTTCTACCCTAATTCCCTCAACTTCATCTAACTTCGTTCACCTACACTCTTACTTTTCTTGTACTTTTGCTAGTGTTCATCTTAAAAATTCTATCCGTTCCGTTCGACTGATATTAGGAGTCTTTTGTCGTCTTTAACAATTCACAGTAACGACACACCTCAAAAAATTGTTTCTTCTCTCTGCACATCAATTTCTTTTGCAAATTTCTCATTAGTTTTCTTTATTGCTTGCTCTGTGTGCAGTTTATACAACGTGTGGAGAAGACTGCATCACTTCCCCACTATCTTCTCCTACCTTGCAAGTTCCAAAATGATCTCCCTGCTAGTCGGGTTCTAGCGGTCATTCTTATTTTTCAACCATGACATACTGAACTGATAGTTCGTTAACAAATTTGCCGGCAACTGCGTTCTTTGATACTGGCATTAACAAATTAATTTTCTGTCTGAGGTATTTCTCTTCTATTACATATCCTGCGCATAGGTGAAACAATTTTGCTGTGGTTGCTTCTTTCAAGAATCTTAACAGTTCTTTACAAGGTCGTCTACTTCAGGTAGCTACTTTGTTTCGACTTATGTTTTCAGTATTCAGTTATATACTTTTAGCAGCATGACTTGTCCCATCGCCCCTTCGTCCACTTCCTCGTCCCTTTCATAATATTGCCATGGGCCTTCTGCACGGAAGCGGCAAACAAACTGGTATAGGCATGCGTATTAAAAAACAGTGATAAGTAAACAGGTAGAATAAGGCGTTGCGGTCGTTAATGCCTACATAAGACAAGTGTCTGGCGCCCTTGTTAGAGCGGCTACTGCTGCTAAAATGGTAGGTCATCAAGATATACGTGTGTTTCAACGTGTTGTTACAGTCGACGCACGAGCGATGGTACACAGCATCTCCGAGGTAGCGATGAGGTGAGGGTTTTCCCGTACGACCATTTCACGAGTATACCGTGAATATCAGGAATCCGGTAAAAATTGAATTCTCCGACATCGCTGCGGCTGGAAAAAGTTCCTACAAGAACGGGACGTACGACGACAGAAGAGAATCGTTCAATGTGACAGAAGTTGCCTGGTCGGACAAGTCTCGTTTCAAATTGTATCGAGCAGATGGACGTGTACAGGTACTGAGACAACCTCATGAGTCTATGGATCCTGCATGTAAGCGGGGGACTGTTCAAGCTGGTGGCGTGAGGCGTGTTCAGTTATATGTGATCCATGATACGTCTAGATACGACTCTGGCAGGTAACACGTACGGAACCATCTTGTCTGATCACCTACATCCATTCATGTCCATTGTGCATTCCGACGCACTCGGGCAATTCCAGCAGGACAAAGTGACAGCCCGCACGTCTAGAATTACTACAGTGTGGCTCCAGGAACACTCTTCTGAATTTAAACACTTTCGCTGGCCACCAAACTCCCGAGACATGAATAATATTGAGCATATCTGGGATGCCTTGCAACGTGCGGTTCAGAAGAGATCTCCACCCCCTCGTACTCTTTACTGATTTATGGGCAGCCTTGTGGGATGCATGGTATCAATTTCCTCGAGCACTAATTTAGACATTAGTCGTGTCGCGGCAGTTCTGCGTGCTCGTGAGGGCCCTACACGATATTGGGCAGGTGTACCAGTTTCTTTAGCTCTTCAGTGTATGTATGCCATCCACCTTACAGCATTCCCTCTCTTGCTCAGTACAGGTTTGCTATCTGAGCTCATCATGTTCATACAGCTGCTTCTTTTTTCTCAAAAAGTGTCTTTAATTTTCGTTTGCATGACATATGTCTTTCCTGTAGTCACACATGGTTCTAAATCGTTATACTTGTTCTGTAGCCACTGCAGTTTTGTCGGTTTGTGTCCCCTCTCAGTCTCATTTCTTAACTTCCGTATTGCAGAGGGGCCGTGCGTGAAGTCAGGATAGCGGCAGCTCTGCGTCGGCAGGACTAGGGGAAGAGGTGAATGACCTCGCGCCACGGCGAGCTGCCGGCGCCGCTTTGGTCCAGCACGAATGGTCTCGTTCGCGTGTGCTCGATCCCACTCCGAATTCTGTGCTGACCCTTGATGACCCATCCACGATGTGGTGTTGTTGGGTGTCGTGTGGTCGGTCGATCTTTTTACTACCGGCCTGGTAGGTTTGAGCACGCGCAGGCGCCGAAAGCCGTCGGCACACGGACCGTGTTGTCGAACGTTAACGTTGGGCGTGCCAAGTTCAACGTGCTGCTGAACGCTCAGGAACGATGCGACTTGTGCATACGGTACGTGGGCCCCAGCGTGGTATATGCGATCGCAACGCACTCCAGAGACAGTTGAGGGATGTTTCTAGTTCGTAAATCACACTGTTTATTCAACGGGTGCGCGTAAAATTCCCGCGTTAGCTCTATTAAAACGCACATTTCTTCCATCGTCCACGAAAAGGAAAGTACCATGTCCAATCAATAAGGACACAGGCTTATAAAATTTCCATTACAAACAGTGCGTTACAAATTTGGAATACTTCTCCGCATAAGATAAACATTATTTCATCATTCCCACATTTTAGTAAAACCCCAAGGTCAGTCTTACTTGATCACTGTTCCTACCCAGTAGCAGAATCTTTGCGACATGTGAATTACGAAAGAAGAAGGAGCAAAATATCTTTATACAAGTAGCGCAAGCTGTCCTTTAGATTAAGCCAATCGAACAAAGTCATCCCTCAAAAAAAGGTGAACTTGTATTTACATAACATCAAATATTATACTTATATCAAACTAATAATAAAATATCAGAACCTAATAAAATCGCGAATGTTAGGAAAAAGATTGGTCGTGTCAGGACGCGAACCACCGCCCCAACAAAAAATCTCATTGTAGGACAGTGACGCTATTCATTACGCTTTTTTTTTCGTTGTTGATGGTTGTGTTTGGCCGTTGCGGACATCACATAACATCCGGTCAAGTTCGTTTGTTGCTCCTTCCACTCAGTTTTTTTTTATTACAGAGGCCAATCAGCTCTCTGACCGAACACGCTGAGCTACCGTGCCAGCAAACTAAACCAACATCACACATTTCGTATCTAATCATAGTATCTCACCGCTTGTTAAAAACCTTATTCGTAGATATGTTACTAACTGAAACTTAATTATAACAAATTGTACCAATAACAATGCGTTTTGGGTGGATGTTCAGTGTCTCGCTGCCTTCTAATTGCCTACTCTCATTATACGCAAGTTACAAAAATTCTTTTGCCACGAATATGATGTTTCTCATTATTTTATTGGAACGAATCACACAGTTAACAACGGGTTTTGCAGTGATTCTCAATTTTCTGGTGCTCGGAACGGCGTATATACATATAGGCTTGAAATGAATGCCAATATGGCGCCTCACAACTCTGTACTGAAAGGAGACGGCGTGCTTGTGACGTAGGTGGCGTTATGCCATCTCATTGGTCAACGCTCAGACGCACGCTCAGAATATTTCACATGCCAGACATTGCTCTGCACGTTCGGAAAGACGGCCAAGCGTGCTATTCCATGCTGTGACGTCAAAAACTCGGCACGCTCAAGGTTCGGATGCACGGTCCGTGTGCCGACGGCTTAAGTGTTGAACAGCAACGTGCACCCCACGTGGCCCTGCTGCCGGTTTGCGCGCCTAAGTTCGACACTGTCAGCACTCCGCGACGTGGTGTTGTCAGAAGACTGTCAGATTCTACGTCAGCAATGGTAGGCGGCCAACTGTACGAACTTCATCAGGCGAAGACCGTCATTTCAGGTACGGTTCGTAGACCGTTCTGGAATACCTAGGACGTAGGTTCGCTACAGTATCGTAATCGTGGAATCGAGTACTGTTACTGCGGACGCCATCGATTGCAGTGATGAGCTTCTTGAGAGCTGCGGAGCTCAAGTGATTAAAGGGAGCTAAGGTGAGGCTACGGCGCGATACTCGGTTCGCAATGACCGCAAGTCCTCCCTATCCTGTTATATTCGCTTCACAGGCTCTTTAGTGCTGTGTAGGCCCTCTCATACTGGTTCTTACTAAAAAAAAGTATAGTTTCTTTCGGAATCTTCTACGAGGTAACGAATACGGGTGTCATTTTTGTGTTTTGGTTTTCTGCCCCGGTCTATTTTCTGCTGAGCTTGTACCTCTCCCTCGGCGCGGTGTTGTAACGTGCCGAGGCCTGTGACATAGCGCTTATTTCCTTGGTTCTGTGTTTGTTTTTGACCGCACTTTGCTTGTAGCAAGGTGAACGAGTTTTATTAAAATGTTCCAATTCTCAAACCCTTACTTTTCTCTGCTGTAACTGCATTCCAATTTTGCCTGCTTCATTTGCTGCGTTTTTATATTTTCCCCTCTTCTTAATTAAATTCCGTTAGACTGTTGTTTCGGCACTTTGACCCACTGCTGCCGTCACTGTTTTATCTCTGCAGTTACTCGTGACATGGCCTCCGAGAGTTTTCCAACAGAGTTGAGTTGCACTCTGTATGTAGTTCCTTGACTACCACATTTTCAAGTGATTACGTTTGCTCAAAGATTAGAATTTAGTTGCATACTTCCTGGAGAACACGAAGAACAGTTTTAATGCTGCCTTTCGTAATTCGTGTGGAATGAAGATATAGTGTGCGATCGACATCAAAGTTTCATTTAACAGAAGCGTAAACTTCAAGACAGGTAAACGTAGGCTACTCCAGGTAGCTTTTGTCGCGTGCTTAGCGATCGTTATTACGTACATACTGTAGGTGGAACAGCGACCAGTACAATACTGAAAAATTACATTCATTTTCATACTTTATACATACTGGATGTTGTGGTCTAACTGTAGATTTATTGGTGAGTGAGAAAATGTACTGAATAACATTACGTCAGTATTTACTTCATTTGCAGACTAATAAATATAGCTACCGGGACCAGTATGCTTTTAGGTTCGTTAGTAGCTCCCAGTACATATGGCAAGAGCATGCCATTCATCCGTATTTTCCTCTGGGCAGCAGGTTAGGTGTTGAAGTGAGGACACGTACAAGAAAAGCATTAGTCAGTACTGAGAGGCGCAAACCATTTATTGGTGCAGGTACGATCGTGCAGAAAGCATCAGGCAGTAAACTATGCGACGTGTTTGAGGGAAGACTGCTATACGCAGAGAAGAAAGATCTAACACACTGAAGTGAGTACATATTAAGAAACCAATGATCGCAATATCTGCACTTACCTCTATATCTCTAACTCGTTGTATAATTTTTCATATACTTTTTCTTCCTTGGATACTGAGAGAAATCCATCTGCACAGATAAATATTGGCTGTATCACTCTCATCATGGTATTTCGATCTCTGTACAGGAATGCAACATCTTTCCGTTTATAAAAAAAAGGGTACTGGCTTACGTAAGTCAATAGATGTGTTAGGTGTACTTTCGTGGGCAGCCAGTTCTGCACAGAAAGTAGTGGAAAGGAGTTACTTAATAACAGTAACACACGTCTCTGAACGGAATTGCATATTGCACAAGTACTTGATTAGTTACGCACTCCACTCTTCGGTTCGCCTCTTTTACTTAGTATCTCTAGCATCGTCCTGCTGTGTAATAGCAGTGAAAGTCAGCACAAAGCCGCGAACAACGTGATTTCGATTTCTAATAAGATAATGCGAACGTGAAACATTTCAAAAACTTTCATTGTGTTATTTACGTGATATTAATTCGGATTATCGTGGGGCAACACACCTGTTGTTGGGAACAGTGAGGTTCGGTAACGCATATGATATCTTCCTAAGATAACTGACAAGATAGATTAGACGCCCACTGCAAATCAGGTGTTAGCACTAACACCTGATTCGCTGTTTATATCTTAACCTTCAAAAAAGCGAAACGCGGTCCAGTCCGAGGTCAGTGCCTAAAGTTACTGATAAACCTAAGGCAAGCGACTGATAGCGGTGCGCTGTAGGTGATTCACTGACATTCGCGTAAAAAATGCAGTTCTGAGCATTGTGTAAGAGGACGTGTTCCTGATTGGATTACCAACAGAACCTTCATTAATGTGTCATTTGGCCTCACCTATCTGCTTTCTTTTTGTGTTTTGTATTTACCCTGGTTGGGAGAAAGAGATCAGCTGAACTTACTGATACCGGACGTCGGCTTCGATCCGTGAAGTTCTGACAACGGGACGTATGAAGTCATCCATCGGCAAAAGTAAAGAAAAAAGACGATTCAAGTAAAGCCTTCGATACCGCTTCATCAAAATACAACCAAACTGTCACCTCTCGAGCCAATCTGTGTCTCAGGCTAGGCGACGGGTCAGTATATCACGAGAACTAAGACTTCGCTTATATATACTTTGGATTGGACGACTCGCGACGAAACCGTCACCTTTCAGTCTAACCTAGACCTTGCGCTACGCTACAAATAAGTCTATCGCCACGATCTACATTCTGAAAAATAATATAGACGCAAAATACTTACTGTCAGTCTTTCCACGGGTTCCGTAACTGCTTCAAGGCAAAGGCTGGTTTGGTTACTTTAGAGAAGACACGACCAATTTCCTTCTTCATCCTTGCTTTATTCGAGCTTGTAGTCGATCTGTAGTGACCGCATCGTCGACAGGTTATAGAACACTGAACTTCTTTCTTCTTTTTGCTTTTTGAGAAAACAAATGGATTTTCCATTTTTGCAAGATTTGAGCTCCATTTCACTCAATTAAATAACTGCAATCATTTCAGTTCGTAATTTGTGTCTTATTTAGCGAAATTTAGGAATAGGGTGTCATAATCACCGGCCATAATAAATGCTATTTATTCTCTGTTTATTTGTATATCCTTAGAGCTGTATTTTTGGGTTTTAAATTTAATTGGGTTCAATTTCGAAGTCACAAAGTTCCATCTTCTGCCACGAAATGCGGAAATCGTTGATTAACACGTCCACAAATCTAAACATGAACGTGAGAGAGCTCTGAAGTAATTAAGTACGGAGTCAGCTCAGTGTTAAAGAGTACTGATGGTATGTCTCTGAAAACGACAATACCAGTATCAATCATGGTCGATTTAGAGAAAGGACGTAATACCTAGATCACGGCAGCTTGAAGGAGATTCGAGCCCCACTCCTCCCAGTGATATAAACTGTGCGGCGAGAGCAGATAGTTTTAGAAACCCCGAACAACATTTGGTGGCCATCCATGATCAAATCTTTATTCTTTCGCTAGTGGCAGGAACAACACATGCCATTTTTTGATTTTACTCTGGAAACAACATTTTATCAATATTGTCAAAACAGATATCGTCTGATCATCTAATTATGCTCTGCCACATGTTGATGCTGTGCTGCCCGTAATGAAATACAGATTTTCGTTAATAGTTTCACATTTCTACGACATGAACAGACTGCACCGATTGTTATCTACAAGGTCGATAAACTTATTGCAACCTGTTCAGATAGCCAGGTGCTCTTCATATGGACTTCCACCCACTGACTTAAATGACAGTGTAATTAACTCTCGACCTCTCTCCGATAACGGTAAAATGATAAACGTTTCAAAACATCCTGAGGAACAGTACTTGAACCCTGCGCTATGACAGTCTCGACAGCTGCTTGAGCTATGGGTCGAGTTTTATAATCTTCACTGACTGCGTAGACCCAGCAATAAAAAAATTATTGATTGCTACGCAGAAAGAACATTTGTAGTCGAGTCACGAAGTGTGAGCAACTTGTTGACGAACTTGGCGTCCTGTCTGTACAGTACCTGGTATCGTTATCCACTTTCTCAAAGTCACAACTGTTCTCCTTGTTAATTATAAAACAAACTTAACAACAGGCATAAGTATCTTGTGGCTAAAATTACCAAACATTACCTTAACGTACATTCTCTAAGGGAGTAATTAGTTACGTCACAGACTAGCTTGGTTATACCGCCTCCCCCCCTCTCCGATGCCCTTTCATTCCTTTCCTCCACTATTCTTCCTGCCCCCTCTACTAACTTCTTAGGTTACACTGCGTGTCGTTCAGATAAGCCAGATGCACTCTGTAAAAGAACTCTAACCCTAGGAGGAAATTTAAATTTTGATGAAACTAGAAACATGTGAGGCTGTTTCACTTACGTACGACAAAAAGGAAGGCAGTCACCTCACAAGGGGGTGAGCACTGGGGATGTTTTCGGTTTAACTCCTGTTGGAGGAAGTTATCGGAGTCTCTTGATGTTTGATACTTTCCACTATTCTAACTTTTCGCGAATATTGAATAGACTTCTCCTCGCTTATGCCTATTGTGACTGTATTCCAGGTCGTGTGTTTGCCACTCAGTGAGTAACCCAGAGACTTTTCGGGCACTTTTAAGGCACGTGACGAAATCGTATCGGCTTTCCCAGTACACAGGAAGAGACTTGAATAAAATCATAATAGCGTTTCAAATCACAGACTTGTATTGCTTGCGCAATTACAAGTTCAATGGTAGAAGGATTGGGCCTGAAAATCAATTAATTAAAAACTCAGGGACTTTAATCTGCTTGTTTACACATTACAATCAATTTTCCCCAGTCAACTGAAACAACGGACAGCTCGTCTACGTAGAGCACTATCGAATGGTAGTGGTAATGGGGTTGAGTGACGGGGAAGGGAGAGGTTGGAGCAGTTTTCATGATCACCAATCCTGTAATTCGTAAAATAAACAAGACAGCGAAAATCTGCTAAGGTTCCAGGGGCCATTAATTTGAAATTCAACGCACGGCAGCGGCGGCACGTAGGGACTGTAACCTGACCCACGGTCAAAGAACTGGTGTAGCCACAGGTGCACCAACCTGCGCGTTGTGTGAGCGATCTGCCGCCTCTGCCCAAAGCTGTAGCAACAGTCTGCATTGCCACATCTAGTCAGGTTGGCTGCGGGAACCTGTTGTGCTGCGTCTGAGTAAACAAAATTACTAATAGACGCTCCCTCGCCGGCCAGAGTGGCCGAGCGGTTCTAGGCGAGTCAGTTTGGAACCGCGCGACCGTTACGTTCGCAGGTTCCAATCCTGCCTCGGGCATGGATGTGTGTGGTGTCCTTAGGTTAGTTAGGTTTAAGTAGTTCTAAGTTCTAGGGGACTGATGACCTCAGATGTTAAGTCCCATAGTGCTTAGGGTCATTTGAACCATTGTTTTTGACGCTCCCTCAGCCCAGCTGGTTGCGGTTCTTAGCGGGCTTCACTTCGTCATGAGTAATTACGCGGTAGTTGCTGTCATTTCCCTTGGCTTCCACTGTCTTGGAAGCAACCGTATAGGGTTACATTCAGCTTTAGTGAAGACATTCACGGTGGAAAGCTCATAGCAATTTCGTCCGTGGTTAAGATTCAAATATGCAATATTGTGAGGCATCAAGGGATCACCAGTTTAGTATTGGAGGGCAACGTGGAGGGTAAAAATCGTAGAGGGAGACCAAGAGATGAATACACTAAACAGATTCAGAAGGAGTAGGCTGCAGTTGGTACTGGGAGATGAAGAAGCTTGCACAGGATAGAGTAGCACGGAGAGCTGCATCAAACCAGTCTCTGGACTGAAGACCACAACAACAACATGCAATTTTTACCGCGATGCAACAGCGTTATGGTTCCATCAGTGTCTGAGCAGTAAACTGTGTCCCACTGCCCATGTCTGGTCCTCGAATTACGTTAATTACTCGCAGCTCGTTATATAGGTGCTATTATAAATCCCTAACATTCGTCTCTGTTTTTCTAACCAGTCGTTATCGTAGGGAATGGATAAGTCTCCGTTGTTGCGCAAGTGGTCGTATTTCTTTGTCCGTACATTTATCTTGACCCACGGCAAGCTAGCGGATCGCCGATTAATTAAAAAATGTGGGTTGGCAGATTTCCACTTTTTGTGGCAAAACTGCCTCTCATTTCTGTGTTTCATAGAGAATATGACTGGTTTATTTACATTTCTCTTCCTTCTACTGGTGTATGGTCTCCACGTGTTCCCTTCAGTAATCGAGTTAATAATTGTGGCAACATTTCCCTTTGTAGGGAAAGGTTGTCTGATGTCTCAACGGCTCACGAAGAAGAAAAATATAAGATAAGGTCATTTTAAACTGAAGGTAAGGGAAGCGATGACGGGCACAACCCCTCATTGCTCTCAGTTCCTCACGACGCCAAAATCTAAAAGCGCTGGTAACGCAACATTATTTTTACAAAATTTCATACCTATTTGTTTGTCAGCCGTCAGGTCGTGAATTTCAATCCAGACGTTAGAATTTTCACATTTTCTAGCCTCCCACATGTACACCTTCGCAACAGATCTCATTTTCGATCACCCAAATTAGCACATTTCTACAACTGAAATTAAATTCCCTACATGAGTTAACCCTGGTTGGATATGGATGTTACTCTTGTGACATGAAAATATACATTGGACACTTTTTCTCCAGACCAGCGTATGTAACTGCAATTAAATTACTTTAACGTGTGGAAACTGGAGTAGAAACTTAAAACGTTTTTTTCTAACAATAAGTGTTTTGGAGGACAAACGTCATACTTACTCTTTCTTAATCGTTCTGAGATCAGAGCTAATGAAAGAGAATCTTTGTAAATCGCAGATAGTAACCGAAATATGTCGCAGCCATCGAAACGTAGCTCTATTCGCAAGGAAAGTAGATTTATTGCTAAGTGCCGGTTGACGGTGTTGCAGGCAAGGGCGAGAACATCTTCGACCACATGTTCCACACCACGCCCAACTTAACGACGGACGGCACCAACGGCGACGTGGCCTGCGACTCCTACCACAAGTACGAGACGGACATCGAGCTCGCAAAAAACATGAGCGTAAGTATGGGCTCCGACATCGCATCTCACTCCAAGGCTTCTGTAAGAAATGGTAGATTTACTTACGAAAACCAACTTACACTGCAGCAAGCAGGAAGAGAAAACGTGTGTCTACCTGTACGTGCAGTATACAAAGCTTAACACGTTGCATAAAGGCGAGACTGTGATCTTGGGAACGACAGGGAAATGCCCACAGGTCATTCAGTCAACCGCGTTCAGCCAAAGGTTAGTACAATGTGCACCGACGAAGATAAGATACAAATGTAAATTTGGTGTTCCCACTTGTTTACTCTCAAGTGGACTGATAAGATAAGGGATGAGGAGCTTCTCTGCAGAATCGGCGAAGAAAGGAACATTTCGATAACACTGACAAGAACAAGGGACAGGCTGACAGCACGTATGTTAAGACATCAGAGAAAAACTCCACAGCAGCAAAGGGAGCTTATAAGGGTAAAAACTGTAGCGGAAGACAGAGATTGGAATGAATCAAACAAATAATTGGGCGTTGGGTGTTGTATGCATGGGCTGCTCTAGGATGAAGCGGTTGGTAGAGAAGGCTGCTGTCTCAAAATATAAAATTAAATTAAATTAACGTTTTAAAAATAAAAAAAGCTGTCAAACAAACCAAGACGAGTTGCATTACTCCCGCCATCTTTATTGTGTAGTAGTACAGGAGAATGAAAGTCGATTTTGTGTTGTTGTTGTTGTTGTTGTTGTGGTCTTCAGTCCTGAGACTGGTTTGATGCAGCTCTCCATGCTACTCTGTGCAAGCTTCTTCATCTCGCAGTACCTACTGCAGCCTACATCCTTCTGAGTCTGCTTAGTGTATTCATCACTTCGTATCCCTCTACGATTTTTACCCTCCAGTACGAAATTGGTGATCCCTTGATGCCTCAGAACATGTCCTACCAACTGATCCCTTCTTCTAGTCAAGTTGTGCCACAAACTCCTCTTCTCCCAAATTCTATTCAGTACCTCCTCATTAGTTATGTGATCTACCCATCTAATCTTCAGCATTCTTCTGTAGCACCACATTTCGAAAGCTTCTATTCTCGTCTTGTCCAAACTATTTATCGTCCATGTTTCACTTCCATACATGGCTACACTCCATACGAATACTTTCAGAAACGACTTCCTGACAGTTAAATCTATAGTCGATGTTAACAAATTTCTCTTCCTCAGAAACGCTTTCCTTGCCACTGCCAGTCACATTTTATATCCTCTCTACTTCGACCATCATCAGTTATTTTGCTCCCCAAATAGCAAAACTCCTTTACTACTTTAAGTGTCTCATTTCCTAATCTAAATCCCTCAGCATCACCCGACTTAATTCGACTAAATTCCATTATTCTCGTTTTGCTTTTGTTAATGTTCATCTTATATCCTCCTTTCAAGACACTGTCCATTCCATTCAACTACTCTTCCAAGTCCTTTGCTGTCTCTGACAGAATTACAATGTCATCGGCGAATCTCAAAGTTTTTATTTCTTCTCCAAGGATTTTAATACCTACCCCGAATTTTTCTTTTGTTTCGTTCACTGCTTGCTCAAAATACAGATTGAATAACATCGGGGAGAGGCTAAAACCCTGTCTCACTCCCTTCCCAACCGCTGCTTCCCTTTCACGCCCCTCGACTCTTATAACTGCCATCTGGTATCTGTACAAGTTGTAAATAGCCTTTCGCTCCCTGTATTTTACCCCTGCCACCTTCAGAATTTGAAAGAGAGTATTCCAGTCAACATTGTCAAAACCTTTCTCTAGGTCTACAAATTCTAGAAACGTAGGTTTGCCTTTCCTTAATCTATTTTCTAATGTAAGTCGTAGGGTCAGTACTGCCTCACGTGTTTCAACATTTCTACGGAATGCAAACTGATCTTCCCCGAGGTCGACTTCTACTTGTTTTTCCAATCCCCTACAACCATGACTTATTAAAAACTGATAGTTTGGTTATTTTCACATCTGTCAACACCTGCTTTCTTTGGGATTGGAATTATTATATTCTTCTTGAAGTCTGAGGGTATTTCGCCTGTGTCATACATCTTTCTCACCAGATGGTAGAGTTTTGTTAGGACTGGCTCTCCCAAGGCTGTCAGTAGTTCTAATGGAATGTTGTCTACTCCTGGGGCCTTGTTTCGACACAGGTCTTTCAGTGCTCTGTCAAACTCTTCACGCAGTATCATATCTGCCATTTCATCTTCATCTACATCCTCTTCCATTTCCATAATATTGTCCTCAAGTACATCGCACCTGTATAGACCCTCTATATACTCCTTCCACCTTTCTGCTTTCTCTTCTTTGCTTAGAACTGTGTTTCCACGCTCCGATCCGTAGAACGCCAGTTTTCTTTCTCCTGATAACGACGTCCTCTTGAGTAGTGCCCGCCCGTAGATGCGAATGGGGGACTATTTTCCCTTCGGAATATTTTATCCAAGAGCATGCCATCATCATTTAATCATTCAGTAAAGCTGCATGCCCTCGGGAAAAATTACGGCTGTAGTTTCCCCTTGCTATTAGCCGTTCGCAGTACCAGCACAGCTAGGCCGTTTTGGTTAGTGTTACAAGGCCAGATCAGTCAATCATCCAGACTGTTGCCCCTACAACTACTGAAAAGGCTGCTGCCCCTCTTCAGGAACCACACGTTTGTCTGGCCTCTCAACAGATACCCCTCCGTTGTGGTTGCACCTATGGTACGGCTATCTGTATCGTTGAGGCACGCAAGCCTCCCCACCAACGGCAAGGTCCATGGTTCATGGGGGGGGGGGGGGAGGATTTTGTGTTATGTTATGTTTATCATATTGATAAGCTTTTTGAAAGTGCACACCGAATAAGGAAAGAACACTGCTGTTTAAAAAGACATGCCTCTGTTCATTATTTACGTAACGAACGAAGTTCCAAGAAATGCAACCATGCTGGTTAGCGTCCCCATAGTGTTTCCCATTTTCCTTCCAGAAAAAAAATTTGGAAGGTCAAGATAAATAGAGCGATCTGATATTAAAATGTACATGAATAGCAGAGATAATACACCTCAACTTCTAGATATGAATGCAAGCAGAATGTAATTTTCATCAGCAGCGGAGTGTGCACTGTTATGAAACTTCCTGGCAGATGAAAACGGTGTGCTAGGAAGCTTCGTATCAGTGCGGACTCCGCTGCTGAACGAATATTTCATTCTGGAAACATTCCCCCAGGCTGTGGCTAAGCTATGTCTGCGCAATATCCTTTCTTCCAGAAGTGCTAGTTCTGCAAGGTTCGCAGAGGAGCTTCTGTGAAGTTTTGGAGGTAAGAGACGAGGTACTGGCAGAATTAAGCTGTGAGGACGGGTCGTGAGTCGTGCTTGGGTAGCTCAGTCACAGTTCCGTTCCAGCCACGCTTGCTAGTGGACGTTGTTTACTGTTGCGCTGCACCTCTGTGTTTACATCGCTGTACTTGTGCTTCGCCGAGTGCTGGCCGTCCGTTAATCTCCGTGTTCGTTCATATTCCTTGTGATCTGATCGCTCCTGCTGGTCATGCTGCTGCTAATTGGAATTTCGGTTGTTTAACCGAAATTTATTCGCTGGATTAACCAGGGCTACAAACCTCAGGGACAATATTCTGGTATTTGCTTTTGACAAGGAATACCTTCCTGTTCAGCCTACATCCCTGGAAACAGATGACTGGATTACACAGATAATTTGTCTCAACTCTGAAACCGTCCCTACCTGGCAACTGGATCAGGAAAAGTACTGCGTTTTTGTCAAGTTATTCAGTGCTGCGACTGATGATAAAGTATTACGAAAGTGCGGCTATGACGTAGATTTTGTGCATAGAAATGGTTATAAAAGTAAGGTTTCTATCTACAGAACTGACATTGATTACAAAACCGTTCGTGTCTTGAATCTTCCCATTGAAACTGAAAATGATGAGATTATGGAAGCTCTTTCAAACTACGGAGACATGAAATCAATTGCAAATGAAAGATGGTCGCCTCGCTTTAAACTGCAATGTTTCAGCGGGGGCCGCTGTGTAGCGATGGACGTTAAGACAAATATTACGTCTCACAGAACTGTTTGTGGGTATAAGGCACAAATTGTTTGTACAGGTCAGGAAGCTACATGTCACATATGTAACGAAACAGGCCACTGCAGGCAGGAATGTCCGTGACAAACTGTTGTTCTTAAAAGTGATTTGATACGGCGTCAGAAACTTACCTTAAATGATCTATTACCAAAGAATAGCACGGATCAACTGGTTGAGGATGTTAACGCAGCGGGCCAAGCTCATGTCTCCCTTCACGATAACAGTCAATTTCTCCCGTTAACAACAAAGGGGAACCCTGTCACCACCACTCGTGAAAATGAAATGCAACCAAAAAAACGACTTCTGGAGACAAACGATAGTTGTTCAGAGGACGAGCTGACCTGTACAACTCCCTCAGTTCGCAAGCAAAAACAGTGCGATGAGGAGGCAGAGGAACCGGAAGGCAGAATGCGAATGGAAACTGATGAACAGAAAGGTAATAACCATATGGTACCAGAAAATGAAGTGGGTGTAGTCAGTCTTAATTTGCAAGAAACCACAGGTGAAGTAGCAGACTGCAAAGATCAGCAGCTATCTTTTAATAAACAAATTCAAGGAGAGGTTGCAAAACTGCCGTCTCCATTTGTTTCCCTCGATCAGGAAGTAAATGGTATTAATAAAGGACAAGGAAGTGGTGGCCAAAATGAAATTACGGGCAACACCGCAGGGCAGGCGCCAGCGACAGAAATTGCGATAGCGTCTGCTACTGCCCCAGATGAGCCGCGAAGTAAAATCAAAACGCAAACAAATGTGAATGTAGCTCGTAACCAAGGGAAGGGAAAATCCGGAAAGGGCGACCCAAGCCCACAGAATGTTCGGTACGAGACGGTCCTACACGAATCATTGGAGGAAAAATCAGGAAGTTTACAAGGAAATCAGCCTGCTAGCGGTACAAGAGAAAACCTCAGAAGTAGAAAAAAACGAGACAGTAACTAATATACTGATTGAAGTGTTATTCCATGTTCAGTCTTCCGAGAAAACTGTTAATAGTTTAACTGAACCCTGACCCACAGGATACTAAATTAGTTCATCAAAACAACTATATAATGATTTGTAATATACTATTACTTTGTCCAAAATTCTGCATACTCTTTGTCTAGCTCTTAGAAGAGCCTTTGTTGTAGTTTGTTTTCTTGTGCCGTCGTCTTGAGTAGCCATGAGAGACTGGTCTAGTATGGTTGCCGGTAGTATAGATTTAATCGAAGCCCTGTCTTAGCAGTCCGTTGTCCGGGGTACACCACTTTGGAGGTTGTCTACACGTCGCACTACAAAAGATTCGTGGGAATCATAATTGGTGCAGCCAAACGTAATATACCTCGAGGGCTCAGGAAACAATACACCTCTTGCTGGAGCCACATAATAGAAAACTTGTATGCAGAACACCAACAAACTGAAAACCCTGATACTGATAAAATAATACTAGAACAGCTAAATGAAGCAAGAAAGCAGAAATGGATGGACCTGACGCGTAGTTTAAATTTCACTCATTCATACAGAAAGGCATGGGGATTATTAAGAAAAATTGGCACTGCAAACAACGTCTGCAATCAGCAACCGAAGATAACGCCATCAGAACTGGCACTATACATAAAATCAAGAGCTGAGAAGGTCCCTGTAGACACAACCATGAAAGAAAAAGTAAAGAACGAGCTGAATGAAGTCAATAGGCACCTCCATGATAACACCACATTCGCAGACCCTTTTCTGAAAGAGATATAAATGAGGCCATCAAAACACTGAACATGAGAAAAGCCGAAGGATGGAGGAACTTGGCTGATATACTCAAGACCGGAAGGGTGCCTCAACAGTTCTAGATCGCACACACATTAGCAATCCTCAAATCTGGAAAGCCAGTACATGACCCATCAAGTTACCGACCAACTGCACTGTTGAGCGTGTGCTTCGAACTACTGGAACGACTCGTCCATAACAGAGTACAAGGAATAATAAACAACGTAACCCCAACACATTAAGCTGGATTCAGAAGCAAGCGGAGCTGCTGTGAGCAGGTCCTAGCCTTGACGTCCAACACTGAGGCTGGATTCCAAAAGAAACTAAAGACATCAGTGGCCTTTGTTGATCTATCAGAAGCATATGACACAGCGTCGCTAGATGGACTCCTGCTGAAGTTAAAAAAGCATGTCCCAAGTAAGAAACAGACGACACTTGTGAAAAATATGTTAACCAACCGTTACTTTAAGGTTAGCAAGTCGTTGAAAAATTGGTACCCACAAGGGTCCGTCCTTGCGCCCTTCTTTTCAATCTGAACACCAGTGACTTGTCAAACACTGCTAGAGAAAAGTATTGCTATGCCGACGACCTTGCCATAGCCATACAAACCAGCACACTCGAGGAAGGAGGAACTATGTTATCTAGAGACTTAGAAACTCTCAATACATACTACAAAGCACGGAGACTCCAGCGAAATGCAGCAAAGACAAAAGGCTGCTCATTCCATCTAAACAACAGAATTGCAAACCAGCAGCTGAATGTGAACTTCCGCCAACAAAAGGTTAGACATAATTGGCAGTCTAAATACTTGGGTGCCACACTAGATCGGTCTCTGACATATAAAAAAACCTTGGAAAAAACAAGCCAAAAACTAAAGGCCCGAAACAATATAGTAAAGAAACTAGCTGGTACACCATGGGGTGCCGACGCATCGAGTCTACGTACTACGGTACTTACGCTGATGTTCCCAGTTGCCGAATACTGTGCTCCAGTGTGGCCACATAGTGCCCACACGAGCAAGCTGGACGTACAGCTGAACGAGCGAATGAGGATTACTACGGGCACATGAAAATCCACCCCGATCCCCTGGCTGCACAGCGTCAGCAGCGTCCCACCACCTGAATTCCGACCTTAAGAAGCAACCAACCGAGAATGGAGGAAACTACACCACCCCGACTACCCACAAGACCTCCCAGTTCATACAGTCTTAAACAACCCTCCCCCAGACCGCTTAAAATCTCGCAATCCACTGTGGCATAATGGAAGGAACGATGAGAAGTTCGACATTAAAGAAGAGTGGTGTAAGAGGTGGAATGCTGCAACAACAGCACATCAAGGTGATCAAGACCCAACTGCCAGCCTACCAGGATTTCTTCTGCAGGGAAGTGACTGGATAAGACTCAGCAGAATAAGAACTGGCCACGCCAGATGCACAAGTGAGGACGCCGAGACTCTCCAGCCTGTGACTGTGGGACCCAAGAACAAATTGTTCAACATATTGTTAGAGACTGTCCTCAGAGGAAGTACCCTGGACCATACAGTGACTTCATTAATGCTACTCCCTCTGCTGTTAGTTATTCAATCATTAGATATTGAACTATGATTAAATGTATCCGTCTTATTTTTAACTTGCAATTATATCAGTTAAAGTAGTCAATAATATTAAGTTAGTAATTTTCACAACTTAAAAATGTGTATAAAATTTGTGCCAAAAGTAAAACTAAACTATACGTAAATATTTAACTAGATAGGCAAGTAAAATTAAACTTTATGTACCTGTCAACGTTTGCTGTTGTTGCCATTAATAAATAAGTAACTATATAGTGACAGCGCAATGACGTAGTCTTATTCTGTCACCACTGTAAAGATAAATAAGATTACGTCTGGTTTGAAATATCGGCACTTAAGGAATTTTTGTACGAATCCGCGACTTATATTGCCCTGTTACAAGAAGTTCTAATGTCGGGTTTAGTCATTCCCGGTTATGTCAGTTACATTAACGTGCCTCACGAAACAAGCGTTGGAACAGCTGTTTTGGTGAGGGAAGGGATTCCAGTAAGTGAGGTGGAACGACTGGAATCCGGAAGGGAATAGCACTAAATATTTATGATGTGACTATCATCAACTTGTATGCCCCTTCAGGAAGTTCTCACCGAGCTGACAGGGCATGTTTCTTCAAATATGAACTGATATACTTGTTAAGGAGAAATCCAAGATAGTTATTACTTGTAGGTGATTTTAATTGTGATTTAAATCGAAAAGTTCGGTTACCTAATTTTAATTTCTCAAATGAACTAAAACAACTAGATACTGGTTTAGAATTAAAGGATCTATGGGATATCAAATACCCCTCCATTTTTGAGTTCACTTATGTCACGGCAACATCTCGTTTCAGAATTGATATATTAGATATTTATAAAAATATTGAAACTTCCGTGAAAAAAGTAGAAAGCATTCCTACGTACTTTTTTCAGACCATTCAAGTGTCTTAGCTCGCATAAATCTAAGAAGATAGCCAGTTCGCCGATTCAAGACTCAGAGGAATTTGAACACTTCCTTGTTAGTAAGTCATCATTTAGAAGACCTGATTAAAGAAACACGGCCAATATGCCTGCGTGCTCATAGTAGATATGCCACTGCTATCGACTGGTGGGTTAAAATGGCGAAGCCAAAGTCGAGGAAGGTTCTTATTCAATACAGTGCCCAGAGTGCAAGAGAAATGAAATGCACTATAGAATATTACTATTCCGTTTTGAGAGGTCTATATGATAAGGTTTCAGCAGGTTCGTTACGTCGGATAGCAGACCTCAAAAAGGTCAAAGCCAAGTTACTTAATATCATGAGAAATCAAATGGAAGGGTTGAACACAAAATCGAAGGCAAATTCGGCGTCAGAAGACGAAACTACTTCCCTGTATCATTTAGTGAAGCATAAGAAAAATGGAAGGAGGGCTTTTATTGATGAAATTCGAACAAAAAATGGTAAGATTCTCAGAATCCAGCAAGATATCATGGACGAGATTTATCGCTATTATTGCGAGCTCTATTCTGTACATCAAAGTAGTGATGCTTCCTTGGAAGAATTCCTTGACATCCTAGCCCCACAGCCGACAGAAGATGACAACGAAAATTTTGTCGAGGTAGTGAGTGAAGAAGACGTGTATGAGACTCTGTGCGCCTCACCACCAAAAAAATCCCCAGAATCGGATGGTCCGCCAGCAGAGTTTTACATCCGTAACTGGCAAATAGTGAGTGCGAAAATCACGGACATTGTTGAATGAAGTTATTCAGGGTAAAATGATTCCGACTGAGTTTAAGGAGAGTAAAATTGTTCTCGTGCCAAAAAATAATGGAAACAAAGATTTAAATAATTTTCGTCCAGTTTCAATGCTGAATTCTGATTATAAATTAATAGCTAGAATAGTAAACAAGAGAATTTCATGCCTTACAGATAAAATTATTATCTGTAACAACCATAAAGTGTGCTTTATGTTTTTTTAGGTTTTTATAAGCCTTCCATGTAGTAAATCATGAATATCTTCTACAGACATTGAAGAACATAGGTATAAACGATAGGGTCATACAGTTGATAAAGAACACAGCAACTGGGATAAATGCCAAAATAGCGGTGAACTGTCAACAATAAAACGAGGCGTTCCTCAAGGAAATCCTCTGTCCATGTAGCTCTTCGCCATTTCACTTTAACCTTTCTTCCGACGTGTCCACGCTGGATTAAAAGGCTTAACTTAACATTATCAGGAAATAAAACAGTTATAAGAGGCTATGCTGACGATATAGGGGTTATTATAAGGAATAATGAAGAGGTAACCACGCTAGCAGCAGTGATTGATACGTACTGTAGAGCATCTGGAGCCAATGCAAACGAAAAAAGTAAGATGTTAGATCTCAGAGGTTTTGATAATATCAACGTCGCGTGGGCAAAATTAGTCCGACAACATAAAACACTTGGGATCACCCTGACAGCATACCCGATGAAAATGACGGCTTTAAATTGGAAAGTTGCAGCAGATAAAGTGCAAGGAGCCGTTATAGAGAATTTAATTCGATATATGAACCAAGTTCAAAGAACAAAGTATATCAACTTATGCATCCTTGCTTATTGTACGGCCCAGCTGTTTCCAATACAGAGAATGACAGCAGGGAGAATAACGTCCAGAATCACAAACTTTTTGTGGAAAAGTAAAGTGTTCAGAGTAACTGCTAAAGTAGGCACTTTAGATCCTAAAAATGGTGGACTAGGATTAACTGATATAACGGATAAAGCCTCTGCACTTTTTACCAAAAGGCAAGTCAATTTAATAAGAGAATCGCGAGAAAGCATAACCAGCCAACTTTTCGAGATCACTAAAACTCGAAGACTGCTTTCCCCGACTGATGTGCAGAATATCAACAGTCGTTTACAGCATGTGAATGTTTTCTATGTTGAGTTCAGTTATGTAAGTGCCGAAATCAGACAGTCACGACACTTGACATCAAGACCGATAATGCGGGAACGAAAGAAAAGCGAAGGAAGGAAGAACATACAACGGCAGTTTCCAAACACTGATTGCACTGAGATTTGGAAGAACATTAGTAGAATTGTGCTCACGTCTAATATAAAAATTTCGTGGTACAAGACAGTCAACAACATAGCACCAATGAAAGACTGTACGCAATCGGACTCTGTGAAACAAATTTATGTCAACAATGCCATCTCGTTGACTCAATAATTCATAGATACACTTGCATCGGTCACATGAATAATTGGAAGTGGATCCGAGAGCAAACAGCTCTGACTACAACGACATCCCCTGAGAGTATATCGCTGTCATTGATACACAGGCCTGAAGCACGCTGTTTCCCAGAGGCAAAAAACAATGCTGTGTACTGATTGCTGGGAAATTTCGTTAATTACTTGATTAACAATCTAGGATCCGACAGCACCATAGAGTTCAAGGTACACATGCTGTGTGAATACCGCAACAGTAGAAGGTATTCGAATCATAAGAAAAAGTTCAGTACTATGTTAAAAATTAAATTTGAACGTATGGGCATTGGTTATATAAAAAAAAAAAGAAGACGGTGTTGACAGTAATGTATTGTGGCTCCCTTAAGGATATGATTTATATTTTTACTGTAAATGTTTTGTGGGTGCTTTCTCTTCTTCAGAAAGTAGTTTTTGAAACTTTATAAGCTAAGGTTCAGAACTTACGTGACAGTCAGATTGTGCTTCCAATAGTGTAAAAAAAAAAAAAAACAATAAAGCTGCATTATTGGTTTACAGTATAAATACGAAAATTGTCAGTTTTTATGGAAATGTCTTTATCGACTGGTTAAAACCATAATACTGTATCTGATACAATGTAATATTCAATGGCTGGCAAATTGCCCTGTTCATTTTTGCACTGTGATGTGTAAGTCAGTTTTCCAGTGAAAGATCTATTATATAGGTCTAATCGCTGCAGATAATTAACATTCCATTAATGTCCAGAAAGTATAGTTTGAAGGCTAGTCCACTTGGTAACATCTCTTTTACGCCATTCTCAAGTATTTAAGAGATTTCCTAATGTGATTATTAAATTGTTTTTGTGTGCCTTGGGCATAAATCTTCCATATTCTGTATACGTTTTGATAACTTCCTTACAATTGTGTGAAATGCTCATAACTAATCTGACTGATCTGAGAAAGTTAAAGATCAGTTTCTTCCCTCAACCTGTCTCTCACGGAGACGATTTCCTTGTATGCATTAATATATTAAAAATCATCCGACAAACTTGCTGGTAAATCCTATTACTGCTTCTGTAAAGATTGGAGCACATGTAATTCAAAGAGCAGTTTTTTTATTTATTCATGTTTGAAGAAGTTTGAATGTCTTTAAAAAAACTTTTCTTCATATTCAGATTAATTCTTTCTGGTAATTTAGTCAGTAACACAATCTTCCGTTGTATTTGTTTAACATCGGCATAATTGCAATGATCAGACTGTTTTTGTTTAAATCATTTCATGTATAACATGTGTGCATGGTTAGTACATGTACTCAGTATGTATTTGGAATGTGTTATATGGTTCCTTCAATAAATGCTTTAAAAAAAGTAGCTAGAACACATGCCTGCGAAAGACAAAGGTCCCGAGTTCGAGTCTCAGTCCGGCAGGACTGCCAGGAAGTTTCATGAATGCAAGAGTACGTGGCCAACAGCTGAAGGCTCACAATGTGTGATGATGTGTTAATGACATACAGTCTACAACAGTGTGCTACTGATATGCGATCTACACGAACATACAGAGTAATCAGTACTATAAAAGCAACGATAAAGCACATGTAGAGAAAATACAGTATTCTATGAAGAAGGAACACAAGAAACACGTACATCCATAACAGCCAGTACACACATTGAACCACCAGTCGGCCCTTGAATATGTTACGATAGAAGTGCAAGGCACGCGATCACCAGTTTATTACAAATTCGCAGTCATAATTCTGCCAAAGCGTAAGGAATAAAGATAGCTGCGGAAGTGTTGGGCCCACGAAAAATGAACTAGTTCCGCAATAAAGCCTGAGGTGCTTGTCGAAAAACGGTTAGAATCAGTGTCTGGTGGTTGCAAGTTCGTACCGGAAGAAAATGGAACATTTACACACCCCTCTAAAACAAGGAGTAGGCTGCAGTTGTTCGGGTATACGAATAACAATAGTGAAAGTTTTCGTCAGTGACTCAAACGTATGATGCGAAGCGTGAGCGTGGTGTCCTTGTGTAGAATTGGAAGGCGCGCCATCTATCTGAGATTGACCGAGGGCAGGCTGTGATGACCCGGAGGCTCGGCGGGAGCATTCCGAAAACTGCATGACTTATTGGGTGTTCCAGGAGTGCTGTGGTGAGTGTCTTCAACACGTGGTGAAACCACGTCCAGACGTCGGGAAGTTGGGCGGTCACAACTCATGACGGATGTCGGACGTCATATGCTGGGCAGACTGGTAAAACAGGACAGGCGGTGAACTGTGCCGGAAATCAGACTTAAGTGTGTTTGAACACACCGTGCACCGAACACTCATAGCGATGTGCTCCGCGATCGACGACCCATGCATGTGCCAATGTTAACACCACGACATCGCCTTGGCGCAGTGACAGAGCGTTGCGTTGCGTGGTCTGATGAATCCCGATACCTCCATCATGCCGATGAGAGAGCGCGAATCCGTCGTCTTCCAGGTGAACAGCTCCTTGACACCTGTACTGCCGGACGGAGACAAGCTGGCGGCGGCTCCATTGTGCTCTGGAGAACATTTACGTTGGCAGCCATGGGTTCAGAGGAGCTCGTGCAAGGCACCATGACGGCCAAGGACTATCGTACACCAGTTAGAGATCACGTACATCCCTTCATGTTACCCGATGGCAGTAGCATTTTTCAACAAGATAATTCGCCATATCACAAACCCAAGCGTGTGATGGAGTAGTTCGAGGAATACAGTGGCAAGTTCCAATAGATGTGTTGGCCCCCTAACTCACCAGATCCCAATGGAACACAAAACAGACGTGATCGAGTGTGGCGTCAGAGCTCATCACCCGCCTCCCCGAATTTACGGAAATTAGATGACTTGTGTGCGCAGATGTGGTACCAGCTCCCTCCAGTGATCTAGCAAGGCCTCACTGCGTTCATGCCACGACGCGTCGCCGCTGTTATCCGTATCAGTTGTCAGGTAGGTGGTCGTAATGTTCCGGCTGATCAGTGTAAAGGTAGATGAGATGCTATCCAAGCCTGCAGCCTGCAATGTTGCGTCTCACCACGAACGCCATCTGTGGAATGCCCTCGATGCGTTACACGCATTAGTCGTGTTCAGGACAGTGTTCTGCGTAGTTGGGACTGCAATATGTCTAAGTTGAGAGCACTGGCAAGTTGTTGGGTCTCGTATAGTGGGTGAACCCGTAAGCAAGGTAGCCGTAATGGCTGGTCTTTTGAGAGACGCCGTATCGAAGATGTATAACGCATAGAGGTAAAGAGCAAGTACTTCACTCGCTAAGTGACAACGTGGATGGAAATGTATCTTCACTGAACGCGACGGACAGTCGTTGAAGAGAATAATCACTAAAAAGAAGATTACGAAAGCTGCAAAAGTCACTGAAAAACTGAATGTCACTTACAAACTGTCAGCACCAAAACAACACGAAGGGTCTCCGTAAATAGGGAACTTCTGGGATAACTGGAATTCCAAAACCGCTCATTAGCAATGCAAATGTCTGTAACAGGATATCGTGGTGCCGAAGCCGTAATACCTGGACTAGGCAGCAATGGAAAAAAGTCATTTAGTCCGATTAGTCATGTTTCGCACTGTGTCCAACTTCTGACCAACGTTACGTCCCAAAAATGAAACATTGCGGGGTTTGACAATTATTTAGGCAGCCATTATCGTGATAATTTGTGGTCCCCACTGTTACTCTACAAGGTCGTATAACCACCAAGGAGTGGGTGACCATTTTGGCTTATCAAGTCCATGCCGTGGCACAATATTTGTTTCCCAGTGGTGATGTGTTCCGAACGCCAAGGCCCTTGTTCACACAGCCTGCACCGACCCGGGTTTTGTGGGCACCAGGATGAATTGTCGAGTCTCCCCTGGACACCACAGTCATCAGATCTCATTACTACTGAGCCTTACGTGTTTACTTTAGAGAGAAGTGTGGTTGGTATCCACCTTCATCATCGTTACTTAAACTTGTTGCTGTTTTTCGGGACGAACGGTGAAAGATACCTTTGAAAACCATTCAGCTTCTGCATTTAACCATTCCGGGACAGCGGGAAGCTATTTTGAATGGCAACAGTTTTTCTACACCGCAATGGACACTGTGTTTCATGTTTTGTGTTTCCACGTTTTTGACCACCCCGTGTCGAAGCAGAGTATAAGACAAAGTGTCTGAAACGCTGGTTCTTCTATCATCTTGTGGAGACTGAAGCAATCGGAGTGATTGTTTGTGGCTTGCAGCGCCCAACTAAAACGACTAGATAAGTGCTCGAATTACGGTGCTTAAAACGGCACCTTTAACCGCCAGCACGGTATCTTCTAACAGGTAGCAAGTTAGGAATTGTCATATACAAATCTCCCACATCAGCGACAGCAGTCTTTCTGTTTTGTTTCGCTGATTCATCATGATCTCTCTCTCGGGTAGGACGCTATTTCACAGCAGCTCCATCGTTGCTACCGTTTTCTTCTTTTATCGGATAGACTCGAGATGGTCGTCTTTCGTTTTCTGGACGTCATACAAGAAGGATGCATTATATATATATTTTGATACGTTCTGAATTTTAATTTTAATTTTACCTCTGCAGAAATAAATTCTTAATAATATAAATACCGCCTTCCGCATTGTTTGTTTGTATTAAGCAAACCCTGTATATTTTGTTGTTTCCCGGAGCAAAGCAAATATTATTTGGCTACGTCGTCTCTGAGTGAAAAGAAATATTATAATGTGAAAGATAAGACAGGAAGGTGCAAGCTGGAAAATTTTCTGACAGTATTTGTCCAGCGTTGGGAAGAGACTTGGTGGCGTACAGTTCCTGAGCGGCAGTCTCTGCGCAAATGCACTGGGTTAAATTCAAAATATCTGCGAGGTGATTCATTAGGTGAAGTCATGCGCCACTGTTGATGGTGACTCGCCCATCGGGTGTGAACGTTACGCTCGGCGGCCCTCTTGTCCTATTCGAGAGAAATAGGTAGGTTCAAGCCCTCACGGAGGTTTACCAACAGTCGTTGTTCCCGCAAACCATACGCAACTGGAACAGGAAGAGGGGAAAGCAGACTCCGCCAAGAACCGTAAGGTGGTTAGCAGATGTACACAGATGTGAGTGTAGGTGGGGAGCAGGCTATGTACCGGCATCAGGTTTCAGCCTGTCCCACATCTCCTCATCATCACACAGCACAAACATAGCGCTGCATTATACACTGAACTACAATCTACAGAAACGCATACGACACAATTCTCTGTATGGTGACAAAAGTGGCAACTGACTTTAATTAACGAAGAGTGTGAAGCAATCCACATGAGTACGAAAATCAATCCGCTAAATTTCGGCTACAGGATAATACACACAAATTTAAAGGCTGTAAATTTAACTAAGTACCGGTACTTAGCGATTACAATTACGAATAATTCAAATTCAAATACTCGTACAGATAACGTTGTGGGGAAAGCAAATCAAAGACTGCGATTTTTGGGCAGAACAGTTAGAAAATGCATCAGGTCTACTAAAGAGTTTGCTTACACTACGTTCGTCCGCCCTGTTCTGGACTATTGCTGAGCGATGTGAGATGCGCATCAGATAGGACTGACGGAGGAAATCGAAAAAGTTCGAAGAAGGTAGCTCGTCTCGCATTATCGCGAATAGGGGGGAGATAAACACGGATATGATACGAGAAATGGGGTGGCAGTCATTAAAACAAACGCGTTTTTCGTTGTGGTAGGATCTTCTCATGAAACTCCAACCACCAACATTCTCCTCAGGGTGTGAAAATATTTTGTTGGTGCCCACCTATGCAGGGAGAAATGGTCATCTTGACAAAATAAGAGAAATCAGAGCTCGCACGGAAACATTTAAGTGTTCCTAATTCCCGTGCGCTCTTCGAGAGAGAAAAGGTAGAGAAAGAGCTTGAAGGTGGTTCGATGAACCGTCCGCCAAAGCATTCAATTGCGAATTGCAGAGTAACCGAGTGTATTTAGATGTAGATGCATCCACAAGGTAAGGGGCCGTCGTCCGCGGAGAAAGAATACCCTTTTTAACACGAGCCTAAGTCAACCCAGTGGGATATTCCACCTAATAATGCTACACAACCTTTACATCAGAATATGTAAAGTTTTATGCACGTGTACTAAAGGGATAGCAACTTTTAACAATTCGTATGATGAGAGGTACAAAACTGTCTGTTCAGCATAAGATAAAGTACGTAGTTTTATATTTTTAGTGACGTGTCAGTGCTGTTGCAGGTGGATGTCTACCGCTTGTCCATAGCGTGGGCCAGGATCCTCCCAACTGGGGACATAAACAACATCAACCAGGAGGGCATCGACTACTACAACAACGTCATCGATGGACTGTTGGCAAATGACATCGAGCCCGTGGTAAGAATCAGGCTTTATTGTCTATAGTATATGAGTATTGTGAACATGTGTCGCATGCTTTCGGTGCCACTGTCAACTGTGATACCTCTTGACATTCGGAAATTAACAAGATTTGTCCACTCGAAAAATTCAGAATTCAGAGAGAAGAAAGTAAGACTGATATTTAACGTTCAGGTGACCATTAAAGACAGATCGCAATAGCAAATTCAAGAAAATGTGGAAAGAAATCGGGGAACACCTTGCAAGAATTTGTCGGATTTCGTCTTAACAGATTTACGGAAATCATGGGGAACTTAAATCTGGAGCTCTGGACGGAGAATTGAGCCTCCGCCCTCTGGAATACGAATCGAGAATATCACTGCTGACCGCGTCTCTCTGTGAGAGTAGAAAAGTAAGCGTGCTACTGCGCTCTTGCTTAGATTAGGAGAAGGACCGACGATAGAAACGTTCCCACCCTGAATTAGTCACAAACTATTTTCGTACTTTGCTTCTGAAGACAGTAAATTCAATAGCGATGCAAATTTCTTAGAAATGTTCTCTTCTAAGAATGGTTAGCATATAATAATTATATGTTATTCTGAGTACGAAAATAACCGCCGTTAACGAGAGAACGGAGACTGTGGTGTTTACGCTGGGCAGAAACAGCGCCCTACTGCCACATTCTCTGCACTGCTGCTGACATTCAGTGTGAGTGAGTGTGAGTGTGTGTGTGTTCCAGATAACTATGTTCCACTGGGACCTCCCACAGAAGCTGCAGGACATCGGCGGATGGCCCAACCCCAGGCTGGCCGACTACTTCGTCGAGTACGCAAGAGTGCTCTACGAAAACTACGGAGACAGGGTGAGTAGACCGCCAGCGACACGCTGCGCCCGTCCTGTGCCATGGCTGTCGAGACCGGAGAATTTTGAAGTAGTGCTCACCCAAAGGAGCAACAAAGAGATATGTATTTCGTGTAGTGCGTAATTTGGATGCCGTGAGGTTGTGCCGTACGCGGAGAGCCCAGTGCACTGTTGGCACAGTTACCAGTTTGTAGTTGCCCACTGTCGGCCACTCCTGTGTGAGTGTTGGGACTACTAGGAGCATTGTTTATCCATCGATATGGTTCTACAGTATAATGTGTGCCAACAAATTGATTTCACACAAATCTACCAATTCATTCAACAGGCCTGTAATTACCCATAGGTCGCTGCACGCACACAAGCACACACACAAAAAAATGGTTCAAATGGCTCTGAACACTATGGGACTTAACATCTGAGCTCATCAGTCCCCTAGAACTTGGAACTACTTAAACCTAACCAACCTAAAGACATCACACACATCCATGCCTGAGGCAGGATTCGAACCTGCGACCGTGGCAGTCGCGCGGTTCCGGACTGAAGCGCCTAGAACCGCGCCCCCCCCCCCCCCCCCCTCCACACACACTTTCTAGCGCCAACATGAAAATGACGATTCTTCCCCTTTTTCCATTACGACCTTCATGTTTTTTTCTTTGCCTCTCAGAAAAATACACGAGTACACTTCCGTTCACAATAAACGAAGTATTGAAATCAGCAACATTAATAGAAATTAGTGGCACCCCTCACTTATCCTGTGCATGAAAATTTGCAGTACGATGGATCATACTGTGAAAGTACCCTGACGGAAAAAATTGCTACCCCTAAAAAATGATTAATGTAGAGTAGTGAAATTTCGGAATACATGTGCCTAGGTAAAACATTTACGTGATTAACACTGCAAAATCTCCAGTTAACCCATTAATCCCAGACTTAATTTTTTCCTTAGATTTTGATTTCAGATCCACTACCCACAAGGATTAATAATCACATTATGAATGTTAATATATGATGACGGCCTTAAATTTATAATTTTAGTAACGTATGATATATCATACGATGGGCAGTAAGGGGTACAATTCCTTACACAATTTTACCACAAGTAATATGTTGAATTTTTTGTTATTATCATTTATTAGACGAATAAATGAAGAAAAAGTACAATAATAATTTCCAGGAATTGTAATGTTCATTTTATTTGTGTTATTAGGCTCCATTATATTTTTAAACATCAAGTATAAATGGCAAATTCATATAGTGCAATCAACAAAATAGCTGTACTGCATTACATTAATAAACTAAGGCATTATAATAATAAAGGACAAATGACAAATTTGATGAGATATCCATTAGATGTAGCTAAACATCACCATTTGAAACCATAGCGAATTGACTTGTCTCTTATCAGCCGCTTCACAAAGTAGTGGCCATAATAAGGCTCCATGGCCTCATCCAAGGAGAAGTTTGACACTAGAGGTTCTGTGGTGTCTTGAAATTTCTTATTTAGATGTGAAATTAATGGCCGAACCTTATAAACTTTATCTTCTTTTTCAATGCTGTCATTATCATTGTCATGAAAGATGCTATGAATTTTGCCAACGTATTCCTGGAGATAGAATCCGAAACAAGGACATTGTTTGTGTCGGGTCTGATCTCCCAGGACATACGTCTATGCATGATTTTACAATATCCAGATAACAGCAAAATAGCGATGTATTTGTAGATGTCATCATGACTTACTTGTACGTTTTGTCCCTTTTGAGCAGCATATTTTACTGTCTCTCTCGTCAGAATCTCAACCAAATCAGCGTCAAAAACTTTACGAAAAAGACCTATTGGAGTCGAGTTTGATGTGCAGAGATGTTCTATTATATCAGGTGTAGGATCACAGGATACATTACATCTTAAATGAATCGGACCAACTGCGAGAAAATTACCCCACGGTTCATACGTAAAGCCAGAACCACAACGAAGCAGATAACGTACTATTTTCCAATTTGTGCTTATAAACTGCATTTAAGTATTCAAATTACTAATCTGTGATAACATGAGCGAAATTATGAACCAGCACATCATAATTTTATAATTACGAGAAGCAGCAGAGTCAATAGCACTAGAACAAATGCTTTCCATTAGGAAATAAAGAATCCTGATCTCCGCTCCTACTGTCAGTTTCAACAATGGACTTTCATACTAAGAATAAAACGTAAAATAAATATTTCAGTTGTTGACATAGAGCTTCTGAAAACAAATATGCCTGAGAAGAGTAAGCGTATGATAAATCATACCATGGAATATAATGGGTTAATGTAAGCGCGAGATAAGACATTACAAATGTGAAGTGCTTGTACATTAATAGCCGGTTTAACCTCTAGAATGTTGAACACAAGCGTTGAAACGTGCATCCCTTGTCTTTTAAAGGCGTCGGATGACAGTTTGTGGCATACAGCTTCATGTCTGTTGCATTAGGTTGGTCAATACAGAGACGGTTTATTCTGGTTGTGGATGACGCTGGAGTGGTTGTCCAATGACGTCCCATATATCCTCGATTGGAAACGGATCTTATGATCGAGCAGGCCATAGTAGCATGTCGACACTGTGCAGAGCATGTAGGGCTGCAACAGCGGTATGTGGGCTGGCGTTATCCTCTTGGAAAACAGCTCCTGGAATGCTGATCATGAATGGCAGCAAAACAAGTCGGATCACCAGACTGACGCACAAATTTGCAGTCAAGGTGCGTAGGAAATCGCAAGAGTGCTCCTGCTGTCATACGAAATCGCATCCCAGAGCATAACTCCAGGTATGGGTCCATTGTGTCCAGCACGCAGACAGGCTGGTTCCAAGCCCTCAACCGGCCTCCACCTAACCAACACGCGGCCTTCACTGGCACCGAGGCAGAACCAGCTCTCACCAGACATCACAACAGACCTCCACTCTGACCTCCAGTGAGCTCTCACTCGACACCACTGAAGTCGCAAATGGTGGTGGTTCGGGGTCAGTGGAATGCACACTACAGAGCTTCTGGGTCGGAGAAGTCCTTCCATGAACACCGCTGCCAGCAATTATGTACAGTGGCTATAGTGCTGCCAAGACATTCTTCAATATCGCAGAAGGAACGTCCAATTTCTCGTAGCCCTATTACACGACCTCGTCCAAACTCATTCAGGATCTAATAATTGTGTTTTTGTTGCCTTAAAGGCCAACAGTTCACCACGACAATAGCCTCATTACACGGCCTCCTTCAAACTCAGTGAGGTTTTAATAACGTCGTCTCTGTCGTCTTAAAGGCATTCTTGACTAACCAACTCATCACGTCCATTCTCAAATGTAACTGACGCTCACGACCGTTACAGTGTGTATTTAAAGCAAACCTGATCTGCATCAACACAGTGGCACTACTAGCGCCACACTGATGAGACTGGCGCGAAATTTGAACAGACATCGTCTTTCAGATTTAGAAAGCCGCCTGTCAACTTTCGTTTATGTCGCACTCCCTCTTGGTGCTGCAATTTTTTGCCGTCGGTGTGTATTGTAGGGTGGTTAAAGTGCTTAAGATTTTTACCAACCGAGCGAGGTGGCGCAGTGGTTAGACACTGGACTCGCATTCGGGAGGACGACGGTTCAATCCCGCGTCCGGCCATCCTGATTTAGGTTTTCCGTGATTTCCCTAAATCGCTCCAGGCAAATGCCGGGATGATTCCCTTCAAAGGGCACGGCCGACTTCCTTCCCCGTCCTTCCCTAATCCGATGAGACCGATGACCTCGCTGTCTGGTCTCCTTCCCCGAAACAACCAACCAACCAACCATTTTTACAAACCTTTATTTCGTGCTGCACAAGTAATGGTTGACTGTCTAATTCATTAAAACGTATCCGAACAGTCAGCTTAGAAATGCAAGTTTGATTATCTCTATAATCGATGTAAGCAGTTATAGTACAGTATGAACTTTCACTGCGCAGCGAAGTGTGCGCTGATTCGAAACTTCCTGGTAGACAAACTGTTTGCCGGACCGGGCCTTGAACACCGAACCTTTTGCTTCTCGGGGGCAAATGCTTTACTGATTACTAGGCCATTTGTTTTTTGTTTTATTACTTTTGAATTTTTTATGAAAATAAAACTCTACAGATGTAAAATCTACAATTCCGGGACAGAAAAAAAAACAAAAATTGGAAGAACACAATGAAACAAGGCTCCAGAACAAACGGAAAAAGAACAAAAAAAAAACGAACAAAAAAAACTAACCAGTAACTTGACGGTTAAAGGCAAGCTGATATATGCGAGGGTTGGAACTTTAATAGTTTCAACTATTTATTTCCAGCTCGTACAAAATAGATACGTGTTTCAAAGTTTTGCTGACCTTCATAGTAGTCACCAGCATTGTGTATAACCCGTTGCCGCGATGTGGAAGTCGTAGGATACTCTTAGCAGTGCCAGTTGTGTTGACAGTTCGAGCGGGGCGGTCTACTGTCCGACGAATTTGTATCAGTTCTAAAGCGAATGCAGTGAAGTGTTTCCTTCAGTTTAGAAATCGAGTTGAACTCACAAGGGCTTAAGTCATGGGAGTGCAGTAGTTGGTATAGGACTTAGCAGCCCTATCAGTCAAACAAACCAGTAACAGCTTGCACTGTACGTGCTTGAGCATTGTCCTACAAAATGATGGTCAGGTCATGCAGAAAGTGTCATCACATCGGTCTCTATGCTGTTCATTTTTGGAACACAACCTACCACCAGCTTACAGACAGAAGTGGTGACAGTTTCTGCAGGACCTGACCATCGTTTTGATGTACAATGCTCAAGAACGTACAGTGCAAGCTGTCACTGGTTTCGGAATGAGATTTTCACTCTGCAGCGGAGTGTGCGGTGATATGAAACTTCCTGGCAGATTAAAACTGTGTGCCCGACCGAGACTCGAATTCGGGACCTTTACCTTTCGCGGGCAAGTTTGGAAGGTAGGAGACGAGGTACTGGCAGAGATGAAGCTGTGAGGACAGGGCGTGAGTCGTGCTTCGGTAGCTCAGATGGTAGAGCACTTGCCCGCGAAAGGCAAAGATCCCGAATTCGAGTCTCGGTCGGGCACACAGTTTTAATCTTCCTGGAAGTTTCCTGTCACTGGTTTGTTTGACTCATGGGGCTGCTAAGTGCTATACCACGTACTGCACTCCCCTGACTTAAGCCCTCGTGAGTTCAACTCGATTTCTAAACTGAAGGAAACTCTTCACGGCATTCGCTTCAGAACTGCTACAAATTCGTCAGGCAATAGACCGCTCCGCTCGAACAGTCAACACAACTGGCACTGCTAAGAGTATCCTATGACTTCCACATCGCTGTCAACGGGTTAAAAACAATGCTCGTGGCTAGTCTGAAGATCAGTAATACTTTAAAACACGTATCTATTTTGTACGAGCTGTAAATAAATAGCTGAAACTATTAAAATTCCAACGCTTGTATTTGCAAATACAGCACAATAACGTGCAAGCCAATGGCGTTGACCATTTATTGTTAAAAAGCACGGGTATTTTTATCGTTCTCACACCCGATTACGTAGTGGGTCTGGTGTCCGAGTAGCCATACGATCGAATTACTCTTCGCCCGATGGAAAATGGGAAAGTCCGGACAGACAAGTTCAACCGAGAAAGCACTTTGAGGTGACCGGGTAAGAGAAGCCAGTTGCCTGCGAATCCGGTGCGTGTTCTCGTCCGCAAGAGACGAGTCTGTGACGTAACGTATCAGGTAGATGACAAGCGTCGCAAAGATCAGTGGGACTGCGACCAATGCGATGAAGGCGTTCCTTGGTCGTGATCAAATTGTGAACGAATCTACACCACGATGAGGCAACATCCATCGAGAGGATAGGCAGGCTAACGTGAAACCACACTGCTTTCTAGTACACCAATGGCGAGTGATGATTGCATTCCTCAACGAGAAAGCAAAGATCTAGCGGTGTCACTAATAAAATGTATGCTCTCAGAAAACTTATTATAGTATAAAATTCACGTTTGTACCGCAATTAGATGATCCGGTCGGCATCGAGAAGGGGAGTCAGACTGGCCGGTCGAAGACACGTAAATAAATGAGATGTAATGAAATGAGTAGCTCGAGTACACGTTAATACGTTATGTGGTATAAACAGTACTGAAGCCTTCACTTTGATACTGGTAATTCGCAGTGCAGAATCGGTATGCCAATCAGGCAAAATCGCTGTGAATACTGAGGCAATCAACCCACCTACGCACCAGGTTGAAGATACCCGTTTCGTAAGACACTGTGTTCTACGGTGTGAAAAAAAGTGGTTCTGAGCACTATGAGACTTAACTTCTGAGGTCATCAGTCCCCCAGAACTTAGAACTATTTAAACCTAACTAACCTAAGGACATCACACGCATCCATTCCCGAGACAGGATTCGAACCTGCGACCGTAGCGGTCGTGCGGTTCCAGACTGTATTGCCTAGAACCGCTCGGCCACCCCGGCCGGCTCTACGGTGTGAAGAAGTTCGTAACTGCATACTGCACATCCTCGTCTGACAGAACTTGACGACACGTGAAGGCCTTTCTTAAGGGACTGCAGGGCGAGATGAGGATTATCGGCCGGATGCGCTGGTGTCTCCCACTTGTTTGGACGCAGCTTCTACGTTACGACACCTGCGATACGGTGAGGGCGTTATAATGAAGCAGCAGCACCCCTCGTCGCAGTTTTCCCAGACTGGTTTTCGATAGACATGCTGCTCCATACACATTCTTCACTTTGTGAAGGATGTCTATCAGTGCTTGTCCTTTGGCAGCCAAGAAAGTAATAACAGCATGTTGGCCCTATTTGGATGTATTTGGTAATAACGTTGCCATAGTTGACGTTTCCCCATTTACCGTGCGCACATCAAAAGCCGCGAATGCCACACCAGTCGCAGGACGGTGTGGCCGTGCGGTTCTAGGCGCTTCAGTCTGGAACCGCGTGACCGCTACGGTCGCAGGTTCGAATCCTGCCTGGAGCATGGATGTGTGTGATGTCCTTAGGTTAGTTAGGTTTAAGGAGTTCTAAGTTCAAGGGGACTCATGACCTCAGATATTAAGTCCTATAGTGCTCAGAGCCATTTGAACCACACCAGTCCATTGCCTGCACGTTGGTGTATACATACTTGCACCTGGGTTACGTTGCGTTGAAACGTCCCCCTAAAAAAAACTTATAAATGATTGTGCTGGTAAACCTCTTACGTTATTTGATTTTCAAACAGCTGAGCAGAACTGAACGTTCTTAGACATTTCGCTCTCTACTTATTCTGATCAACACTAAACTGACACACAATATTTCTAGCGCAACGCAATCTGGCTTTCAATAATCTCTACAAAAGAATGGTCCTGACTAACAATAACCTATACCTTTCATGAATCACTTACTTCACAAAAATATTCGTTACTCGAACTACTGTAATACAGCGATCGCGAATACTGGCAGCTAAATAAAAGATTCAAACTACTGAAGTCTCTAACTACTAATAGGCATAGTTAGCAAATGAAAGATTTTGATAGAGAACAAATAATGTATTTACCTTAATAGTGTTTAAAAGTCATTATATATATATATATATATATATCAGTTCATGACATCCAGTCTTACAAATTTACTCTTTATGGCGGACACACGTCCAGATCATCCGCTCTCAAAACTCCGCCATCTCTCTCCCCACATCCACCACTGCTGGCGGCTCACCTCCAACTGCGCAACGCTACGCGCTGTTCACATCCAACTGCCCAACACTAGAATATTCCAACAATGCAAACCAGCCACAGACTGCACACAGCACAGCCAGTGATTTTCATACAGAGCGCTACCTGGCGTTACCAATATAAAAACCTAAACAGCCTACTTACAGCGTATACGCTGCAAAATGGTTCAAATGGCTCAGACCACTATGGGACTTAACATCTACGGTCATCAGTCCCCTAGAACTTAGAACTACTTAAACCTAACTAACCTAAGGACATCACACAACACCCAGCCATCACGAGGCAGAGAAAATCCCTGACCCCGCCGGGAATCGAACCCGGGAACCCGGGCGTGGGAAGCGAGAACGCTACCGCACGACCACGAGATGCGGGCTATACGCTGCAGCAACGTCCTGTGACAGAAACTTTTCGATCGTCAATTATGCGTCACCATATGTTTGCAGAGAGCTGAGAAACAAGCAGGAAACGCCGTGTATACATTGGTAGATCCTCCGAAGAAAGAACGTGGATAATAAAGTAGCAGTGATTAAGAGCGCAACGATCTCCAGATCTCACGCGACACACCGTGCTGCTGGTTGCAGGTGAAGTGGTGGCAGACGTTCAACGAGCCGGCCAGTTTCGTGGCCGGCTACTCGGGCAACACCGCCATAGCGCCGGCCATCAACTCCTCGGGCGTGGGTGACTACATGGCCGCCTACACGTTGCTCAAGGCGCACGCCGCCGCCTACCGCCTCTACGACGAGCAGTACCGCGCCACCCAGCAAGGTAGGCAACCGTTTCCCCCACTGCACGCCTAACGTAAGTGTGCTCTTCCCGGAGCGGCAGCAGGGTCACTCCGCGACTGAGGGCGAAGTGAAAATGGGCCTAGGGTGCCTCACGGCCGACTAGAAACGCTGGTCTGGCGCGCACACTGGTGACGTCAGCAAAGTAGCTCCATCAGCCGCGAGCAGAGTTGCGGCTTGACGACGCCCGCTGGCGGTTCGTGGCCAGAGCTGTGCACAACGTCGCACACTTGCCTCTCATGTTGCTCTAAACCAGTGGTTCCCAACAGCAGTCCGCGAGATATGCCAGAGGGGTCCGCAAGATGCTATTAGAATAAAAAAAAAAAAATATGTTAAATTATTTCGTATGATACGAGATTTTTTTGTTTTGGCTGCTTCCTGCGTGATCAGAGCTTTTGCGTATAGCGTATTGCGTATAGCGTCTTCCTAGAGCCAACTGACACTAGCACACCTTGCATGAAATTTGTGTTTTCTTATTTTTCACGCATGTCTACTCAATGCAATCTCAAGTGTAGTACACTTGACAGACCAATACACTCAGTTTTAATTTTTTCCTGCCATTTTCAGTTCATACTCAATTTTTATTTTTTTAATGAGTTTCTTATACTAAACAGCCAGATTTGAAGACAAAGATTTTAAGTAATAATCAAAAATTTAACAATAACAATGATGGCTAAATTGAAAAAGTTTTAAGCTCAATATTTTTTCAATAATGACTCTGTCAATATTTTTTCCAAGTACCAAAAATAGAAAACATATAAAAAGACTTTTAATTTGGCTTTTTAGGTACTTGATACTGTGATACGACAAGGTACCAATCAAGCGCGATAAGGGGGTCCTCAAGAAAATTTTGTTGGGAACCCCTGCTCTAAAGAAAGTATAAATGACATAACTGTTTGTTTATTATTTACTCTCACAGCAAAAAGCACAGCGCTTTCATTAACTGCTTTAACTGTGAAGTATCTGAAATCTGTGTCCTCACTGAAACAAATGATGGTACTGTTTCATTTGTAATTAAAAAAAAAAACTTACAGCTCACACACACACACACACACACACACACACACACACACACACACAAACTTAAAACTGAAATTTTTTCTTTTGTTTCTAGGATTCTTCAAACTTTATAGTCCGAAATTTTCATAAATGGGAAGTGAGATGGAATGATTGAAAAATATAGCATTTACGTATGTATTTACTCAAAACTACAGTAAAATATGCAGACAATAAAGCATTTAGATATTTATTTACAAAATATTCTGTGTTGTCATTACTATTTTTAAGTGCCAGCCACTTAAGTTTGCTGCGACAGTGTCACTGACATTCTTAGTCAAATCATTTATCACTACCTTGCATGATTGGGAATTGATGTTTTGCAGTACATCGCTCACAGTTCTCTGGCATTTACGGGTCTCACCCTCAACAATATCACAGCTCTCAAGCTTTAGACTACAAATTTTGCACAAAACAGAACGATGATGTAAATCACCAATGAAAGTACTTGAACACACATCCAATATACAGTATGTTTCAATATTAACCAAGCAATAGTAGTCACAACAATAACTTTGTCAGTGGGAAGTGTCAACCTTCCAGGGTTCATTCTGCAACGAAGTCCCTTGGGATAGATAATTCAACCCCATTATCAGATTGCACACAAGAGGTGCAAATCTCTCAGTTTTTAAGAAAAAGTTCCTTCTTTGCAGCATAATCATATACCTCCAACAGTAAATGCAGAAAACTTTCTGGTACCTTTGATATTTTAAAATTCTCCCTTAACACCATAGGATATTTGTCAACAGTTGCACATTTATCATTTGTGTCAGAACAAGGAAGGAGAGTCATCAATTGTATTATTTTATTCAAAGAATTAAGCAGCGCCATATCTTCGAATCTTAATTTTTTTTCTCACTCTCAGGTATTTGGACATAACTTAGATAGTAATTTGGCCTACTGAGCTGACAGTAACAACTAAATCTATCGTCCAGATTGTCATTCAGAAACTTGTTCATAAATATTTAATCTGTTTTATAATGTACAGATACTTATGGAATCAAGGCTAAAATGCATCAAGGGTATTCATTAATGACTAAAAAGTCTGAGGGCTTAAAGATTTTTCAACTATTTTTAAGTATAATTGTAAGAAGATATTTATCCTAAAAGGTTGCCTGTACTGACTGTTGAATCTTTCACGTTCATATGCACCTTCAACATCCACTGTGTGCCACCAGTCTCAAATTATTTGTATGAATGATGTTCTGACCCTGAAAAGTCTGTGTCCTTAGAAGTTAAGAACTTAAAACAGCTACGTCCTTTCATCAAAAACTATCAGTGCTAGATTAACATTTTGCTTCTGAATGTTACACGGGAAGAGGATCTTAAATGACAGAAAACGATTGTATATTGCTAGAGAGCCACTTTATTTTCTGTATATCAAATCCAAAGAGTCAGCAGCTCGTGGTCCAACTCAGCCTGAGACTGTCGACGTTTTTAATTAATAACTCGGTTTCTTCCATTATCTGTGGCCTGAAAAATTGTCTTCCAACATATTCACTATGTGTTGAATCACAAGATTCTTTTTTAGGGTAATGAGGACACTCAAATTGGTCATAGCACTTACAGAGCCAGTAATGCTGGGTATTTCACCACTCGTATCAATAAAACGCAGCACTATGTTTTGTTCATTCTAAACACAGCACCATTGTTTCTTGTTGAAATGGACAGAATTCGAAAAATACACTCATGTTGAGAGAAAACAGAACACCTTGAATAACTAGAGATAGAAGGGTCATATTCACCGGAGATGTAGATTGGTATGTTCTGCAGAAATAACTAGCATTTCAGTCACCTCAGCTCAGCATGTGTCCTGTTGCCTAGAGGGCACAGAATCTGCAATGCGCCCTAATAACTTGTTCTGTGCGTGATAGCAGCGACGCGTATAAGGCGCGAATGGCGTCCTGCATTTGCCTGGTTCCAAAGTTCATCTGCGGTGGTTGGAACTGGGTCACAATATTGCACCCGTCATTTCACCATATCCCACACATTTTCCATTTGCGACAAGTGTGGTGATCTGGAGGGCCAAGGCAAAACGCTGATATCCTGTGACACCAAGAAGTCATGTGTTTGTGCAGCAACATGTGGTCGTGCATTGCCTTGCTGAAAAATGGCGTCAAGGGTATTGTGCAGAAAGGGCATGGCTACGGGTCGCAGGATGTTACTCACGTAATTCACACTGGTCACACTGTAATTTGTGGTTGTACCCAGTAGCACCCCATACCATAAGGCCTTGAGTTGGCGCGCTACGTCTTGTGCGAATGCAGTCACTGTGATGCCGCTCCCCCTGTGTGCATCGAACCAAAATGCGGCCACCATTTTCAAAGAAAAAGAACACGGATTCGTCCAGAAACAATGTCTATTATTACCATTATTGTCCCGATTGACGTCGTACCATACACCATTTCTGTCTAGAAGTTTCTGAACATTCGTCAAAGGTAGGTGGAAAAGTGGAAGACGCGCACGTAACCATAAGAAACAGCGACGGACTGTCACCCCTCATAGTGTTCCACTGTTGCGCCAGAGGCGAGGACGACGCAAATCTGTCCCACAATGCCATTTGGATGAGGTGTCGAACTTCTTGGGGGGGCTCTGGCGATGCGATCTGATCAGTCTCTTCATGTTCCAAGTTCCACAGCCTTCCGTGAACCATTCTGCGCACACCTGTTGCACTGCCGGAACACTTCGTCCCACACGAGCAGCAATTTCCCGGATGGATGCATCACATTCTCTCATGCTAATAAGGCACCCTCTTTCGCACTCACTTATTTGATTATACGGTTTGTGCATAGGTCATCGAGGCAGCCTGCGTGACTTGAGGAGTCACACTGATCCACTGCCGTTCGTTTACAGCGACAACGAGAGCCGCAGACGCATTTCATCGGCAGGTGGTGTTGCGCCGCAATATCGATGTTGACCTTGAACCTGCTGGTTGCCATGGTTCAAATGCAAATCATTTCTGCAGAACATTCTACGTATATGTCCTATGAATATGAACGTCCTATCTCTAGTAGTTCAAGATATTGTGTTTTTCTTCTGAACATGAGTGTATGTGTGTTTGTCTTCCACATTATGAATAGCATTCTGCATTTCGTACTGCCTATCCATCTCCCAGGTTTCTTACCATCACTTTTTCGAAATTTTCTTTTTCTGCATTTGCAAGAAGCTCCAGCTGTTGTCAAGTATCGTGGAAAATTAAGGAATTAATATGACTACATCTAGTTTCAATTTTCAGTAACTCCTTACAAATGTTTTTACTTTTCCATAGTTTATAAATTGTTTTGTGCATATTATAGGCTTCTTTAGTTTTGAGAATTCAGTGGCAATTTTTTTCAGCCACTTTTTCTTCAGTTCTTCATCGCTGGGTAAAGATGGTGTAGTAATTCTCATAACCATGAACAAACTTCGCGCAAATCGGAAAAGAAACTGTTTGGAATTTTAAAAATTCGCACCATCCGAAAGACGGCCAGCACAGGAACCAAACGGAGCTCGAACTGCTCATAATCGCTGCCTCTTCACTAGTTCATAACGTGGCCGCGTGATAGCAGCACCTAACGGGATATCTTCTAGGGGTCGTTCTGTCCCTCCCAGTCGGTTTTACCCCACCCTCTCCTGCGACTTTGCGCACAAGTATTCAAGGAGGTGCGACCCAAACACGGATTGGACTTTAGCTTAGTACTAGCTGAGTGAAAGCTGCTATTTCTTGGGAATGAGCTCATATTGTTAAAATCAAAAGGCATTAAACAAAATACACATTGAGAGACCATTGTCAGGTTTTCTAGACGCGTGACCACAAAAGGTGAAATTGTAGGTTCGCAAACCCCCCCCCCCCCCCTCCACCTGCTCTCGACTGTGGTGTCACATGTCACATTTGCCAACTTTTTTGTGCAGTGTTCCAGTGACTGTTCAGTGTTGTTTGTCTTTCTCGTGTTGCGAACAGAAACCATGCTGTCGCCAGGTGTGAATTTTATGTCTTTTGCGAACAGAATCCAGACTGTCGCCGTGTTTTTTACTTGTCTATTGTTTTCCCTGTCTGCTTCGTATGTATTTTTATTAGCATCATCATCCCTCTGTTGTTTGTTTTAAGTTTCACGATTTCTTTTCGCCTTGTTACTCTCTAAGTCTCCGATTTTATCGCCTGTTTTTTTGTTATTATTTGTTCTCCTGATCTTTGTCACAAAATCTGTAGGCTGAAGAGCGGCATACTAAGCTGCTGGCAGCCCGCCCCCTTCGGGGGGAATTGAAATTCAATAAAGAAAAAAAAAAAAAAGTTCGCAAACTTGCGCTACGTATTGCTCGAACTGCCCTTCGCTGAGGTCATAGACGAATGACAATATGAACGGTTGACGAAATTTCGTGTTCGACTCTCATTTTGAAAGGGTTCGATCAGATCCCTTTCATAGTAGTTAACATGTCCATCATTACTGGCCCTCGCTACTTCGTAGCGTCTGCAGCAGACCTCGAAGAAGGAGAAGTATATCAATGTGTTTCAGCATTACGCCTCTTCCTATCCATGCGGAGGGTAAGCCAGTTTCAACGAAGGATAGAGTGAATAAATGTGAATGATAGGATGGCTAAATGTTTATTTCTACTTTCAACCGCCTATTTATTCGGGAAAATGAAGTATTCTAAAATGAGTTTGAGTCTGTTCTTTGGGTGAAGAGTAGCGTGTCTGCTAATGCAGGTATGGCAATACTAAAATAGTGCTGCGTGGCCAGAGAGCTGTACGGCTGGTTCGGGATGTACCAGGTGTAACGGTATGAAATAAGCGTTAAGATACAAATGTGTCGATAGGGAACATTTGTTGTGAACGAGGCTTAATTTTTGTTTGTTTGGTTGATATGACATCTGTCAAAGATATTTAGTATGCATCAAGTCATGGAACAAACAACATCTTATGTTTTCATCGTGTTAATAATGTCTAATTTTGTACCAGAGAGTGATGATTTGCGGAAAGCATTAATTTTTTGTTTTCATTTGAAAAAAAGTGGTGCAGAGTCGCATCGAATGCTTCTCGAGGCATATGGTGATCATGCTCTATCAGAAGCAACATGCAAAAGATGGTTTCAACGGTTCAGAAATAATGATTTTGAAGTAAGAAATGAAGAACGTGGAAGACCACCAAAAAACTTCGAAGACGCCGAATTGCAAGCAATATTGGATGAAGATGATACTTTGAGTCACAAGCAGATGGCATCAATGCTAAATGTTGCACAACGAACCATTTCTGACCGTTTGAAAGCTATGGAAAAGATCCAAAAGTGTGGAAAATGGGTGCCACATGAATTGAATGAAAGACAGATGGAAAACCGAGAAACCATTTGTCAAATTTTGCTTCAAAGACATGAAAGAAAATAAATTTTGCATCGAATTGTTACTGGCGATGAAAAATGGATTTATTTTAAGAATCCTAAACGGGAAAAATCATGGGTTAATCCGGGACAACCATCAATATCGACTGCAAAACCAGATCGATTTGACAAGAAGACAATGCTCTGTGTTTGGTGGGATCAGAAAGGTGTGGTGTATCATCCGAGACAACCATCAACATCGACTTCGAAACCAGATCGATTTGGCAGGAAGACAATGCTCTGTGTTTGGTGGGATCAGAAAGGTGTGGCAAAACCCGGTGAAACTGTGAATACTAATCGCTACAGACAACAAATGATCAATGTGAACTACGCATTGATCGAAAAAAGACAAGACTGGGCCAGAAGACATGGCAAAGTAATTTTTTCACGACAATGCTTCGGCACACAAAGCAAAACTGGTTCAGGATACAATCAAAACACTTGGCTGGGAGCTGCTACCCCACCCGCCGTTTTCACCATACTTGGCCCCTTCCGACTACCATTTGTTTTCGTCAATGGGACACGCATTGGCTAAGGAACACTTCGATTCCTACGAAGAAGTCGAAAATTGGCTGTCTAATTGGTTTGCTTCAAAAGACGAACATTTCTATTGGCGTGGTGTCCACAAATTGCTATAAAGGTGGTCAAAATGTATAGAAAGCAATGGTCAATACTTTGAATAAAATGTTTTTACTTTTCAATTCAAAATTAGTGTTTCATTTTCACAGAAAAACGCTCATTTCATACCGGTACACCTGGTAGACAAAGGATGTTTTCTATAAGTTGGTAAGGGCTCGGTGTGCTTTCTCCCTCAACAACAACTTGTGGCAGGTGGAGCGGATATCACCTGGGGAAGCACTGGCGGGCCAGGCATCAGATGAGGCAGACGTGGACACGTTCCATATTGTTTTTTGTGTTGTGTAGATGTTCAGATTTCCAGATTCGCCCGTTATTAGGCTGTTTAATCGGTTTTCTTTTTAATGACTATATTTCTGTTGAAGTTCCAGGTTTTAGACGCACGAAAATCAACCGTTTAGAAGTACTTTCGTTTATTAGCATCACTGCTTTATGCACAGGAACATCGGGGCCACGCGTACCGACTATACAAAGGAAGTGGACGTTTAGACAACGGTTATTACTACAAACCATTTCTCAGTTTCGAGGAATAATTATCGTGAAACAATGCGCTTCACGCGAGTTTCCCACTTTATAGCCATTTTTGTGTTACTGAAGAATTCTGGATCCACATGCCTTTGTGCGGCTGGTGCGTAACATACAACCACTTTGTGTGAGGTATAAACCATGCGTTACTCGTTCATATTACATGTTCCACGCGAGTTACTATGCCTTCTGTATCAGGATTTTAATTGATTTTCTTGTTGTTAGTACACTGATGCTCAGTGTCACGCCTCTCCGACAATCCCTGGCACCCACAGCACCAATGGTGAAATAACAGCCTCTTTCCTCGTAGTTACCTAATCATGCACAATAGTTACAGATGATGAAAATACTGGTTTTCTCAGAGGAAACAGTTTTTGTAAACTCGGAACTCTGTTCTCGGTGATGTGGTACGCCCTCTACGTGCTGCAGCACTGCATGCCGTAGTGTTATAATAGAGTGGCTATTCTGAATGAGTCTATGAATGGATGTCCTAATGCAGGATGTTTTCGTACGTTCCTCGTTCCAGAAACACAGTGACTCCCGCAATATTAGCGGTGGTTACCCACGGAAAACATTGCCTTAATAACAGTATACACCTCTACCATATGCAAGTTACATTACTAGTGGAAACCAGTCATGTTTTTAATTCACATGTCTGTTTTGTGCTCTATTGTGACGTGACAATTTAAATGTGAACAAGCCCCATCTATGTGTTCATGATGATTGTTCAGATTCAATTCGCTATTCCCCAGTCGTATCACCATTGCAGTTTGACAATTTGTTTATTACATAACATGTAAAATATGTTTTCTTTTGCGATACTAAACTGATATATGTAATTGATGTTCATTCAGATAATTTATAGGCATTCTGGGAAGCTATGTGGATCCACATGCGTTCCGTTTTAGCCCAGTCAGCAAACGGACATCAACAACAAGTAGTTCTTCCTTTCATACTTATACATATTTTGTTGATGAGACTGATATTAAAATGCAGCCACAGTGTGTCCCAGTCTTATTTATTCATGGCAGTCCGTTCTGCCTGCCGATGCGCTGCTTTCTAGTTACAGTTTCCTCTGCAAGATAGTTTAAACCTAATCTTTCCTCTGACCACGTTTGAGATAGGTACGAACCACAGATAATGTACAACTTATTGCAACATGGGCCTTACAAGACGCCTTACCATGTATCCAAACACCCAGGAATACGGATTCTTCAGACGCGCTAGCCATATCCCAGTACTATGTAATCAAAATATCAGTAATAGTTTAATTGCGTATTTGATATTTAAAAAAATCTTAATGTGATTTAACATCAGTTCATTTTCTACAAGCCATGAACTGTACTGTTTGTTACATTGCCCGTGTTGCACTCAACATCCTCCACTACCAAGCTAGTGTCATCAACAAACAGAAATACATCATTATCCACATAACAAACAGAAATGTTCCTAGCACTGACATAGATCAACCTCCAACTTTACACTGTCCCATTCAGAACGCCACCTCATAACCATTGTCATTAATACAGAGAATGACTCCCTTCTTTCTGTTCTTAAAGTATGAGAGGTACGAATTGTAAGCTACTCCTCTTATTTCATAATGGCCCAATTTCTGCAGTAATATTTATGGTCAACATAATCAAACGCCTTTGTTAAATCAAAGATGATGAAGTATTCGCAACTATTTATTTCACCCGTCGAGTGCCTCGCACTGAAAATACAATATAGCGTTTTCACTTACTAAAGCACTTTTTGAACCAAACTGTACGTTTGACGGCAAATTATGTGAACGTAAATGTTCAATTCCTATACAGCCTTTTCAATAAATTTTGCAAATACCGATAGTATAGAAATAGGTCTAAATTGTCTATATTGCTCCTTTTAGCTGTTTTATAAATTAGTTTCTCCATTAAGTACTTTAATCGTTCGTCACTGTATCCCTGATAATCCTCAGTCTTTAGGGACTCCGTCTCCCCCTTGTCAGTATCACGGAGGTGTATCCCAGACAGCAATTTTGGAAAGCCATTTTGTAATACAGTTATAGGATTACCTTCAGAAACGAAGTTTTTATTTAATTTACATACTATGTTCCCAAAGTGATACTTAAATAATATAAATATATCTAACTAATAATAAAAACCTTTTTATTACACATTGGCTTCGTATCCTCGACCTTGTGCTGTTGGCAACATTCACGACTGACCACATCGTTTTAATTACACTTTGAAAATTAGCTATTCTATTTGCATACCAAAAATTTTTGTCTCCTTAATGACATTGTTAAGCAGCTTACGGCACTCTTTGTAATGGGCTACTGCCACTCGCTGTGACTATTTCTAACGTTTTGATATAATTCCTACTTTGTACACATATACTAATGTTTAATGTATTTTTGTTTCTGAGTTAACCGTGAGGACTTTTATGCCATACTGTTATTTTTCTTAGTTTCTCTTATGTGGTACTGTTGCTATGTTCCATTTCGATTTTATCAGTAGAGGTGAATTCCTTGATAACTTCAACAGCTAATTGATGACCACTGTTTTACGTGTTTCAGGGAAGGTGGGCATCACCATCAACGTAATGTGGTATGAGCCCGCCACGGACGCTCAAGCAGACGTCGACGCAGCTGAACGCAAGAATCAGTTTTACGTAAGTGTGGATTCCTACATTATCCGTCTTTCACTGCCATAATGCGCTCTTCTCTTACGACGGTCTTAACACACATTGGACTGTAGCTAGCCACAAACATTCATTGCTTCTACTGAATGTGCATACTTTTTTGGTTTTAGCAACACTCTGTATGATTTCTCATTTATCAAAAATCGTCGTACACCAATTACTCCATTTGAACACATAAGAACTGTAAAGTCAATTTATCATATGAAAATAAAAAGACAATGGTACATCAAGGTGAGATCATAATTGCTTGGTTTCCGAGTCATATTTTTGACCTCGAGCAAACGACAGATGGAAATTATTTACCAACCCCAACGAATCACCTTCAGACCGTTAAAAACAGTGTACTGGAATGCATGACTAACGGCTGTGGGTGTATGTCCTCTAAACAACTGCTGCACCAGACCTATCGCAGCAGGACAAGTCGTATCACCCTGCTACTGGTCTTCCCTGAGCTGCTGTATACTGACGTGAAAAAAAGTCATGGAATAGCAATATGCTGATATACAGATGGCTAGTATCGCGTACACAGGGCATATAAAGGCAGCACATTGGCGGAGATGTCATTCGTGCTCAGGAGACTCATATGAAAAGGTTTCCGAAGAGATTAAGGCTGCACGACGGGTATTAACAGACTTTGAACGCGGAATACCAGTTGGAGCTAGACGCATTGCACATTATATTCCGGAACTTGCTGGGGAATTCAATATTCCAAAATCCACAGTGTCAAGACTGTGCCGAGAATACCAAATGTCGGGCATTACCTCTCACCACGGACAACACAGTGGCCGACATCCTTCACTTAACGATCGAGAGCAGCGGCGTATGCGTAGAGTGCTAACAGACAAGCAACACTGCGCGAAATAACCGCGGAAATCAATGTGGGACGTACGACAATTGTAGCCGTTAGGACAGTGCGGCGAAATTTGGCGTTAGTGGGCTATGGCAGCAGCCGACCGACGCGAGTGTCTTTCCTAAGAGCACGACATCGCCGAAAGCGCTTCTTCTGGGTTCGTGATCACATCGGTTGGATCCTAGACAACTGGAAAACCGTGGCCTGGTCAGTCCCGATTTCAGGTGGTAAGAGCTGATGGTGGGATTCGAGTGCGCGCAGATCCCACGATGACAAGGACCTAGGATGTCAACAAGGCACTGTGCAAGCAGGAGGTGGCTCCAGAATGGTGCAGCCTCTGTTCACGTGGAATGGACCGTGTTCTCTGGTGAAACTGAACCAATCACTGACTGGAAGTGTTTATGTTCAGCTAGTTGGAGACCATTAGCAGCCATTCATGGAGTTCATATCCCGAATGATATCATGTCATAGGGCCACAATTGTTCGTCATTCGTTGGAAGAACAAAACCAAGTGGTTCAAATCGCTGTGAGCACTATGGGACTTAACATGCGAGGTCATCAGTCGCCTAGACTTAGAACTACTTAAATCTAACTAACCTAAGGACATCACACACATCCATGACCGAGGCAGGATTCGAACCTGCGACCGTAGCAGCAGCGTGGTTCTTGACTGAAGCCCCCTAGAACTGCTCGGCCACAGCGGCCGACTGTTTGAAGAACAATCTGGACCATTGGAGCGAATGATTTGGGCCCACAGATCGTCTGACATGAATCCTGTCGAACATTTACGGGACAAAGTCGCGGGGTTAGTTCGTGCACAAAACCCTGTGCAAAAACAGTTTCGCAATTATGCACACCTATAAAGACAGCACGGCTCAATATTTCCGCAGGGGACTTGTTGCGTCCACGACACGTCGACTTTCTAAACTATTCCGGGCAGAAGAAGGGCCGACCCGCATTTAGGAGGTGTCACAGACCTTTGTCAACTCAGTTATAAAGCCGTGCTTGCGACTTGAGCTGGTGTTTCGATCTATTACGTGTCACCAGAACTCACTGCGGGTGGTGTGTATCGCTTAAGAGCCTCGAGAGTGAGTTTTAGGAAACACACTCCTGTCCTCTGATAATTTTCTGCAAGGCTTCAATGACTTTTATATAATAAAAAATATATAAAATATATATAATATAAATATAAAATATATATAAAATAAAAAATATAATAATATATATAAATAAAAAATAAAAAAGTCTTTTATGCCGTTCACGGTGTAGAAAATTATTCATACTGCAACAGATGTCCCGGTCGACACCTGGCCCCCTACGAAATTTTAAATAGACTGAGAAATTGTCTGCTACTCATGTCACAAACAAGGTAATAGTGAGAGAAACATGGCAATGAAATGGATAAGGTTTTCCGATGGAGTGTAACGAGTGTGGTTTACTAGTGCGGGTACAAAATATTAAACAGGCCACACTAGGTTATGTATTGGCACACTACCGTTAGTCTTTTATGTAGCTAATCCATACATGTTATACAATTGGAAGTACGTTTACCCTAAACCACTGGATCGATTTCAACCAAACTTGCTAAAACGTCATTTACCGCTTGTAAAGAACCACTGTAGGGATAAGAACCACCTACCTCCAAAGGGGAGGAGTGGCGATGAAGAAGTGTACCAAATAGCCAAATGGTTCAAATGGCTCTGAGCACTATGGGACTGAACATCTGAGATCATCAGTCCCCTAGAACTTAGAACTACTTAAACCTAACTAACCTAAGGACATCACACATATCCATGCCCGAGGCAGGATTCGAACCTGCGACCGTAGCAGCCGTGCGGTTCCGGACTGCAGCGCCTAGAACCGCGTGGCCACCACGGTCGGCCCAAATAGCCAGATTATGTTAATCCATTATTTAAGAATGAGATAACTTTGTGATCAGCAACCAACTTGAAATACAATTTCAAGCCTTTACGAGGTTTATTCTCGCTCACGCCCCTACGAAATGATGAAACGAAAAAAGTTTATATGTTAATACATTTTCGTTGTTCATGCAGTAAAACTGCCACATCAGGCATGAACTTTCAGGGCATTACTTCTTTACTAATAACTGTAATCGCAACACGTTTAGCAGACAGCATTTACATATACTAGAGAATGTATCTCGAAATTTTGTTTAGCGACACATAGATCAGGACACATGACGTCGTAAACATTCAGTTCCTTGAAAACGAAACTGCAGGGTGAAATTCGCTGGAGATAAAGGTCAAATATGTGTAGACATATGTGCGAAATACGTTAGGTCTATGTGACGTGTATGTATGCGGACAAAGCTGCGAGTAAAAAGCTCCTCCTAATATCCTGTATCGATTTCAAAGAAACGCTGTACACGTACTACTTACAATCTGGAAAGAAATACTGTGGGGGTAAGCACAAGCAAACTTCTATTAGGTGGGGATGATAACCTGGAGGGAGAAGGTGGAGGAAGAGATGGACAGAGAGGGGGAAAAGAGAAGATGTACAGGGAGAGCGGCAGGAGGTGATGGACAGAGAGAGTGGAGGGAGGCTAGTTGGGGTTAGACTAATAGATTTAGAAGAAGTGGATACCCGGCCTACGCTTGGCATTCAGCGAAATCTACAATGATGAGCCAACATATCATGACCACTGCCCACCGCGAGGTTGTATGCTGCTTGCTGGCGCTGGGGGCACATGGCGAGGTAAGAGAAGTATACGAGCGGAGCGAATGGGAAAACATTATAGCGAAGACAAGTGGCGCAAATGCGGAAATCCGTCGACTTAAGCAATATCGATGCCCGTGTCCAGATATGCCGTCATCCAGACTGCTCGAGACATGCAGCGCGCCACGGACGGTGGGAGAAAGTATTACATTATGGGGGACGTTCACCTGGTTTTGCATGGGACCTGCGGTAGTAACTGAGGGCACCGTGGTAGCCGTGGTCTACGTGAACATTATTGTGAATCCAGTAATTAAAACTTCCGGGCTAAGAGACCGTGGTCCAATAGTAGAAATACTTCTCCCTGACGTTTCGTTGCCATCTGCGGGCAACATCATCTGAGGTGAGTCTACGACTCGTAGACTCACCTCAGATGATGTTGCCCGCAGCTGGCAACGAAACGTCAGGGAGAAGTATTTCTACTATTGGACCACGGCCTCTTAGCCCGGAAGTTTTAATTACTGAAGGCGCCGGCCGTGAAAGCCTACACACTATGATTATTGTGAAGCACTTGCAAACCCTTACCCTAAACACCCCCAACTGCGGTGGCATGTTCCAGCAGGGAAACTGTGCTTATCACAAGGCGAAAATGGTACTACAGTTGATTGAGGAGCATGCTAGTGAACTCACGTTGATATCCTGGTCATCAAACTCGGTTTATCTGAGTCCGATGAAACCCAACTCGGACGCTATCGTGCCCACAAACCAACCGCCCGTAAGTTACGGCAAGTGTGTGACCTTCTCGTTGGCATCCGGTGCCACAAACCTCTGCAAACCTAGCAAGTACTTGTCGAATCCATGACACGCAGGTTCAGTGTCGAATTGCGTTCCAGAAATGGACGAACACGCTTTTAAGTAGGTGATTATAATGTTTTCGCTCATCTACAGATATAAAGAAATTGTAATTGGCCGATGTCTATGCGTAGGGGGTATTTAAGAAAACGTAATATGAGGGCTCTTTTTAATAGCAGTAGAAGCCAAAACAATTATTTTTAGAATTTTTGTTTGTTGTCTGTCTGTACGTATGCTAGTACGCGCATCACGTTTGCATGATCTTGGATGCGGTTTTCGCGTTTGCGTTGTTGGAGGTCTAACTTCAATTCTGACGCATCTTTAATCTTGATACACTGCCTAGTAGCAGAATTATCTATATATACAGAGGGCTTCCTTTAACTGTGTCAGCAAGGGAAATTCTGAATCTTCAGGAGATACAGAGAAACTCTCTTGGGAACCTTTAGGTTCACTTTTGTGAAAACAATTTTTTCATAATTAAAATTTTGGTCAAGCGAGAGTTGTCCATGTAATGAGTAAAATTGACAAAAAATTTTTATGTATATCGACTCAGTTTCGTGTAAGAATCCTGTCATTGTATTGGAAGGAAAAGATCGGAACAGCTGAAGTTTTATAAAACCAAACCAAATGAACCAGAATAGAAATGATAGAATCCGTAAAAAGTAGTATTTTGGAACGTTTTATCGTAATAATAATAATAATAATTATAATAATGTTCCATTTTTAACCAGACTTAACGTCTGAGAAAGTAAAGAAATAATAATGTTAACAGTTTAATCAGGTTATAGAAAGACATTCTGGAACTGATTCTTGAATCTGTGTAACTATTATCGTTTATAAGTACATTTCCTCAGAGAGTTTCATCGGGTGTTATCGGTATAAGTGAAGTGACACAATTATTGTGATTTCGTATTAGCGTCTTCGTTCCTTTAGCTTATTACATTCTTGAATTAATTCTTCAGCGGGTATACCTGTTACCAGTGATAAGATTTTCGATTACTAATAATGCCTTCCCGAAACGATCTTGACCTTTCTTCTGTAAGCCGGCCGATGTGGCCGAGCGGTTCTAGGCGCTTCAGTCCGGAACTGCGCTGCTGCTGCGGTTGCAGGTTCGAATCCTGCCTCGGGCATGGATGTCTTCAAACATGGTTCAAATGGCTCTGAGCACTATGGAACTTAACATCTGAGGTCATCAGTCCCCTAGAACTTAAAACTACTTAAACATAACTAAGAACAGCACACACATCCACGCCCGAGGCAGGATTCGAACCTGCGGCCGTAGCGGTCCCGCGGATCCAGACTGTAGCGCCTAGAACCGCTCGGCCACACCGGCCGGCCATGTATGTGTGTGATGTCTTTAGGTTAGTTAGGTTTAAGTGGTTGTAAGTCTAGGGGACTGATGACCTCACATGTTAAGTCCCATAGTGCTCAGAGCCATTTGAACCATTTTTTCTTCTGTATCTGCTCAAGCCAAACGAGCACAATTGCAAAGATTAACAGAAAGTGAACCGGAGTGTGAAGAGCGTTTAGCACTGCAGCGTGCTAGCACTGCTTCGTCCCGATCTCAAGAGACTTCGTGTGAACACGAATCACGTTTGAATCCTGACACACACCGTAACGCTGTGTCGCGGTCTCTAGAGAGAACGTCGTCACGCTGCAGCCCGAAGAGCAGAACCTCACGAAGAAGGTGAGATTCGGTTATCCTTTGATCGTAGGCGTAACGAGACTTCCCGATCGGTAGATACGAATTCTGAACGAGAAATGCGTTTGGCCGATGACTGCACCCGTCACGAAATCTCATTTTCTCTAGAAACGCACCATGAAAGAGAAGCACGTTTATCCGCTTATGGTAGCCGTAATGAAATTTCGCGTCTGTTGGAGACAGATAAGTAGCATGAGCTTCGTTTGTTGCTCGGAGCCGCTACCCTGATAGAGACGGGGCAACCGTCCATCACCTGGAACATGACAGCGGTCCTTTAAAGGAAGTGCGGCAAACACAATCCAATGAGACCCGAATGACGTAGTTAGAGGCAGACCGGGTGCGACATGCCGTTTTTAGGCTGTCAGTCAGTAGTGATGACGAGCCGACAGTATGCAATACTGAGGACCTACAGTGGCTAGAAAAAGAAAAAAAATGGATCTGACTACGATTCCGTAATAAAATATGTCGATTATTCTCTACTTGACTCACTGCACGAAATATGCTCGCATTACGGTGCTTTGAATTGTCACGAAGAACTCAAGGGAATGTGTGGTTCATCTAGCAACGTTCTCCTAAGAAACACTACAAGACCCACTAGGGCCATGAAAGATTTATTGAATGCAGAACATCCGCTGTCGAAACACTTTTTGGAGAATTTAGGGGCCTACAAGAGCGCTTTCCAAATGACTTCTTTTCGTGCGAATCGGATCACTCAAAAAAATTGTTCAAATCGCTCTGAGCACAATGGGACTTAACATCTGAGGTCATCAGTCGCCTAGAACTTCGAACTACTTAAACGTAACTAACCTAAGGACATCATGCACATCAATGCCCGAGGGAGGATTCGAACCTGCGACCATAGCGGTGTCACGTGGGATTTGCCGAGCGGTCTCGGGCGCTGCAGTCATGGACTGTGAGGCTGGTCCCAGCGGAGGTCGAGTCCTCCCTCGGGCATGGGTGTGTGTGTTTGTCCTTAGGATAATTTAGGTTAAGTAGTGTGTAAGCTTAGGGACTGATGACCTTAGCAGTTAAGTCCCGTAAGATTTGACACACATTTGAACGTTTTTGAAGACTCGAACCTCAGACGGGTGGAGCCGCGAGGGCCGCGACAAGGCGCCCGAGACCGCGCGGCTGTAACATTTGATTGGATCTTTGTTGCCAACAGATAATCCAAGGTTTTTACAAATTTATTTTGTAGCTAATTAACAAGACCAGGCAAATGTTAGGCAACAAAGTATTCCTAATTTAAATTCAGGTTTGATAACAAGTCTGCAAAATATGCTACACAGTGTGAACCCGTATGTCGACAGCTTTAAAGTCGCACTTCGATCAGTTCCAAATGACTAGCGCAATAGTTACAAGTTTGTAGTTACAGCTGAAAAATACCAAGAAAATCTCACTCGGGTCGCAATAATGCACCAATTACAAATTAACTGGCTGTCGTGTTAGTCGAGCAGGAATGTGATTGGAGAGACGTTAATTAAGTACTCATGATGATCCTCTTCAGAGAAACACATCGTGCTTATGATCCGTTACAGTATCCTTCAGTGTTTTCCCGAGGTGAAGACAGCTATAATTTTGCTGTGTGTAATGTTGATCCTCCCACGGGTTCTCCTAATTTTAACAGAAACCTTGTGCAACGAAGTTCTACAGTTTTTGAATCCAGCTAAGTAAGAACCGACGTACCTACTTACACCGATTTCGAGGCCTTTTTAACCAATTTTTAGTAGACGTATATGCAAAAACTGGAACTGAACGGTCAGTGCTCATCGGCGCTGATCAGAGAAAATGACGTGCGGAAAATTGCATCGACCTTAGAGACACTTTATAGCAAGATTCTGATGCTGAAAACTTCGATAAGGTGGTGATTCTCTCATCCACATTTACTGGTGCTCCCAGGAATATGGCAGAGCGTACTCAGGATGCGTTAGAAAATACGGCGCCAGATATTTATTTATTACTAGACGAACTATCCAAAGTGGCCCGAAATAGAGAACGAATTAACTTGCCGGCCACGCATCCTACGACAGGCACAACTTGATTTCTCGAGTATTTCATTTGAAACAAAATCGTCTGATAGACCTGCTTACAAGCGAAAAGTTATCTGGAGCAGTACGGTGGCTATATGCATTCGATAGAATGACAGAAGCATGCTTTGCCTTATTCGCACAACCTTTTGTTGTTCGAAGAGAAGATTAGGTCCAATGACATTGATCGAGTTATTAGCGCCGAAATACCAAATCCTGACACAGACCCCATCTGCACAGCACTGTCGAAACCAATATGATACATGGTCCATGTGGCTCATTAAATACCAGTTCAACTAGCCAGAGAGAAGACCGTTGCCGGAAGAAGTTTCCGAACAAATTTGTTAGCGAAACTGTTTCTGGTGAACATGTTGCTACTGGGAACATGTGTCCAGTGTATCGTGGACGGGCACCTGAAATTGGCGGCTTCACAGCTGAAGTTAATACGCGCGGTGAAAGTACGAGTATTGCAGTAGACAGTCTGTTGGTAGCACAATACTCACCAGTACGTGCATTTGAAGCTCACCTGAATGTCGAATACTGCACTGGCATAGAATCGAGCAAATACATTTGCAAACACGTGAAATGAGGGAAGCCACCAGGTGACGTTTGGCTTTCAGAGCGTTGAGCGTGACTAAGTGACCAAAGATCAGTCAGGTCGCTATAATGGTACCACGCAAGCAGTCTGGCGTTTGCCTTTTCACGAACGACACCCTACCGTTATGCACTCACATGTTCGTTTAGAAAACAGTCAACGATTTCATTTCACTGCAGGAACGTTTAGAAAATCCTCACCGTGCCATACTTTTAGCTTATTTCAATCTCTCTCAGGAGGATAGTTTTGCTCGAGCTCTTATGTACGAGGGCAGTTCAATAAGTAATGCAACACATTTTTTTTCTGAAACAGGGGTTGTTTTATTCAGCATTGAAATACACTAGGTTATTCCCCAATCTTTTAGCTACACAACACTATTTTTCAACGTAATCTCCATTCAATGCTACGGCCTTACGCCACCTTGAAATGAGGGCCTGTATGCCTGCACGGTACCATTCCACTGGTCGATGTCGGAGCCAACGTCGTACTGCATCAATAACTTCTTCATCATCCGCGTAGTGCCTCCCACGGATTGCGTCCTTCATTGGGCCAAACATATGGAAATTCGACGGTGCGAGATCGGGGCTGTAGGGTGCATGAGGAACAACAGTCCACTGAAGTTTTGTGAGCTCCTCTCGGGTGCGAAGACGTGTGAGGTCTTGCGTTGTCATGAAGAAGGAGAAGTTCGTTCAGATTTTTGTGCCTACGAACACGCTGAAGTCGTTTCTTCAATTTCTGAAGAGTAGCACAATACACTTCAGAGTTGATCGTTTGACCATGGGGAAGGACATCGAACAGAATAACCCCTTCAGCGTCCCAGAAGACTGTAACCATGACTTTACTGGCTGAGGGTATGGCTTTAAACTTTTTCTTGGTAGGGGAGTGGGTGTGGCGCCACTCCATTGATTGCCGTTTTGTTTCAGGTTCGAAGTGATGAACCCATGTTTCATCGCCTGTAACAATCTTTGACAAGAAATTGTCACCCTCAGCCACATGACGAGCAAGCAATTCCGCACAGATGGTTCTCCTTTGCTCTTTATGGTGTTCGGTTAGACAACGAGGGACCCAGCGGGAACAAACCTTTGAATATCCCAACTGGTGAACAATTGTGACATCACTACCAACAGAGATGTCAAGTTGAGCACTGAGTTGTTTGATGGTGATCCGTCGATCATCTCGAACGAGTGTGTTCGCACGCTCCGCCATTGCAGGAGTCACTGCTGTGCACGGCCGGCCCGCACGCGGGAGATCAGACAGTCTTGCTTGACCTTGCGGCGATGATGACACACGCTTTTCCCAACGACTCACCGTGCTTTTGTCCACTGCCAGATCACCGTAGACATTCTGCAAGCGCCTATGAATATCTGAGATGCCCTGGTTTTCCTCCAAAAGAAACTCGATCACTGCCCGTTGTTTGCAACACACATCCGTTACAGACGCCATTTTAACAGCTCTGTACAGCGCTGCCACCTGTCGGAAGTCAATGAAACTATACGAGGCGAAGCGGGAATGTTTGAAAATATTCCACAAGAAATTTCCGGTTTTTTCAACCAAAATTGGCCGAGAAAAAAAAGTGTTGCATTACTTATTGAACTGCCCTCGTACAACAATTGCCCTCCTACTATATTTATGACAAACAATGAGGGTTTTTTTTTGTGGCGGTGTTCGTAGCGACAAACAATTCGCTGTAGAAACGGCTTACGAAGTCACCGCCACACTTTTAATAGCGGGCCGACCGGTCCGCTGGAACAGTGAACAGAAAGATGAAAACCCAAACACTCTGATTAAATAAAAGTCGGTACTTATCTTTATTAAAGAAGATACAGAAACACAGTAGTGACTCCGTGCCTACAGAATCTGTCTAGTTCGAGTCGGAGCGGCTAGGTCAGCGTCGGCTGACGACAAACAACAACTCTGCTGCGATGAACACACAACTTACTAGCAAGTACACAATTCGGTGGCGAGTATACAACTGAGCGGCGAATACAGAACTGTCCTAGCGCTCGCACTCCAGCGCTTCAGAAGCCAGAAGCCAGCGGTGGCGCGCGCAGACTTGCGGCGATTTGCTGTCTCGCTGGCGCTGCTTATGCGGACGGCGTCCGGACTTTGATGCTGCCAACCTTTTGGCAGCGGGCTCGGGTAGCATTACTGGCTAGGATATAACAGTTTTCAGTAGACGCTGACGCGGTCAGTCAATGGAAGGATTTTCCAGGCGTTTATCAGGACCCCACATTAGGTAGTGTGTGCACTGTCCATCCAAGTAACGGTGAATGCTGTTTTACTTGTGCCTTTTATTACACACTGTTCGCAGAGCCAGGTGTCTCGCATTTCGGAGAACTGAAAATGGCGTTGAACATTCAACATTTCACGCAGGTTGCAGTGCGCTGCGGCTGCTAGATCATGATCTAAATTAGATAGAAACGCTCGACGACGCCGTAATCGGTGGAAGTGCAAGTGGATCGCGTCATTTGTTATCAGTTATGATGATCTTCTGCGCACTTTCCCATCCTGTGCAGCTGAGAAAGAAGTATCAGCGACATCTATTACTTCTTTAGTGGGTAGGGGCGCTTATGGAGATAGCAGACTGTGATTAGAGTGTTATCAGTCGTTGCCTCTGCTCGCTTCGACATATTGTTATTTCCATTAGCGGCAATCCTGTAAGTCATTACGGTCTTCCCAAATCGCAGGAAAGCGCTGACATCTGTGAGACAATCGCGTATATGCTGCGGAGACAAATTATATTTCACTGCAATGGCTGAGATCGTGAATAATAACATTGGCAGCCTTTCCAGTGACCAAAAGTCAGTACAGGACAACGTATTACGGAGTGTTGCTCAAGAGCAGGCTGAAATCTTTTTCCTTGAGGTCCTTGGTGGTACAGGCAAAACAATTTTGATTCCATTAGCATTGGTTGAAATCAGAAGGCACGGGAAGGTAGAATTAACAGTTGCGGCCGGCCGGTGTGGCCGAGCGGTTGTAGGCGCTTCAGTCCGGAACCGCGCGACCGCTACGGTCACAGGTTCGAATCCCGCCTCGGGCATGGATGTGTGTGATGTCCTTAGGTTAGTTAGGTTTAAGGAGTTCTAAGTTCTAGGGGACTCATGACTTCAGATGTTAAGTCCCATAGTGCTCAGAGCCATTTTTTGAACAGTTGCGTCTTCTGGGATTGCTGCTATCTTACCCACGGCGGGAAAACTGCCCACACTGTCTTCAAGAGCCGGCCGGTGTGGACGAGCGGTTCTAGGCGCTTTAGTCTGGAACCGCGCGACCGTTACGGTCACAGGTTCGAATCCCGCCTCGGGCATGGATGTGTGTGATGTCCTTAGGTTAGTTAGGTTTAAGTAGTTCCAAGTTCTAGGGGACTGATGACCTCAGCTGTTAAGTTCCATAGTGCTCAGAGCCATTTTTTGTCTACAAGATATCTCTGGATTTAGACATAAATGAAACCCCAGTACGCGCAGTATCGCGAAAGAGCAACAAGGCGAAGATCCTATCAGAGTGTTGCCTAAGCGTTTGCGACGAGTGCACCAAGGCACACAAAAAAGGCGTGAAAGCAGTCAGTCCCAATCTGCAAGAATCCGCTGAAACGATCACATTTACGGAAGGCGTCGCTGCTTTCCGTCAGACTTCACCTGTTGTAGCTCTGGGTACTAGAGACATGCGCTCACCTTATCTGCTCTAGTTCCTAGGGTTATAACAGGAGAAGTCTGACGGATATCACACAAAATAAAACAGCGACGCCTCTCGTAATGCGATCGTTTCAGTGGATGTCTTGTAGAGTATACCGGCGAGGATATATTGCCCGAATCGAATGGGTCTGTGACTCTGCCACAGTGCCTTTGTCTAGTTATTGCTTCGATGGAGGAACATATTCGTTTCGTTGATGAAGATATATCCGAAATAACATATAATGCTGCTGCTATGAAACTGATGGGAACGAAGTGGTGTATCGTTTCATAAATACAGTTCTGCACCAGATCTATGCTACCATTTATCCGGTAGAGCTTCTTAACTCCCTTCCCTGCACCAGGACTCACCGCGCATAATACGCTTCTGAAAGTATTTATTCCGACTACGCTGCTCCTGAACTTTTCTGTAGACCGTAGTCGCTAGGTCTCGTCGCTACTGCTGAGGAGGCCTAGGTGCCACTGTTGTTACGGAAGGCCGAGCTTGTGAGTTCGTGAAACGTCTTCTGGTCCAGTACACCGCTAAGATAATTTTTCCCGGCCTCTGTCCGCAGCTCCTGGTCTAGTGGCTAGCGTTGCTGCCTCTGGATCACGGGGTCCCGGGTTCGATTCCCGGCCAGGTTGGGGATTTTCTCTGTCCGGGGACTGGGTGTTAGTGTTGTCCTCGTCATTACATCATCATCATTCGTGACCGTGGCTAGACCGGATTGAGAAAAAATTGGACTGTGTAAAAATTGGGACTTTGTACGGGCGCTGATGACCGCGCAGTTGAGCGCTTCACAATCGAAACATCATGATCCATGCCAATATTACACGGCTATGTCCCAGACTCAGTAACAGGATAGGTGAACGAAGGCTCTACAACGCTCCAACAAATTAGTAACAAAGTAGCACAAATGATATAAAAAGATTTACTTATCTGTTAGACTTGTCGAATAATTAAGTCTGGAGCAGTGCATGTAATGTAACACAAAAAAGGCCTTCAGTGTGTAAGGGATCCGTGATCCCACAAGCATAGATGCTAGTATCCGACGCCCAGGTCGATAGCAAACAGGAGTTGATTGTCGAGCGCTGCAGGAGGCAGTGAGACGAGTGTCGAGTGCGGAGTAGTACCGGAGAATGTCGAGCGACCGGTGGTGCCGGAGAGACAGGCAAGAATGGTGGTCGTGTGAGTTGTGAACGGCAAAATTCACCGGAGTATGACGAGTGAAATTAAAATACAAGGTGAAAGGATATCAATGATACGATTCGCTGATGACATTGCTATCCTGAGTGAAAGTGAAGAAGAATTAAATGATCTGCTGAACGGAATGAACAGTCTAATGAGTACACAGTATGGTTTGAGAGTAAATCGGAGAAAGACGAAGGTAATGAGAAGTAGTAGAAATGAGAACAGCGAGAAACTTAACATCAGGATTGATGGTCACGAAGTCAATGAAGTTAAGGAATTCTGCTACCTAGGCAGTAAAATAACCAATGACGGACGGAGCAAGGAGGACATCAAAAGCAGACTCGATATGGCAAAAAAGGCATTTCTGGCCAAGAGAAGTCTACTAATATCAAATACCGGCCTTAATTTGAGGAAGAAATTTCTGAGGATGTACGTCTGGAGTACAGCATTGTATGGTAGTGAAACATGGAGTGTGGGAAAACCGGAACAGAAGAGAGTCGAAGCATTTGAGATGTGGTGCTTTAGACGAATGTTGAAAATTAGGTGGACTGATAAGGTAAGGAATGAGGAGGTTCTACGCAGAATCGGAGAGGAGAGGAATATGTGGAAAACACTGATAAGGGGAAGGGACAGGATGATAGGACATCTGCTAAGACATGGGGGAACGACTTCCGTGGTACTAGAGGGAGCTGTAGAGGGCAAAAACTGTAGAGGAAGACAGAGATTGGAATACGTCACGCAAATAATTGAGGACGTAGGTTGCAAGTGCTACTCTGGGATGAAGAGGTTAGCTCAGGAAAGGAATTCGTGGCGGGCCGCATCAAACCAGTCAGTAGACTGATGAAAAAAAAAAAAAAAGAAAAGAAAATGACAAGTGATGACAAGTGAGCACGTCCCCCTGATCGTCATGGGGTTGACCCTCACTAATACTGATTCGCGAGTGATATGAAACAGAAAGTGACAAGTGCCGAATTACGTGTTTCGCGTCAACCGCGTCGGCCAGCAACAACCATGAATTGCAGTGAGGATTGTTGTGAATGTTAACAATCAGCATTGCGTGTGACGAAGTACTGAAAATCAGCAACCAATAAAAAGATATAAATGTAATTAGACGTGTAAGGCGAAGGTAGCAACTGCCTCAGAATTTGTGTGTTCGTAGCAAATACAATACAGTTTGTACATCGCAACCTTTATGTTCCTTAATAACAGACAAACTTTCAGTCATGCCACTATTCAGTTGCAAAACAGCCGCACTCGGTTGAAATACCACCGAAACCACAGCAGAAAAACCGGTATCCTTTCTTCCATTAAGCACACGGTCATATAAGCACATTAATTAACTGCTTGGCGGCTTCGATGAATTACACAAAATCCAACAAGGAATTTAAACGGGGTGTTTCAAGTGGCTAAGTGCGAATCGTAGGTAAACTTCACAGTACATGGCAAAAGCAGTTTACAACTACTGTCCGTTCACTTCTAAGAGTTCACTAAACGACGTTCCCTGTCTGAGTCAGCCCTGGTCGATGATCTATAGCCAAGGGGGCGAGAGCTGGCCTTCTGAGTCATTGGCGGAGTGCACTCGGGCGGCAACTGGCCGAGGCGAAGTCGATATCTTGATCCTCAGCGCCGCCCGTGGCGCCGGTGTAAGTGGCGAGTCTCTATGGCACCGGCACCAGCTCCCATCTTTGCGGCTGTGGTGTTTTTGCCCTGGCTGTGTCTTGTTCGGACGACACAGCAAACTTAACCACTCCGAAGCTGTGTAATGAAACTTACCTTAAGGTGCTGTCGCTTCGTAATAATATTATAAAAGGTGAAATTCTCGTGGACTGGGGAGCTGGTGAAATAGTTTTCATGCCACGCATACCCGTCATTCCCAACAATTCCCCTTTCCTCTTCAAACGCATGCAGTTCCCCGTAAGCTTATGCTCCAACCTGACCATCAACATGTCGCCAGCACAGGCGCTTCGAGCCGCCACTGTCTCTCATGGACAACTCTACATAGCTTGCTCGCGGGTCACAGCTAAGATTATTTGTTTCTAATGGGCAAAATATCAAATTTTGTATATAAAGGAATTTCCTAATTTTCGCAATTTCTTAAAATATCGTTGCTCCCCTATCCGGGTATACTGGTATTTCATACTTCAAATATCAGTATGTGTACTTAAAAACACATGAGTTCTTCTCCATTGCCCCTTTTGACAGCTTCACCTTCAGTCTTTTACACCTGTTTTTCTCACATTCATAATTTTTCAAGATTCATGCGGGTTCGAGATCCACGAGGACGAAGTCGTGGGCAAAAGCTAGTAGTGAAAAAAAAAAAAAAGTTTCTTTGGCGCCCACATCCTCTTCGTGGTGTAATTAGGTTCAAAATCTTTCAAATGCCTCTGAGCACTATGGGACTTAACTTCTGAGGTCATCAGTCCCCTAGAACTTAGAACTACTTAAACCTAACTAACCTAAGGACATCACACACCCATGCCCGAGGCAGGATTCGAACCTGCGACCGTAGCGGTCGCGCGCTTCCAGACTGTAGCACCTAGAACCGCTCAGCCACCCCGGACGGCGGTGTAGTTAGGCACACGGGATCTGCGAACCTGGCTGCCCGCAAGTATCTGACTGTTGACACATCTGCTACTGATACACAGTTCCACTCCCTGCGCTCAGTAGATTTACATAAACCGTCTGAAATCTCGATGACTAAAAATGCAGTCTAAAGAATTAACAAAGTAACTTTGTAACTTGGAACATCACACCCTCTTGACTTTCCTTTGAGAACAAAGTCTGGCCAGTGTTTCTTTCAGCAGTAACGAACGAATGAAAACCTTCCAACCTTCATGTTTAATGGACAGATAAGTTTTCATCCACAAGAGACAGGTTGTAGACTTTTCATTCTCAGTACGTGTGAGTGCAGCAGTAGGGGAAGGTGAGATAAGGTTCCACTCTAAGGTAAATTGAATTTTCACCCAACTATGGTTATCGATAGAAGCTTACCCCTTACATTTTTTAATACAGACATTACAAAGCATCACACCAAACATTTGTAACTGAGAACGAAAATAATATACGAGAACTATGCAGGGTGGTCCAGTGATAGTAACCGGGCCAAATATCTCACGAAATAAGCGTCAAACGAAAATCTACAAAGAACGAAACTTGTCTAGCTTGAAGGGGGAAAGCAGATGGCGCTATCGTTGGCCCGCTAGATGGCGCTGCCATAGGTCAAAAGGATATCAATTGCGCTTTTAAAAATAGGAACCCCCATTTTTATTACATATTCGTGTAGTACGTAAAGAAATATGAATGTTTTAGTTGCAACACTTTTTTCGCTTTGTGATAGATGGCGCTGTAATAGTCATAAACATATGGCTCACAATTTTAGACGAACAATTGGTAACAGGTAGGTTTTTTAAATTAAAATACAGAACATAGGTATGTTTGAATATTTTATTTCGGTTGTTCCAATGTGATACATGTACCTTTGTGAACTTATCATTTCTGAGAACGCATGCTGTTACAGCGTGATTACCTGTAAATACCACATTAATGCAATAAATCCCCAAAATAATGTCCGTCAGCCTCAATGCATTTGGCAATACGTGTAACGACATTCCTCTCAACAGCGAGTACTTCGCCTTCCGTCATGTTCGGACATGCATTGACAATGCGCTGACGCATGTTGTCAGGCGTTGTCGGTGGATCACGATTGCAACTTTCCCCACAGAAAGAAATCCGGGGACGTCAGATCCGGTGAACGTGCGGGTCATAGTGTGGTGCTTCGACGACCAATCCACCTGCCATGAAATTTGCTATTCAATACCGTTTCAACCGCACGCGAGCTATGTATCAGACATCCATCATGTTGGAAGTACATCGCCATTCTGTCGTGCAGTGAAACATCTTGTAGTAACATCGGTAGAAAAAATTTTAAAAATGAGGTACAATGAGGTTCTAACATGAAATTAGGTATTTAAGGAATTATAAAATTACACTTTTCGATAAAATATTTGCGTTAATTCTTAGCTGGGAAGACCACGAGAGAATATTAGTCATAAAAATTCCATTTTATTTGATTTTTAAAATTTAGGTACCATCAGGTACTCACCTGAAATTATGTATTTTTAGGTGCTATAAAACTATCTTTTTCGATCATAAATTGGCGTAATTTATGTATCTGCAACTTCTGTTGTCTTTATTTGATGACAAACAAAATAGGTTTTTGCCTAAAATCCGACGTCTAATTATTAGTCATCAGTGAAAATTTAATCGTGTTTTAGGCCGGGCTGTACGGTCACCCAATCTTCACGTCAGAGGGTGACTACCCAGCTGTCGTGAAGCAGAGGGTGGCGGAGAACAGTCAGGCTGAGGGGTACCCCAGGTCCCGCCTCATTGAGTTCACGCCGGAGGAAGTCGAGTACATCAAAGGTGAGTAGTGTGCGCTTTCGCAGCATTCTACGAAACACTTAAAGTTACAACGTCCATGAAAAACGTGAATTACTTTCAACAGCGGATCTATTCCATGTATTGGTAAGTGAAGTAAAACTGCTTATGACACTTCAGTTCTAAGAGATTAATGGGAGTAATAAAACTGTAAAAACAACAATGACAATGTCGTGTTAATGAAAGTGTAATCAACACAACGGAAAAAATACTTTTGTCGTCCCAGGAGAAATAACGGTAACATCGTGTGACACGCCTCCAGCCTTGATTATGAACCCAATTCGACGAGCAAAACAGTCCTCAAGTTTGTTCAGGTACACTACGACCGGCCGGAGTCACTCGTTGACGATATCAGATCGCATGGAGCTCCAGTCGCAAATGCTGCCAAACAATTTCTATGAGACTGAGGCTATGTGATGAGGTGATTTAAAGCATCAGTCGGGGTGGAATAGGATGCTTGAGTGTTCGCCATACCAGGACGTACGGATGCAGCCATGTCAAATGACTGTTGTCATCTTGGAAGACAAGAGTGTCTATAGCACACTCATCATGAAGATGTAGAAGAAAGGGCAGCATTCCAGTCACCGAGAATACTGAAATCATCCGGGCTCGTGTTCACAGCTCCCTTAATGAGTGGGTTGTCACGATCCGTCCATGCGATTTCCAAACAGTAGTCAAAACTTCTCACAGTTTGTCCGAGAAATAGATAAAATATTTTTGCAGTATTTATAATAATCATTGCACAGAGGTATTCCTGCTTTAGTGTCAGTGCTGACTTAAAAAAAAAATCTTATCGTTGGAAGTGCATAAAACCGGGACAATATCTGCTGAACTTAGGTAACTTACAGACAATGCTGGCAACATAAAACAGTCAAGGTGTAAAATCCGATACTATTACTTTAAAATGACCGTAATTTAAAGCTGTCGGCTCAGTACTTCACCTTATCTTTCCATTTGAAAAGAAACTGTAAGACTTAGTTTTGTGGAATGAATCTCGTGCTGAAATTATACTTTTTGCTAAACGCACCCACCACTGCACGCTGCACTGTAGTATTTGCCGTATGAGAGCACTACATCCAGGTTAAGACTTATTCGACGCGTAGTGATAATTAAGGAAATAGTTTCTTACGACAAATTCCGTAATGCGAAAATCTGTTCGTGGCAAAAACAATTTTTTAAATTATTTCGTAAACTGTTCAGTCGGCTGCACGTACTCTTCAACAAATAATCAAATAGGAAACGATAACTACCTCTGGTTAATAACGGTACATATCCGCATTTGGTCGTGCAAATTACATTCCGGGCTATCTAAAGATCACTACACGGAATTGTAGATATGATCATTTACGTAAAGTTCCCCAATGCTTGTCCAGCACCAGCATATCCTCTAATACGTTTAACTCCAAAGAAACGTTGCGTACTAACGTTCATTCCTCAATTCCGTAATGCACATTAAAATGTTACTTATTGGATGAACCACATATTTTCGTTCACTTTTGTAAACAGCCAGGCTCCCTTACATGCGGTTTTTTTTCTGTAACAGTCTGTGTGTAATAATAAGTCTATTCTGTGACACCGTAGTGGAGATTTGTCGATAATCAGCGATACTGAAATGGCCTGTTCCTGAAACATAATAGAGTAGGGAAAAATGTTCTCATGTATCTGAAAAGGAGCGCGAGTCAGACTCAGTTACCGTGCCCCTCTTTCCTAGTTTGTCATAGCTTGCAGACATGCTGTGTAAGTTGCGTTACAATGTTTTTGTTTGCTGGTTTTAGAGTAATTAGATGTAGTATCTGTTAACAACTTTTGTAATTATTTAAGTTTACCTCCTTGGAATTTTTTTTCCCTCCCAAAGGATTCAGGTGAAGTCGACAGATCGTTGTCAACAGACTTTGTACTTGTCCATAGCAGTCAGCATCCATGAGATAAAAGCCCGATCGTTTTAATTTATTTTGCAATCATTCCATGCAAAGGATCCCATCATTCGTCTCCTAATAATGATGCTGTCGGTATTTACCCATCTCAGACGCTGGTCCCATGTTCAGTAATTTGATGGTTACCTATCTTACAGTGAAGCGTTGATCTTCAGGATGGTTATAAAAATAACTAAAACCTAAGCTAAAATGTGAGGTGCAACGCGTCAACATGTCGCGGATACCAGCTGCTCTCTCTATACTAAGGTAACAAAGGGGTCGCAACCTCACTGTTTCGGTGTATTAGATGTAGGTGACATCCATGAAAATGAGTCACTACATCGAAAGTGACAGGCGAACGGAAGATTCCCGCTATCACGTGCTAGACGTTGTGTGAGGTTCCGTTGCCAAGTCTCGGATAGTACTGTAGAAAGGTTGGAACAGTTACTTTAGCGCAGAGTGGAAACTGTGTATTACATACTCTGCCTCATCCCTTCTTACCCCTGTTGTTGTAGTAGCGCTCTTCACAGCAGAAGTCGTCGACGTCCATCAACTCGTAAGGACTACTAATTCCTCTTTGAACATCTCGATGGAGAACAACCTGCGATATGTGATTCCGACAGGCACATTATGAAAATTTTACTGTCAAATTGACGCAAGAAATTGGGAAACTAGACGACAAGAGTATAGCGATATCGCTTGCTGCTAAATACGTGTGGTTTGTGGCTCAGCAACAAGAACAGGTGGCAGTTGCTGCTGAAAATACACACACATCTTAGCAAACAATGTTGCTGACAACATCGAGTGGTGGCGGGAATTGGTAGGGAAACCACTTGCTGAGTACTCCCAGGAAGGAAGGTTAGTATGTAATAAGTGGGAAACTTACACCTGGACTGACCTACCCTTCTCTCTAACACGAAACTCTTCTCGCAACACCCGCCCCATCCGCCTCTATCTGAGTACCACACACCACTCAGAAACGTGGGTTATTACATACAGACTCAAACTAAAAGGTGTCCTATGAACGGAGAAACTTTTGAAATGCCGGTCATTCCTGTTCTAGTTAAGCTGGCAGCGCAGGCGAATGCACGATTTTCATCTCTTTTCTTAGTGGTTAGCAACTGAGCGCTTCACGACGGAACAGTGTGTTACCCTAGTGAAAACGTATTACACTTGTGGTCAATTTTGTCCAGAGACCGTTCACAAACTCCGTGGAAAGTATTGCCAACGTAATGTACCGTTTAAGTCCACTGTTATGGGACTGGTTGCTAAATCTGAGAAATCCATTTAGGTTGTGGACAATAAAACCTCGGGGTGTCATACGCGGAAAAAGCGCCATCGTAAGTAATAGCATTAATTCAAGTCTGGTGAAACCCATTCGCTGAATATCCCAAAAACTAGATATTCCCAGAACCAGAAAGTAACGAATTCTGAAACTCGGTCTGCACTTTTGAGCCTACAAAACCCAACTGCATTTGCATTCAAATACAGAAATATGTAAACAGACAGAGTACGGCACTACGGTCGGCAACGCCTATTAAGACAACAAGTGTCTGGCGCTCTTGTTAGATCGATTACTGCTGCTACAATGGTAGGTTATCAACATTTAAGTGAGTTTGAACGCTGTGTGTTATAGTCGGCGCTCCGGCGATGGGGTACAGCACCTCCGAGGTAGCGATGAAGTCGGGATTTTCCCGTACGACGGAAGCCAAACGACCATGAAAAACGCTGAGCATTTGCCCATTGGATGCTTACTAATCAAAGAGAGGACAAGAATTTCATCAAGAAAATAATGTTCAATACAATGCAAACTTTCTGTAGAATGACTTCGCACATAAGCAGATTTGCAGGGCTTACGGCGCAGAAAATACTCGAGTAAATATGGAATAGCCATTACATCCATATCGACTAAGCTCGTAGTGTGAATTCGGTCCGAGGGCGTCAATGGGCCGTACTACTTCTTCGAAGATGGTGACGGATATGCAGTAACAGAGGACGGCGAACGCTACCGCAATATGTTAAAGGAGTTTTTGTGGCCTGAGATTTGACCTTCCGAATGCTGAAGAGGTCTGATTTCTATAAGATTGCGACAGTCGACCTGTTACAAGAGAGATTCTCCAGCGAGGTGATTCCTCGCAACAGTGACGTGAAATGGCGACTTAGATCTTGTGATTTGATACCACGTGATTTCTTTCTGAGGGAATATTTAAAAAAATCTCGTGTGCACGCCAACAAACTACGGTCACACTCAGAGCTCCAGAGCGAAATGTAGCATGTAATTTCAGAACTAATGGTGCGAGTATACCGAAAAGTTGCGGATGACAGTATCAAAAGAACTAGACTGTGACTGCGCCGTGGTGATGGGCATCCGAGTAATATCATATTTCATACCTAATCACAGGTAGCATATACTGCAATACAAGTAAATTGTTTCGTAAATTGTGGGTGGAGTGGGAGAAATGAAAGGAAAGGAAAGGAACTATTGATGTCTACTGCACCGTGACATAATGCGGAATCAGCAGCGATAAGCTAAAATGTGTTCCAGACCAGGTGCAACACAAGTGGTGATTCAATATTGCATGTATATTTCAAATAATTAGCTTATGTCTGCTTATATTTTTTATCTTGGATAATTTGTGATGCTATGAGGTAAGATATAGCCAAAAGTATTCCTTACATTTGGTAACTGCTGTGTGGATGTAATGGACTGGATGTCCCATGAGCAAATTGACAACATTGCTTTTGGTGTTCGGGAATAACAATATTATGAAACGGATAGTTGTTACTTATCACATAGCGGAGATGCCGAGTCGCAGATAGGCACAACAAAGAGATTGTCAGAAAACTAACTTTTAGCCGACAAAGACTTCGTCGAAGACAGAACATACACATTCATACTCACTCAAAAGCAAGGAACACTCACGTGACCGTAGTCCCTGGCTGCTGTCATGTGAGTGTGAGGTGTGATGTGTGTGTGTGTGTGTGTTCTGTCTCAGACGAAGGCCTTGTTGACCGAAAGCTCATTGTCTGACAATCTTTTTGATGTGCCTGTCTGCAACACAGCACCTCCGCCATTTCGTAAGTAGCAACTACCCTTTTCATATGCTACGAGGTAAGATACAGCCAAAAGCCTTCCTTACATTTGGTAACTGCTGTACAACTCTCGGCCACATGAAAACTGCCAATGCCGTCGTCCCTGCGTCACAAACTGTACCCGTACACACATCACGCAATTCCAGTACAGGAGAGGACATTTTCATTTAAAGTGGTTACCTGCTAACGACGAATAAGTACCACATTGCAGTGCCTGTATTGTTAAGAAGAACGATGCAGTGTTCCTTCCGATATGCATCCACATCTACTTCTACATAGATATTCTACAATCCATGATCGGTGCGTGACGGAGGGTGTTCCGTACCACTATTAGCCATTTGTTTTTCTGTTCTACTCGCAAACTGAGCGAGGGAAAAACGACTGTCTACACGCCTCCGTATGATTCCTAATTTCTCGTATCATATCTTCGTGGCCCTTACGCACAATGAATGGTGGAGGCAGTAGAACTGTTGTGCAGTCAATTCCAAATGCCGTTCTCTAAATTTTCTCAGTAGTGTTCCTCAAAAAGAATGTCGCCTTCCCTCCAGGGAACGTATCAGTAACAAATCTAGCGCCGGCCGCGGTGGACGAGCGGTTCTAGGCGCTTCAGTCCGGAACCGCGCGACTGCTAGTTCTAAGTTCTAGGGGACTGATGACCTCAGATGTTAAGTCCTATAGCGCTCAGAGCCATTTGAACAAATCTAGCAGCTGGCCTCTGAATTGCTCCGATGTCTTTCTTTAATCAGACCTGGTACGGATGCCAAACACTCAAGCAGTACTCACGAACAGGTGGCATTAGCATGCGAGTTTCTTTACAGTCTAACCACGTTGGCCTACAAATCTTCCAATAAACCGGAGTCGACCATTCGCCTCCCCTCTCAAAATCATCACATGCACGTTTAATTTCATATCATTTTGCAACGTTACACCCATATATTTAAACGACAGGACTGTGTCCAGCCTGCAGTCATGGACTGTGAGGCTGATCCCGACGGAGGTTCGAGTCTTCCCTCGGGCATGGGCGTGTGTGTTTGTCCTTAGGATAATTTAATTTAGGTTAAGTAGTGTGCAAGCTTAGGGACTGAAGACCTTAGCAGTTAAGTCCCATAAGATTTCACACACATTTGAACAGTGTCCAGCAGGACACTACTAATGGTGTAAAAACATTACGTGTTTGTTTTTCCTACTCATCCACATTAACTAAAATTTTCTACATTTAGAGCTAGCTGCCATGAGTCACATCAACTTCATGTTTTGTCTAAGTCATCTTGTCTCCTCCTACAGTCACTCAACTTTGATACCATCCCCGCCGGCCGGTGTGGCCAAGCGGTTAAAGGCGCTACAGTCTGGAACCGCGTGACCGCTACGGTCGGAGGTTCGAATCCTGCCTCGGGCATGGATGTGTGTAATGTCCTTAGTTTAGTTAGGTTTAAGTAGTTCTAAGTTCTAGGGGACTGATGACCTTAGAAGTTAAGTCCCATAGTGCTCAGAGCCATTTGAACCATTTTGATACCATCCCCTACACCACAACATCATCAGCAAACAACCGCTGATTGCTGCCCACCTTGCCTGCCAAATCATTTATGTATATACACAATAAGAGTGGTCCTAACACACTTCCCTGGGAGCACTCCTGAGGATAAGCTTGTCTCATGAACACTCGCCGTTGAGGATACATACTGGCTTCTATAGTTTAATAAGTCTTCGAGCCACTCACATATCTGTGAACCTATTCCATATCCTCGTACCTTCTTTAACAGCCTGCAGTGGGGCATTATGACAAAAGTTTTCTGGAAATCTAGAAATATGGAATGTGCCTGTTGCCCTTTATCAAAACGTTCAAATGGGTGTGAATTCCTAAGGGAGCAAATTGCTTAGGTCATCGGTCCCTAGACTTACACACTACTTAAACTAACTTATGCTAAGAACAACACACACACCCATGCCCGACGGAGGACTCGGACCTCCGACGCGAGGGGCTGCGCAGTCCGTGACGTAACGCCTCAAACCGCGCGGCTGCCCTTTATCCATAGTTCGAAGTATATCATGTGACATAAGTGCAAATTCTGTTTCATAAAGCGGATCCTTTCTGAAAACATGCTAATTCGTGGACATAAACTTCTCGGTCTCAAGAAAATTTATATTCGATCTGCGAATGAGTTCAATGAGCCTGCAGCAAACCGATGTTGCGGATATTGCTCTCTAATTTTTGCAGGTCTCTTTTTTTTTTGCCCGTCTTATATACAGGGGTCAGCTGCGCTTTTCTCCAGTCTCTGTGGGCTTGGCGCTGGGCGAGAGATTCGCGATAAATTCATACTAGGTAAGGGGACGATGTCGTAGAGCGTTCGTTGAAAAACCGAACTGGAATTCCATGCGGACCTGGTGACTTATTTGTTTTCAAACCTACCACTTGTTTCTGTACGCCAGGGATACTTATTGCTATGCCGTCCACACTGGAGTCTGTTCGATGGTCAAACAACGGTATGTTTGCACTTTCCTCCCGCTTGAACGTTTTCTTGAATGTGAAATTTAAAACTTTTGTTTTCGTTTTATGTCTTCAACTGTCACACCAGACTGGTCAACAAGTGACTGGATGGAAGCCTTAGACCCACCTAGCGATTTTACATAGGACCAGAATTTCCTCGGGTTCTCTGACAGATGTTTCGCTAAGGTATGGCGGTGGTGACTGTTGTGTGTCTCGCGCACAGAACTTTTCACAGGCCCACGAATCTCTGCTAACCCTTGCTTTTCGTCCTTTGTGCGTTCTCTCTTGAAACGAGAGAGCAACAGCCTCTGCTCCCTCTGCATTTTCCGAATCTCGTTATGAAACCATGGTGGGTCTTTTCCATTCTTTATCCACTTACTGGGTACACCATTCTCCAGATCACGATTTACACTCTGCTTAATCTTTGTCCATAATTCCTCTACGTCCATTCCACTGTAACTAAGTGAAGTCAGTTGACTGTCTAATTGAGATGCTGACAACTGCTTATCTGCTCTTTTTAGCGGAAACACTCTCCATGCCTTCTCGACTAAGTTTCGTAACCATAGTTGCTATAATGACATCATGATCAGTGATCCCCGTTTGTATACTGGCGTTGTCGATAAGGTCCGGCCTGTTTGTACAAGGTATAAGATATTTTCACTGTTTGTGGGACGCCGAACTAGCTGCTCAAGACAGTTTTCAGAAAAAAATGTTCGAAGTACTTCGTACGATTGCCTGTCTGTACCCCTGCAATGAACCCGTAGACATCCCAGTCTATACTCGATAGCTTAAAGTCGCCTCCAACTACCATTGAATGAGTTCGGTATTTATGAGCTGCCACATCGGTCAGCCAGTCACCCAGCCACCCAGTCACCCAGTCTTTGAATGACTCTAGAACTGTCCCAGCAGAATTGCGGACCTCAATAGAGACAACACTTTTGTCAACAGCAATGGACACTCCCCTCCTATGACCCCTAAGCTGTCTTTCCGAAATACGTTCCATGACTTGCTAAATATCTCAGAGCTTTCCACTTCGTGTATCAGCCAGCTTTCAGTCCCGAGAATAATTTGAGCGTGAGAACATTTCCGGATGGAAGTAAATTCAGGAACTGTTACGAATATTTAGACAATTTACTGATAAAATTTTTACAGTTTAAGTGTCTTTACTCTTGAGTATGGTCTGACTTCCCCTGCTGCGTAATGACTGGCAAGTGTTCATCAGAGTACCTTAAACTATCGCCTAGACTAAAAACAAAAACCATGTGCACTTCACAAGTACTCTGCTACCTGAGTAGCTGCTCGTTTTATGTAGCGCGCCCTTAATCTATCAAAGGGAGTTCTACAAATCCTCGCCCGATAATACAGGTCTAGACCTCTGCAGCCGACCATCCAGAGTTGATGAGTGCTTTGGCTCCAAACCACAGGATCACCGCTCTACTCTGGTAACAACGCTCCATTCTGCGAGCTCTGCTTGCACCTTACATCTCAGGGCAGCAGTCTTCACCACTTCCACCAGTCGCTGTATGAACTGTCGACAGCTCAGGTGTCGTAGGTGCAACGTGAGTCACACATTGCAGATGACTGCACCCTGCGCGCCCGATAGCTGCAGGAGAGGTCGCACATCTCGGATGAGCCACTCCCGCCCCCGCCGGCCGCGGTGTAGCGGTTCTAGGCGCTCAGTCCGGAGCTGCGCGACTGCTACGGTCGCAGGTTCGAATCCTGCCTCTGGCATGGATGTGTGTGATGTCCTTAGGTTAGTTAGGTTTAAGTAGTTCTACGTTCTAGGGGACTGATGACCATAGATGTTAAGTCCCATAGTAGTCAGAGCCATTTGAACCACTCCGGCCCCCCCCTCCTCCCCCTTACTTTCGGCACACATACCGACTGCACATTGGATTTCTTTCAAGCCCTGAACGCTATCTCCCAAAGGGACTTCATAACGCACCTAAAGTGGAGCTCCTAATAGCTAGTACCGGTAAATCCCTGCCTTCCCGAACCCTGCTGGAGGAGCAGCGACCTGTCCAATCACATGGTGAATTGGCGAGGTCACCCGTCCAGTCTCTACACGGGCCGGCCGCATCAAGTGACGCAAATGCGTTACCACCCGCCACTTGTTCTGCTGTGAGGGCAGACCCACCGTGTCGGGTACTTTATGAGGTGCCTCGGCAGCAGAGTCCACGAGCGAAACAAACGACAGCTTTGCGCCCCTGCAATGCGCCAGATTATCTGCCACCGCTACGTCCCAAGGCAGCAGTCTGAAGGTGGCTGACCGTAGCCAAATGAGCATTCAGCTGTTCGTGAACAGTGGCGAGTTCCTCTTGGGTCTGCGCACAGCTTTGATACATCCTACCCATCATAGCAAGACTAACCGAAGAAGTAAACCTTAAAATCAGACATAATGCTAGACATGCAAATTGCTACCCTTCTGATGTGACAGCAATTGACGCTAATGCACAATGAGCTATGTAGCTGACTGTTCATAAGAAATGAAAACTGCACTAGAGGCTGCCTGAGTTTACATGCATGCGTGCCCAAAGCAATAGACACTACGCCAACTACAGCTGTTACGAAACCCGTGAAATGTATTCACAGCTGCGAATACGAACAACCATCGTCTGTGTGTGGACGACACTACAGCTGTTACGAAACCCGTGAAATGTGTTCACAGCTGCGAATACGAACAACCGTCATCTGTGTATGGACGACACTACAGCTGTTACGAAACCCGTGAAATGTATTCACAGCTGCGAATACGAACAACCGTCATCTGTGTATGGACGACACTACAGCTTTTACGAAACCCGTGAAATGTATTCACAGCTGCGAATACGAACAACCGTCATCTGTGTATGGACGACACTACAGCTGTTAGGAAACCCGTGAAATGTATTCACAGCTGCGAATACGAACAACCGTCATCTGTGTATGGACGACACTACAGCTGTTACGAAACCCGTGAAATGTATTCACAGCTGCGAATACGAACAACCGTCATCTGTGTATGGACGACACTACAGCTGTTACGAAACCCGTGAAATGTATTCACAGCTGCGAATACGAACAACCGTCATCTGTGTATGGACGACACTACAGCTGTTACGAAACCCGTGAAATGTATTCACAACTGCGAATACGAACAACCGTCATCTGTGTATGGACGACACTACAGCTGTTACGAAACCCGTGAAATGTATTCACAGCTGCGAATACGAACAACCGTCATCTGTGTATGGACGACACTACAGCTGTTACGAAACCCGTGAAATGTATTCACAGCTGCGAATACGAACAACCGTCATCTGTGTATGGACGACACTACAGCTGTTAGGAAACCCGTGAAATGTATTCACAGCTGCGAATACGAACAACCGTCATCTGTGTATGGACGACACTACAGCTGTTACGAAACCCGTGAAATGTATTCACAGCTGCGAATACGAACAACCGTCATCTGTGTATGGACGACACTACAGCTGTTACGAAACCCATGAAATGTATTCACAGCTGCGAATACGAACAACCGTCATCTGTGTATGGACGACACTACAGCTGTTACGAAACCCGTGAAATGTATTCACAGCTGCGAATACGAACAACCGTCATCTGTGTATGGACGACACAACAATGAAAATTTGTGCCAGACCGGGACTCGAACACAGATAACCCGCATTAGGCGAACCGTCGGCTAACTACTCTGGCTATCCATGCATGACTCACAGCCAGACTCAAACGCCCATGTGTTGTCGTTCCCTGTGTCACAACCTGTACTCATAGACACATTACGTAATTCCCACGCAGGGGAGGACATTTTAATTGAAAATCACTGCTTGGTAGCAGCGGGTAAATACGATATTACAGTGCCTGTGTTGCTAAGAAGAACGCTGCAATGTTCCTTCCAGCATGCATACACGTCCAAAGGAGCGGACACTGCGGCGACTACAGCCGTTATGAAACCCATGAAACGTATTCCCAGTTACCAATACGAATAACTGTGAGCTGTATAAGGGAATAATGACAATGAATATTTGTGCCGGATCGAGACTCGAACCGGATTTCCCGTTTTACACGAGCGGTCATCTTATCTGCTTTTGTTAAATGTTTTTTTATTATTATTGTAATGGAAAAGAAAAGGGAGGTACACTCCGAGTGAAAAAAGTAAGCAGTCACTCCACTAGCAGTTTGCAACTAGGGCCCTCGTCTTTGCCTGGTCATCGCAGCGTGTCTTCTCACATCTTTTGTTGGGTACCGTTGTTTGTTCCAAAGTCATCTGCATTTCAACACGTTCATCGTCTCTCGCAATGAATGATCCAGCTACACGGCAGACTGTGTAGTGCACTCCAGAGGTAGTTCGAAAACTAATGTCTATAGTTGGACTTCCTAACAATGGTACAATGCCGTTCCTTCATGTAGTTCCAGAAATCGAGTACATCCTTTGGGCCATCACTGAATACGTAATGGACTGCATGGCCTCGAACCAACGAGACGGCGTTGTTTCTGGTCCTCAGATAGTATGTTTCGTCTGGATGAAGAAGACTTTGACTGGTGACATGTGTCAGTGTTACCGTCAGTAGGAAAGCCAACACTGGTTTGACGAAGCACAGCCTCTGCTCAGATAAGGCGGCATCCGTCTGTGTCAGTCACATTGCACTGCACACCGTTGGGGGATTCTGCCATGTGGATCTTATGTAGCTGTACCTATGTGATGTGTTTCATGTTGACTGTCACGTATCAATTGGACCGGACATTAGAGGCGAGTAAGGCTGTGTGAAGTGTCTGCCACACGATACGCCATTGCACGATGGGGTATATCGTTTCCACCACATTCGGTTGCCGTATGCATTGCATGACGCAGTAGATCTCCATCGCCGTCGCCGAAGTTGGAGCCAGTAAAGCGTCGCGTGTGTAACTGAGTTCCAAATAATAACCGCCAAGGTAGAAGAACGGTGCTGGGATGTTTTGCAGTGACGCTAGGGACGCGAGGGAGGCTGGCGCCAAAGCTGCCCACAGCAAGCTCATGAGGATGGTGGGACAGCAGAACCCTAAATGTGAACTAACAAACATGGTCACCATCCTATCGTAAACGTTTACCAGCCCTAGTCTTCCCCTGTCCTTGGGGAAGGTGAAGTTGCCGAGAGTCGCCATAATGCTGGAAGTGCCTGTGCGGCAGGCAGGGTGGGCGACGCTAGGTAAACATTGCCATACCGTGTTTTTTGGAGGATGTTCGAAGTCTGCAGGTGGTGATTTGCTATCCATGCTCTAATTTGGTGCAGGAAGCGTTGTCGGCTGGGGTGGCCGAGCGGTTCTAGGCACTACAGTCTGGAACCGCGTGACCGCTACGGTCGCAGGTTGGAATCCTGCCTCGGGCATGGATGTTTGTGATGTCCTTAGGTTAGTTAGGTTTAAGTAGTTCTGAGTTCTAGGGGACTGATGACCTCAGAAGTTAAGTCCCAAAGTGCTCAGAGCCGTTTGAACCATTTTTGCAGGAAGCGCCTTCAATTTCGGGTCTTCGTACGGCGTACATCTTTCATCTAAACCCAAGCACCTCATCTGGCCGCTGATACGTAATGGGGTGACACTGTCAGGTGGTAATCCCGTCCAGCTTCGCATGGCTAGTGACTTTCGACGTTAAATAGACCACCAGGGGCAGCCCCGTATATCGTCATCCATTCCATGGCGTCCCTCATATCATCACCGCTGCAAAGTACCAGTATCAAGTCGTTCACATATGCGGTGCATAGGAATGTCGCAGCAACGAACTTTCTTCCAGCCAGCAGGCCGCATACCAAGGATTCAACGGCCAACGCTTATAATATCGTCGATAATGGGCAGCTTAGGCGCACCAAGCGTCGAATCTGGATGGCTGCTGTTAAACGTCCGTTAACGAGCACCTTTGATGACGCATTGCGCAGTAGGCGCACACCACTTCGATAAAGCAGTGTGGATGCCATGCTCCAGAGAAATGCAGTCAAGAATGAGTGGTCAACTCGGTCAGATGCTTGACCAAAGTCGCCAGTGGTGTCAGCTCCCTGTATCGGCACATAGCTGCACGTATGTTGTGTCGACCCCGCCCACCCCACCTCCAACGATGCTTGATCCTGCGGAATTACATACTGTATTGTACTCCTAAAACGCTTAACCGTTAACCTGGTGAAAAGTTTCATGTTGCTCTTCAGCAGCGTCAAGCGCCTGTAATCGTGGATACGGGATTCTTCTTCGGTTTATAAACAGGCGTTATTACTCCTTCTAAGAAGTTTAGAGGAAGTGATAGATCTGTAGACATCAATTCTTGGCAAATCTCTGTCCAGCATGGCACCAACAGCTGCTTGAAGGCCCAATAAAACTGCAACGGGAAGCCGTCTGGTCCCGAGCCGGTTCAAAATGGTTCAAATGGCTCTGAGCACTATGGGACTTAACTTCTGAGGTCATCAGTCCCCTAGAACTTAGAACTACTTAAACCTAACTAACCTAAGGACAGCACACACAGCCATACCCGAGGCAGGATTCGAACTTGCGACCCTAGCAGTCGCGCGGTTCCGGACTGAAGCGCCTAGAACCACTCGGCCACCGCGGCCGGCCGCAGATGATCAGTGGCTTCTTCTTCCACAGGGGACGTCTTCGCCACTATGATTTAGTAGACGAGGACGACTGTCTCCTCCGCCAGTGGCGCCGATGCTCCGGTCGGTGTTCGCGTCAGCCGGCGTCAAGTACACCGACCACAGTCAGAACACTTGCGTGATTGGCCAATTGGCCATCGTATATTACTAACGCGTGGCAAACACCGATGCTCAGGTAGGAACGGGACGTGTTTCTTCAGTTCGATTTTTAGTTGACGGCACCATTATACACCCTACAAAACCCAAACGTTTCTCGGGCACATTGCTGATCACGCTGCCGTACGGTCGGGAAGCTGCACTTACGACGTCGGTTGGCACCTCAAAGGGAAGTTGAAAGACTCTGAATGTGCGCGAGCCCAGGCCCGTGTCGTCCGCTGTGGCCGCCCTCGTGTGACGAATGGAGTGTTACAACTCAAATGAGTTCGCGCATTGGTTCACCACAGTTGTGCACATCTCGGCATTTGTCATCTTGATGTAAACGACGCTAGCCGTAACTGAAAGGTGGATGCCCACGATGTGCATAGGATCCAGGAGGAGATCGTCTCGAAGGAATCGTTCGACGTCATGCGCGCGTGGTCTGGCGTCATCCTGTTGAAAAGTGACTTGGATCGTTGTGCAGTATTTAGGACGTGAGCCTAACGACTCGCGACGGCCACTCGAAGTAAACAGGTGTCCGCGCGCAGCTCCGCTAACCGCACGCAAACTGACGTCCGCTCCCCAACGCTGCTAAGTGTGGCCTGTTGGCTACCCGTGCACGACTTAGCTGCACTCGTGGACACATTATGAAGTCCCATACAGGAGAGGACACTTTAATTGAAAGTCGCTGCCTGATAACGGCGGATAAATACACTCCTGGAAATTGAAATAAGAACACCGTGAATTCATTGTCCCAGGAAGGGGAAACTTTATTGACACATTCCTGGGGTCAGATACATCACATGATCACACTGACAGAACCACAGGCACATAGACACAGGCAACAGAGCATGCACAATGTCGGCACTAGTACAGTGTATATCCACCTTTCGCAGCAATGCAGGCTGCTATTCTCCCATGGAGACGATCGTAGAGATGCTGGATGTAGTCCTGTGGAACGGCTTGCCATGCCATTTCCACCTGGCGCCTCAGTTGGACCAGCGTTCGTGCTGGACGTGCAGACCGCGTGAGACGACGCTTCATCCAGTCCCAAACATGCTCAATGGGGGACAGATCCGGAGATCTTGCTGGCCAGGGTAGTTGACTTACACCTTCTAGAGCACGTTGGGTGGCACGGGATACATGCGGACGTGCATTGTCCTGTTGGAACAGCAAGTTCCCTTGCCGGTCTAGGAATGGTAGAACGATGGGTTCGATGACGGTTTGGATGTACCGTGCACTATTCAGTGTCCCCTCGACGATCACCAGTGGTGTACGGCCAGTGTAGGAGATCGCTCCCCACACCATGATGCCGGGTGTTGGCCCTGTGTGCCTCGGTCGTATGCAGTCCTGATTGTGGCGCTCACCTGCACGGCGCCAAACACGCATACGACCATCATTGGCACCAAGGCAGAAGCGACTCTCATCGCTGAAGACGACACGTCTCCATTCGTCCCTCCATTCACGCCTGTCGCGACACCACTGGAGGCGGGCTGCACTATGTTGGGGCGTGAGCGGAAGACGGCCTAACGGTGTGCGGGACCGTAGCCCAGCTTCATGGAGACGGTTGCGAATGGTCCTCGCCGATACCCCAGGAGCAACAGTGTCCCTAATTTGCTGGGAAGTGGCGGTGCGGTCCCCTACGGCACTGCGTAGGATCCTACGGTCTTGGCGTGCATCCGTGCGTCGCTGCGGTCCGGTCCCAGGTCGACGGGCACGTGCACCTTCCGCCGACCACTGGCGACAACATCGATGTACTGTGGAGACCTCACGCCCCACGTGTTGAGCAATTGGGCGGTACGTCCACCCGGCCTCCCGCATGCCCACTATACGCCCTCGCTCAAAGTCCGTCAACTGCACATACGGTTCACGTCCACGCAGTCGCGGCATGCTACCAGTGTTAAAGACTGCGATGGAGCTCCGTATGCCACGGCAAACTGGCTGACACTGACGGCGGCGGTGCACAAATGCTGCGCAGCTAGCGCCATTCGACGGCCAACACCGCGGTTCCTGGTGTGTCCGCTGTGCCGTGCGTGTGATCAATGCTTGTACAGCCCTCTCGCAGTGTCCGGAGCAAGTATGGTGGGTCTGACACACCGGTGTCAATGTGTTCTTTTTTCCATTTCCAGGAGTGTATGATATTGCAATACCTGTGTTGTTAAGAACAACGTTGCAACGTTCCTTCCGAGATGCACGCATGTCCGAAGAAACATTGCATCGTTCTTCTTAACAAAACAGACACTGCAGTTTCGTATCGTCGTTAATTTGGAACGCTAAGACTGAACAGGGTTGAATGGAATGGAAAGAGGCTAAAACACTTTAAAAAAGTGCCAGAATAAAAAGCTAAGTACACTACTGGCCATTAAAATTGCTACACCAAGAAGAAATACAGATATAAACGGGCATTCATTGGACAAATATATTATACTAGAACTGACATGTAATTACATATTCACGCAATTTGGCTGCATAGATCCTGAGCCATCAGTACCCAGAACAACCACCTCTGGCCGTAATGACGACCTTGATAAGCCTGGGCATTGAGTCAAACAGAGCTTTGGATGGCGTGTACAGGTACAGCTGCCCATGCAGCTTGAACACCATACCACAGTTCATCAAGAGTAGTGACTGGCGTATTGTGACGAGCTAGTTGCTCGGCCACCATTGACCAGACGTTTTCAATTGGTGAGAGATCTGGAGAATGTGCTGGCCAGGGCAGCAGTCGAACATTTTCTGTATCCAGAAAGGCCCGTACAGGACCTGCAACATGTGGTCGTGCATTATCCTGCAGAAATGTAGGGTTTCGTAGGGATCGAATGAAGGGTCGAGCCACGGGCCGTAACACATCTGCAATCTAACGTCCACTGTTCAAAGTGCCGTCAATGCGAACAAGAGGTGACCGAGACGTGTAACCAATGGCACCCCATACCATCACGCTGGGTGATACGCCAGTATGGCGATGACGAATACACGCTTCAGACATGCGTTCAACGCGATGTCGCCAAACACGGATGCGACCATCATGATGCTGTAAACAGAACGAACCTGGATTCATCCGAAAAAATGACGTTTTGCCATTCGTGCACCCAGGTTCGTCGTTGAGTGCACCACCGCAGGCGCTCCTGTGTGTCATGCAGCGTCAAGGGTAACCGCAGGCATGGTCTCCGAGCTGATAGTCCATGCTGCTGCAAACGTCGTCGAACTGTTCGTGCAGATGGTTGTTGTCTTGCAAACATCCCAATCTGTTGAATCAGGGATAGAGACGTGGCGGCACGATCCGTTACAGCATGCGGATAAAATGACTATCATCTCGACTGCTAGTGATACCAGGCTATTGGGATCCAGCACAATCGCGATAGGCTACAATCCGACCTTTATCAAAGTCGGAAACGTGATGGTTCGCATTTCTCCTCCATACACGAGGCATCACAACAACATTTTACCACGGAACGCCGGTCAACTGCTGTTTGTGTATGAGAAGACGGCTGGAAACTTTACTCATGTCAGCACGTTGTAGGTGTCGCCACCGGCGGCAACATTGTGCGAATGCTCTGAAAAGCTAATCATTTGCATATCACAGCATCTTCTTCCTGTCGGTTAAATTTCGCGTCTGTAGCACGTCATCTTCGAAGTGTAGCTATTTTAATGGCCAGTAGCGTATATTATTGGGATGTACACCAAAGGACGCCGTTCTATCAGAGGATTACAAAACTGTAATTGTTTCCTATAAGCCTTTGCGGATAAAAGATGTTTCTTACTTACAACACACATTAATAAAGCTGGGTATAATTTCTAAGACAGGAACCAAATACAAAAAACTTTAACCACAGGGAGAAAACTGATAAAGTAAATGTAAGAAAAGGGCGTGATATGAAAAAAGACAAACAGTATCAGGTAATTTTGTGTAGTGGTGGAAAATGTATCTTATGTTGCTTCAGAACTGAATTTTGTTGCATAAGACGTATGAAAATGCGGTGAGTTACGTAGCATTGTATCACACAGTAATTTTATTTATTGTAATCTTGCACTTACGCTTCAGCCAAATGTTCGCTAGTCCCTCCTGAATGTTTCTCACCCTGTCGCAGGGACGGCGGACTTCTTCGGGCTGAACCACTACACCAGCTACCCCACCACCGAGGGCGTCAGCGGCTCCAACCCGTCCATGGACCTAGACGCTGGCGCCGTGGCCGGCGACTACACGGACTATCCGCTCGCTGCCTCTTCCTGGCTCAGGGTCCGTACTCTACCATAAGTCTACACCTACACCCCTGCCGAAATCTTTCCTTACTGTCTCTCCATTGTGTCAGGTGTCGACGTTGTGTCCGCTTTGGACTCTTTAGGTCGCTTCCGACGGAGATAACGCAAAATAAATGTTGAATAGCAGCGAGACACAGATCTCTCGGGCGATATAAGTTTTTCTAACAGTATCTGAAGCAGGCAAAAAGCAATACAAACGTCTCAAAAATGAGATCGACAGGAAGTGCAAAATGGCTAAGCAGGAATGGCTAGAAGGCAAATGTAAGGATGTAGAGGCATATATTACTAGGTGTACGACAGATAATGCCTACAGGAAAATTAAAGAGACCTTTGGAGAAAAGAGAACCATTTGTATGAATATCAAGAGGTCAGGTGGAAAATCAGTTCTAAGCAAAGAAGGGAAAGCAGAAAGATGGAAGGAGTACATAGAGGCTCTATACAAGGGAGATGTACGGATATTACGGAAATCGAAGAGGACGTAAGTAAAGATGATATGGGAGATAGGATACTGCTTGAAGAATGAGACAGAGCACTGAAAGACCTAAGTCGAAACAAGGCCCCGGGAGTAGACAACATTCCATTACAACTACTGATAGCATTCGGAGAGCCAACCCTGACAAAATTCTACCATGCGGTGAGCAAGATGTATGAGACAGGCGAAATACCCTAAGACTTCAAGAAGAACATAATAATTCAAATCCCAAAGAAAACAGGTGTTGGCATGTGTGAAAATTACCGAACTATCAGCTTAATAAGTCACGGTTGCAAAATAGTATCAGACGAATGGAAAAAAGTGGTAGAAGCCGACCTTAGTTTCTATTCAGTAGAAATGTAGGAACACGTGAGGCAATACTGACACTACGTCTCCTCTTAGAAGATAGGTAAACATATGTTTCTAGCATTTGCAGACTCAGAGAAAACTTTTGACAATTTTGACTGGCAGACTCTCTTTCAAATTCTGAAGGTGGCAAGGGGTCAAATACAGGGAACGAAGGGCTATTTACAACTTGTACACAAACCAGATAACAGTTATAAAACTCGGGGGGCATGAAAGGGAAGTAGTAGTTGGGAAGGGAGTGAGACAGGGTTGTAGCCTATCCCCGATGTTATTCAATCTGTATATTGAGCAAGCAGTGAAGGAAACAAAATAAATTGGGCTAGAAATTAAAAACCCTGGAGGAGAAATAAAAACTTTGAAGTTTGCCATTGATATTGTAATTCTGTCAGAGACAGCAGAGGACCAGGAAGAGCAGTTGAAAGGAACAGGCAGTATGTTGAAAGGATATAAGATGAACATCAACATAAACAAAACAAGGATAATGGAGTGTAGTCTGATTAAATCAAGTGATGCAGAGGGAATTAGATTAGGAAATGAGACAATTAAAGTAGTAGACGAGTTTTTCTATTTGAGGAGCAAAATAACTGATGATGGTCGCAGTAGAGAAGATATGAAATGTAGACTGGCTATGGCAAGAAAAGCGTTTCTGAAGAAGTCTTTTCTAAAATTATTTGTATGGAGTGTAGCGATGTATGCATGTGAAACATGGACGATAAACAGCTTAGACCAGAAGAGAATAGGTGGTGCTACAGAAGAATGCTGAATATTAGAGGGATACATCGCGTAACTAATGAGGAGGTACTGAGTAGAATTGAGGAGAAAAGGAATTTGTGGCACAACTTGACTAGAGGAAAGGATAGGTTGGTATGACATGTTCTGAGGCATGAAGGGATCACCAATTTAGTACTGGAGGGCAGCGTGGAGGGTAAAAATCGTAGAGGGAGACCAAGAGATGAAACACTAAGCAGATTCAGAAAGATGTAGGGTGCAGTACTAATTTGGAGATGAAGAAGCTTGCACAGGATAGAGTAGCATGGAGAGCTGCATCAAACCAATCTCTGGACAGAAGACCACAACAACAACAACAACAACGGTATCTATGAGTCTTATGCAGCTTTCATTGCTTAATATACAGAAACGTTTCAGTAAATAAGATATTTGGAAAATCAAACAAGTTTACATTGACTAAAGGCACCCAGATCAGCATCCCTTGCTTCTTTTATACTAGTTACTGTCTCTTCAGTTTACAATCTACAGCAGTTAGGTAAGGAATACAGACGAATTATTTATCGACCTTGCAGGCAAATAATATTAGAGAAGAATTACTCCACTTAAAAAATTTGAGTACTGGATGAAAATTACTAAAATTTGCAGAAGAAAAGCAGGAATACAGGCTAACATGAAATTGTCAGCTGAACTCCGGTGTTAATGTAATTTACCTCTTTTTGCGCATGATAAATTACACAGCAATAAAATGCAGTTCGCAATTTTTTTGGAGACTCATTATAGTGCTTGTAAATGTATAACTTTGGTCTCTTTTACTTCAAAGGAGATTTTCCGACGACGTAAATATTAGAAAAATCAAAAGCAAAATTCGTTATATTGAGAACGAATAACAAAACTTCACCTACGTCATATCATTAAAGAACAAGTATTGTTACTCTTCAACATACTTCTTAGCGTAATGTGACTTCCTGACAAACTGTAAGTGAGATTCTCTCCTGGACATACGAATTCTTGCTAAAGGTATCGCTCAGATAAATTAAGTAATAAAGAAAAAAAGCACAGTATGGTAATAGCATAACGGCTTTGCCACACTGGTAACACTGGTTCCCGTCATTTCACGGAAGTTAAGCGCTGTCGGGCTGGGCTGGCACTTGAATGGGTGGCCATCCAGTATGCCGAGCGCTGTTGGTAAGAGCAGTGCACTCAGCCCTTGTGAGACAAACTGAGGAGCTGCTTGGTTGAGAAGTAGCGGCTCCAGTCTCGTAAACTGACATACGGCCGGGAGAGAGGTGTACTGACCACATGCCCCTCCATATCCACTTCCAGCGACGCCTGTGAATTGTGTGCCTATTCTGTATCTTTCCGCCATTGTGCCCATTTCGGTACTCAATAGCACCGAACGGTCTAGTACTCGAATTAAAGTCTCTGCGTTATTCAGTATGCATTTCGGTAGCGATACCGTTCGGGCCTAGAGAACCGAAGCGCTGTTGTCGGTTCGTGTCGCGCAAGCCAATCAAAAGCAAGCGGCCACAGATCCGCGCATGCGCACTGCAGCCCGCACAGCGCCACCACCACAAAGCGGTTAGCAGACGACACAGGCGCGCTATTCACCCAAGTACTGAAAATTGCGTTTACGTTGCCATAACGCATGACGCCGCATTACATCGAGCTGACGTGCCCGCCATCATCGCCCTTGCCTCCTCCTTAACAGTATCAGGCGCAGTATATCTATTTCCATGATTCTCAGCTGAAATCCATAAAATTTTTTACAGTTTCTCTGACCGCATGTTTCCATGCATGCATAATAACGATAGCGTACTTGACTGAATTCTGCAGATTGTAAATGCAGCATTATATCATCTTATTTTCTGAAACGTAAAATTCAAAACACGATGCCAGTGTGAATGAGTTAGGAATAGTGTGTAGTACCACATTGTACTAATACATCTATAAAAACACCCGAAAAACTGATTCTGAGAGTTTCAAAGAATAGGAAGATAAACAGAATGTGGTTATAACACGCTCCTAGATATCCAGATGATTAAGCAGCCCACTTCCCTATATGATGAGTCAACTGTTTGGGTCTTAAAAACAAAACTGACCAAAAAAACGCATTTTCGAGAGTTCCTGCAGTTCGTTGAACTTTATAACATGCATCTCATGAATGAAAATGTTTCGTATATGGTGCTAAAGTCTGACAATATTACGGCAGAGATCTTTCATCTCCGTCTACAGTGGTTGAGGATTCGATCGCAGATAAATACTTGTTACAAGCAAGATTATGAAGATGACTGCTTCTAGTTACTTTCCCAGTAATTTAAGTTGTGCTCTTAGATTTCTGTCTAACCGCATACTCGGAAGTCGCTACATATTCGGAAAAGATGGTGTATTATTTCTGACAAGAAAAAATATAAAGGTCACTGTCGGCTGCTTCACTCACAGCAATTTCATCTCCAACAGTTTCATATTTCGTATTTTAAACACACAGAAATCACGAAATCATTACTGAAGAAGTGCGCTCTTACATGTACGTAATAACGAATACTGCAGAAAAATCTTAACTTACACGAATGACAATGCCTCAGAACGTGTCGCATATATGAATAGGAAAAAAAAAAAAAAAACTTTTGCATCTACGAACCCATGTCGTTTCGTATCGCAGTCCCGCGCGCTAACCACTTGGCCACGCCAGCCAACAGACACGTAGTGGTCAATTCATGTTGTATTGTGCAGAGGGACGTAGGCTGACTTCGTTGCCAAACGGTGCTGCGTAAGTCATAAATGCATGATAGTTTGGAAGGTTTCCAATATCAGGCTTCACATATTTCCTTTCTATTGTTACTTGAAAGTTGTAAACACGTTTCGATAGTTACTAACTAACCTAATTGTGGGGAAAAGTACACAAAGGCACTAGTAACGTCAGTTCACACTCATGTAATATACGTAAGCAGAGCCGATGTCTTGATATTTAATTATGTTTAAACTCTTATTTGCATAAAGATAACGCGTATTTTGAGAAAATATTGACCGAAAAGTTTTGTTTTTTTGGCTGTAATCATTCACAGTAACAACCTAACCTAACCATATTTCTAACAAAGGAAAATAGTCAATTATGAACTCACTTTCCAACCGGATGCGTCCTCTGGCGATTCTATAGTAACACAATCACTAAATCCAAAGCTAAAACCGCTAAATATGTTTAAAATAACAAATTATAGGTGTACATAAGCCACAGCTCACTGATCGACAGTGCCAGACCGAAATCCAAAACCTCTCGGTACAATTGTCTTAAAATCGGTAGGAGGACCGTCCGGTAACAAGTCTCAGAAGCTCACTGAATAGGATATTTCGATAAAGAACCGAAAATGACGTCACTACCGAGACTAACCTACTACACCGATCGGCATGAACGATACAGAATAGGGCCGTGAGGATGACATGGCGGCCGGTCGGTACCGTTGGACCTGTTTGGGCGGAGTTTAAGTTTTACTGTAGTAGCATTCGCTGAGGATCCCGTCGCTCGGCACTGATGTCACAGAATCACGATGTACACCGGCCGATGGTCGCGGTCACGATGTTCAACACACCACTGTAGTCTAACGCGTTGCTGGGAAGACTGGAACCAGCGCTCTGGCCCCGTTGGACAGTGATAAGGAAGATGGGCGTTAAGCGTTTTAAAAGACATTTTGCCGTTCGCGTCAAGTGATTCAAGTAAGCATCAACGTCATATGAGACCTGCTACTTCTGAAACCGACTAGAAAGTCTTCATCTCTTCATCAGCACAGTCGATACTTATGAAAGCCCTGTATGTGCCTAATGCTGTCATGCGGTAATTAAAGTCAGCCAAAGTTTTAACGCTTCACATACGTGACTTAAGAAAAAAATGGTTCAAATGGCTCTGAGCACTATGGGACTCAACTGCTGCGGTCATAAGTCCCCTAGAACTTAGAACTACTTAAACCTAACTAACCTAAGGACATCACACACATCCATGCCCGAGGCAGGATTCGAACCTGCGACCGTAACGGTCGTGCGGTTCCAGACTGTAGCGCCTTTAACCGCTCGGCCACGTGACTTAAGACTACTTTCTTTCGGTTGAAAACTAGCGACCTGTTCAATCTCGACTTACGTTTTTATGCTTCGGCAGCGCGACAAGATTAATGGACAACACGAAGAGCACGGAGATCCGGCAGTCTGTTAGAAATGTGAGAAAGCTCCAACAGCCTGTGGTTATAAAACGGTCTAAGGTATTCTTCACAGTGACAGTGAATAGTCTTTCATGTAGTGATCGTGATAGTCTTTCATGAAAACATTAATGAACTAGTACCCCGTCCCCCCAATTTAGAAAATGCAGGATGGGGCAAATAAAAGTGGCCAGGATACGATTGGACGATCATTTGTGGCAGAATTAACGGAGAAGGAAAAGACCTACAGTTATCTGCAACAGGATGGAGCAACTGCCCATTCAACCGGCCGAACCTTGTAGCACTTTGCTAACTGTGTCAGGCGTGAAGACTTTGTCAAAGGTCAGTGCGGTGGCCCCACAGGTCATGTCAGCGTGCGACTACTTTCTGCCGGGAGCCCCCAAGTCTAAGTTGTATCCGAACAACCCTCATAGTCTTCAAGACCTGCAGCAGGACATTTCGGATGAGACTGCAGCAATGCCAGCAGTCCAGCGTCCATCCGCCTTCGGCAATTTTCTGACCAGCTCCCAAGAGCGTCAGGTGGTCACTTTCATCTCCTACAGTCAGGTTAGTACTTTCTTTCTTCTTCTGTGTTTCTTTGTATCCCGGAATTCTGTCCTCTGGGAGACTTTGACCCACAGTGCGCAACAATTAGCTGCCTTTCTTGAAAGTGAACTACGCCTTACGAATGCAGTGAGGAAGAATAGTCACATGCGCTGGTGATCTCTCTCGGAAGATCGTCAGAGTCGAAAGCGTTAAACATTTCTGTAGCCATTTAAAATTGAAGCTTTGTTCCAGTAGATCTTTTACTGGAAATTATTTGTAGCGCGTTCTCTTCAGCTACTTATTAATTTGTGTAGACTGTAACTGACAATATATGTTGAATTTCCACGCCAAATGATGATGACAGCCAATCACTAGCCTGTGTACTTACGTGTGATTTGTCTTTTTGCAGAGTGTGCCGTGGGGCTTCCGCAAGACGCTCAACTGGCTGGTCCAGCAGTACCCAGGGTACCCCATCTTCGTCATGGAGAACGGCTGGTCCGACACGGGAGAGCTGGACGACCAGGGGCGGATAGACTACTACGGTGTAAGTGTCTCAAGCTGACGCGCATTTCGACGTACACGCGAAACCACTTGCCTGTAGTTTCGTGGCGACATAACGACGTGGCGTCGATCTTCGGCGACACACGCCCTACTTTTTGCGAGAGTGTTGTTAATTTTTCATGTTATTCCTCTCCTCACTCATCGTGACGAACTTCAATGCAATAATTTACGTATTGCATGGTTATCAGTAATTCATACAAAAAATACTAAGTTCATTGAGATCGTGGCATTTGATATATTAATACCTTCTCTCGCTTCATTTCGAACATGACTGAGATAGGAGCTTCACTTTGTTGTAATAGTAATCTCATCATGCGAGATATTGATCACTTTCAGCCTGTTAGAACGGCATGGCTTACAGGAACTTGGCCAGCGCTCTCTGATAGTTTACAGAATTCATAATTCGAGAAACTAATACTGAGAGGTGAACGATAACTCGCTGAAGAAACCGTAATTCTCGGTTCGTCACATAAAAAAAATGCGGTACGTGTGTTAAGGTTCACACGCATTACGTTGTTACAGGCGCCACAACGACACGTTTCACATCACTGGAATGACCAGTGGATCTTCGTCACTTTTGTCGCCCACCGTGACAGAAGCGACCGACAGCTGCGGAACGCTACTTACAGCAGTGGACCCTTGTGGGTCAAAATGACGGGAGGTTCGTCTCCTCAGCTCATAGTACGAGGCTTAATGTCGTATAAAACCTCTACGTATAGCACAGAAAGCAGATGTCACAGCGCAGTGTAGCTCTGATGTACATGCAGGTGGATAGCTTATCAGCAACGGGGCCAAATGACGTCATATGTAGTCCTTTGGAGGTGGTAAAAGCTGCAGATGGATGAGTTCAATGCAGTGGTTTCTGAGTTGCATGGCAATCTAGTACTACCACAAATTCTTTTTGGAACTGGAAGGTGACTGTAATACCTGAACCGTACTCCAGGCCTCTTTTGAGAATGGAGACGCTGATACCTTTCACCTTCTATACTGAGTAATCTTAGAAAAGCGTGTCTCTTTCCATTGATACGTGTTCTCGCATGGAGGAAGGCTTTTTTGTTGCGTGTTTCATCGATTTCCAATTCGCCATTCCTGAATCTTTTGTTGTTGAGAACAGAAAAATCTCTGAGCTTTATCGCTGTCTCTTGCGGTACTGCAAGTCGCCTCCTCTGCAAAATGCTTCTCCTACCTTGTTCAGCTGCTGTATTCGCTGGCGATGTGATAACTTTCGACAAAATGGTGCAACTTTCGGCGGCATGGACCACAGTGGCTGCATGATGATATCATCAGCAGGCACTTTTGTCTATGTTTCTCGATGTATTTGTCCATAACTCGTGAAAACTACTATCAAAATACTCCATTCAATGGCCGCTAAAGAGCATTTTTTTAATTAGATAATGGTTTGCATTATCATTTTTTCGGAGTACGTAATTTTTCAGAATATCAGTGGGTAACGGCGATGATCCTACGAATTGTGTGTAGATTGAAACCTGCAGATACGCATTCGTCGTGGGTCTCGCTGAAGTACAGTTATGTCACGACGAGTATATCCTCCTTGCAACCAGCAAGTACAGAAATAGTCACTTCTGAAGGCAAGCTCCGTGAAGGAAGCAGTGGCGGGTGACTTGAGAGTAGCCGGTTCGATTCTTTCTTGTGGAAACAAATTTAATCCTCAGTTATTGGTCGGAAGGGAGTTGAGAGATGGTGTCGTCCAGCAACCTATGAGCCGGTGTTGCCCAAAATCTCTCTGCAGAGTCCCGAATAATGAGGAGTACAAGCGATCGCCTAGCCGGACGGAGATGATAAGCTCAGTTTTTGCTGTTAGATAGGAGAGGGCAGTTGCACGTCACCAGATTTTACCGTCAGTTTTTCTTCCAGATCTCTAACCATCCACACGAGAAAGATGCACAATCGATGTACTAGGCCGAAGAAAAACGGGGGAGACTATATTCATATTTCCACAAAAAAAAAACATGAATATAGGTAGAGATTCCACACACATTCCACAGGGCTTTTCACAATTCATGTTACAAAAAAATGGCTCTGAGCTCTATGGGACTTAACATCTTAGGTCATCAGTCCCCTAGAACTTAAAACTACTTAAACCTAACTAACTTAAGGTCATCACACACATCCATGCCCGAGGCAGGATTCGAACCTGCGACCGTAGCAGTCCCGCGGTTCCAGACTGAAGCGCCTAGAACCGCACGGCCACCACGGCCGGCTCATGTTACAAACTTCTAGAGGTTGTAGAGGGGACTTAGTACATCAAGTTTCACATAGGAACCCAAGTCCAGAAACGTGATCCAGCGACGCTACAGAGCGCAGAACTTAGAGACGCCGGCGCCTGTAAATGTATGTATATAGGGGTTATTCCGTGATGACGCTGAAAACTCTCAAGGATAAATATGTCAATTTGAGGTGAGAGTCCTTGGTTCGGAAACAAACGAGGTGAAAGTGACAAGCGGAAATCATTGTGGTACCTCCTACAGTGGAATACATGTACCGGTGTTGTTGTTGCTAAGAATGTAGGGTAGGCAAATTTCAGAAGTGGTAGTACGGACCAAGACAAGAAGAAACGTCTGGTAACATGGACCCTAAAATGCCTACCTGAGTAGCTATGAGCCCTTGTTCAATGGAGGAGAAGTGTTTCGCACTAGCACAGATGAACAAGTGCTCATAGCTACTCAGGCATGCATTTTAGTGCCCATGTCTACTAGACGTTTTTCCTTGTCTTGGTCCGTGATACCACCTCTAAAAGTATCCACCGCCGGTAGCTGAGTGGTCAGCGCGACAGAATGTCAATCCTAAGGGCCCGAGTTCGATTCCCGGCTGGGTCGGAGATTTTCTCCGCTCGGGGACTAGGTGTTATGTTGTCCTAATCATCATCATTTATAACCCATCGACGCGCAAGTCACCAAAGTAGTGTCAAATCGAAAGACTTGCACCCGGCTAACGGTCCAACCGTCGGGAGGCCCTAGTCACACCTCTAAAAGCTGTCTACCCTACATTCTCAGCAACTACAGTACCCGTACATGTGTTCCACTGTTAGAAGTATCACAATGATTTTCACTTGCAACTTTCCGAACCAGGGCCTCTTACTTCTAAGTGATGAATTTATCCGTCTCCATCGTCCCTCAAAGTTTATGAGGTCATCACGGAATTGCCCTGACTATAAACTCATCAACCAGAACATTATGACCACCTACCTAATAGCCGCTACGTCCATCTTTGCCACAGACAACAGCGGCGACACGTCGTGGCATGGAAGGGGTGAGGCCTTGGTAGCTCGCTGGAGCAGCTCACACCACATGTGCACACACTAGTCACATAATTCCCGTGAATTCCGCGGAGGAATTCGATCAGCTCTGACGCCACGTTCACTCACGTGCCAGGTGCGTTCTATCGGGTTCATAATTAGGGAGATGGGGAGCCAGCATATCAATTGGAACTCGCTATTTTGTTTTTCGAACCACTCCATCACACTCTGGGCCTTGTGACATGGCGCATTATCTTGTTGAAAAATGCCACTGCCGTCGGGAAACAACATCGTCATTAAGGGATATAAGTGGTCTGCAACCAGTGTACGATACTCCTAGGTCGTCACGATGCCTTGTGAGTGCCACTGGACCCTGGATGCCCACGTCAGTTTTCCCCAGAGCATAAGGGAGCCCCCACCAACTTGTCTCCGTCCCGCTGTACAGGTGTCAACAACCGAGCTAGGTTAATAATTGGCTCCTTTTACCGACCCCCCGACTCAGCAGCATTAGTGGCAGAACAACTGAGAGAAAATTTGGAATACATTTCACATAAATTTTCTCAGCATGTTATAGTCTTAGGTGGAGATTTCAATTTACCAGATATACACTGGGACACTCAGATGTTTAGGACGGGTGGTAGGGACAGAGCATCGAGTGACATTATACTGAGTGCACTATCCGAAAATTACCTCGAGCAATTAAACAGAGAACCGACTCGTGGAGATAACATCTTGGACCTACTGATAACAAACAGACCCGAACTTTACGACTCTGTAAGTGCAAAACAGGGAATCAGTGATCATAAGGCCGTTGCAGCATCCCTGAATATGGAATAGGAATATAAAAAACGGAGGATGGTTTATCTGTTTAACAAGAGTAATAGAAGGCAGATTTCAGACTACCTAACAGATCAAAACGAAAATTTCTGTTCCGACACTGACAATGTTGAGTGTTTATGGAAAAAGTTCAAGGCAATCGTAAAATGCGTTTTAGACAGGTACGTGCCGAGTAAAACTGTGAGGGACGGGAAAAACCCACCGTGGTACAACAACAAAGTTAGGAAACTACTGCGAAAGCAAAGAGAGCTTCACTCAAAGTTTAAACGCAGCCAAAACCTCTCAGACAAACAGAAGCTAAACGATGTCAAAGTTAGCCTAAGGAGGGCTATGCGTGAAGCGTTCAGTGAATTCGAAAGTAAAATACTAGGTACCGACTTGACAGAAAATCCTAGGAAATTCTGGTCTTACGTTAAATCAGTAAGTGGCTCGAAACAGCATGTCCAGACACTCCGGGATGATGATGGCATTGAAACAGAGGATGACAAGCATAAAGCTGAAATACTAAACACCTTTTTCCAAAGCTGTTTCACAGAGGAAGACCGCACTGCAGTTCCTTCTCTAAATCCTCGCACAAACGAAAAAATGGCTGACATCCAAATAAGTGTCTAAGGAATAGAAAAGCAACTGGAATCACTCAACAGAGGAAAGTCCACTGGACCTGACGGGATACCAATTCGATTCTACACAGAGTACGCGAAAAAACTTGCCCCCCTTCTAACAGCCGTCTACCGCAAGTCTCTAGAGGAACTGAAGGTTCCAAATGATTGGAAAAGAGCACAGGTAGTCCCAGTCTTCAAGAAGGGTCGTCGAGCAGATGCGCAAAACTATAGACCTATATCTCTGACGTCGATCTGTTGTAGAATTTTAGAACATGTTTTTTGCTCGAGTATCATGTCGTTTTTGGAAACTCAGAATCTACTATGTAGGAATCAACATGGATTCCGGAAACAGCGATCGTGTGAGACCCAACTCGCTTTATTTGTTCATGAGACCCAGAAAATATTAGATACAGGCTCCCAGGTAGATGCTATTTTTCTTGACTTCCGGAAGGCGTTCGATACAGTTCCGCACTGTCGCCTGATAAAGTAAGAGCCTACGGAATATCAGACCAGCTGTGTGGCTGGATTGAAGAGTTTTTAGCAAACAGAACACAGCATGTTGTTATCAATGGAGAGACGTCTACAGACGTTAAAGTAACCTCTGGCGTGCCACAGGGGAATGTTATGGGACCATTGCTTTTCACAATACGTATAAATGACCTAGTAGATAGAGTCGGAAGTTCCATGCGGCTTTTCGCGGATGGTGCTGTAGTATACAGAGAAGTTGCAGCATTAGAAAATTGTAGCGAAATGCAGGAAGATCTGCAGCGGATAGGCACTTGGTGCAGGGAGTGGCAACTGACCCTTAACATAGACAAATGTAATGTATTGCGAATACATAGAAAGAAGGATCCTTTATTCTATGATTGTATGATAGCGGAACAAACACTGGTAGTAGTTACTTCTGTAAAATATCTGGGAGTATGCGTGCGGAACGATTTGAAGTGGAATGATCATATAAAATTAATTGTTGGTAAGGCGGGTACCAGATTGAGATTCATTGGGAGAGTCCTTAGAAAATGTAGTCCATCAACAAAGGAGGTGGCTTACAAAACACTCGTTCGACCTATACTTGAGTATTGCTCATCAGTGTGGGATCCGTACCAGATCGGGTTGACGGAGGAGATAGAGAAGATCCAAAGAAGAGCGGCGCGTTTCGTCACAGGGTTATTTGGTAACCGTGATAGCGTTACGGAGATGTTTAACAAACTCAAGTGGCAGACTCTGCAAGAGAGGCGCTCTGCATCGCGGTGTAGCTTGCTCGCCAGGTTTCGAGAGGGTGCGTTTCTGGATGAGGTATCGAATATATTGCTTCCCTCTACTTATACCTCCCGAGGAGATCACGAATGTAAAATTAGAGAGATTAGAGCACGCACAGAGGCTTTCAGACAGTCGTTCTTCCCGCGAACCATACGCGACTGGAACAGGAAAGGGAGGTAATGACAGTGGCACGTAAAGTGCCCTCCACAACACACCGTTGGGTGGCTTGCGGAGTATAAAGGTAGATGTAGATCGGAACCATGCAACGCTTCGCCTGTGCGCCAACATCCAGTGCCGATGGTCACGTGCTCATGTCTGTCGTAGTTGCTGACGTCATGGTGTCAACATTGGCACATGCATTGATCGTCGTCTGCGAAGGCTCATAGTTAGGAGTGTTCGGTGCACTGTGTGTATTCAGAAGCACTTGTGCTCTGGCCAGTAGTCAAGTTTGATGTCAGCTCCGCCACAGTACGCCGTCTGTCCTGTTTTACCAGTCTGTGACCGAGCGCTTCTACGCGCTTCAATCCGGAACCGCGCTGCTGCTACGGTCGCTGGTTCGAATCCTGCCACGGGCATGGATGTGTGTGAAGGTTAGTTAGGTTTAAGTAGTTCTAACTTCTAGGGGACTGATGACCTCAGATATTAAGTCCCATAGTGCTCAGAGCCATTGTAACCAGGCTGGATGGCGTTTGTGAACATGGGTTCCCATGTAAAACTTAATCTACTAACTGCCCTCTACAGCCTTTAGAAGTGTGTAACATGAAATGTGAAATACACTGTATATTAATTTTTTATTATCTTGCTAAGCGAAAATTGTATACTTTCGGCATGGTGGAGCTTTTTGAATCATTGCGTCGACACCAGTTTTACTGCCAGCATTTTTGTTTCGGCTTGATGAATGCAATTCACTCTTCAACTGCATCGGAAATTGTTCCATGCAGCGTTCCTTACACCCCTACGAGTATTCAGAACGATCTGAACTCGAATTCTGAATTGCACCAAACCCTGTTGTACTGTCGAAGCCAAACACTTGTTTCAATCGAATGAATATATGTTTATGTCTTTTACAAATACTCCAACATCAGGAAAGCACTATAAACCTGATGAGCGATCCAGTCCCCATAAAGAGAGACGGTGAGCAACTTCCTTTCTTTTCTGAAGGTGACTCAGAATAGTCACATACTGTAGGGGCTGCTGACGTTGCATCTCAGAGAGACTTGCTGATAACTGCAAAAAAAGTTTTCGTCTGTTACAATAAGGAAACCTCTCTTGCTGTAGCTTGTTCATCCACCAACTTTATGATAACTACTCCATCAGTGATGATACGTGAATGGTAGTATATTGTGGATAATTATTCGCTGATAACGCATGTCCCAACTGCAGTAAACGCATCATAGTGCGTGACGGAATGAATTTCCATCCTGCAGCGGAGTATGCGCTGATCTCAAACTTAAGGGCAGGCCAAAGCTGTGTACCGGGGTGGAACTCGAACGTGAGACCTCTGACTTTCGCGAGCAATTGCTTCAGCGGCTCTGCTATCCAAGCACAATCCACAATACTCCCCCAAAGCTTCAGTTCGACCGTTACCTCTCTCTTTACTTCCAAATTTCAGAGACGTTCTCTTGCATAACTCCAGAATCAACATTCCTGGAAGTAAGCAGATGAGGTACTGGCCAAGCTGTGAGGATGGATGGCTTGGATAGCCCACTAAACATTTATAAGACACCAGAAAAAATTTACGATTCTCTCCTCACACTAGATGACAAGAGCTTGGAATTTTAATTACACCAAATGTAGATTCTCTCGTACTTCCAAACTATACAGCAAACATTCGTTAGCCAAGCGGGGCAAATCACCTACATTTAACTGTTTTTCTTTTCGCCAGGCCTACTTGGCGGAGATGCTGAACGCTATGAATGAGGACGGCGTCCCTGTAATAGGCTACACCGCATGGAGTCTTCTGGATAACTTCGAGTGGGGCACCGGTTTCACGTAAGCTATCTTAGACTACTGATTGCAACTAACATTATGTTCGGCGTCATCCTCATCGGGGTTTATATAAGTTAATTAATTTCTAAGTATTAAGGAACATTGTTACCTAAATAACGCTAAAAGTTTACATAACGGTGAGAGGATTGTGCTGTTTTAGTAATTTTGAAACTGGTAAATTCACTAACACACAGAACAAACTATTTGATCAGAAAGACAAATTTTGTATAATGTACTGAAACTGTGCTTTTTTTGTGTTTCAAGGACGAGATTTGGACTGCACTACGTGGATATCACTGATCCGGATCGGAAGAGGACTCCCAAGGCATCTAGTAGATTTTTGGAGGAGATATTCAGAACAAAAACTCTTCCTGCTAAATATATGAGATAGATGGTGAAATAAAGCTATTGTTGGTATTAACCCATTGTGTTTTTTCACTATTATCATGAAACAAGGTTCCCTAAAATAGGAGCAAACCTTTCTCAAATGTTTGACTGATTCTATCTATAATCGACACAAACGTTGAGCTACATCACCCTCCGCCAGCTTATCCAAAACCACTCAGTTTATACGCGCAGCTTTGGCGCCTGGAAGTATTACAACCTTACGAACTTCTAGTTCTTGTGTGTATCTCCTTGCGATTGACGATATGCGGTACTTTAGTCGTTCACTTATATTATGAAATGAAACACTTGCAGCCATCGATTTGATGTTATTTTATCATACTGCAACCAGTTTCGGCGACTCATTACACCATCTTCAGGCCTTAACTGAGGCTGAGGCGTTGAACTTCAATCGTTTAAGCGATCTCATCAGTGACAAACATCTATAACTGGCTTCCGTACAACACTGTAAAACCGATGTTGTATCTGCAACCGTCAACGAAGAATTCAAGTTGACCTGGTAGATGACGGCTACAGATACAACATCGCTTTTACAGTATTGTACGGAAGCCAGTTCATAGATGTTCGCCACTGATGGGATCGCTTAAACTGTTGATGTTCAACGCCTCAGCTTCAGTTAAGGGCTGAAGATGGTGTACGGAGTCACCGAACTGGCTGCAGTGTAACAAAATGACATCAAAACGGCGGCTGCAGCTGCCTCACTTTACTACATTACGAACTTCTCTTCGCGCAGGACAGGCTACCGCTGATCGCCAAGGCGTCAAGCGACAAAAGCAAGGAGATAGTGGGTGCGTCATGCGCACAGGCAGAAAAATACACGATAACGCCCGTTTCCGGATGTATCAATAGTCGTCAATAATATCCGCCTCATTCAGCAGCCATTACCCTCTTTGGAAGGAAATTGGTCACCTGTGGTAGTAAAACGTAGCTGACGTTCGGATTAACTAATGTTCACGTGAATTTCAGTTACTGTGTAGTATTTTAACTGAACTGCGATAAAAAAGAGTTCTGGCCATCTAAAGCTACCGCTTTATGTTTACCTGACACCTAACGAAGAGTCTGAACAATCCGTAACTTCACTGAAAATCGCACAGACTGCTTAACTCTCGCTAAGTAACTGGGAGCCTTGCCCGAGTTGCGATATTTGGATACAGAACAATACTATCTCGTGGATCGTGTATGGATTGTTTATTCCAAATATTACGAAATTTAGAAAGAAAGAATGAAATTACGGAAGAAGATAAAAACTATTCCGTGATATGTCAGATAATATGGAAGATTTTTGAGTGGGATTATTTGCTAAGAAAAGGAACTACCTACACAATTTTCACAAAAGAGTGAATAGTGCTCTATCCTGTTTTGAGAGAAGGTAAGACGTAACTCAATAAACCAAAAAGAATTTATACTCTGGCGTATTAGTAACCAGTCACTCAGTAATAATTATGGTAGGGGTATTTTCTGTGGACGCTTGCCGCTGCTATGAAAATTATGAAATACGTATTTACAACCACTGGCATTAAGTGCGTGGCAATAATGTTATTGCCTGTCTAGAGAGGGAATAGTACAAGCTCATCTCTTCGGAGAAGAGACACAACTTGTACTACGCCACCCTATAGACACGACCACCCTAATAGAAATAACAAAACGATTAGACACTACACACGCGCAGTGGCAAGTAAGGGGAGAACGACGACGCACAGCAGCAATCAGCACCTTAGTTTCGCTCAGTTGTACTCAGAAAGCACAACACAAGAATCTGCTATGTTAGCACTATTGCGGAAATACGTCACTCCACTTTACAGGTAAGACTACGCATAAGATAACCAGCGGGTGTTAACATCTGTATTGGAAGTAGCGTCTGTCCAGTCAGAACGTGGACGCTTTAACTTGTATGTTGAAATTCTCACGATACAGGCCACGCTACGTACCACTACGAAAATGTTGTGGACTACAGAATTTCCACAGACACTATTTGCGGTTTGACGGGCTAGTGGTAGCAACTGGAATATGATGAGAATGAATTAATAATGCATCTGACAATAAAGTGCGTACGAATCACTACCACCGAAGAAGATCTCAGCATCAGTGGAAAATACTATACTCTATGTATACGTTGGACAGAATCAGAGACTCGATCTCACAACTCACTGCCACAAACTAAATCTTCCAGTATATATCTCTATTACACAACAGTGAGCCTCGCTAAACAACGGCCTAACAACAATATTGAATCTTTTATTGAAAATAAATACCAGTCGCCGTTATGAATTATACCACAAGTCTCTCCAATTGGAAACCACAATCGGACTGCGCAGAACCAGCAAACTGCATTGGGCTTGTCTGTACTTTTAAATAATATTTATTTTACGTCACACTTTCAGAGATATAATGTTTACACTCTTGTTGAATTGACGACGTTAATCAGAGGTAACTTCCCCACATCGCAACCACGCTAAAATATCATTCCATAACTTGCATACCAAGGCAACAATTCATTTTAAAATTGTCACACTCTCAGAAATAATGAAATTATGTTTCTTTCGAGAATCAATCATATTTCCACTTAAATAAAAATCTGGAAATATTTTCTCTCCACTTTAACTGAAAATATCAGTATCTGTATCCCTCCTGTGAGTGGACATAACTTTCAACATAATGTCCTTCATCCCTCTTACGGCTGTCACCATTTCCCAAGTCAAATCCATACCTCCCTTTAAGACCAGACATGTCATTTTCTCCGCACATGTCGTAGCAATGACCACAGTAACGTTACGCCCCAACACAAACTTTATAAGCATGCCGATCACAGCAAATCTATCACACATCCCCTACTAAATATAATACTTTGTCAATAACTGAACTCTGGTGGCACCAATGAATACATGAGCTCAAAACCTGCGAAGATCCCGACACATAGTCCCCGCCCACCCCACAAAAGCTCCACCCACTCCGCCCAACCGGAACAAAATGATACTCATCGTCGCAGATATGTTACTCCTAGAACGAGAACTAGAAAATGAACAATTTCCAACGTATAATGCAAAGACTTTAAGTTTCAGGTATTAATGTAAACGTTTACAGACACGACTATGATTATAACTGTATGTTATTGATGAAGTAGAAGTGTCTATAAATTAAAATGGATTTCCGGTACCTAATGGTACTTACAACAAGCGGAACAAAAAATCACGAATGATTTAAAATAAGAAATGAAAGCGAAATACAAACGTGCTGTCTGTTAATTATAATGTGAGCCAATTATCATCAAATTAATCGCTTAATATAACGTGATCTTTCGGGAAACTACACTTCGCAAATAATGTGGTTGGAAATGTTACGTATGTCGGTAATAAAAGCTTACGATGTCGCAGATGGCAACAGAGTTTATTTCTTTTATTCATCCAAAAAAATCTTTCCAGATTATAAGACACAGAACAAACACAAACCAAAACAGCACAGTAAAAATACTGTATTATGTCAGTAGAGACATAAATGTAAGCTTTATCCACCAAACAGCTTGCACTATTTGCATTAGCTTCACTATCTTGTTTCTAGTCTCTGTATCTCAAACATCCAAAATATTCTGCTACGGAATAGAAGCAATAATCTAATAAGAATAGACAGGCCTACTTGTTTACAATGTCCTCACTTGACTCAATATTTTTATGTTTATAAAATGTAGCTTGAATCATTAGACCTAAAGAAATGAAGAATATAAAAATCATACTGATAACAAAAACGTTATGAAGACAGTCGTATTTTCCATACATGACACACGAGGTATTTCATTAATATAGTATTTGCGTCTGTATCTAAAGTTAGAAGTAGGTATATTGCAACCTATGAATTATTGTTATAATTACCAAATACTTCAATGGAACGACTAATTCACTTCAAAATTACGTACTATTTATTGATATACTTTCAGTTTATCTGTAGTGACTTAAATGTTGTGTGGGTGCACGAGTGCCTTAAGTAAGAAGCAGGAGCTCTTATTTTGTATACTTGCTGTACTGTCCGTTCTTGTTACAAAATGAATATTTAGCGTTTTCAGTAATACTTTTTCTTAAAAGCAATTCGTTTAATAGAAATCCCAATACTCGCGAGGTAGGCCGAAATTTTGAGTTACATAAAGATTAAAATATCTGCTTAAGTTTTTTTAATAATTTAAATTTCGTTAAAACAAGGCAGCAGTTAGTTCCAGTAGTGTCTATTCTGTCTGTTCTTACCAGAAAAGAGTAATTAAACGTTTTAATTCATTTTTATCAACACAGTTCGTATTTGTTACTGGTTAGACAGACGTGATGTAGGCATACAATTTCTGAGTTGCTAACGTTTAAAAACATATCTAAACATTCTTTATAACGAGATTCTCCAAAACCAAAGCAATTAGTAATTAATTCTTCTGCCACTGTACCTCTAAAACAGAACGTAAACAGTGGCAACAACACAAAACAATTTATCATCGTGTGTGTGTGTGTACTTGCAGCCAATCTCACGTCCTTGACAAATTTGAACTTAATTCTTCTATGGAATTCAATCATGAGTGAGAGATACAGGAGCTGTTATAGCATAGTGAGTAGGGTGATTTGTTGCCAGTCTTGTAGAAAATATTCTCACTGAAGGGGAGGGGGGGGGGGGGGGTAGAGATGCTGTGGGGAGAACACTGGGAAATCTCCTGGAAATGCAGAGTATGCAGTAGGAACATTTTGTCTGAAGAACAGAAAAGGAAGCAAGTAGGAATTGATCAGGATCAAGAGAGATAAAGGGGAGGACAGTGGTTACGAACTGGCAGTGGGCAAGAAGAAAGAGAATGTGATCTGATAGTTTTATTATCAACGCAAAAAACAGGTATTTGCTTCTGCCAGAGTTCAGTGGAGCAGAGCCTCGGGTAGGACTAGCAACAGGAAATTTACAATACATTTCAACCAATGTCAGGAAACCTAGGAGTATACAACGAGTTGGGAAGAAAAAATGTGGTGCTGCTAGGTAGTAGTCATGGACAAGATGTAGGCCTCAGTTACAGAAAAAATTAGGGTAGCTTACAAGGTCACGAGTATATTCAAAGTAAATTCAGGGCTTTGTCAAATGATGGAGGACTTAAGGTCTTTAGTTACGGATTTCACAAAAGATGACCATGTGGTGATGGTGGGTAGGGGTTGGAAACAGTTTCGACAGGAATGGGGCGTAAGACATAGGTGGTGACCTGGACAAGACAGTTTCCCTGACACATGGCACAAATGCACACTTTGATGAGTTGTCCCAGTGTCATGATCAGCCACACCTATATGGAACTTTGAAGCAGATTAATGTGGGGTTACAGAAGGCAGTGATGGCAGCCAGGTTCACACATGTTGCTGTCATGCCAGTCAATACTATCATGGTGTCTCACTAGACATGGCCTAGTCCTAAGCAGGCAGAGGAAGAGAAAATTGGTACAGTAGATTCACCATAGTATATGGGGTGTACCTCGGCCCAAGCATGATGAAATATTTGCTGTCATACACAGGAGAAGCAGATCCTTTTTATAATAAATCCAGATAACAGATTTCCCCAACTGAAGGGTATCTGCAGCAGATAAAAAAATCTGATACAATAGTTTACAATATGGATATTTTTACATGTCATAAGAAAACAAGAACCCATCGGAAGAAGTATCATGGGACATTCCAGAGACTTAACAACTCTCCATCAAATCATACAATCAATAAAACATAAAATACAACAGTCTGAAGGTGAGATCCAGTCCTTGTACTGCACAGTAGTTTCTGTCACTGAGCACTGGTGTAAAGACTCAGAAATCAAACATGTATTATTAGCACTGTATGTAAGGACAGACCCTTACCGCAGGGCTACTTCGAAAGGGTTGAGGATTGTGAATTTATACAAGAAAAGAAATGTGGCTCAAATCAAGGTGTGTCCTTACTACAATAAGTGAAGACAAACACTTTGAAATATCAGCTACTGAATTAACAGGGCTTGATACAACCAGAAAATTAATCATATTGTGTGTGTATCAAATTCCTGGTAGTAGTGTGGGAACTTTTTTCAATAAATTAACAGAAGTTCTAAAGGCCTCAGACACTAAAGTAAACAAACCTCTCTGTGGAGACATAAACACAAATATGAAAAAAAAACAAGTAGAACCCTCATCAATATACTTCAGAGTTTTCACATGTCCCTGTTGGTCAATGGTGTAATAAATATTACTGCAGTGACTCCATTGGTGATTGACACTGTGGCCACAAACATGGACAGGGAAAAGTGTGATGTAGCTGAAAAATATCTTTGGCTGTCAGACCATTTCTGGCAAATAACAACAGTAAAATCTGGCATCGGAAAATCCCCGAAACTGCAAGTTTGTGAAAGACATCTATCAGACGTAAAAATAGAAGATATTTCAAAATAACAAGCAAACCAAAGTTGAGATGAATCATATGGAGAAACTGATGTAAATGTGAAAATCTCTAAATTCTCAACATTTTTAAATTGAATTTTGAAAAGACATTTCCAGAGGTACCTACATCATATCAATGTCTCACAAAACAAGTGGATAACGGCAGATATCAAAAAGTCCTCATGAGCCATTAAATACCTCAGTTCCATGAAAAACAGTTATAATGATTCAGAGTTCTTAAATAATTATTTGAAAGCTATGATAAAACTATCAGGGCTCCAGTATCTAGGGATACGGTTTTGATGATGGGAGAAGGGAGGGATCTTCTGAGAAGGTTTCCCCAACTCCCCCATTTTGGCTGAGCTGCTGTAGGTGGCGGTCATGTGTGCGTGAGATGTGCTTGCTTGTGTGAATGAATGATGTGGTTTTCTTTATCTGATGAAGGCTGTGGCCGAAAGCTTGTGTTTAAGTGTGTTTTAATTGAGTGTGTCTGCAACTTAACATATAAACTTTATGGTAAGCAGCAATGTGTCTTTTCCTACACTGTTGATATCCTTCCCTGGTGTTTCTGTTGTTTGAATTTTGACAATATACTTTAATAACGGGCCTGTTTAATGGCATACTACTTATAGAAAAGGAAACAGTGAGGCTTGCTTCTATGCTCCAAATAGTAGAAAGGGTAATACGTAGAGACCTCATGGACATGATTTTAAAATATGAAGAAGCTTATCAATGGATCATGGATGCAGTACAAGTCACTAGTAGGAACAATAAAGACCTGGAAAAACTGTTACATTTATTATGATTTAGCATTCCTACTTACCACAGTATGTAAACACAGGTAGTAATGTGTGCAGTGGTTAGGGCATTCATCATCAGCACCATGTGATGTTTTAAATTTCACTAGTTGGGTCATATGGTAATGACCTGCAAGGGTAAGACATCTTACAGCAAATATGTTGAGGCACACATGAAGCAGGCAGTATGTACCTCATTGGTGCACATTGACTACTTCAGATACCTCTCAGATTTGAGAAGTGATTACCCTATTTTCCAAGCAGAGAAAGATTGTAATAAGTAAAAATAATGAAAGGAATCACATTCAGTGGACTCTGAGATTAATTGTAGGTCATCAAATCCCAGCATTTCTGGCCTATGCTGTTACAGTGGTGAAGATAGTGTGGGGATGTCAAACCGCTGGCTCTAACCCCCAATAATATTGCTGCCCTATATGACAGCAAGAAGAACTGTCTCTTTGCCAGATCAAATCTCTAAAGAGAAGAGAACTGACCTTAGCAGTTAAGTCCCAGAAGATTTCACAAACATTTGAACCTTTTTTTTTTCACATTGGGCAACTGATTTGTGGGGTAGGAAAAGCAGGATTTACAGACGCGAATGTGGAAGCATCGGTGTTGTGTGGGTTGGGGAGCATTTGGCTTTTGGGTAGCAAGCCTACCACTAGAGTTTGACACTGAAACATTTTCTTCCATAATCTTCCAGTTGCCATGACCACTACTCTTATTTCCTTATGACAGGATCACCTGAAGGTGGAGGATTTTGATTGTTTTTTGAGAGTTGGCTCGTGCATATGTTTCTGTTGATGTTGCAGGCAGTGAGGAGCTGGCAATTATGATGATAAATAATCACTCAGCACTTGCTACAAATACTTTTATTCTTGCAGCATATACACAATGGATGTAGCATGCCAAATGCTCCCCAACCCACACAACACTGATGCTTCCACATTCGCGTCTGTAAATCCTGCTTTTCCTACCCCACAAATCAGTTGCCCACTGTCAAGGACAAACACACACACTCATGCCCGAGGGAGGACTCGAACTTCCACTGGGATCAGCCACACAGTCCATGACTACAGTGCCTTAGACCACTTGGCTAATCCTGTGTGGCCCCACTGTCACAATAGAAGGGTAGAAGAAGCAAAGTAGATAAAATTACACCCATGTAATGGGTTACAGAATTCACATACAGGAAATGAAGCTCATAGTGCTGGGAAGACAATTGTGTCTCTGTTTGCAAGGAACATTTTTGAACCTATTGACACTCCTGTAATGGTAGACAATAGCCTCCACTGAAGAGAAGACAGTACCAATCACAGAGCAAAATGCGGGCTGGCTGCTTTTGTCAATGACATATATCAGCCTTTACAGCACCCTTAATCACATCAGCATAGGCAGTTGCTGTGATGGTACATGCCTATTTAATGTCACAGTGTCTTCCACCACATGATCCTTGACAGTGAGACCCTCTAAGAGGTTATTGCTCAGTTTTCACTGATAATTCTCCTGCATACAGTGTAATACGAGGGGAGTGGCACCTGGTTGAGGGTTTGAGAAACTGAGGGTCTCACACAGACTGAAGATATCATTCTATGCTATGCAATGCATGCTACCTGCTTCAGTAGTGCTACACGGTCACCTACTACCATAGATCTATTCTCACCCTGCTTGCTCATCTTGACAGAAACTGCACATTGGGACATGGCTGTCAACCTTTGTATATGTGACTTCTTCCCCATCTGAACCCATGCACCAGATAAAGTAGACCTGACAGAGGGAGTACCCAAAATGGCTAACTGGGCAGTAGCCAGCCAGTTGGCTGTCTTTAAGCATTATGAAAGCATTTCATTACTTCCATGTTCCACCAAGCTACTCACACATTCATCCTCACGAATTTTGATTAGCAAAGAAACGTCTACTGACTTGAAGGAAAATAATTAGAGATTAAGTAGAATTTTTGAGTTCCTTCAACAAGTCAACTTTTGCAAATATTTGTTACTAAATTTTGATTGTTACTTGAAAATGATTAACAGAATTGTTTTTCTAAAGATGATTGATAATTCACATCAGTCTGGTGTTTACTCAGTGACACTACTCTTGTTTGTGTCTGATTATCTCATTAAGTTTGTCTTGAAGACCCTCTGTCGTTTTTTTTCATGGGAGATTTTAGTGTGTTCAGAGGGTGGCTGCGGTTGGCCAAATATGTTCCACATTTTCTAAGCAGCAAAATTATTCTGTTATATTTTTAATTATTTTCCCCTTCTTGACAAGAGTTTAAATTTTGTTTCTCTGAACTTTTTTTTTAAAATCCAAATCCCCCAACCACATATTGTGGTGGGCGAAAACTAACCATACATAAGTATTACATATTACTGTTTTATTTTGTATAATAGTATTATTGTACCATCTCTATTATACATACTTGTTCCATAGATTATGAATACGATATTTCGTAATGATGTGGAACATGGTCACTTTAACGTAAGTTTCCTTTATACATAATTATTTTTTATTGAGTATTATTTTGAAAACCCTCACTCTAAAGTTAAAATGTCTGATTCCATTTCTGACTTATATTACTACTCATAATATAGTTGTACATCAGATACAACACACACTGAAAACATAACAATGCATAACACTGTAAATCAGAATGTTATTTATATCAGTTCATAATACATTTAGCTGCAGTATACTTGTGTAAGTGTTATGCATCCTACATTTCATCTAACATCGTTTCACAACAAAATCCTACAAAGACAGCTACCAACATACCTCAGATCATAATAAGATTAGGTAGACATAGAAATTCTAAAGGTAGTTAAAGTGATTATATAATTGAATTTGCTGTGAAATTGACATTTATCACAGTAATGCAAATTTCCTCCTACGAAAAGAATTCATCAGTCTCATTATAACACTAGATCCAGTATATTTCATGACTCTTGACAGTTAATTTCTCAGTAGTTACCTTACATCTCTTTCTTGAGATCATTCTTGGTATGAAGTTACTGATCACAATTGAAAATGTAGCTATTCTATTATCCTCTGAAAAGTTTTGTATATCACCACAAGACTTCAAATATTATCAATTATCTATAGTGTGAAACCTAATATTTTTATTTTAAAAGTGTTCTGCACAGAAGTACAAGTTTCATTAATTGCATCTTTATGCAGTCACCATCTTGGCTATTGGATGCATAACAAGAACCCCAGGGATTATGTGTAAACACACAGAACATGGAAAAGATTCTTGCACGGGTGATATACCCTGGCGAGAAAAAAGGTACCAGACTCCATTCTGGCTCAATGTCCCGTGTTATTAAAATATCCTGACTAATTGTTCAATACATCATGTGTATTGTCATGATATTAGGTGTTACCAGTTCTCAACTCAAGCAAGCGTCAGTACTGTGGCGCATGGTGGCAGCACTTGGATTTCAAAAACCAGGAAACTGGTCAGAAATATTTTCCAAGGAACTGCAAGATAATGAGATTAATGGTGACTTAATTCCTTAATTTGTTTGTCACATCCCAGTTTTTCCACTATTAGACATGAACAATAACCTAGCTTCATAGGAAGTGATGTACCAATTAGAACCATTTGTGATGTATACACCGCAAAAATGAAATCTTTTACAGTGCAGTGGAGTGTACTGTTTTTGAAACATTAATGAAACATGAAATTTGTGAACCAGCCTGAATCTGAATCCAGATACCACACTGGTTTTTGTAGAGTAGCTCTCATGCCAGTTGAGCCAGTCATCAAACTTTGATAATCTACTACCTCATTCCACATCTTTCCAAACAAACCAGTGGCTCTCTCCAAGACCTTCCAGGAAGATCTTTATTGAATGAAATGATAGAGAAGAATTCTTACTCTCAACCTAGGGGCTGATTTTCTGTTAAATGTAGAAAGATATGGAGGGAGGTGCTGGGGATAAAATCGTGAACCACCTATGAGATTTGCTTCAGAGGCTCAATTTGTTTATGCCTTCAGTACATTCACATTACATAACACATTTAGGATGACTAATTTCTTGACACTGCAGCACAGAGAATGGCATTTAATTATGTAGGACAGGCAATGCAATAATGGAAATGAAAATTCTTCAGTGATATAATTTCATTGAATCATTAACTTTCTATAAATCACTAACACAACAGAGTAAACCAAATGTGGGGAACAAGGGGCATTTAGCCTGGGACTCAATATCTGATGTTCCAAGAGGATACCATTATTTTTGGGAGTGTAGTAATGTCAACAGTTAATCATTAAAAACATCTCATAGGTCACAAATGAATTCCTTTCACTTTGCAAACTACAGTCTCAATCATAGATGGTTAAATTCTCTCACTGGTCATACAAATGATGTAGCAAACTATATTTGATTATTCAGATAACTATATTTGAAAACACAATCTGTGTTACACTACATGCCACAATTTCAATTGTTTCTTAGGAAAGTACACCACATTAACATTCAAAAGTTGTACAATTTAGAACATTATGAAATAATTCCATACATACAGTACCAACAGTAAAATGAAATTACAACATGATACATACATTGTACGTTGTCCAAAATAAAAGTTTACTGAGTACTCTGACAATATACAACCAATCATTTAATTGCAGATACATTAGTACAAAAAGAAGTGTCATGAATAATAAAGTATTACAGAAACAGATTACAAGTAGACATACAACAAACATAATTACATTGGGCTCTTAAGGAGAAATACTGCTTGTACCATGATGACAGTGAACAATCAATCTTACAGTATTATAAATGACAGACATAAATCTTAAGAGTTGAAAGTACCTATTTGTCTTTACCTCCAGCAATTTTGATGTTGTTTTCAAACCTATAAAAACATGCTTGTGTAGGTCACAAATGCAGTAATAGATACATGGAAAACATCACGAGTATCTATCACCAGTGTCCAATTGGGACATTCTTATGTTTATGCCAATTGCCATGCATTAGAACACAACTTCTGCAGTAATATGGGAAATCCCTAACTATTTCAAAAAGCTAAAATTAATAACATTTCCAGCTGTGTTATATTACATCATAATATTACAGAGGACACATACATTGTGTGAATTATACTAGAAGAAATCTTGCGCAAGTATGATGTATCCACCATTTGTATTAAAATTGTCAGAAAGACAGACACAAATTCCCGTCTGTTCATCTCAGAGTGGCACTTACACCCATGTCTTCAAACATGGTTCAAATGGCTCTGAGCATTATGGGACTTAACATCTGAGGTCATCAGTCCCCTAGAACTTAGAACTACTTAAACCTAACTAACCTAAGGACATCACACGCATCCATGCCCAAGGCAGGATTCGAACCTGCGATCATAGCTGTCGCGCAGTTCAAGACTGAAGCACCTACAACTGCTCGGCCACTCAGGCTAGCCCCCATGTCTGCAATATTTCCTCCATGTACTTGAATTAAACCAGCAATTAATGGTAGTAAGTCAAATGAGTGCTTTTAAATGCAAAGTGTGTGGGCAAGTGTATAATTACAGAAAGAAACTCAGTCAGCATGTTTGCAAAAACCGTCAACAAGAGCTGCCTGTTGCCACTACAACTACTGTAGCTTCTTATCAGTGCTATGTGTGTGACAAATTTTTTCTCTTAAAAATAATTTGTATCGCCACCAAAGAAATATTCATGGTTTGCAGGAAGGGGAGTTGTTCTTCAAGTGTACATTGTGCCCATTTCAAAGTAGTTCAAACCGGGGTTGGATGGAACATTTACAAACTGCTCGTCAAATTCAACTTAATTCTGAAGATCTGCAGTTCTCAAATGAAGACGAGTTTTTGCAGTGGAAAGAAGACACTGAACGCACGACACATTCAAAGTTTATTAAAACGCATGGGTCTACTAGTTCCACACATTATTATGGATGCCATCGGTCAGGTAACTTTATCTCCAAAGGTAAAGGCACAAGACATCTTAAATTGACAGGCAGCAACAAAATTAATGGAAAGTGCCCTGCAGAGATGAAAGTAACTGTACACGAAGGTGGAACATACCAAGTACATTTTGTGTTGACCCACATTGGTCACGAACAAGATTTAACGCACCTGCCCCTGAGTCAAAAAGACCGGGAAACCATAGCAACAGATATTGCAATGGGACTTCCGTATGACAAAGTTCTAGATAACGTACGGATAAGTTTGCAGAATTCGGACTTGCAGAGAATCCATTTGACTACCAAGCAAGACTTATATAACATTGCAGCAAGCTACAACCTCTCCTCCAAGTCGGTCAGACATAAAAATGATGCAATCAGTGTCGAAGCTTGGGTAAAAGAAATGAACGAAAGTGAGAATCCGTCTGTGTTATTCCACAAGACTCGTCCAGTGAACATCAAGAACTGAGGAGTGAGGATTTTGTATCAGTGATAATGAACAGAGCACAACGCGAAATGTTATCAAAATATGGAGAAGACTGTATCTGTATTGATGGAACCCATGGGCTTAACGGGTATGATTTCGAAATGACCACTCTCTTAGTACTGGATGATCTCAGGCAAGGATTCCCATGTGCATTTCTAATTTTGAACAGGAAGGACGCTGATGTTTTAAGTATATTTTTGCAGTACTTAAAATCACAGGTTGGACCAATTTGCCCCAATGTATTCATGTCTGATTTGGCAGAGTCATACAGTATTGCATGGAACAAGACAATGGGTGCTCCTAAGATGAGACTCTATTGTACTTGGCATGTGGACAGAGCATGGAAAACTAATATCAAGCGGAAAATTTCGGATCTGGATAAAAGAAATGAGGTGTATCGGCTCATTAAATCAGTGTCAATGCTGAGAAATGTAAGTATGTTTCAGGAATCACTGCAAAAAGCACTGCAGAAGCTCAGTAGTGACCCTGACACATCAGCATTTGCTTCATACTTCAAGACACACTATGAGGGAAATGTGGAGTGTTGGGCCTACTGTCACAGAATGTATGCCGGTCTCAATACCAACATGCATGTGGAGAGTATGCATAGGACGTTAAAGGAAATACATGGTAATGCAAGCAGATAAAACGACTGGACAAAGGCATATCTACACTAATGTCCCTAGTTACAGCCAAGATGTTTGACTGGCTTATAGCAAATGTAAAAGGGAAGGTTACAAGCAAAGTTCAAGACATTCGTAATAAACACAAAACTAGTTTGTTAATGGACAAGGACCTCATCACTGAGGTAGATGGTGGTTGGGAAGTGCCATCCACATCATCTTCAGAGGTGTACATTGTTAAAGATAACAGAGTCAACTGTGAGTGCAAATTAAAATGTAGTGATTGCAATGTGTGCATACATAGGTATTACTGTACTTGTATGGACTACAGTATTAGATTCAATATGTATAAGCACATTCACACTGTTTGCCGAGATGACAGTGTCGGTGAAAATCCCCTGCAAAGTCCAGAGGTACTGGCTACTGATGTTGATGCCACCAGTGAGAGAGCAGCAGTATTAGCTGAAGTAAGCACAAAATATGTTTCAAAAACACCAAAATAATTGTTCGAAGGGAGACAGGAGCTTATTTCAGTGTTTTCCAATATTGTCAGTGGAATGACTGAGACTGAACTGCAGTTGGCCAAAAAAACTGTGTTATCCTTAAAGGCAAATGTAGGAGCTGTTCGAGCCCAAAACAGTTATTTCAAACAAACAGATAAGGGCCAGAAAAGAAAGCTAATACCACAGCGGAGGGTGTTTTCTACCAAGAAGAAAACAGCACGTAATATTTCTCTGGCTGTTCCAAATGCTGAAGAAAGATGTGAAGTAGTAAAATCACTTCTGAATGAGGGTATGTATCAATTTTCAAGTTATTGAGTAGATACATTTATGTGTTGAACCTTGGCAGAGTAAAATGTAATTCATGGTTAATATACGAATTTGTGTTCAGTACCTGTCAACTTTGTGTGAATTATAATTTGAAATTTATATGCAGAGCTCGACATGAATCATGATGTTCCTGTGGAGCATAGTCGTGCCGTGCCAGATGTACAGCACAGCGAAACAGGTAAAACTTGATGGGATCCATCATTCTAAATATGTGTGGTACTACTGTAATGTCCTCACACCAAATAAACATGTCACATTAAGCAAAATTTAAAATTTTGCTGTTCAGTAGCAATGCAGTGTGTTTGGAATCTGATGTAATAGTTACTTGCAGTACAGTATATGTATATACTATCTTTCAGTACCTATCAATTTTGCCTCAATTGTGACATGAAATTTATTTGCAGGGCTTGACACCAAAAATCACTTGTATGTTGTAGAACAACCACACAGTATGTTATGGCAGTCAGGTATTCATCATGGTGCATCAGGTGTTTGTAAAGTAAATCTAATGGAGATAACATATCTGAGTATGATAATAATCTGAATTCATATTAATGTATATTGATATCTTCAAATTCTATTTTACTGTGTCTGCATTATAATATAAAATTAATTTACAGGGCTGGACATGAACCACATTGTTGCTGTGCAGCATGGTTATGCCATACCAATTGTGCAGCACAGCACAACAGGTAACACTTAATCGTACCCATTATTCCGAATGTATCTCATACTGCTCTAATGTCCTCATATCAGCTAAGGGTGTCAGATTAAGTAATATTCACAATGTTGCTGTTCAGTAGCAATGTAGTGTGTTTGGATTCTGATTTAAAAATCACTTGCAGTGGAATATATGCCACTTTTTAGACCTATCAATTTTGTCTGTATAATAACACAAAAATTATTTGCAGGGCTTGACACCCACAATCAGGTCCATGTTGAACAACCACACACTATGCCATGGCAGCCTGGTGTTCATCATGGTGCATCAGGTGTGTGTAAAGTAAATCTAATGAAGATAACAATATTTGAGGATAATGAAGTTCTGATTTTATATCTGTATATTGATACTTTTGTATTCTGTTTTACTGTCTGCAATATTATATAAAATTATTTTATAGTGCTGGACATGAACCACATTGTTGCTACGCAGCATTGTTACACCACATCAAATGTGCTGCACAGCACAGGTAACACCTGATGGAACCCATCGTATCAAATGTCTGTGGTACTGCTCCAGTGACCTTATATTCTTTAACAATGACAAATTATATATGAGCACATCAGGTATGTAACATTGTTTTTTTTTAATTAAGTAATCCTATTTATTAAAGCAATAGTGTTTCATCTGATGACTGCCTGTCTAATATATCAAGATACCATAATGCAAACTTTCTACTTTACTCGCCTTAAGGCCTATACAGTTTCTAAAGTGGTAGTTGTGGAGAAGACAGAGTAGTAGTTGTAATTATATTCTTTCTGAACAGTAGAACTTCAATGCAGTGTCTACTTGCAGTCTGGATTATGCCATGTCAAGGGAGGTCCCAAACATTTGGATCTTGACACTGATGTCAAGTCAGGCACCTTAGGATGCCACAAGAGCTGATGACGAGGACTGGAATACACTCAGCCTTATCTGGCCACCAGAAGGAGAGTGGAAAGAACCTTGGAATTCCATCACTTCAGAGGGGGCAATCTGGATCCATTAAGCTTCATCAAGTTTAGTGAATGCCCAGACAGGTATGTAATGGTATTGCAGTTAATAGGGCAAAATATAAGGATGTTTTGATGCTGGTTTTTAGTCCAGTACGTCATCATCCACCATGTGAATTGTTATTATTTGGGAGCAATGCGATATATCTGAATTCTGATTATATGCTTACTTGCAGTCCGGACTATGCCATTATGCCATCTTGAGGACTAATGAAGGAAGTCCGAAACATTTCGAGCTTGGCACTGATGTTGAGTCAGGCCCCTCAGGTTGCCTCAAGAGTGAAGGACCTTATATCCACAACATCTGGACTTCAGAAGGCCAGGACTAGGATCTGCTCAGCTTTGCCTGGCTGCCAGAAGGAGAGTGGAAAGGAACTTGAGCTGGCCGCTGTGGCTGAGCGGATCTAGGCACTTCAGTCCAGAACCGCATGACTGCTACGGTCGCAGGTTCGAATCCTGCCTCGGGCATGGATGTTTGTGATGTCCTTTGGTTGGTTAGTTCCAGGGGACTGGTGACCTCTGATGTTAAGTCCCATAGTGCTCAGAGCCATTTCAACCATTTTGAAAGGACCTTGGAATTCCATCACTTCAGAGGTGGCAATCCGGATCCTTTCAGCATCATCAGGGTTAGTGAATGGCAAATCAGGTATGTAATGGTATTGCAGTTAATAGGGCACAATATAAGAATGATTTGATACTGGTTTTCAGTCAAGTATATCATTAACCATTATGTAAATTGTTATTACTTGGGAGCAATGTGACATATCTGAATTCTGAGTAAATGCTTACTTGCAGTCCGGACTATGCCATCTTGAGGACTAGAGGGAAGTCCCAAACATTAGGAGCTTGGCACTGATGTGGAGTCAGGCCCCATAGACTGTATCAAGAGTGGAGGACCTTATATTCCCAACATATGGACTTCAGGAGGTCAGGACTGGGATGCACTCTGCCTTACCTGGCTGCCAGAAGGTGAGTGGAAATGTCCATGAAATATCAGCACTCCAGAGGTCAGGATTGTCATTCACTCAGCCTCACCAGGCCTAGTGAAAGGCAAGTCAGGTGTGTAATGGTATTTCAGTTAATCCGGCACAATATAAGTATTTTTTGATACTGGTTTTCAACCCAGTATAATATTAATTATTATTCACACTTTTGGTATTTGATAGCAATATGGCATGGCTGAATTCAAATTAAATCTTTATTTACAGTCCAGAGTGTGATGCATTGAAAGCAGATGCGAAGGACCTGAGATGTCTCCACCATTTGGAGTTCAGGATAGCATTCCACCCTGTTCTCTACAGCTGCATCAGGATCAGATTTGAGAGGAACTGCAATATCTGATCCCAGAACTAAAGACCACTCAGCATCTTCAGGAAGACTCAAGTGTGTGGAGGTCATTCATCTATAATAAGTAGAATTAGGGACTGAAATGCTGTTGGCATGGCCGGGTCACCACAGTAATGCTTGAAGTAAGTAACAATAATTCATGTAGTAATACACCAGATAACACTGCTTTTATCAAATTCCTATAATTTCCTCTATAAAACACAAAAAGTCATGACAAGTAAACATTTGTTAAACTGATACATTCCACATAATTATAAAGTGTCATATTCATGATCTGTGAAACAAATATTAATTTAATATCTTACGCGATCTCACATGAATTTTATTTGCAGGTCCAGTCATCAAGAACTGGATTTCTACAGCATCAACAACAGCCAGAGAAATACTACGTGCTGTTTTCTTCTTCGTAGAAAACAGACTCCTCTGAGGCATAGACTTTCTTTTATGGCCCATATCTGTTTGTCTGAAATAACCATTTTGGGGTCAAACAGCTTCTACATTTGCCTTTAAGGATAACGTAGTTTTTTTGGCTAACTACAGTTCAGTTATACATATATAAATTCAGAATTTCATTATAATCCAATAATATTATCTCCATTGGATTTACTTTACACGCACATGACGCACCATGATGAACACCAGGCTGCCATGGCATAGTGTGTGGTTGTTCAACATGGACCTGATTGTGGGTGTCAAGCCTTGCAAGTAATTTTTGTGTTATTATACAGACAAAATTGATAGGTCTAAAAAGTGGCATATATTCCACTGCAAGTGATTTTTAAATCAGAATCCAAACACACTACATTGCTACTGAACAGCAACATTGTGAATATTACTTAATCTGACACCCTTAGCTGATATGAGGACATTAGAGCAGTATGAGATACATTCGGAATAATGGGTACGATTAAGTGTTACCTGTTGTGCTGTGCTGCACAATTGGTATGGCATAACCATGCTGCACAGCAACAATGTGGTTCATGTCCAGCCCTGTAAATTAATTTTATATTATAATGCAGACACAGTAAAATAGAATTTATTGATATCAATATACATTAATATGAATTCAGATTATTATCATACTCAGATATGTTATCTCCATTAGATTTACTTTACAAACACCTGATGCACCATGATGAATACCTAACTGCCATAACATACTGTGTGGTTGTTCTACAACATACAAGTGATTTTTGGTGTCAAGCCCTGCAAATAAATTTCATGTCACAATTGAGGCAAAATTGATAGGTACTGAAAGATAGTATATACATATACTGTACTGCAAGTAACTATTACATCAGATTCCAAACACACTGCATTGCTACTGAACAGCAAAATTTTAAATTTTGCTTAATGTGACATGTTTATTTGGTGTGAGGACATTACAGTAGTACCACACATATTTAGAATGATGGATCCCATCAAGTTTTACCTGTTTCGCTGTGCTGTACATCTGGCATGGCACGACTATGCTCCACAGGAACATCATGATTCATGTCGAGCTCTGCATATAAATTTCAAATTATAATTCACACAAAGTTGACAGGTACTGAACACAAATTCGTATATTAACCATGAATTACATTTTACTCTGCCAAGGTTCAACACATAAATGTATCTACTCAATAACTTGAAAATTGATACATACCCTCATTCAGAAGTGATTTTACTACTTCACATCTTTCTTCAGCATTTGGAACAGCCAGAGAAATATTACGTGCTGTTTTCTTCTTGGTAGAAAACACCCTCCGCTGTGGTATTAGCTTTCTTTTCTGGCCCTTATCTGTTTGTTTGAAATAACTGTTTTGGGCTCGAACAGCTCCTACATTTGCCTTTAAGGATAACACAGTTTTTTTGGCCAACTGCAGTTCAGTCTCAGTCATTCCACTGACAATATTGGAAAACACTGAAATAAGCTCCTGTCTCCCTTCGAACAATTATTTTGGTGTTTTTGAAACATATTTTGTGCTTACTTCAGCTAATACTGCTGCTCTCTCACTGGTGGCATCAACATCAGTAGCCAGTACCTCTGGACTTTGCAGGGGATTTTCACCGACACTGTCATCTCGGCAAACAGTGTGAATGTGCTTATACATATTGAATCTAATACTGTAGTCCATACAAGTACAGTAATACCTATGTATGCACACATTGCAATCACTACATTTTAATTTGCACTCACAGTTGACTCTGTTATCTTTAACAATGTACACCTCTGAAGATGATGTGGATGGCACTTCCCAACCACCATCTACCTCAGTGATGAGGTCCTTGTCCATTAACAAACTAGTTTTGTGTTTATTACGAATGTCTTGAACTTTGCTTGTAACCTTCCCTTTTACATTTGCTATAAGCCAGTCAAACATCTTGGCTGTAACTAGGGACATTAGTGTAGATATGCCTTTGTCCAGTCGTTTTATCTGCCTGCATTACCATGTATTTCCTTTAACGTCCTATGCATACTCTCCACATGCATGTTGGTATTGAGACCGGCATACATTCTGTGACAGTAGGCCCAACACTCCACATTTCCCTCATAGTGTGTCTTGAAGTATGAAGCAAATGCTGATGTGTCAGGGTCACTACTGAGCTTCTGCAGTGCTTTTTGCAGTGATTCCTGAAACATACTTACATTTCTCAGCATTGACACTGATTTAATGAGCCGATACACCTCATTTCTTTTATCCAGATCCGAAATTTTCCGCTTGATATTAGTTTTCCATGCTCTGTCCACATGCCAAGTACAATAGAGTCTCATCTTAGGAGCACCCATTGTCTTGTTCCATGCAATACTGTATGACTCTGCCAAATCAGACATGAATACATTGGGGCAAATTGGTCCAACCTATGATTTTAAGTACTGCAAAAATATACTTAAAACATCAGCGTCCTTCCTGTTCGAAATTAGAAATGCACATGGGAATCCTTGCCTGAGATCATCCAGTACTAAGAGAGTGGTCACTTCGAAATCATAGCCGTTAAGCCCATGGGTTCCATCGATACAGATACAGTCTTCTCCATATTTTGATAACATTTCGCGTTGTGCTCTGTTCATTATCACTAATACAAAATCCTCACTCCTCAGTTCTTGATGTTCACTGGACGAGTCTTGTGGAATAACACAGACGGATTCTCACTTTCATTCATTTCTTTTGCCCAAGCTTCGACATTGATTGCATCATTTTTATGTCTGACCAACTTGGAGGAGAGGTTGTAGCTTGCTGCAATGTTATATAAGTCTTGCTTGGTAGTCAAATGGATTCTCTGCAAGTCCGAATTCTGCAAACTTGTCCGTACGTTATCTAGAACTTTGTCATACGGAAGTCCCATTGCAATATCTGTTGCTATGGTTTCCCGGTCTTTTTGACTCAGGGGCAGGTGCGTTAAATCTTGTTCGTGACCAATGTGGGTCAACACAAAATGTACTTGGTATGTTCCACCTTCGTGTACAGTTACTTTCATCTCTGCAGGGCACTTTCCATTAATTTTGTTGCTGCCTGTCAATTTAAGATGTCTTGTGCCTTTACCTTTGGAGATAAAGTTACCTGACCGATGGCATCCATAATAATGTGTGGAACTAGTAGACCCATGCGTTTTAATAAACTTTGAATGTGTCGTGCGTTCAGTGTCTTCTTTCCACTGCAAAAACTCGTCTTCATTTGAGAACTGCAGATCTTCAGAATTAAGTTGAATTTGACGAGCAGTTTGTAAATGTTCCATCCAACCCCGGTTTGAACTACTTTGAAATGGGCACAATGTACACTTGAAGAACAACTCCCCTTCCTGCAAACCATGAATATTTCTTTGGTGGCGATACAAATTATTTTTAAGAGAAAAAATTTTGTCACACACATAGCACTGATAAGAAGCTACAGTAGTTGTAGTGGCAACAGGCAGCTCTTGTTGACGGTTTTTGCAAACATGCTGACTGAGTTTCTTTCTGTAATTATACACTTGCCCACACACTTGGCATTTAAAAGCACTCATTTTAGTGACACGAACGCTACACTGTAATCACAATGATAAAAAAAAGTCGGCCGGCCGGTGTGGCCGTGCGTTTAAAGGCGCTTCAGTCTGGAACCGCGTGACCGCTACGGTCGCAGGTTCGAATCCTGCCTCGGGCATGGATGTGTGTGATGTCCTTAGGTTAGTTAGGTTTAAGTAGTTGTAAGTTCTAGGCGACTGATGACCTCAGAAGTTAAGTCGCATTGTGCACAGAGCCATTTGAACCATTTTGAACCATAAAAAAAAGTCGCACAAAAAAAAATAGCACGCGCACTCCGCACTCACAATGATTTTGAGACACACGAAGATATCACGCGCTCTCCGCACTCACAAAGCGACGCACAAAGTAGCAACACCACCCGGGCTCCAAACCGTAATTGCAGGTACTGTTTCCGGTCTTCCGTTGTGAGGGAACTATAGGGGGTGGGATGAGGTCCCGTTCGTGAGCGAGGTATGGGGCAGGGGTGAGGACCCGTCGTGGGCGAGCTGAGTGCGGGTGAGTGTCGCAGGGTGGAAGAGTGGGGGGGATCCTCGCTGGGATCTTCGCAGGTTTTAACGTTTACTCAGGCGAAGACGCTGCATGCATCAGCACGCTGCCAAGCGAAGCCGTGGACATTCGCACGTGTGCCCAAGGCAGTGGAGACTATAAACTTAGAGCGAAAAACTGTTTTGTCACGATTCTAGGTAGCGCGGACAGAGCGGCGACGTGAATAGCAACAGCACGATTTGGGTGTCCAAGAATCTCAAGTGGCCCGGGGAATTTTGGCCGTTTCCCGCGAGCAGAACACCTGGGAACGCAGCGGCAATACTCAATGGGAGAAGTCTTGATTTATTTGTATACTCTGTCTCACACAGAATATCGCACTCTGTTCCTCGCGAAATGCGACGTCAAGGAGGGAGGAAATTTTGAAAGGGACTTCTTCATTGGCAAGAATCTAATGTTCACTTTGAAAAATAGTACGAGCTGCGTAATTTGCGAAAGGGCGGAGACAAGACACTGGAGGAGAGCGGCTCTGTCTCTCTCTCCAGGTGCCAGGAGCGCACTGGTACTGCGCATTCCGAATTCTGCTTCTGAGGAGGCAGGAGTTCACTCTTGACTGCTTCCGATAAGTCGCAACGATTCTCTTATCTCTTGTCATGAGACAATGCACTTTGCATTCGTCGCAAACAGCGTAGAGAGCAAAGTTTGTTAGATCCTAATAGGCGAGCTTCACTCACTGTGCGCGTTATCAAGAGCCTAACTCAGGATCATTTTGATTTACTACATGTCGGATGACGGTAGTACTGTTAGAAAAGTTTTGAGCTTTGTTTAATGCAGTTTCACGTAGGTTTGAACTTGCAAATGGACGCATACCGTCGTCCAGTAATGATAACTTCCAGTAGCAGGTTCCGGTCACTATTTTCTAGCGTAGGACATGTTAGACGCTATCAACTACAACGCCGGCAGAGTCTTGATGCAGCCGCACGCAATCAGCCGACTCCACCGCCACGCCGACCACTGTATGAACATGGTGATACAGAAAACGCCCGCTTTCCTAGCTGCGCATTCTTCTTTCCGTTTCTTCAATTTCCTTGCAATGTGTTACATTTTCATAAAGACGCAAGGCACAGTATTCACCGTTTGCCCGATAAGAGAGTCATATGTTCAGTTGTTTTGGTTTTTTTTTTGTTCCTTCATCATTTATTACACCAGGTCAACCCTTCTCATGTAATTTATTTATACGTTAAAGTAGAATGAAGTCATACAATGCTCATGTTAAAAGGCAAATGCCAGGGCAGGCACCTTATATAATTCACTTGTTGTATGCTCTTGGTGTCAATTCAATTCTATTTGCCGTTTTTTTTTTTTATACTTTGTACAGTATCTGGCGACCCAAATTTTTTTATTTTATTTTTTTTATTTTTGTCTATCATTACTTGAATAATTTGTGAGTGATTGTTTAATGAATTTGATAAAATGTCGATAATTATTGGATATACAGTTTAGTGCAGTTTCACTGAATAAACCACTTATATGTTGAACAACACTCCTTGCATTTCATTTATAGAATCTAACGACGGCTGAGCTGGAACAAATGAAAAACCAAAACGTACAAAACACGGATGTCGACATATCGGGCCCGATAGGTGCCGCGCAACTTCAGAATGAAGACGTTGAAACGGAGGCCCCGCAACACGTTGAGGCTGTCGTTAATTTTGTAAATTACGGGGAAGAAGACAGCGAGGACGAAAGCTATAGGGCAGTGTCGCCACAACAGCACCACATAGGTGTCCAATTAGACAATCGTGGTGCAGCGCGAGAAAAAACAGAAGCAGACAAATTTATGATGCTGTTGAAATCAAAGATGAACTAACAAGTCAAATCAAAAACGAAATAAGGAATGTGAGAGAAGGCATAGAAGGTCAAATGACGGAAAATAACGAAAACCTAGGAAGGAAAATCAAAGGCGATATTAAGAACATCCAGGAAGGTATTCAACGTCAAATGAAGGAACAGAATGAAAGCATAGAAAGCGTGAAGAAGGATCTGGAAAGTCAAACAGTTCCACTGCCGGCTGGAGTGGTCGAGCGGTTGTAGGCGCTTCAGTCTGGAACCGCGCGACCGCTTCGGTCGCAGGTTCGAATCCTGCCTCGGACATGGATGTGTGTCATGTCCTTAGGTTAGTTAGGTTTAAGTAGTTCTAAGTTATAGGGGACTGATGACCTCAGATGTAAAGTCCCATAGTGCTCAGATCCATTTGAACCAAACAATTCCACTAAGGACATCAAGGACTTTCAGGGAAGACATGTATAACAAACTGCATGGGGAAATTGAGCAGGTCGACGATCACACTCGGAATAATGAGGCAAAATTCTCTAAATTAGCGGTATCCGTAGAGCAACTTCCGTTATTTCAGGCGGAGGTAACTAAGACCGTCAAGGGCATGAAAGAGTGCGGACAGAAGGTGGAAGAAATCGAGAAAAACTTGGAGAAAAGAATAAAAGAGAGCAATAAAAGGTCGATCGAAACGGAGCTCCGTGCGGTTAAAGGCGCTGCAGTCTGGAACCGCAAGACCGCTACGGTCGCAGATTCGAATCCTGCCTCGGGCATTGATGTTTGTGATGTCCTTAGGTTAGTTGGGTTTAACTAGTTATAAGTTCTAGGGGACTAATGACCTCAGCAGGTGAGTCCCATAGTGCTCAGAGCCATTTGAACCATTTTTGAAACGGAGCTGCAGCGGCTGCAGAAGGAGTCAAATTTGACGACTGGGGCGGCTGCTGAAGCGACGACAGAAGTGCGCGAGCGGTTAACCACGGAAACCGTGCAGGAACTAATTAGTAAACAACTTAGCGAGAAGTTGCAGGAGATTGCAAGTCGTTCGAGCAGCGAGCAGAAAATCAGTTTGCAACCTGCGCCGCCGAGCAGGCAAGAATTAGCAGACAGCAACGACGATATTAGGCGAACTGTCGGCGAAATGGCCAATCTGGGTATTGCAAGCCAAACGAGCAAGACGCCACAAGGAAAGGAAACCATTGTAGACAGCGCGAACTCGAATTCAGGAGCGCAAATGATCAGCGACATGGATTACAAACACATGCTCTCTGTGCAGGTAGTGGAAACGTTCTGCATCCCCAGGCCTTTTTACAGCAATTTGAAGTGCCAATGCCACCAAATTGGCCCATCAAATTAAAGCTGTCTTTTGTTTGCGAATTTCTAGAGGGTAGCGTAGCCGAGCGAACGCGAGGCGTCGCAGATAATTGCACCTCCTTTGAGGAATTCAAGGAGGTTTTTTTGGGCACTTATTGGTCAAAGTCGACCCAAGAACGTATCAAGCAGGAGATTATTCTCTTTAAAGACTTTGAGAACTCGCGATTCACAAGCCCGGTCAAGTTCTTTGAGGTTCTAATTAATAAGAATATCTTCCTCGGTGCACCATGTAGTGATACCGAGCTCATCCGCTATTGCTATATGAAACTGCCATTGAATTACCAACAGTCGCTGATAGGACGATGCAGCAGTGATTTTGAGGAGTTTGAAAACATTCTCAGAGAATTAGAGTTTGCATTAGAGAGAGAGAGAGATAGATGGAAACCGCAGAAGGCAACAAGTACAGGCGAACGGTCAGACTGGGCAAACGGGAAGAGAGCAGCGCAGGGACCGTAGGCGTGACAATAACAATTAGAATAATTCTGGCGGAGGAGGTCTGCATCAACAGCCGTACAGGCGTAATAGCAATTACAGCGGCAATGGAGGCGATGGTAGGAACGGACCGACGTATCGGAACAACTGCAGGCAATGGCGTCAGTCTCAAGACGGCGACGACGATCGTAACAATGGTCGAAATGACGGCCGTTATCAAGGGGGAAACAATGACCGGAGACAACAGGAAATCGAAATTGTCGAGGTACGACCGGCGAATCCGAGACCACAGGACAGAGAAACGGAGTCATCCCGACAATGTCGGGTGGCTCGCGCGGAACAGAATTCTAAAACAACCGCGCAGAAACTCGGTACAAAGTGGATACGCATGCTGGACTATGGGGACGTGATTGAAGATTTGCTTAAAGAAAACGAACAACACACTACGAATGACCTACACCCGGTAGTAAGGATAGCGATTGGAAAAGTAGCCTTGCAAGGAATCATAGATAGCGGAAGTCAGCTTTCGGCTTTTTCAGAGGCAGCCTTCGAAGGGTGCAAGGGTGATCAAACATGGCCTACGTTTAAAGTCAAAAAGATTAAAATACGAGGGGCAATCGCGGGAAAACGCATGGAAGTATCGCAACAGGTACGATTGGAATTTAGCTGTCAGTTCGAAGGCGATTTCATTGTGGTCCCAAAGTTAGCGATCGAATTTACAATAGGCATGCACTTCTTGTACGACAACCAGGCCGTAATTGATATAGGTAGCGGCTCGGTCACCTTCCAGAAAGGAAGATAAGGCAGGTCAGATTTGAAGAACAGACTATTCCGGCGCAACTCCCTACTAACTGTCTGCGACTACATATTGTAGTGCAAGGAGGCAGAAACAACGCGTTCTAAGGTGGCAAGAAGAGGCAGTTCATGTAAAGGAAGAACTAGCACAGGCAATAGACGGCAAGGTCGAGGCATGAGGGAACAAAGCGATAAAGGAACGAGAAGATCTGAGGAACATTCTAAAGGACAGCTTAGAAGATTTTTGGTCGATACCAGGGGCTATACGAAACTTCCAGTACGAGTTGTAAAGGCAGCAGAAAAACGCAAAACGTTCGCAGAGTGGCGAAGGTCAGACACTTTGAGGTCGGACAGAAAGTCCTATTGAAATCACAACGACTGTCATGCAAGTAAAAGGGGCTCTGCCAGAAATTTTTTTCTGTTTATGATGGACCATTCAGACTAAGAAGGACGGCCCACCCGAACTCATACGAGTTGGAGTACATTAAGAGTAAACGATCATTAGGGTTACATCATATAACGCATATGAGACCTTTCATTGGTTAAAAATGGTAATTTGTTTGCCTTTGTGTTTCTTGTGTTGCGTTAGTAATAAGTTCTGAAATGCGTAGGATTTAGAGTGTATCAGGTTTTCTGTTTTGTGTAGTGTCTTATTTTTGTGTATTGTCTTCGATACAAGAGATCAGCAGATTGTTCAATGATAAATTTGTAACAGGGCATGTTACGTAAAAGATTGTTCCACAACGGAAAAGCACGTTCCGACAAATAAAACGGAGGAGCAATGATACGGAAGGTATTTGAGCGCCTAAGCGTGCGCAGAGTCAGCTTATGGGATGCTGAGTGGTTGAAAGCGGCCTACTGAGCCAAGCAAAGGATGATGCGTTCGCGAAATGAAATATCGGAATTCAATTTGCCAGTCAGGAAGAGGTAGAGCGTTGTTTTAGTGGCGTTGAGGGGGCGCATTTTTGAGTAGTCCGCGAGGACATGCGTTGAAGGACAAAGTTTTGGGAGTTATTTTCGGTCGCCGACAGGGAGACGTATGTGAGGAGATTTTTGGTCACGGCTCTGTGATGTTAATCCAAGGGCGAGTTTTGAGGCGCGAAATCTAGATTTCAGGAGCACGTAATGTGTGGGGAGAAAGGGATCGTAGGGCAAACCATCAACTTGGCGAACAAATAATTCTAGGAAATGTAACAACATCCAAGTTACCCGACGGAAAATCAAACAATTCTAGGTTAAAGTAGTTAGCTTTAATAATTGAATATTCTGTTTTTTATCTCTAGGATAGGGAACGCAAGAAAGAAAATTGAACGACAAATAAGATCAAAGTAAGACAAAATCGGACCAAAAGATACGCAAGGAGGGACTGGTAAAGGAAGCCTAAATCCAGAGAAAAGGGTAACATAAACTTCAGAGCGTAAACACAAGGATGTAAGTAAAAAGACTCATAGAGGTACTGTAAGTAGGCTGTTTATGTTTTCTCTATGTAAGTAGGCTGTTTATGTTTTCTCTATGTAAGTAGGCTGTTTAGGTTTTTTATTGGTAACGCCACCTCTGTATGACAATCACTGGCTGTGCTGTGGGCAGTCTGTGTCTGCTTTGCATTGTTGTAATACTCGCCATTGTAGTGTTAGGCAGCTGGCTGTGAACAGCGCGTAGCGTTGCGCAGTTGGAGGTGAGCCGCCAGCAGTGGTGGATGTGGGGAGAGAGATGGCGGAGTTTTGTAATTTTTCATGAACTGCTTTATTTATATATGATGATATCAAGGTAAATACATTGTTTGTTCTCTATTAATATCTTTCATTTGCTAACTATCCCTATGAGTAGTTAGCGCCTTCCATAGTTTGAATCTTTTATTTAGCTGGCAGTAGTGGCGCTCGCTGTATTGCAGTAGCTTGAGCAGCGAAGATTTTTGTGAGGTAAGTGATTTGTGAAAGATATAGTTTAATGTTTGTCAGGGCCATTCTTTAGTAGGGAATTTTGAAAGTCAGATTGCGTTGCGCTAAAAATATTGTGTGTCAGGTTAAGCACAGTCGTATATAATTGTTCAAAGGGGACGTTTCATATGTCGACCCTTAGCCTAGGATACCTCACTGGAATCTTCTGATTTTTCTTGTAGTTTGTGTATTTAGTGTAGCTTTTGTTTATTGCTAGCGCGTAATTGTAGAGAGAATCTCCTTTGTAGTTGTAGCCTTTCATTGTTGTACAGTAAAACAGTTGTGGCATGCATATAGATTTGCACCAAGTATTTCGCAGCTGTAATTAACTAGATATTATTTTCAGTGTTATGTTAATGTGTTCTCTTATTTTTGCTCTTCAAATTGTGTTTTTCTGTGTTGTCGTGTGAAATACTGTGACAATAATGGCGTGTGAAAAACGTAATACTAGGCTCCAAAGTAAACTGAGAAATGACAGTGAAAATGAGAGCAGTGTGTTAGCGCCACCGAGTAATGAATTAACTGATGTTCAAAGTAGTAATTTGGTAACTGTGCATAGGGAAATGGAGCGGGCGGCAAACAATGGCGTGGACAGTGAAACAATTAGTGAAGAGGGAAGCATTATCGATCGATCGGTCGGCAACAGCTCGCCTCAGGAATCCGAAATGATAGGACACAATTTTGCAAACACTGTAGATTCAGGTTTTGCGTCCTCACCGTTTTCTCAAATGAGTCAAGACACATTTTCTGCTTGTCAAAATGTGAATGTTTCCGGTGCAAATTCACTGCCGAAAAGCACTGAGGAACATGTTTCAGACACCAATGCATTGTTATTACAATTAATACAACAAATGGGACAAACACAGCAAAAGCTTCAAAAGTTAGACACAATGGAACAAAATCAGAGACAAACACAGCAAAAGTTAGACACAGTGGAACAAAATCTTCAAAAGTTAGACACAATGGAACAACACCAGAGACAAACACAGCAACAGTTAGACGCAATGGAACAAAATCTTCACACCACGCTTGAACAAACACGTGAAGATTTAACTACTGAGTTACATAACATTGAATCGAAATGTCAAAAAGTCTGTAATGACGTAAAAACACAAATTTGTGAGCATTTTCAACCTATTTTTTCGCGGCATGAAAATGCATTACAGAATCACGAAGCAGCCATAAAAGAACTGCAAGCCATTGTTCATGAAAATCATGAGACCTTGTGGGCTAAAATTGACTCAGTTGCATCTACCGATTCGGTTACGCAACTTGCAATAACTCAGGAAAACTTAAAGGACACAGTAGATACGATTTCAACACAAATGGACACTCTGAAACTTGGTTCAGAAAAACACACTGAGGAAATGTGTTCACTATCGGAGAAAGTAGCCGAACTTTCGGATCAGGTCACTAACTTATCTACAAAGGTAGATGATGATCTGAATGACACAAGACCTGTAGCCTTCACTGACACTGAAGAGTGCGAACAAATTAGGAAATTCAAACAAAATCAGAATCAGATTAATACGCAACACCAAAGAGAAATCCGGGAAGTACAAGATCAGCTGACACAGTTAATACAAGAATTACGTATTTCAGAGGATACTTGCGCCCCAATACGGGAAGAGGGACTTAGAAATACGGAACAACCACAAAATAATAACACAGGACACTTCGGAAGTTATGAAAGAAATTGGCAAGGTGCACCGAATTTTGAAATGGAACCGCCGAAACGACATAACACTGACCGATATGCGACTCGCCGACATGATGACTTTGACTATAAGCTGTTCATTACTACACGTAAATTCAAAACATTTAAGAATTCTGGGAACGACATTCATCCACAAGCATGGCTCCATCAATTCTCTCATTGTTTTCCTCCCAACTGGTCATTAGAGCACAGATTAGAATTTATGTGTGGCTACTTAGAGAATGAACCAGCTGTAAGAATGCGGTCGGTCATTCACGATTGCCACAGTGAAGGAGAATTTTACCATGCCTTCCTCTCAGCATATTGGTCTCAAGCTACACAAGACCGTGTAAAACATAGCATCATGATGATGAAACACTTTGAACAATCTGAATTTTCCAGTCTTGTCAAATATTTTGAAGACATGTTGCATAAGAATCAATATCTTTCAAACCCATACAGCCCCTCAGAACTCATCCGCATTTGCTTACTCAAATTGCCTGAACATTTACGACATATTATTTTAGCAGGACGTTGCAAAGATGACATTGAAGCATTTCAGGGTCTGTTACAAGAATTGGAAATTGACACTGACAATCGGGGAACGCGGAAACAGGAGCACAACAATTACAGGTCACATCTGTCACAATTCCACGATGAAAGAAGTAATAACTGGACACGACAAGGCTATTCTCACAACACATATCGTGACCAAAACAGACACCACCCGTATGACAAGCGTTGGCAGAGTAGTAATAATTACAGGGAAAGATCACCTCTCCGTGGTAATGACTATCACAGAGACAATAAGAGAAACAGACAATATGGGAACCAGAATAATTATTATCAAGGGAGACAGAATAACTTTAGACGCAACGGTCCAGCGCGCAGTTACGATTCAGGGAGAAATTCTCCACCACTTAACCGACAAGAAAGAAACTACAGGAGCTATCGACATGACGACAGACGATGTGATCGTAACGACAGACCTGAATTGCATCAGAACTGGCGGGATTCAAACAGAGCAGGGCCTTCCCGTCAGAGTGAATTTGTAGAAGTTAGGTCTCCAAATCCCAATAACGACGCGCGCCAACAAAGAGACAGACAATGACTCGCACAGCAGGCAGCCGCGTGCGCCAGGTGGCTCAGAGAAAAATAACATAGACGCTAACCTTGAGAAAAACTCCAGTATTCTTTACCGACGTATACCGCCTGACAATTGCATTCAAGTTCAAACTCTGAGTACTATGAAGAGTAAAGGTTTACACCACATTTCACATGTAAAACCGTTTATTGAAAGATAATCTGCTTTTTAACTTTGTCTTTGTCATATAACTTTTCACTTCACATTTTTAGTATGCTTTGTCAGACTTAAGAAACTGTTAACATGCAACAATGTTTGAAGTTAAGTATCCAATCAAGAACCAAGAGAACTTATTTAAACAGAAATGACGAATGCATTGTTATAGTGAACAGACGTCACAGTGTTATTGTGTGTGTACATTCTTGCTTGTTAGTTGTACGATTACGTAACGACTATAAGGCTCACATACTTAGAACATTTACCAGTACTGCTAATGAGATTTTAATGCAACATTTTGGTTACCTGAAAATACATTCTGTATTTAAAGTGCTTTCTGAGAGATACCAGATGACACAGAGGTTAGTTTATGTGACAGCTACAAGATTTTTATCACGACGCTACTAATGAGTGACAATGTACAATGTTGATTTTGCGGTGTTTCTGTTTTATATCTGCACAGTTTTTCTGTATTATTCTGGAAAGTAAAACATGTTTTAGTAGTAACTTTTATGGTATAGCTACAAGGAGACAGCCTTTTTCGTGGCACAACATTACGTTACTGTACAGTACTTTCTTCATCACGCCAATAAGCATAATAACTACGACATCTATACGCAAAGCATTTCACTTTTGTTTATCATGTGGTAAGTACATTGACTTCTGCAGAACTTAGCTTTTGGAGGACGATAACTACGACACTTCCACAGAGATTATGTTGCAACAAGACGCACATTTAGCGCTACAGGACACGCATTTCAGTGATTAATTTTGTACTTAAAACATTTATTTTTAAAGATTTTTGAATTACAAAGAAAGTTTTCCGTGATATATTTCATTCCATTGGTGTAATCTGTAACACCTGAGGGTATAATTACATTAATCCTCAGGGGGGTACACGCTTACTTTGTGTACCATGTGTGTGGCAACCACAAGGAACCCTAGCTAATATGGTATTTGCTTATACAACTTTACACATCGGTACCATATTTCTCTAACACACAAATTACACAGCTATCTGATCATTTAACTGAGAGATAAACATTTTTTTACTACGTCAGTGACAGATGTTTACGTAATTACACAGCTGGATAACTTCACACTTATGAAACTGTATTTTGTCTGTGCATTGTAAACTGTTCATATTTTTTCGGAACCATTGTGATACTATGAGAGCTTTGAATGATGTATTTGGTAAAGGGATTATGATTTTTAAAGTACGTTTGAGGCAGATGACACTTTTGACATGAGCAGAGAATTTTTTTAATTATTGGAGGAAGCTACGACGATTTTGAGATTTGACTGAGGTGTTATGATGTTATTTTTACGACGACGATGTGTATTATGCTGCTGAGGTATGTTTATGATTAATAGGCTGAGGCTACATGAGTTATTTGATTATGCTTCATATTTATAATGACGAAATATTGACGAGTGTCGATGGATACGTATATGTGTAATAAGGTAAGGAGTAATGAATAGTGGGTAGGGACTCTGATTTATGAAAAGGTTGTTGGAAACCAAGAATCGTACTTTAAGAGTTATGAAATGTGTGTGTATATGCATGAATGTATCACAATGCCACTGAAAATTTTTTTGGACACTGTTATATTTATAGGGTTTTGTTTCTACAGATTTGCAACGCTAATTCTTGACCTGTGAAATATTTTTATATGAGACTACCACGGTAGCAGAATCTCCTGTCGTAAATATTTCCGTACGAAAGTTAAGTGACCACCTGCACGTAATGCGTCGCGGGCACCCAGCTGTGTCAGACGCCTGGAGAAAAAGCCATTATTGCGAGCCCTTTTCAGCGGCACCGGTAGCACAAAAAAAGGGGAGGCCATTATCCTTGGAAATATTCTTACATCTGCAAACCTGATAATGACAAGTGTCTTTCTACGAGAATTGAGCGCTACTGACTTACGAAATGCCACATAGCTATTGAATGATGTTTTTATGCTTTGGTTTGCGTAATTGCTTATTTCATTTGATATCTGGTTTCCAGCTGTGTTGCAGCATTGCTTTTATAAAATGAAATGCATTTGCTAATGTGAACACTTTCTGTCAACAGATCTATTAAATAATTATTTTATGATCCACATTCTTTAAAAAAGGAGCACTTGGAAAGGAAAGAACAATAAGAAGGAACTAGTAACTGCATTCATAATTTTCTTTTCAAGTAATTGGTAACTTTTTGGTAGAATAACTTCTTGTGGTGCACCACTTTAATTACATAGACATTAAGATGTGAATATACATTTCCCTTATCTGCATTGTTGTTTAGTGTAATATTTTTTCTGCTTGCGCTATGTCATGTTTAGGTATAAGTTGCTGCTGTTTGCCAGGCATAGTGTTATTGAATTTGACTTTTGCTCATTTATGCTGCTAGCTTTGCCAATTTGCATTTTTTGCATTGCTGTTTGTGTTGATTTGTTATGTGATACTGCATTGCCTCGTCCCTTAGTTTAGCATCTGAGCTCAGTAGATTTAAGTTAGCTTAAGAGGGGGTAGCCTCTAAGAGAATGAGTTGCGATGAATTGGAAGAAATGCATTGAGAAAACAGGTTTAGGTAGGATTTTCTTGGAAATAAATGTTGAGGTAAGAAATGTGTGAACATATAAATACAGAAAGCATGCTTAGATAGAATTTTTTTTGGTGGAAACAAAGGATGAAATAAGAGGAAAGATATATGAAGTTTTGGGTTGGACTGCAGTACCAAATGTTACACTGAAAACGAACCCTGTCCTTTCCTATTGGTGTTATCCCACTATGTGTGTGTGTGTACCCTTGTGTATTTGTTTTCTTCCTGTCTCTGTGTAGTTTCATAGAATTTTTTCTTCTTTTAATATTAAGCTACATTCACTATGATGAGGAATACTGTTATCCTCGAATATAATTGGCATTAATAATATGTTATTTACTTTGTAAAGATGTTTAGACATTATTTACTCTGTTTTGTGTTAATGCTAATGTGTGAAGTTGATGTTTCAAAAGTTATTGTGATCTTTTATGTATGTACTCATGTCATAATTCCTGTAACACTGACGTATATGTCTATTTCTATTCTTTTGTAACGCCTGTTTTACTACAAATGTTATCTGTATTGTTATGTTCTTTAATGATGTATTTTGTACCTTTGTTATTGTATTCTTCTGTTATAAAATTGTAATTGTCACCAGTTCATGATATTATTAACTTGTAAGTTCCATTTCACTGCACACGTTTCTGTTGGTCATAGTATATGGACAATATGTGAGAAGTAGGGACTGATAGTGTTTGCACGTGTGTTGGTAATTCAGCAAGGGACTGGATAACAGCATTGCTGGTTCTAAGGACAATTAAAAGAAAAACTTTCTGAGTGCACAAGTGGTGGTTTATGGACTTGCTATATTCTCTGCAAGAATCTTCGATGGTGATTGTGCACCTGCACAGTCGCAACGGATGGCTGCTGGCCGTCTCTACCAGGACTACAGTGGGTCTGCACCGCTGGTGGCCCACCAATACCATTATCTCTACAAGGACTACAGTGGGTCTGCATCTATGATGACCTACCAACGCCATTATTTCTACAAGGACTGCAGTGGGTCTGCACCTCTGGTGGCCCACCAATACCACAATCTCTACCAGGACTCCAGTGGGTCTGCTCTGTGATGACCTACCTACCAATATTCTTCCAAACTTCGAATGACTCTGCTGTGGGTTTGCTCTGTTGTGGCCCATTACCTGTCTGCATGTCGAGAGTCAGCACTGTCTTTCCGTTGGAAGGACAACACTACTTCTTCAAGACTGCATGGAAATCCACTACTTCCGTGTGCATTTTCTTTTACTGCTTGGACTTTGAGAAAAACTCTGCATTTTTACTGTGATGAACAATGTGGACTGTCTTTATGGACTGTGAGAAATTTTGATCTTTTGACCAACATAATATTAATAAGTGTGTGCATTTTATATCTTTGTTACTGTAATTGTGAAAAATTTTTGTCAAATCTGTATTGGCCAGTGCCCAACACCATTTATAAAAATTTTTGTGGGGAGCATGGGGGCTATGTAAGTAGGCTGTTTATGTTTTCTCTATGTAAGTAGGCTGTTTATGTTTTCTCTATGTAAGTAGGCTGTTTAGGTTTTTTATTGGTAACGCCACCTCTGTATGACAATCACTGGCTGTGCTGTGGGCAGTCTGTGTCTGCTTTGCATTGTTGTAATACTCGCCATTGTAGTGTTAGGCAGCTGGCTGTGAACAGCGCGTAGCGTTGCGCAGTTGGAGGTGAGCCGCCAGCAGTGGTGGATGTGGGGAGAAAGATGGCGGAGTTTTGTAATTTTTCATGAACTGCTTTATTTATATATGATGATATCAAGGTAAATACATTGTTTGTTCTCTATTAATATCTTTCATTTGCTAACTATCCCTATGAGTAGTTAGCGCCTTCCATAGTTTGAATCTTTTATTTAGCTGGCAGTAGTGGCGCTCGCTGTATTGCAGTAGCTTGAGCAGCGAAGATTTTTGTGAGGTAAGTGATTTGTGAAAGATATAGTTTAATGTTTGTCAGGGCCATTCTTTAGTAGGGAATTTTGAAAGTCAGATTGCGTTGCGCTAAAAATATTGTGTGTCAGTTTAAGCACAGTCATTGTAGAATAGTTCAAAGGGGACGTTTCAGTACTAACCATTGAATGTATTCTAATGTTACAGATGGGAGACAAAGGAGAAGACTAAGTAACACACGAGCACTGCAGCCAAATAACAGCGCCAATTGTTGTAATCGTCGTTTAATAATTTCTACAGATTGCAGTGAGAATCGGAGAGTCGAAAATTTCTTACCAGTATGCAGTGGACTGGAAGCGACATCTAACCTACATGTATTTCCACGAATTTACGGGGAAGAACACAGAAGAAAAGGAATAAGGGAAACGGAACTACCAGGTTTACGTAGAAAGTAGTAAGTAGAAGGTAGTTAGATGCAGGAGGAAAGGAAAATGTAGTTAGTGCTAGATGGAAGAATACCATGGCATGTAATTAGAATACTAACAAATGGGCATTCTTCATTCCTCAGCACACCCACTTGTTCCAAACATAAAAGTAAGATAGAAAAGAACGTAAAACGAGATTCCAGCTGGAATATTCTTGTTAAAAAACTATTAGTAAACAGATAGAAAGAAGAGTGTAAATGTATATTTTCATAGAAATGATATTTTGTTTTGTAATCCAAAAATGGTTCAAATGGCTCTGAGCACTATGGGACTTCACATCTGTGGTCATCAGTCCTCTAGAACTTAGAACTACTTAAACCTAACTAACCTAAGGACATCACACACATCCATGCCCAAGGCAGGATTCGAACCTGCGACCGTAGCAGTCGCGCGGTTCCGGACTGAGCGCCTAGAACCGCGAGACCACCGCGGCCGGCTTTTTGTAATCCAAAGGCCTACATAGTTGGGTTGGGATAGGTTATATGTTTTCCTGTTTTTTTTTCTCTCTTCTTCATGTCTTATATTGTCTGTTTATTATTGTAATAACAGTGGATGTAACTTTTATAACTGAACTGAGTAAAATAACTCAGTCCTTTTAAATGAGAATAATGACGGAACGATTGACAAGTTCCACAGTGAATTGTAATGTATGGAAAGGTCGCGGGAGGTGACCATAACGAGGATTAAACTATAATAACATGTAAATGAATGTAAGTAGGGGAGATTTGTATTTGTTTCTAAAATGTACTTTAATGTTCTGTACGCAGAAACTACAAGGAACTTTGGGAGGCTGAACACAACACAGAGAGAGAAAGGGGAGATTACCAGTCACAAGGGACCAGGCTTCGCAGCGCCTGGGCAGAAGTGTCCAGCGGCCGCAAGGAAATACCTTGTAATCTGGTTACCGCTGAGCAGCGACAGTGTAGCTCAATGGGCGACGCCGAAGGCGACATTGCCGAGCCACTCGCAGCCAATTCAATGCTCCGGTCCGGCCCCGGTAGCTGAGTGGTCAGCGTGACGGAATGTTTAGTCCGCTGTTGGCCTATGTAGCAACCTTGGCTGTTAGCAGCGGTGGGGCACGGTCGTCGTGCCAGTGTGCCCCTGTTAGCGCACCGCGCGCGCGAGTGTTTACTCTTTACCTTCTGCTGCGGCGAGTGTCACGCGTCCGTGTCTCGGTAGTGCCATGGCGCACTCGTATCGGAAGTCCACAATTAAGATCACATTTCAAGCGGACTATGCAAGACCTCGAGAACTTGACATTGAACGTTTCATCCGGGAAGAACTTCATATTGTACCTCACGACATCATTGGGATCCACTTTTCTATAACACAAAGTGTCGTCTACATAAAAATGATCAATAAAAAGGCGTGCACTGATGTTGTGTGCCGACACGCTCGTGGACTTAAATTTAAGCATTCTGATGGTCACATAGGAACTGTCACGATCGACCATGCTGGATTAGGCCTTCACACTCTGAGGGTCTTCGAGCTGCCATTCGAAGTCCCGCCAGATGTTGTGATGACAGCTTTCAAACCGTACGGCAACGGGCTAAGCCATTTGGCTGAAAAATGGCAAACGTTTGAGACGTACGCCGTCTTAAATGGAGTGCAACAAATTAAGATTGAACTGACGAAGCATGTGCCATCCTATTTAGTAATTGGCGGCTGCAGAGCCATTGTCATGTACGACGGACAACCGCGTGCTTGTGCCGGCTGTGACCAGGAAGGACATGTCCGATCGGCCTGCATTCAACGCCGACTGACCCAGACACCGGTTGGTGAAGTTCCATCCCCGGCGACGCCTACCTCACTCCCCATTAGGTATGCAGCGGCTGCAACCGCCACAGCTGTTCCTGCCCAGGGTCAAAACACCACATTGCAGCCAGTGGTCGATGACAGTGTGGCGGACAGCATATTCCCCTCTACGACGTCATCGGCAGACTTGCCTCAAGACGGTGATCAATTGTGCCACCGAGACGAGCCTAAAGAGAAGATGGAAGTGGAAATTGTCCCGACTTCTGCCTTCCTGCCTGATGGAGACCGCATCAGACGATTGTAACCCGCACTCTGACATAGAACAACATGTCCGGAAACAACGATCCCCTCGAAAACGCAAGAAACGGCGCTATACGCCATCCGATGATTGCCTGCTTCGGATGTGTGACTCGGACGAACATCCGGTGTCGGATGACACTCAGGACTCTACCACCACAACTAACCCTTCCCGTCACGATGCTACAGCGGATTCAATTTCTGAGCCTCGGTCTGACAACATGACTTCTACTACTGAACATACGTGCAAGCGCCCTACTGACAGCACTAATCAACAGTTACCAATTGCTGCATCTGATTCTTGGGCGGATGATGTCGAGGATGAGACACAGCACCAGGAGGATGCCGAGGGCAGAGATGCTCCCTCGGCTGTACCCAGCACCGACCAACCACAGTGACTACGGCTGTATCGTCAGCCTCTGTGGGGCCGCCCACACCTGTCCTCCTACACAATCCAGTTGCCGACCTGGCTGACCAAACATACCGTCTAGCGACGATTAACATCAACAACATACGTGCCCGACATAAACTAGCGATGCTACAGGTTCTGCTCAACGCAGCAGACATCGACATTGCGCTCCTTCAAGAGGTGTATGTCGCATACTTCAAGGGACCCTATGGCTACAAGACTTGGGTCTCACATGTGTCTGCCAATGGCAGTGGTGTGGCGATCCTCCTCCGCGAAGGCATATCCGCAGAAGACGTCGAGTATCTCCCTGACGCCAGAGGCATGGCTCTTACTATCCAAGGAGTCAAACTTATTAACATCTATGCACCGTCAGGATCTTGTCGGCGTCGCGAACGGTCCACCTTTTTCGCTCATACAATCACGCCCCTCTTTATGGGCCGTCAGGACGCCTTGATAATGGGAGGGGACTTCAACTGTAGCCAAGCACCTAAGGATCAGTTACCACATCATTCTCCCTGCGCAGAACTTACGACAATTATAAATAATCTTCAATTGGTGGACTCGTGGGAACATGTTTGTGGAGACCGGCCCGGATTTACTCACTACACCAGCCATTCCTCCAGCCGCATCGACCGGATTTACATCTCGCGCTCCATAGCTGCGGGGACAAGAGCTGCCGAAGTTTGGCCCACAGCTTTTTCTGACCACGAGGCCTACATCTGCGCTATTACCCTCGGCCGCCAGAAGGTATGGCACAGCCGTGGTCCTTGGAAGTTGAACGTCGCCTACCTAGCTTCTCAGGAATGTCGCCGCCTTATAGAGAACACGTGGGACTCTTGTAGCCGCCGGCGTGGCACCTACTGGTCTACACTGTCGTGGTGGTTACTCTGCGCCAAACCAGCCCTCCGGAAGACCTTGATAGGCTACGGCCGAGATGTTGCAGCATGGAAGAGACATACCATGGACTTTTACTACAGCATCTTAAGGGAATGTACGACACTGCCGTACTCACCTGCACGGCAGGTGACGGTGAACCGTGCCAAGGCACAGATCATCAGATTAACACGTTGCCACCTTGAGGGTGCGATCGTCAGAGTGCGCACTCAAGACAGAGTGGCCCAGGAGGAACCGTCCATGTACCACGTCATTGCAGAACGGCGGCGCCGACGCAGGACACTGATCCAAGCTATAACGACGGAGGACGGACGACGCCTTGATACCCAGCGCGACATAGGAAACGCCCTTCATGCTCACTACACTAGGCTGTACTCGGAACATCGACATCCCCCAGAGGTGATCGCTGAAGTCTCTCAACTCACTTATGGCTCGATCTCTCCGACAGCGGCGGCGGATTTGACTGCAGATGTAACGGAAGAGGAAATCATTGAAGCAATACAGGCTGGGGCTGCTCATAAGTCCCCGGGACCTGATGGCCTTCCTCTGGAATTTTACCGGACGTCTCAACAATTGCTGGCACCAGCATGGACTGATATTTGCCGCGATCTTATGTCTCCTACGACGCAGATACCTGGGGCCTTCCTAGAAGGACTGATTGTGCCCATACCCAAACCAGGAGGCGGATCCAGGATCAGTGACTATCGGCCCTTGGCCTTACTCAACAGTGACTTGAAGATTTTCACCCGGCTTCTGGCGGCACGCCTAAAGCGATCAGTACGATGTGTTGTGTCGCAGGACCAGGCATCGTTAGGTGGTGTCCATAATATTCGCACTGCATTGTACCGATATAGAGATATGATCGCGCTAGCCAAAGCTCGCCAACTGCCAGGAGGTTTGGTCTCACTCGACTTTAGCCAGGCCTTTGACAGAGTCGACCACACATTTTTGATGGAGGTACTGCGACACATGGGGTATCCGGACGTCATAGTTAATGTACTGATGCGTCTCCTACGCTGCGCGACGTCCAAGGTGTTATATAATGGCCGCCTCACGCCGCCGATACAGATCCAGCGATCGGTGCGACAAGGCTGCCCTCTTTCGGCAATATTGTACGCTCTCGTCTTTGAACCACTCCTCTGCGGCTTCCGACAACGCCTGACTGGGATGTCCGTTGGTGGACACACTTTTTGCTGCACTGCCTATGCGGATGATCTGGTACTCCTTCTTCGCAATAATGACGATGTTCGTGCAGCACTGGCGTGGGTGGCGACTTACGGCGCGGCATCGGGGAGCAAACTCAATCTCCACAAATCGCACGCCCTGTCTATAGGCAGAGGTCTACCCGACGAGAGCGTCGCACCGCTACGAATCAGTGACACAATCCGCTGTCTTGGCATTGATTTCGCATCTGACATGAAGCGTTCAACAGCCCTTAACTACAGGCGTTTATTGAATTAGATGAGAGCGGGAATAAGTGACCACCGTCTGCGACATCTAGACCTCCTGCAACGGACACGACATGCTAACGTCTATTTGACGTCACGTATCCCCCATTTTGCACAGGTACTCCCGATACCATCTACCCTGGCTCACCGCATGTTGGCGGCTTTGGGATCCTTTGTTAATACGGGCATGTTATTTAAGATTCGTTACGAGTCCCTAACCCTCCCGAGGAGCAGAGGGGGTTTAGGCCTTTGTCATGTTCAGAACAGAGTGAAGGCCCTGTTCGTCAGCTGTCACCTGCAACTGTGGCGACGAAGCCCGACGTGCCTCACAAGTCTCTTACTGGAAGCCTTACGACCGACCTCACTCGCACCCCCTGTGATGATTTCGGACATCCCAGCACCTTTCTTCTACATCAGCCAATTCTTCCTTGAATTAAGCTACATCCGCACCGCACTACTACCCACACGCTTGATGATAACGGGGGCGATATATGCTGCCATGCAAATGAACAGGAAGCCGAATGTGACTGAAAGCAAACACCCCAATACAAAGTGGCGCGCTGTGTGGCAGGCAGTGAATGCCACCACCCTTGATACTGACGTGCAATCTGCATGGTACGTAACTGTTAATGGGAAACAGTTGTGCCAGTCCCGCCTACATCACATCCACCTCGCTGATACACCCTTGTGTGCCACATGCCAAGTGATTGACACGGATGAACATCGTTTCGAGTGCGGGTCGGCAAAGGACGTTTGGTATTTGGTGCGTCAGATATTGGCTTTTCTCACACGCACGACTCCCGACGGGATAACTACCCGATCACTTCTTTTCCCCCATGAGATGTATTTCCCAAGAGGAAAAACGAACTCTGTGAAGTGGATCAGCGGCCACGCTGTTCACTACCTCCTCGGTAATGGCGAAAAGTCAGTACCCGATTTTTGGTATTACCTCAACGAACTACATTGTGCGATCGCCAAGAACCCTAAATACAGGCAATATTTTTCTAATTTCCTTTGGAGCGCATTCCATAATCCGCCTCGCAGCTGGATTATCGATGACATGAGAAGATAACCATAGCACCTCTTCCCAGTTCCTTTTTTTATGAGATTGAACAAACAACGGAAACAATACAGCAACGAGAAGACAGTCATCGAAAAATTCGCAGCGGCCTACAGTATGGAGCATCCTTTGTCGTAACGGGACGACTTTCTATTATTCTGTTCATATAGCCGAAGAGGAACGGCCTTCTTTTTATCCATTTGTATAAAAAAACAAAAAGAAGCAGAAAAACAAACCTTCCAAAATCCTTTTTCCTTTTTTTTTTATTTTTGTTAAAACAAGTGGCTAGGATAGCTGGCTATAAAAAATAAAGTATGTCAATCCTAAGGTCCCGGGTTCGCAGGTCGCCGAAGTGGCGTCAAATCGAAAGACCTGCACCAGGCGAATGGTCTACCCGACGGGAGGCCCTAGCCACCCGACATTTTTTCAATGCTCCAAACACGTAAACACAGCTGACGCACGTCACTGTCCAAGGATTCGCTGGCGAAGGCATAGAACAACATCACAGGAGAATTAGAAGGCGAAAACCTCACCTAATATTCCGTCTGTCTATCTGTATTCCTATCTGCCATCGGAAATCTTGAACCATCCGGTAAATCCCATGTACCTTCCCGGCGCCATACCGCGCAAGCGAGAACAAACGGCGCCTACCAAATTGTCCCCTCACGAGTCATGAAAGCGCCCAATTCACGCCATACTATTGCCATCAAGAAGAAGAAAACAAGAGCGTGGAAAACACGCGTGATGGTGACGCTTGGATGTTGTACAACAGCGGAGAGCACAGGCTGGTATGCTTACCACCCTGGGCACATCACAATGACTTGGCTTGTCTATCAAGAGGCCAACCATAGCAGCACAACGTCACCATGTTTTTGGCTTGTCTATCAAGAGGCCAGGCAAAATAATTCAACGTTCAGCTAGCCACGGGAGAGTTGAGTGGCGTACCATCGATGCAGAAAACGAACTGCACCCTTACCTAGCAGTCTGCAATTGCTTCATGGCCCTCTCCGTATAAACAGTGATCCTTGATTAGTACAACAGCAGCACCAGGTGACCGTTCAAAGTGAAACAAATATTAATTTGTTTATGTGTTCTCTTTCTATGTCTTCTTGTGTTAGTTAAGATGTTCCGTTCATGACGATTATGTGTGTACATGTAATTGATGCCTACTATGTTTCTCGTATGTTTTATGTGTTTAGTTAAGAGTTTTCTTTCATAACTATGATGTTTTTGTATGTTCTAATGTTAGTTATAAGTGAGGTGCAAAGTTTCTTGTTTTGGTTTAGTATATGTGATCAATTGTCTATACTGAAAAAAAAACTTAAAATGAATGAATGACTGCAAACAGAATGCAGAGTTGGTATGGATGCTGTAAGCGTATGACATACAAGTCTTGCTCATGTGAGCGTATGTAAATAAATAATGACATATGTAATATGTTTGCTTCAGTTTCAATTTTGTTTTATTACCTCTGAAGAGCGCAAGTTGAATTTTAATGTTTTAATGTATTTGCAGAAGGTAAAGTTTTCTTGTCAGTCAATGATAGACATGCTTTTCATATTATTTGCTTAAGGCATTGGCCAAGAAACTCGGTTTTTAATAATAACGTAAATATGGATATAAGCTTCTTATGTCTTGATGACGATTGGATGTAAGATTTATATGCTCGCATTTTTGAAGACATTTCTGCCAGTTTTCGGGAAATTCCATATGTTTTTCTGTTAGACATTCAATAGTGGTACTTAGCCACGTAATAAGATTTTGATAGGATGTCGTTGTAAAGGTATGAATGCTGTGTTTGAGTGGGAAACTAATAATGTATTTATTTATGCTGGCGTTGGCCAGGTGTAAATCCTTGCCAAATCCGAAAAAACAGCTGTTTAGTGATAGAAATTTGTCTTACACACCCAGAGATGGTTTAAAATTTTTATTTGTATGTATCGCTTACTACGCATGAAGTAAGCCATACTCCCTATAAAAATTCTTTGCAACGGGAGTCTGATGAAAAGCGTCAAAGCTTTTCATGTTTATAATTAAAGGAGATAATTGCTTTTAAAATCAGTCTTTAGTTTATTGCAATATATGAATTGTGATGGAGGTGAATTCTTGTGTCATTGAGCATGGGTAAAGGGCTATGATTCTTCTCTTTGCAAACTTGGTACACTTTGTGCATGAAAGGAATTCTTCCGATGCGTTCCTAGCTGGGAAGCCCGGCGGCCAGGTGGACACGGGCGAGCGGCGGTCGCGTGCCCATGTCGGCACGCTTCACAGAGGGCAGGCCCCCAGAGGATTAGCGAAGACGCTGCATACATCAACACGCTGCCAAGGGAAGCCGTGGACATTCGCACGTGTGCCCGAGGCAGCGGAAACTGCAAACTTAGAGCGAAAAACAGCTTTGTCACGATTCTAGGTAACACACACAGAGCGGCGAGTTGAATAGCAACAGTATGGCTTGGGCGTCCAAGAATATCAAAGGGCCCGGGGAAGTTTGGTCGTTTTCCGCGAGCAGAACACCTGGGAACGCAGCGGCAATACTCAAAGGGAGAAGTCTTGATTTATTTGTATACTCTGTCTCACACAGAATATCGCTCTCTTTTTCCTTGCGAAATGTGACGGCAAGGAGGGAGGAAATTTTGAAAGGGACTTCTTCATTGGCAAGAATCTAATGTTCGCTTTGAAAAATAGTACGAGCTCCGTAATTTGCGAAAGGGCGGAGACAAGACACTGGAGGAGAGCGGCTCTGTCTCTCTCTCCAGGTGCCAGGAGATCACTAGTACTGTGCATTCCGAATTTTGCTTCTGAGGAGGCAGGAGTTCCCTCTTGACTGCTTCCGATAAGTCGCAATGATTCTCTTATCGCTTATCATGAGACAATGCACTTTGCATTCGTTGCAATCAGCGTAGAGAGCCAAGTTTGTTAGATCCAAGTAGGCTTCACTCACTGTGCGCGTTATCAAGAGCCTAACTCAGGACCATTTTGATTTACTACATGTCCGATGACGATAGTACTGTTAGAACAGTTTTGAGCTTTGTTTAATGCAATTTCACGTAGGTTTTCACTTGCAGATGGTCGCATACCGTCGTCCAGTAGTGATAACTTTTCTAGCTGCGCATTCTTCTTTCGCTTTCTTCAGTTTCCTTGGAATGCGTCAGATGTTCATAAAGATGCAAGGCACAGTATTTACCGTTTGTCCGCTAAGAGAGTCATATGATCAGCTGTTTTTTTATTCCTTCCTCATTTATTAAACCAGGTCAACCCCTCTCATGTAATTTATTTACATGTTAAATTACACTCCTGGATATTGAAATAAGAACACCGTGAATTCATTGTTCCAGGAAAGGGAAACTTTATTGACACATTCCTGGGGTCAGATACATCACATGATCATACTGACAGAACCACAGGCACATAGACACAGGCAACAGAGCATGCACAATTTCGGCACTAGTACAGTGTATATCCACCTTTCGCAGCAATGCAGGCTGCTATTCTCCCATGGAGACGATCGTAGAGATGCTGGATGTAGTCCTGTGGAACGGCTTGCCATGCCATTTCCACCTGGCGCCTCAGTTGGACCAGCGTTCGTGCTGGACGTGCAGACTGCGTGAGACGACGCTTCATCCAGTCCCAAACATTCTCAATGGGGGACAGATCTAGAGATCTTGCTGGCCAGGGTAGTTGACTTACACCTTCTAGAGCACGTTGGGTGGCACGCGATACATGCGGACGTGCATTGTCCTGTTGGAACAGCAAGTTCCCTTGCCGGTCTAGGAATGGTAGAACGATGGATTCGATGACGGTTTGGATGTACCGTGCACTATTCAGTGTCCCCTCGACGATCACCAGTGGTGTACGGCCAGTGTAGGAGATCGCTCCCCACACCATGATGCCGGGTGTTGGCCCTGTGTGCCTCGGTCGTATGCAGTCCTGATTGTGGCGCTCACCTGCACGGCGCCAAACACGCATACGACCATCATTGGCACCAAGGCAGAAGCGACTCTCATCGCTGAAGACGACACGTCTCCATTCGTCCCTCCATTCACACCTGTCGCGACACCACTGGAGGCGGGCCGCACGATGTTGGGGCGTGAGCGGAAGACGGCCTAACGGTGTGCGGGACCGTAGCCCAGCTTCATGGAGACGGTTGCGAATGGTCCTCGCCGATACCCCAGGAGCAACAGTGTCCCTAATTTGCTGGGAAGTGGCGGTGCGGTCTCCTACGGCACTGCGTAGGATCCTATGGTCTTGGCGTGCATCCGTGCGTCGCTGCGGTCCGGTCCCAGGTCGACGGGCACGTGCACCTTCCGCCGACCACTGGCGACAACATCGATGTACTGTGGAGACCTCACGCCCCACGTGTTGAGCAATTCGGTGGTATGTCCACCCGGCCTCACGCATGCCCACTATACGCCCTCGCTCAAAGTCCGTCAACTGCACATACGGTTCACGTCCACGCTGTCGCGGCATGCTACCAGTGTTAAAGACTGCGATGGAGCTCCGTATGCCACGGCAAACTGGCTGACACTGACGGCGGCGGTGCACAAATGCTGCGCAGCTAGCGCCATTCGACGGCCAACACCGCGGTTCCTGGTGTGTCCGCTGTGCCGTGCGTGTGATCATTGCTTGTACAGCCCTCTCGCAGTGTCCGGAGCAAGTATGGTGGGTCTGACACACCGGTGTCAATGTGTTTTTTTTTTCCATTTCCAGGAGTGTAGAATGAAGTCGTACAATGCTCATGATAAAAGGCAAATACCAGGGCAGGCACCTTATATAATTCACTTGGGAGCTCTTGGTGTCAATTCAATTCTATTTGTCGTTTTTTTATACTTTCTACAGTATCTGGCGACCCAAATATTTTTATTTCTTTTAAAATTTTTGTTTATCATTATTTGATTAATGTGTGATTGAATGTTTAGTGAATTTGATAAAATTTCAATGATTATTGCATATACAGTTTAATGCAGTTTCACTGAATAAACCACATACATGTTGAACAACACTCCTTGCATTTCATTTATAGAATCTAAATATAATTCACACTTCTTTCTCCCTCCCACATGAGGTATCTTGCAAAGGTTACTGGTGATAGAGTTCCTACATGTCGCCACTCCTGACTTTATTGTGGTTTGACCTAACATCTACTTGGCAGAGAAGGAATATCATGTTTAATGTGAATTTCAGACCATAATACCATTATACCTTCTTGACCTGGCGTAGCCAGAAGAGAATAGAATCTGTCTCTCCCTATCAAAAATCATCGGCAGAAGTTGGAATCGAACACAGACCGTAAGTATATGATCCTATCATCAGTCTAACAGACCATCAAATTTTACACCGTCGAGAGTGAGGAGTGGGGCAGACGTTGTCGGCAGAGGACGAGGCAGTGCAATGCCTCAGCCCCTGCCGGTAGGCAGCAAACGGGTCCCAGAGAACTCAGATGCAAGCGGTGTTCAGAGGCAGATGGTCGGTCAAGAAATCTCTCGCTATACTGTTGTTGAACCAAATTGTTATTACCAATGTGACAGAAAGCGAAATATACTGTAGATTCACTTCAATTTCACTCATAGCCTCAGCACCGAGAAGAAAGGGCGATAAAAATTTTGTCGACGTGTTGCCAGATGTCGTATTAGCTAGTCCCGCGTTTTACTTCAAGACTATGGTCATAGTCAAGGGTAATGTACTCAGACTGCAGTTAAGATTTCCTCCGGGAAGTGCCTCAGTCTACAATGTTGCCAGATCGAGCATACTGCAGGACATAGAATTCTGAGGGGAGCACGACTGTATTGTCCACCTTACGTGAACGACTTGGCGGTCAATGTTTTTGTCTAAGACTGTATTTACAACACATATTGCACGCTGGATAACTAGAAAAATTTACAAAAAATCAGTTTATGAGAGGAATGTTAACTACTGCGTTCAAAGTATTCATAGTATTGTAGACGTGTGTGCAAACGCCTTCCAATGCCCTCTCAAGGAAGACAAGTATACACAGTCTAGCTTCAATATTATAAATACGCCTCAGTTTGTGGATGAACTCAGACTTAGGTTAGTAATCATTTTGAATATTTAGCAGTACTGTACCTATTGGTGTTAAACTCGTTCTCAACCAATGATTCCCACAACTACAGGAACACTACTTGTGACTCCTCTTAGACAAAATACTTATGCAGTGCTAACAGACGAAAAGATCAACCTGACACAAACTGTGGGAAGTTTGCTTTACAACCTTCGTACTTGGATAAAGAGCTTTTCCTATTTGAGATATCTGTGAACGTTGCTGCATAAGGCGATTTAAGAAAAAAACTAAATTCCTTCAGCTACGACAATGTTTAAAGAAATCGTCTTAACTGCACTAAATTGTGGTTTGTGAATCGTTTACCGGCCGTACGCTGCCCCGTTTCACTGGTTGGAAGGCAAAAAACTTACTGACGAATATCACAGAAGGAAAAGAGGACGAAATGTCTCCCACTGGAAGGTCATGTTGTTTTATTTAAATGATTACAAAATCAGGCAAAACGAACAGCGAGGTTGTCAGTATAAGCACATTACTGTTGTCATTATGATGTTGTACTGCCCAGGGCCTGTAATGAGAAACGGCCCGTTTAGGTCAGGCATATTGTATACAGACGTGGAAGAGAGCGCACCACTAAATTCTAAAATCCGTATGCATTGCATACACACAGAAATTATTGTTACAGTGTACTTATGGAGCCCAATGAGTGAACTGCCTAGTTTCCGGTGAGAAAGAGCACTGGCAAACAGTCATCGCTCAATAAGAGAAGACGACAACGGGAAGCCGGAGATGCAGGCAATAACACCCAACTATTTCTGTCGACTTAACACCATGACAACAGACAAATTGGCGTTTCACTTTATTTTGATTATAATTCGTTAGCCTTCTTGCGACCTCGTTTTAATACCTCGTGAGAGCACGCATAATATTTTGCTTTCTGAACACTGAACAATAACACACAAAGACAGTAGATGGAAGGATGCCAAGAAACAATCAGACTCATGGGTGTGGATCCAGATCATCATTAGAAGACTAAACGAGAGGGAAACATTACGAAAGCAATGAATACGCTGGTTAGTATATATTTTTTATATAGATCTAAAGATGAAAAAGCGCAGATCTGCACAGTGCCCGCAACTGCACTTTAGTTTCTGTCTTAATGGGCATAATTTTTAGTTTCTTCGCTTCTGTATTTTCAAATGAATTGATTATTACATGGTACAGAATATTTAGTTAACTGTGTTTCCTACAGCTTAGATTCACACCAACACTTTTCTACATTCTAGTGCAATTCATGAAATTTTTCTTGTATGATCACAAGACTGCACATAGATGCAATCGATTTCGAGATGCAAAGTGTTTGTTATCTTACTTTTCGTGACAGGTTGGCAAAGTTGATTTCCAAAGACTTTTTATTGTACTGAAATAATGTTTTGTCACAAAGTAACAAGGTAAGTGGTTTGTTTGTATATATTTTGTGGGAAACTGTAATCGTGATGGAAGATTAGACACCTGAATGTTTGACACAGTTGGTAGGAGAAAACGCTGCATATTAACCAAACCCCGCGCCTCCTCTCCGTATCCTCCAATGACACGAACATGGGATTCTGCTCCCATAACGCTACAGAGCTGTTCCTAGCACAGCTGAGAATTGGCAACATCGTCACAAACATTTGGCAACACTGTGACAGTGCAATCACTTCCGCATATGTTACTGAATTGACTCGCTAAATTTACTTGATATTCCCTTTCCATTTGAATGATTCGTGCTGTATAATCCACATGTAATCCAAGACACTGAGACAGAAAATTAAATTTTTTGCCTAAAGAAATGCTATTCTTCAAATAAGTGGCAATTTTTTTTATCTTTCACTATGCGTTATGAGGCTGAGCGACCAACACCATGACGAGAGTGGCGTGCTGGCAGCAGTGTGTCCCTAGCCCCGTGGTACCGCCCGCGTCTCGTGTCGCAACGGCTCAGTGAGTCATCAGTTCTAATAGTAGTAGGGGCCAGCATGTGCGAGCTTTTTCTTATGGTTTATTTTATGGAACTGCGAATTTCCATAAAAAAATGTGTAACGAAATCAGAAGAAAACCTTCACACATCAAGGCTCTTGGCAGCTCGACTCAGTAAGTTGTGTTGATGGTCATAGATCTCAGCTTTCTGACTGCCAAGCTGCTATACAATACAAGCGTCTCTGAAGAAATTCGAATCGACCGTCAACGATACGAAATTAAATATTGTTATTTACTTAAGATTCACATGCCAGGGTGATAAGTATGAAGGCCGGCCGCGGTGGTCTCGCGGTTCCAGGCGCGCAGTCCGGAACCGCGCGACTGCTATGGTCGCAGGTTCGAATCCTGCCTCGGGCATGGATGTGTGTGGTGTCCTTAGGTTAGTTAGGTTTAAGTAGTTCTAAGTTCTAGGGGACTCATGACCATAGCTGTTAAGTCCCATAGTGCTCAGAGCCATTTGATAAGTATGAAGGAAATGAATTGGTAAGCAAATCGCAAGAAAATACTTTCAGCTCATAGTGCAATGGTGAAAAACTTACAGTGCTGCACTACAGGTAACGCCTATTTCTAGGAATAAATAACTTTATTTATGAAATGCCACATTTGCATACCTGCTGAGTATTACACAGCATATCAATTAAACACAGACCCAATCGAAACCTAAGTGAGTAGTATTTTACTAATTTGTGCCGTAGAGGCACGCTTGTGTACAGATACTCAGATTTATTAAAACAGACTTTTGTCGTAAGGTTATCGTGGGTAGTTTTATTTCATTTCTTATAATACAGTGCACAATTTTAGTAACGTTTCATTTAGTGTCGTTAAAACAATACTAAACATGAGAGAGAAATTAATCATCAATGATATATGCGAATTCTCTGATGTTATCTAAACAGTCTGACAATGCAAGTGCAGTTTATTGATTACATGCATGTAGAAAACTTGTTCTGAGTTAAAGCTGTCAAACAAGGTTTGAAGAAGAATAACATGCCTTTACCAGACGACAGATAATGTAGGAATTACTTTTCTGACTATTATGGCACGATGCGCTCTCCCTATACATAATTCGAGATGCATCTGCTGCCTGGCCGTCTATTAAACCTGAAAAGAACAAATTGTCGCAGAAGTTAGCCCTTTTTCCGCATGCGACTATTTTGGGTTGAGAAGTGAAGGGAATTATGTTCAAAGTTACATTAAATTGATAACTTCAGCAGAAAGCAGAATTGAGTTTTAAAAAATGTAGCAGCGAATGTCATAGAACTCGCGACGCAGTATCTACAGTGCGCGACGCTTACCGTTACGCTACTAGCCAGCAGCTCCAAAAGTCAACAACAGTTCCTCCAGAACTTCCGCATTCCACAGTGCTGTGAGCGAATGCATATGGCTGGATCTTGACTTCTTAGGGACAGAAAGTCACAGCTTTTCTTTTGCACTGCACGACGGTTTCAACAAACAGATAGCGCAATAGAGTAGCTCAAATGGAAAGCAACACTTCCTATTTAAATTTATGCATCCTACACTGGTGGCATATACGTTATTTTATTTTGGTGATTACAAAATAGAGTCGAACGTATGCACAGGATAGCCGAGGCAGCTAGTTCATGGCGATTCGGTCAACCAAGTAAATGAATGTTCTGAACATGCTGTAAACCACTACAGGGAACCTGTGTGTCAGAATTCTCATCGAGTGTGCCGCATTGGTGTTAGGATAGAAAAATAAGTAACAGAGAAGAGGATTTGGTGGTTTGTTGGAGTGATGATATGTTCATATACTGACGGTCTAGGTTCGATTCCAACTTCTGGCGATGCATTGTGATGGGGAGAGACAGATTCTATTCGCTTCTGGCTACGCCTAGTGAAGAAGGTATAATGGTATTGTGTTCTGAAATTCACATTACACATGATATTCCTTCACTACCAAGTAGACGTTAGGTTGAACCACAATAAAGTCAGGAGTGGCGGCATGTAGAAACACTATCACCAATATCCTGCCTTATACCGGTTATTTATTTCTGGTGACGAAACAAGCGCTATGAAGGGTCACAGGACACTTATTCCATCTTTTATGTGGGCTTCTGTATGTCGATAAAATTGGTTCTGAACTGGGAACGCAACTCAGACCGCCCTTAACGCGGAATTTGATCCCTTCGTGACAATACAGCTCGACTACAACTTGTTGTTTGTTCAAAACTGCAGATTCCTTAACATCTCCACATACTGCGCATGAATGGGTTCGAATTCTGGCCCGGCACTAAAATTTTCATTATGTATTATCAAGCTCTAGCATGAGAACACCTATCTGCTGGTGGATAATAATTTTGATTTTTAATGTATTTTCATTTGCTGAGAACACTTACGATGTCTGACGTTTTTGAGTACCAGTGAGACACAGAACTACTTGCGAGATCACTCTAAGTTCAAGGATGTTATTCCGAGCTGCTGGTGGAGAAAAATTCGATAGCTGACGTCTGTTTGTGTGTAGTCAACAATGATATGTGTGGGGTTCGATTCCCAGTCAGCATTGAACTCTGCATCATATTATTTCTTGTTCAAACATTCTCACATGTCGCTGCTGGTGTAACAAATCCATATTTAACGTTCGTTTTTCCTAGAAATTAACAGCGATATGTGCCGGTTTGGAGACCTGGGAAGTGAAAAATCAATATTTCGCCTCATCATTTCAGTTAAAACATCTAGGTACTCTCGTAGTTCGTTAACAGGGACAATAGATGTTGGGTAGGAATTCGCGTCCATTAAAAATGTTTACGTTATGTAATTTAAAGTTGCTATTTGCTAACTTATACTGTCTAAAATCGAGGTATATCACTCTCTGTATGCTTAGTCAGAAATGACTGTTAGTTTCCGTCAGTCACGAAATATTTGCTTAGTCTGCATGGCCTGGGTTTGAATCCATATGGAGAACGAGACGGTTCGTCGTGTCATTTGAGGTTCATACATATTCATACAAAAGCAAAACAGGGATAATGGAATGTAGTCTAATTAAGTCGGGTGATGCTGAGGGAATTAGATTAGGAAATGAGGCGCTTAAAGTAGTAAAGGAGTTTTGCTATTTGGGGAGCAAAATAACTGATGATGGTCGAAGTAGAGAGGATATAAAATGTAGGCTGGCAATGGCAAGGAAAGCGTTTCTGAAGAAGAGAAATTTGTTAACATCCAGTATTGATTTAAGTGTCAGGAAGTCATTTCTGAAAGTATTCGTATGGAGTTTAGCCATGTATGGAAGTGAAACATGGACGATAAATAGTTTGGACAAGAGGAGAATAGAAGCTTTCGAAATGTGGTGCTACAGAAGAATGCTGAAGATTAGATGGGTAGATCACATAACTAATGAGGAAGTATTGAATAGGATTGGGGAGAAGAGAAGTTTGTGGCACAACTTGACCAGAAGAAGGGATCGGTTGGTAGGACATGTTCTGAGGCATCAAGGGATCACCAATTTAGTATTGGAGGGCAGCGTGGAGGGTAAAAATCGTAGGGGGAGACCAAGAGATGAATACACTAAGCAGATTGAGAAGGATGTAGGTTGCAGTAGGTACTAGGAGATGAAAAAGCTTGCACAGGATAGAGTAGCATGGAGAGCTGCATCAAACCAGTCTCAGGACTGAAGACCACAACAACAACAACATATTCATAACCAGCTGCTCGTGAATAACTTAAAGTTTTAATGTCATTTTCTCTTAAATATTAAGTACGGTATGTTACTCTGAAGAGAAAATCAGGACTATGACGAATGTACTACGTGCGTTACCTATCTGACTTAATAATGAGAGTGGTAACATTTCATGTACGTGAATTGTTGCAATAAATGTGAACTTAAAAGCCTTAAGGACAGTCTTATCTGTGATAAGGTGTCCCTTGATATTTGTAGTATCGTGTTATTACGTTACATCTTGAGTTATTGCGATGCAGAGCAGTGTTTTCTTGTGGTGACTTGTTGGAACTATTTTCAATAGTCAAATGACTGTACCAAGGAGCGATTAGAGGACCTGCTAGACAGCTGCGTCATGTGGGTTGCATGCGAATCAGGCGAAGTGCAATTCAGGTCGTTCGGATACTATTAAGCGTGACTGTACACTTGACAGCAAGAAAAGTGGGTCACTGCCGAATTCAACCAACATAACGCAGCTGTGTTGCAGGTCCTCTAAACACCAAAACCCCGTGGGGTACAGTTGTTTGACTACTCACAATGGGTACCGCAAGAGACTACTAAGAGACCAAAGGTCTTTATGGCAGTCAGTCTAAGCGTCAACTAATATCGTCATACAAAACATATTAGAAAACACGTTCTTAGCGATGAGAAATTCCTAACACTCATAAACTAACTTTAATTACAACAAGTAACATTCCAAAAGTTCTGAGAAAACGGATTATTTTACATATATTGTACAGTAATCCTTGGTCAAAATTAAATACTTGAGACAATATATGGAGTTACAAAACTGTACAGCAATTGGAAAAAAGTTTTTCGCTCTCTAAAAGGTTTCCCCGTCCACGTGCTGAAGGTCGCTCAACGGCGAGTGGCTCTGGAAACTGGATATTGGACGAACCAGTAGAAAAACGCGATTAACGGCAACAAGCACTCTAAGGAAATCTCAACATTAACAGTGAATCACCAGTAATTTATCGTAACACATCAACAGCTACGTGTACACAAATTTGAACTTTAAATGACATGACCAACGTCGTCGTAATGGACCTGGATTCAAACCCAGCACCTATAGCCATTGCCACCTAAGCTAAGCTTTGTTTGTGCCTTATTGAGACCGGATAACTAGGCACAAAGAGACGTGAAGTATAGACGTTTGCACCAGTATCAGTTATCAATTCAGATCCTGAAAATAAATGACGAAAATTTTTGTACTGAACTGGAAATCCTGTCGTAACAGTTGCCGTCCTGAGAACTACCCCCAACGACGTTTAATATGGTGTCATTGACAAGGAACAAGGTATGCTCATGTTTAAAATTGAAATGCCACCATATAAAGCTTGTGACAGGGATGCGAACCCAGCACCTAATCGGATTGTTAACGAAGTACAGTCATGCTCAAAAGTAACCCAACGACCTGGATTTTATTTCGCCTGATTCCCATGCAACCCACATAACGCACTTGTCTAGCAGGTCCTCTAATCGCTCGTTGATACAGTCGCTTAACTATTGAAAATGGTTCCAACAAGTCACCACTAGAAAACACTGCTCTGTATCGCAATAACTCAGGAACACCTCATCACGGGTAAGACTGTCCTTCAGGCTTGTAAGCTCGCATTTATTGCAATAACTGACATACCTGAAACGTTAGCACTCTCATTCTTACGTCAGATAGGTAATGCACGTAGTAAGTTCGTCGTATTCATGATTTCCTCTTCAAAGTAACATACCATACTTGTTATTTAACACAAAATGTCATTAAAAATTTACGTTATTCACGAGCAGCTAGTTGGGAATATGTATGAACTTCAAATGACACGACGAACCGCCTCGTTCTGCATATGGATTCAAACCCAGGTCATGCAAACTATGATTTCGTGACTGACGGACACTAATAGTCATTCCTGACTAAGCATAGAGAGAGTGATATACCACGATTTTAGACAGTATCAGTTAACAAATATCAACTTTAAATTACATAATGAAACATTTTTAACGGTCGCGAATTCCTACCCAGCATCTATTGTCCCTGTTAACGAACTACGAGAGATGTTAAATACTGCTTCTTCACAAGTAACTTACTTGAAATGCAGTGAGGTAAAGCTTTGTGTTGGACAGGGATTCGAACCCAGAACCTAATCTGATCGTTATCGAAGCACAATCAACTTTGACATATCGGATTTTCTCGGCAGTAGCTAGATGTATTAAATGAAATGACGAAACGAAACATTAATTTTTCCCTTCCAGGACTCCAACCCGGCACATATCGCTGTTATATTCTAGAGAAAAGGAATGTTAAGTATGGGTTTGTTACACCAGCAGCGACATGTGAGAATGTTTGAACTATAAATAATATGATGAAGTGTTCAGTGCTGACTGAGAATCGAACCCCAAACATATCAATATTGATTACACACAAAGAGGCGACACTTACCGAATTTTTCTCCACCAGCAGCTCGGAATAACATCCCTGAACTTACAGTGATGTCGCAAATAGTTCTGTGTCTCACTGGGAGACAAAAACGTCAGATATCGTTAGTGTTGACAACGAATGAAAATGCATTAAAAATAAAAATTATTATCCACCAGCAGATAGGTGTTCTCATGCTAGAGCTTGAGAATACATAGTGAAAAGTTCAGTGCTGGGCCAGGATTCCAACCCATTCATGCGCAATATGTGGAGATGTTAAGGAATCTGCAGTTTTGAACAAACAACAACTTGTAGTAGAGCTGTATTGTCTCGAAGGGATCAAATTCCGCGTTAAGGGCGGTCTGAGTTGCGTTCCCAGTTCAGAACCAATTTTATTGACATACAGAAGCTCAAATAAAAGACGGAATAAATGTCCTGTGACCATACACAGTGTTTGTTTCGTCACTAGAAATAAATAACTAGTATAAGAAAAGTTACTGGTGATAGAGTTTCTACATGTCGCCACTCCTTACTTTATTGTGGTTCCACCTAACGTCTACTTGGTAGAGAAGGAATATCATGTTTAATGTGATTTTCAGACCACAATGCCACTATACCTTCTTCACTTGGCGTAGCCAGAAGAGAATAGAATCTACCTCTCCTTATCAAATAACATCGGCAGAAGTTGGAATCGAACCGAGACCAACAGCATATGAAACTATCATCAGTCCTACAGACCACCACACCCACTTCACTATGGCTCATTTCTCTATCATAACACCGTTGCGGCACACAAGATGAGAATTCCGACACACAGGCTCCCTGTAGTGGTTTGCAAGATGTTCAGTACATTCATTTACATGGTTGACCGAATCACCATGAACTAGCTGCCTTGGCTACCCAGTGCATACATTCGACTCTATTTTGTAATCACCGAAATGAAATAACGTAACTGCCACCTACACAGAACTGCCAACAGTGTAGGATGCAGAAATTTAAATAGGAAGTGTTCCTTTCGATTTGAGCTACTCTATTCCGCTATCTGTTTGTTGAAACCATCGTGCAGTGCAAAATAAATGCTGTAACTGTCTGTCTGTCAGAAGTCTATATCCGGCCATATGCATTATCCCACAGCGCTGTGGAATGCAGAAGTTCTGAAGGAGTTGTTCTTGACTTTTGGAGCGGCTGTAGATGTGTAGTAGCGTAATGGTAAGTATCGCACACAGTAGGTAAGATGTCGCGAGTTCGAGTACATTCACTGCTATATTTTTTAAAACACAATTCTGCTGTCTGCTAAAGTATTCAATTTAATGGAATTTTGAACACAATTCTCTTCACTTCTCAACCCAAAATAGTCGCATGTGGAAAAAAGGCTAACTTCTGCGTCATTTTGTTCTTTTCAGGTTTAATAGACGGCCAGGCAGCAGATGCACTCGAAGCAAACTCAGAACAAGTTTTCTACATGCATGTAATCAATAAACTGCATGTGCATTGTCAGACTGTTATAGATAACATCAGAGAATTCGCATATATCGTTGATGATTAATTTCTCTCTCATGTTGAGCATTGTTTTAACAACACTAAAAGAAACCTTACGAAAACTGTGGACTGTATTGTAAGAAAGGAAATAAAACTACCCACGATAACCTTACGACGAAAGTCTGTTTTAACAAAACTGAGTATCTGTACAAAAGCGTGCCTCTATCTGCACGAATTAGTAAAACACTATTCACTTAGATTTCGATTGGGTCTGTGTTTAAATGGTATGCTGTGTCATACTCAACAGGTATGCAAACGTGGCATTTCATAAATAAAGTTACGTATTCCTAGAATCCCAAAATTTGCTTGTCAGCAGCGGAAAGAGACGTTACCTGTTGTGCAGCATTGTAAGTTTTTCACCATTGCACTGTGAGCTGAAAGTATTTTCTTACGATTTGCTTATCAATGTTTGATCTAACTGCTTGCAGCTCTTACACAAACGGGATAAAAACGTTACCTTCATCGAGGCGGGAACTGCGAACCATAACAGTCACGTTTTCACAGGTCAGCACGTCAATACAGAGCTAGCGGATAGATATGGTTTGCGCCATCCTCTTAGCTCAATAGCTGTTACAACTCGTAAACCGATATTTACAGGACGAGATTAGTTGCGATTGCCACGTTCAGTGACTTTTCTGGGCTGAAAACCGTAAATTTACAATCTTCTGTTACACCTCAAGCGATAACAACTCAGGTTATTCAATGGAAATGACACGAGAAATCAAGTGAACTTTGAGGCTTAATTCCGTGCACACCAGCAAGTAACTCGTCGATCACTGAGTTGCCGAATATACCTTGCGTCGTTGCCAAATCTCAGTTACATTACCAGCAGGAAGAAGACGAACCGATGTGATCATACAGCGGGCTGGGAAGTGACCATAGCTGGCGCCTGAAAGACGCGACTGCTACGGCCTGGAATACGCAATGCGTCTGATTCGCATTTCTGTAACTAAGTTTAGGGACTGGAGCTTAGTTGCTAATAATAGTCAGAACTGACTGCTACTAAGCATCATAAATCAGTAACTCTCATAGTTGTTTTTATATTTCTTTCGTAACTGTACTCAAAACTAAGAAATTCATTCAGGACGTTTTCGTGACTCGCAGATAGTCGAGCACAACAAACAAATAAATATAAAAAGGGAGTGTGTGTGTGTGTGTGTGTGTGTGTGTGTGTGTGTGTGAGAAAATTGTTGTAAAGCCATTGAATACTGGTATGTAAAGAAATCTTTCATTAAAATAACTCGCTCCACATCATTACGAAATGTCGTATTCATGATCTATGGAACAAGTATTAATCTAATCTAATCTAATCATACCATATTGCTGACTATCCATGATGAGTCATGAAGTACCGAAATTTTCGCCTATATCAGTAACCAAATCTAAACTTGAAAATAAAAGACGACAGTTTTTGTAATAAACCGGGACTCCTATCAAGACCTTTTCATCCCTGTTAACTAACCATGAAAGATGTCTCATATGCCTCAAATCAGAAGTAATGAAGTGTGTATGAATTTAAAGATGAAGCTCATGATGTGAAGTTCTGCAACGGAGATACGAACCCAAGACGTAATCGAATTGTTAATCAAGTAAAACCAAATGTTACGTATAGGTTTTTCTTGCCAGCTACTAGGTGTTTAATCTAAAATAAGGACACAAATTTTTGTGTCTGAGCGACAATCGAACCGCACTCCTATCGTTCTTCTTTATTGTCCACAAATATTGCTTAAGTGTCAATTGCTTACTCACCAACAGTAAGATGTGTGCGTATTTGTCCAGAAATTGTTGGCAACGTGAACAGACATTAAAAATGCACGTTAATTTTCACTAGCAGGCCAGTGTGCACATGATAGGGCTTGAAATGGAGTTATGAATATTTTTGTACTGGATCAGGATTCGGACCCACATATTTACCTTTGGAGGAGACCTAGAGAAGACTGCAGTCTTGGGAAAAGGAATGAAATGATTGAACTATACTGTTCCGAGAGATTCAGATCCTCGGAAGAGGAGATACGAATTCGAATCACGGCCCAGCACCAAATTTTTCAGCGTCTCTAGTTCAATCAAGTACAAGTAAAATAAGAGCCTTGTTCCTTTAGGCGGCTATCAGTTCATCAAATAAAATAAAATTTTCTAATGTAAGTAAGTTTACTGGTGACAGTATTTCTGTTTTCCCTGACCTCCACCTATGACATTTTCCAACGTAAACCGGCTCTGCCCAGTTTGGAATGAAGGAACGTGATGTTTAATGCGGATTCTGGATTATAACAGCTTTCTCTTGAGGTTACCAGAGGTAAAGTAAATCTGTTTCTGCGTCTTAAAAGTAAATGCCTGAACCCACGCATTGCACTTGTGATAGTTCGTTCCACCAGACCATTGCGGCCACATTTCCCAGCCCCAGGAGTGTGCTGTAATGGATGATGTGCTTAGCTTACTAAACTAGTCACGGTGGAAAAAACGCGAGTTTATTAAATGGTTAAGTAGAAGCAAGCTTCTGACGTGGAGATTATGCTATTATCATGTCAGGAGGATGTAAAGACTCTTCTAGGCGTCATAGCCTCGATTTGAAGCCATTTGGAAATTTTACTAATTCAGGAAATTTCTTAGTTCCAGAAAATCCACTGTGAAGTGTGAAGTTACCGGATAATTCGATTATCACCGTCATTATTACTATCATTTCCTTCATACCGCTGCTGGAACTCATGTGCTTGAAGATCATTTAAGTCCTTTTGGTCATTATAGAAGTAGTTGCCCAAGAACAAGTTCTTTCCCTGTCTACGGAATCCTTTTCACGTTAATATCGAACATCAGCAATTACTCGTAGATCACATTAAAACTAAAGTAATTGATGAAGACCTTACTTGATAACGAAAACGCGCTGCCTTTCTTCATTTACTTGCGCCTAGAAATGGCTGTCGAATACTGCCAAACCAAAAACAAAGGGATCTTACTGCCTTCCAATATACGTCACTGTCGGTTCTTCCGTATGATTTGGTCGACGTGGCCTGTTTCAAGTTGTGTATGACACAGAATGTTTTAGAAAATCAATTGTTTTCCTTTGCAATAAACAGAAAGATTTTCATTCTAAGATATCCAAGTCCAAAATTTTCCCAATATTAGTTCAAATTTAATATTCGCTTCCATAATGTAAGGAAAGTATTTCACAGTTGCAAAACCCGCATCCGACTCACTGTCCTTAAACTTAGTCGCTGGCCATAAATTCTAGCTCAAAGTGACGCCAGTTTAAGTAACCTAATGTAGCGAAGACTGTTGGCCAGTGCTCTTTCTCGCCAGAAAATATGCAATTCACTCACTGGGCTCCATAAGTACACTGTAACAGTAATTTCTGTATGTATGCAATGTATACGGATTGTAGAATTTAGTGGTGCTCTCTCTTCCACTTCTGTGTACATTATGACTGACCTAAGCGAGCCCTTTATCATTACAGTCCCTGGGCGGTGCAACATCATATTGACGACAGTAATGTGCTTATACTGACGACCTCATTGTTCGTTTTACCCGATTTTGTAATCGTTTAAGTAAAACAACATGACCTTCCAGTGGGAGACATTTCGTCCCCCTTTTCCTTCTGTGAAATTTGTCAGTAAGCTTTTTGCCTTCGAACCAGCGAAATGCGCCAGAGTACAGCTGGTAAACGATTTACAAACCACGATTTAGTGCCGTTATTTCAAATAGGAAAAGCTCTTAATCCAGGTACGAAGGTTGTAAAACAAACTTCCCACAGTTTGCGACCTCATTTTAATACCTCGTGGGAGCAGGCATTATATTTTGCTTTTTGAACACCGAACAATAACACACAAAGATAGCAGATGGAAGGATACAAAGAAAAAATCAGACTCATGGGTGTGGATCCATTTCATCATAAGTTCATCATAAGAAGACTAAACAAGAGGAAAACATTACGAAAGCAATGAATACGCTGGTTAGTATTCATTATTTGTATAGATCTGAAGATGAAAAAGCGCAGATCTGCACAGTGCCCGCATCTGCACTTTAGTTTCTGTCTTAATGGCCATAATTTTTAGTTTCATTTCTTATGAATTAGCAAATGAATTGATTATTACGTGGTACAGAATAATTAGGTAACTGTGTTTCTTACAGCTTCCATTCGCAACAACATTTTTCTACATTCTCGTGCAATTCATGAAATTTTTCTTGTATGATCACAAGACTGCACATAGATGCAATCGATTTCGAGATGCAAAGTGTTTGTTATCTTACTTTTCGTGACAGGTTGGCAAAGTTGATTTCCAAAGACTTTTTATTGTACTGAAATAATCTTTTGTAACAAAGTAACAAGGTAAGTGTTTTATTCGTATATATTTCGTGGGAAACTGTAATCGTGATGGAAGATTACACACCTAAATGTTTGACACAGCTGGTAGGAGAAAGCGCTGCATATTAACCAAACCCCGCGCCTCCTCTCCGTATCCTCCTATGACACGAGCACAGGATTTTCCTCCTATAACGCTACAGAGCTGTTCCTAGCACAGCTGAGATTTGGCAACATCGTCACAAACATTTGGCAACACTGTGACAGTGCAATTACTTCCGCGTATGGTACTGAACTGACTCGCTAAATTCACTTGATATTCCCTTTCCATTTGAATGACTCGTGGTATATAATCCTCACGTAAACTAAGACACTGAGACAGAAATTTCAATTTTTGGGCTTAAGAAATGCTATTCTTCACATAAGTGACAACTTTTAACATCTTTCACGATGCGTTATGAGGCTGAGCGACCAATACCATGACGAGAGTGGCGTGCTGGCAGCAGCGTGTCCGTAGCCCCGTGGTACCGCCCGCGTCTCGTTTTCCACCGGTTTAGAAAATCGTCAGTTCTAACTGTGGTAGGGGCAGAACGTGCGAGGTGTATTATTTCATGGAGCTGCGAATTCCCAGAAAAAATTCTGTAACAAAATCAGAAGAAAACCTTTACACATCAAATCCTCTTGGCAGCTCGACTCAGTAACTTGTGTTAATGGTCGTAGATCTCGGCTTTCTGACTGCCAAGCTGCTATACAATACAAGCGTCTCTGAAGAAATTTGAGTCGACCGTCAACGATACGAAATTCAATAATGTTGATCATTTAAGACTCCCATGCCAGAGTGATAAGTATGAAGGAAATAAATTGATTAGCAAATCGTAAGAAAATACTTTCAGCTCATAGTGCAATGGTGAAAAACTTACAACGCTGCACAACAGGTAACGCCTCTTTCCGCTGCTGACAAGCAAATTTAAGGGTTTCTAGGAATACGTAACTTTATTTATGAAATGCCACGTTTGCATACCTGTTGAGTATGACACAGCATACAATTTAAACACAGACCCAATCGAAATCTAAGTGAATAGTGTTTTACTAATTCGTGCAGATAGAGGCACGCTTTTGTACAGATACTCAGTTTTGTTAAAACAGACTTTCGTCGTAAGGTTATCGTGGGTAGTTTTATTTCCTTTCTTACAATACAGTCCACAGTTTTCATAAGGTTTCTTTTAGTGTTGTTAAAACAATGCTAAACATGAGAGAGAAATTAATCATCAATGATATATGCGAATTTTCTGATGTTATCTATAACAGTCTGACAATGCACATGCAGTTTATTGATTACATGCATGCAGAAAACTTGTTCTGAGTTAAAGCTGTCAAACAAGGTTTGAAGAAGAATAAAATGCCACTACCAGACGACAGCTAATGTAGAAAATACTTTTCTGACTATTTTGGCACGATGCGCTCTCCCCATACATAATACAAATGCTTCGAGCGCATCTGCTGCCTGGCCGTCTATTAAACCTGAAAAGAACAAAATGACGCAGAAGTTAGCCTTTTTTCCACATGCGACTATTTTGGGTTGAGAAGTGAAGAGAATTGTGTTCAAAATTCCATTAAATTGAATACTTTAGCAGACAGCAGAATTGCGTTTTACAAAATATAGAGGTGAATGTACTCGAACTCGCGACATCTTACCTACTGTGTGCGATACTTACCATTACGCTACTAGCCCACACATATCTACAGCCGCTCCAAAAGTCAAGAACAATTCCTTCAGAACTGCTGCATTCCACAGCGCTGTGGGATAATGCATATGGCCGGATATAGACTTCTGACAGACAGACAGTTACAGCATTTATTTTGCACTGCACGATGGTTTCAACAAACAGATAGCGGAATAGAGTAGCTCAAATCGAAAGGAACACTTCCTATTTAAATTTCTGCATCCTACACTGTTGGCAGTTCTGTGTAGGTGGCAGTTACGTTATTTCATTTCGGTGATTAAAAAATAGAGTCGAATGTATGCACTGGGTAGCCAAGGCAGCTAGTTCATGGTGATTCGGTCAACCATGTAAATGAATGTACTGAACATCTTGCAAACCACTACAGGGAGCCTGTGTGTCGGAATTCTCATCTTGTGTGCCGCAACGGTGTTATGATAGAGAAATGAGCCGTAGTGAAGTGGGTGTGGTGGTCTGTAGGACTGATGATAGTTTCATATGCTGTTGGTCTCGGTTCGATTCCAACTTCTGCCGATGTTACTTGATAAGGAGAGGTAGATTCTATTCTCGTCTGGCTACGCCAAGTGAAGAAGGTATAGTGGCATTGTGGTCTGAAAATCACATTAAACATGATATTCCTTATCTACCAAGTAGACGTTAGGTGGAACCACAATAAAGTAAGGAGTGGCGACATGTAGAAACTCTATCACCAGTAACTTTTCTTATACTAGTTATTTATTTCTAGTGACGAAAAAAACACTGTGTATGGTCACAGGACATTTATCCCGTCTTTTATTTGAGCTTCTGTATGTCGATAAAATTGGTTCTGAACTGGGAACGCAACTCAGACCGCCCTTAACGCGGAATTTGATCCCTTCGAGACAATACAGCTCTACTACAAGTTGTTGTTTGTTCAAAACTGCAGATTCCTTAACATCTCCACATATTGCGCATGAATGGGTTGTAATCCTGGCCCAGCACTAAACTTTTCACTATATATTCTCAAGCTCTAGCATGAGAACACCTATCTGCTGATGGATAATAATTTTTATTTTTAATGCATTTTCATTCGTTGTCAACACTAAAGATATCTGACGTTTTTGACTCCCAGTGAGACACAGAATTATTTGCGAGATCACTGTAAGTTCAGGGATGTTATTCCGAGCTGCTGGTGGAGAAAAATTCGGTAAGTGTCGCCTCTTTGTGTGTAGTCAACAACGATATGTTTGGGGTTCGATTCTCAGTCAGCACTGAACACTTCGTCATATTATTTCTAGTTCAAACATCCTCACATGTCGCTGCTGGTGTAACAAACCCATACTTAACGTTCCTTTTCTCTAGAATATAACAGCGATATGTGCCGGGTTGGAGTCCTGGAAGGGAAAAATTAATTTACGTCCCGTCATTTCATTTAATACATCTAGCTACTGCTGAGAGAATCCGATATGTCAAAGTTGATTGTGCTTCGATAACAATCCGATTAGATTCTGGGTTCGAATCCCTGTCCAACACAAAGCTTTACCTCACTGCATTTCAAGTGTGCTCCCTGCCGCCGTTGGATAAGCAGCTGAGCAGCAAGTCGTATACTCCTAGCTCACTCATTTGTTACATAGTTTAATTCTTAATTTCTTTGCGTGTTTTTGGTACTTGCATTGTTTAATTCATAAATTCCGGGCGTATTATAGTATTTGAGAGTGTAGCATCGCGTTTTAGTACCTGAATAGTGTAATTTCGCTTAGTCTCCTTCCGCCGCCGAGCAGTGTCAGCAGTGCGCAAGTAGCAGCATTACTGCATTTACTAGGCAATCTTGTATTTTAATAACCGTTTAAATTTTGTCGATTTGTTTGCGCTCTCTGTAAATTAGTTAAGACGTTCTTTGCAAAACAGTTTTTAGCATGGATAGGGACTGCAACTGCTGTGTTCGGATGCAGGCTGAGTTGGCATCCCTTCGCTCCCAGCTACAGGCAGTGTTGGCTTCGGTCACACAGCTTGAGGCTGTTGCCAATGGGCATCACTGTGGGGGTCCGGATGGGGGTTTGTCGGGGACGGCCAGCTCGTCCCACGCATCCCCCGATCGGACTACGACTGTGGCTGCCCGGGATACTGCCCACATTGATGCTGATCCCTCACCTGTGGTAGAGTGGGAGGTCGTTTCAAGGTGTGGCAGGGGGCGAAAGACATTCCGGAGGGCTGAACGGAAAGCCTCTCCAGTTTGTTTGACGAACCGGTTTCAGGCTCTGTCTCAGGCTGATACTGATCTTCGGCCTGACACGGCTGCTTGTCCTGTTCCAGAGGTTGCCCCTCAGTCTGCAAGATCCGGGCAGTTGCAGAGGGTGGGCTTACTGGTAGTTGGGAGCTCCAACGTCAGGCGCGTAATGGGGCCCCTTAGGGAAATGGCAGCAAGAGAGGGGAAGAAAACCAATGTGCATTCCGTGTGCATACCGGGGGGAGTCATTCCAGATGTGGAAAGGGTCCTTCCGGATGCCATGAAGGGTACAGGGTGCACCCATCTGCAGGTGGTCGCTCATGTCGGCACCAATGATGTGTGTCGCTATGGATCGGAGGAAATCCTCTCTGGCTTCCGGCGGCTATCTGATTTGGTGAAGACTGCCAGTCTCGCTAGCGGGATGAAAGCAGAGCTCACCATCTGCAGCATCGTCGACAGGACTGACTGCGGACCTTTGGTACAGAGCCGAGTTGAGGGTCTGAATCAGAGGCTGAGACGGTTCTGCGACCGTGAGGGCTGCAGATTCCTCGACTTGCGCCATAGGGTGGTGGGGTTTCGGGTTCCGCTGGATAGATCAGGAGTCCACTACACGCAACAAGCGGCTACACGGGTAGCAGGGGTTGTGTGGCGTGCGCTGGGCGGTTTTTTAGGTTAGATGGCCTTGGGCAAGTACAGAAAGGGCAACAGCCTCAACGGGTGCGGGGCAAAGTCAGGACATGCGGGGACCAAGCAGCAATCGGTATTGTAATTGTCAACTGTCGAAGCTGCGTTGGTAAAGTACCGGAACTTCAAGCGCTGATAGAAAGCACCGAAGCTGAAATCGTTATAGGTACAGAAAGCTGGCTTAAGCCAGAGATAAATTCTGCCGAAATTTTTACAAAGGTACAGACGGTGTTTAGAAAGGATAGATTGCATGCAACCGGTGGTGGAGTGTTCGTCACTGTTAGTAGTAGTTTATCCTGTAGTGAAGTAGAAGTGGATAGTTCCTGTGAATTATTATGGGTGGAGGTTACACTAAACAACCGAACTAGGTTAGTAATTGGCTCCTTTTACCGACCTCCCGACTCAGCAGCATTAGTGGCAGAACAACTGAGAGAAAATTTGGAATACATTTCACATAAATTTTCTCAGCATGTTATAGTCTTAGGTGGAGATTTCAATTTACCAGATATAGACTGGGACACTCAGATGTTTAGGACGGGTGGTAGGGACAGAGCATCGAGTGACATTATACTGAGTGCACTATCCGAAAATTACCTCGAGCAATTAAACAGAGAACCGACTCGTGGAAATAACATCTTGGACCTACTGATAACAAACAGACCCGAACTTTTCGACTCTGTATGTACAGAACAGGGAATCAGTGATCATAAGGCCGTTGCAGCATCCCTGAATATGGAAGTTAATAGGAATATAAAAAAAGGGAGGAAGGCTTATCTGTTTAGCAAGAGTAATAGAAGGCAGATTTCAGACTACCTAACAGATCAAAACGAAAATTTCTGTTCCGACACTGACAATGTTGAGTGTTTATGGAAAAAGTTCAAGGCAATCGTAAAATTCGTTTTAGACAGGTACGTGCCGAGTAAAACTTTGAGGGACGGGAAAAACCCACCGTGGTACAACAACAAAGTTAGGAAACTACTGCGAAAGCAAAGAGAGTTCCACTCCAAGTTTAAACGCAGCCAAAACCTCTCAGACAAACAGAAGCTAAACGATTTCAAAGTTAGCATAAGGAGGGCTATGCGTGAAGCGTTCATTGAATTCGAAAGTAAAATTCTATGTACCGACTTGACAGAAAATCCTAGGAAGTTCTGGTCTTACGTTAAATCAGTAAGTGGCTCGAAACAGCACATCCAGACACTACGGGATGATGATGGCATTGAAACAGAGGATGACTCGCGTAAAGCTGAAATACTAAACACCTTTTTCCAAAGCTGTTTCACAGAGGAAGACCGCACTGCAGTTCCTTCTCTAAATCCTCGCACAAACGAAAAAATGGCTGACATCGAAATAAGTGTCCAAGGAATAGAAAAGCAACTGGAATCACTCAATAGAGGAAAGTCCACTGGACCTGACGGGATACCAATTCGATTCTACACAGAGAACGCGAAAGAACTTGCCCCCCTTCTAACAGCCGTGTACCGCAAGTCTCTAGAGGAACGGAGGGTTCCAAACGATTGGAAAAGAGCGCAAATAGTCCCAGTCTTCAAGAAGGGTCGTCGAGCAGATGCGCAAAACTATAGACCTATATCTCTTACGTCGATCTCTTGTAGAATTTTAGAACATGTTTTTTGCTCGCGTATCATGTCATTTCTGGAAACCCAGAATCTACTATGTAGGAATCAACATGGATTCCGGAAACAGCGATCGTGTGAGACCCAACTCGCCTTATTTGTTCATGAGACCCAGAAAATATTAGATACAGGCTCCCAGGTAGATGCTATTTTTCTTGACTTCCGGAAGGCGTTCGATACAGTTCCGCACTGTCGCCTGATAAACAAAGTAAGAGCCTACGGAATATCAGACCAGCTGTGTGGCTGGATTGAAGAGTTTTTAGCAAACAGAACACAGCATGTTGTTATCAATGGAGAGACGTCTACAGACGTTAAAGTAACCTCTGGCGTGCCACAGGGGAGTGTTATGGGACCATTGCTTTTCACAATATATGTAAATGACTTAGTAGATAGTGTCGGAAGTTCCATGCGGCTTTTCGCGGATGATGCTGTAGTATACAGAGAAGTTGCAGCATTAGAAAATTGTAGCGAAATGCAGGAAGATCTGCAGCGGATAGGCACTTGTTGCAGGGAGTGGCAACTGACCCTTAACATAGACAAATGTAATGTATTGCGAATACATAGAAAGAAGGATCCTTTATTGTATGATTATATGATAGCGGAACAAACACTGGTAGCAGTTACTTCTGTAAAATATCTGGGAGTATGCGTGCGGAACGATTTGAAGTGGAATGATCATATAAAATTAATTGTTGGTAAGGCGGGTACCAGGTTGAGATTCATTGGGAGAGTGCTTAGAAAATGTAGTCCATCAACAAAGGAGGTGGCTTACAAAACACTCGTTCGACCTATACTTGAGTATTGCTCATCAGTGTGGGATCCGTACCAGATCGGTCTGACGGAGGAGATAGAGAAGATCCAAAGAAGAGCGGCGCGTTTCGTCACAGGGTTATTTGGTAACCGTGATAGCGTTACGGAGATGTTTAATAAACTCAAGTGGCAGACTCTGCAAGAGAGGCGCTCTGCATCGCGGTGTAGCTTGCTCGCCAGGTTTCGAAAGGGTGCGTTTCTGGATGAGGTATCGAATATATTGCTTCCCCCTACTTATACCTCCCGAGGAGATCACGAATGTAAAATTAGAGAGATTAGAGCACGCACGGAGGTTTTCAGACAGTCGTTTTTCCCGCGAACAATACGCGACTGGAACAGGAAAGGGAGGTAATGACAGTGGCACGTAAAGTGCCCTCCGCCACACACCGTTGGGTGGCTTGCGGAGTATCAATGTAGATGTAGATGTAGATGTAGAATGGCTCTGAGCACTACGGGACTCAACATCTAAGGTCATCAGTCCCCTAGAACCTAGAACTCCTTAACCCTAACTAACCTAAGGACATCACACACATCCATGCCCGAGGCAGAATTCGAACCTGCGACCGTAGCAGTCATGCGGTTCCGGACTGAAGTGCCTAGAACCGCACGGCCACCGCGGCCTAGCCTGCATGACCTGGGTTTGAACCCATATGCAGAACGAGGCGGTTCGTCGTGGCATTTGAAGTTCATGCATATTCTCAACTAGCTGCTCGTGAATAACGTAATTTTTTAATGACATTTTGTGTTAAATAACAAGTATGGTATGTTACTTTGAAGAGGAAATAATGAATACGACGAACTTACTACGTGCATTACCTATCTGACGTAAGAATGAGAGTGCTAACGTTTCAGGTATGTCAGTTATTGCAATAAATGCGAGCTTACAAGCCTGAAGGACAGTCTTACCCGTGATGAGGTGTTCCCTGATATTTTTAGTATTGTAGTATTACTTGACATCCTGAGTTATTGCGATACAGAGCAGTGTTTTCTAGTAGTGACTTGTTGGAACCGTTTTCAATAGTCAAACGACTGTATCAAGGAGCGATTAGAGGACCTGCTAGACAGCTGCGTTATGTAGGTCGCATGGGAATCATGTGAAATGCAATTCAGGTCGTTCGAATACTTTTGAGCACGACTGTACATAAAATCAGAAGTTAAATATCAAATGTTTTCACCAATAGCAAAATGCTGGAACCTTAATTGACGATAGAATTGTTTTTGCCTGACTGGGATTCGAGCCCAGCATCTAGCACCGTCGTTTTCTAGCCAGGAACAGACGATAAATAGCGGTTGTTGGTCACCAGTAGCGAGATGGGCGCATGTTTAGCTAGACATCAGGCGACGAAAAGTTCTGTGCTGAATGGAATTCAAACCCCGCACACGTGGTCATGAAGAAATGTTAACTATCAAATTCTTTTCCAATAATAGCTAGGAATGGCATGTTTTTACTGTCAATGATGTGATGGAAAATACTCTGCTGGTTAGAAGTTGAATCCACAACATGTCATCGTTGGTGATCACAACGAACACAACGTCAAACCCAAATCCGTTTTCACCAGTAGGATGGGGAGGAATGTTTGAACTTGAAAAGATGTAAGGAAACGTTTGATCTTGTAATGTTGTGATAAAACGCTCATCATGTGGTTGTGAGTTGAAACGAACACGTTACAGCTGACAACGCACGAAGAGACGTTGAAAATGCAACTATTTTTCACCAGTAGTTGGGAGTGCACATGCTAGGGCTTGAAATGAAATAATGAATATTTTGTGCTGATCAGGATTCGAAATCAGATAGGTGGCTTTCGAGGACACCTAGAAAAGTTTGCAATCTTCGGGAACATAGTGAAATCGAATTCTAATCCCAGTCCAGCACCACAATTTTCAACGTCTCAGTTTCAAATCAAGTAAGACCCTTTTGAACTTACATGGCCATTGGTTCATTAAAATGAAATACGTTTTCTAGTTTACGACGGCTTGCTGGTGACAGAGTCTCTGCCTTACGGGGTTTCTCCATCTGTCACAGCTCAAACAAATGCCCAGTCGGCAGCGAAGGATGTTATCTTTACTGCGGATATTGAACTACGGAGCTTACAGGCGTTCTGCACTTGGCGTTACTAGGGGTGAAGGAGAGCTACTTGTGTGTGTTAAAAATTTACGCCCGACGTGAGATGTGAACCTACACGTTTTACACCTCAATACAAGATTAATCCACCAGACCACAGAACCCCCTGCCAAGCACATAATTATGAATTGCAGAGTATTCATTTAGATGTAGATGCAGATGTCAAGGGACGCGTAACAGGAAGGAGGGCGGGATCTGGGAATGGATTGAAGTGCAGATGTGAAAAATATAAGCGTGAAATGCTTGCAAAGTATTGCGTATTTAAACGTGTGCCACAGTTCGTTTTATCTTAGGACCGAGAGATAAGGAAGGACTGTTCTCAGAACGAAGAATGGGTTACAGGGAAGAGGAGATCAACGAATACGGTTTCATAGGTGGTGAGAGGAATGACAGAGAGTAAAGACAGCAGCAATCAAAAGAGAAAATGTAGCGTCAGAGATATTAACAACAGAAGAGATATTAACAACGAGTAAACATAAATGTTCATATGTGTGTGAACCCTTAACGGACTTAACTGCTAAGGTCATCAGTCCCTAATCTTACACACTACTTAACCTAAATTATCCTAAGGACAAACATACACACCCATGCCCGAGGGAAGTCTCGAACGTCCGCCGGGACCAGCCTCACAGTCCATGACTGCAGCTCCTGAGACCGCTCGGCTAATCCCGCGCGGCGAGTAAACATAATATGAAATCGTTGGCGTATTGTGTGGAGGACGGAGAGTGTATTCATGGATGGAGGGGAAGACAGAGACGTATTTGAAATAACAAAAACTATTGTGACAGAGCCCATCTACGCTGATTGGTTCAAATGGCTCTGAGCACTATGGGACTCAACTGCTGAGGTCATTAGTCCCCTAGAACTTAGAACTAGTTAAACCTAACTAACCTAAGGACATCACAAACATCCATGCCCGAGGCAGGATTCGAACCTGCGACCCTAGCGGTCTTGCGGTTCCAGACTGCAGCGCCTTTAACCGCACGGCCACTTCGGCCGGCCTTCGCTGATTAGTATGTAGGTATGTAGACATGGTATAAATGAAATCAGAATAGAATACTTAACAAACTGTATATTCAAAAGAAACCCACTTGAATTAAAAGGGCAACTCAAAGGAAAGCTAACCCATATTGTACCTTTTCTGTTGCCACGCGAGCTTCCACTAGCTTCCAATGAGGAAAAATGGCCGGCCAAAGTGGCCGAGCGGTTCTAGCCGCTACAGTCTGGAACCACGCGGCAGCTACGGTTGCAGGTTCGAATCCTGCCTCGGGCATGGATGTGTGTGATGTCCTTAGGTTAGTTAGGTTTAAGTAGTTCTACGTTCTAGGGGACTGATGACCTCAGCAGTTAAGTCCCATAGTGCTCAGAGCCATTTGAATTTTGAGGAAAAATGCCGAAAAAGAAGACATAACAAAACATTTTAAGAACTCTAATATTTTATCCAGAATCCTTCATTATTTTGTACTTCAATCACGCGTCTTGGCATAGAATGTATAAGCCGTCGGACGTAACAGCCTGAAGAAACAACTTCCTCCCAGGCTTCCAGGACGCAGTCCCAAAGAGCGTCCGCAGTAATTGGTTGGTTTCGTGGCCAGTTCTCTGTTAATGTTCTGGCGACCTCAGCCCACATGTTTTCCATCATATCAGCTGCTCGTGGCGGCCAGTCCATGACGTTAACGCCAATCGTGGATTTGGGAGAGAGTAAAGACAATATGTGCTGAACAAATGCAGACTTGTGAATGGGAGAATGGTCCTCTTCCAATGTGACGTCCCCCTCTGCGTACAGCATTCGCACTGACGGAAGCATCACATTTTCCAATATGTGGGCATACTGCGCGCTGTCCAGAGTTCCTTCTATCCTGTGAAGGATTCCTGCCCCTGTCGGAGAATTCCAACCCCAGCAAGTAACAGATAACCGGCCACTTCTTCTCGTCGTGGTTACATATTCGCGTCGATGGCGAGTCCCTTGTGGCCTGTAAACGATTCGTGGACCGTCGTTATTGGTGGAAAACACCTTCTCATCAGTGAAAATGACGTTGTCCCACGACGCCCTCAGATGGAGCTCCGCAAATGCTAGCCGGTATAAAACGTTGTCTTCGCTGAGCTCTTGATTCACGGCGGATCGTGGTGCATGCAGTCCAGCGTCCCTCAGCCTTCGGCGAATCGTGTCACTGGAGCCGGGGAAATTGATCTCCCGCCGCAACTGCTTCGCGTTCAGAAAGGGATTTTCTCTGCTCCTAGACAATAGGTCCTTGTCTTCCTGCTGTCAGATCACTTCCTGCCTGAGCCAGGAGCCCTGTTGGTGGTGCAAGGCAGACATCCACCATCTCGTTGCAGTGGTATGTGGTACGCCATACCGCCTGCCAGCTTCTCTGATGGAACATCCTCCTTCCTCAATGAGAGCGACGACTCTACCTCGGCCGGCCGGAGTGCCCGAGCAGTTCTAAGCGCTTCAGTCTGGAACCGCGTGACCGCTACAGTCGCAGGTTCAAATCCTGCCTCAGGCATGGATGTGTGTGATGTCCTTAGATTAGTTAGGTTTAAGTAGTTCTAAGTTCTAGGGGACTGATGACCTCAGATGATAAGTCCCATAGTGCTCAGAGCCATTTGAACCATTTTTTGACTCTACCTCGAATAGACCTCTCCCAGTGAGGCATTACGGCAGACAGCCTGATGTGTATTTCTGCTTGCCGCTCTCATACTGATTCCAGGAGAGGAGGTAAACATATTTACGTCAAACGGAGCGGCAGAGGCAGAGGCATGCGGCGCAGCCGTGCTCGCTCGTCCCGGGCTGTTGGCCCACCAACGCCACCGCCAGATCGCTCACTTCCGTCTCGCCTCGGCCAGCCTGGCTGGCCCGTAGCTCGCGAGCCGCGGCTAGTACAGACCCGGGCCGCAGGGCCATGATCACGCCTTGAAGGATCAAAAGTTACACCTAATCTACCCAAGTCTGTAGTACGAACTAACGCAGCTACAGCTATTATGCTATAACATGTGCAGGCACACCTACTGTTGACGATTTATTCAAATATTTGACGAACAATACTTTCAAAAATACATTCATTTTAAACATAGCTACCACAAAATATTTCACCTAGCTAGCAATAGCATGACACAGGAAACTATACTACCTTGTAAGCGCTGTGCATTAGATGTAGCCTCAAGAAAACCTGTATTCAACCACGACAACTCAGCGGAATGTAAAAGTAAACAGGTTTGGCGGCAGCTTCTCCGAATAATAGTATATACTTAGTATATAACACACGTTTTGTGCACTTATAACATGTACTCAGTGTCTCTGAAACAATACGTGCTGCACGGCGGAAATTACTTTCCGCTGAGGCACTTCATTTACATCTCAATGATACACGACTACTAGAGAACATTGCTCTTTACGGCAGTCAATCCACTTGTAAATTAACATCATGATATCGCAGATATTAGGCAACACGTTACTAGGGATGAGAAGGCCTTAAGGTTTGCAACTAAACATGCTACTCCTAGCTACTACTGACTGTGAAGTTGGTTGTTAACGTGTCTTCATAACCATGTGTGCGGCGTTCGACTCTCAGTCAGCGTAGACGTTTTCGTCACCTTATTTCTAGTTGAACGTGTGCACATCTCGCTGATGGTGAACCAACATTGGACATTTCTCGTCTGTTCCTGGTTAGACAACGACGGCGGTAGGCGCCGGGTTCGAATCCCGGTCAGGAAATACAACTTCAGTCGTCATTCAAGGTTCCCACCCCACTACTGGTGGCAAACTGTGATATCTACATTCTGATTTTACGTACTTATTCAACAATCCGATTAGGTGCTGGGTTCGCATCCTTGTCCCCAGCATTACATGATGGCATTTCAATTTTAAACATGTTGTTGTTGTTGTTGTGATCTTCAGTCCTGAGACTGGTTTGATGCAGCTCTCCATGCTACTCTATCCTGTGCAAGCTTCTTCATCTCCCAGTACCTACTGCAACCTACATCCTTCTGAATCTGCTTAGTGTATTGATCTCTTGGTCTCCCTCTACGATTTTTACCCTCCACGCTGCCCTCCAATGCTAAATTTGTGATCCCTTGATGCCTCAAAACATGTCCTACCAACCGATCCCTTCTTCTAGTCAAGTTGTGCCACAAACTTCTCTTCTCCCCAATCCTATTCAATACCTCCTCATTAGTTACGTGATCTACCCACCTTATCTTCAGCATTCTTCTGTAGCACCACATTTCGAAAGCTTCTATTTTCTTCTTGTCCAAACTGGTTATCGTCCATGTTTCACTTCCATACATGGCTACACTCCATACAAATACTTTCAGAAACGACTTCCTGACACTTAAATCTATACTCGATGTTAACAAATTTCTCTTCTTCAGAAATACTTTCCTTGCCATTGCCAGTCTACATTTTATATCCTCTCTACTTCGACCATCATCAGTTATTTTACTCCCTAAATAGCAAAACTCCTTTACTACTTTAAGTGTCTCATTTCCTAATCTAATCCCCTCAGCATCACCCGATTTAATTTTAATTTAATTTAAACATGTGCATCCTTTATTCCTTGACAATGCAACACTATACAACGTCTTTCGAGGTTAATTATCAAGAAGGTAATTGTCATGTTAGGGTTCCTGCTTTCGTACAAACATTATCGTCATTTACGTTCAAGTTGAGAATTGATAATTGATACTGGTGCAAACGTCAATATTTGACGTCTCTTTCTGCCTAGTGATCTGCCAAGCTTTGCTTGGTTAACAATGGCTTTACGTTCTGGGTTTGCATCCGGATCCAGAACGAAGACGTTGGTCATGTCATTTAAAGTACAACTTCGTGTACAAGTAACTGTTGATGAGTAATGTGAACAATGATATTACTTGTGATTCGCTGTTAATGTTGGGATTTCCTTCGAGTGGTTGCCGCCGTTAATCACGTTTTCTTTTAACTGCTTAGTATTACATAAAGTTGATGCGAAATCACTCCCCGTTGAACGTTGAATGACGTTCTGCATGTGTTGGGTAATCCTTTCAGACAGCAAAGAACTTGTTTCCAATTGCCATACAACTTTATAAATCCATATACTGTCTCAAATATTTAATTGTGCCTAAGGATTACTGAACGATTTATGTGACAAAACTAGTTATCCCATAACATTTGAAATGTCACTTATTGTAATTAAGTTTAGTTTACAAACGTTAAGGACTGTCTGATCTCTTCTGTACTATCATGATTTTACTTTACATCTGGACGGACTGTCATAAAGACTGGTGTTCTCTAGTAGTCTCTAGCGGTACCCATTGTGTATCTTACAACGACTGTACTGTGGAGGGTTGCGACTATGTGCAACACAGATATGCTTTGTTGGTTGCATACATTCAGGTGCAGCCTACACGTTGGAATTCAGGGGTGACCCACTTTTTTTGCTGTCGAGTGTACATATGAGATAGAACTCAGAATGGTGCTAGCACGTGAAATTGTAAAGTACTCTCAAGAAGGTATTACAATCTGCCCAGCATCTACCACAAGAAAGAGGGAGCACACTTGGTAATCACTGTACACAGGTACCTGCTACTCTATCTGATCAAAGGTATTCGGACGCCACTAAGTATTACAGAAGTGAAAACTAAATGCATCGCTAGAGGCTGACTCGCCTGTATCGAAGGCGGAGGAGTGTGTTGTGCTATCAGTCGAGAGGCAATAACTGCAGAACTGGTCAGTCAGAAGAACTAAGACACTTCAAAAGTCATTAAATGTCACCTGAGTAACAAATTCATCAACAGAAGTTTCAGTCCGTCTAAAGTTTTCGAAGTCAACTGTTGGTTGGTTGTTACTGAAGTGAAAATGCGAAGGAGAAACCACAGCTGAATCGAGACCAAGTCGGACCTCCTGTATTAACGGGCAGGGAAAGTCGAGCATTGTGGAGGATGGGTGTACAAAATTGTATGAGGTCAGCGAACGAATGACTCGTCCGTTCCAAAGTGCTGCCAGCAATGCACCTGACATAAAGCCAGCACTTCGGAGTTTAGGGTACGGTGGTCGGGCAGCTCCTCATAAGAGCAGTGTCAGGCACCGAGGCAAGAGAACGCCCATGTAGCGGTAGCAGCAGTACCTGTTGTTTGATACAGAGTAGTTTAGGTTAGTTTCTGTGAACTGTACCTGTGTATTTTACTGCTTAAACTACTGTTTAGCAAATTACTCAAAGCTTTCTTTCTGCTTAAGTATTAGTGCATATCCTTGTGTGAGGTGGCTTCCTCGCGTATTTCTTCCCCCGCCAGAAGTGCAAAGTCTTGTGATTACATTTCAGTGTCATGTTAGCACGAAGTGCATAGTTTAGATCAGTGCATTAGATTTTCCACATTTATTTCCTGGAGTAGCTTTCGTAGAAGCAGAGTTTTTAGTAAAAAAGGAACTGTTGATTTATCAAATTGATAGCAGAGACATTTAATTATGTTTTCAGAGGTTGCAGATCTTGCGGTCCCAGGCTATAGCGCGAACCTGCAGAGCAAATTTTGGTGTTCGTTTATTCGCCTCGTTATGTTTTGCTTACATTCAAACCTCAGTAACACCGCGATCGGATAATTTCCCTTTCGTGGGGGGGGGGGGGGGGAGGGGGGGGGTCTGTTTGTACTTTCTCATTTACTCCTGACTGCTTTGCTTGTATTTTTTTGAGATCTTGTTCAGTAACTTTAGACAGTACGACATCAATACGGACTGTGCTTGTTGTGAATGGACACTAGGAGAAGTGGCTGCTGTCCGTAAACTGCTGCAAGCTAAATTGGCCATTGTCGACAGGCTTCTAGATTCTGTTCAAAGCGTCGGCGACATCAGCGTGCCAGTGTTGAAGCCTACGACACCGTTGGTGTCGTTGGAATCCCCTGATGACCTAGTTGTCGCTTGTCGCTGTATCCTCCGATATGCAAGATCTGACCGGTCCGTCCTCACTCGACAGAGAGTGATAGACAGTGGTGGGTTAACGTGGGGTGTCTCTGGGCGGAAGGCGAAAGAGGGAATACGCTTACACCTGGCTCCGTATGCCTTAGCAACAGGTGCGAGGTGCTACAGTAGTGTCTCGATAGTTCGAGTCTCGATAGTTCGGGTCTCAATCGAGTCTCGATAGTTCGAGTTTCCATTAATCCGCGCCTCTTAGAAAAAAAAAAATTGCAACGATCTAATTTCTTTTTTTTACTGACATGATAAATAATGAAAACATCGTTGCAAAAGATAGATAGGGAGAGTACATCTCAGTGACAAAGCAGACAACAATGCAATCAACACCGACGAGCCGGCCGGGGTGGCCGAGCGGTTCTAGGCGCTACAGTGTGGAACCGCGCTGCTGCTGCGGTCGCAGGTTCAAATTATGCCTCGGGCATGGATGTGTGTGACGTCCTTAGGTTAGTTAGGTTTAAGTAGTTCTAAGTTCTAGGGGACTAGTGACCTCAGCAGTTAAGTCTCATAGTGCTCAGAGCCATTTGAACCGGTTTTGAACACCGACGATTAGCCCGCTGCCCTGTTGCACGAACATCAGTTGTCAGTATGGCACGAAATACCCCGACTGCTGCCTGCTGCTACCGATCAAAACTGGGGAGTTCATATTCTGCTGTAGTTTCCAGTATCTGTACTGTACAGTGTTGTGTGTCGTTTTGTTTGTTGGCTGTGTGTTCCGTTGTACACCTTACAAAGATGAGTGCTGTAACAAAAAAGAGGAAATTTGTGCCTTTGCATCTAAAGTTAGAAGCACTAAGACGACTTGACAAAGGAGAAACAATAAAAATACTTGCTCTCGAATACGGTGTAGGTGAAGTTACTGTTGGTGACTGGCGAAGAAACCGAGTTAAATTGGAACAGTTTTCTTCACAGAAATGCTCACATGAATCTCTCAGTCGAAGAAGTATAAAGAAGTCAAACTTCGAAAAAACAAGTGAGGCATTGTTCATGTGGTTTACCCAACAGAGACAGAATTGTGCTCCGATTTCTGGCCCAATCTTGCAAGAAAAAGCTTTGTTTTTCAGAAACCAGCTGCAGGAAGGAGATGACAATTTCGCCGCTAGTGTGGGCTGGCTCGACAAGTGGAAGAAGAGGTATGGAGTGAGTCAACTAGATGTATGTGGAGAAAAACCCTCTGGTGACGCTCAGACCGTTTCAAAATTTATCGTCGAGTTTATAAAAATCATAACTGGCGAAAATTTGTCTAATGAACAAGTATATAACTGTGACGAAACTGGGCTAAATTTTAAAATGTTACCAGCGAGAACACTTGCTTCTTGTGAAGAAAAAAGTGCTCCTGGGCACAAAAAAAGCAAAGAGCAGCTCACAGTTATGGTAACTTCAAATGCAACTGGAAATCACAAACTAAAACTAGTTGTGATTGGGAAGTCTGCCAAGCCAAGAGCGTTCAAGAATGTATCCATCTCAGGTCTTCCGGTTGTCTATACACATCAGAATAATGGCTGGATGAATAAGGAACTCTTCAAGAACTGATTTTTTAACTCATTTGTACCTGACTGCAAAAAATTTTTAAAAGAAAGGGGACTGCCATGCAAAGCAATTTTGCTCATGGATAATGCGACCTCACATCCAAGTGCAGGAGAATTGCAGTGTGACGGTATCCGAGCCTTGTTTTTCCCACCAAACGTTACCTGTCTCATTCAGCCCATGGATCAGGGCGTTCTGGAATGTCTAAAAAAAGTATCGACGGCGATTGCTACAGTCAATCCTGCATTCCGAAGACAACGAAAGCATTGTGGGAGCTTTGAAGAAAGTGACTTAGAAGGATGTCGTGTACTGGATTAGCGAATCTTGGAGCGAAATGAAGTCAGACACAATTTCTAAGTCAGGGAGGAAAATTCTACAGGAAAGTGTGCCAGACACAGAAACTGAAGATTTAGCAGATGAGGACGATCGACCATTGTGTAATTTAATCAGAAGATTGCCAGGGTGTGAAGAGGCAGAAGAGGTGGAAGTAGGCGAGTGGTTAAATTCGGACGAACAGTTGGAAGTGACAGACTCTCTATAATTGACATGTTTAACATTCCATCGCAGTGTGAGAGTGACGAGGAACAATAAAGAACAGCGGTAATTGTTTATTTCCTATTGTACTTCTACGAAACGTGAGTAATTCATAGTAATACCAACAGTGTTTGTCGGTATATTGCGTGATATTTTAGAGTCCTCCAGGAACTCTGTCGTATGACGAGCTATGTTGGCGTAATGGTTAAGGTGTTTGGCTGCCAAGTGTAAGATTCTGATATCAAACCTAATTCGGTATTTAATATTTTCTTTATTTAAAAACAATATCGAAGTGTCTTACTTCATGAATTTTATTCGTTTGAATGAAATTTTTTGAAATTTCCAATGCTTTTTCTGTTCATTATAACCGTAATAGATTTTCGGTTTTTCTAATTTTGTCCTCCAATATTTCTTTTCACAGCAGTTAAAAACAATGAAAAGGCACACATACAATATTCATGATATCTGTTTTGTTTGTGTATCGTCTCTTCGGCAGTCGCTGTTTTACTACTCACATTGAGATATATTCTTTTGCGACAGTATTAAAAGTACAGGGTTATTACAAATGATTGAAGCGATTTCACAGCTCTACAATAACTTTATTATTTGAGATATTTTCACAATGCTTTGCACACACATACAAAAACTCAAAAAGGTTTTTTAGGCATTCACAAATATTCGATATGTGCCCCTTTAGTGATTCGGCAGACATCAAACCGATAATCAAGTTCCTCCCACACTCGGCGCAGCATGTCCCCATCAATGAGTTCGAAAGCATCGTTGATGCGAGCTCGCAGTTCTGGCACGTTTCTTGGTAGAGAAGGTTTAAACACTGAATCTTTCACACAACCCCACAGAAAGAAATCGCATGGGGTTAAGTCGGTAGAGCGTGGAGGCCATGACATGAATTGCTGATCATGATCTCCACCACGACCGATCCATCGGTTTTCCAATCTCCTGTTTAAGAAATGCCGAACATCGTGATGGAAGTGCGGTGGAACACCATCCTGTTGAAAGATGAAGTCGGCGCTGTCGGTCTCCAGTTGTGGCATGAGCCAATTTTCCAGCATGTCCGCGGGCTACGCGTGAAACTTGCCCACACGCGTTCAACCGATTCTTCGCTCTCTGCAGGCCGACCCGTTGATTTCCCCTTAGAGAGGCATCCAGAAGCTTTAAACAGCGCATACCATCACCGAATGGAGTTAGCAGTTGGTGGATCTTTGTTGAACTTCGTCCTGAAGTGTCGTTGCACTGTTATGACTGACTGATGTGAGTGCATTTCAAGCACGACATACGCTTTCTCGGCTCCTGTCACCATTTTGTCTCACTGCACTCTCGAGCGCTGTGGCGGCAGAAACCTGAAGTGCGGCTTCAGCCGAACAAAAGTGTATGAATTTTTCTACATATCTGTAGTGTGTCGTGACCATATGTCAATGAATGGAGCTACAGTGAATTTATGAAATCGCGTCAATCATTTGCAATAGCCCTGTATTATTTAGAGCAGAATTTGAAATATATTCCTCTTCTGCAACTGTAATAAGCGTCTTATTTAGACCAGACGCGTTTTTCTCTTTTGAAGCATCTTCAGTGGACAGTATTTTGTCTCCTCCATTGCCAAGTAGCCTTTCGTAGTTTTGTGCTGCGGTAACACAATATTCAACGTTTGTGTCGGCTGATCAGTGTTTTAGTAAATAAATGCTGTTTGTGTGTGCCACACACAAAAATTATATTTGACATAGCTCAGAGCACTTCACTGATACACAGTATATTCAAGTCCTAATGTTTTTGTAAGTCCACAGTTTATAACACTACCATCTGTTACTACTGTACCATAACCTTAAAGCTGGAAACAGGTTGTGAAATAAAACTATTTTGTTAAAGCAATTATGGTATAAAGCAACAGAGCAGTGTTACCCTCTGAGAAGAATTTTGTTATGTTGACCGTGTTGTACCTAACGGAGGTGGCTTATCGGAAATGAAAGTCAGAATTACGTAAATATTTGAACAGTAACAGACGAAATTTTGCCTATCTGCACTGTTTAATGTCTAAAGAAAACGGTCGCCAGCCTAACTAGGCAAGAGAATGATTAACATTGTCGTTCAAGAAAATAGTTATTAGTGATTTTAGTGGATAAATACAACCTATACTTTGTCACACGGGAGTGCAGTGAACTCTGACACATACATTTGTTTACGTTAAAGTTGAAGCTAGCAGCTAGAACAGCACAAACTATTTGCAAAATTATAACACATACCGAAACACACTATTACTTTCAGGGCTTACACAAACTGAATGGTCTTTATAACGTTATTATTACTATTCACTGCAGAATCATTAATTGGATATAGGTTAAGCCTCTCTCAGTTAAATACTTTACTATTTAAAATGAAAGTTAATTGGAATCCACTAACAGGTTACTTCTCACTATCATTTGAATAAAGAAATTATGGTTTTTATAATTAGTGATCTTCCCATTACTTGTTATTCAGCATTAATACAATAGACAAACTGTGGATCCTGTTATACTACTAATATGCACTTCCTATACACAAGAGAAACATACACTTAGCAAACATGAGTATATAACGTTTCACAACTGCAATTTTCCACTTTTACTACAGTGAAACACAATGTTGGCGAAATTGCAAGAAACTGACTCACCTTTTAGAATATACTACAGACAGCAATGTGATCATTTACTAAGCAAAACTTTATAATCCTCAGTCTTGAGAACTTTTAATTTGAAGTTGGCAACAACACATTAATAAGCAGTTTCAATAGGAAAATTTTCAGCAAACAACATTTACTTTAACTCACTCTCTTGCCACATTAACTTTAACTTTCTTTTTACTATGTTGAAGAGGCATTAATGAGCAAAATACTGGGCTTTAATGTTCTTTTAGTAAGGACACTCGGATATCACTTTAGCTCAAACGGAGAGGAACCTGAGAGGTGTTCTGATGAGGAGAAAAATCAGGGTAGATACATAAATTCAGTTATAAGTTACCTTATATTTGTGCACACTAAAGCATCCAATGAGCTGATCCTTCACTGTACATCATTATAGTATTACGTTACAGTGTTCGCGCAACGTGGTGGCAACTGCATGTTGGTAGGTGGATTCGCAGGCAGAATTGCTGGACTCTGGCCCTTCTTGGTGGCGATGATGAATACCAAATCCAGAATCGTTCCAGCTATTTATCCATCTATCCGAGGCATTGGAAAGCAGCAGAAAAAGCCTCTCTCGGAACCAGCACAATATGCTTCTTTTACATGGCAGTGCACAGTTTGGTAGCTCGTCCCCGACTCGTAGCTCGTCCCAGACTGGTAGCTCATCCCGGACTGACTCTTGTTTCACCTTTTCTACCTAAGCCAACCACAATTTGCGCGCGCTACACAGTTCCGTTCCTGAGGGGAATCACTACACCTTTTACATACAAACTAACTAAGAACCCTAAGCGAGGATCAGCAGTTCACATAACAGCAACCAAATACATTAAATAAAACAGAACATTTGCACATATTGACATTTCTACAAAAAATTATTCCCACAGAAATTACAATTATATATAGTAAGTTTTGTTCCCTCCAAATGGGACAAAGAGTTTAAATGACAGATACACTACATTGCATAGAATCAAACCAAGACATCAAAGTTTTTACAAAGAAAGGAGTATACAATTCTGTGTTATCGATTCAATCAAACACATTTACAGAAGCTCAACGAAGTAACATTAAATAAACAAATGCAAAATAAATCAATAGAGTACTAGAGTTATGGTGTTACAAGTTTTGTTTAATGTATTTTGTCTACTTCCTTTTGATTGATTGAAGTGCTTTAAAATAAAGCCAAACGCGCCCAGCGTAAATAAAACTTTTATTACAGTCGCGAAAGACGGAATATTTATCAATATTACATACGATACCTATCTGGTACTTAAATTAACTGAGATGTTGTTATACAGTAAATTTTATATGAAATTTAGGTATCTTGTCCACATTTCATTCTCAACATTGTGGCAACTAAAATCGACCATACGTAAAGTATACGCTATGGACTTCTACCTCTGCAAACTCTTCAAAATTTCGTGCAATGGTATACTACATTCAATGGTGCACAATAACTGCGCTTAACATCGAAACAAAATTAAGTCATTTATGAGGGGAAGGTATCAGTCAATAAGGTGTGTAAAAATAAAATTTTTGTGAAATCGAATGATAAGTGTGTAAAAGCAGTCGGAACACCACGTGTCTGTACAGGCGAGCAGTGCAGTGATGACAAAATCGCGCACAGCGCGGAATGCGGGGAGCACGTCTCTGTAGCAGCGAAAGGGTTAATGCGACCGTGGTGGCTTTACTTCATGAACTGCGTGCTCCCCCTAAACGTTAAGTTTGCGAACTATACTATACTACGGCGCTGCTTCTCTTGGCGCGTGTGTCGTGTGCAACTGGCAACGCAGCAATCTCCCGCGTCTGGGCGGGCATGCACGAGCCGCCAAGATAAAAGAATTGAACCATAGGTGCAAAGTAATATTCGATTGGATAAATTGAACCTAGCTTGTGTAAGGCGAAGCTAATGGAACTGATAGTACTGTACAAGCCAAAAACTCCACGCTAACAGGCCGAGAACAGGCTAACGCTAAAGGGCATAGTTTAATAATGCTCCCCCCGTATCATCCACATTTAAATCCGACTGAGAATATATAGACCTAGGTGAAAAGTAATCTGGCAGAAATAAGAAATTTACGCTCATTGAGGTTGAAATGTTACATAACAGGACTAGTGTCAAGTTGTCAGTCATACCATAAATGTATTTATGTAATACTTCCCTTCTCTTGTTATTGTGTTAGCAACTACCTCTTTTGCCTAGACTCAGCAGAATTTACAGATACACATCTGACTAAGATTCTACTGCAGTTGAAATAGTGGCAGAATCATAAAACAGCGTATTATTAAACTAGCAACAGAGGGCGACACATATCATTAGTTATGAGAGAGCCCATTGTCAGTATAAAAATAAATGTGCAGGTTCTTCATTTACATTGTTCCAAAATTCACAGCAGTTTTCGTTTCACAGGCTACTGAAGGTCCTTGAACATTACATTATTTCTTTTAAAAAATTCTATAGTTGCTTGAATACCGTGGTAGACATGGAAGTTGCGCGTATTAATCATATGGCAAAATCCTCTGCGTTCTATCATTTGCCAAAATCTTGTTTGTATATCTCAGACCGTTTATGAGTTACGAGGGCTTTATGAATATTTCATTCTGCCTTTTTCAGTGGCTTGTGCGTTCGTGACGGAAACGTTTACACACATTCCATTTTCTGGACGCTGGAGATATATAACGATATTCTTCGAGGTTTAATAAATAATTCTATGTGTTACCTAAATTTTGTATGCAGCAACATAAGATATACCACATCACACGAAAATTCGTAGCGATACCTATTTTTCACTCCAAACTTTAAGAATTTCTCGCAGTAGTTTAGATAATACCGAAATATCGCAATAACTGTGACCATTAACGAAGTAATAGGTAAGTGATCCTGAAGCTGACGAATGAAGCTCACAGTTTACTACCGTATAGTTTCTCCAAAATTAGGGTGACCAGACATCCGGATTACTCCGGACAGGTCCTCATTTTTAGCTCTTTGTCCGGGGTCCGGACGGATTTTTACAGTGTCCGGCTTTGTCGCAAAGTTGAGCGTAATACAGCTAAATTCACAATTCGACCCGTTCTATTGCTGTTTCCTTAAATACTTTAACTATTGGCACAGCCTTCGTGATAAACACGCACGAAGGCGGTGTTAGTAGGTGGTACCAGGATCGTCGATGTTATCGTTGATCGACCTATAAGCGAATGCAAATATAGATTATTTAAAATTTTCGTTTCGTATCTTCGCTTTGTATTGGCTTGGCTTCCTGTAGTACACGTTTGATTTGTGAGTGTAATTTTTAACCGAGTGAGTTACGTAAAATATTTGGCTATGCCTAAACGATAGTGTACATTTTCTGATGTCCTTTCCTGCAAATATTCGGCTTTCAAGAAAGGGAGAAATGAATTTGAAGCGGAATGTAAGATATGTGGAGCTGGAACGTACGCCTCAGTGGCCAATAAAGGTAAGAAACAACTCGACAGATTAGCTGTCATGGTTTTATTTCATTGTTTAATAGTCACTCAATTTATTTGTATTCGGAAGGTTAAAGTGCAGTTTACATGTCGTCAGCTGCTGCTTGAATTGTAGATGTTGGTGGCGGTGCGTCGAATGAAGGGAGGTGAATAGTCTTACGTTTTTCACTTTGTAAACAATTCCGTGTTGTTGACATAGCAAAACAATTGACGCCACACAGTCACCATAATCAATATTTTTAATTTTTTTTTATATTGCTCAGTTAACTACCACCGGACCATCAGTAACAATTGACAACTAGTTTTAATTCCCGGTAGAAACACGCAGTCTTATTGGCTGCCAGAACGCTATAAAACGAAATGCATGTTGCTTTGGCACTGAAATCTTAAATTTCTTGCACAGGTGGCCAAGATCTTGGTGATCACATTGCCACTCAGAAGCATAAAAAAAACATTCAGGCTTCCAGTTCAATGTCTAGGATAGAGACATTATTTCAGCAACAACAATCTACTTGTGCTATAAGCCACAGAGTTCTTGTAGGAGAAGGAGCATTAACATTCCATAATGTTAGCCATCATTTTAGCTACAGATCAATGAATTGTACGCCAAAGAAAGTATGTATGTTATGTCTATAAATAATAAACTCATTTATTAAAATTGAACGTGTGTTTGATGGCGAATACTGCAGATAAGGATACCACCCGTCAGCTCTGGACAAGTTACATGAAAGTAGGCAGTCAGGAGTGGCGTTTAGGCAGCCGTCTTCGTTAAATCTTAAAACTACCGGAGGTTCGAATCCTGCCTCGGGCATGAATGTGTGTGATGTCCTTAGGTTAGTTAGGTTTAAGTAGTTCTAAGTTCTATGGGACTGATGACCTCAGAAGTTAAGTCCCATAGTGCTCAGAGCCATTTGGACCAACTCGGCTGTCACGTGACTTCTCCAAAGCTGACAGGTGGTAACCTCATCTGCAGTTGACCCGTTTGATGTCTCCTCTTTTTTCTTCCTTTGTCCTCCTTTTCGAAGCTGTTTGTCCTCCTTTTTAAACTATTGCATCTGGTCACCCTATCCAAAATCGTTTGAAAAAGACTGCAGATAGAGCAGCTTGCGCGGCCGACAGTTTTACGCAAAAGCAGGCCTGGCGTTATCTTCGCATGCTGACGCATTCAGCACGCGCTGGCAACTACGCTTTCCTCCACTCGATCCGTACTGAACTGTCATAAGTCGCAACTAACTTCAAATGCACTATAGTTTCCGTTGCTTACTACAATGTGTAAACAAGTGAAGAAAAAGCAGGTCAGTAAAATTTTTACTGTAGAGTAGGAGACACACTCTGGCACATAAGCAGCAAGTAAGGACGTGTATTGCAGCGACATGGATTGACACCAGAGTCCCAGACCGGCCCAAAATATAAGATGTGCTGCGCCATCTTAAAGACGACACAGCTCTTCGTGTGCCCCGTGCGTATGGTGCCGTTGCGAGTGCAGCAGCATCTACGTAGGTCAGACAATTCAGCAAATCGTACCGGGCACGACAGACATCTTAAAAAAAAAAGTAGTTTGAAAAGTCGGCCGTAGCTGAGCGTTGCCTGGTAAACGGACACAAAATACTGATTGGCTTGTGCGTGAACGTAATGGGATTCCGTTATACACTACTGGCCATTAAAATGGCTACACCAAGAAGAAGTGCAGATGATAAACGGGTATTCATTGGACAAATATATTATACTAGAACTGACATGTGATTACATTTTCACGCAATTTGCGTGCATAGGTCCTGAGAAAAAATGGTTCAAATGGCTCTGAGCACTATGGGACTTCTGAGGTCATCAGTCCCCTAGAGCTTAGAACTGCTTAAACCTAACTAACCTAACGACATCTCACACATCCATGCCTGAGACAGGATTCGAACCTGCGACCGTAGCGGTCGCGCGGTTCCAGACTGTAGCGCCTAGAACCGCTTGGCCACCCGGGCCGGCGATGCCCAAAACAACCACAAACAGAGCTTGGATGGCGTGTACGGGTACAGCTGCCCATGCAGCTTCAACACGATACCACAGTTCATCAAGAGTACTGACTGGTGTATTGTGACGAGCCAGTTGCTCGCCACCATTGACCAGACGTTGGTGAGAGATCTGGAGAATGTGCTGCCCAGGTCCAGAAAGGGCCGTACAGGACCTGCAACATGCGGTCGTGCATTATCGTGCTGAAATGTAGGGTTTCGCAGGGATCGAATGAAGGGTAGAGCCACGGGTCGTAACACATCTGAAATGTAACGTCCACTGTTCAAAATGCCGTCAATGCGAACAAGAGGTGACGGAGACGTGTAACCAATGGCATCCCATACCATCACGTCGGGTGATACGCCAGTATGGCGATGACGAATACACGCCTCCAATGTGCGTTCACCGTGATGTCGCCAAACACGGATGCGACCATCATGATGCTGCAAACAGAAGCTGGATTCATCCGAAAAAATGATGTTTTGCCATTCGTGCACCCAAGTTCGTAGCTGAGTACGCCATCGCAGGCGCTCCTGTCTGTGATACAGCGTCAAGGGTAACCGCAACCACGGTCTCCGAGCTCATAGTCCATGCTGCGGCAAACGTCGTCCAACTGTTCGTGCAGACGGTTGTTGTCTTGCAAACGTCCGCATCTGTTGACTCAGGGATCGAGGCGTGGGTGCACGGTCCGTTACAGCCATGCGAATAAGATGCCTGTCATCTCGACGTGGCCGTTGGGATCCAGCACGGCGTTCCGTATTACCCTCCTGAACACACCGATTCCATCTTCTACTAACAGTCAGTGGATCTCGACCAACGCGAGCAGCAATGACGCGATACGATAAACCGCAATCGCGATAGGCTACAATCCGACCTTCATCGAAGTCGGAAACGAGATGGTACGCATTTCTCCTCCTTACACGAGGCATCACAACAACGTTTCACCAGGCAATGCCGGTCAACTGCCGTTTGTGTATGAGAAATCGGTTGCAAACTTCCCTCATGTCAGCACGTTGTAGGTGTCGCCACCGGCGCCAACCTCGTGTGAATGCTCTGAAAAGCTAATCATTCGCATATCACAGCATCTTCTTCCTGTCGGTTAAATTTCGCGTCTGTAGCACGTCATCTTCGTGGTGTAGCAATTTTAATGGCCAGTAGTGTAAAATAGACGGCCGAGAGTAGAATGAAGAACAACAATTATAACAGAGAAAAGAGGCACACAGTGAGTAGTGCGTGGGGGTGGGCTGTGGGTGCCGAAAGGAAACCACGGCGGATGCTTAACGCTTGCAGTTCCAAACTTGTCGCCGGGCTCTTGCGCCACCTGATGTCACCCTGTCCCGCGGCGGGCCGGAGTTGCTACGAGCTGTCCGCCTCACCTTCCTCGCTCGCATCGTTTCGGCCCTCTCTCACTGGTGCCAGCCGCCACATTCGTGGTTATAAAATCGGAACATAGTGCTATCCCCTGCTCCTGACAACGATGGCGGTGACAGCCAGAAAACCTTGAGAATTTTATTCGAACTGACGCGGCTTTACAATCGAGAAGACTCGATTCTGATAACCCTCTTGTTATGAGGTGTACACCGTATTATTGGTCGAATATCCAGACGTGTCGAATTCCTCCGGACTATATTTCGTTACTTTATATGGATTGCAGTCTTTCATTCAGTAGATGAAACAGTCTTCATCCATATAAAGTAACTCGGTGTTAGTGAATTTGGTCTTCAGAAAGGCATAGTGAAATTGCTGCACATGGAGTTAGGAAATGTCCGATATACACATACAAACATAAACAGGTCTCATGAACTCCGTCGAAAACTTATCCATCGCGAGAACGACTAAACCTTGGCTGAAGAATGTGGCCAAGCGACATAATAATGCCGCCATAACACCTCTCCCAGCAATAAACTTCGTGATTTTCGTGGTGTTTTCTTAATTTGTCGACTCTTTCTTGAAAATAGCATTATTCATCAATTTTAAAAAAAATATTTCTCTAAGTCACGTGTCACAAGGGCACTCCGTTCCGTTTTAACGTCAATATACTTCCTCAACCAGTGACTTCACTTGAAAGACATTCCACGGGTGACGCTAATCAGAACCATTCCAAATGGATACGTTGCTGGAGATATCTGCAGTGCATAATGCATATCTGTTTTCGACCCAGCGCCGTCATTAGACTGAGACTGGAGTCCTTTTATGGGACGAGGTGCTCCATTGCTGTGCGTATCATGCAAACTAGCAGAATATGCCAAGTCTGTCTTCCACACCATATCCTTTACCAGACCAGCTGCCACACCTTTGAAATCACCTAATATATGGCTGTCCTCCACAGACAGCCATCGAAACTTCCCAACAGCCAGATTATGTTGCGTGGCATATCCGTATAAGTTGTTAACACGAAGATACGTATGTAACTCTCATACTCATATGCTTTAAACTGTCCGCCCATTGCCGGCCTGGGTGGCCTAGCGGTTCTAGGCTCTACAGTCTGGAACCGCGCGACCGCTACGGTCGCAGGTTCGAATCCTGCCTCGGGCATGGATGTGCGTGATGTCCTTAGGTTAGTTATGTTTAAGTAGTTCTAAGCTCTAGGGGACTAATGACCTGAGAAGTTAAGTCCCATAGTACTCAGAGCCATTTGTCCGCCCATTCACATCTTGTTTGCCTTGGTGTGTCTGTGCACACACTGTCAAAGTCCACCGTGCATGCTGCATTCGAAAGAGAAAACCATGTTGACTTTGAAATTCAGTGGCGACATATAATATAATGTGGAATTCAAAGTGTATGTGGTCATGCATACTATCCAGAACTTCTCGAAAATGTCTGCAAGTAGTTGTACGCCCATGCCCATATATAGCTTTGTATATTCCCCTAAATCATGGAAGCTGAATTCCTGCTAAACATTCACCAGATGCTTATACTCAGAATTCGTTATGGTATAGCCTGTAAGAGTACTGGTGAATGTGGGTGTGTCAGGCAATGTGACTTACAAGGGGAGGCCACCACGTTTGGAACGCCGATTTACTGCAAACTTCATACAATCGTAGTACTCCACGAGGACAACAAAATGTGTAAGCAGTAGCGCATACTTCTCAAGCGTTATTGAGAAAATCGCAAGATAATTTCGGTATATATATATATATATATATATACGTATGTAACTCTCATACTCATATGCTTTAAACTGTCCGCCCATTGCCGGCCTGGGTGGCCTATATATATATATATATATATATATATATATATATATATATATATACATATGTGTGTGTGTGTGTGTGTGTGTGTGTGTGTGCGTGGCCATTTTAACCATGAGGCGGCTGCAGCCGTGTGGTGCCGGCACGGTATTTCAGCGTGTTCGGTCAGTGAGCCGGTTGGCCTCTGTAACAAAAAAACTGAGTGGAAGGATCAACCACCGAATTTGAACAGGATGTCTTGCGACGTCCGCAACGAACAAACACAAACACAACGATCAATAACGAACAAAATGAAAAAAGCGTGTTTGGTCAGAACGTTGGCTACCCTTTATAATAAAAAAAACTGAGCGAACGGATCATCCACAAACTGAATGGGTGTCATTGAACGTACGCCCTGAACAAATTCAACGAACAATATAGATCAAAAATTAAAAAAAAAAAAAAAGAGTTTTGTGTTGTAGCCGCTGGATCGCTGGATCGAGTTGCGTTCGTCAGTTATTTTCTTTATTATTTACATTACAACTCATATAATGGGGAAAGTACATGTAATCGGATGAAATTTTATTAAATTTACAATGTTATTTGGCATTCTACTAATTTTTATTATCACAAATAATGTAATATTCATAACTATCGACTAGTAAACGAACAAATTCATAAAGTTATACTGAAAATGTATGCTTGTCCGTGATTTGAGAAATCCCTTATACCTGGAAGGAGCCCGAAACAACCGGCACAGACGGCTTTCGAAAGATGTACAATTAATCGTCGCTTTCGACATTACAAGTTCAAGTTTCAGGATGGTATTTTTCGTAAAAACATGGAAAACGTAAAGTTAAACGGCACCAGCTCCATTGTATAAATGCTATGTCTCCGCACACGCAAGGTCTTTTGACGTTTCCTGTGGAAAAAAACCTTGTTAACATTTTCAAAAACCTCTCTTTCAGACGATTGTTTGGAAGCAAACCATGCATCACGCAGTATTTCGGCGATGATAATTGGTTATGAAGTATCGAGTGTATTTTAATAGCGTCTTAAAAAAAAAGAAATTTGTTCTATATTGTTCGCTGAATTTGTTCAGGGCGACGTCCGATGACACCCGTTGAGTTTGTTCGTTCATCTGTTCGCTTAGTTCTTTTATTGGAAAGGAAAGCTAACGCTCTGACCGAACACGCTGAGCCGCTGTCCCGACACCACGCGGCTGCACACGCTTCATGGTTAAAATGGCCACGCACAGATATATATTCCACGACCGAAATTATCTTGCGATTTTCTCAGTAACGCTTGAGAAGTACGCGCTACTGCTTACACATTTTGTTGTTCTCGTGGAGTACTACGAGTGTACGAAGTTTGCAGTAAATCCGCGTTCCAAACGTCGTGGCCACCCCTTGTTCGTTGAGTCTCTCTTTGAAATGCAGGTATTTATAAGGAAAGACAACATTATTCGTCATGAGTGGAAGTTCGCATCATCGGAAAATGCAGCTTTAGAGATTTACTTGTCCTCCTAATGTATTTCTAAAGCAGCGCTTCCATGAATCGAATTAAGTCCAGGAACTGTGATGTAATGTTTGGCGTCCTTTCGCCTGGAGAACGACATGTGTGGCTTAACGCTCTCAGGCAGGACATGACCTGGTCTTTGTGCAAACCAAAATCACCCAAATGCACAGTCATGAAATATTCATTATAACTGCTCAAATTGTGGAAGGATGTGAGTATGAGTCATGGCATGTAGTTGTTTAAGTTGCATGCAGTGTTGCTGCGCTGCAGAACTTCCCCTGGGGGATGATCATGGAGATGTTGGTGCCGTTATTGTGATCAAAATACCACGCAAGTTGTCCTACCTCACTGAGCAGCCACCTCCCAGAATTATCCCTGACAAATGATATCAAACGATCCTTACCTGAGTCCTACCACCATACAACTCTATATGTCGCAACATGTGGTACATGCTGCTCTGTAAAGGTTGCATATGTATCAGTGCAGTCTCCCTTACAGAGCGCGATATGAATGAGTAGACATTTAAAGTCAGTCTATGCTGTGAAGGGGTAACGCTCCTCGTGCTGGTATTTCTAGTTTTCAATTGTCATTTCCACATGTCGCCGGTTCCTACGTGAAACAATCAGTCAGATGCTTATCTAGACCATCTCTCGTAGTACAAGTGTTGTTGCGTCTAGATCGATAATGACATTTAAGAATGTTTTTCTGTTTGGGGTGAAAAGGTAGCAATATATATTCTCTACCCACTTGTATCTGAAAACTGTATAAAGTTATTCCTAAAGTTTATAAAAGAATTATGAATGCGCGCTATAATTTGAATGCAGTAGAGTACTTACTATCTGTTTCCTAAAAACTAATATCTGTTTTTTGTAATAGAACACAGAAATTTCAAAAGCTACCACCTGTGTTTCATAGTGATGAGGTTATTTCCAAGTACGACTCTGTGATAAGCATTTACCGTTCGATGTAAATTGCTATGTTGATGGCACATCTTCCATTACTGCACTGTGAAGGTAGTAAATGAAGATTCGAATAAAAATGGCTTTTTTTTTAAAAAAAAAAGTTTTTTTTCTCTTCTTCTGTATAAATTTTATGGCTGGTTTAACGGAACCAGTTGGTAATATGATTATGTTTAGTTTGTCGGGCGCTCAAATGCTCTTTCACCAGCGCTTGTACACATTCCCAATCTGTACACAGTGCAGTCTAGCCACTTTCATGAATGATGAGGACAACACAAAGGCCCAGTCCCCGGGCAGGGAAAATCCACAAACCGGCGGGGAATCGATCTCGGGACCCCGTGATCCAGAAGTAGCAACGTTAGCCGCTAGCCCACGAGCTGCAGACTCGTTAACAATGAGGGCTACTCCCTTTCTCTATTAGCAAGTACCCTCTTGGTTGTGCTAAACCAGCAGCACATCCTTAAGCGTTTTGAATTTGATGCAAATCATGCTGCAAGAGAGACATCAGGCAGTGTATCCATGTTATTACTGGAGCGGACGAGAAGGAGGAAATGGACTGCATTGATCTGCTCTCTCAAGTATCCCTAATCAAGTGCAGTACCAGTGTGCAGAAGGTATATAATAAAATACATTGATACCGTATATGACTGTTATTTGCCACAGTACTGTACTATCAAAGTAGAAAGTAATAATAATAATGAGCGTATGGCATTGGTAGCCGGGAGACACCTCGCGGGGCGGTTCCGGCCGCCGCTCCACAACTTCTTTAACGCCACTACGGCGACTTGCATGTGAATGAGGATGGAATGATGATGAAAGACACACAACACCCGGTCATCTCGAGGCAGAGAAAATCCCTGACCCCGTGCGCGAGAAGCGAGAACGCTACCGCTAGACCACGAGCCGCGGACAAAGTAGAAAGTGAGTATTTTGTTGACGCAGAGTGACGTTAACTACACATTTATACGCATGATTGCCATTTATGTCCTGTAATGTTAGTTACAAAGTCCTATTTTCTTCTTATGTAGGAACGTTATTTGCTATAATATGAGAGTAGTAATAGTGCATTTTTTTGTGTCTTTTGATGTTAAGTTCCATATTTACAACCACGTTCCTCAAATAATCAGCAAACAGCATTGAGGATGCATTACCATGCTGGAAATTGCAGATATTTCTTGCAGTTGCCCAGTGGAGGTGCAGGCTAAGAATGACGGTCTCAGCATGGTGGAGGCACTAGGGAGGAGGGTGGTGGCGGTGGTGGGAGGACCAATGTGAGCACACGACAACATTGTTGGTAGGAGAAAGAGCACACTGCTCCAGTGGGGGAGGAGTGGCATCAGTTGTGGGTCATAAGTTGCCGTCTTCATTACGATAGTTTATTTTTATTTTGTAATTTTTACGTTCTTCTGGGCCATGCCCGTTCAGCCCTCTCAATAGTAATGTCAATTATGACGATACCAAAGTAAGGACAACACAACGTGCAGTCCGAAAAGGGATAAAATCTCCGACATAGCAGGAACTGAACCTGAGACCCCTCACTCAGCAATTCGCCACGCTAGCCACGTAGCTACCAAGGTGGACATGACAGTTGCCACTTCATACCGAAAGTAATCGAATTCCTGTTTAAACATGAATGCAAGTAGGCTACTCGACAGCTACCATGGCCATAAATTATAGTAACTGTCATGATAGTTATAGATCACCTCCAAAATGAACAAAAGAAGGACCTAAATGAAAGCTTTATTTATATAAGTGGTACTAAGGCAATTGGTCAGTTTGGTTCCATAAGAGAACAGTACTCCCCCACTTAGCTTGTGCTGGAGATGCACCCCCCACTCATAGGGAGAAACGAACATAAAAAAAAGAGAAACCAGTATTCGCACAGAAAGATTTAAGTATATTTAAGCGTTTGTTTTCCCTGCGCGCCGTTCGGGAGTGGGACTGTAGAGAAATAGTGTGAAGTGGTTCTATGAACCCTATGAACCCCCTGTTTTAATGGTGAATTACATCTGACCTCTAACAGCGGCCACAGTGCACTGTATGTATCGAATTTGTGGTTATACAGTTCGGAGAACTTCAGGTTTTGCTGAGGCGCCTTTAACTTACATTTTGTGTGCCGTAAGTCATTACTGTAAGTCATTACTACGAGTCACCTTTCGTCCTGAGCAAAAGAGTCATGCATGGCTTCAGTGTGTAATCATTGACAAATAAGGGTTGAGTCGTCTCGTCTGCTCAGCAATAGAATCACGGAACAATGGAATCTGTGCGTTGCTGATCTCGCCACTGTTAGGCTATCAGAAGTCAGTAATCTCAACGACAGTCAAAGTGGAACACTGACAACGAATAACGTGGATTGTACCTCACGTGGCTATAGTCAGTGTAGCATAATATTCTGCGAAATTAATTCACAACGATGATTGAGTTTGACAAAGGTTACAGTTTCTATGATTCTACGAGTCGTGGGGCCTTCAACGCTCTCGACAACAATAACAGCAATAATCACGAAGCATTAGCTATTTTAAAGCCCGCGTTCCACACGCCGAACGGCTAAATGAAGCAGCAACATACGCTTACAGAGGGAACATCAAGATGGTAAACTGTGCAGCACAGTGAAACACGGCGTTCTGCATGAGTAATAACAACAGTTCGCAGAGTTTCCCAAACACTTAACATAGGTTTTTCTAATAATTTTGCTCTGAAACGACATACAACAAAAATACTGTAAAACAGTTTTCTGAATGTTCTGGCCCTTTTATTAGTTTGCCTTTGTATTTCACTGTACACAGATTTCATTGGTAGTAAACAACAGGTCAAGCAGTCCTCACTCAAGGCGGGAAAGCGAACTTGGACGAGAATCTGGTCCAATATATATGGCGTCACAACGGGGAATTTCACAGCGAGCAGCATATCGACCGTGGCAGGTAGAATCAGATGCCGCAGAATTTTGCTTCATGGAGAGAAATGTGACTGATGAGATTCATAAGGGCTTTCTGCCTAACAAACGCAATTTATGAGCCACCATATTTGTAATTTTGGCCCTTATTGCTGATGTTTCTACATTATTGCTTAAATACTCTGAATATGATCTGATGTAATGCTATCATATTGATGATCTCTAGAAAAAAGAGCCGCTTGTGGTACGGTTCTTTGTAATAAATGTAGGTAGCGAAGTATTCTTGGTTAAAAATATTCGTGTTTGGTGTTTTTCGTTGTTGGTGTTTTTCGCATCGTTACTTGGTGGATCCCGTTTCAAGATACCAGCGCATTAGAAGTTTATCAAAATCGCGCCTTTTTTGTATAATTTATTGTAATTAAATGTCAGTTAACGACATCTCGATAGATAAGGCTTTGACAACATCGTAAAATCAAATAAATAGTGTTACGCATGTGGACACGAGCTGAGAACGAAGCGGTTTCTGGCTAGGATCTCCTTTCAGCGAGTCATTTTTTAGACTTCTTCAGAAGTCACATTTTTTGGTCGTTTGTGTATTTTCTCTCGGCATCTATGACCTCTTTCTACATTTAATAGAAGCATATTCTGGAATATTCGATGTTTTATATAAGTGTGTATATTATATATAAGTTTGGGGCTGTATTTGTTCCATTTTGGAACGTCGTACGGAACATCGACCATTTAATTGCAAAAATTTCTTTCTGCATCACTGGCTGACTACCTCACAATTCAGCACAGTGTGTCCTACAGGCACAACGACATCTTGATAAAGGAGCAAATATTCGCTTTAATACACACTGTGAAAGAGAGGCAGTGTTAGTTCAGTGTGGATATTATCAATTAGAACAATAGACAATCCGAATCCCGGACACTTTCTCGCGCATGTGAAAAAGTAAAATGCGTCAGGCCGGAGTTAATACTCCAAAGGAATGTCAAAGCAGTTCTTTAAATACGCGTTACAATTCATTGTTAATTCCACCGACATGTCCACAATATTCTCCGCTATTTTTTCCGCTTATCTTCAACGTTCACTAACGGAACTGACGTAACTATTGCAAAGGCGTCCATTATTGTTAAACAAAATTTGTTGTTTGCACGGCATACACAGTCGAAAATTGCAGCTGGAGGGGCAGTGCTAGCAAATTACCGCGAGGAGGACGGTCTGGATCAAACACTAACTCGTAACTGACTGTGCAACGGCTACATCGGAAACCCCGTTCGAATGTGTGAATTTTATAATGCCGATTACCATTACAACAAATAGAGTTTAGCAGCAGACCTTTTCTACTTTCCAACAAAAACTTTCGTCGGAGCAGCGCACTTCGTAAAAAACAGCATTGCTGATAATTTCCTGTAGTATTTTGAGATACACTGCCGGTCAGAAGTTTTCGATCCCTTACGAAAAAAGCTATATACTTTGTTTCAGTGTTCAAACACAACATACAAACTAAATTCACCAACAAAATAAATATTTTCTCTCTCTGCGATTAAGTACAGTTGAATATGGTTTAGATTTTAGCCTCTTCAAAGTACCAACACGGTGCCCTCAGTACAATTACACAAAGTCTTGTCATTCTGGAAATAAGATTTTGTAGTGTTTTTGCAGATACTGTAGTCCAACACTTCTGTAAATTATTCCACAGACCATCAACGTTAGATAACCTCATTTATCTATTCTGCCTGTCAAGTCCATCCCGTAAGACTTCAATGGAATTTAAAGCAGGAGACTAACTTGGCCAAATCATATTCTTCTGATACCCAGATTTTTCTTTTCCATTGAAAAGCCCTCTGCACAATTTAGATGCATGTCTCGGATCGTTGTCCTGCTCCAGAACAAATCCACGAAATGTTAAGTCCCTTGCCAGATGGAACTGCATCGTTGATGAGTATCCTTGAGCTATTACTCCTTCTCTAATTTTTTATTAATTCTCTTTAGGCCATTGACTTTATCAACCATAAAACATCCCCACACCATGGCTGACCATCCGCCGTTGCCGCCAAACAATACTGCTCATACGTTGTCGACGAAGTCGACGATGGCTTCTAAAATACTTCATATCCAGCTTCGTCCGTGAAAACCACTGCTTTCGCGGTGCCCGTTGTAATAGTTCCACCTTATTTTGGTCACATAATAACCGTTTTACGGCCGCTATCAACACTTTAAAACTGGTTCACGGAGAAGGCGTTGCACTGTTGGGACAGCGATTGGAGTTGCTCGCACAGTATTCACTTTCTCGAGAATTTAAGGTGCAGTACGCGTCCTCTGGTGATTAGTGTGTGCACATATGAACTGATTTTCCCTGTATGATGTTACTCGGTGTCTTCCAGACACACTTACATTGACACTAGTTTACTTGAACCGCTACAACGTATATATCACTGTAGATGGGGTTATGCCAACTTTTGTTGCTGTAGTCTTTCTGGAGTAGCGTTCCTGATGCAGGGCTAAAATTACAGCACGTTTTTCAATTCCAGTCTTCTGATTCTGTCTCATTAGGAGATAATACGTTATGAACGTCACTAGGTATACAAGCACACTGCCAGATTCACCCACTGTACTGTACACTAAAGCAAACTGAAGGAATGAGGCCTATTAGAACGGAACCAGTTTACGTTAAGTTACGTCAGTGTTGTAGCGGATGCTCATCAGTGCCCCTGTAGGTGAACAACCAGTCAAATACACAGTACAGGCGCTTCCAGTTTTACATGATTATAATTGTTTTATTATCGGAATTGGGGATGTGATATAATATTCAGAATGAATTCCCTGTTTTAATTAAAAATCCGTAGTTGTGATAGGTAATCGAAAAATTTTGTCCGGTAGTGTATATAATGACGGATCCAAAACCACAGCTAATGGCAGGGGTTGCTGCGTGTTCCTGTGGCCAAGCACATGTTGAAAAGAATCAGATTGCACTTCCCAGGGAGACTTTCCATAGAAGCGCCAACGAACTATGCGTGAAGCTTTAAATTAGTTGCGGAAACTCGCAATATAAACATTGCGCTTTTACTATACTGTAGAAGGTTGTTCCAAGACATTCAGACGTGAGCTCTTCTCAGGAAAACTAATTTAATGGTAGCGGACACTAAGAATGCCACAAAAAAAGGTCTGTAATCTCGCGTAGAAGTTAACGTTTATGTGGATCAGGGGACACGCTAACATTATATTTAATGAAGTAGTGGATGAGTTAGTGGGGATCGCTGATAAAAATGGCTCTTTAAAATATGCCATCTCACCGAAAGATTGCATTATACAGAAGAGGAAGACTAGAGTGGGCACTCGAATATCAGTCATCAAGGAGCAGTAAATGGAAATATTATGGACAAACATAGCCAAACATGCCCTTTAAGCCCTAGTTCCTGGTTTCACAGAGTCAAGGCAAATAAAGTTTTTATGTTCCATAATTTGCATTACATTTAGTCATGAGTGATTCCTCAGCCATCTACATAGAATACACGTTCGACATAATCTTCATCGTGAATATGCTCTGATCTTTATTCATCTCTGTAATATATATATCTCTGATTGGAGACGAAAATAAAGCTGTAAACATCACACGTCAGTTAATGCACGGTGCATAATATGGTGCCGTCACCCGGGAACCTGTGCCTAGGATAGTATGGCGGTGGAGTGGGAGTCCAGCTACCAGACGAAAATCGACGTGCACTTGCTTCACGCCCTCGAGTCGAGGTAAGAACGGAGACAGCATGTAGCAGAATACTCAGCAGCCGCATAGCCTCGGCACAGCAATTGAGTTGTACGCTTTACTATTCTAGTAAACGTATATTAAGTAAACTCTCCAAGTATTGTCAGGTTCAGTCACAGGCTGGATAGTAATAGTTTAAACAACGTCGTGTAATGATAAAATATTTAACCGCAGGCAGCGCTTTCTATTGTTTGTTTATATTGCTATAATCTTTGAATTTTCCAGCGTAGCACCAACTCGCGATAGCGCAATCTATGGACAGTGTCTTGTACTATATTCTCTGATTCTTCGCATGTGACATCAAATCAAGGTATGATGTGGAGACGGATACAGAAATACGTTTGTGCAATTTCAATAACAAACGAATCATTGAAAGAAAGCTAGTAACGCTGTTCAGTACGGCAACTGATGAGGGAGGCAAAAACAAAGATACAGATTATGAGTACTTTCAAACGCGCTGAAAGAGGTGTTAGACGGTTCGAGAGTCCGAGATGACACAATTCAGGATCTGCTTTCTAACACGCTGACATAAAGAACTGCGAAGAAAATGTCGACATTGCTAACGGGGAAGTTTTGAAAGGAACATGAGCGACAGCAGATACTGTATCCTAATTGGTTGCAAACGTGACACTTACTCCATCTCCAGCCGCGACATCAGCAGCTGTAGCTGTAACACACACCGTTAAACTCCCAGCCATCAGCTTAGAGCTACTTTCAGGAGAAATATTTATTTATTTCTAAATCTGAACAGCTGAGGGCCATCGGGCCCTGTCATGCATCTGAGCAAAGTTTCACATATGAAATACATTTTTACGGCATATTTACCTAAAAAATAGAAGTTTTAATATGATAAACAGTATCAAAATGGTTATAGTATCAATACGAATAATGTGAGTAATACTATGAGCTGAGAGGTTAATACTGGCAGTACTTCTACTACCACTGCCGCCGCCACTAATAACGTTAATAACAATAAAATGGTAGTCATGACAGCGATGACAATGGTGATAGCGGCAGATGTAATAAGAATGTCTAGGTGTACAAAATAGATCTTTTTCGATACAGCGAGTGCTGGGGAAAGGAAATTTAAGTATGTATGGCGCAAACGAGTGCGTTGAGGAACAGTCGTATCCATTATTTATGCTTCAGTAGATATGTCACTAGCTCTATTCTGAAGTTGTAAATGTTATTCAGTTATCTAGTATAGTGCAGGAGGTTATGCCAGAGTCGAGTTCCTGCTTCAGAGAAGGACTTCGTGAAAGTGCCTCAACCATGGAGTGGTGTAGAAAGGATTTTTCTCTGATAGGAGTGGGTATTACTGCGATGTTGTTGAGACAAGAACGTTAAGGTCCAGGAGTGATATGAAGAACAGTGTACGTTGGTATGACAGTAGAGAATCCGAAGGATATGGAAAAAATCTGGACTAGTCTGCACGCAGTCGGGATAGGTATGTATATGATGGTGAAATATGATCAAGGAGTCGAACACCACAGATGCGACGAACATAGGCATCCATGACCAGTTACAGGTACCTTGAGCTTTCCTGAGAAGGACCTTGCAGGGTACATTCAGTGTAATCAATAACTGGAAGTATATGTGTTTGTAGTAATTTCTTTTTCTGTTCAAGAGGGAAGAGGTTTTTATGGTATACTATTGTAGGACATGCAGAGATGCTGATGCCGTCTTGTACAGAGCAGTTACGTGTTCATCCCAATCTATATTTTCATCTATTATTTCTGCTAGAACATATGCTGAGATAGATAAGTTGATATTTTTTCCAATTAGGATTGAAGGTGGTAGGAACTTCCGATAATTCGGGCTAATGAGGCTAGAATGACGGCTCAGAACTGCTGAGATTTAGGGTGGGTTGCCCTTTAACCCGACAGACTGTCTCCATTTTGGTATCGCGCAAAGGTCGGTATTGACATTCTCGACGACTGTCTTCAGGCCTATTGGTTTTGTACTTAGATACAGCTTTGTCACGTTGTGTTTTCAGCAGGGCAAAACTGATGACACATCATTGGCATTCAATGAACAGATTATAGAAACTAATAAATAACCGTAGGACCTGTCTAAAACTGCCTGCGTCCTTTGAGTCTCCATGGTACCCAACATGACACACTGCTGGCGATGCGACATGTATGAGCAATACCATTACACTGCACTCGGCGAGAAATTTAGTCTGCTAAGTTCGAAAACTAAATATAGGCAATGTCAAATGCTTTGCTGAAGTCCGAGCGGTACATGATAGTTGCCTCTTGTGCATCCATGACAAGCTTCAGGTCATACTGTATGTTAACTTTATTAAGGCAGATACTGTGCTTCGATGTTTACGGAAGCATGATTGTTATTCCTCTAGTAGGTTGTCTGTAGTTAGGTAATTTGTTAGCTGGCCTCATAATGTTTATCCTAAGACCTTCGGCGCCGCAAGAAGAATGCAAATAGGTCTGTAATCAGAGGGTACTGTTGCAGCGCCAATTTTAGGTAGTTCCGTAACTAGTCCATATTTTCAGACCTCAGTGAAGACACTTGTGGTTAAAGAGTGGTGTTAGATGCCTCCACCTTCACCTGCACCAATACTTCGCAAACCACCGTATTCTGCATGGCGGAAGGTATCTTGTCCACTACTTGTCATGTCCCCTCCTAATCCTGTCGCAAATAGAGCGGGAGGAAAACGACTGCCTAAAAGCCCCCGTACGAACTCTAATTTCTCGCATCTTATCTCCATGGTCTTTACGCTAAATGTACGTTGGCAGTAGTAGAATCGTTCTGCAGTCAGCCTCAAATGCCGGTTCTCTAAACTTGTGCAGTAGTATCTTGAAGAAAGAGCATCGTATCCCCTCCAGGGATTAACATTTGAGTTCACGAAGCATCCGTGTAATAGTCATGTACCGATTGAAACTGTCGGTAACAATGCTAGCAGTCCGCCTCTCAATTACTTCGATGCCTTACTTTAATTTGTCCTCTGCAGGGATCCCAAAAATTCGAACAGTACTCGAGAATGCGTCGCACTGGCGTTCTAAACGCCGTCTCCTTCATGGATGAGTTACTCTTTCCCATACTTCTCCCAATAAATCGAAGTCGAGCATCAACCTTACCCATAACCAAAATGATGTTTTCATTACATTTCATACCGCTTTGCAACGTTATGCCTGGATCTTCAATCGAAGTTGCACCCAACTAATGCTGTATTTGAAGGTTACAAGACTGTCTTTCCTATTCATCCGCATTTACTTACGCTTTTCTACGTGTGGAGCAAGCTGTCACTAGAAATTTTATCTAAATCATCTTGTATGTTCCCATAGTCATTCAGCTAGGATACCTACCCGAACACCTCATTGTCGTCAGCAAACAACCGTAGGTTGCTGCTCACCCTGTTCGTTGGACCATTTATGTACATGGAGAATAAAAACGTTCCTACCACACTTCCCAGGCACACTCCCGAAGATGACCTGAACACACGCCGTCGAAAATTCTGTGCTGGGTTCTACTACTTAAAAAGCTTTCAAGCCACTTGCATATCTCGAAACCTAACACATATGCTCGGACCTTTAACAGTCTGCAATTGGGCATGAAGTCAAATGCTTTCCGGAAATCTAGAAATATGGAATCTGCCTGACATAATCATGGTTTGTAGAACATCACGTGAGACAAGATTCAAAAAATTGTTCAAATGGCTCTGAGCACAATGCGACTTAACTTCTGAGGTCATCAGTCGACTAGAACTTAGAACTAATTAAACCTAACTAACCTAAGGACATCACATACATCCATGCCCGAGGCAGGATTCGAACCTGCGACCATAGCGGTCGCTCGGTTCCAGACTGTAGCGCCTAGAACCGCACGGCCACTCTGGCCGGCGTGAGACAAGGGGATGCTATAACTGTTATAGTGGCAGCAGTGAGTCAATAGCAAGCTTCATCACTTGGACTGTGGTGCCATCGTGTCCAGTAGATGCTGATCTGATACGCATGGCAGCTTTCGTGACAGTATTACGAGTAACATGGTTCAGATAGAATTTTTCGTGCTACAGTCGTTTACCACTATCAAGGAATCAATGAGTTTCTGTTTCGTTGCCGTTCAATTGTGGTTATTGTCAATGTGAAGAATCGGTTGAGTTCTTCAGCTGCGACAATGAAATCAGCTGCAGCTTTAACTTTCTATATGCCAAGAGAACGCAAGTTTTTCCTTAGGGCAGCTAGTTTGTTTCTGTTGTCGGTCAACGTACAGGCATTCCTGAGTTTTCCCTCCGTGACTGATTATTACTGTTTTGCTTGTAGGCGAGGCGATTTTCCGGCATAGGGCATAGATTGTATCATTGATGTCCCGAATCTCTCATACTCATGAGCTGTTTTATTTCTTCAGTTAGACAACGTGCAGATTTCCTCCTTTTTTTTGTCCGTAGGGGAGTACCTTTTTTCATAAATATTTTTTAGTAAATCGAGAGGTTTTTCGTTTCCAAGGAAGAATGTCACTCAAACTATTTCTTGCGCCTTACTTGCAAGTTCAGATAAATTACTGCATCTGAAGCCTCGGTATGTAGTCAGTTGTGTTTTCTTTCTGGGACATTCTACTGCATACTTCACGAAAATAACGTCACAGGCAGGCACGTCCAGTAGCTAGCCAACGACTGACTCCCTGCCGTTCCTTCCAGGGCCTATAACTGCTTGATAGAGCGCGGGAAATGCTTAACTCTGATTGGTTGTTCAAAATGACCAGCCAATCGAAACAATCCTTCGAGTTCTTTCTCGCGCCAAAACTGTCCAACGCCAATCAATATTCAAATATGCATTTACGTCACTTCATCGTTCAAATCTTAATAAAGTGTTAAACAAAACCAAACGAAAAGAAAACTAATCTTGAAGTGACTTCAGAAAATCTTCACTCTGCAAATGGCTATTCTGGCTACCTTCTTACAAAAGCAAGTACTCTTGGACGCACGTCATCAGCAAGGTAGGGAAAGTACAGCTTTCATTGCAACTGCTTGCTTCACACTTTCCCATGACATAGTTACGTAACGTTAAACATCAGATAATATTGAATCTTTACGTATGTCCCACATATACACTCTTACTCAATCTCATTTATTCGCAAAACGAAACAAATTGTTATTAAATAAATATTAACCCTCTCTGAATTCTATGTTACTAAAATGAAAAATAGTGGACATTTTTAATTATAAAAAATGTAAATAAATTGTTCTGCCACTTAGTGAACTTCAGTAATAATTCCAAATGATACTAAGAGACAAACTGCTGTGAATCCTAACTGACTTTAATCCTATTAGTGTCAGTTTTTGGTGTTTTAGGTAATTGTCTCTAAATCTGAAAGTATCTCAGCTAGATAGCTGGGATTTTAGCACAAACTTTCTTTCAATAACAAAGGGCTGTATATTGACTTTTAACAAAACTAAGTAATATTTAATACAGTTTATTTAGATTCTTAGGGACTTGAATAATCTGTCGGTCGAACTAACACAGGTTGCGCTTCCCACGGCTAGGCTAGCGTCAGGTGCGAGTGAGCCACGCTAAGATACCAAAGGCCGTATATTGCCACCGCCAATGGTTCCAGAGCTACGAGCCCGTACTTCGAAGTAGCTTACTGCAATAAAATGCTATTGCGTATTGACTCGCGACGTTAAAGGAGGTTTCTAAAATCCCATTTTTGGAAGATAAGCTGTCACTATATGCTGCCAGAGTATTTAAATATTATGTTTTAAATTGTAATTTTACATTTCACATTTATGTCCATCTTTCCTTTTATTTTACCGTTTCACATACATGTATTTTGTTAACTGATAACAATCAGTAACTCATTATTATGATGTAAAATCATTACATTAATGATAATCTGTGAACAAATTCTTAAAGCATAGAATTCTTTTTTTACATCTAACACATAAAATGAACGAAATTTCTTCACAAAACGTACACGACAAACACAATATAAAACAATGTTCAGCAATATTTTAAGCTGTGAAGGTCATCCTCTAAATATCCCGATAAGCCTTACGGGCCAAAGTGAAAAACGTGAACAATTATAGCCGCATGATGGCACCCAAAATTCTGCGTGCTCAACATGGTTTATGTGTGCTACAAGACTATAGAACGCAGAAAGGCACGTCATGAAGCCAATGGAATTTTACGATTGTTAAGTGGTAGCAAGATTAACTAATAAAGCAAGAAAACTAAAGTAGCCCGTTCTAGACGCAAGGAGTCCTTTATTCGAATCGTTGCAACGCAGGTAAACGTTGCATATCATTAAAACGATAATTTTCTGAAAACGTTCTGTTTTGTGAGATGTATCATTCCCAAATATTTATTTACATTTAGAACCAGCAGGAATAAACGATAAGTACGCAGGATACTATAAAAAATGTATCCTAGCTTCCTTATCAGGCTGCGAGGAAAGAAAGACTGAGAGTTACAAAACACAGAATTAGTTGATGCTTCAACTCGGATAAACAGTTCACCATGACTCAACGACATTTTGGACACAGTCTCCAATCTGTCGTCTGAAATATTGTCATCATGAATTTGCTTCAGGATGTTCCAGAAGACAATCATTGGAGATGGCACTCAGGTATATTTACAACTGACGTAGAACGAAAAGGATAGAGATACAACGAGATTGCCCCGGTTTCATGTCGAGAAAAAAGATGCAATTTGGCAAAGTATGATGACGTCATCATTCACAGGTTTAATACACGTGTACCGTTTGGTCTCACATACACCAGGTTTCTCCTTTCCGCAACTCTGAGTGATTTGGATACACGTCTTAGGGGCACATATCCTGCTGCAGCAGAACTCCTGCTGGAAAGTACTTTCGTGGACGACTGTGCCGCCTGTTGCGAGGACGAAAATAATCTGATATCCTTACAAAAGCAGCTGACAAGTCTGCTGAAACAGAAAAAACTTCCAATGAAAAAATGGGATAGTATTTATAATATACTAGAGGTCATATGGTAAACGGATCAGCGAAGAGTTGAAGAACACACAGCAGTGTTAGGCATTGATTGGGACACGGAATAAGTTTTCTATGATTACCGTCCCGTAACCGATAAACTGCAGTATGAGCCTGCTAATTAAACGAAAGTTACTGCACGTGACTGCGAAATTCTATGATTCTCTTGGTATCTTTTCATCAAAAGGATTGTAGAAAAAATTGTTTTTCAGGGTATGTGATGCCTTGGGTAGGGTTCATGGAGCAGTGCTGTACATCAGAATCTCCAGGACTAAAAACACATTTGTTATTTTGATCGTAAGTAAAAGCAGTGTACCTTTATTAAAATGGTGACGCTTCCGCGCCTTGACTAAGTATACGCCTTCCTGGGTTCGCGACTTCTGAGATTTTTTCACCAGTTCTCCGTAATTGACATCGCAAACGCCAGAATGTGGAGCGATCCTATGGTGACTCTGGACTAGATACGGAAACACCGAAATTGCCAGACTACGTTTGTCCGTAGAGTAATTGATACTTAAGAGAGTTTGACGCCATTGCAGGGGCGACATTGTCCCATGACATATGATCCTGCAGATCTAGTATTACGTGGAACATCAATGGGAAAATTCCGGTCTTCTGTACTATGATGGAATGGACCTCCGTGTGAAAGTCAGCCACTTCACACGTGGTCTCTCGAAAAAATCTCTGACGATTCCGTTCCAGAGATGCGAAAGATATCGAACATTCTTTCATTATTAATGCTTTGGTGTGGTCCATTGACGCGTCAAAATATAGAGCTTACAGGAAACATTACGCATAGCAGCATGGATTATTGCCTTTGGTCTATAATGTTCGACGCTCAGAAAATGTTAAGAGCAAATTCACTTTCCAAGATCAGAAAAACGCAGGGATGCGGATGGTCCAGCATCATAGCTTCCCTGACAAATACCCAGCTTCCAACGGAATATGAAATTTAACGTTATAACAAGTTTCTTCGTAACGAACTTGTACGACTTGAAAGACGAGTACACTTTGCAGAGTATAAGATATAAGAAAAGCACCCACTACTCATAGAGTATACCCACCCGTTCACAAAACTACTCACTCGACAGAGGCATGTACATTTACACCACCTAGGAACTGCTGTCTGAAATATGTAACGACTTTTGAATCTTGAAGGGAAGAGAAACGGTAAAAATGATCATACATGCGTGTCTCCTTGGAAACTAAACAGAAGTGCCTGCGTATCCGAGGTAGGAGGTCCTGTACCATCTGACTGTACTGAAATCACCAAGTCGTTTTCTGTAACAGGCCTAGATTTCGTAGGTTCACTTTTCGTCAAGCTCGATAACTTGTTTCGGTGCTACAACCTTCATTTTAGATTGCTATAACAACATCTCTCCAATTTGAACTAATGTTAAATATGAAAACAAGCAAATATATGCTGCCGTTCCCATATTTCCGGAGAGAAGAAGACTGCCAGGGACTATATTTCATGTCACGCACTGAACTAAAATACCTCACTCACCTCTTCGAGAACACCAAGGAGTTTCTTTGAAGCTTATTGTACTACGTGCGGCTTGGTGGATGAGCGTATGGTACGAACTGAGAAACACTATCTGAGAAGGATTTTGGAAAACGATAGTAGAGGAAGAAACATTTAGGACTTTATTGGTAGAAATACACTGAAGATCCAAAGAAACTGGTACACCTGCCTAATTTCGTGTAGAGCCTCAGCGAGCACACAGAAGTGTCGCAACACGACATGTCATGGAGTCGACTAATGTCTGAAGTAGTGCTGGAGGGAACTGACACCATCAATCCTGTAGGGCAGTCCATAAATCCGTAAGAGTACGATGGGATGGAGATCTCTCCTACACAGTGCGTTACAAGGCATACCAGATATTCTCAGTAATGTTCATGTCTGGGGAGTTTGGTGGCCAGCGGAAGTGTTTACACTCAGAAGAGTGTTCCTGGTGCCACTCTGTAACAATTCTGGACGAGTGGGTTGTCGTATTGTCCTGTTGGAATTGCCCAACTCCGTCGGAAAGCACAGTGGATATGAATGGATGCAGATGATCAGACAGGGTGATTACGTACGTGTCACCTGTCAGAGTCGTATCTAGACGTATCAAGGGTCCGATACCACTCCAACTGCGCACACCGCAGACCATTACAGAGCGTCCACCAGATTGAACAGTCCCCTGCTGACATGCAGAGTCCAAGGATTCATGAGGTTTTCTCCATATCAATGCACGTCCATCCGCTCGATACAACTTGAAACGAGTGTCGTCCGACGAGGCAACATATTTCCAGTCATCAACAGTCCAATGTCGGTGTTGACGGACCCAGGCGAGGCGTAAAACTTTGTGTCGTGTAGTCATCAAGGGTACACGAGTGTACCTTTGGCTCCAAAGGCCCGTATCGATGATGTTTTGTTGAATGGTTCGCTCACTGACACTTGTTGATGGCCCAGCATTGAAATCTGCAGCAATTTACGGAAGGGTTGCAGTCCTGTCACTTTGAACGATTCTCTTCAGTCGTTATTAGTCCTGTTCTTGCAGGATCTTTCTCTAGCCGCACCGCTGCCAGAGATTTGATATTTTACTCGATTCCTGATATTCACGGTACAGTCATGAAATGGTCGCACACGAAAATTCACATTTTATCGCTACCTCTGAGATGCTGTGTCCCACCGCTTGTGCACCGACTGTAACACCACTTTTAAACTGACTTAAGTCTTATAACGTGCCATTGCAGCAGCGATAACCCATCTAACAACTGTACCAGACACGTTTTGTCCTATACACGCGTTGCCGACCATATGGCCGTATTCTGCCTGTTAACATATCTCTGTATTTGAATGCGCATCCTGTACCAGTTTCATTGGCGCTTCACTGTAGATGCTGCCATCAGCTCGCGATCGATCACGAAGTGCGACTGGGAAATAATGACACGAAGCCATTTGTGTGATTGTGAAGTTATCTGGACACGTTTAACAGGGCTAGGGGAAAGAAAGTTAATTGTGGGGTGTTATTACCGGCCACCAGGTTCCACCGTGACAGTTCTAGAATCATTCAAAGACAGTCTACATTCTGTATCGCAGAAGTACCCGGATCATTCTATATTAGTTGGAGGCGACTTCAACCTATCTAGTATAGGCTGGGATGTCTATGGATTCATTACAGATGGTACAGACAAGCCGTCGTGTGAATTACTTTTGAACACATTATCCGAAAACTGTCTTGAGCAGCTAAATCGACAGCCAACGCGTAATGGAAATATTTTAGATCTGGTAGCCACGAACAGACCAGACCTCATCGACGGTGTCAGTGTCGGGACGGGGATTAGTAATCATGATGTTGTCATTACGACTATAGTTACGAAATTTAAAAAGTCGGTCAAGAAGGCTAGGAGAGTATTCTTACTAGAAAGAGCAGATAAGCAGTTGTTAGCATCCCACTTAGTAAATGAATCGACTTCATTTACTTCCGGTACGATGGACGTGCAAGAATTATGGGCAAATTTTAAGCACATTGTAAATCACGCATTGGATAAGTATGTGCCGAAAAAGTGGGTTACGGACGGAAAAGACCCACCGTGGTTTAACAGCGAAATTCGGAGAATACTCAGGAAGCAAAGGCAGTTGCACACGCGGTACAAGAAAGATCGGGATAATGAGGACAGGCAAAAGTTAGTAGAGATTCGTGTTTCTGTAAAAAGAGCGATGCGCGAAGCATTCAACCACTACCACCGTCATACCTTAGCAAAAGATCTTGCTGAAAACCCAAGGAAATTCTAGTCTTACATAAAATCGGTAAGCGGGTCGAAGGCTTCCATCCAGTCACTCACTGATCAGTCTGGCCTGGCAACGAAAGACAGCAAAACGAAAGCTGAAATTTTAAATTTAGCATTTGAGAAATCTTTCACGCAGGAGGATCGTACAAACATACCGCAGTTGTAGTCTCGTACAGATTCCCGTATGGAGGACGTAGTGATAGCCATCCCTGGGGTTGTGAAGCAGCTGAATGGGTTGAAAATAAATAAATCGCCAGGGCCTGAGGGGATTCCAATTCGGTTTTACAGAGAGTACTCTACTGCATTGGCTCCTTACTTAGCTTGCATTTATCGCGAATCTCTAGCCCAACATAAACTCCCGAGCGACTGGAAAAAAGCGCAGGTGACGCCTGTATATAAGAAGGGTAGAAGGACGGATCCTCAAAATTACAGACCAATATCCTTAACATCGGTTTGTTGCAGGATTCTCGAACATATTCTCAGTTCGAATACAATGAATTTCCTTGAGACAGAGAAGTTGCTGTCAATGCATCACCACGGCTTTAGAAAGCATCGCTCCTGCGAAACGCAACTCGCCCCTTTTTCACATGATATCTTGCGAACCATGGATGAAGGCTATCAGACGGATGCCATATTCCTTAACTTGCGGAAAGCGTTTGACTCGGTGCCCCACTGCAGACTCCTAACTAAGGTACGAGCATATGGGATTGGTTACCAAATATGTGAGTAGCTCGAAGACTTCTTAAGTAATAGAACCCAGTACGTTGTCCTCGATGGTGAGTGTTCATCGGAGGTGAGGGTATCATCTGGAATGCCCCAGGGAAGTGTGGTAGGTCCGCTGTTGTTTTCTATCTACATAAATGATCTTTTGGATAGGGTGGATAGCAATGTGCGGCTGTTTGCTGATGATGCTGTGGTGAACGGGAAGGTGTCGTCGTTGAGTGACTGTAGGAGGATACAAGATGACTTGGACAGGATTTGTGATTGGTGTAAAGAATGGCAGCTAACTCTAAATATAGATAAATGTAAATTAATGCAGATGAGTAGGAAAAAGAATGCTGTAATGTTTGAATACTCCATTAGTAGTGTAGCGCTTGACACAGTTACCTCGATTAAATATTTGGGCGTAACATTGCAGAGCGATATGAAGTGGGACAAGCATGTAATGGCAGTTGTGGGGAAGGCAGATAGTCGAATTCGGTTCATTGGCAGAATTTTGGGAAGATGTGGTTCATCTGTAAACACTAATACGACCTATTCTTGGGTACCGCTCGAGCGTTTTGGATCCTTATCAGGCCGGATTGAGGGAGGACATGGAAGCAATTCAGAGGTGGGCTGCTATATTTGTTACTGGTGGGTTTGATCATCACGCGAGTGTTACGGAAATGCTTCAGGAACTCGGGTGGGAGTCTACAGAGGAAAGGAGGCGTTCTTTTCGTGAATCGCTACTGAGGAAATTTAGAGAACAAGCATCTGAGGCTGACTGCAGTACAATTTTACTGCCGCAAACTTACATTTCGCGGAAAGACCACAAAGATAAGATAAGAGAGATTAGGGCTCGTACAGAGGCATATAGGCAGTTATTTTTCCCTCGTTGTATTTGGGAGTGGAACAGGGAGAGAAGATGCTAGCTGTGGTACGAGGTACCCTCCGCCACGCACCGTATGGTGGATTGCATAGTATGTATGTAGATGTAGATGTAGATTTCTAAACTGGAGAACGGTTGACTTCATTAGCCACTGCTCTTGAATCTCGTATACACAATAATCTTGGAAGAGATGCGAAAGTAGCAGAAAAACTGCAAAATAACTTCATGAAGAGATGGAAGAAACATTATCTCCTCGAGTTGAGGAAAGTTTATGAATACCACCGTCCTCACATGAAAACTGAGAAATACCGAGTTGGCGATATTGTACTCTTTAGCTGACAGTTGAAGCATATGTGGAAGAGAATCCGCACTATTGAAAGAAGTGCAGGGAAATGTGGAATAGGGCGGACCTTAATCCTTCAAACTTTGGTCGGCCGGTGCAGACGGTCACCCAACTTGAGAGTGACTAGGTTGGGGAGGCTGTTGATGACTGAGTAAGTTCTCTGTTTGTTATTTATCTCTGTATTATGTATATCTCTGAATGGAGACGAAAATAAATCAGTAAACACTACACGTGGTCACATGTCAGTTAACACATGAAGCATAAAAAAAGTGTTAGTATTTTCGAGTGCCAGTAAGTTCTCTAGATTGAAAATATCTGGTCACGAGCTGACGAGCGACTAAGTACGCCACCAGTTGATAGCTGGAATGACCGATGGTCTCTGGCACTGAGTTGAGGTAGCACGGGATGAGGTACCAATATCTCCGATACAAGCTCTACGTGGAATCGTGTTACAACTATTACTGCTGACTGAGATGGGAGCTCTGTATAGATCGTACTCTGTATACCCCCTGATCACCAGCAAATTTAATCGTGTTTTCTTGCTGCTCTTGCCTTTACGTAAAGTAAGTACAACTTAGTTACTTACTGATCTTCCTGGGGTTGCAGTTTTAATGGACAGCTGTGAATTTCTTTTGGGTAGTGGATTGGGCATTATCAAATTTAAGGATTGTCTGTGTTATTTTCTGTAAAGTTGTCGCACTCAAATCATTCCTGAAGTAGAAGACTCTGAGGTATTTGGCAAATAATGTTACATATATCGGAAACTTGGATTAGACGCCATAGGAGGGGGAGTATTTAATGCAGTTCACGAAAATATTGTCTTTACTGAGCTCAAAGTTGGGTGTGACAGTAACGTTATCTGGTCGCGTATTAGAGGTCGAAGTGAAACTATGTTATTTGTTATACGTTTCACCAGCCATCCAATTCCGCTGTGACAGTTCTAGAGTCATTCAAAGAAAGTCTACGGTCAGTTGCACGTAAATACCCAGATCACGCAATAACAGTAGGAGGCGACTTTGACCTATCGAGTGCAGACTGAAACGTCTATAGGTTCATCGCATGGGGTACAGACAGACAGTCTTGCGAAGTAGTTTTGATCACGTATGCTGAAATCAATCTTGAGCAGTTAGTTTGATAGCCCACACGCAGTTGAAATTTGTTAGACATCGTAGGTAGAGGTAGGAATTAATAATCAAGATGTCATTGTAGCAACTATGGTTACAAAAGTTAATAAATCAGTCAAGAAAGTTAGGAGAATGTTTCTTCAAGAAAGAGCAGATAAGAAGTTGTCAGCATCTCACTTAGTCAGTGAACTGGAATCACTTAGTTTTAGTGAGACAGACGCAGAAAAATTATCCCCGAAGCTTAAACAGTTTGTAAATCGTAGACTGGAGAATTATGGTCCTAGTAAGTGGAATAAGGACGGAAAAGAGCAACGGTGGTTTAACAACGAAATTAAGAAAATGCTAAGACAACGAAGGTTGTTGCACTTTCGGTTCGAAGGAGAACGCGCAAATGGCGACAGACAAAGGTTAACATACATTCGTGCCTGCGTGAAAAGATCTATGCGCGAAGGATACAACTACCACCGCCATATCCTGGCAAAAGATATGGGCGGGAACCCGAGAAACATCGCTAAGCGTGGCTAAGGCTACCATTCAGTGCCTTGTTGACCTGTCTGGCGTGGCACTTGATGATAGCAAAACTAAAGCCGAAGTTTTAAATCTCGCGTTTAAGAAATCGTTCACGGAGTGGAGTCGCACGAACAGACTCCGATACGGGCGACGTAGTAATAAGCATCCCTGGCGTAGAGAAGCAACTGAAAGAGATGAAAACAAGTAACTCACTAGGCCCAGAAGGAATCCCAATTCGGTTTTACAAAGAGTGCGCTAAGACACTGGTCCCTTACTTAACTTGTATTTATCGTGAATCTCTCACCCTGCGCAAAGTCCCAAGCGACTGGAAAAAGCGCAACTGACTCCTGTGTATAAGGGGGGTAAGAGAACGAAGAGAACGGACCAGCAAAATTGCAGACCAATATCCTTAACACTGGCTTGCTGCAGAATCCTTGAACATATTGTCACTTCAAACATAATAAATTTTCTTGAGACCAAGAAGCTTATGTTCACGATTGAGCATGGTTATAGAAATCATCACTCGTGCAGAACTCAACTCTCACATGATGTACTGCGAATTATGGACGACGGCCAACAGGCAGGTTCCACATTTCTAGATTTTCGGAGAGCGTATGACACGGTTTTCCACTCCAGATGTTTAACGAAGCTATGAGAATACGGAACAGTTTCCCACATATGTGAGTGGCTGGAAGTTTTCCTAAGTAACACAGCCCAGTATGTTGAACATCCACTGGTAGCAGTTACTTTGGTAAAATATATGGGAGTATGCGCGCGGAACGATTTGAAGTGGAATGATCATATAAAATTAATTGTTGGTAAGGCAGGTGCCAGGTTGAGATTCATTGGGAGAGTCCTTCGAAAATGTAGTCCATCAACAAACGAGGTTGCTTACAAAACACTCGTTCGACCTTCAGTATTGCTCATTAGTGTGGGATCCGTACCAGGTCGAGTTGACAGAGGAGATAGAGAAGATCCAAAGAAGAGCTGCGCGTTTCGTCACAGGGTTATTTGGTAAGCGTGATAGCGTTACGGAGATGTTTAGCAAACTCAAGCGGCAGACTCTGCAAGAGAGGCGCTCTGCATCGCGGTGTAGCTTGCTGTCCAGGTTTCGAGAGAATGTGTTTCTGGATGAGGTATCGAATATATTGCTTCCTCCTACTTACACCTCCCGAGGAGATCACGAATGTAAAATTAGAGAGTTTCGAGCGCGCACGGAGGCTTTCCGGCAGTCGTTCTTCCCGCGAACCATACGCGACTGGAACAGGAAAGGGAGGTAATGACAGGTCACGTAAAGTGCCCTCCGCCACACGCCGTTGGGTGGCTTGCGGAGTATAAATGCAGATGTAGATGGAGATGGAGATGTAGATGTAGACGGCGAGTGCTCATCAGAGACAACGGTATCGTCGGAAGTGCCCCAGGGAAGTGTGATAGGGTCGCTATATTTTCTATATACATAAATGATATGGCGAAGAGGGTGGGTAGCAATCTACGGTTGTTTGCTGATAATGCTGTGGAGTACGGAAGGCGTCAGAACTGAGTGACTGTAGGAAGATACAAGACGGTTTAGAAAAATTTTCTAGTTGCTGTGATAAATAGTAGCTGTCTCTAAACGTAGAACAATCGAAGGCAATGAAGCTGAGCATGAAAAGCAAACCCTTAATGTTGGGATACAGCATTGGTAGTGTTCCAGGTCACAGTCACGTCGTTTAAATGTATGGGGGTAGTGCTACAAAGCGATATGACATGGAACGAACATGTGCGGATTGTGGTTGGAAAGGTGATCAGACGGCTGTTGTTTATTGGAAGAATCTTGGGGAACCGTAATTCGTCTCTAAAGGAGACCGCACATAGGTCGCTAGTGCAACCTATTCTTCAATACTGCTCGATTGTCTGGGATCCTTACCACGTGGGATTAAAGTCAGACATCCAAGCAGTTCAGAGGCGGGCTGCGCCCCATGTTACCAGTAGGTTCGAACAACACGCAGGAGCTACGGAGATGTTTCGGAAATCTAAAATGGAATCCCTGGAGGGAAGGCGACGTTCTTTTCTAGGAACGTTACCGAAAAAAATACAAGACCGGAATCTGAAGCTGACCCCACAACGGTTCTACTGCCGGTGATATACATTTCGCCTATGGACCACGAAAATAAGATACAAGAAATCAGGGCTCGTATGGTCGCATTGTCGTTGTTGTGGTCTTCAGTCCTGAGACTGGTTTGTTGCAGCTCTCCATGCTACTCTATCCTGTGCAAGCTTCTTCATCTCCCAGTACCTACTGCAACCTACATCCTTCTGAATCTGCTTAGTGTATTCATCTCTTGGTCTCCCTCTACGATTTTTACCCTCCACGGTGCCCTCCAGTACTAAATTGGTGATCCCTTGATGCCTCAGAACATGTCCTACCAACCGAACCCTTCTTCTAGTCAAGTTGTGCCACAAACTCCTCTTCTCCCCAATTCTATTCAATACCTCCTCATCAGTTATGTGATCTACCCTTCTAATCTTCAGCATTCTTCTGTAGCACCACATTTCGAAAGCTTCTATTCTCTTCTTGTCCAAACTAGTTACCGTCCATGTTTCACTTCCATACATGGCTACACTCCATACAAATACTTTCAGAAACGACTTCCTGACACTTAAATCTATACTCGATCTTAACAAATTTCTCTTCTTCAGAAAAGCTTTCCTTTCCATTGCCAGTCTACATTTTATATCCTCTCTACTTCGACCATCAGCAGTTATTTTGCTCCCCAAATAGGAAAACTCCTTTACTACTTTAAGCGTCTCATTTCCTAATCTAATTCCCTCAGCATCACCCGACTTAATTCGACTACATTCCATTATCCTCGTTTTGCTTTTGTTGATGTTCATCTTACATCCTCCTTTCAAGTCAGTGTCCATTCCGTTCAACTGCTCTTCCAAGTCCTTTGCTGTCTCTAACAGAGTTACAATGTCATCGGCGAGCCTCAAGTTTTTATTTCTTCTCCATGGATTTTAATACCTACTCCGAACTTTTCTTTTGTTTCCTTTACTGCTCGCTCAATATACAGATTGAATAGCATCGGGGAGAGGCTACAACCCTGTCTCACCCCCTTCCCAACCACTGCTTCCCTTTCATGTCCTTCGACTCTTATAACTGCCATCTGGTTTCTGTACAAATTGTAAATAGCCTTTCGCTCCGTGTATTTTACCCCTGCCAACTTCAGAATTGGTAAGAGAGTATTCCAGTCAACATTGTCAAAAGCTTTCTCTAAGTCTACAAATGCTAGAAACGTAGGTTTGCCTTTCCTTAATCTCTCCTTGATGGACGCATGTAGACATTAATTTTGACTCGCTCTTTTTGCGAGTGTAACAGGAAAGGAAATGACAAGTGGTGGTACAGGGTACCGTCCGCCACTCACCGTACGGTGGAATTTGAAAACTTGTGGTAAGAATTATGGGACCAAACTGCTGAGATCATCGGTCACTATTTAATCTAAGTTAAACTAACTTCTGCTAAGGACAACACACACACCGATGCCTGAGGGAGGACTCGAACCTCCGACGGAGGGAGGCGCGCGAACCGTGGCAGGGCGCGTAAAACCACGCGGCTTCCCCGCGCGGCAAGTAAGAGGCAAGCGACACTTATCTGAATTTTTTATTTATTTACTGCTTTATGTCGCTGGAGAAAAGTTGATCACTTGATATTCAGTAGTTCAACATTATATATATTTCTAACACTACATCTAAAAATAAGACACTGAGACACTGCGCGTGTCACCTCAGTTTTCTAGTTGGCTACACAGAAGTTGCACAAGTCTCGTAAATTAGTGAGCTCCGGGGCGAGTCAAACGATAAGTAGAAAATCTGTGCGTCGCATCATCTGGCAACAGGTGGCTCGCAGTTAGCACAAAAATTGCATGCACAGCAGCTAAACTAAAACACAATGAGCAAAATGCTATAACTCATAAGGCAAACAACATCAGTATGAGAAACATTCACCAGAACAAAATGTACAATAAGGTGAATACTGAACATAGGACTTTATGTGGCATAAACAAGAAACTTTCAACTCAAAATGCCCTCATTGACAGAGCAGACAAAGGCAACACAGCTGTTGTCATATATGAATCAGACTACATTAGCAAAACTTGCGAATTCTTCATAAACAATAACATAAAGGAAATAGCATATGATCCTACCCCGAAATTCCATGATAAAATTTTAAAAATTGCTTAAAAACTGCAACTTCTTGTTGACACCATTAGAAGGAAAGCACTGTATAGTGATGAACCCATCCGCACCAAAACTGAGATCACAGCCAAAGGTCCACAAACCAGAATGTCCGATACGTCCCATTGTGAACTCCATCAATAGTCCAAGCTACAAAATCACCAAGAAACTTAATGATATTATCGATAAGGCATATGTATTTGAAAATAACTTCTCCATCAAAAATAGATATGAGCTCATCAATAGTATAAAAGATATCCCCAGCCCTGTCACAGCCAAATTTGCATCTCTTGACCTAGTCAACCTATATACAAAATACCTATCAAAGAAACAATTAGTTTAAAAAGAAATACTTACTCAAACATGAGACAATGGGTACAGCTGAAATCTATGAACTCTTAGACATCCTGGAGCTTATATTATCTCACAACTACTTCCTGTTCAACTACAAGTTTTACATTCAGAAAGATGGATTGGTAATGGGTAGTTGTCTTGAAGGCCTGCTAGCAGACATATATATATCAATAACCTTGAAAACAACTTTTATATCTCCAAAACCCAACTAAAAGGTAAGCTGCTTTATTACAAACGCTATGCTGATGACACTCTCTTTCCGTTCAATGGAACAACAGAAGAAATAGATAATCTAGCCAAAGAACTTAATAAAATACACAATAAAATTCAATTCACAGTAGAACATGAAACACCAGAAGGCATTAACTATCTAGATCTAACAATCTCAAATAAAAATCAAAAGCATAAATTTCAAATTTTCAGAAATACAACAAATACCAATTTTACCGTACACAAATCCTCTTGCCATACAGACCAACATAAGAAAGCATTCTTCAGAACAATGGTTAATTGCGTGCCTAAAATCCCAATGGACACAAATGAAAGACAAAAAGAAACAGAAATTTTTAAATCAATTGCCTCCAGCAATGGGTACAACCCTGCAATAATAGATAAACTAATCCATACAGCCAAATTAAATCAACCAACTGCTGAACAACCACCCACAAACAAGAAGACCACATTTATAACTCTGCCTTTCCTAGGGAAGATTTCTGACCAAATTGCCAACCTCTTCAAGACATACAACATAAAAATAAGTTTCTTCAACAACAACCAAATACAAATTAAAATCACACACAGCACCGAAACCACTATAAAACAGTATCAAAAGTGAGGTGTGTACAAGCTCATTTGCAACTCATGTCCAAGCTTCTACATTGGATAAACTGGTAGAAGCTTCACAATAAGATTTAAAGAACACATAGATGCACTCCATCTTAATAAGTCCAGCTTTGCCTCACATCTTGCCAACACAATCATTCTGTAAACAACACAGAAGAGAATCTACAAATACTCCATTTTGCCAACAAAGGCACAATACTTGACCTTCTTGAAGAAACTGAAACATTTATCTACACAAATACAGCACCTGACTCAATGATCAACTGAACTGAGACACAAATTTTTCCTTCAGAACTTTAAGATCTACTAGTTTAAAACAAATAACCAGTCAACGAATCCTACACCGCCTCTCCACCCCCCCCTCCAACGACCCCCTCCCCCTCCTTACATCCTACCAACATTGGTGCCAATGTAATATCCTACCACAGAATAAAATCTGTACTATATTTCTAAATGTTAAAGCCCTCTACTACTAACATACATCAGTACTTTTATACATATTGCTTCTAGCTGGAACAAACAGAAGCTTCCTTTACCAATATTCCAGATCACTTTAATGTTACAATAAAAATAAGTCAACAGTTAAATAACTTTTGTTCATGGTTTTTAAATATAAAGTGTACAGCCATACAAACAGCTTTAGTCCATTACAATCACTATAACTTTTATACATATACCTTTAGCTAAAATAAACAGAATCTATTCTTGCTAATACCCCAGATCATGTTAACATAACAACAGAAATAAGTCAACAGTTCATCTGAAGGTTAGTTATTAATTTAAAATTAAATATAAAGGTCCTACTCTACAGCTGCATCTCACAGCTGCATCTACATACAGCTGCATCTCACTGCAGATACAATAACTCTGTAGCATTGATTCATGGATATCCATGTTAATGCCAGTCACATAAAAAAATAAACAAATAAATAAAAACGCTATAAACTGCCTGTATTATACGTAATATACAAATAGAAATAAGATGTCAGATCACCTGAAGTTTGTTCTTGTAGTAGTTTATTTATTTATTTTATTTTGTACACTCATGTTATCGCCAGTCTGATTAAGATATTTGCCCTTATATCGATCTTAATACATATAAAGAAGAACAAATTACATATCTGTGCAAAGTAGGCCTATGCCATATCTTTCGGTCAAGTCCTTTGTTACAAGCATGCTGGATGCTGGAAAAGTCTCTCTGTCAGATTGTAATCAATATAGTTTGTGTGGAAGTGTGTGTAGTGATACAACAACCGGACATCAAAATGGAGGTAGCCAGATGTACACTAACCGGAAAAAGCTGCCTATACTGTCGTCGCAGGAAGTAAAAAACTAAATTTACATCCATATGGACAGATAAGCTATAGTCATGGCGATACATTAAAGAGTGTTCCATCTTTTTGTCATAGAGCCAGCATTATGCTAGCAATAATGATGTAATTTCCTGAAACCATCTGAAGATGAACCTGAAAAGGTTCGAAAACCGGTTAATGTAATAAAACATAATTATTATAATTATTCAAAAAAGTGACTGGTTGCAGTTTTGTGTAACTTACTTACAAAAAGATTTTCGTTCTGACGCAAAAGAAAGTGTACTGTTTTAATTGTATTGAACTGCTAGTTGAAGTGTCCTGGCATGGTAAGCCAATTCTAAGACATAATTAGGTTTTATATCGTGTGGCATAACTAATGCCCGCAGGGTAACCTAATTGAGTGGTTAGTAATCTGTAAATGTTGCAATAGTGCAAAATTTGAGTATATTGACTTGTTTAATTTGGTCCTTATAGGAATCACCCGTGTAATGTGCATGTGTCTGTAGTGTATACAGTATGAAACCTATATTAATATATTGAAAAGCAATTAAAAAGGGGTACTCAAATGACTGCAAATTATAAGCACGTTAATTCAGCATGTAAGGGGAGGCTATTTCATTCTGTGGTCACTAGATTCACTGCACGTCCTCTTACATCCCGAGGCTCAAAATTACACGTGATTAAAATACTTACGTACGTAGCTTCCAGTGCATGACACCTGGAATGGAATGTCCAAAAAATTAGTATCATATGGAAAAATTGGAAATTTGTGGTAAGATCTTATGAGACCAAACTGCTGAGGCCATCGGTCCCTAAGCTTACACACTACTTAATCTAACTTAATCTAACTCACGCTAAGGACAACACACACACCCATGCCCCAGGGAGGACTCGAACCTTGGACGGGGGGAGCTGCGCGGACCGTGACAAGACGCGCTCAAACCGAGCAGTTACTCGGCGCGTCACTATCATATGTGTAGCACACTCACACACTATATATGGTAAAGGGAAAAAAATCGCAACACCGAAAAGTAATTAAAGCAGAATACATTTGCCAGATGGCATGTAAGTGATTAACAACGTAAAACAACAAATTAATGTACGCATGAGATAAGCCACTGCAAAAGTGAAACGCTGGTACATTAATAACCGGTGTACCTTCCAGAATGTTGAATATAAGCATGAAAACGTACCTGCTGTGTGTTTTACAGGTGCCGATTGTTGGTTTGCGATGTTGAGATCCACGTCTGCTGCACTTGATCCGTAAATATACGTACGGTTAACGCTGGTTGTGGATGACGCTCTCGTTCAAAAACGAAGAAATGATGACAATGGAATCTTAGTCGCCTTAAAGGCATTACTGCTAAACATCGAGTCACCATGTCCAATCTTAAAGGCAACTAACGCCCACGACCGTTACAGCGTGTATTTAAAGCAAACCTGAGCAAACCAAACGCAGTCCTAGAAGAAACTTCAGGAACAGAGGAGTTTCTGGGACCATGACCCCACGTCCCGAAAGGTTTACCAGCAGCTAAAACTGATTTGAATCCTTACACTGGCGTTAGTAGCGCCACTCCTATGCGACTGGCGCTAAATTTAGAATAAATATCATGTTTCAGATGTAGAAACACGCCTACTAACTTTGGTTTATGTCGCAAATTCCATCTTGGTATTGCGATTTTTTCCGTTTTAATTTAACTTGAGAAAACTAAGTATTTTGGAAACAACTCATCGCACGAAAAAAGTGTTCTAGGTTAAAAGTTGACGTCTATCTCTGCTGCAATTGGCTTTCTCCTAATCACTCTTCCTACGTGGGCGGGGTCAGCTCCGTATTTTCAAATGGGAAATACCATTTTTTTAGCACATTCGGATTCTACGCCAAAAAATACGTACGGTTTACTCAAGGGATTGTTTCCCATCCGTGGTAAATGGCGCCGTAATCGAAAAATATCATATGTGCCTGTTTTTGCAATTAGGAACCGATGCATTTTATCCTACATTTCGTTTACGATGTAAGTGTAAATCTGTATGTTCTATTGGTTGATGCTTATGTTCAATGTTAATTGAGAGTTGCATATGATGTGATTGTACAGCACAAATAGTATGGTTAGGCCTTGAAATTTCTGGCAGATAAGCTACTTGAATGGTGACGTAGTTTTATGTTGCTGTAGGGTTGCTTTTGGTGAGTCCCGATACCAACGGAATGATTGATTTGGGAGACCACCTGCGAACCCCACCACCAGAGTGGCTGATACCGGTGTGTTTCCATCGAATCCCCGTAACTCTCGCACTGGCAGCTGTGCTGCTATCGATGGAATACGAACCACAACCTCTGAAATAACGTAAAATGTCCGTGAAGTGAACGTGACAGGCCCATGTGCCATGGATACTCAACGAAATGAGGCAACCCAATGGTAAGAGGCATGGGGATTCGCCGAAATCAAGCATTCCTAGGGGAACAGAGAACTATCACATTCACATGCTAAACTTAGCTTCTAGGCAGACTTTGAAACGGCTAACCGTATTGTACTGCACAAACAAACATGGAACACAGGAGTAAATTTCGAACATAAATACGAGCTGTTAGAACACAAAGGCTTTCATTTACACCGTAAATGAAATGTATGACCAAGTAATAGCAAACAAGCACACTTTATATTTATCGATTACACCACCGTCTATGACGAATGGGAAACAATGGTTTCAAAAAAACAGCAAGTATTTTTTGGTTTAGAATCCGAATAGGAAATAAAAATAGGGGGAGGGGAGGCTTCTCGTTTGAAAATATAAACTAGATTCCTCACAAACACGAGAGGTGGTTAGGAGTGGCTAGTTTTATCACAGACAAATGTCCCCTTTACTAATGTTAACTTTTCAACTAGAAATGTTTTCCGTACGATGCGTGTTTTACGACATATTTGGTTGTCTCAAGTTAAAACAAACACCCTGTATATATATATATATATATATATATATATATATATATATATATATATATATATATATATATATATATATATATATATATATATGGTGTTCGGAAATAGCCGATACAAGTTCTAGGACTTGTAGAGGGGAGTGAGTACATACTCGTATTCTGAATATGAGCTAATTTCCAGAAACGTACCGTTTCCGTGCTACAGCCGTTTAAAAACATGTTTGCTAGGTAGGTATGCAATAGGGTATCATAGTGAGGGGTACTTACGTCGGATCGACTGAAGTCATTTGACGTCTGTCTTACCTCCCTGACCTGGTCGAGCCTCATTCACATGTCTGTGAGTGTTAGAGCAACATGCTCGAGTACACGTTTGCAGAATACACAGACATCATGCTGCTGAATAGTAATGGAAGAGCTGTCCTTCACCTTTGTCACGATTTTTTCCACAACGTCCGGCTCTATCGCATACCCTTTTTTTTTACCCACAATTACGCAACGGCTTAGAGAAATGGTACCATCACCGCACGCAGGCGTGACTGTGGTGTTGTAAAACAAGTGATGTGCTGGGTCACGACTAACCAGTCACTTGTAAAAGTGTTCGCGTCAGCAATACGTTTTCAAATGGTTTTAGTACGGGAACGGTATGTTTACAGACATGGGTTCTGGATGAAAATATTACATGTCCACTCCCCTGCATAGGAAGTAATGGCAACCTGCAACCAGAATTTTCGAACACCCTGTATATACAACCAAACGGAAATGATGACACTTGGCAACTAGTCCAGAGCACTCGTAGTCACTTGGTGTAGAGTTCTCAGATCACTGTAAAATACACTGCTTAAAAAGGTGTTCTATAGTTTGCTCCTGTGCTACGAAGTTGCAGTCAGAAACAAACGGAGAGACATCTTCGTCGAGGTATAACTAAATCTCCGTTGACCTGCCATAATCTTGGACCAGATTTAACATGGTATTTGGAATTCTTCAACCTTCTTCTTGAACCAGGTAAGCGTTGTTGGCCGGATGTTCGTTGCAGCGTCGTCCTCACATGGAAGTCGAAAGAACTGATACTTTCTGATTCAACCGGGGTGGCATACGTGATTTCTGACTGTTTGTTGGTAGACATTGTACCACATCGTGCATGGGAGAGCAAGTTTATCTAATATGCTTTCTTGCTTAGATTTTCTGTCAGCAATGTAAGTTACAACAGATAATTGGTGCATGAAATTCCATCTAACTAGAGGCTTATGAAAATATGGGATAGTTGGTAAGCAAAGGAAACTGGAATTAACAGCTGGGAAAGCTGATATGAGGTTTACATTTTCCTCATTTAGTCCTTAACATTGCACGAACAAAGGGAAGGTTGACATATCTATCGATATAGGATCAAGTGATTACTTACTTTTAGAATAATTTAACTATCCAGCACAATTAAATTTATTCCTACCAAATGACCTGTTTCGGCCGACATCGACCATCCTCAGATAATAAAACACAGGCAGTGGTTCCATCCCACCGGTGCGTAAACCACGTTGTCAGTGGTGGGGCTGAGGCACCTTTTGTATTTTATGATGTGAGAGTGGCAAATGTCGCCCGAAACAACTCATTTTTTCTGTTTATTTGTTAGAAAAATATGTGATTGTTTCAGATAATTAAATTATTCAGATAATTAAATTATTCTAGACACAAGTTTATCATGCAAGGTACACTTGCTGTTATTGTTGTGGTCCTCAGTCTGAAGACCGGTCTTATGCAGCTCTCCAGGGTGCTTTACTCTGCGCAAGGCTCTTTATCTCCGAATAACCATTGGAAACTACATCCATCTGAATCTGCTTACAGTATTCATTTCTTGGTCACCCTCTACAATTTTTATCCCCCACGCTTTCCTCCACTACTAAACTGGCGATACCTTGACGTCTCAGAATGTGTTCTATCGACCGATTCCTTATATTAGTCAGGTTGTGCCGCAAATTTCTTTCTCCCCAGTTCTGTTCAATGCTTCCTCATTAGTTATGTCATCTTCCCATCTAATCCTCAGCATTCTTCTGTAGCACCAAACTCCAAAAACTTCTATTGTCTTCTTGTTTAAAGTATTTATCATCCATGTTTCACTTCCATACCTAGTTACACTCCATACAAATACTTTCAGAAAATACTTCCTACCACTTATATCTGTATTCGATATTCACAAATTTCTCTTCCTTCGAAACAGTTTTCTTGCCATTGCCAGTATGCATTTTATATCCTCTCCACTGCGGCCATCATTAGTTATTTTGGTGCCCAAATAGCAAAACATATCTATTACATTACGTGTCTCGTTTCCTAACCTAATTCCCTCAGCATCATCTAATTTAGTTCGAGTTCATTCCATTATCCTCATTTTGCTTCTCTTGATGTTCTTCTTATATCAAGACACTGTCCATTCCATTCAACTGCTCTTCCAAGTCTTTTGCTGTCTCTGACAGAGTTACAGTGTCATAGTATAACCTAAAAGTTTTTATTTCTTATTTCTGATCTTTAATTCCTACTAAAAAGTTTTCTTTGGTTTTCTTCACCGTTTGTTCATTGTACAGATGGAATATCATCGAGAGTAGGCTACAAACCACTCCACTGCCTTATCAGTCACTGTTTCCCTTTCGTACCCATCAACTCTTATAACAGTTGTCTGGTTTCTGCACAAGTTGTAAATAGACTTTGGCTTCATGTATTTTGCCCTGCCACCTTCAGAATCTCAAACAAAGTACTCCAATCAACGTTACCAAAAGCATTCTCTACGTCTACAAACGCTATAAACATAGGTTTGCCTTCCCTTACCCTGTCTTCTGAGAGGAGCCATAGATCTAGTATTGCTTCCTGTGTTCTTATATTTTTCCGGAATCCAAATTTGTCCTCCCCGAGGTCGGCCTCTACAGGTTTTCCTTTCTTCTATAACGAATTCGTGTTTGCATTTTGCAACTATAGCTTAATAAATTGATAATTCGGTAATATCGAAATCTGTTAGCTCCTGCTTTCTTTGAAATTGTAATTGTTATATTCTTCTTGAAGTCTGAGGGTATTTCACGTGTCTCACATATTTTGCACAGCAGAGGGGGGTGTTTTGTCATGGCTGTTCTCCCAAGGTTATTAGTTGTTCTGACAGAATATCGTCTACCCCCGAGGCCTTGTTTCCGCTCAAGACTTTCAGTGGTCTCTCATATTCCTTTCTCCCAGCTCATCTTCATCTAAGTACTTTTCTGTCTCTGTAATACTGCCTTCAAATTCTACTGCCTTCAAATTCATCTCCCTTGTACGGACACTCTATATACTCCTTCCACATTTCAGCTTTCTCTTCTTTGGTTAGGACCGGTTTTGAGTCTGCGCTCTTGATGTTTATACAACTGCTTCTCTTTTCTCCAAAGGCCCCTTTAATATCCCTGTAGGAGATATCTGTCTTTCCTATATTGAAATACGCTGCTGAAACCTTACATTTACCGTTTAGCCATTTCTGCTTAACAATCTTGTACTTCTTATCAGTCTCATTTTTTAGACATTTTTATTGGGTTCGACCTACTACATTTACTGCATTTTTATATTTTCTCCTTTCATCAATTAAGTTCTACACTGAAGCGCTAAAGAAACTGGTATAGGCATGCGTACTCAAACATACAGATATGTAAACAGCAGACTAACCTGTATAAAACAAAAAGAGTCTGGCGCAGTTGTTAGATCGGTTACTGCTACGAGGGTCAGTCAAAAAGTAATGCCTCCTATTTTTTTTTCTACGTTTAATTGTCAGGAAATTTAAATGCAATTACATAGGTTGAAAACCACAACACTGAGGATCATTTTGTCATTTTTCAATGTAATCTCCGCCCATCTCTACAGTTTTGGTCCATCTTTGAACAAGGGCATGTATCCCAGCACGGTAAAAATCACAGCTCTGCTTCCTAAGCCATTGACGCACGGATGTTTTGACGGCCTCCTCATCTTCAAAATGAATCCCACGATGAGCTTCTTTTAGTGGCCCGAACAGATGGAAGTCTGATGGTGCCAGGTCAGGGCTGTATGGGGGATGAGGCAAAACTTCCCATCCAATTTTGACAATCTCGTCAGAGGTGTGACGACTGGTGTGTGGTCTTGCATTGTCATGCAAAAGAAGAACATCTGCCATTGATTTTGTTGGGCGAACTCGCTGAAGACGTGCTTTAAGTTTGTTGAGGGTTGTGACGTATTGAACAGAATTTATTGTGCATCCCTGCTCCAAAAAATCAACCAGAATCACACCCTCTGTATCCCAGAAAACTGTTGCCATAACTTTCCCTGCTGATCGCACAGTTTTGAATTTTTTCTTCCTCGGCGAGCTTGTGTGACGCCACTCCATTGACTGCCTCTTTGATTCGGGTTCAAAAAAATGCACCCATGTTTCGTCCCCGGTCACAATTTTTTTCAGAAACTCATCTCCCTCCAAACGGAAGCGCTGTAAGTGTTGGGAGGCTATTGTTTTCCTTGCCTCTTTATTCTGATCGGTTAACATTCTTGGAACCCACCGTGCACAAACTTTTGAGTACCCCAATTGTTTAATAATCGTGATCACACTGCCTTTACTAAGAGAAATAATGCGACACACTTCATCTGCAGTCACCCGACGGTCACCACGAATGATGTCATCAACTTGCTGAATGTTGTGTGGAGTCACTGCACTCACCGGCCTGCCGCTCCGCTTTTCGTCAGTCAACGGTGTTTGCCCTTCAGCTTCCTTACAACGACGAACCCATCGTCTAACAGTGCTGACATCCACTGTCACAACACCATACACCTTCTTCAGTCTTTCATGAATGCGTATGGGCGTTTCACCTTCTGCATTCAAGAATTCAATCACACAACGCTGTCTCAAACGAACATCGATGTCGGCTATCTTACAAACTTCTGCTGTGCTGCCACCTGTTGACACAGAAAGTTACTACTGCAGTGGATTGCAGAAGAAGGTTTGAGGAATGGCGCCAAATTCAAATTTTTCACTTAACTTAATTTCTTTAAGTAGAAAAAAAATGGGAGGCATTACTTTTTGACCGACCCTCGTATTACAGTGGCAGGTTACCAAGATTTAAATGAGTTTGAACGTAGTATTGCAGTCGATGCACGTGCGATGGAACGCAGCATCTCAGAGGTAGCGAAGAAGTGGAGATTTTCCCGTAAGGCCATTTCACGAGTGTACCGTGAATATCAGGAATACGGTACAAAATCAAATCTCCGACATCGCTGCAGCCAGGAAAAGATCCTGCAAGAACGGGACCCACGACGACTGAAGAGAACCGTTCAACTCGACAGAAGTGCAACCCTTCCGCAAATTTCTGGAGATTTCAATGCTGGGCCATCAGCAAGTGTCAGTGTGCGAACCATTCAACGAAACATCCTCGATATGAGCTTTCAGGAGCCGAAGGCCACTCGTGTATCCTTAAGACTGCACGACAGAACGCTTTACACCTCGCCTGGGCCCATTAACACTGACATTGGACTTTAGATGACTGGCAACATGTTTCAAATTGTATCGAGCGGATGGACGTTTACGGGTATGGAAACAACTTCATGAATCGATGGACCCTGTATGGGCTACTGATCATGCTGTTGGAGACTCTGTAATGGTGTGGACGTGTGCAGTTGGAGTGATACGGAACCCCTGATATGTCTAGATGCGACTCTGTCAGGTGACACGTACGTAAGCATCATGTCTGATCACCTGTATCCACTCTTGTTCACTGTGCAATTCGACGGACGTGGGCAATTCAAGCAGTGCAATGTGACGCCCCCCACGCCCAGAATTGCTACAGAATGTCTGTATAAACTCTCATCTGAGTTGAATCACTTCCGATGGCCACCAAACTCACCAGACATGAACGCTATTGAGCATAGCTGGGATGCCTTTCAACGTGCTGTTCAGAAGAGATTTCCACGCCCTCGTACTCTTACGGATTTATGGACAGCCCTGCAGGATTGATGGTGTCATTTCCCTCCAGCACTACTTTAGACATCATTCGAGTCCATGCCACGTCGTGTTTCGGCACTTCTGCGTGCTCGCGGGGGCCCTACACGATATTAGGCAGATGTACCAGTTTATTTAGCTCTTTCACCTTATTCAGATCCCACCTCCTTAATTTCCTACTTTTTTGCAATTTCTTCAGTTCTAATTAGCAATTAATAACAAGTCAATTGTGGTCAGAGTCCATACCTGCCCCTGGAAATATGCTGAAATTTAATATCTAATTCCTAAACCTCTGTCTTGCTATTGTATAATAAATCTGAAACCTCCTGGTGTCTCCAGGTCTCTTAACGATTCTCTGGCCAGATCTTGGTGATAAATGAATTGTGCTATGCGCAAAATTCTACCAGGCAGCTTCCTCTTTCGTTCCTTTTGCCCAGTCTATATTCACCTACAAGTTTTCGTTCTCTTCCTTTTCCTGCTATCGAATTCCAATGACGAAATTTTCGTTTCCCTAATCTATCTGAATAATTTCTTCTATCTCATCGTATATTTCTGCAATTTCTTCACCGTCTACTGTGGTGGGTGTAGGCTTCGTGTCTATCTTGATATCTTGGTTACAATAATGCGTTAACTGCACTGTTCACAGTTGCCTACCACCATTCCTATTTTCTTATTCATTATTAAGCTGACTCCTGCATTCCCCCTGCTTGATTTTGTATCTATAACCATGTATTCAATTGTCCCAAAGTCCTGTTCCACTTTCCAATAATCTTCACTTATTCTCACAATATCTAACTGTAGCCGCTCCATTTCCCTTTTTAGGTTTTCTAACCTACCTCCCCCTACTAAGAGATATAACACACCACTCTCCGACCCGTAGAACGCCAGTTTTGTATTTCCTGATGTTGTCATCCTCTTGAGTAGTCCTCTCCTGAGTATCCGAATGGGGGACTATTTTATTTACTGAATTTTCTACCCAAGGGGATGCCATCATCATTAAACAGTACTGTAAAGCTCCGCACTCTCGGGAAAAATTACGTATCTAGTTTCCCCTTGCTTTCAGCCTTTAGCAGTACCAGCACTGCAATATCGTTTTCGTTGATATTATAAAGAGAGATCCCTCAGTCATCCAAATTGTAGAATTTTAAACTAAAAATCTACAAAAACCATCAAATGAATTACAAAATAGACTAGCAATGGGGATATTAAGATGTAACAACATACATTATTCATGAAACAGTACTTTACAGTTTAAGAAAATACGTATACCTGTTATGCTTACATGTTGACTTTGGTTGCTTGCTCCGAGAGAGGCTACGTAAACATTACACAAGAACAAATGATGGAAGACTGGAAGACTGAACGGTATCTTACATAACAATGGCAGAATGAAAAATGGTATCATAGGACAAAAAAGGAAGGAAGGCCTGTGCAGACTTAAGGATGTAAAAGAAAGGGAACTAGCTTTTCTACTTGTCTGGCACGTTCAGAGACATTTAAATCAAAATATCTTGATATACTCGCAATTTTTTACTTGTTAGTATTAGTACACATGCCATGTAATATAATGTGTCATGTCAAGTCAAGTAACATCGTACAAGATGTCATATAACATGAAACATGTCATCATGTCTACCAGAATGGCGTTTGCCTTGTCATGCGGTATGATACAACTGGTCACTGAAGTTTAGGATCCATGCATCCCCACTCGGGGATACATCCTACATACACGTACGAGCAAACACATATCTTGGATACTTCCTATTGTAGATACATCCCACTCCCTAGAAGCACATAAGTTTGTTCTTACGGTTCTTACTGTACATGTAACAGGTGGTGGGATTGGGGAGAAATTGTCCCTTCGAGGAAAAAAATCAAATCCCCCACCCAAAAAAATAAAGAATAAAATGTTTTTTCATACCAACAGTGTTATGTCCTAGCCAGTAATGCCACCCGAGCCCGCTGCCAAAAGGTTGGCAGCATCAAAGTTCGGACGCCGTCCGCATAAGCAGCGCCAGCGATACAGGAAATCGCCGCAAGTCTGCGCGCGCCACCGCTGGCTTCTTGCTTCTTAAGCGCTGGAGTCGCGAGCGCTAGGACAGTTCTGTATTCGCCGCTCAGTTGTATACTCGCCACCGAATTGTGTACTTGCTAGTCAGTTGTGTGTTCATCGCAGCAGAGTTGTTGTTTGTCGTCAGCCGACGCTGACCTAGCCGCTCCGACTCGAACTAGACCGATTTCTGTAGACACCGAGTTCACTACTGTGTTTCTGTATCTTCCTTAATAAAGATAAGCACCGACTTTTATTTAATCAGAGTGTTTGGGGTTTCATCTTTCTGTTTACTGTTCCAGCGGACCGGTCGGCCCGCTATTAAAAGTGTGGCGGTGACTTCGTAAGCCATTTCTACAGCCAAGTGTTTGTCGCTACGAGCACCGCCACAAAACTGGCGACGAGGTCTTCCGAACTCGTGTGCAAGGCTGGTTCAACTTGTTCTTGTTATACTAATTATAGCGATAAACTTTTGGGGGCTGGTTTAATTTGTGTTCACTATGTCTGCCGAATTACAACAGTTGATCTTGTTACAGAGTCAGCAAATACAAAGTCTGGTGGAAGCAATCGCCAAACAAGCGGCTAATCCTCCAACACAAAAGGAACAAGCACAGGCAGCACCACAGTTCCGGGCTTTTGATGAATCCAGAGAGGAATGGCGAGAATATTTCGCGCAGTTGCAGGCGCACATGACAGTCTACAAAATCACAGGTACTGAGCGGCAGCTTTATTTAATTTCCACTGCAGGCATGGAAATCTATCGACTACTTTGTAAGTTGTTCCCGGAATCCCAGCCAGAAGCTTTAGACTATGACGTTGTTGTTAACAAGCTTGCTGAGTATTTCGAGTCGCGAGTTCATGTGGCAGCAGCCAGATTCAAGTTCTTCAGATTAAAGAAACTGCCACATCAATCTAATAAACAGTGGTTAACAGATTTACGGGGCCTCACCCGTCAGTGCCGATTTAATTGTGTGTGTGGAGCTTCCTACAGTGATGTCATGTTACGAGACGCTATTACGCAAAACATTGCAGATTCTCGTATTCGTGCTGCTATCTTAAAGTTGCCTGACCCGTCATTAGAGACTGTGATGAACATCATTGAAGCCCAAGATACTTTTGACTATGCTGAGTGTGAGTTAGATCAGCCATGTATTTCTCAAATTGCCTGTGCAAAGCAAGTTATGTCACGCACGCGGCCCCACCGGCAGAGTCAGACTGTAAACACTAGCCGGCCGCGTCATGTTAAACACATTCGTCGGCCGCGTGTGCAAAATGATAGAGTTAAGTCTTGCCCTAAGTGTGTTCTTGCTCATCCTCGTGAACGTTGCCCGTTAAGAAACGCGGTTTGTCACTTTTGTCAAAGGAAAGGACACATCCAGACTGTTTGTTTGCGTAAACGCAAGAACAATTCTAGTGCTGCCCAGCCCATGGATATTCATGTTCTTCAAAGCCAGCCCGCCCAGAAGGTCGCGTTTAAAGACTCTTCCACGGTTCGTGTGGGTAATAAACTTGTTCGCAATAAGCCACCCACCCAGCCCTCTGCTATGCGACCCAAGCGTAATTCAAACGCTGTAAAAAGTAATGTACAGACTGCAAGTGAAGCGGGAGTTGTTGTTCCACCCGCCCAACCCACGAGTTGTCGTAAGCAGCGAACACGCGCTAAACGCGCTGATTTTGTGTCTTCCGCCTCCACTGCACCGATCCAGAGACAGTGTAATAAACTATTTGTGAAGCTACGCATCCAGGATAAGACCTTCAATTTTCAATTAGACACTGGTGCGTCTGTGACTCTCATAAATAGTGCTACGTATGCGGCTATCGGCCGCCCTAAACTTTCAGCGGCACAACATTCTTTGGCTACTTACAGTGGCGAACAAATTCCTGTGTTAGGTGTATGTAGCGTGCCAGCCACATTCCGTGGCAATACAAAAACAGTTTCATTCACAGTGCTCCGCGCTACAGACAGTGTAAACATTTTCGGATTAGACTGTTTTGACTTGTTTGGCCTGTCTATCCAAGACAATGTGTTGCAAATTAATTCTGTTGTTGTTCCTCAAGACAGCATAACCGAGTTGTGTAAACGATACAGTGACATATTTAAAGACGAACTAGGTTGTGCTGCGAACTTTGCCGCTCATATTAATTTAAAAGATAATGCTCAGCCTCGATTTTGTCGTGCTCGTCCAGTGCCTCACGCCCTCCGGGCACCTGTAGAAGAAGAACTTCGTCGTTGGCAAAACAACGGTGTTATTCAACCCGTTTCAGCGAGCCAGTGGGCTTCTCCCTTAGTTATTATAAAGAAACCGTCTGGCAAGTTACGTTTGTGTGCTGATTTTAAGTCGACAGTTAATCCTCAGACTGTCATTGATTCTTTTCCTTTGCCTAGACCGGACGAGCTGATGGACAAGTTAGGGGAAGCTCGTTTCTTTTCCAAAATTGATCTCCGTGAAGCATATTTGCAATTGCCCCTCGACGAGCAGTCACAACAGTATTTTGTCATAAACACGTCGTTGGGGTTGTTCCGTTTTCTGCGTTTGCCTTTTGGTTGTGCGTCAGCTCCAGCTGTTTTTCAGCGTTTTTTGTCACAACTTCTGGCTAATGTGCCATCGTGTTGCAACTATTTAGACGATATTGTTGTGTCCAGTCGGACGCCTGCTGAACATTTCCGTAATTTGGAGTGTTTGTTTAAAGTGTTGTCTCAGGCAGGCCTACGTTGCAACATCGATAAATGTTCATTTTTCCTTACGGAGATGGAGTATCTGGGACATGTTATTAATGCTCAAGGCATTCATTCCTCCCAGTCACATTTAGCAGCTATTCGTGATTTGCCCGCCCCTCGCAATCTGCATGAATTGCAAGCAGTTCTTGGCAAATTGACATATTATATTAGGTTTATACCTAATGCATCAGATTGCTGCTCCGTTGCATCGTCTCCGCCGTAAGAATGTTCCGTTTGTGTGGTCAGCTGATTGCCAATCAGCCTTTCAGCAGCTTAAAGAGGCTTTATTGAATGATCGTTGTCTGGTCCATTACGACCCTAACAAGCCTCTGGTGCTAGCTTGTGATACCTCTTCTTTCGGCCTCGGTGCTGTGTTGTCTCACCGAGTCGGTAACACCGAACGTCCTATTGCGTTCGCATCTAAATTGATAAACAAAGCTCAGTGTAATTATAGCCAATTGGACAAGGAAGCGTTGGCTATTGTGTTCGGTGTCACAAAATTCCATCGCTACCTCTATGGTAGACTATTCTGTTTAGTCACAGATCACAAGCCCCTGACGTCACTGTTTCATCCGTCTAAACCAGTTCCTCAGCGGACAGCTCAGAGACTACAACGTTGGGCTCTTTTGTTATCACAATACCAGTATGAGATACTGTATCGCCCTACAGCTCAGCATGCAAACGCTGACGCGCTTTCTAGATTGCCGATTGCTGCGGATGATGTCTTCGATTCCTCTGAAGACTCTTGCCATCAGATTGACGCCGATGAGCATCAATCCCTCCGGGATTTTCCGATTGATTATCGTCAGGTGGCACGTGATACAGCTACGGATCCTCATCTGAGTTTACTATTAAGTTTTGTTCAACGTGGTTGGCCGTCCAAGGCAAAGGACATATCGGATCCTGTGGTTCGTCGCTATTATCCGCAACGTCATCTGTTGTCTGTTTCGCACGGAGTTTTGTTGTTACGCACCGAGAATGACCAGCTTCGTGTAGTGGTTCCCCAAGTGCTCCAATCCAAGGTCCTCGACTTGTTGCATCAAGGTCATTGGGGAGTGGTCCGCACCAAGCAGCTTGCCCGCCGTCATTGTACATGGATCGGCATTGATAAGCAGCTTACGCAGATGTCTACAGATTGTTCGACGTGTGCCGAACACCAAGCTGCTCCGCCTCCACGCTATTTTGAGTTGGCACGCCCTGCCGGTCCCTGGCAGCGAGTACATATTGATTTCGCTGGTCCATATTGGAATTCTCGTTGGCTCATCGTGATAGATGCATTTAGTAATTTTCCGTTTGTTGTGCCCATGCAGTCTACAACGTCTGCACAAACTATACAGGCGTTGACTTCAATTTTTTGTATTGAGGGTCTTCCAGAAGTTTTAGTGTCTGACAATGGTCCACAATTTACCTCTGCTGAATTTGAAAGTTTTTGCTCTGCCAATGGCATTCGCCATGTTCTTACTCCGCCGTTCCACCCTCAATCGAATGGTGCAGCGGAACGTTTTGTACGCACATTCAAGGATCATATGGACCGCCTTCGTGCTACGCACTCTCGTCAGCAGGCCCTCATCACGTTCCTGTCGTCGTACCGGACCACGCCACGCGACGGCCCTTCGCCTGCGGAGCTTCTCCACGGCCGTCGTCATCGCACCCTACTACGGTTGTTGCACCCCCCGGATCGACCCGCCGCTTCTGAGCATCGCACGCGTTTTCAGCGCAACGACGCCGTTTTTTTTCAGAGTTTATCACGGTCGCCGTCGTTGGGAACGTGGTACCGTGATAAGTGTCCAGGGTCGCGGTTTTTATACTGTTCAAGGTGCTACTGGGGTGCACAGGAGGCATCAGAACCAGTTGCGCCGCGCTGGCCGCCCGGATTCTGCCGCTCGTTCTTTGTCCACAGATTTGGTCCGCGGCGGGTTCCAGCCGCGCCTTCCGACTTCGCTGCCGCCCCCAGGGCAGCGGCAGCAGCCGTCGCCGCTACCACGCCGACAGCCCGTCCCGTTGATGCCTCCCGCGCAGCTTCATCCGGGAGCGCCCCGGGTGGTCGCTCCGGCGCCTGCGGTCCCTCTTCAGTCGCCACCGCCTTCGGAGCTGATGGACGTCGACCCCTCAGCCGGGCCGCCTTCCCCAGCGGTGGCTGTGCAGCCTGTCCTGCAGCCGCTTTCCTTGGGCACCCCCAAGGAGTCTGACACCGCAGCGCCTTGTCCGGCGCCCACTCAGCAGCCGTCGACGCAGCGTCAGGAGACGCTGCCTCTCTTCGTGGGTCCCGACACCTCGTCGCGTCCAGTACCAGAAGCTGCGCCCGTGGTCACCGGCGTGCACCCTGACCTCGGTTTTCAGTCGGTGTTTCCCGAGGTCCCACGCAGCCAATGCTGGGGTGCGGACCGGGGCCTGCCACCGACAACAGTCTCCGCCCCGGTCTCTTCTGCTACGCCTGCGGCCGGACCCCTCCCCCGCCGTCGACGCTCGCCACGTCATTATTCAACGACGGTGCGGCGATTTGGGGGGGGGGGGGGGGGGAGGAGTGTTATGTCCTAGCCAGTAATGCCACCCGAGCCCGCTGCCAAAAGGTTGGCAGCATCAAAGTTCGGACGCCGTCCGCATAAGCAGCGCCAGCGATACAGGAAATCGCCGCAAGTCTGCGCGCGCCACCGCTGGCTTCTTGCTTCTTAAGCGCTGGAGTCGCGAGCGCTAGGACAGTTCTGTATTCGCCGCTCAGTTGTATACTCGCCACCGAATTGTGTACTTGCTAGTCAGTTGTGTGTTCATCGCAGCAGAGTTGTTGTTTGTCGTCAGCCGACGCTGACCTAGCCGCTCCGACTCGAACTAGACCGATTTCTGTAGACACAGAGTTCACTACTGTGTTTCTGTATCTTCCTTAATAAAGATAAGTACCGACTTTTATTTAATCAGAGTGTTTGGGGTTTCATCTTTCTGTTTACTGTTCCAGCGGACCGGTCGGCCCGCTATTAAAAGTGTGGCGGTGACTTCGTAAGCCATTTCTACAGCCAAGTGTTTGTCGCTACGAACACCGCCACAAAAAACAGTAGCAAACCCAGCCCGAGAAATTTTGACCCTGTAGAAAAATTTTCTCAGAAATTGAATGTATGCTCTTCAGGCGTGTGGTACTATATATTGTTTAGTATGGGTGCCGGATATTATGGATTTTGGCACAGGATGAGGAACTTTTGCAAGATCAGGTGTACCAACACCTTGCAGCTCAGATAGCTCACTGCCCTGAGGATGTAGGGTTAACTCAAAAAAGAGTGAATATGTCAAGACGTTTCCATTTAAATTTCGCTGAAGCTGGCAGATAATTTTCCTTCTTCTGCATCCCTAACTCTGCCCAGGCGGTACTCATCTTTTTTATGCTACAGTAAGAGCATTTTTCATTCGTGTGTCCCAACTTTTACTGTATCACAATTCTGACATTAGACCGCCACAGGTTGCCAATCGATGTATGTTTTTGTTGACTATTACGACGACCGACCCGGTATAGGTTTTTTTATTGTCTTTTCTACCATGTTCTTTGAGTTGGGCACCGTTAGTCTTTCTCCTCTACGATTACCAACCTGGGATGGTTGAACTTGTCCAGTATCGCATGCTGTGTCCTCAGAGCATGCAAGCATGACCACCATTCCAAGTTCACATGCTTGTACGACGGTTTTTGCTTTTATTTTTTCGTACGTTTTTATTTTTTACTATTTTTCTATTTTTGTTTATAATTTGTATTTTATAATTCTGCATATTTTTTATTTTTTATTCTTAATTTTTTGTTTTGTAGTTACGTCTTATTCATATACGCATGAGGCTGTCTACCCATTGTAAAGATAAACGCTCAACACAGTGTACAAAATAACAGCAAACAAAAACAGGATACATTAAATACGGTTCAAAGTTTTTGATAATATTTATATAAATAGTTTATGCTGCCTAGATAAACTTACGATACAACCATAATATACTGATAAACTTAGGATGCGAACAAAAATGAAGAATGGCTGTACAAAAAATGACGTGTACACATGGTTCATGTGAAGTAGCAGCTTCGAAGCTTAAGAAAATGTGTAAATCTCTCCACTCACACATACTACTGTTAAAAAGGGTTACTTGTCAAAGGCTTTCTCGACGGCAAATGGCTTTCGCCTATTTCAACAGCAATAAGAGACGTTACATCATTTGCTTCGTGAAAGTAGCTGCAAAGTAGCCACCAAGATCCAAGTGACCAAACACGTTATGAAACAGTTTATAGACAAAGTTACAATCGACCACTATAAAATGTCAAAGTATCTTCATAATGTATCATGACAAGCAGATAACCACGCCCTAGCACAGGCTGACCAACACATACCCAACTTATTGGGAATCGTATGGATCTGTGGTCAAATGGAATTTGCTTGTCAGCTAAGCGTATGTGTTGTTTCAAAATTTAGAAAATTTCCGAATGATCCTGTAAATGAAATGTTTCACCTCAATCACAACAAGAAAAAAGTGACTCTGTAATGAATCATACGAACGCTGAAAGTTTCGAGCAACATATAATAAATTACCGCAAAGCATACATGTTGCTGTTATGTCTTATCGTAAAGCTCTTGCCATTGTTTGTTTGAACAAAGCAATAACATCTACATCTACATTGATACTGTGCAAATCACACTTAAATGCCTAGCAGAGGGTGAATGGAACCGCCTCCATAACAATTCTCAGTTATTCCAATCTCGAACAGGGCGTGGAGAAAACGAACACATATTCCTTTCCGTGCAAGCTCTGGTTTCCCTTATTTTATCATAATGCCCGTTTCTCCGTATATAGGTCAACGTCAACAAAATAATTTTGCATTCGGAGCAGAAAGTTGATGATTGAAATTCCTTGAGAAGATTCTGCCGCATCGAAGAAAGCCTTTGTTTTAATGGATCTTTATCATGGCATCTCTCCCCTACTTCGCGATGATACAAAACGTGCTGCTCTTCTTTGAACTTTCTCGATGTACTCCGTCAATCCTACGTGGTAAGCATACCATACCGCGCAGCACTACTCCGAAAGAGGACGGACAAGAGTAGTGTGGGCAGTCTCTTTAGTAGATCCGTTACATTTTCTAAGTGTTCTGCCAATAAAAGGCAGTCTTTGGTTTGGATTCCGCACGTAAACATAGCTAAAGCCTTGCATACAAACAAAAATTACGCGAAGCAAAAATGTAGTGTGAGGAGGGCTGTGAGAGAGGCGTTCAATGAATTCGAAAGTAAAGTTCTATGTACTGACTTGGCAGAAAATCTTAAGAAATTTTGGTCTTATGTCAAAGCGGTAGGTGGATCAAAACAAAATGTCCAGACACTCTGTGACCAAAATGGTACTGAAACAGAGTATGACAGACTAAAGGCCGAAATACTAAATGTCTTTTTCCAAAGCTGTTTCACAGAGGAAGACTGCACTGTAATTCCTTCTCTAGATTGTCGCACAGATGACAAAATGGTAGATACCGAAACAATCAACAGAGGGATAGAGAAACAATTAAAATCACTAAAAAGATAGGAAAGCCCGCTGGACCTGACGGGATACAAGTTAGATTTTACACAGAGTACGCGAAGGAACTTGTCCCCCTTCTTGCAGCGGTGTACCGTATGTCTCTACAAAATCCTAGCGTTCCAAAGGATCGGAAAAGAGGACAGGTCATCACCGTTTTCAAGAAGCGATGTCGAACAGATGTGCAGAACTATAGACCTATATCTCTAACGTCGATCAGTTGTAGAATTTTGGAACACGTATTATGTTCAACTATAATGACTTTTCTGGAGAGAAGAAATCTACTCTGTAGGAATCAGCATGGGTTTCGAAAAAGACGATCGTGTGAAACCAAGCTCACGCTATTCGTCCACGACACCCAGAGGGCCATAGACACAGGCTCCCAGGTAGATGCCGTGTTTCTTGACTTCCGCAAGGCGTTCGATACAGTTCCCCACAGTCGTTTAATGAACAAAGTAAGAGCATATGGACTATCAGACCAACTGTGTGATTGGATTGAAGAGTTCCTAGATAACAGAACGCAGCATGTCATTCTCAATGGAGAGAAGTCTTCCGAAGTAAGAGTGATTTCAGGTGTGCCACAGGGGAGTGTCGTAGGACTGTTGCTGTTCACAATATACGTAAATGACCTTGTGGATGACATCGGAAGTTCACTGAGGCTTTTTGCGGATGATGCTGTGGTATATCGAGAGGTTGTAACAATGGAAAATTATACTGAAATGCAGGAGAATCTGCAGCGAATTGACGCATGGTGCAGGGAATGACAATTGAATCTCAATGTAGACAAGTGTAATGTGCTGCGAATACATAGAAAGAAAGATCCCTTATCATTTAGCTACAAAATAGCAGGTCAGCAACTGGAAGCAGTTGATTCCCTAAATTATCTGGGAGTACGCATTAGGAGTGATTTAAAATGGAATCATCATATAAAGTTGGTCGTCGGTAAAGCAGATGCCAGACTGAGATTCACTGGAAGAATCCTAAGGAAATGCAATCCGAAAACAAAGGAAGTAGGTTACAGTACGCTTGTTCGCCCACTGCTTGAATACTGCTCAGCAGTGTGGGATGCATACCAAATAGGGTTGATAGAAGAGAGAGAGAGAAGATCCAACGGAGAGCAGCGCGCTTCGTTACAGGATCATTTAGTAATCGCGAAAGCGTTACGGAGATGATAGATAGACTCCAGTGGAAGACCCTGCAGGAGAGACGCTCAGGAGCTCGGTACGGGCTATTGTTGAAGTTTCGAGAACATACCTTCACCGAGGAGTCAGCAGTATATTGCTCCCTCCTACGTATATCTCGCGAAGAGACCATGAGGATAAAATCAGAGAGATTAGAGCCCACACAGAGGCATACCGACAATCCTCCTTTCCACGAACAATACGAGACTGGAATAGAAGGGAGAACCGATAGAGGTACTCAAGGTACCCTCCGCCACACACCTTCAGGTGGCGTGCGAAGTATGGATGTAGATGTAGAGTAGATGTAGATATTCTATGTGTCATTTCGAATTTAAGTTGTTCGTAATTGTAATGAAAAGGTATTTACTTGAATTTAATGCTTTTAGAATAGAGAGTGATTTATCGTGTAACCGAAATTTCATGGATTCCTTTTAGCACTCGTGTAGGTGACCTCACTCTTTTCATTATTTAGGGTCAGTTTCCAATTTTCGAACATACAGACATCTTTTCAGATTCGTTTGCAATTAGTTTTGATCTTCTGATGACTTTACTAGTCGATAAATGACAGCGTCATCTGCAAACAAACTCAGTCGGCTGTTCAGATTGCCTCCTAAATCTGTTTACATAGATAAGGATGGTTCAAGTGGCTCTGAGCACTATGGGACCCCTACAACGCAGAACTACTTAAACCTAACTAACCTAAAGACATCACACACATCCATGCCCGAGGTAGGATCCGATCCTGCGACCGTAGCGGTCGCGTGGTTCCAGACTGTTGCGCCTAGACCCTCTCGGCCACTACGGCCGGCCAGCTGTTCTTGATTCGAATTGTGGAATACTTTTTTAGTATTCTTTGGTGAAGGAATTTAGGAAGGCTGTGTTTAGTAATTTTGCTTCAGCAAGACTGTAATTGATAGCATTTCCACTGCTATCGTGCAGAGAAAGCACTGATTGTCTCTTGCAGCTATCATACTTTACATACGTCCAGAATCCCCTTAAATTTTCGTTGTGGAAACCGTTACAAGCGTTTCGCACTGAATTACGCGTTAAATTTCGAGCTTCTGTAGAAGATCGCCAATCTTGGAGTCTCTGCGTTCGTTTAAATCTGGCGTGCTTCTTTCATTGTTTCAGCAACAGTGTTCTGACCATTTTTGTGTAGCAAGGGGATCAGCTCGGTCGTTTGTAAATTTATTTGGTATAAATCTCTCAACTGCTGACGATACTGTTTCTTTGAACACCGGTCTACACTTGCATTGTTAGTTTAGAATGAGTTGAAACTGGTCCTTAGGAATGCGTCAAGCGAATTTTTATCAGCTTTCGTGACTAGAGGTATTTTTAGTTTATTTTTGGTGGATTTTTAAGTTAATGTATTTAGTCTCGCTACGACAACCCTGTGTAAACTAATCCCTGTATCTGCTTTGATGATCGTTATTAGCGCAGGATTATTTGTTGCTAAGAGGTCAACAATGTTTTCGCATCCGTTTACTACTGGCATGGGCTCATGAATTAACTGCTCGAAATAATTTTCAGCGAATGCGTTTATCACAGCTTCAGATGATGTTTTATGCATACCTCCGGATATAAACAAGTATTTTCGACAACATATCCTTTGTCATCACCAACTATAACTGTATGAGTCGGGTACGTATTTAAAATTAGACTGAAGTTTTTTTTTTGAACCTTTCAGCAATTGTATTATTTCAGTTGGGAGGTCTATAAAACTATCCAGTTATTACTTTATTCCAGTTGCTACGAATGACATCCACCCATACTAACTCGCAGGAACTACCTACTTAAATTTCGCTACAAGATGAACTACTTCTAACAGCAACAAACAAGACAACGCTGACTGTGTTTGCCTTATCCTTTCGGAATACCGTTAGATTCTTTGCAAATAATACGGCTGAACTTATCTACGACTTCAGCCAGTTTTCAGTGCCTATGACGATTTGATCATCAGTGTTTTCTATTACCACTTGAAGCTCTGGTACTTTCCCAACACAGTTGCAACAATTTACAACTGTTAAACCGATGATTCCTAGACCTACGTTCATCTTGCACATTTTGAGACAGAACCTGTTTTTGTCTTTCCCCGAGACTCTGTAACCCTAAAAACCGCCCAGTCCACGCCACACAGCACCTCCTACCCGGTAATGCCGCATCACGTGTGTAGTGGGCTCCTGACCTATTCAGCGAAGCACAAAACCCAAGCACCCTATGGCGCAAATCGAGGACTCTGCAGCCTACACTGTCACAGTACCGTCTGAGCCTCTGATGTAGACCCTCCACTCGGTTCTCTGCCAGAGATCCGCGACCGGTCCTGTCGACTATGCTGCAAACGTTGCGCTCTCCTTTCATCTCGCCAGCTGGACTAGCAGCTTTTGGCAGTCTGTTAGCCGCTCGAAATCAGAGAGAATTTCTTTCGATTCAAAGCGACACACATCAATGCTACCGACTTGAGCCACCACCTGCAGTTCGCTCTAACCTCTTTCTTCATGGCATCCGGAAGGACCCGGTCCATTTCTGGAATGACTCCACCCAGTATGCATACGGAGTGCACACTGGCTTTCTTCCCCTCCTTGACAGTCATGTCTCTAATAAGCCCCATAACACGTCTAAGATTGGAGTTCCCAATTACCAATAATCCGACACTCTGTGATTGCCCGGATCTTGCAATAATAATAAAAATTGAACATTAAAAATCCATCGCCAGATAATTTCACATAATTAATTTTGGCACGAAATGTTGCAACAACTACACCGAATTAGGAGTGAGTATGATTGGCTGAAATAAACAGACGAACAGCGAAACATCCTATGCACGACAAAATACTATCAACTTTTCAATCCTGTACGAAAAATGACGAAATTAAGCGTGTTGTGTCCGAAAATAAATTTTCTGTAAGACAGCGCGTTAGTGTTTAAGATAACACAGAAAAACCTTATCTACTGGTTAGAAGTAAGGTGACCTCTTCCCTGAAACTTATTTTTGTACCAATTCGTAGGTTAGTTTAACTGTCTGAGGGGTCGCCGACAAAGCTTTAAACGCTCTAGCAAACAATATATCATTTTATACAGGACTGGGCATAATTATGGTTTGTTACATGCTTTATTTTGATGTCCAAAGATTTTTCGAGAGTTATAAGCCACTGGCGAATAAAATGTAAACGCATTAACAAGGAGATGATAATCAACTGTAATAAACGTTATTTTAATTTTGTCCAAATACACAGCTAAGAATGAAATGCATTTCTACGAAACACAATTTCACGTGAAAATGCATGATTTTGCGCAAATAAAAGACGAATGATAAAAGATTTTGGCAAACGTTTCTTACATTTACAGTAGGACTCAATTTATTACTATAACCTCTGTCTCCTTAAACGGTCTCAACTTGTGCTATTCACATAAAACCAGAATTCACTTCCATTTGTGTCCAAACTTAGACCGCTATATCGTGGTAAGGGATAGAGCTTTCACAAAGCAATAGGATAGCTATTAATTACACGATTTTGTCTAACTTCTTGCAATATTTGAACCGATTCGCGCAATTTGGGAACATAGAAGTGGCGTAGCGTGCTTAGAAAGGCTCACAGAAATGTGTATTTTGCGCATAAAATCTAACTCTATCCAAACTTTCGAAAGCGAGTTTTCAATTTTACCGTCGTAAGGCGTTTTGTATTAGTTTGATTTACTTGAAACCGTTTACGCGCATTCGATTCAAGTAAGCACGAATTTTATGTACTACAATAACCTCGAATCTAAACCATCTTATCTTAATAACGGATCAACATTATTGGTTCGCCGATGACACTGTAATTCTGTCAGAGACAGCAAAGGACTTAGAAGAACAGTTGAATGGAATGGACAGTGTCTTGAAAGGAGGATATAAGATGAACATCAACAAAGCGAAACGAGGATTATGGAATATAGTCGAATTAAGTCGGGTGATGCTGAGGGAATTAGATTGGGAAATGAGACACTTAAAGTAGTAAAGGAGTTTTGCTATTTGGGGAGCAAAATAACTGATGATGGTCGAAGTAGAGAGAATATAAAATGTAGACTGGCAATGGCAAGAAAAGTGTTTCTGAAGAAGAGAAATTTGTTAACACCGAGTATAGATTTAAGTGCCAGGAAGTTGTTTCTGAAAGTATTTGTATGGAGTGTAGCCATGTATGGAAGTGAAACATGGACGATAAATAGTTTGGACAAGAAGAGAATAGAAACTTTCGAAATGTGGTGCTACAGAAGAATGCTCAAGATTAGATGAGTAGATCACATAACTAATGAGGAGGTATTGAATAGAATAGGGGAGAAGAGGAGTCTGTGGCACAACTTGACAAGAAGAAGGGGCCGGTTGGTAGGGCATGTTCTGAGGCATCAAGGGGGCAGCGTGGAGGGTAAAATCGTAGTGGGAGACCAAGAGATGAATACACTAAGCAGATCCAGAAGGATGTAGGCTGCAGTAGGTACTGGGAGATGAAGAAGCTTGCATAGGATATAGTGGCATGGAGAGCTGCATCAAACCAGTCTCAGGACTGAAGACCACCACAACAACAACATTATTGGATTAAAACAAAATTGTTTTCAGTTCAAGTATAGAAGTGACGCGCTTCAGAAACCTCACAGGGAAAGGTGTTTGCACGCAAAATCCAAACGAAGCAAGATTGTTTTGAAACTGTTGAAACTTACCTTAGACGAAGGTCCGACACATGAGTGGACCAAACTTGAACCATCAGTCTCACTCCAATCAGCAGTTATTTAAGGGCGACTGTTTTTCCTCATAAAACCGGAATGGTTCGCATACAAATGGTATCATTAACTGAGCATTAATTTCAGCCCAATTACAATCTTTTGCGAATGGAATTAATCGATTCATCCATTTTTCCTGAGCGCCAGCTCCGGGTCTCGATCAAACGTTGTTTATTATAATGTAAAGAAGCCACAGCAAAACCGATGTCAGAACGTCTATAAAAATGGCCGCAGGTCCGGGCTAAAGAAAAATATTCCTACCCTATGTTCTTAGGTCAAATAGGAACCTAACACCAAGAGCCCGCAAAAAACAATTCCGTGCGTGGCCTTTTCTCTGTTGCTTGTTTCTTTAAATGTTTTTACTGTATATGACACTCCTTTATAACATTTTCGTGATACATTTATTTTCCTTTATTAATCTTCAGTTCAACGTCTCTGTTGCGTATGTGCGTTCTGCCCCAATTAATATTTTGTTATGAAGAAATTTTAAACTTTTGCTTTCTACTCAATGTTTTCTTTTACACATCTTCACGACTTTGTTATTGTTGTCAGTTTCTAGGCTTTAGTTAGCGCCTTTCTCTGAAATATCCCGTCTTCCAGGAGTGACAGTGCTGGGCAACTGCTGCGACGTTTGGAATGTGGGAGAGAGGTACTGGCGGAAGTAAACCTTGGGAACCGGTAATCGAAACCGGGACCCCGTGATCCAGAGGCAGAAACGCCAGCCACTAGACCAGGAACTGCGGACATCATCAGAAGAGGAAAAATATGTTTTTCATTGTTGTGAGCCCAGAAATTCCATGAAAAGCAACAAACAATTGGCTTTTACCTGTCGCGAGACTGTTCCAAGGTATGTTCAACATGCTGCACAACGTTTTCTGCACAAGTTGAGATTGAGAAAAAACATGTTCCACAACAGATCGTAGCATCTCAGGGGTCACGTTGAGAGTGCGTTGGGCAATTTGTGCCTTCAGTTGAGCCCTGAACACGACATCTTTCACAGCCAGAGATTGCAATGACACTGTGGGAGACGGATTAGAAGAAGGGTTTAGGAGAGAATACGAGCTAGGTCGTAGGAATGACAGAGGAGAAAGACTAACGGAGTTTTGCAATAAATTTTTAGGTGCTAATAGCGATTATTGTCTTCAAAACTCACAAGAGGAGGAGGCATACCTGTAATAGGACAGGAAATAGAGGGCGAATCCAGCTGAATTACATTTTTGTAAGGCATAAGTTCCGAAATCAGATACTGAATTGTGGGGCTTACCTAGTAGCAGATATAGATTCAAGCCGCAATTTGGTATTGATGGAGAGTTGGCTGAAGATCAAGAGACTATTTAGAAAGATTCAGTGCGTAAGATAGTGGGTTACGGAAGTACTAGGGAATGAAAAGATAGGCTTTCAGTTCTCTGAAGCTATAGATACTGCGAAAAACATATTAGTCAGTCGGCAGTTCAGTTGAAGAGAAATGAGCGTATCTAAAAATGGGAGTCATAAACGTTCGAAAGAAAAATGTAAGTTCTTGAAAGGTAACTGCGAAAAAACCATGTCTAACAAAGGAAATACTTCAGCTGGCCGACGAAAGAAGGAACTACAAAAATGTTTAGGCAAGTTCAGGAATAAAGAAGTGCAAAACACTTAGGAACTAAATAGGGAAGCAAAGGCGAAATGACTACATGAAAAATATGAAGCAATTGGACAATAAATTACTGTCAAAAGGACTGACTCAGCATATGGAAAAGTAAAACGAAGGCGTTAACACTAAGAGTGCAATGGAAATTCCTCTACTGAATGAATACGGGAGAACGGATGCGTGGAAAGAGTACATTAAAGGCCTCTGTGAGGGGGAGGACTTACCTGATGACATCATGGAAGAAGTAAGTAACGGAAGTCGACAGGAAAGGGCAAGGAGATCCAGCATTAGAGTTTAAAAGAGTTTCCGATGAGTTGCGCTCACATAATGGAGAAGGGATGGATAACATTCAGTCAGAATTTCTAAAATTGTTCGGGGGTGTGGCAACAAAACGACTAGTCACGTTGGTGTGTAGAATAAATGAGACTAGTGATTTACAGTGTGACTTCCGAAAAAGTATCACTCGGCAGAAATGGATGGGTTTGAGTGACTTACAGCGATGGACTAGTGGGTTTGGTTAGGGGAGCTGGTGGGGCTCTGAGGTGAGTTGCATGTTAAGAAAAGCCCGAGTACGTTCGCAAGCCACAATTTTTGGGAAAGTTTTTAAAGGTACTGAAAAAGGTAAAATGAGGGAGCTGATAACCTACTTTTCAGTCAGAGTCCTTTAAATAAACAGGAATTTATTCGAATTTTTTGTGCTCCCATAGAAGCATTGTTCCACCGGTTGACAGATCCTCGGAATACTCGTAGAAACGGGGTTCGTCTACAGAATGTCCCATGGTCGCTCGTTGTACACTGCCATGCGAGTGAGGAATTCTAGAGCAAACGTTTATCTAACTCCACGCCAGCAAGTCCTGAAAATGAGTAATTTTGTTTGGATATGGATACATGATGTTTCGTATAATTTTGTGCACCAGTCTCACAGGCATGTCCAAAGTTCGGGTAATTCCCCGTGCACTCCATGTTTACACACCTCTACTCGAGCCCCCTGGCAATGCAGAATATTTCTTCAGGAATATCGTTATCATTTACTCCAGACCCTTGGCAGACATCGGACCAACAATCTTTTCCATACCCCTGAGTGTCCAGAACTTCTGCAAAGCTACTGGCGCACAGTCACCGTTCTTGTAAAAGAGCTTTACAAGCAGCTTGCGATCTTGCATTGAGATAGTTACTCTGAGTATCTCAGATGCAAACTTAAAAACAGCCGTTTACCATGCGTCTTATATTTTGCATATTTTCCCCCTTACAGCGCCACCTGATCGCAAAACTTTCGTATTTCTTTTCCTATAGCGTTTCCCCCTTTTTCGATAATAACCCGTTCAAGTTATAAATAGTTCTGAGAAGTGGTTAGGTTAGCTGTTTACAACGTTCTGAAAATGAAACTACAATTTTTATAACCCTGTGAATCGATAACGTTATTTTCCTTTCTAACACCATTATTATAATGAACACCCGCAATCGAGTTAAACAGATTAAGACAATCAATTTTGAATTATCATTAGTAGGCATTCACCCCATTATGATCTGAGCAATTGACGTGTTGTTATCAAGAGGTCGAGCGGAGAGCGAGATTGAGTGATCCTGCATAACGCCAAGGCGCTAACGAAACGTCATTAAATTAAAATCATTTCTTGGCGGGAATTTTACAGTCCCTCAGTCCTCTTCCCTGTGCTGTCTAGCAGCGAACGTTCCGAGTCCGCGCCGCTTGAAAGCGGGAGAGATAGCGCATCAGTGCCAGGCAAGGAGCTTGCCGAACACAGGCCCCGTATTGAGATTTTCACTCTGCAGCGGAGTGTGCGCTGATATGAAACTTCCTGGCAGATTAAAACTGTGTGCCGGACCGAGACTCGAACTCTGGACCTTTGCCTTTCGCGGGCAAGTGATCTATCAACTGAGCTACCCAAACACGACTCACGCCCCGTCCTCACAGCTTTACTTCTGCCAGTATCTCGCGTCCTACCTTCCAAACTTTACAGAAGCTCTCCTGGTAGAGCACTTGCCCGCGAAAGGCAAAGGTACCGAGTTCGAGTCTCGGTCTGGCACATAGTTTTAATCTGCCAGGAAGTTTCATATCAGCGCACACTTCGCTGCAGAGGAAAATCTCATTCTGGAAACATCCCCCAGGCTGTGGCTAAGCCATGTCTCCACAATATCCTATCTTTCAGGAGTGCTAGTTCTGCAAGGTTCGCAGGAGCGCTTCTGTAAAGTTTGGAAGTTACGAGGCGAGGTACTTGCTGAAGTAAAGCTGTGAGGACGGGGCGTGAGTTGTGCTTGGGAAGCTCAGTTGGTAAAGCACTTGCCCGCGAAAGACAGAGGTCCCGAGTTCGAGTCTCGGTCCGGCACACAGTTTTAATCTGCCTGGAAGCTTCATATGGACCTGCTGCTTAAAATAAGACCTTGACAAATCAGCTACACCTGTCAAATGATATGTATCAGTTAGTTACGGACTTCGTCAACCAGCAGGACTTGTTCTTTTAGCTAACAGTTATCTGCAGCCTGAAGCGTCGGTGGGATGATTTCCTGAATACCCACGCCCATTTTTCCTGATCGGCTTACCGATTCTGGACTCCACGTCTGTTAAGCAGAAACTTTCTAATCGTTCTTTATAAAATCGGATGACTGACAGGTATATGTGATTGAGCTTAAGTTGACATTTTATATGATTACGATCTTATTTTTTTAGTTACTGTCATCTTAGTAATCGTTTGTTTAGGTATTCCGTTCTAAAAAGACATTTTCTTCAGCACCAAGCTCCACAGCTCACATTACGCGCTCCACTAGTAAGTAGAGCAAACACAGACTGAACCATTAAACTCTCCTATGGCAAATTTTAATGTGGACAGCTTTCATCTAGAGTTGTGTGAGGATTTAGTGTCATCTAATCTGCCATGGGTCGTTCTAAGGAACACAACATTTTAAGACCTTCGTGCAATATACCAGGAAAGTCGACACTGCAAAAATTATTTCTAACAGATGTATGAAAAGACGATTGCTGGTATTAAAACAGACATTTATGACCACTGCATTTGGCTTTCAGTCGACGGGACTACAGACGTCTGTGGCAGACCTTTCTCAGCCTCCAAAAATGTACAGAGAGACAGCAGAAAAGTTTCATATTACGCAGCTTAGAAGTGTGTGGTTCATTGTGTACTGCAGTTCCAAAATGTTATATGATTGTAGCGTTAGGCCACGGACTGTGGTCGTACTCAGGTACGCATAACAAGTCTGTGTTTTGTGTGAGTGACATATGATAGGATTTTTTCCGTAAAACGCGTCCCATTACTATATTACCAAAAGAGAAGATAGTTGTATCACCTGTAAATATCTCAACTGCTTGTGAATTTTTCCGAGTTTCGACATAGGGAATAATTAGGCGCTCATTTGCCACAAAGAACTGGAATGGCTCTGTCAAAAAAATAATGCCGGCTTCTGTGTTAATATTGGAGTCCATTACACTTTCAGTTGAAGGACTCCAAAACGCTAAAATCAGTCTTACAAAAACCCGATACTGCGGGCGCTATTCATCACCAATATTCGCTGCTTAGCATCGGTCCCAGGGCAGGCTCACAACAATGCGAAAATCGCGCGACTTGACTCTGCCGTTGCTTAGCAACTGTCTGCTACGAGAGCTCAAGTCATCCGGGCGTGCGTCGGAGTTCTTTGAGAGTAATACAGTGATTAAGGAGTTTGCTGCCGTTCTTAGCACATAGAAGTTAAATAAGGCTTTGAAAGAAGGTTAACTGTTGAAGAGAAGCAGACTTTTGACGAAAAACAATGGAGGTAAGTGATCAATCCATATTCAGCCATCATAACAAGTCCACGCCGAAATCTGATACTTTAGGCAACAATGTCAAAAGCTGCTACTGCTGATTGCTGCGTGTCCTAATGAGGGTAAGGTACAGCGTGAATCCGAGCATCACCAAAACCACTTCCAAAGTTTATACGCGTATTTCCTTAGTATTTTGGCTTGGGAGTCTCCTGTGAATCGTGTATCACTCCGCTTCGACAGATATGCTCCGCAAACCGCTTTACGGTGTGTGGCACAGAGTGTTTCAGCACTTCTGCCTTCCCTCTTGTATTCGCACGTGGAACAGTGAAGGTCTCCTGTAAACAAACCATCGTAACGACTCGAATTGTTCTGATTTCCCAGTAGTTAGCATTTCGTGAGAATATTGTGCCCATCTTTCTTCGACATGTATGCTCTTGAAATTTCTACAGTACCATCTTCGTGATGTATATCTTGTGGTGTCTGCGACTGGAGTATATATTTTGAGCATACTCGTAACGTTCTCACGCCTACACAAGAATCCTTCGACAAAACGTTCCGACTTTAGTTGAATCTTCTCAGTCACTTATATTAGTCAAACCAGACAAAGGCTCCAGGGTGATCAGAAATTCTTAAAAATCGGTGGAACAAAATTTTTGTAAGCCACTTCTCTTGTGAATGAATTACAGTAATACTAGCCTGCAATTATGTGCAAGTACCCGTCGACCCCTCTTGAATACGGGAATGCCTTGCACTTCTTTTCCAATCGCTTGATCCGAGTAGTCTGTGTAGAATGTCGCACTGTCTCACGCATCAACAATGTATTTCCTCTGATGAACGATTTCTGTTGATTTCGTTCGTGGCATAATGTTTTCGGACAGCCAAATACAGCAATTCGTCCTTCTCTTTATTGTCTTCTATTTCTGGGCCAGTAGGGCTAACGCAGCAACTAATCAGAAAACTTTGATCGTTTAAGGGGACTTGCGATGAACTCACACATATTCAGTGGATCTGCACTTACGATGCTCTCAGCATGAGCCTCATGAGACTGACAAAACGAGCAGCGGATACTTCTTCGCTAAACCACGTGAAACTAGCGTAGATGCAGTAATCGAGAATGCACGCTGCTAAATTTTAACTCCAGCTCAGGTGTGTGTATGTTCCTACAAGCAGTAAATATACGTTCGAAGGAAACAGGTCTGTTAAACGGTTCATCTGCAAACCTCCGACCCTTCGCCATCTTAGATTAATTCTTCGGGATATATGCTAAACAAAACAGATCGCCTTATATCCATCGTCAATCAAATTAAATTCTTTTGAGAATCAGGAGAGATCGATTTCTATTTGTTTTGCGTTTGTAACGTGAATGTAAAACTGCAGTAGTAAAGCAAGCATCCCAATTAAATAACGTGTTTTCTCACTACGTACGAACCTATTTGTCTGATTACCATTAAGTCCTTTATGTTCAGTACACATGAAGGTGGAAGTGAATTAAAATATGTGGTTAGATGCATCTGAAAATAATGTTAGGAATAAATAATTAAAATACAATCCCTGATACGGAATCATTTTCACTATTGCTTCTCATTATCAGAATTTGCTGTTCCATTACTTAGAACCATTCATTATGTGGTCCAGAATTGAAGTGTTTCGTAGGACAGCGTTCATACTGAATGTCATTGTCAGCATAGCATTAACATTCCCATTGAAGTTCCTCGAAACATTTTATAGAAGTTTACATGTTCAGTAAAGTATGTATTACATGAGTTTTCTTAGGAATTAGAAGGTAAAGACACTGCACCATGCATGTCATCATGTGATGTACGTATTAATCTTCCTCCATTCCGCAGGATTTTGCATCTAAGTACGAGATATAAGATGACAATTTAGATTTTAACAACTTGTTTGCATGTTCCTGAAACTACGATCTTCAGTATTCTCATTCGGACACAACGATATATCAGTCACAAGAAAGGTGTGACATTAATACAATTAGTTAAATGTTCTCAAGTCTGATGCGCACGTCCATCACAAGATGTACGCTACAAAGTCACCGAATTTTCTGATTCTGCTGTGGCTGCACATTGGGCTGTGTTGTAACACTGGTAACTGTTTACAGTAAACGCAACTAGCAGTTAATTTGCGAATCTGAAGTGTCTGATCATGATGTATTTACTATCGGACTATTTACTGAAATTCTTGACTAATGCAATGAAAGAAACTGTTTAGCTTTGTTGGTCGTAGGAATCGTTCCCTACTTAAGAGACAACCCACAAAGAGGGATGCATGTGGATGCATGTGCATGGCCGATTGACTCCATGACGCACTGCTTCACTCTTTACTCTTCATCTCTACACAAAATAATGAAGGAAGGAAGGAAGATAATGCAAAGTTGATTACATTTACCACCTGATTTCTAGAGCAGCGTTTGATCTTCGGCCTATGCTGTGAAGCTCTATATTCACAGACATGGAAAGTTGGTTTTGACGACTCGTCGACTTTCGGATTGGTTATAGGTGTACTATTAAATGGATCATAAACTTTTCAGGTGAACCAATCCCGTTTCTTAAGTGGCTAAAGCAAATGAATTAAATTTCACGTGAGATAGCTGAACGACGGTGTGAGTAAGACCAACACTATAACATGGTTACAACTTTACAAGAGAAATCTTTTGTGTGTTGGAATTTGCGTGAGGTCAGTCCATTGTTCACGTCCAACATCATTTTGCCGGCGATTTATTAGTGGTATACAAAATCCTTGAAAGTTGGTTGTATACCCACAGGGAAGGGCATTGGTCGGCTACGCACGTGTGATGATAATGTCGACCAAATCCGAGACACGTTCACACAGAGCCCTCGCAAGTCCACAAGAAGGCAAGGACAGGAATGTAAAGTTCACAGGAATGTAAAGTTCTGAAACGACGTCTGCATATGAGGGGGTGGGGGCAGGCTACAGAAGACTTCCCCGGGAGGCCACCCCGGTTAGGCTGACAAACAGATTCCAGGTGCTATCTGCGGCTGACAATGTCCCTGAGTCAGATGCAGTCACTTGCCCTATTTCAAAAGAAACCTCTCGGCCTGCAAGATCCGGGCACTCACAAAGGGTTGGATTATTGGTAGCTGGGAGGTCCAATGTCAGGCGCGTTATGGAGACCCTTAGGGATATGACTGCCAAGGAAGGGAAGAAAGCCCGTGTGCGTACCCGGTGGGGCCAATCCAGATGTGGAACGTATTCTTCCGGATGCCATGAAGAGCACAGGGTGCAGCCAACTGCAGGTGGCTAATAGAAAGTACTGATGCTCTAATCGTTATAGGTACTTAAAGTTATGCTTAGACGTCATTTTTTGCGAAGAACCTAACAGAGTTCAGAAAGGACAGGCTAAATACAGCTGGCAGTCGCGTGTTTGTTGCTGTTAGAAGCAGTTTATTCTGTACCGAAATGGAAGTAGATAGTTCCTGTGAGTTAGTATGGGTACATGTCATTCTTGACAACCGGAATAAAATAATAACTGGATCGTTTTACCGACCTCCCAGCTGAAATAATACACTTGCTGAAAGGTTCAAAGAAAACTTGAATCTAATTCTAAAAAAAGTCTAACGTGTATGGTAGACTGCATCCTGGTTCATATGAGCCGTCAATAAAGTGACTGAACTCATCACGTGTGAAAGAAACGTCGGAAGCAGACTGAAGTTTACGCAGAAAATTTTAATAGTAATGTGTTCCCAACTTGCAAGAGCACCATGCGACCCCATCTATTAAAGGAGCATGTGGACTTGCCTAGATGTTCGTCCGGTCAGCTCCTAAATTTCACCGCAAGAGCTAGAAAGCAGAAACTGCACATTTCAATCACGTTTCGGCCAAGGCCTGGTTTGCCACCACACCAAAATCCCTGAAAGGGTTTTATGTAGCCCAGCCACAGGTCAGCTCAGAGAGAACTGTGTGAGTTCTGCCATTGATCGACACGTGCACACATCTCTGGTCATTTCATTGCTTATACGAACTCACGGTAAGAAAGGAGTCCCAATAAAAGCAACTTTTCAGAAGTATTCAGTTTCTGCTAGATGGGCTTCTACACACTTCCAGCTCAACGTTTCTTCCGTCATTTACAGCATTACTTACCACCTGCCGTCTTTCCGCTAACTTCCACACGGACATGTTTGACCACCTGTTCGCCATATTGTCTAAACGAAAAGACACGAAGCACATAGTGAATTGCCGATGTGCTAGCCATACCTCTCATAGTTATTCCCATATTCAGATGTCGTACATGAAGCTCACTCGAACATATTAAATTTCACACTTTTCTTTCGTTAGAGATGAGCTGAGGACTATGTTTATAACATTAAATTTGTGTTACGCTTTCTTTCTTCTCTCCTGCTCTGCATTTTCTTAAATGTCTTTTCCGAACAGTTTTGTCTTAGAGTTCTTGCCAAATTTCAGTTTCGCTTGAGTATGGTGTGTATATAAAAAGACGTTTGGATGGATTACGTGGAAGAGGTGTATGGTGTACAAGCTGATAACATCAGATTGAATTTGGAAGATGAAGGGGAAGAAAATGAAGAAAAACGAAGTCCTAACATATTAAAATGTGTGTTGGAGAAAGTGAATCAGGAGCTCCGGGAAAAGAAACCATTGGACTGTAGCAAAATACCATCTGAAACACTGAAAATCTTAGGTGTAAATTCGACAGCCAGATTGACTGTGGTGGTAAACAGAATTTATGACATCGGAATCTAGTATAATGATTTACTTAAGACTATTCTACTATATTTACCTAAAAAGTACTATACAAAAGAATACAAAGAATATAAGACAATTAGTTTTATCTGTCCAGTAACAAAGCCTATAACGAGAATCGAAAGGAAAATTGAGGAAAATAATGGGGACAACCAGGTTTGGTTCAAAAGGGGTAAAAGAGCAAGAGGTGCTATAGTTTTTATGAGGATGATAAGAGAAAGAATGACAGAAATGAACAAGGTGATGTATATTTGCTTTGCCGACTGGAAGAAGACTTTCGGTATTGTCAGCTGGAGTACACTGCTGATATTTTTAAAAGAAGTGGAACGTGGAAGGATGAAAGGTTAATAGGACACGTGTAGAGAGAAAAAAAAAAAAAAAAAAAAAAAAAAAAAAAGGTTCAAATGGCTCTGAGCACTTTGGGACTTAACATCTATGGTCATCAGTCCCCTAGATCTTAGAACTACTTAAACCTAACTAACCTAAGGACATCACAGAACACCCACTCATCACGAGGCAGAGAAAATCCCTGACTCCGCCGGGAATCAACCCAGGAACCCGGGCGCGGGAAGTGAGAACGCTACCGCACGACCACGAGCTACGGACACAGAGCAAAAGGTGATACTGTAGCAGCCTGACGGTGTGTTTTAGGTGGTTTCCACGCTCGTTTAGGCGAGTGATATGCTGGGCCCCAAATTCCGAATCACATAACATAACACATAAGCTGTTCAAATACGATAACATACAGAACAAAGTTTACGCGATTCACAGACAAATGGCGCACATTTCTTTCCTCCCTCATGTTATCATGACAACTGTGGTATCAGGAAGAGCATTCGTCCACAGAGTTAAATAATTAAAAAAATTACTAAGTCGTCGAATAGGGGACTCCGTAATAGATGGCAATAAATACTGGGGAAATAAAAGAAAGAAAAAGCTGTTCAGTTGTTCTTATATGCTTACTATCTATACGCACCTACAGAACGTTAGTCTTCTTTTCCTAATTTAGTTCGTAATTATTTCTGCATCATTGTATACTTTTGTATTACATGTTACTTTGAATGTTTTTACTTTTTGTAGCACTCATTCTTTCCATTTCCCTCATTTCTTTATTTTCCTTCATTGATTTTTAGCTCAGTGTTTCTGTTGCATATCGGCATTATGGCCAACTCAATCTTTTGTAATGGGGAGTTTTTGAACGTTGCTTTCTAGACAATTTTTTGTTATGTACGAGCTTTGTTAAGTCGATTGCTAAGTCCATCTTCGTTAATCGTATTCTGGTAGCTTCCTTTCTCTTCCATTGGTCCGAATACCTTCTCCTATATATCAAAATTTGCTTGTTCTTCATGTACTCATACTTGGTGCTTAATTTTGATGATGCAATAGTGAATTTTATTATTGTATTTCTCAAAGACATTTGTAGACATTCATGCTGCTGATTTTATTACTCTTACTTATTTTAATGTTACCTCTACGTTCGTGGACGTGTGTATGGTCCATGCAGCTAAGTGAAGGCAGTTTGTTTATTGCCATACGCGTTTCGCTCCTATTATTTGGGAAGCATCATCAGTGGCAGGAAATACATGTTTCTTTCTATACATTCAATAAACTTATTATATGACGGATATAATATGCTGCTATATTACATTTTGTCGTGTTTTTCTCTTGCTTTTTGGGTTATAAATAGCTTCTGTAGCACACGTTCCGTATTGTGAATGTGTCGTTCGGTGTTACTTACGATTTCTAGCTCTGTTAACAAATATGTGTGGTCCTCGAGATGTATTTGTTAGTTTTCGTACTCCAGCTGGCCGATTTCTGGCGTTCCTTCATCCACATTTGTCACATCACATGTTTCACTTTCAATTTCCATTTGGTGATCAACATCTGTGCGGTTTTTGGTGTGTAGTGTTGCCAACTGTTGTTGTGTGTTTGTCTGTCTTTTGTTTGTGTTGTGTTTCACGTTTTCATTTGTTCTGTGTGTGTGCGTATGAGCGCGCGCGAGCGTGCGACGGGGGGGAGGGGGGGGGGGAGCACGTGTGTGTTATTCTGCTGTGTGTAAATGTAATTTTTTAAAATAAATATGAGGTTATATGTGTGTGTATTTTTCTGAGTGTACTGTAACTTTTTATAGTAAATATGTGTGTGTGTGTGTTTTGCTGTGTGCAAAAGTATTATTACTATTTTTAATAAATATGAGTTCATGTTTCTGTATGTGTGTGTGTGTGGGGTGGGGGGGGGGGGGTGAGGGGAAGGATATTATTTAATTATTTATCCTGGTTGAATACCTTTTCTTCCATTGCAATGGCTCATTGTATGTGATAGTTTTCTTGCAATGTCAGAACATTTTTGTTGTGGTTATTCACTCTGATAACTGTCATGTCACATTCCATGTTGGATGGTTGATGCCCATGTTTTATAAGGAGTTTAGCGAAGGTAGAATGGCTATTTTCATGTTTCCAACTTCTTATGTGTTCTTTATATCTAGCTTTGAAGTTTCTGCTTGTCATCCCCATGTATACTGATTTGCATTCTTGGCGCTACACCTGGTATATACCTGATCCTTGGTATTTATCTGGTTTGTCTGTTGTTTGTAAATGTTACTGGAGTGTGTTTCTTGTTGTGTAAGCTCTTTGTAATCCCTGTTTCCTTAGTATATTTGCTACCTTGTGTGTTGCTTTTGTGATTGTATGTAAGAGTGTACCATGTTTTTTGTTATTCATGTCATGGCTGTTATTGTTTTGTGTTTCCGTGTGTGATGTAGTGTACGTCGGTTTCTGTACTCTCTGCATGTCTTGATTTCTCTTTAGTTGTGCTTTGATTGCGTTATTGTATTATATGGGTGCTGTAATCACTGTTTGTGGCTACGAGTTGTACTGTTTGTAATTCTTTTTCATAGTTTTCTCTGCTGAGTGGGATGTTATTTAGTCGCGATTGTTGATTCGGATGGTATTTTTTGGCTCGTTGAACTTTGAAACTGATTCTTCAAAACTGTTTTATAAGCACATAATATTAATTTTAGTTTTAATTACTTTATGCCATTTGTCTGCTGCTTGAGTTTATACAGAACGGCACTTAACTCTCTCTTTGCGAACCTCTTCAGAGCGGAGGGGTACTTCCACTAAACGTCTTCAGTTATCTGTCGTACATATTCCTTGCTCGGTCTTCCCCTACAGTTTTCAACCTCTATAGATCCCTCTAATGACAAGAAAACTATTTCCTGATGTCTCAACACACGTTATATCATTATGTCTCTTCTTATGGCCTCTGTTTTCCACATATTCCTGTCCTGACGCCTTCTGCAGAGAAACTCTTCATCCCAGAACGAAATTTTCACTTTGCAGCGGAGTGTGCGCTCATATGAAACTTACTGACAGATTAAAACAGTCTGCCGGACCGAGATTCGAACTCGGGACTTTTGCCTTTCGCTGGAAGTCCTCTACCATTTTTTTTTTAAATTATCAGATTGACTTGGTATTCTCATGAAAATGAATCAACCATAGTCTAATCATCATTTAATATCAGCTGCAAAAAGAAAATCAACAAATTAGTTCAAGCTCAAACGATTATTAAATTCTAAAGGGGAAGACTAGCCCATTATCCCACCCTTCTTGTCATTTTTTTATATACGTGTGGAAGAGAAGAAGTGACAAAACAAAGCTACAAGGGAGGGGACTCAAGCTCAGGGGAGAAACAGGGATCACAGGGGAGCTTAACCAACACCCGGGTGGTTAAACACAAGGAAAAGCATATTCACAAAAAGCGTTCGGAATCGTGGCAACTGCTGTTGTCAGATAATGGTGAAAAACGCGGGGATCTGGGTCATTCCCACCTTCAACGACATAGTGAACATAGTAATCCAAGAGCCAGACAATCGTCTTTGTTTTCGTCTGAGGAAAAGGAAAAAAGGAAATGTCCGGTTGTAGGAGTATGTCGTCTGGGAAAGCAGATTCAGGCCCTCGGGTAAGGGAAAGCTAATTGACAGCGGACTCAGAGCCAATTATGCCGTCCGCAAGCAACAAGCCTGTGAAGCAAGGTGTCAGTCTGATGACATTCCTCACACTGATCAGTCGGGCGAAGGCCAATACCAGAAAGACGATGACCAGTAGGTGTCAGACTGTGAATGACGTTATACCACGTTGAAGCCATCTCCATCGGAAATACAGGAAGACTAAGATGAGACCAAACCGTTTTCCAACACGTTGATGGGTAAGCAAGTTCAACAAAAGAAAAGGGAAATGGTGCACCCCAACGAGGTGACAGCATGCTCGTATTAATATGCGTCATAGAAAGTATGTCAGCACCTAGGATACTGATAATTAGAAAATATTCACGAGTGTTCCGCAATTTAGTATTAATCTGTCCAACACCAACAGGAAGGGTCAGACAGACCGGCCGGGGCGAGTAAACGAGAGGTAACTGAATGCAGAGCCCCTCGCGTACAGGTTAAAACATTGCTGCAGGCAAATAAGATGGATGTCTTCATTTTGATATCGGAGAAAGCGAATCCTCCAAGCTTACGAGGACTGGCCACTACTTCATACTGGACACGAAAGATACGGTGGCGCCACAGGAATCGACCAGACACCTGTTTCAGTCTGCAGGCCATCATCGTGGGAAGCGGGAAGACCTTCGCAACTTAATATGCCGGGTGATCAAAAAGTCAGTATAAATTTGAAAACTTAATAAACCATGGAATAATGTAGATAGAGAGGTAAAAATTGACACACATGCTTGGAATGACATGTGGTTTTATTAGAAAAAAAAACCATGTTGCTAGACGCGTGGAAGATGTCTTGAGGGCGTCGTTTGGTGATGATCGTGTGCTCAGCCGCCACTTTCGTCATGCTTGGCCTCCCAGGTCCCCAGACCTCAGTCCGTGCGATTATTGGCTTTGGGGTTACCTGAAGTCGCAAGTGTATCGTGATCGACCGACATCGCTAGGGATGCTGAAAGACAACATCCGACGCCAATGCCTCACCATAACTCCGGACATGCTTTACAGTGCTGTTCACAACATTATTCCTCGACTACAGTTATTTTTGAGGAATGATGGTGGACATAGTGAGCAGTTATCGTAAAGAACACCATCTTTGCATTGTCTTACTGTGTTATGCTACCTATTGCTATCCTTATCAGATGAAGCGCCATCTGTCGGAAATTTTTTGAACGTTTGTATTTTTTTGGTTCTAATAAAATCCCATGTCATTCCAAGCATGTGTGTCAATTTGTACCTCTCTATCTACATTATTCCGTGATTTATTCAGTTTTCAAATTTATACTGACTTTTTGATCACCCGGTACTTTACTGAAGACATAGGTTTCTAAAACCCGTACCTTGTGAAGGAGGCTAAGCGAACCTCGTTCACGTGCAAGGATCGCCCCATGAACACGACACGCAACCTCACGCCAATTTAGGGTCGCCATTTTCATCGGATTGCGATTCACTGAGATCCCTAAGGTCTTGGCGATTGACGACTGTCGTCTAAGGAATGACGACATTATCGAAGACTCTCAACGGTAGGAACGTGCATTTACGATCATTAATGCGAGCACCAGCAAGACGACAAAATGAATCCACAAGGTATCCTTAAGCCTCGATATGTCCTCGACATGTCGTACTAAAACCAAGACGTCATCGGCGTATGCACGGACTGAAATAAGTTCCTCCAATATAGTCCAGCCACGTAATTGCATGGTGAGGCGGCGGAGTAAGGGCTCTAAGAACAAGACAAAAAGGGACATGGATAAGGGTCTTCCCTGGGGTAAAGCCCGTCTGATCGATATCCCGGGGAGGGTTACCGTTCACAATCGCCTAGACACTGATACCGGTAAAAAGGCGAGTTAAAACCTGCCGAGGGTCATTATTAAAGCTGACAGCGGTGAGCATTCTCGTTAGAAAATCATGGCTGACACGATCAAGCGCTTTTTGGAAATCAAGAAAAAGCAAAGCACCTGGGATATTAGCGGCAGTGGCCACCAAAATTACATCGCGACATTCGAGAACAGAAGTCAGTATCGTGCGTCCAGGCACAGAGCTTTGGTGGGTGGCAATAATGGTATCGAGCAGCTTAGAGAGACGGATGTTAATTGCTCGAGCGACGATTTTATAATCGAAGTTAAGGAGAGAAACAGGACGGAGGGAATTAAAACCTGTGGTTTTCGGAGGAGGACCAGTTTACTTTCCCGAAAAGGAGCAGGAAGTGAGATTCCCGGTATCACTTCATTTACCATTAACGTTAAAGTGTCACCAATGAGCGGCCAAAATTAAACATAAAACTCCTTAGGAATACCGCCTAATCCATGCGACTTACGGGACTGAGATCCTGCAACAACATCATATATATCGTCCTTGTAAAAGGGATGCAGGAAGGCGTCATTTAATTGAGGAGTGACGACGCGATGCAGCAAGGATGTAAAGTCGTCGAGAGAGTTTTCAGCCCGGACATGGGTCTCGTACAGATAAGTAAAATAGGTGTAAATAAAGTCGGAAATGTCACGGTGATAGGTGAACATGCGGACGTCAGCGGTCGTGAGGGAGGCAAGACACACACGTTTCCGGCGCGCCAGTAAACGGACTAGATGGTATAGTGGCGTCAATTCGTCTTGTAAAAGGGAACGTGGTTGAGACCTATTCTGCAGTCCCTCCATTTGAATGCGTTTGAGGTGCAGCAGTTTGCCTTTGATGCACTGTACCGGGTGATCAAAAAGTCAGTATAAATTTGAAAACTTAATAAGCCACGGAATAATTTAGGCAGAGAGGTGAAAATTGACACACATGCTTGGAACGACATGGTGTTTTATTAGAACAAAAAAAAACAAAGCTGACAAAATGTCCGACAAATGGCGCTCGACAGCAAAACGTCAGTGACTGCTACCGTGAGGGTGAGAGGTACGCCGATATGTTACAGAATCGCCTCATCCCCAGCCTGGCTGATAAACACCTGCTGGAACGTACGATGTTTATGCAGGATGGCACTCCACACCATATTGTTAGACGCGTGGAAGATATCTTACGCTTGTCGTTTAGTGATGATCATGTGCTCAGCCGCCACTTTCGTCATGCTTGGCCCCCAGGTCCCCAGACCTCAGTCCGTGCGATTATTGGCTTTCGGGTTACCTGAAGTCGCAAGTGTATCGTGATCGATCGACATCTCTAGGGATGCTGAAAGACAACATTCCACGCCAATGCCTCACCATAACTCCGGGCATGCTTTACAGTGCTGTTCACAACATTATTCCTCGACTGCAGCTATTGTTGAGGAATGATGGTGAACATATTTAGCATTTCCTGTAAAGAACATCATCTTTGCTTTGTCTTACTTTGTTATACTAATTCTTGCTATTCTGATAAGATGAAGCGCCATCTATCGGACATTTTTGAATTTTTGTATTTTTTTCGTTGTAATTAAACCCCATGTCATTCCAAACATGTGTGTCAATTTGTACCTCTCTATCAACATTATCCCGTGATTTATTCAGTTTTCAAATTTATACTGAATTTTTGATCACCCGGTATATCAGTAACCCGTAGGGGAGCATGCGTAGCACTATCGTACAGTTGACGTAAGACTGAGTAGTAAAATTCTTGTGTTCGTCGATCGTCTGCCACCTTCGCAGCTCCAAATCGCATGAGAGCCCAACAGATTTGTGGTTTAACATGCGGTGTCCACCATGTCACAATAAATGAGTATCGGTCCATAGTACGAGAACAACGAACTCATACGTCCTCCAGGACGACACCAAGAGAGGTATCCTGCAAATAGGCTATACTGAGCAGCCAGGGAGGACGAAACTATTTCACCAGTTGCCGCTCGTAATTAAACGTGACGGCTACGGCTCAATGATCAGTAAAACAGGCTGGTAAAAGCGATCGAGGCGACTGCTCGGCGTAGGAGTAAACCCATCTGAGGTACCCAAGCATGTCACATGACCCGTCCTCACAGCTTTAATTCCACCAGTATCTCGTCTCCTACCTTCCAAACTTCGACCATACTTGGGTAGCTCAGATGGAAGAGCACTTGGCCGCGAAATGCAAAGGTCCCGAGTTAGAGTCTCGGTCCGGCACACAGTTTTAATCTGCCAGCAACTTTCACATCAGCACACCTCAGCTGCAGAGTGAAAATTTCATTCTGGAAACATCCCTCAGGCTGTGGCTAAGCCATGTCTCCGCAATATCATTTCTTCCAGGAGTGCTAGTTCTGCAAGGTTTCGCAGCAGAGCTTCTGTGAAGTTTGGAAGATTGGAGACGAAGTACTGGCGGAATAAAAGCCGTGAGGACGGGTCGTGAGTCGTGTTTGGGTAGCACAAATGATAGTGCACTTGCCTGCGAAAGGCAAAGGTCCCGAATTAGAGTCTCGGTCCGGCACACAGGTTTAATCCGCCAGGAAGTTTCAACTCTTTATTACTTATCTCAACAGTCCAGGTAATTCTCAGCAACATTCTGTAACAGCACATGACAAACGCTTCGATAGTCATCTTACGCGGTTTCCACACAAACCTTGATTACTTCTATACAATGCTGTATGCCAGACACATACTCAAAGAAATTTCTTCATTAGCTGTTAAGGACAATGTGCGATACTACTGGGCTTCTTTTGACCAGGAAGGCCTTCATTCTTCTAATTCATGACCCAATTTTTGTTTTGAGCTTTTCGGTGTTCTCCATTTTCCTACTCCTAATTGCTTTCTAATCTTTCTGGTTCACTCTGTAACTACTGTGTGTGCTCTTTAGACTATTGATTCCATTCAACAGGTCTTGGAATTCTACCTAACTTTCAATGAGGGTAGCAATGTCATCAACAAATCCTCTCATTGATATCTTCCACTTTGAATTCAAATCCAACTCATGAATTTCTCTTGTACACCCCTGATTGTTTCGAGGACGTACAGGTTGAACCATAGGGTCCTAAGTCTAATTAGAGCTCTCCCATCTTGGTTTTCATTTCCTTCGTTCTGTCTTGCTTCTTGTACATATTTTATATTATCCGTATTTTCCTACAGGCCACACATTTCCTGTCAATTTTGAACATGTGGTACCATTTTACATTGCCGAACACTTAGTCTGTTGTCTTTTGTCTTAATTTTCCATAAATCTTGCTTCAATTATCAATCACTATGTCAGGACTGCTTGCTCGTGTCCGTCTGCATCAAAGCCAAATCCAGAAGCAGATCCAGATCATTCTCTCTCATTATTCTGTATATTATTATCACCAATGTGGATGCATGAGCTGTTAAGCTGATTGTGCTACAGTCCTGCATGATACGAGAGTAGCATTTGTTTCATATACGCATATACTTCAGTCGTGCGTAATAGGTGGAACATTGTGGACCTCTTGGTTGCTTGCTTCCGTTGTGCCATAACAAGAGCCAGGTTTGTTGGGTCGTTCAACTTTAAACCGGTCCGAACTTAAGGTCCAGAGCTTCGAAGATTGTGACTGATTCCAGTGACGGATAACCAATCTCGTGATCAAAGCACCTCATAACCTTTCGCCCATTTAACGACAATCATTATTTTTATTCTTTGTGGTCAGTCTTTGCGATATGTGATCATCACCCACACTACCTGTGGATAAATACAGGTGTTCGAAGGAAAGTGTCATATATTCCAAACTGACGCAGTATTGTCCAAATCATCAAGGAAATTTCCCGTAGTCACACAAGGAGCTAGACTCTATAAGTAGGACGGCATGTGATTTTATCGGATCATGACATCCTTCTTTGTTAAGCACACTCTCTTTCAAATACACCTGCCTCTGTCCGGATTGCGTTACATGCGTTGGTCACACGCTCCTGTTACGTTCGCACTTTGTCGATGGACTGGGCATACACCGATGACCTTAAATGCCTCCACAGCCAGAAATCCGGCACATTCGTCTCCGGTGAATGATGGGGACATGATACCGGACCTATTCGGCGAGGATATCGCCTAAGAAACGGTGCGGTATGGTGCCCCGCTGTACACAGTTCTGCAATAGGACTGGTAATCGGTAATACAAAGCACTTGTTAACCTGTTTGGATAAGTGTCTCGCTCAGTGAGTCTGTCACCTGCAACCGCTGCGCATTAACTGATGCTGAAGCAATCATGACCCCACAAAGCCACATTTGCAGCAGGAATGGCATCAGCTCTCACGACCGTACCGCCGTAATTTACTGTACCATCACATGAGAATGCCGCCTTACTTGTAAATATAACGGAGACTGTGAACTGGGGATATTCAACGATCTATATCTCAATATGTTCTTGTTTACGAACACGTCATTATTTTCTTCTTTCAGTTTTGAATAATATTACATCCTGCAAGAATATCTGAAACTTTTTAAAATAGCATGCATCAGTTAACGCCTGCATAGTGAGAAAAATCCCGATGGTATATGATTACAGGTTGACGCAGCTTCCGAACTATTTGTTAAGTCAGTCAACATCTCTGTCTGCAGAAGACTCTTTTACAGATTTTCTTTCTGCTGAAACGTCCAAATGAGTGAGGATAAAACTTGTTCCACAGATCTACAACATACGGACATTGTCAGTAGCGCCGTATTATCATGTGAATCTGCCCGGCGACTTCTCATGAAAACTGGATTGACCTACTCTTCTTTTCCCATCGCTTGGTACCGTCAATTGCTCCAGCTACCTAGTTGCTCCAGCGACCTGTAATAAACTGGTAATCGAAGGGATGCAACTTCTTTGAGTGACCTCTGTAGAATGTCCCAGCTTCTCATCCGACCGTGATGCGTTTCCTCTGGCAAGGGATTTCAGTTGATTTCCTATATCCTCAATACTTGTCTCAAAACTAACACTTTCACGTTTGTGCAATGACTGAAAGTAGCACCCAAATTACGATCTGGAGTGATTTTCGGAAAATCGAATTCAGCAATATGGTCTTGTCTTATCGTATTGCATGGCCAACGAAGTGACTGATAGATAATTCCGATTATTTAAGCGGATTTGCAATGAACTTATGCATCTTCAGTGGAGTACAACTCACGCCCGGGTTCCCGGGTTCGATTCCCGGCGGGGTCAGGGATTTTCTCTGCCTCGTGATGACTGGGTGTTGTGTGCTGTCCTTAGGTTACTTAGGTTTAAGTAGTTCTAAGTTCTAGGGGACTGATGACCATAGATGTTAAGTCCCATAGTGCTCAGAGCCATTTGAACCATTTTTTTGGAGTACAACTTGCAGTAGTCACAGTATGAGCTCGTTGAGTTTCACCAAACTGCTAATGCGAGCAACGTATTCTCTTTGTGCTAGTTCATGTGGAGCAGTTTCCACAAGTCCACAGTGCAGATAGAGTAATCGAGAACGCACGTTGCTAAATTTTAACTCCATCTCATGTGTGTTCATGTTTCTGCAAACAGCATTAAACATACATCCCAAGCAAATAAGTCAGTTAAATATCTCATCCGAAACTCTCCCACCTAACGCCATCGTAGATAAGTTCTTCGCTTTACGTTCTATCCAAATAGATCGCCTTATGTCCAATGTCAATAGCAAAACAACCATCCAGATTAAATAAATAGTTTTCTCTGGATGTACGAACCAACTTTCCTTATTACCGTAAGTGATTGGGTTCATTCCAGAAGAAGATGGAAGGGAATGCAAATACGTTGTCAGATGCATGTGAGAAGAATGCTAAGGATAAGGAAATAAAAAAAACACACACAGTTGTATCATCATCACTATTCCCTGTATCAGTAGTTTGTTTTCCACTACTTTCGACCATACGTAGTGGGAGACAGAAGTGAAATAGTCCGTAGTAAGAACGTTCATACTGGCTGTGATTCTCGGCTTAGCATTATCATTAACGTGAAGTATTTCGGAACGTGTTATAGTGGTTTACAGGATCAGGAAAACAAGTCACATATGTTTTTTTAGGCGTTTGAAGTCAAGACCTTGCAACATATGTGGCCGAACTACATCGTCGTCGGCTCTTTCCCCTTTCATAGCATTTTATCACTGACACCCTAACCTCCAGATGTGAAACAGTTAGATCAACACTAAACGTTGAACGTTGTGTGTCGATAGAGTATTCGTTGCACCCCCTACGCTTTCCTTTGTTCCTGGAGTGTGAAACGTCCCCTTAGAAATATTTATGAATGACTGTGCTGATAAACCTCTTACGTTATTTGCTTTTCAAACAGCTGAGGAAAACTGAACGTACTCAGACATTACTCTCTTTACTTATTCTGACCAACAATAAACTGACACACAATATTTTTAGCGCAACGCAATCTGACTTTCAAAAATCCTTACCAAAGAATGGCCCTGACTAACAATAACCTATAACTTTCATGAATCACTTCCCCCACAAAAATCTTCGTTACTCGAACTACTGCAATACAGCGAGCGCCAGTACTGCCAGCTAAATAAAAGATTCTAACTACTGAAGGCACTAACTACTGATAGGCATAGTCAGCAAATGAAAGATTTTGACAGAGAACAAACAATGTATTTACCTTAATAATGTATTTACCTTAATAAATTTCATGATATGCAGTATTGCAAATTTACTCTTTCTGATGGACACACGTCCAGATCGTCCGCTCTCAAAATTCTGGCATTTCTCTCCCCACATCCACCACAGCTGGCGGCTCACCTCCAACTGCGCAACGCTACGTGCTGTTCACGTCCAACTGCCCAACACTACAATAGCAAATATTCCAACAATCCCAACCAGCCACAGACTGCACTCAGCACAGCCAGTGATTTTCATACAGAGCGCTACGTGGCGTTACCAACATAAAAACTTAAACAGCCTACTTACAAGTGTAGTAACGGGATATGATGGCCAACGTAGCTACAAGCTCCGAAACGTCCTTTTACATGTCAGAACTATGTTATCCCTTATAACAATTTCACGCGTAAACTGTTTAGAAAAGAATCGTCGTCAGTGGGCTTCGAACTCGGGACGTTTAAGACGAGGAGCTAACGCCTCACCCACTCGCCTACCAAAGCTCTCTGTGGCGTTTTATCACAGATACGCCTCTCCTATACTCCATTGTGCTCGTGTTACCTTTAATTATCATTTATGAATGGTCTATTGGACGACAGCACCCAGCACGAACTAAATCGTTGTTTTGGTTGGTACTCTATTGACACAAGGTTTGGTACCGATCTGAGTGTCTGCTATCTGGAGGTTTGGGCGTAAGTACGAGCAATAACGACACAATTTAAATTTTCTAACTTTTATTTGCATGTTGCCGAGTGTTCTAATTTGGATGCAGTGATATATCAATAACAAGAAAGGTGTAACTGAAATATAATAATGTAAATGTGCTTAAGTGTGATGTGCATATAAATTACAAGATCTATGACTACACAAAAAGAGCTGAAAGACAACAGAATTTCCTCATTCTGCGACGGGAGCAAATTGAGAACTGGTGTAACACGGATAAGGACATACAGTAAACGCAACTAGAACTTATTTTTCGAGTCTCAAATGTTTGATCACGATGGATTCATAATTGAATTATTCAGTGAAAGAAACTGATTAGGGTTACTGCTGCTAGGGTACGTCTAGTACCTCTGGGGGACAACATGAACTCAGAAAAGTTGGATGGATATCAATGATAAACTTGGCAGTTTTACCCTATGAGGCACTGCCTTTCTTCTTTACTTTTCAACTCTAAATAAAACAGTGAAAGTTTTAGTAGGCTGAAGAAAGGAATTAAGATGATGCAAACTTGATTACTCTATATCCAAGCTATCGATTAAGGATCCTAAAAGTTGCCAACTGATTAAAGGAATTTCTAGAACTGCGCTCAAACTTTATCCTACTTTGTGATGTACTAGATAAGTAGAAACGAAAATTTGCATTTGACGTCTCGTCAACGTTCGGATCGGACAAAGATGTACCAATAAACGGATCATAACCTTTTCAGGTGAACCATTCCGGCACCTGCTTGAAGTGGACTGAGAAAATGAATAAAATTCAGGTGAAAACGTTGAATGAGGATCTCAGAAGCTCGAGACGTATGAAACTCCAACGCGTTAACCACTTCGGCAACAGGGCCTTCTCTTCTTTCTCAGCCATAACTCGAAGAATAATTTGTATCTCATTAAGAGATCAGATGTGGGTTACTAGGCGCTGCTAGGCATTGGATACATCTGATGCACCGGTTTTCTCTGCCTCTTGGGGTCGTTAATCTAACGACATTCTTGTTAGTCCTCTCATATTAGCTCTCAAGTCGACTTTAATCAACTGGGGAGCAGAGGAAGTAAAGTATGGAGTTATATGAAGAAGGCATAGGTAGGACAGCCAACACACACACACACACACACACACACACAGAGTCTTTCCATTGTTGCATTTTTATTAATTTTATTATTACTACATTATTTCTCTTGGGTTTACTGAGCCATACTGCAAACTGCGTGGTACAAATGTCAACTCATATATTCAGAGAAAACATAGCATAAATAATGTATACAATGGTTTTAAATTAATTTGCTGTTTCACATATGTTCAATACTTAGAGCTAAGGAATATCCACATATCAAATGTAGTCAGAAAACATGAAGTAGTATTCAAGAGAGAATGAAATGCATACACACAGGGATTAACAAAAGTATTCACTTATAAATAACAAACCATATTTCGTACAACCACACTATTATTTCGTGTAAAGCAAATAAGGGCTTTGTTGAATGACACCTCAGGTTGGCTGCCGCATTATAAAATCAACTTCATTCAGTATTTCGGCGATCCAGCTGTTCCTTATCCTTATCAGAACCCCTGTTGCTGAGTCCTGTTGAAAACTGATGACAAGGTTGCAGGTCTTCGTAATATACAGGCCTCTGAGGAGACTTTCGATTCTGATCACGCCAAGTAATTATATTGATTGCTGTATTAAACTTGGAACAAACACAGCTACATGACAATGTTTTGCAACACAGTCATCGATTTTTTGTAAGCAAGACTCGAAGTGTTTTAACAGTCGCTCACTTTCTCGACTATAGAAACCCGCTCCTGGCCACGCAGCCATTGTAGAACAGCTGTGTAAATGATACTAAAATGTAGACTTTCATGGCCGGAAATGTCATGTCCATTATAATTATCCGGGATGTTATGCAGTGGTTGGTTGATGAATTCTGTGTCAATTCCCAACGTTTCGTCCCCTTTTGCGGAAGGGGACGAAACGTTGAGAATTGACACAGAATTCATCAACCGACCACTACATAACATCCCGGATAATTATAATGGACATGTTGTTGTTGTTGTGGTCTTCAGTCCTAAGACTGGTTTGATGCAGCTCTCCATGCTACTCTATCCTATGAAAGCTTCTTCATCTCCCAGTACCTACTGCAACCTACATCCTTCTGAATCTGCTTAGTGTATTCATCTCTTGGTCTCCCTCTACGATTTTTACCCTCCACGGTGCCCTCCAATGCTAAATTTGTGATCCCTCGATGCCTCAAAGCATGTCCTACCAACCGATCCCTTCTTCTAATCAAGTTGTGCCACAAACTTCTCTTCTCCCCAATCCTATTCAATATCTCCTCATTAGTTACGTGATCTGCCCACCTTATCTTCAGCATTCCTCTGTAGCACCACATTTCGAAAGCTTCTACTCTCTTCTTGTCCAAACTAGTTATAGTCCATGTTTCACTTCCATACATGGCTACACTCCATACAAATACTTTCAGAAACGACTTCCTGACACTTAAATCTATACTCGATGTTAACAAATTTCTCTTCTTCAGAAACGATTTCCTTGCCATTGCCAGTCTACATTTTATATCCTCTCTACTTCGACCATCATCAGTTATTTTACTCCCTAAATAGCAAAACTCCTTTACTACTTTAAGTGTCTCATTTCCTAATCTATTTCCCTCAGCATCACCCAATTTAATTTGGCTACATTCCATTATCCTCGTTTTGCTTGTGTATGAGCTGTGTAAATATCTTCATCGTCGGAAACTCTGTGACTGGTGTGAATCAGTTCCTCGATACCTTCACATTGTCGTCTATGGTAGACGTACAAGTCGATGGCCTCCAATATCGATCAGCATGACCCTCATCTGTCCGGCTTTGGTCAAACTGTCGGCAGAACTTCTCTGTTGCTAAGCGCTATAGTGAATGTAGTCCATTGGTTGGCAGGAGAGCCAACACCGGGTTACTAAAGGAGGCCGAAAGGCACGCGTTTTAGCTCACGCAGGCTGGCGTGAGGTCTGGAACAGGACAAAGAAATTAGAATTTAGAAAAAAGACGTAGCTGGTGTAATACTTAACTTTAATCCATTAATGGTGAACGTCGGTCTGGACAGTACATGATTCACAATATCAATAGTAACTGTTAATTGCGCCTTGCTAGGTCGTAGCAAATGACGTAGCTGAAGGCTATGCTAAACTATCGTCTCGGCAAATGAGAGCGTATTTTATCAGTGAACCATCGCTAGCAAAGTCGGTTGTACAACTGGGCGAGTGCTAGGAAGTCTCTCTAGACCTGCCGTGTGGCGGCGCTCGGTCTGCAATCACTGATAGTGCCGACACGCGGGTCCGACGTATGCTAACGGACTGCGGCCGATTTAAAGGCTACCACCTAACAAGTGTGGTATCTGGCGGTGACACCACATTCCTCCCCCGCAAATCGGTGTACGGTTGTGGCATAAGGCTTCCGCCCGCTGTGGGGAGGACCCCATGTTGACGTATGCGACGAGGTGGGGAGCCTAACAACAGGCGAGGCTATGCCACCCGCACCCTGTCAGGGTGCGGAAACGCCTGAAAACCTGCTCCAGGGAGCAGGCCAACATGCGGTGTATGCGCAGACAGGAGGGGCCGAAGGGTCGACCTCCATCGGGTCGGGGCACCCGACGGGGGAAGACGACATATGGTCCGGAGCGGACAAGAGTTCCATGTCGGAGAACATCCGGTCACGGGAAGCGATCGGCAGCGCGTGACCCAGGGAGGCGCCCGGCGGTTGCAGCGACGCGTCCACTGCGGTTGTCGCCGGCGGGAGAACAGGCGGCGGCGGCGGTGGCGGCGGCGCGTCGCCATGGGGCAAAATGGAAGGCAGCGTCGGTAACACCTGGGGCTGAGGCGAGCCAGTAGATGGGTCCCCAGGGCGCTGACCGGACGGCACTGTCGCTGAAAGCAGATGGCGAGCGGGCAGATCCCATGCGACGACAGAGGCGCAGCTGGTTGAGATGCCGGCGCACCTCACCAGAGGCCCCCAAAACCAGATACATAGCGCGGCCGAGGCAGCGAAGAATGCGCCCCACGAGCCAACGCCGTGAACCTCGGTAGTGACGATAGTAGACAACGTCGCCTGGAGCAAAAGCAGGTGTCTGCCGCTGCTCAGGAACCTGATGCGGCGGATGTAGCAAAGACATCAAGGTTCGATGATGACGACCGTGCAGCAACTCAGCCGGCGAGCGACCATCTCGGGGCTAAGAGCGATATGAGGACAAAAAGAGCAATAACGCGTCCTTCTGATAATGCGACTCTTTCAGTTTCAACATCTGGGTCTTGAAAGTCCTGACCAATCGTTCAGCGGCACCGTTTGACTGTGGCGAAAACGGCGCGGACGTCAGATGTTGAATACCATTGGCTTTGCAGAATGACTGAAATTCTGCGGACATGAATTGAGGGGCCATTGTCGGAAACAATAGTCTGTGGAAGACCTTCAATGCAAAAGATAGCCGATAACGCTTGGATGGTGGCAGATGACGTCATGGAAGACATCCGGACAACAAAAGGAAAATTACTGACTGAATCTATCACAACCAACCATCGAACATTCCAGAATGGACCAGCAAAATCGTTGTGTAAGCGTTGCCAAGGGGAAGCGGCTTTTGGCCATGCAAAGAATTTCCGCGGTGGGGCTGATTGTTGTTCGGCACACACCATACAAGAAGAACACATAGTCGTAATCGCGGCATCGATTCCGAACCAAGTACAGTGCTGACGAGCAAGTTGTGTCGTTCTCACTATACCCCAATGTCCTTGGTGGAGAAGCTGTAAGACAGAGGACTGTAACGAACGTGGGACCACGATCCTGGAGTGATCATTATCAGAACGCAACAGCAAAACACCACGTCGAACAAAAAGTCTCTCCTTGTGAGCAAAAAATCGGCGAACCAACGGATCCCCGATCCGTGACTTTGACAAGGGCCATTGCGTAGTAACAAAACGCAGAATGGTAGCAAGGACAGGGTCGGCAGCTGTGGCAGTAGCTACATGACGAAAATCAATCGGAAACGATTCGACCACGGCATCGGTTTCCGATTCAATGAACATGCAAGCAAGTTCGGAGGAATCGAATGCTCTATCCTCAGTAACAGGCAAACGGGACAATGCATCGGCGTTTCCGTGCTTAGCAGTGGACTGATACAAGATATCGTAGCGGTACTGCGAGAGGAAAATAGACCAGCGAATGAATTTCTGCGCTGTACGTGGAGGTACAGGCTTGTTCAGATGAAAAAGCGATGTCAAAGGTTTGTGGTCTGTGATGATGGTAAAGTGACGACCATACAAGAAATCATGGAACTTAGTAACACCAAACACGAGAGCCAAAGCTTCTTTCTCTATCTGGGAGTAATTTCTTTGCGCAGACGAGAGCAATTTGGACGCAAAGGCAGTAGGGCCATCATGCGGTCCATCTTTGTGCACAAGCACAGCACCGATCCAGAAATCCGATGCATCCACCATCAACAAAAGGGGCTTCTTGGGATCGAATGGCGTAAGGCAAGTATTGGAAAGCAACGCCGATTTCAACTGGCGAAATGCGCGTTCGCATTCCGTCGTCCAGATGAACGGAACACCTTTATGGCATAAGCGATGAAGCGGAGCTGAAATGGAAGAGGCGTGTGGTATATAACGGTGATAATAATTAATTTTTCCCAGCACACTCTGTAGCTGCTTCAAATTCTGCGGCGAAGGCACGGAGGTGCTCGGTACTGGGATGTATGCCTTGGGCATTGAGTACATGTCCCAGGTAGGACAAGTCACGGGCAAAAAACACACATTTGTCCTTCCACAAGCGAAGACCATTTTGCCGCAAGACCTTAAATAATGTTCTGAGATTGGCTAAATGTTCTTCTTCCATCTTTCCAGAGATCACAATGTCGTCCAGATAGTTTGCTATAGTAGGGACCGACGCACAAACAGTTTGGAGATATTGCTGAAACAATGCAGGGGTAGATGCACACTCAAATGGCAGTCGTTTGAATTGATACAAACCAAGATGTGTGTTAACCACCAAAACGCGCTGGGATTCTTCATCCACTGGTATTTGAAAGTACGTGTCTGCTAGGTCCAACTTCGAAAAATATTTACCCGGGCTCAGTTTGTCAAAAAGATCTTCTGGGCGGGGTAAAGGAAGAGGTGCAATCACTAGTTGCGGATTCACTGTTGCCTTGAAGTCCACACAAAGTCTCAATTTTCTGGAAGGTTTTGGCAAAATTACTAAGGGTGATGCCCAGAGAGAAGCCTGCACACGTTCAATTACACCTTGTGACTCCAAATTGTGTAATGTTTTTGCGACCTCATCACGCAATGCGTGGGGAACATTGCGCGCTCTGAAAAATTTCGGTTGCGCATTTACTTTCAGTTCCAAATGTGCTTTATAGTTCTTAGCGCAACCGAGACCCGGTGCAAAAATATCTGCAAATTCTTCACATAGACGAGAAACACTGTCTGAAGGCACAGTCTGGTTCACTGATAGGACCTGATTTACTATAGACAAGTTAAACAACTGAAATAAATCGAAACCAAACAAGTTCACTGCAGAAGAAGAACGAAGGACGTAAAATGACACAAAAATTTTGTTTGTCCTTTGTATGTTGCAAGAAGGCTGCACTGTCCTAACACAGGGATATCTTGACCTGAATAACTAATTAACTTAACATTTGCGGCACACAACGGAGGTGTGCCCAGCTGTTTGTATGTGTCTTGATTGATCAGTGAAACTGCAGCTCCGGTATCGAGCTGGAATGGTATCACTTTGCCGTTAATGTCCAAGTCTACAAAAAGTTTATTGTCCTGCTGACGTTAAGAACGACTGTTTCGTGCAACGTGAACTGACAATGGCACATAATCACTTGCGACTTGACGGGATATCCGGCGATGTCGCTGCACACTATTAGTCACTGTTAGAGAGAGTGGCACTGGGCGGAGTGGAATGAACTACATGAATTTCCATGGGCGAAGTTTCACGAGCCTGAGTATCCTTGGTTCGAATTCGGCACGAAGCAAAGGGCCTGGAATGGTTGTGAGTGTCCGATCTGAGCTTTTTCTGGCAAACACTCTGAACATGTCCTTTTTTATTACAGAAAAAGCAAATAGCCTGGCGTGACGGGCAATTCTCACGCGAATGTCTAGTAGCACATCACGGGCATGATTTTAGCACTGGATTTGCTTGCCTGCGGTACATGTGGCTGAGAGCCTGGCGGCAGCGGCGCGGCCAGGCACAAGGGCTGTTTACTGCTCCGTGCAGCTCGCCCAGCGGTCCGGTTAACCTGACACACAGCTGGTGAAGTATCAAATGAGTCCTGAGCAAGGTCAGTGGTGAAGTATCAAATGAGTCCTGAGCAAAGTCAAGTGTGTCCTGCCGATCCAATATGCCCATCACTTGTTGAAGGGAAGGATTGACTAGTTTCAAAATCTGTTCCCTTATACAAACATCAGAAACGTTCTGCGCAATTGCATCATGTACCATAGTATCTGAATAAGGGAGTCCACGTTGACACTCAAAAGCACAATTCCTAGTAAGGCCTTGCAAGGTTGCAACCCACTTCCAATTAGTCTGACCTGCCGTACGTTTTGTACGAAAGAAGGTATACCTTTTCGCAACTACATTGACTGATTCTTTGAAATATGCATCTAATGCAGACAAAATTTCGTCGTAGGACAGAGTTGCTATGTCGCGTCGGGGAAATAATTTGACTATCACTCGGTACGTTTGGACGCCGACCGATGATAAAAAAAAGGCTGCCGCTCGTTACGTTGAATTCTGTAGGCGGCGAGATGGAATCCAAATTGGCGTGACCACTCCGTCCAGCTTTCCAGTGCAGCATCAAAAGGTCGAAAAGTTGGTGCAACCACGTGTTGTGGCTGTGTTAGCGGTGGAGCGGCGGCTGCCGCATCGTTTTGCATTGCCCGTTGACCCTGGATGTGCTGTCCAAGGGCATCCACTAAGGCCTGCGTCTGCTGATTCTGTAAGCGATAAAATTCGGACAGTACATCTGGATATTGTGGCGAAGCCATTACACAAGTAAATCAGGGCAATATCGATAAGAACGCGGTATTGCCTCGTTGCCAATGTTTTGGTTGGCAGGAGAGCCAACACCGGGTTACTAAAGGAGGCCGAAAGGCACGCGTTTTAGCTCACTCAGGCTGGCGTGAGGTCTGGAACAGGACAAGGAAATTAGAATTTAGAAAAAAGGACGTAGCTGGTGGAATACTTAACTTTAATCCATTAATGGTGAACGTCGATCTGGATGGTACATGATTCACAATGTCAATGGTAACTGATAATGGCGCCTTGCTAGGTCGCAGGAAATGATGTAGCTGAAGGCTATGCTAAACTATCGTCTCAGCAAATGAGAGCGTATTTTGTCAGTGAACCATCGCTAGCAAAGTCGGTTGTACAACTGGGGCGAGTGCTAGGAAATCTCTCTAGACCTACCGTGTGGCGGCGGTCGGTCTGCAATCACTGATAGTGGCGACACGCGGGTCCGACGTATACTAACGGACCGCGGCCTATTTAAAGGCTACCACCTAGCAAGTGTGGTGTCTGGCGGTGACACCACACATACAGCGTCAGAATTCACGGCTAACCTGTGTGTCAGAGTTATGCCCACAATGATCGTACTGTCCCTCGTAATTCAAACTTGAGGTATGTGTCAGCTGTCGCGTGATTTCACTCTCACTTGTTATCTGTACCACTGGAGAACTGTGTCTGCAAGATACCCAGAGCATGTACTGTCTTCTGACAACGCGTCACACTTGTTGCACAAGCATGGGCCGACCTGTGTCACTTACTTTGGCAAATCCTTATGTATATGGTCCTTTATACTGTTTCTTCTATTTGCTCTCTCTCTCTCTCTCTCTCTCTCTCTCTCTCTCTCTCTCTCTCTCTTCATTCGAACAGGCTATGAAGGCCCAATGGTACCGACCGGCCGCCGTGTCATTCTAAGAGTACAGGCGTCACTGGATGCAGATATGGAGGGGCATGGGGTCAGCACACCGCTCTCCCGGCCATGTGTCAGTTTACAAGACCGGAGCCGCTACTTCTCAAACAAGTAACTCATCAGTTTGCCTCACAAGGGCTGAGTGTACCCCGCTTTCCGACAGCGCACGGCAGACCGCATGGTCGCCCATCCAAGTGGTAACCCAGCCAGACAGCGCTTGACTTTGGTGATCTGACGGGAACCGGTGTCTTCACTGCGGCAAGGTCGTTGACTCCATTTGTTATGGAACTGAAAAAATAGTTGCTTCTTTCTCTTTCTCCGAAACGAAAACGTATTTTGCATTTAGTGCACTACACAAATGTGATATGGAGAACATCATTGCACCAGAGATTAAAACTCTCCAGTATGCAGATGATTACGCCTTTTACTACATTTAAAGGCCAAATCTCTATGCCTGACTTCAGACAGATAACCTTAAAACCAGGCAACGCAATCAGAATCAACTTTTACAAGTTTTATTCAACATCTCAGGTAGATGTACTATATGAAACATCCTTAATGTTCCGTTGGCATAGGCCTTGGTGTTCTGGTGCGATACCTCATTGGTAATGCGTAATCTTTGTCATCATATTCCGCCTTCTCTTCTTCGCTCTCTTCTACGTCTAGTATTCTCTGCTGTGAATGTGCCGAATGGAGACATAGCGCTACACCTATAAACAGCATCGCTGTGTTGTTTTGAGGAAATAAATGATCTCTTTCTCTATAGCGCAGGGTATATTAACATTTTGAAGCACTTTCTATAGTCAATCCAGTCCAAAAGTACAGAAATTACCTCTATTTCTTAAAACCATGCTAACGCTGCGATAAACATGTTTCTTCAGTCAACCTACTGGAAGGTTGCAGAAACGAAAGTACGTGATGGACAGAAAGCACGTGGTGCCACAATCGAGGACAGCGAATTTACTTACTTTTCTGAGCTAGAAGAAACTAAATTTAGTACGTAGCGTAAACGCATCAGAAGGAGTGGGGAAGATATTTGAGGATCCCTATGCTATAACAAAACATGAGCACTTGTTGGAATGGGAATCATCAATTTCACAAGGTTTTGCACTAAAGAATTTTGATGTATTTCCAAGTACTTGTTGGCAAACAGATGGTTACTTGCGTCTCCTTCTTTCTTGTGTGTCCTGACACTCGCAAAAACGGATATCCCGGACATCTACCAAATGTAAGTGGTTAGGATGAACTTACGGTTCGTACGAATAAGTACCAAGATAGTTTTCAGCTTCCTGCTAGGCTGAAAGTCTCGAAGACAGGAAGAACCTTCTAATTACTAGCTTCCTGCTAGGCTGAATGTCTCGAAGACAGGAAGAACCTTCTAATTACTAGCTGGATCGCAGTGTTGCCCACAGCTGGAAATCTGAGGATGGTAGAACGACGTTCATCGCACATCCAGAACCATTGGAATTCTTCGCCAGCTTTGCGACTAAGTTTCCTAAGCCAGCCATACGTGATCTGGGGCCCCTTGGAATGAAATTCTCATGCCTTTTCGTTTGTTTATCAATGCTTATCGTAAAATTTCAAATACCTGAATATTCATTTACTGCTACACTCTAGTCTGAATAAAATGGGACACGCTTTTTGATTCCTAGACTACTGCAGGTTCTGGAGCCTCACATAAATACCTAATGCCAGAGCTTCTCGAATCGCTGCCGCTTCTGCAGTGAAATATGAACAAGGTGGCGGCAGACGAAGTTCTTAGGAATACTTCAACTGCGGGAGAAGTAATACGCATCTTTCTGCTGAAGTCTCTTGAAATTAAAAGCAATCAATATAAAAGTGAACAAAGTGCGTCAGTAAATTTTAAAGTAGGCAATGAAACTGAAACTCATTGTGCCAAAGCATCTTTCGTCGTACTGTAAATAGTGACTACCGAGATTTTACGTCTGATACCGGAATGGATTTCTAAGTTGGTCTATGGATGTATCTGTTTGAACCTAACTGTAGATACTGTGCACCGAGCCTAATGCTTTCACTAGCAGAGGGCAGACACTCCTCATTTCCAATGCAGACCTTGTGTGTGGAAGACACCCTCATTTGTCGCGGGAGCATGATTAATCTGTATTGGGCTGCTGCCCTACTTGGCTATTAAAATATCTCTCGAGGTACTGACGTCGACATGCAGTAGAGCTTCAACAGCGTCTCCTAGTAAGACATTCTTGTAAGCTGATCGCATTTCTCCAAGGCCCACAAGCCTGCACCCGAATTCTACTAAGTCAAACTGATGAAGTGCACCTTTCGCAACGGTACGGTACAACGATCATTCTAATCGATGATGCAGCGGACGAAGACACAGTTACAGTGGTCACACCGTCAAGTTCCAGCTGCAGGTCTCATTGCGTTAATGCTGCTTCTTTTCGTGGTTGCATAGTGGGCTGATGACAACTGTAGAAAATTTCTTAGTCAAACTGTTGGGTCGTTGGCAGTCATACAGTCATTGAAGGTGTAAATGGCTCTGCCTGACATTAGGCATAGAGATTTGGTCTTTAAGTGTAGAAGAAAAGCGATAAATCATTTGCATACTAGAGAGATTTAACCTCTGGTGTAATGATGTTCTTCATATCTTGTGTGTGTATTAAAAACGGAGTAGTACGGTGATCTGAGCGTTTAGGGAGTCCTCTTGAGTTTGTATGAGTAATTTTTTCTATTCTTACATACTTGGTACTGCACTTTAGAAAGATCTGAACACGAAACAAAATAAGTCTTTCAAGAGCTCTTTAGTAAACGCCGACAAGCCGACAACGGCATAGGTATGTAGGAAGTTGGACTTCCAGGCACCGTTTTAGATTAGAGAACTGGAACCATTATTTGAACTGTTCAGGGAGGTAGCAGACTCTAATTCAAATGTCGGTAAGGTTCGTAGAAGTCGTGAAGGGACGATTTGTCATTAGAGAGAGCAGAGGACAGTGAGCATAGTACATTCGAAGGACTGAATTCGTAGAGAACTTCCGTATCTAATTTATCTCTTTCATCTGAGACGGGGGTCTTAGAAAATGATCATACGCGATGACTCGGGGGGGGGGGGGGGGGGAGGCGGAATTTATCCAGTTAAGAGGTTTTCACAATTTTTAAAACACGTTAGTTCGAGCATTTACATCACAGTTTCACGGGTAATCCTCCGCAGATGAGAAGATTTCACCCTTCGTACGTTCTAGACGACGTTCGGCAGTCACTGGTGAGTATTCCGTATTCCACCGTACCACGGAGTTCTTAACATGTAACTAAGTTAAATGTCGCTTTTGATACTAGAAGTCTTTCACATTTAATACTCTAAAGAAAGTGTAGTAAGATACTTACACTGAGCCGGTGTCTGGTAAACTTACTTCAGCAACTGTATTATTACTTTTTGAAAGAGTGCCAGTTTTTGTTATTTATTTTCCAATGACTTTTAGAAAAGAATTCCACGTCTCTTGTTGTCGCTTCCATCGTTCAAATAACAGGAAAAGCTACTTTATCCTGATTTTTGATTCAATATCGACCGAGTATAAATATTCACTTTTGGTGGCAAGAATTACGAGAGCCACTATTGTGGCGAGAGACTCCAGGACAGGAGAGCCGTCGTTGAAGACTATGTGGTGACTGTCTTCCATCACATGAGGTGAGTTCTGTCCTGGGTCTCTTGCACACGAATTTCCCTAAATAGAGGTGTGAGCGCTGAAATTACCGCAGAGCACCAGCGGTTGCTTAAGTTGGAACACCAGTACTTTCCACTCTTACTTCACCTATCTCAGTTCTCGGGTATTAAAAACCGGCTGACGGGCTGGATAATACAGAACGTAATTTAATTCGTGCTACCGATATCTGCAGTCCTGCGGTAGGGGAACTAATGTGTATATCCGAGAAAGTAATTACTGCCGCAGCAGGACAGCGGGACCCCCTTTAGAGTCGAGTCTGACTGACCTAATAACAAAGTACCTTCTACAGGTGATATGCCTATCTAGTTTGGATCACGTATCGGAAATCGAAGCAGCACACACATTTTTAGATGGATTTCTTGTAGCAGTCTCTCTCTGTTGTCTACGGCTGACCGAATATGCCACTGAAGGACCATGAAAATTATGATTGGAAATAATGCTTAGAGTTAAAATTCTTACGCCTCTCGTGTCTAACTCTGCTCGGATAAGGAAATATACCTCACTTGTTAGTATGATACTCCAGATATTATCTTGGAGTTAACTGCAGCTGCCATTCGTCGTGGACGTCCTGAACACTGACACTGTGTTACGGCTTGGTAATATGGAATTCCAGTTCGCCTGGGATAAATGAAGCAGGAGGATACTGAGTGAGCCTCCATTGTATCTCATAGCTCCTCACTTGATGTAACATAAAACTTATTCGAGAACATATGCATACCCGCACTGTTCGATATTGCACTTCACCACAGTCCCACTGAACGTGAAGCATTGATCGAAGTATACATTTCATTTTTTTTTCTCAACGTTTGGAATAAATACGTCTATTAACGCAGATTTTACAGTTTCAAGAGATTATTCCAACAAACTGAGGCAAGGGTCAAATCCGTGTCGGAGCCAGTCTACAAAAAAAAAACCTCAACTTTCTGATTCTATGTAGTCCACGTTTGAGGCGGCGTCATCGTTGTCTTAATGTATAGGCACTGGTTTACGCGTGTAGTGATTTTGTTTTGGCTTCTCAGATGCTACGGAGCATCTTGTGCTGTTCGTGTATTCCCTGCAGGAAGAAAACGAAGAAAACGCAGAAAACGAAGGAAGCGACACCTTATGTGGAGCGCTACACAAGTAGAAAAGAGTGGAAGAAAGACCTTGATGCTGGAATAATGGATCTGAACATGGTGAGCAACTCCAATACGTATCAAAAACGGCACAGCGATGTTAAAGCAGTACTGAAATTAGTAACAACTCTTACTCTAGTAGCAAAATCTGTTCTTTTAACGTCCCAGTATTTTTCAATATTCCAACTACTTGTTTTAGTTTTCCGGTTTATATTAAATCTTAAATTAGACCTTACAAACATATACTCGTTTTCGGTGTCTACGTCTAATTCTGGAGAACTGTTGTTAGACTTTATTTGATATCTTTAAGCTCTCAACGTGAATATAAAATCGATGAAATGGCTGTCATTATCACATTGACTTTCCGGGTGCAGTTTTTTATTTTATCCACTTCAAAGATTATGATTGTTGTATCATGTTATGCTCATCTGAACACTCCAGGAGACGCTCTCCTTTATCGTTGGTGGTTCACTGTCCAAATTTCTTTGCCCTCAGCCATCCACGATCACTTCCCATGAAGAGTTTCAGATCTCACCTTAAGATAATTTTACGTCTTTATGAAGCAATTATATTTTCATAGCTAATGAACATATATTTAAATGAGGAGCGTAGTATTATATAGTCGAATACTAACAATTAAATAAATCCGTATAAATCAAATAGTGGGTGTGTTATTAATAATTGCAAATCATATAATGTCTGTTCGCTTTCATTATTAATTTCTACAGCAGTATTATCATAAACATACGTTCAATTGCCCATGAACTTTGCTACATACAGGCTTTACACATACACTGGTCAGACAGAACATATGACGACGTACCTAATAGCCGGTATGTCTACCTTTGGCACGGATAACAGCTCTGTCACGTCGTGGCAAGGAAGCAATGACACTTTGATAGGTCGCTGGAGGAAGTTGGCACCACGTCTGCACACACGAGTCACCCAATTCCAGTAAATTCCTGGAAAGGGAGCTGTAAGCTCTGAAGCCACGTTCGGTCACATCCCACGTGTGTTCGGTAGGGTACAGATCTGGCGGGTTGAGGTGTGTCAAACCACTCCACTACATTCCTGGACTTGTGACATGATGCATTATCTTGCTGAAAATCCCACAGCTGTCAGGAAACGTAATCGTCATAATGGGATGTACTTGATCTGCAAACAGTGTACTCCCAGCCGTTACGGTGCCTTGCACAACCTGAACTGGACCCACGGATGCTCACGTGAATGTTCTCCAGAGCATAATGGAGCCGCCGCCATCTTGTCTCCATCCCGCAGTACAGGTGTGAAGGCGCTATTAACCTGGAAGACGATGGATTGGCACCCTCCCACCGGCATTATGAAGAAGGTATTGGGATTCATCGGACCATGAAACGCTCTGCCACTGTGCCAACTCCTGCGTCGATGGTCACGTGCCCGTTTCAGCCGTAGTTGCCGACGTCAGGTGCTGACATTGGCGCACGAATGCGTCGACGATTGTGGAGAAAGTTCGTTAGGAGTGTTCGGTGCTCTGTGTACTCAGATTCAATTGTAGTCTGCGCAGCCTTAAAGTTTGATCTTAGTTTAGGCACAGTTCGACACCTGTCCTGGTTTTTGCAGTTTGACTTCTGTAATGAGTTGTTGCCGCTCAACCTCACGACGTGAGGACATGGTTTTACCATGGTTTCCCTGCATCTTGAAGTCATTCACCACAGCACTTCTCGAAAACTCGGTAATTCGTGCAATTCCCGGCATGGTCATGTCGAGCCTCTGGGCCATCACAATCTGACCTCAGCCCAACGTAGATAGATCGCGTGCCTTCCCTATTCTACAAACGAACAACATTGCCACTGATAGTACATGCACAAGCGTGTGTCAGACTAGCAGCCATTCCTTGCCGTGTGACGCCGCTATTGCCTGGACGTGTTTATAGACTACTGGCCATTAAAATTGCTACACCACGAAGATGACGTGTTACAGACGCGAAATTTAACCGACAGGAAGTAGATGTTGTGATATGCAAATGATTAGATTTTCAGAGCATTCACACAAGGTTGGCGCCGGTGGCGACACCTACAGCGTGCTGACCTGAGGAAAGACTCCAACCGATTTCTGATACACAAACAGCAGTTGACCGGCGTTGCCTAGTGAAACGTTGTTGTGATGCCTCGTGTAAGGAGGAGAAATACGTACTATCACGTTTCCGACTTTGATAAAGGTCGGATTGTAGCCTATCGCGATTGCGGTTTATCATATGGCGACATTGCTGCTCGCTTTGGTCGAGATCCAATGACTGCAAGCAGAATATGGAATCGGTGGGTTCAGGAGGGTAATACGGAACGCCGTGCTGGATCCCAATGCCTCGTATCACTAGCAGTCGAGATGACAGGCATCTTATCCGCATGGCTGTAACGGATCGTGCAGCCACGTCTCGATCCCTGAGTCAACAGATGGCGATGCTTGCAAGACAACAACCATCAGCACGAACAGTTCGACGACGTTCGCAGCAGCATGGACTATCAACTCGGAGACCATGGCTGCGGTTACCCTTGACGCTGCATCACAAACAGGAGCGCCTGCGACGGTGTTCTCAACGACGAACCTGGGTGCACGAATGTTAAAACGTCATATTGTCGGATAAATCCAGGTTCTGTTTACAGCATTATGATGGTCGCACCGTGTTTGGCGACATCGCGGTGAACACACATTGGAAGCGTGTATTCGTCATCACCATACTGGCATATCACCCGACGTTATGGTATGGGGTGCCGTTGGTTACACGTCTCGGTCACCTCTTGTTCGCATTGACAGCGCTTTGAACAGTGGACGTTACATTTCAGATGTGTTACGACCCGTGACTCTACCCTTCATTCGATCCCTGCGAAACCCTACATTTCAGCAGGATAATGCACGACCGCATATTGCAGGTCCTGTACGGGCCTTTCTGGATACAGATATTGTTCGAATGCTGCCCTGGCCAGCACATTCTCCAAATCTCTCACTAATTGAAAACGTCTGGTCAATGGTGCCCGAGCAACTGGCTCGTCACAATACGCCAGTCAGTACTCTTGATGAACTGTGGTATCGTGTTGAAGCTGCATGGGCAGCTGTACCTGTACACGACATCCAAGCTCTGTTTGACTCAATGCCTAGGCGTATTAAGGCCGTTATTTCGGCCAGAGGTGGTTGTTCTGAGTACTGATTTCTCAGGATCTATGCACCCAAATTGCGTGAAAATGTAATCACATGTCAGTTCTAGTACAATATATTTGTCCAATGAATACCCGTTTATCATCTGCATTTCTTATTTGTGTGGCAATTTTAATGGTCTGTAGTGTATGTATAGTAGGTCTGTTGTCATAATGTTGTGACTGATCAGTGTATGTGGCTTCTGCTATGGTAAGAACTAAATATAAAACCGTCACCTACGCAATACCATAACTCCATGATATTTTAAGGTCATCAGACTCTCTTCTTTTTCATACTGCTTCCTACAGTAATATTATCATGACTGTGAACCTATTATACCCATCACAGGTCATTGTCCGCTTATTTTATTGTATTCTTTACATACACCTACACTTGTCCACTCCACATGCCTTTTAAAGATTGAAGTACACGATTTTCTTTTGGCAAGAATGGAGTTATACTAACTCATCAAAATTTCTGGTCACTCTCCACCACGTAAATCCTTTATAATCTTTTCGTTCTATGTCCACCCGTTTATCCACTTTCATTGCTCTCTTAAGATTAACTTTTAAAGAACAACATATTTGACCTGTGCGAATTATGATTTGCTTATTTTAGTGCAATGTTAGTTTAGTTTTGAGAGCCAGTTTCCGTTTCTTATATATTTATTGGCTGAGTACACGGGGGCGCCCGGGTATTTATTTCTCCCAATTTACTATCAGAAAGGAAGAAATACACACACCTTTTCTGTCTCCTCTCTTCCATCTACTAACTCACACACTCTCCCTCTCCAATTGACCACTACGTCAGCATCTCCCTCATGCACACTTCCCAAACGCCCCTTCCCTCTATCTGTCTACTTCTGCCACTTCTCTCTTCCCATCTCCTCTTTCCACCTCTCTCTGGCCATCTACTAGCCCGGTCTTGCTCCGTTCACTTCCTCCTCCCACACTATGTTCATGTACTCCTCCCCCTTTCTCTTCGTTCATCTTTTTCTCACAATATCTCCTGTCCAATGCGCCTCTCTCTTCTCTCACTTCCATCTCTTCTTCCCCTCACTCTCTCCGTCTCCTCTGCCATATCTCGATGTCCATGTCTTTCTTTCCCTCTCTGACTGTCTCTCTCCTCGTCGCTCCTCTCTCATGTACCCCCTGGAACACATTCTGACACACACAGAAAAACAGCAGTGTAACCCATAACACGCAAATAACCACACTCCATGCTTTCAGTATTTGACCTGAGAATGAGAGCACGCAGTGTCTTGCAAATTTCTCTCGTTGACAACTCCAGGAAATGAAGAAAGGAAATTAGTTTGCCGTTTCTACATTTTCGCTGTTCGCACAGCATCAAGTTTTAATTTATTACTTCTGTACTACTGTGTACGAGACACCTCTTTGCAGGCTGTATTCACAATACCACAGAGTCCACCATCGTTGAACCACATATATCTGAAGAGACATGATATCAAAGACTAAGAAGCGTGAAATACTGACACATCATGCATGGCTTATTAATCCATTGGTTCTTTACTATCAACTGCATTCGCAACACTTGTGGCAGACGTATCCACAAATCCCGTAGAGCGTACTTAGAAAACTATTTATTTGTAAGTCATATATAACTCAGGAGATTTGATGTCATAAATAGTGAGCTGTGTGGAAATGAATCTGCAGGACGAATTTCGTTAGAGATACAGGTAAAATATATCTACAAATACACGTTAAATACAGAGTCCGCAAGAAAAATTTATACACACTTTAAGGAACGAAAATTATTACTTATTTTACATTTAATAGTTATCACACATGTTTTACAACTTACAGTTTCGCACATTGTTACTTTAATTGTTCAAAATGTTCGCCGTTGGCGGCTGTACACATAACAGAAAGACGAGCGGTCGCCGCAACTACATCACTCACTGCTACAGTGGAGATCGCTCCACATGTCGCTGTAATGTCCTGGCGAAGTTCCTCCTGCGTGCGTGGCTTACGTCGATAGACGTTATCTTTCACAGTTCCCCACAAGTAAAAGTCCACAGGTGTTAGACCTGGCGACCGAGTAGGGAACTCAATGGGCCCTCTTCGTCTAATCCAGAGCCCCCGAAAATTATCATCCAGGAAAAAATGGTGTGGCTAGGTGGTAGTGTGGTGGCGCCCCGTCCTGTTCGTAGAAGACCTCTTCGTCAGCTCCACAAAGCGCAGATATACCTGGCAAAATTTGTGTGTGTAAAATTTCCAGGTGCGTTTCTCCAGTGACAGTAACATCAAAGAAAGAGAGTTCTACTAAGCCCCTGGTTGATAGTCCACACCACAAATCGACCCCTGGCTGACTGAGCGCTTTATCCACATAAGACATGCGGATTTTCCGCTGTCCAGCAGACACTGTCATGGAGATTCTCAGTTCCATTAAGTTTAAATTGCGTCTCCTCACTCCACACTACCTTCGTCACAAACTGTTCGTCATCCGTTACCATTTGCTGATACCATTCGCAAAATTCCATTCGGCGATCAGGATCGTCATCATAAATCGCGTTCAGTAATCGTAGAATGTAAACTTTCAACTTTGCAGCTTTCAGGGTTCTTCGTATACTTGTACTGCTAACTCTCACTTCACGTGCACATTGCATAGCAGACGTCTGAGTAGAATTTCCAAAATAATTTTCAACACGGGTGCCGACGAAGCAGGATATGAAGCTGTACGCTGTCTTCCTGATCCTCCTTTATGAATATCACAAATCGTTCCACGCAATTCAAACTTGTCAATGATGCATTTAATTGTTAGGCGGGTTGGCGGTTCCCTTTTCCAACTCCCGCCTGCACTGACGTTTCACTTCAACGGCATTATCAACCCTGAAAAATCACTTCACTATACACTTTCATTGCTCGAATGTCAAGCGTGCTCCGACCATCTTGTTTTCTCAATTCCAAGATAAAAGTACTAACACCTGTTGAGCCAAAGATCTTAGTACAACACACTCGTAACTCAAATCGAACGACATTATCGATATCTCGATAGAGCCTGACAAAGAGTGTATACATTTTTCTGGCGGACTCTGTATTTTAAATAAATGTGAAACATAGTTGTCATGTCCATACACTGTCAAAGACACTACAAAAATGTCATCCCATATGTTTAACATATTTGGTACACATATTCATTACAATCTGGGAAAAACATATTGTGAGATGAGAATCACAAGCCTCCTATACTTGTGGAAGTGATAACATGGACAAACAAGGGGAAAGGAGGATGTGGAGACACAGTGCGGGAAAAGGAGGAGATCGAAACAGATAGTGAGAGGAGGTGATAGACAAGGAGTGGTGGAGCAAGAAATGGGCAGAGAGAAGGGGGAGGAGGAGATGGACAGTGAAAGCAAAGAGGAAGAGCATGACTTTGACAGGCAGAATAGAGAAGGGTGGAGAAAGGGGAGAAGAAGATGGAGACAGAGAGGGGGATCCAGAAATGGATTGAACAGGGGAAGATGAGGAGACGGTCAAACAGAAGGAGGGAGGTAAGGATGGGAAGAAGGAATAAGAGGGAGGGGGTACGAGGAAGTGGAAATAGAGGGGGGATCAGGAGGTCGACATAAGGGAAAGGAGTGCATAGATAGAGGGGGAGCACAGAGAAAGGATGAGAAGATGGAAGGAGAGAATGGTTCAAATGGCTCTGAGCACTATGGGACTTCACATCTGAGGTCATCAGTCCCATAGAACTAGAACTTAGAACAACTTAAACCTAACTAACCTAAGGACATCACACACATCCATGCCCGAGGCAGGATTCGAATCCTGCAGCCGCAGCAGTCGCGTGGTTCCAGACTGAAGCGCCTAGAACCGCTCGGCCACAGACTAGTGAGAAGTAGAAAGATGGAGAGAGTGGTGGGAGGAGAAAGACAGAGTGAAGGGCGCGAGGAGATGGACAGAGAGTTGTGAGTACACAACGTCCAACGAATAATGCGTCCAAGAAAGCGACAGCTAGACGAACGTTGATCGTAAAAGGAAGAAGAGTGCTTCTGCGATTCCATATGCTTGGTTACAAGTCCCCTATATTCTTTCTCTCGAAACCGTTATGGAGGATAATTCCGGTTACCTTAATAATATTGGCGCAAGTGACCCGTTGAGACAAGTGGGATCCTGCAAGCAGATTGTTTATTTGCACAGTTTGTATGAAATCGTAGCGAACATGAACTGTGTAGGATAAATCGTGAAAAATATTACTGCGCTTCATTAGAGAGGACCAGAGGTGGCGAATGTTTCACGGTACATTTTCTTGTCAAGATACTGTGTGGACCAAACGGCATCCTACACCTATTACACGTAATCGGAAACTTAATCTAAGTAAAGGCACCATGATATGAACACGTTACTGTCTGATGGCAAACTGTAACCAGAATTGTGGAATTTTGTTTTTCGGCTCACGACAGTAGTAAGCTCCTTCGAGGGTGAATTCTTTAATGAACGAGTGGGACATTGGGTGAATTACTTTCTGTCTCAGGTTAAACCAGACCTCATTGACGACCCTGAAATCTGCTGAAGGCGTTGCTTGCAGTAGTAGTTATTTTATCACTGTTTGAGCTGAGCTTAACGATAGAAGTGTGATTCAAGAATGGAGACAGACCGGAAATGTTTTAGACCATACGCTCTTTCCTGGCCACACGTATCACATAGTGTGGTGGAAATCTCGACCCACGACGTCTGAAGATAGCGAACCAGTACAATAAAAAGTTTGTCGGCTTATTACCCTGATGGAAGCCTTGCCTGTGTCTCAGACAAGCATTCAGAGGTACCAGTTTCAACATCAAAAGCGTAAACCGTGCAAAAGAGTCACTGTTTCGGAATTGTCATGCTCTACTCAGAGGCAATAGACAGGATATTTCTTCACAAAAAGAACACTGGCTCTGTCAGTCAATACGTATCCCCAGATAGTCTCTGTGCTATAACCATAATATCATCATCAATGCGTCAGCATAAGTGCTGTTAAGGAGCCGTAGCACGAGTGACTGTTAAGATTACTCCCTTAAAGAATACCATTGGTGCATAGCACAACACTGATTATTGGAAACCCTGTGGAAATCGAAAGTATTACGGAATGATGGCCGATGGGACCGATCTAATGGCTCATTGTTCGTCTGGTTTGCATTAGAACGCTCCTTGCATTTAGTAGTAGGAAAAATTTGATTGAAAGCATTGGCGCTTACGAATTCTTGCTTGTTTTTCCATTTGATAACAGTGCTACATTATTCGATGGAGAAATACTGTCTTTGTTGCATCAAAGCGGAGGTTCTGGAACTATAAACATACAAGAACATTTGCCAATGAAACTTAGATGTTACCAAAAAAACTGGAAACCATTTAGGCCATTGAAAGATATTCTGTAACGGTAGATCAAGTATGTTTACTTAGGGAGATACCTAAACGAAACAATTGCCCTATAATAAAACAATAATTAAAAAGAATAGCGATGTACATATGGAGTAACATTATGGGTGTTAATCATTAAAGAAAAAAAGATATAGTATCTTTAGAGACTATACAACTTCAGGAACTATTACACCGTGCGATGAATCTGAATTATTATATGTGGCTAAATCTATTCCATCTAATAATTTATCAGGACACCTAATTTATATGCTATTAACAAGGTATTAGATTAATTAATTTAATTCAGCAGATGATTTAGGGTAGTATTATTAGCATAACTTTATATTATCGTTTCCAAGTTTCATGTTTACATTTGCATGCAAATTTTACTATGTACTTAGTGTTCACATGTATCCATACACATGTGCTGTGTAATTAGTAAACAAAACAGCATCATAGACGTTATACACACCCTGGGCCAAAGTTAATCAATTATGGTTATGAAACATGAGTCTCTTGACTGGTTTCATTCTTCTTCATGGGCTAAACTTTTTATATCAGTATGTTTACCACACGGCATTGGCAAAATCTGCTTAATATCTTCTACAGTTAACACCTACACAAAAGTTTTGGTTTCAAGTGGTCGTTACTAGTTTAGGATTTCTTAGCAGCAGTCCCATTAACCTGCGTCCAATCCTGTTGAGCATGTTCTATTAAAGGCTTATCTCACCTTTTCACTCTTGTACCTCTCATTTCTCTACTTTATTTGATTTCTTAGTTTATAACCACTCCCTATAACACTATGTAACACATTCTTCAGACTTTACACTTACAAGTGCCTTTGTGATATAAAATCCATTCAAGGGTGGTAAGTCGAATCTCTAGAGTATTCCTATGCGTTAGATATTTGCAATAATACATGAGTCAGTAATAGCAAAAACAAAACACCCACAGTTTATGGAGTACGGACGCTTCAGAGAGAGAAGGGAGCCAGAATATCCGTCCATCTTCGAGATCTTTCCCTGTCAACCGACTCCAGGACCTGCCCCTCGCATGAAGAAAGAAGAGAATAGTAACGACGATACTCGGAAGGACGGCCGTGCAGAGGTGAGCAAACATCAGTACTACCGGGTATACAGCATAGAATCAGTCACTCTCCCAGACAGCTCTGTCATTTTTGCACGTGGGACTAGGTAAGGAACTCACTTTGTTGTAATTCATTAATACAAAATAGCAGTGGTTACAATATCCTAAAATAAATGTAACATACAACGGAATGATATTGCTGTGGAAAGTGAACTTCCGTTGTAAACTTAAAAGGATACGTAATATTCCACTCGTTTGAAGTACAAGCTAAAAACGCATGTTAACAGTCGATTCAGTCTTACATGCTACCTCAAGTGCCCAGTACACGATGTACGATCATACGGAGTGTTAGCTTCAATACCTGTTCATGAAACTAAGTGCTGCTATGAACTGCACTGGGCATATGCTGTCGGTAGTAAGAGGCACAAATCCGACTTCAACTTCTATTCAGTAGCTGCAGGAGAAACAAACACGATACCAATGCGATGTAATATGGTTTACGGTTCCAGTGCTTGTGACCCCCATCAATGCCACATGCAGAGTAAGGTTCTGAAACACGAAGAATAGTTAATAAGAATATAAGTAACCAGACCAAACCACACGAAGATATAACAGAGAGTTGTATAGTGTGAGGGCTCTTAAACAAAAGGTAACGTTGTTGTCGTAATCTCTTTGTGTAGTGTTCCAGAATGTGAATTCGGAGAAGACTAGGCGGCGCCATAGAGCTTTACACGTATATTCACGTGACGATCAGAGGATCACGTGAGAGAAATTAAGGTGGTAACAGAGAGTGTTATAAAAATAAATGTAGGTCCTCGCTATCAAATTTTCTTGTTTACAATTGCTTGCGTATTTTACTATGTTCTTTCTGTGCGTACACTTCTGCTCAACTGTCGCAATGAGTGAACAAAGATGCATTACAAACGTTATACACAAAATGGATGACAGACAATGTATGTTTTTCGAGTCATATATCTATTGACTTGTTTCAGCTTTCTTCATATGTTGTGTACTACATCTACATCTACATCCATACTCCGCATGCCACCTGACGGTGTGTGGCGGAGGTTACCTTGAGTACCTCTATCGGTTCTCCCTTCTATTCCAGTCTCGTATTGTTCGTGGAAAGAAGGATTGTCTGTATGCTTCTGTGTGGGCTCTAATCTCTCTGATTCTATCCTCATGGTCTCTTCGCGAGATATACGTAGGAGGGAGCAATATACTGCTGGACCCTTCGGTGAAGGTATGTTCTCGAAACTTCAACAAAAGCCCGTACCGAACTACTGAGCGTCTCTCCTGCAGAGTCTTCCACTGGAGTTTATCTGTCATCTCCGTAACGCTTTCGCGATTACTAAATGATCCTGTAACGAAGCGCGCTGGTCTCCGTTGGATCTTCTCTCTCTCTCTTCTATCAACCCTATGTGGTACGGATCCCACACCGCTGAGCAGTATTCAAGCAGTGGGCGAACAAGCGTACTGTAACCTACTTCCTTTGTTTTCGGCAATGAATCTCAGTCTGGCATCTGCTTTACCGACGATTAACTTTATATGATCATTCCATTTTAAATCACTCCTAATGCGTACTCCCAGACAATTTATGGAATTAACTGCTTCAAGTTGCTGACCTGCTATTTTGTAGCTAAATGATAAGGGATCTATCTTTCTATGTATTCGCAGCACATTACACTTGTCTACATTGAGATTCAATTGCCTTTCCCTGCACCATGCGTCAGTTCGCTGCAGATCCTCCTGCATTTAAGTACAATTTTCCATTGTTACAACCTCTCGATACATCACAGCATCATCTGCAAAAAGCCTCAGTGAACTTCCGATGTCATCCACAAGGTCATTTATGTATATTGTGAACAGCAACGGTCCTATGACACTCCCCTGTGGCACATCTGAAATCGCTCTTACTTCGGAAGACTTCTCTCCATTGAGAGTGACATGCTGCGTTCTGTTATCTAGGAACTCTTCAATCCAATCACACAATTGGTCTGATGGTCCATATGCTCTTACTTTGTTCATTGAACGACTGTGGGGAACTGTATCGAACGCCTTGCGGAAGTGAAGAAACACGGCATCTACCTGGGAACCCATGTCTATGGCCCTCTGAGTCTCATGGACGAATAGCGCGAGCTGGGTTTCACACGACCGTCTTTTTCGAAACCCATGCTGATTCCTACAGAGTAGATGTCTAGTCTCCAGGAAAGTCATTACACTCGAACATAATACGTGTTCCAAAATTCTACAACTGATCGACGTTAGAGATATAGGTCTATAGTTCTGCACATCTGTTCGATGTCCCTTCTTGAAAACGGGGATGACCTGTGCCCTTTTCCAATCCTTTGGAACGCTACGCTCTTCTAGAAACCTACGGTACACCGCTGCAAGAAGAGGGGCAAGTTCCTTCGCGTACTCTGTGTAAAATCTATCTGGTATCCCATCAGGTCCAGCGACCTTTCCTCTTTTGAGCGATTTTAATTGTTTCTCTATCCCTCTGTCGTCTATTTCGATATCTACCATTTTGTCATCTGTGCAACAATCTAGAGAAGGAACTACAGTGCAGTCTTCCTCTGTGAAACAGCTTTGGAAAAAGACATTTAGTATTTCGGCCTTTAGTCTGTCATCCTCTGTTTCAGTACCATTTTGGTCACAGAGTGTGTGGACATTTTGTTTTCATCCACCTACCGTGCGCAGACAAGAATCTGGTGTTTATACGCTTTGCACACCTTCACGTTCTTCCCCTTTCAGGTGCGGGGTTCATTATTCAAATGGTTCAAATGGCTCTGAGCACTATGGGAGTTAACATCTGAGGTCATCAGTCGGTTCATTATTCCTAGATGCCTTATCATTATTCTTGTCAAGAAACCTTTATTTGTTAAGTGTGCCCCATTAAAACATTCTGTACCCTTTTCATTCACGTGCCCCTCTGTTCCCTATCTCCAATTGATATATTATTTTTTGACAAACGCCTATAGCATCATATTTCACATTCGTTATTAGACACAATTGTGGTCTGCTAACTTAATATACCATCTATTTAACAAAGCTAAGTCAGTTGTCTAAAGTTTTCTTCTGTTAGACATACGGCATCCTAGCTGAATAAGCGATAGTAAAACCAAACCATCTACAGGGCCATGCTGTCGGGCGCGTCAAGAAGAGAAAGGCAGTCGAAGAAATACCACCGTCTGATGACCGCGAGCGCAAACACACCGAGCAGCGTCGCCGTCGCCGCAAGAGACGTCAGAATAAACTGGTCGCCGCGCCGCAGGAGGGCCCTGCTGGGGTAAGTCAGCGTCATTACTGCCGTGGAGGGCAGGCAGGGAGAGGCGGACAGACAGGTTGAGAGCTGAGAAACAACAGGTACTTCTTAAACTGCACTCATTGCAGAATCAGCCACTCTGCCAGATCATGTCTATCGAGAATTTCTGATTCTCCAGACATGCCTCCTCGACTATAAATTCCGGAAATATAGTTTAAGTGATTCACTTTATTGCAATCAAATGATAGATTGGTTACAAGGTAATGATGTAAATCTTGGGTCGTACGGATAGTTATTATTGTGGGACAGTAAGGCCCGGTGTAAAATATCCACTGGTTACGATTTTAAAACTTGTGTGAAACACAGCTGCTTCAAACAGCTTCATGTGCACAAATTATCGATCTGCAGCTGTGCGAGTCACAACTGGCCACTCGGAGACACATCCGTCGATCAGTATCGCAGATTAGAGGTAAGACTAGCGAACGGCTTCCATTGTCGACGAATTCAAAAAAGTTCAAATGTGTGTGAAACCTTATGGGACTTAACTGCTAAGGTCATTAGTCCCTAAGCTTACACACTACATAACCTAAATTATCCTAAGGACAAACACACCCACCCATGCCCGAGGGAGGACTCGAACCTCCGCCGGGACCAGCCGCACAGTCCATGACTGCAGCGCCTTTAGACCGCTCGGCTAATCCCGCGTGGCTGTCGACGAATTCATTATAGATGTAGTTCGAAGTGTGGAATGACGGGAAATGAAACTGTTTGACACATTTGAAACGAAAGTATGCCGATAACCGTTTTATGTGATTTATGTAAACACGGAGAACCGCAATCCGATTGGCCGACGTGAATTTAACTGAGCACAAATACTGGGGCCAGGACCTATCACATCAAAGAGAAAACTGCCATGTACGTAAAGATATAGGTATAAGTGATATTAGCCCAGACTGTTAACGGAACTGAACACTTCAGTAGGATACCCTCGTACGAAACCACAAGCTGAATTGCAATGACGCCCCATATACCGTCAGTGGCACTTAAGAGACACTATGGAACCAATAAAGCTCTCGGAGTCAATTACAACAGTTCGGCGATTTATACCTGCAAGAAAGTGATGACTCATATAACGTACATGGTAGAAGCGAAGTGACTACCTTAACATAGCAGGAAACTTGGTAAGAATTAGTCGAAGTTAATCAGACTTCGAGTACATTCCGACTGTATTAATGAATTCCTCTGTGACTGACACAAATGGCATACCGAGAACAACTTAAATTTTTTAAAACAGCCCTGACACATGAAGAGCATCAGTGCTGTCTTTTCTGGTTTATTATAATTCCATCAACAATTGCCCACGTTATGAGATAAGAGTGAGTTTGCAACTACTTAATTTAGCCAGACTATTTGTGTGAAATAGTAGTAATAACAGTCGGTAGCGCACACACGACGTCAATGGCACAACTCGCAAAAATGTGTTACTGCCTCTCACTGGAGCGAATCAGATATGGCCCAGGAGCCTTGGTGCAGCTTCTGATAGGATTACTCCGAAGACGAAACCAGATGTCATCCCATCTGTATGTCCACTTCGTCTGCGATCATTTTAATAACTGGAGTTTTAGCACGTAAAGATACTAATTAAGAGCAAGGACAATGTACACAGATATAAAGGGCTCTAACATCACAGGTGTGAACTGATAAAATTGTGCTGCGTTAATAATCTTACAGCAGATATAGGGGCTTCAATACTATACAGGAACAGCGCGAAAATCTGCTACGTGTCACTAAGTACCTTCAGCATAACGAGTAATGTTTTATCAGGGCAACTGACATACAGGTAATTAATAACTCCACGTTATTCACTCTTAATTGAAAGTAACACTTTTCTTTGGTACAAGATTCCTCATAATAATGTAAAAATAAATTACGTTTTCGTTAGGAAGCTCCCGTTGTGAGGTTACGACGAAGCCGTCGACATACCTCTGTGGAAGTCAGAAGTATCTGTACCGGATGACCTTACCGATTAACAAATCGCTTCCTATAGGATCACAGGAGTTTAGTTAAAGGTATTGGACAAGGCCAAAATTAATGAATTGAATTTATTTAACGAATTTTGGTCCTAGCGGTGTTATAAAAATATAAATAGCGCGTTTGTGATACTACTGGATGAACGGACGTCATGTTAAACACAAGCGCACACAAACAGAAAACTAGTATGTTCATTAAGTACACTACTGGCCATTAAATTGCTACACCACGAAGATGACATGTTACAGACGCGAAATTTAACCGACAGGAAGAAGATGCGGTGACATGCAAATGATTAGCTTTTCAGAGCATTCACACAAGGTTTGCGCCGGTGGCGACATCTACGACGTGCTGACATGAGGAAAGTTTCCAACCGATTTCTCATACACAAATAGCAGTTGACCGGCGTTGCCTGGTGAAACGTTGTTGTGATGCCTCGTGTAAGGAGGGGAAATGCGTACCATCACGTTTCCAACTTTGATAAAGGTCGGATTGTAGCCTATCGCGATTGCGGTTTATCGTATCGCGACATTGGTGCTCGCGTTGGTCGAGATCCAATGACTGCAAGCAGAATATGGAATTGTGGGTTCAGGAGGATAATACGGAATGCCGCGCTGGATCACAACGGCCTCGTATCACTAGCAGTAGGGATGACAGGCATCTTATGCGCATGGTTGTAACGGATCGTGCAGCCACCTCTCTATCCCTGAGTCAACAAATGGGGACGTTTGCAAGACAACAACCATCTGCACGAACATTTGGACGATGTTTGGAGCAGCATGGACTATCAGCTCGGAGACCATGGCTGCGGTTACCCTTGACGCTACACCACAGACAGGAGCGCCTGCGATGATGTACCCGGATGAATCCAGATTTTGTTTACAGCATCATGATGGTCGCATCAGTGTTTGGCGACATCGCAGTGAACGCACATTAGAAGCGTGTATTCGTCATCGCCATACTGGCGTGTCACCCGGCGTGATGGTATGAGGTGTCATTGGTTACACGTCTGTCACCTCTTGTTCGCATTGACGGCACTTTGAACAGTGGACGTTACATTTCAGATGTGTTACGACCCGTGGCTCCACCCTTCATCCGATCCCTGCGAAACCCTACATTTCAGCAGGATAATGCACGATCGCATTTTGCAGGCCCTGTATGGGCCTTTCAGGGTACAGAAATGTTGGACTGCTGCCCTGGCCTGCACATTGTCCAAATCTCTCACCAACTGCATCTACATCTACATCTACATTGATACTCCGCAAGCCACCCAACGGTGTGTGGCGGAGGGCACTTTACGTGCCACTGTCATTACCTCCCTTTCCTGTTCCAGTCGCGTATGCTTCGCGGGAAGAACGACTGTCTGAAAGCCTCCGTGCGCGCTCTAATCTCTCTAATTTTACATTCGTGATCTCCTCGGGAAGTATAAGTAGGGGGAAGCAATATATTCGATACCTCATCCAGAAACGCACCCTCTCGAAACCTGGCGAGCAAGCTACACCGCGATGCAGAGCGCCTCTCTTGCAGAGTCTGCCACTTGAGTTTATTAAACATCTCCGTAACGCTATCACGGTTACCAAATAACCCAGTGACGAAATGCGCCGCTCTTCTTTGGATCTTCTCTATCTCCTCCGTCAACCCGACCTGGTACGGATCCCACACTGATGAGCAATACTCAAGTATAGGTCGAACGAGTGTTTTGTAAGCCACCTCCTTTGTTGATGGACTACATTTTCTAAGCACTCTCCCAATGAATCTCACCCTGGTACCCGCCTTACCAACAATTAGTTTTATATGATCATTCCACTTCAAATCGTTCCGTACGCATACTCCCAGATATTTTACAGAAGTAACTGCTACCAGTGTTTGTTCCGCTATCATATAATCATACAATAAAGGATCCTTCTTTCTATGTATTCGCAATACATTACATTTGTCTATGTTCAGGGTCAGTTGCCACTCCCTGCACCAAGTGCCTATCCGCTGCAGATCTTCCTGTATTTCGCTACAATTTTCTAATGCAGCAACTTCTCTGTATACTACAGCATCATCCGCGAAAAGCCGCATGGAACTTCCGACACTATCTACTAAGTCATTTATATATATTGTGAAAAGCAATGGTCCCATAACACTCCCCTGTGGCACGCCAGAGGTTACTTTAACGTCTGTAGACGTCTCTCCATTGATAACAACATGCTGTGTTCTGTTTGCCAAAAACTCCTCAATCCAGCCACACAGCTGGTCTGATATTCCGTAGGCTCTTACTTTGCTTATCAGGCGACAGTGCGGAACTGTATCGAACGCCTTCCGGAAATCAAGAAAAATAGCATCTACCTGGGAGCCTGTATCTAATATTTTCTGGGTCTCATGAACAAATAAGGCGAGTTGGGTCTCACACGATCGCTGTTTCCGGAATCCATGTTGATTACTACATAGTAGATTCTGGGTTTCCAGAAATGACATGATACGCGAGCAAAAAACATCTTCTAAAATTCTACAAGAGATCGACGTAAGAGATATAGGTCTATAGTTTTGCGCATCTGCTCGACGACCCTTCTTGAAGACTGGGACTATCTGTGCTCTTTTCCAATCATTTGGAACCCTCCGTTCCTCTAGAGACTTGCGGTACACGGCTGTTAGAAGGGGGGCAAGTTCTTTCGCGTACTCTGTGTAGAATCGAATTGGTATCCCGTCAGGTCCAGTGGACTTTCCTCTATTGAGTGATTCCAGTTGCTTTTCTATTCCTTGGACACTTATTTCGATGTCAGCCATTTTTTCGTTTGTGCGAGGATTTAGAGAAGGAACTGCAGTGCGGTCTTCCTCTGTGAAACAGCTTTGGAAAAAGGTGTTTAGTATTTCAGCTTTACGCGTGTCATCCTCTGTTTCAATGCCATCATCATCCCGTAGTGTCTGGATATGCTGTTTCGAGCCACTTACTGATTTAACGTAAGACCAGAACTTCCTAGGATTTTCTGTCAAGTCGGTACATAGAATTTTACTTTCGAATTCAATGAACGCTTCACGCATAGCCCTCCTTACGCTAACTTTGACATCGTTTAGCTTCTGTTTGTCTGAGAGGTTTTGGCTGCGTTTAAACTTGGAGTGGAGCTCTCTTTGCTTTCGCAGTAGTTTCCTAACTTTGTTGTTGTACCACGGTGGGTTTTTCCCGTCCCTCACAGTTTTACTCGGCACGTACCTGTCTAAAACGCATTTTACGATTGCCTTGAACTTTTTCCATAAACACTCAACATTGTCAGTGTCGGAACAGAAATTTTCGTTTTGATCTGTTAGGTAGTCTGAAATCTGCCTTCTATTACTCTTGCTAAACAGATAAACCTTCCTCCCTTTTTTTATATTCCTATTAACTTCCATATTCAGGGATGCTGCAACGGCCTTATGATCACTGATTCCCTGTTCTGTACATACAGATTCGAAAAGTTCGGGTCTGTTTGTTATCAGTAGGTCCAATATGTTATCTCCACGAGTCGGTTCTCTGTTTAATTGCTCGAGGTAATTTTCGGATAGTGCACTCAGTATAATGTCACTCGATGCTCTGTCCCTACCACCCGTCCTAAACATCTGAGTGTCCCAGTCTATATCTGGTAAATTGAAATCTCCACCTAAGACTATAACATGCTGAGAAAATTTATGTGAAATGTATTCCAAATTTTCTCTCAGTTGTTCTGCCACTAATGCTGCTGAGTCGGGAGGTCGGTAAAAGGAGCCAATTATTAACCTAGTTCGGTTGTTGAGTGTAACCTCCACCCATAATAATTCACAGGAACTATCCACTTCTACTTCACTACAGGATAAACTACTACTAACAGCGATGAACACTCCACCACCGGTTGCATGCAATCTATCCTTTCTAAACACCGTCTGTACCTTTGTAAAAATTTCGGCAGAATTTATCTCTGGCTTAAGCCAGCTTTCTGTACCTATAACGATTTCAGCTTCGGTGCTTTCTATCAGCGCTTGAAGTTCCGGTACTTTACCAACGCAGCTTCGACAGTTGACAATTACAATACCGATTGCTGCTTGGTCCCCGCATGTCCTGACTTCGCCCCGCACCCGTTGAGGCTGTTGCCCTTTCTGTACTTGCCCAAGGCCATCTAACCTAAAAAACCGCCCAGCCCACGCCACACAACCCCTGCTACCCGTGTAGCCGCTTGTTGCGTGTAGTGGACTCCTGACCTATCCAGCGGAACCCGAAACCCCACCACCCTATGGCGCAAGTCGAGGAATCTGCAGCCCACACGGTCGCAGAACCGTCTCAGCCTCTGATTCAGACCCTCCACTCGGCTCTGTACCAAAGGTCCGCAGTCAGTCCTGTCGACGATGCTGCAGATGGTGAGCTCTGCTTTCATCCCGCTAGTGAGACTGGCAGTCTTCACCAAATCAGATAGCCGCCGGAAGCCAGAGAGGATTTCCTCCGATCCATAGCGACACACATCATTGGTGCCGACATGAGCGACCACCTGCAGATGGGTGCACCCTGTACCCTTCATGGCATCCGGAAGGACCCTTTCCACATCTGGAATGACTCCCCCCGGTATGCACACGGAGTGCACATTGGTTTTCTTCCCCTCTCTTGCTGCCATTTCCCTAAGGGGCCCCATTACGCGCCTGACGTTGGAGCTCCCAACTACCAGTAAGCCCACCCTCTGCGACTGCCCGGATCTTGCAGACTGAGGGGCAACCTCTGGAACAGGACAAGCAGCCATGTCAGGCCGAAGATCAGTATCAGCCTGAGACAGAGCCTGAAACAGGTTCGTCAGACAAACTGGAGAGGCTTTCCGTTCAGCCCTCCGGAATGTCTTTCGCCCCCTGCCACACCTTGAAACGACCTCCCACTCTACCACAGGTGAGGGATCAGCCTCAATGCGGGCAGTATCCCGGGCAACCACAGTCGTAGTCCGATCAGGGGATGCGTGGGACGAGCTGGCCGTCCCCGACAAACCCCCATCCCGACCCCCACAGTGATGCCCATTGGCAACAGCCTCAAGCTGTGTGACCGAAGCCAACACTGCCTGAAGCTGGGAGCGAAGGGATGCCAACTCAGCCTGCATCCGAACACAGCAGTTGCAGTCCCTATCCATGCTAAAAACTGTTTTGCTAAGAACGTCTGAACTAATCTACAGAGAGCGCAAACAAATCGACAAAATTTAAACGGTTATTAAAATACAAGATTGCCTAGTAAATGCAGTAATGCTGCTACTTGCGCACTGCTGACACTGCTCGGCGGCGGAATGAGACTAAGCGAAATTACACTATTCAGGTACTAAAACACGATGCTACACTCTCAAATACTATAATACGCCCGAAATTTATGAATTAAACAATGCAAGAACCAAAAACACGCAAAGAAATTAAGAATTAAACTATGTAACAAGTGAGTGAGCTAGGAGTATACGACTTGCTGCTCAGCTGCTTATCCAACGGCGGCAGGGAGCACACTGACTGCGACCAACCGACACTGGCCGTTCAAAACAAAACAGTAGACAAACGACTACGCGAATTTACACTATTCAGGTACTAAAACGCGATGCTACAACTCTCAAATACTATAATACGCCCGAAATTTATGAATTACACAATGCAAGTACGAAAAACACGCAAAGAAATTAAGAATTAAACTATGTAACAAATGAGTGAGCTAGGAGTATACGACTTGCTGCTGCAGTTGCTTATCCAACGGCGGCAGGGGAAAACGTATGGTCAATGGTGGCCGAGCAAATGGCTCGTCACAATGCGCCAGTCACTACTCTTGATGAACTGTGGTATCGTGTTGAAGCTGCATGGGCAGCTGTACCTGTACACGACATCCAAGCTCTGTTTGACTCAATGCCCAGGCGTATCAAGGCCGTTATTACGGCCAGAGGTGGTTGCTCTGGGTGCTGAATTCTCAGGATCTATGCACCGAAATTGCGTGAAATAGTAATCACAAGTCAGTTTAGTATAATATATTTGCCCAATGAATACCCGCTTATCATCTGCATTTCTTCTTGACGTAGCAGTTTTAATGGCCAGTGGTGTATTAACTTACTTTACACTGTAACTAAAATACCCATACCTTGGCAAAGATTGGTTAATTAGTCTGGGAAAGCAACCACGTTCGCAATAGTTCCACAGTGCTTCCCGAATATTAATCACATATGAAAGAAGTGCAGAAATACTTGTGCCTGCACCCATTGCCTTGACTTGAGTAGATGTTGTGTTCGAGATTACCAGAAAACTCAACTGAACGGTGGAAGTCGTAATGTCAGTCTGAAATCCTTACATACACCGTGCAGCTGTCGCTCACCATACTTAGCGTTACCTGTGGCCGCGGGCGACTGCCGTAGTGGCTGCAGCACTCTCAGTCATCTGACCTGTACTGAAGACTGCTCTCCCTGAGAGCCGAAACCCTGTGTGTCTCTCTCAACTGAAGTGTCCGCTGGCGAGTCTCTGACGGAAGTTTGCTCTACAGAGCGCTCCCAATAAGAATCAGAAATTTTATTTACTCTTCGGAGTGTGTGTGGTTTCGGATAATCAGTGACTGTTACTCTCCTGAGTACCAGCCAATCAGATCCCTTGTAACAGTGCCGAAATCTCCCTTCCCTATTTAGTTCAACATAATATACCAGTCATAGGTTCATTGTGCTGGAGCTGAGAAACAGGCAACTTCTGACTCCCACCATCTGTCCTATGTCACGTTCAGCCAATCAGACGTTCTCCATGTAGACACATGTGAGTTCCGTTCTTCCACTCCAGAATTTATTTGCATTATGCTATGTCAGTGCTCGCACGTTTCTTAGCAGAGTCAACAAAATTTCAGTTAGCTTCGCAGCAGACTGTCATCTCAGGGAGCCGTGCTGTTAAGCACGTAAGATCCAGATGGTCTTTCGTCCCACTCCATCCTTACCTTATCACCGTTGTGGACCTATCAGTTCCCACAACATGGGAACACAACCTGTAGCTGCCAACTCACGATATGCCCCCTCTGCGCCAGTGGACACGCCAAGTTAAAACGTACAGATCAGCTTTCCGTCGTTTAGGATGTAGACACGGACAGTGCCTCTGCCGTGGAGCTCACGCGTCACGCTCTATACTGTCGCCTGACACCGACACACGCTCCCTTCTTTTGGTGGCCTGTGTTCAACAAAAGGTTCAAATGGCTCTGAGCACTATGGGACTTAACATCTGTGGTCATCAGTCCCCTAGAATTTAGAACTACTTAAACCTAACTAACCTAAGGACATCACACACATCCATGCCCGAGGCAGGATTCGAACCTGCGACCGTAGCAGTCGCGCGGTTCCGGACTGAGCGCCTAGAACCGCGAGACCACCGCGGCCGGCTGTGTTCAACACGCAGTCTATAGGATTCCCCGCTACTCATTTAAACAATCGCCCAGATTCAGGAAATAATATGGAGAGCTAGTGTTAGATACGAAAATCGCTGACGTCAGTTTCAACAAAAACTCTTTTTTCTTGGTGGGAATTGATTTAGATTCGTTGGGTTAGTGAAGTTAACGGAGTTTGACTATGGCACCAGACAGTGTTTACGAAAACGGTACTTTATTGCGTATTTGGCATACATAATTTTGTGCTGTACTGTGGTAAGTAGTAAAGAAAAAACCTTCACGAACGTTATATACAAAACAGGCCACGAAAAATGTCTCATGTGGTTAGATTTATCACTTAAGAGGATGGTTTCATTCTTCTGTGTGAGCTAAACTCTTTATGTCTTCTCGCACATTATGCACTGCCTCGGTAGTAAGTTGTTTCTTATATTCCAATCTAGGCACACCGTCTCAGCTTTTCCTATCAAGTGCCTGCGTAACTATTCATGGATGAGTTAGAAATAGTCGTGTCAACCTACCACTAATCATCGACCTTTTATCCTCGTATCCCACAGTTCTCTGACTTATTTAACAACTTCGTTTTTAACTGACGTCTTCTTATAGTCTACATTTAAGACCTGCTAATTTACTATATAATATGTTTAAGAATGCTAAGTGAAATATATGAAGCTTTATGTATGATTGATATACGCCATCCTAGCTGAGTAAACCACCCACAGGTCCACGTTATCGGGCGCTTCAAAGTGAATAAAGTCACAGAAGATAATCCACCGTTTAAGAATCAACACAGGGAGCTCACTACACAGAGAGAGATTTGCTCCGAGGAACGAGATATGATACTGGTCGATGCGCCGCAGGAGGGCCCCAGTGAGGTGAGTCGACTTATTACTAACATTAAGAGTATGCGTGTGAGAGCGATGAGGAAACAGTTACGTCTCTGATTGTACACACTGCAGAACTAGCCACTTAGGCGGGTGATATCAATCGAGGAAATCTCATGAGTTGCACGTATCTCTATGACTGTAAAATGCAGTTGGCCCTCATCTTTACATGAAGTATTAACAGACTGATTCACCATATTAGAATCCAATAATACAGCAACCGTTGGTTCGAAGACCCAAATGTAAATATAAAGTACTACTCAGGGAATGTAAGAGTCCGTTGTAAAACTGTCACGGGTTCGGCAAATATTACTCGTGTTACAGACGCTAGCCTACAACGATTGTGAGTCCGCCAGCTGTAGAACTCCGTCATGACGGGTCTCAACGGTCCGAAGGCTGCTACCAGTCGGAGACACATCCGTTTACCAGTAGTGCACGTACCAGGCAATGCTGCAATATCAGCAGCTGAATTTCAGTTTGGGACAAAGTCGTAATTGACCTAGTGCAACTTATGGCATTTTCTGTGGAATACCATTTATGATTGGCTTGTCTCTTACAGAGATGTAAGACTTCGGCAAAATATCCTACTGATTCATTGCTGAAAAATTATACGGTTGCTAGTGAGGGTACGAACGTCTGGCTACAGTTGCGATTGCTGCCGTTGTCATTTGCTATCAAGGATAGCGGAGGTCCTTTAGATGCTGCTGTGTGATGCAAATCTGGACCACAGCAGCATACACTCGTCTAGTCAGTCACACCTTCAACAGTCACATTAGCGCAAAGAAATATCACAATAAAAGGCAATACTTCCTATGTACTTATATACAAATAAGTACAATTAGACAAACCTCTAAGTGGAGAAGAGCACTTCTGCGTCCTACGTAGGGGTCAGTGGACGTGAAACCAGCAGCTGGGAATAATTGACACCATGAATACCACCAAAGAACATGTGAAACGGTAGAGGACGGATAAGGCAGTCACAACAGTTACAACACTTCAATGATTGTTGCCAAACAAGAAGGTTATTGTATCCCATCTAACACGGATGTTTGAAATGGTATAATTACTACATCTAGTAATTGATAGCGGTACTTTGGCATGATCTCTTGAAACAACTGAGTAGGATATATCCGGCCTCATAAACATTCCATCTGTGTAAATAAATGATCGTCTGACCTAAAGAACATTGTCATCTCTCTTACAACACTACTCACACAATGAGAGCACAATTCGATCCAATTTCGTGGGGTTTCCTTTGCTCTGTTACGACGTTTCTTCGAACATTGAAACAAACGTGATCTTGTAAAAGGATTGTCAGTCCATCTTATCAATTTAACTTGATAAGAAGTGCAGGGGCCCATGTTATGAGAAAGTATTACTGTCTCTCATTGAGGCGAATGATAGGTTTACGACGTGTCTCCATGCAGGTACTGCTAGAGATACTATGCCCACATTAGTTTTCAACACCATAATACTTAAGTTTTGGAACCACAAAGATCATTAACAGGGAATTACCATATCCTTAATGGATGTTAGTCTATGAAGTGGAATTACTTTGTTTTCTACAGATACAGGCTGCTTTAGAATTAAGCTGATTAAGTTAAAGCTAGAACAATGGTGAGGATTATACTCTGTGCCAGACTGAGTAACAAGTTTGAGGTAAAGCGTACAAATTATGATTTGATGTACTAAAAACATTTACTTTAACACAGCTGTCGCGGATTGACAAAAAATTTACTCGTAGTAGGAGGTTAACAGAGCAGCGTGTGCGAGGTACACAATGTGATCGGAAGTATCCCAACATCTGGCTGAAAACTACCTACAAATTCATGGCTCCCTCCATCGGTAATGCTGCAATTCAATGTGTTGTTGGCCAACACCTAGCCTTGATGACAGCTTCCACTCTCGTAGGCGTATGTCCAATCAGATGCTGGAAGGTTTCTTGGGGAACGGCAGCGCAATCTTAACGGATTGTTGCGCTGAGGAGAGGTATCGATGTCATTGGGTGAGCGCCGACACGAAGTCGGCGTTCCAAAACATCCCACAGGTGTCCTGTGGGATTCATTTCAGGACTCTGTGCAGGCCAGTCCATTACAGGAATGTTATTGTCGTGTAACCACACCGCGATAGGCCGTGCATTATGAACAGCTGCTTGATCGTGTTGAAAGATGCAATGGCCATCCTCGAGTTGCTATTCAACAGTGGGAAGCAAGAAGGTGCTCAAAACATCAATGCAAGCCTGTGCTGTGATAGTGCCACGCAAAACAACAAGGAATGCAAGCCCTCTCCATGAGAAAAACGACCACACCCTAACACCTCCGCCTCCGAATTTTATGCTGACAGATGACGTCCACCGGGCATTCGCCATACCCACACCCTGCCATCGGATGGTCAGATTATGTACCGTGATTGGTCACTCCACACAACGCTTTTTCACTGTTAAATCGTCCAATGTTTACTCTCCCTACACCAACAGAGGCGTCGTTTGGCTTTTACTGGTGTAATCTGTGGCTTATGAGCAGCCACTCGACCATGAAATCCAAGTTTTCTCACCTCCCGCCTGTCATAGTAATGGCAGTGGATCCTCATGCAGTTTGGAATTTCTATGTGATGGTGAGGATAGTGTCAGCCTATTCCACATTACGACCCTCTTCAACTGTCAGTGGTCTTTGTCAAATAGACGAGGCCAGCCTGTATCCTTTTGTGCTGTACGTGTCCCTTCACGTTTCCACTTCCTTGTCACACCGGAAACAGTGGACCTAGGAATGGTTAGGAATGTGGAAACGTCTCGTACAGACGTATGTCACAAGTGACACACAATCACCTGACCATGTTCGAAATCCGTGAGTTCTGCAGAGCGCCCCATTCTACTCTCTCACGATGTCTAATGACTACTGAGGTCGCTGACATGGAGTGCCTGGCAGTAGGTGGGAGCACAATAAACCTAATAAGGAAAACGTATGTTTTTGGGGGTGTATGGATACTTTTGATCACACGGTGTAGGTGCATTTCTCGCCTCACATGTAGCACACGCTAATTACTCAAACTTATCATGATCTACTTCTTCTTCTTTGGTCTTTAACTATCAGGTTGGCTATCAGCAATTTGCCAAGCATTTCTGTCTCCGGCCTTTTCCTTTAGTGCAGCATAGGTGGTGGAACTTGTGTCGTCCACGATACGGTTGATGAACACTAGACTATGTTTGTCTCTTGTGTTCTTCCTTTCTGCTGTCCTTTCAGCAACACCTTTAATGACACCATAATGTCTCAGCACATGGCTTACACATGTGGCGTTCAATAAGCTTTAGGAGACATAGCTGAACGTTAGCTACCCTGCAGTGCACCAGTTCGTTTAATACGTTATTTTCACAGAAAATCTTGAGCCTTCTGCGATAGAACCACACCTCGAAGGCTATCAGTTTTTTTCCGCCTCCTCGATTGTCCGTATTTCACATCTGTACAGCGGCACACTCCACACAAAATCTTTATGAGGTCTTTCCTCAGGTATTTGGCTATGAAACTTGATACGTAAGGTTCCTGCTCTTGTTGAAAGCAGCTGTTACCTGCTTTATTTGGCTTGCAGTATCCTTCCTTGATCCGTCTGAGGGTGGTTTTACTCCATAGGAAGCCAAAGGATTCCATTGTCTCCAGTCCCTCATTGTTAAGTGAGCACTGGGAAACGGTATTTTGACTACTCATCAAGATTTTTGTCTTAACTTTATTAATTGGCATGTTAGGAAGAAATGGGGCTGACTTTCATCTGCATCTCGCTTTTGTAGTTCCGCACATTCACTTAACGCTGTAGTATCATAAGAAAATCTCAATATGTCTGTTATCTTATCTTCAATTTTAATTCCTACTACAAGTCCTAGTGTGTCCCTAAAATCATCTAGAGTCCTCTGAATGTATCTGCTGAATAAGATAGCAGAAAGTGAACAGCTCGGTCGTACACCTTACTTAACAGTGGCTTGCTCTTGATGTCATCCGCTTCTTATCACAGCCACCTTTTCTCTGTAAAGTTACTGCAGTACTTCTCTGTTCTGATACATTACGGCATTCCCTCTCTCAGCATCTCAAAAATCTATCGCTAGACTACAACGTCTAATACTCTCTATTTGTCAACTTAAGCAGTATACAGTGTCCTGTGAGGTATGATTAGTATTCAGAGGTGCGACAGGAACGGTCATTCGAAGCAAAAGAGACTAGTAAACATGAACTCTACTCGTAGCTCAAGATCTGCAAGCACATGTTTTGTGGAAAAGATGTGTTTCACAACAGTGAAGTTGCACAAGTGCCAGAAGTCCGAAGGTGAGCACTTTACAGCCCATATTTATATGAAATTTTTTTCGTGATTTGGGCCATACTTACGCCCCTCAAAATAGAGAAGGCCAAGACGAGGTTTTGTTACACTATCGAAGAAGAAGTGCTCGTTGCTGATTTTATAACCTATGTTTAGTAGACGGTTAAGCTTCGAATGATCGTTCCTGTCATACACCTGAATACTGACCATTCCTCCTACGACACTCTTCTGCATTCTTAGCTCTTGCTTAGTCTTGTCTCAGGTATTAGCCGTAACCCGAGTACTGCTTCTCGTGTGCCTAGAGCTCCTCTAAAGCCAAATTGATCTTCCGTATCTTGTACACCTATCCTTTCTTCAGTCCGCGTTACAATGATAGAGGTCAAAATCTGGGTGGCGTGTGTTATTAAACTGAAGGTGCAAAATTGTTCACATTTGTTTGCAGATTATTTCTTTTGTGTTGGTGCTGTAACTATTCTTCGAAGTCTGTTCGGTGTTCCCTCGTTTCGTATGTAATTTGTATGAAATAGAACAGTTCTTCATGTAGCTGTTGTCTGGCAGCCTTGATGAGTTCTGCTGGTTTATCACCATCTTCAGCGGCTTTCCCATGTTTAAGCTGCTTGACTACGAGATACAATTGATCACGCGGGGAACAAACTCCCCCCTCTTCCGGATTGCTTGCCTCAGCGTTCTCCAGTTCCTTATCTTCACTATTTCTTGCATACGGCTTTTCAAGGCATTATTTCCACCATTCTAGTACATCTTTATGATCATAGAACAAGAACCAGATGAGGGCGTAGCAGGTTGCTTGAAATACATTAAAGGGTAACGAAAATATAATCCACTTATTGAAACAGATATAACACGTTCACATTGTGGCAGAGTGAAAATATCCCGATGTTACACCAAACATCGTGCGCAATATAAAACAAAAAATTACAATAGATGTGTTATCAAATGCCATGACAATAACAGTCTAGAACAATCAATTACAGAAGATTAGGAAAAGAAAGTGTGCTGAATGTTAGAAGGGTATTGCAGCTATTGAATATGGAGTTATAGGAACTGCTGTTTTATTACTTAAAGTGAGTTAATCACTGCTACCAGAATGCACCACAACATAATATTTTTCGCGTGAGGGTATATCCATGGAGTCTAGGCCCCTCTTCTTCAATGAATAACATAAATACGGCCATTTCGCGTTGGTAAGTAAGGGCCAAGCAACTGTTAGAAAATCTTCACGTGGTGTGTTGTTGATGATGCGGTCTCCAGTTTGAAGTATGATGTGATGCAGGTTCCCAGGGTAGTCTATCCTGTGAGAGGCTCTTTTCTTCTCCATACGTGCAGCAGCCGACGTTAATTTCAATCTGCTTAATGTGTTCAAGTCTTCCTCTACCTGTACGAATCTTACAACCCTTCCACCTCCTCTCCCCACTCACCCTCTCGCAACACCCTGTTAACAGCGTAAGATCCTATGTATCCGCACGATGCATACTAGAAACTGATCCCAGCTATCAGCGAATTGTGTGATAAAAGACTTTTTCCTCCATTTCGATTCATTTACTCCTCGCAAGTTACACGCTGTACCCAGCTTATCTTCAGTGCTCTCCTGGATAAATATATCAAAACTATATATTTCATTCTTTATGAATTGTCTATCTTCAGCGTTCCACTCATGTACATGGCTACACTATAGACAAATAGCTCGAGAGAAGACTACCTAGTACTGAAATTTATACACTCCTGGAAATGGAAAAAAGAACACATTGACACCGGTGTGTCAGACCCACCATACTTGCTCCGGACACTGCGAGAGGGCTGTACAAGCAATGATCACACGCACGGCACAGCGGACACACCAGGAACCGCGGTGTTGGCCGTCGAATGGCGCTAGCTGCGCAGCATTTGTGCACCGCCGCCGTCAGTGTCAGCCAGTTTGCCGTGGCATACGGAGCTCCATCGCAGTCTTTTAACACTGATAGCATGCCGCGACAGCGTGGACGTGAACCGTATGTGCAGTTGACGGACTTTGAGCAAGGGCGAATAGTGGGCATGCGGGAGGCCGGGTGGACGTACCGCCGAATTGCTCAACATGTGGGGCGTGAGGTCTCCACAGTACATCGATGTTGTCGCCAGTGGTCGGCGGAAGGTGCACGTGCCCGTCGACCTGGGACCGGACCGCAGCGACGCACGGATGCACGCCAAGACCGTAGGATCCTACGCAGTGCCGTAGGGGACCGCACCGCCACTTCCCAGCAAATTAGGGACACTGTTGCTCCTGGGGTATCGGCGAGGACCATTCGCAACCGTCTCCATGAAGCTGGGCTACGGTCCCGCACACCGTTAGGCCGTCTTCCGCTCACGCCCCAACATCGTGCAGCCCGCCTCCAGTGGTGTCGCGACAGGCGTGAATGGAGGGACGAATGGAGACGTGTCGTCTTCAGCGATGAGAGTCGCTTCTGCCTTGGTGCCAATGATGGTCGTATGCGTGTTTGGCGCCGTGCAGGTGAGCGCCACAATCAGGACTGCATACGACCGAGGCACACCGGGCCAACACCTGGCATCATGGTGTGGGGAGCGATCTCCTACACTGGCCGTACACCACTGGTGATCGTCGAGGGGACACTGAATAGTGCACGGTACATCCAAACCGTCATCGAACCCATCGTTCTACCATTCCTAGACCGGCAAGGGAACTTGCTGTTCCAACAGGACAATGCACGTCCGCATGTATCCCGTGCCACCCAACGTGCTCTAGAAGGTGTAAGTCAACTACCGTGGCCAGCAAGATCTCCGGATCTGTCCCCCATTGAGCATGTTTGGGACTGGATGAAGCGTCGTCTCACGCGGTCTGCACGTCCAGCACGAACGCTGGCCCAACTGAGGCGCCAGGTGGAAATGGCATGGCAAGCCGTTCCACAGGACTACATCCAGCATCTCTACGATCGTCTCCATGGGAGAATAGCAGCCTGCATTGCTGCGAAAGGTGGATATACACTGTACTAGTGCCGACATTGTGCATGCTCTGTTGCCTGTGTCTATGTGCCTGTGGTTCTGTCAGTGTGATCATGTGATGTATCTGACCCCAGGAATGTGTCAATAAAGTTTCCCCTTCCTGGGACAATGAATTCACGGTGTTCTTATTTCAATTTCCAGGAGTGTATTGTAGGTTAACTAATTTCTGCTTTTCAGAAACGTCTTTCTTGCTATTGACATCCTGATGTTTACATGTCCTCTACTTTGCTAATAATCTGTTATTTTTGCATAAACAACAAAGCTCAGTTTATTTCTCTCAGTGTAATTTGTTAATATTTTTCCACCTTCAACTCCTAGTTCAATCCAACCGCATTTTGCTATCCTACTTTTACCTTTGCTGTTATTCACTGATAATTTCTTTTCAAGACATTACTCATTTCGTTCAACTGCTAATCAAAGGAAATTGGTGTATCTTACAGAACTGTAATTTCATGAACTCAACTTAAAGTTTTATTTTTTCTCTCTGAGCGTCAATCCCCATACATAGTTTTTGTCTACTTTCCGTACTGCTTCCTGAACTGCTAGGTTAGAAACGTATCTCACTCCCGTCCTAGCTGCTGTATGCCTGCGAGATCCTGAGACCTTTATAATTGCACTTTGTTTTATGCACACGTTTTGGACCACATCTCTCCCTGTATTTTATCCCTGTGACCCTCAGAAATGGAATTCCTACCGATGTACTTTTGCCTTGCAGCAGTCTGTCTTCAGAGTGCTAAGGTCGGAAATGACTTACTGGTCCCCATACTTCCGAGAAACCTCCGCTACCAATGTCTTCATTAACTCTATTAGATTTTTCGTGACCATTCCGTTAACTTTGTATCTTGTGCGCATTTGGCCTATCTGGGAATGGGTGTATTACGTTTTTCTGAAAGCCTGAGTGTATTTGGCCTGCTTAGGATGTTTTACGTATCACGTGGAACACCTTTCTCAGGTTCCCAACTAGTGATTTTAACAATTTTGAAACACTGTAGTGTATGCCATGAGTATTTCTCCGAATTGGGTCTTTTACTGCAGTGAGAAACTCTTTTTCGTGTACCATATTTCACTTCGAATCTTCATCCACTTCCTTTTTCAAGTTGGTTTACTTTGTAGGACCCATTCATACGTTAAACCCAGCTTTCAGACCTCCGTCCTTTCGTTCGTAATGGCTTGCCAGGTAAGCGTTTGATATTTACGCATCTGAATCTCTCTCCTCTAACGGTTTCCATAATTTTCCCATATATGGTATCTAACTTTCCCATTGTTACACACGCTTCTATTGTTTCGCATTTCTTCTGCATCCAGCCTTCTTTTCCCGTTTTCAGCTTACTGCACAACTTATTTTTACGTGTGTGTATTCACGTTTGAGGCTTCATTTCCTGTTTTTCTTTTTTAATTTTCTACTTTAAACAGTTAAAAGCAGCATCTGGTGAATTAGGTAAGAATTCTATTGGAATTAATCTTTTTGCCCATGTGATTCTCTACTGCCCTCTCTGTTTCATCTGTTCAAGTTTTCCATTCGTTTTGTAATGCAATGCTTCCCCTTTCTCAGTGAGTTCTGGACTTATCTCGGACCATTTTCCCAGATTTCAATCTTTCTGCAGCTTCTTCAATTTCAGTCAGCCGTCTATAAACAACACAGTATGGATATAGTCCATAACTGCTCATGGAAAGAAAAACGAGTTTAAAATCTGGTTTTCAAATCTCTGTCTTGTTAATACATAATCTGCACGGCATTTAAAACATAGGGAATAAGAGAAAATGGGGAATTATGAGTCATTTGCGAATCCCCAAACCACATAACGCTTGTAACTGAACAGTTCTTCGTTGGGTGGTAGTATCATTTTCCGAGTCTATACTAGCACTACCGAAGGCGAAAAGACCGACATACGTAAAATTTGTATCCCGTACTTTGGTTGACGTATACAGGTCAACTGAAGTACGGTATACTGGTGCTAGCTAGATGAAAAAAGCAACATGTCTAACATTGATGTGATTTACCCATATAGGTCAGTTGAAGTACAGAATACACATGTTACAATTCTTGTTATTTCCCATTCGCTAATACTAATTAGTATCATATTCTTCAGTTGACCTATACAGCTCAACTGAAAAATGGGATACAAATTTCACTGCTATTGGTTTTCTTGTCGTCGCTAGCAAGACTGTGATAAATTTCAGTCGATACTATAAGTATAGAAGACAAGAATAAATTGTATCCCATACTTCAGTTGACCTACATAGGTCAACAGGTTGCCAATGATACGTACGTAGATTTCCTCGTTTCCGTTAGCACTAGTATCTTATTCTTCAGTTGACCTATATAGGTCAGCCGAAGTATGGGATGAAATATCATGTATGTAGATCTTTCTGCCTTCGCTAGTAATACTATCTACATCAGAACAGAATGTTAGTAGTAGTGGAAGCGAAAGAAACAACACCTTTAAAATTTGTATCCCGTCTTTCACTTGACATATACAGTTTCACTGAAGAATAGGATACCAATGCTAACGACGTACGTTAAATTTGTATCCCATACTGCAACTAACCTACACAGATCAACTGAATTTCGAGATACAACTCATATATATGTCAACTGAGGTACTCTACGCTACCCCTACTTCTATCCTTTTCTTCGTTTATTTTTTACAGAAGCACTCGGACTCAAACAAGCGATATCCTTAACATTATGGTCGAAATATTACTGGACGTTATATATGTCTACCACCTGTTTTTCTCTCCTGCATTCCATAGTTTAGGAAATCATCTCTGGCAAAATATGACGTCATCGGTCAGAGCCGACAGGTTGTATCCCGTTCTTCAGTAGGCCGGAAACATTTTACTTACAGACATTCTGTCTGTATGAGGATCTCAGCGATATATTATTGTGTAATCGGTGATAATGGAAGACCCTCTCTTTCATACCATACACTAAGTCATCAGCTTCTAATACCTGTGCGGTAGTAATATTCCAATATCTTACTACCTGTTAAACACTACCAATACTATTGAAATTTTTACTTTCTTTTGAATCTGACATAAAACAGTGATAATCCATAGAAACCTCTTGTTCAACGCAATGTCTGAAAACTCATACCATTATTATTTCATAATGTAAGTTCTAACGTATAATGTTGTTTCTAGTTTAACCAAGTACCTAAAACTATCTTGGTTGCCTAGGTGGATGTTCTCAAGATGGATCAAGAGGAGGAGAGAGTAGCTGATTGTCTCGTGGAAGCTGTTAAGGTCGACCAAGCCCGTCAAGATTTAGAGCAGGAGTCAGCTGAGAGTCTCACGGGTGCTCCCAAGATGTGTGAAGCATGTGAAGAGATTAAGGAAGGCGCAGATGAGAGTCTTGTGGATGCTTCTGAGATTGGCAAAGCAGGTGTTGATGCGGAGGAAAGGACAGCTGAGATTCTCGTGAATCCTGCGAAGATGGAAGAAGCTCTCCAAGTCTTAGAGGAGGAGGCAGCTGAGAGTCTCATGGGTGCTCTTGAGATTGATGAAGACTGTGCAGATGAGGAGGAGGGGTCAGCTGAGACTCTCATGAATGTTGCAAAGACGGAACAAGCCCCTAGAGATCTAGAGGAGGACGCAGCCGAGAGTGTCAATGGTGATGCCAAGATGAAGGAAGTCAGTGAAGAGGTGGTGGAGAGGGTTGCTGAGAGTCCCTGTAACCAACCCTCGGGTGCCGCTTGCACTCACTGAAAAAATGTACGTTTGTTTCTAAAGTTCTTGTTTGTGTTACAATTTTGTTCTGTTTGTTTTTGGGTTCGTTTTTCGTTCTGTGTTTAATTTTTTGCTGTGTTCATTTAATGTTGTTTGTGTTTATTCATTTTTCAATCTTCTTTAAGAATCCTTGGTTTATTTAATACAAAAAAATAAATTTTACGTATTTCACCAATTGTTCTCTTATTTTTTATTGTACATCTGGAACAATAATAGTTGCCGAATTGAAAGTTCGTTTCATTTTCAGTTTATTCTATAGCTGACTGTCTCCCTCTCGTTACAGCGAAATCAACAATAGACTAAACCTGGGGCCCAGTCTAAGTCATTTATGAAGCTCATTTCAGTGGCACGAAAGGTCTGTGATATATACACGATAATAGTCATCAGTAAGTGCTACATTCACTTCTGTATTGCGAACATCACATAATGCCGATTTACGCAGTATGATTTTATAGTTGTTAGAGAAGGTTATGTAACCAGTCGTAATATTGTTGGCCCGATGTCTCTAATGACTCTGGGGAGGATCATGGCATCGACAACTGTCCGCACTTGTGACCAATCTGTGTGAGTGTATTTCATGGCTGCAACATGTGTGGGAGAGAGTTGGATGAAAAATGCCCGAAGAATATTGCATAGATTGCTGTAATCTCTTCTCCTCTATGTAGCTAAATTCTTTGTAGTAGAAGTGTACTTCCTTAAATGTGAGAGTTGTCGGATTTGGGACATTTTGTTTGTGATTCTCCCTGCTTCTCCACTGAGTTTCTTTGTAGCTTGTTTAAAAATACTGTCATGACGTGCTGGAATATACAAACTGAAGTCAAGCTGCCATAGTCTCATTTTTTTCTGGTATGATTCTGCGCTAATAATACATGCGCAATAAATTGGATTGGTTTAGTATCCTCTCCTTTTAACTAGGGAAGATCCCTAGAGAGGAGAAATAGAGTAAGAGTGGTTCTGTGGGGAGAAGTCCAAATTCGAGCACGTATCCTTCTCTGACCAGCTTCTCATCTACGTAGCACGGTACTGTGATACACTTACGTGAAAGAAATGTGTCGTATGCCACTCAGCTTAATTATACTGCTCATTCCTATCTTCAATGAATATTTTTGCACTATATGCTCATCATTAGTATGTAAAACGACCCAGTTATTTTTGGTTAATGGGCTACGAAAGTACGTACGTGAGCAACATAGATTTCTTCCGTATGCTAAACCAACGTGTAGTATTTGAAAGAAAGTGTGTGGGGGGAAACAAAGCATACAATTTTGTAAGTACATACAGTAGGTGCATGGCGTGATGTACCATCTCAGTATGCTAAATGGTCTCATTATTATTTAGTTTAGTGCAATGGATATGGAAGGGAAGTGTCCTCAGTAACTTACAGGTCGGTATTATAGCTGTGCCGTAATACAATCACTTAAAAAGTCTTAAGAAATCAACTGGGGCACCGTAAGCTTACGGAGACTAAATGTTTACAAACGGTACACAGAGAGAGCACACGTACCCATTGTTTGTAGAAGTTAAGCAAGTAAGCGTAATAGCAAAAAGATGGTGTGCTCATCGGTATATCAGCGTAACAGAATGCACAACATCACACAGGCCAAGAAAGAAGAAACCTCATCGTCTATGTAGTTGTGACCATGTGCGAGCATAGTAGAGATATTTCATATACCTTACTCACAGCTACATCGTCCACGCATCGACTACAACGCACACAAAAGATTTATATCAAATTCACATTAACACACGCACACTGCCTGATCTGAAAGCTACGCACAAGGAGCGGTTGCCCATTGTACAGTCATGCGCACATGGCTTTTTTAAAACGATGGTATATACATTACGCACCGTTTAATAGATCTTGATTCCGATAAAATTCACACACTAATATTCTTTCTCAATGTATGTTTGACACGCATGCTGCCTTAAATGAGAGCCATTGATGAACGATGAGAGATCACAGTCTGTGTAGTCATGGCCACGTGGTGCACGGAGAACAGTGGCATACAGTTTACTGACCGTGAGATCGTTCGTCATTGTAAGAACGTTCACACGATATTATTTTTATACAGTACACACGAAACATGCAACGTATTCTGTATGAAAAGTCCGAGTTAAAGTGAAAGCTAATTGTCTGTGCGGCCAACAACGATAGCCCATGGAAGGCAACGGCTGATACATTTCTCACAAAGAAATCATCAGTTGATCCTATACAGATTGCTGGAAAAATATGAAAGGAACACCTGTAATTAAATAATGATAACATCAGCAGTCCTAAAGCTAAAGGTTAAAGGCTAAACGCTGATGATTCAATGATTGCACGATGGAAGTTCCATCAGACTTTGCTTTTCCTATTGAATTTACCGGAAACATGAAAATTAATGTGTATTATAACACTTCGCTACTATTAAAAGATTCACAAGGAAAGTGATTAATCAGTTACATTTGTAAATAACTCATTCTTGTACCTTAGACAGCAACCTGAAGGAGACGCTGTGACGGAGCGACCGTTCACTTAAAAGACGAAGATACGATGCCCATCGTGGCGTACAGTTGAGGCTGCATCGACTTTCTGTTCAACGGTAGAATAAATTGAATCATTTCTGTGACCAATCATGGCAACAAAAAATTTCATACTATTGTATATCTCCGTCATACCTATTTTGTTTGCATTTTTTCCCAGAAACATAGGTAGTTAACAACTTGACATTACACATGCATTTATGGATGCATCAGCAAACATTCATGCTCTTGACTCACTCCACGCTATCTACATGATAATAAAATGCGGACACATAATGGAAAAAAGGGGGTATGTGCACTAAACAATAACTAAACCTGTTATCCACAATCTTCCTCAAGAGGCTACTGATACACTGGATAGGTAAAGTTGTTCAAAATACAGGGCGTTTCAAAAAGAAAGAGCAGATTTCAAACATTTATTTCTCAAAAACTACAAATGATAGAAACACAATTCCAACGGTCCTTCACTCAATATGAGTACCAAATGTTACACAACAAATATCAAAACTGTACCTCAATATGAGCACCATTTGTTACACGACAAATATCAAACCGGTATCTCATTTCTTGCCACACACGACGCAACTGGTCTTTAGTTACCGAATTCACGGCCGCAACAATTCGATGTCGTACCTCTTGAAGAGTAGCGGGCATAGGTGGGACATAAACACAGTCCTTTATGTACCCCCACAAATAAAAATCGCAGGGAGTAAGGTCTGGTGACCTGGGAGGCCACAGACGATGACATTGATCTTGTGCTCCTGCTCTTCCAATCCACCGTCCTGGAATGGTGTTATTTAGGTACCGTCGTACAGGTTCAGAGAAGTGTGGTGGGGCGCCATCTTGCATGAAGATGAAGTGATTTGAATCTTCCTGAAGTTGAGGAAATAGCCAGTTTTCTAACATGTCCAGGTAAATGGTTCCTGTGATAGTTTTCTCCATGAAAAAGAAAGGTCCATAAACTTTGTTTACCGAAATTGCACAAAAGACGTTAACCTTTGGTGAGTCTCTTTCATGTTGAATAACGTCCCTCGGAGTTTCACTCGCCCAAATTCGTACGTTATGCCGATTAACTTTACCAGAAATGTGAAACGTTGATTCATCTGAAAAAATTAATCGTTCGGCAAAATTGTCCTCTTCCATGTCCTGTAGAATTGCAGTTGAAAATTCGAACCTTTTGTTGTGGTCGTCAGGACGCAATGCTTGCAATAACTGCAGTTTTAGACATGTTTAGTTCGTGACTTGCCCGTGCCGTGGATTTTCTAGGGCTCCTTTCGTAAGCTGCACGGACACGCTCGACATTTTCATCCGATGTGCGTGGACGACCCGTGCTTTTTCGCTTGCAGATGCAACCATCTTCTACGAATCTGTGATGCCACTCATAAATTTGCTTATGACGAGGCGGCTGTTTGTTGAATTGACGGCGGAATGCACGTTGCACACCAACAATGGACTCTAACTTTGCAAATTGCAGCACACAAAATGATCGTTCCTGTGGTGTCGTCGCCATTTTCCTACAAACAAACGCCAGCGCCACTGCGGATTTGCATGGAACTTCTGCGCGGACCATTGAAAAACTTTGAACCTTTCTCTGACAAGAAACGTTTGAATTGTGTTTCTATCATTTGTAGTTTTTGAGAAATAAATGTTTGAAATCTGCTCTTTCTTTTTGAAACGCCCTGTATAGTAGTACTGATAAATTAAAAATTAAGTAGCACTTGTAAAATGTAAGTAATACCAAAGCCCGCAGTAATTTAACGGTATATATTGTAGCCTGTCAGCATTAATGTAATATTTTAACTATCATATTCTACCGTATCTTCCTGCGCCGTCGGCGTTGTTGTGGTTACCGTGAGACACCGTTATACCAAGAGGAAAGGCGCGTCGATCTTAGAGCATGAGATATGAAGACCTTAAGCCATTGACAACACACAACGGTCACGGTAGCACCTGATTCCAGAATAGCTGCAGTAGTTAAAATCTACGAACTATCCCCTGTTGACCAGGTCCCCAAAACTTAACTCGTAACGAGATCCCTTCAAAGCAAATTGTCATAACGATCGTCTATAAAGGCTTCGTACAACGAGAATAAATGTTACGGTTTATGGAATAATAACAGATACGACCAAACTGTCTTGTCTCTTCTGCTTTATTTAACATAACTTCGTTCACAGTTTCATTTCGCATTCACCACTCATTCACCGAAACCCTTTGATGAACAGTTTTGGTTGCTTAACACCAACAGTCAATGATAATGATACAGCTTTTCTCCTTTTTATAAATTGAAGCCCGCTCTCCGTGATATAATAAAAAAAAAATCGGTCTCAATACCGCGTCCCTCGTGAGATGCGAATAGACTTATCCCGGAATTGACCGCCCTGTAGGTGTACTCAATTTAATGACCACACTTCACTGTCCGCTATTTCGCGTAACTGAATGTCCATTTGTTAGTCTGATTATACGCTGTAGCTATTTAAAATTCGTCCCTATATTTTTCGCAACGCACAATTAGCACTTCGTTACTTGTTTTTCCTTTTTTTTTCTTCTAAGAGTAAACGGAAAAAAAAGACGCCGTATCATCGGCTTAGTCGATATAAAGCAAAACACCTTAATATGCTCAATTTTACCTCTTCTTATAGGATCGGCTACCTTACTCATTAATTTATTACATATTATTTCCAATAACGCTAAACAGGAATCGCCGTTATATTTTAATTGTATTCAAAAGCATGTTACTACTATTATGACCGACCAAATCATAACAAATCGCGCGGCGTGCGTTTTTAACGATAACTTTACGCTATTCAAGTTCCGTTACAGCTGTCTTGACTCGTAATGTTACAATATTATACAGACCTCAGATGATTGGGTGAATTAACGTTTTGATTAAATGAACCTCCTCCTTCCATGATCTTGGCCGAATGGCGATACCTGTATACAAAGTCACTGTTACCGAATACCTAACTGAGTCGGAGTTCTATACCGACTGATGTATCGAGATATTATGGTTCTGCTAGATCTTATTTTTTCGTTGAGTATACCAACTGTGCTGATCTCACCTTGATAATCGTTTAAAATTAGAGTGAAGTTGCCTGCGTACGCCTAACCTGCCCTCTTCACCAGTAGGAATGTTAGGGGTTTTAAGGGTCGAGTGTGCACACCATTCCTTCCTCTGAAGATGGTAGGTAGAGACTCCGACTGTGGCAGGTGGAGGACATGTCCCTGCCTAAGCCGTGCCTATTTCTGTCATTTCATGATGTCTCAGTGCTCCAGTTTCAAGCAAGTAATTTACCAGCCATGAAAACTGAGACAGACAGCCAGACTACAGTATTAAACTTGCCTTTGAAAGGAAACTGCCAATCGCTCTCCTTGTTCTCTGTACTTTCTAATAGCCAACAGTTCTCCAAATTAAGTATTATCTTACCTAAATTGAAGGTATTTTTTAATAGACTGTGTTAAGATGTTGATAACATTGATGTACCTTACAGTACTTCAGTGTCTAAAATATATTTATTATCTATCGAAATGCACATTTGACTATAGACAATTCAATAGCAAAATTAGTTATTGCACACATCTCCTAATTGTCTGTGGTAATTAACAGATTACGAACGGATAATGGCATTCCTACTTCAGATCTACCTGAGGCAATGAACTCTCTTTACAAAGATCGAATGTTCATCACCTGACATTGCTAAGCACTTTTATAGAGGGGGAGGGGATGGAAGTTTTACGTTTAAATGTAATCGATGTAACTGAGCGCTAATGCTGTTTGTATTACTCTATAACTTTGGCATACATGGGGTAACGTGTTTAACCATCAATGTTATATTCATATGGTACTTAAGTACACACAATACAATAGGAATGATACTTTGTGACGAGAGATCTAATGCCTTGTATCACTTGCACTACATATTATCTTAATATAGAAAGGAAGTTTTATCATGTTCCCAATACAATATGCAAACACCCAACATTTCCAAAGGATAACATCATATAACTCCCACCTGAGGCCTAAAACCCTAAATGCGTATCCTCAAATTGACTGAAACAGTAATAATACTTATACATCTATAACTATGATATAGCACGTGATGTACTAAAATAACTTGCTAAGCTCGCAGCTCAGAGCTTTTGTTAGCTATACAAGAGACTGTGGACAAAAATCAAGCTGATCAAGCATCATTTTAGGGGAGAAGTTTGCCGTCTCATGACAAGACCTTTAATGCACTGTATCGCTAAAATTACGTATTTGCGTAGTTCCAAAGAGTAACTTTGCACTGCACTATAATGACGTGTAAAGAAACGAAATTTTGAAAGAAAATGGTGATGTACGTTACGGATAAATAAAATTTTTAACGTGAACATTTTGATCACTGAAGCACTTTTGCAAGCCACAATGGATCCACGTGTATTTGTCTGTATTATTCTTCACAGTACTTTTGGCTGATATGTTGGCATCAGTAATATAACATGCATGTTTATCAACGATTTCATGCCTACTTTTGTACCACAGATCAAAGAAAGCAAGAGTTGTATATATTATTTATCAAAATACCTAGAACTGTTTCCTAGAAGAATACAAAGCACACATGGCACATGATCTGACTCAGAGCTTAAAGTGCACTAGTCAGTGGGAATATGTTGATGTTTCTATGCAAGTAAACATTTTATTCGCACAGCTAAATCGTGTGCATTTGTTGCCAAAACGTATCAACTAAAACCAATATCAAAGTCAAATAAATGTGTTAGTAAGCCCCAAACAAAGGAATCAACTGTATCTCCCAATGGACAATTATAACAAATTGCCTCATGTATTACTACGTTTCAGCAAATTTGTAATAGATTACCCCATGTTACAGCAAAACTGTAAGAAATTGCCCCTTACATCGCCTTATTTACAGCAACGTTGTTACAAAGTGCTCCAAAAATTGTGTCATTACAGCAAAATTGTAAGATGTTACCACAAAATCCGCTCTGCCACAGCAAAATTGTAAGAAAATTATGTTATATTACAACAAAGTTGTAACAAATTGCCCAATATATAAAAAATACCTCATACTTCAACGTATTATAACAAATCGTAACAAGTTACGCCAAATTGTAACTAACAGCTCTACAAATACACATGCTCCACCTAAATTGCAGTAACTTGTGGCATACTTCAATGTGCTATTCGAAAACTATCGTAAAACACCCTACACATCCCCATGTTGCATTAAATTGTCAGAAGCTTTTACTGTTTATTGTACCATGAAGTCAACACCATTTACGATAGGTTTCTGCAAAATGACGACGTATGGTGTGAGAAATGTCTTGTAGTCTCCACTGTGCGATGACATGTCGAGATTATCTGCAAAGGATGGAAATTGTTTTGTACTTCAAGATAATGTTGACTCGCCATCTTTGGGGTCACTATAACGTTTTGATGGCCTTCATATTGAGATGAGACAAAGACAAGTTTTGACAGATAAAGAGTTTTGAAGTGGGAATAACGTTGTTTAGTTTAGTGCAAAAAGCAAAAAAGTCTTGTACACTAGTGCACTCTAACAGTAACTTAGATCAGTAGTTGTGTCATGTGTGTTTATGATGCTGTAGAACAATTTTCTACATACTTCGACAAATAATACAAGCACTCCTTGACTTCTTCAATACGTGGTACAAAGATCGACCTAAGACCATTCGTTAACATGTAACTTATATTAGCAGTGCCAAATGCAAGTCATATGTATGCCACAGCTGCCAGAAGCTACCCGACCTGGTTATCCCCTTCTCAGTACGGCTACAGACGCTGCTGTCCCACCTACATACGCGCAGTACCCTGCCAGCCCTGCAGTCAGTAGGTTTACTTCTGGGGACTATGACGGAGAAGTGCTGTGGTCACTCGCGAGGCCGGCCTGCCGCATCTGGTGCACCGCATTCTGCCTCTGTCTTTGTATCGTGCACTTGTTCACGATTATTATTTCTAGGAACTGTGAAGTGGCAGATTCATTGATTTCAATCACATCTGAAACTGTACCATTTATGAAACCTCCAATATGATTAGTGATCACTAAAGCTTGGGAGTTCGTTTTGCAGTGGGGGGCCGGCCGGAGTGGCCGAGCGGTTCTAGGCGCTACAGTCTGGAGCCGCGCAACCACTACTGTCGCAAGTTCGAATCCTGCCTCGGGCATGGATGTGTGTGATCTCCTTAGGTTAAAGCAGTTCTAAGTTCTAGAGGACTGATGACCTCAGAAGTTAAGTACCATAGTGCTCAGAGACATTTTTTTTCGCAGTGGAGAGAGGAGTCAAACAGGGAAACTGCATCGGTCTACTGCTTAGGTACTTAATTGATGTGACTCTGTCAAACGCCACTCTACCACTGCTGTACTCGAATTTAAACGACTGTTTTTTCTACTCGGTATTAACTTGTATTTTTCTACGTTTACAGCAAAATTAGAAGTATTGTCTACGTAACCTTGTATCCTCCTAAAGTCACTGAACTTTGACACCCTCCTGTATACCACAACATCATCAGAAAACAGCCATACACAGCTTCTATTCAAGACTGCCAAACCATTTATAAGTAAATGTGTAGAGGATATGAGCGTTTCTATCACACTCTACTGGAGCATTAGTAACGATAGCCTTGTCGCTGATGAACACTGGCCGTTGTCGGGAAGGTGCTGGGTTCTTTACTTACGAAGCCTTCGAGCCACTATTGCGCATGCTCATATCTTCACTAACAGTCTTCAGTTGACACCATTTCAAACATATTCCGAAATACTCTGAATATCGAAACTGCAAGTTTCCCTTCACCCACGGAACGTAGGACTTCATGCGAGAAAAGTCCAGGTTTCGCGTTAGCGGCGCTTCCGAAATGTGCCTAATTGTGGACAGAAGCTTTTCCGTCTCAAGGAAATTTACATTCCAACTCAGAATTTGTTCAAGAATTCTGCATAAAACCTATGTTAGAGATGCTGGTGTGTAATTTCGTGGGTGGGCTCTTCTAGCCCTCTTGCATACAGGAGTCACCTTTCTTTTCTTGTAGGCGTTCGGGGCCCTGCACTGGGCGAACGATTTGCTATAAAAGAGAGCAAAGTAAGAGGCTAATATCACGGAGTACTGTCCGTAAAACTAAACTGGACTTGCGTCTGGAACTGCCGACTTACTTTTTTGTTTAATTTTCTTTGTTCAGTACGCCAAGGATGCCTGTTTCTTGCGATAGGGAAGTTAGTACCAGTGTTGAACCACAGTATGTTTGTAAGATTCTCATTGCTCAATGATTTCTTAAATGCCTATATGATTTAGTATTCAAAAGTTCCTAAGAAGAGCGTCGTCGATAGCTAGAGGTGTAAATGTAGATGGATGAAACTGTGGTTGTAGCGGAGGTGGAACGGGAATTGTAAGAAGAAGAAGAAGAAGAAGAAGAAGGAGAGTGGAAAACATAAATGAACACGCTGTTTAATAAACCAAATTTCATTCTCGTAATAAACGGCAGAAGAATTTAATGGCTGGAATATGAATCAAGGAACAGAAAAAAAAATGGTGAAGGAAGTGCAAGAAGTGAACTTTGGAAGCAGACCAAAACTGAGGTGGGTCGATGATCAAAGATGACCTGGAGCCCATGTCATTCTCAATGGAGAGAAGTCTTCTGAAGTAAGAGTGATTTCAGGTGTGCCGCAGGGGAGTGTCGTAGGACCGTTGCTATTCACAATATACATAAATGACTTTGTGGATGACATCGGAAGTTCACTGAGGCTTTTCGCGGATGATGCTGTGGTATATCGAGAGGTTGTAACAATGGAAAATTGTACTGAAATGCAGGAGGATCTGCAGCGAATTGACGCATGGTGCAGGGAATGGCAATTGAATCTCAATGTAGACAAGTGTAGTGCGCTGCGAATACATAGAAAGAAAGATCCCATAGAATTTAGCAACAATATAGCAGGTCAGCAACTGGAAGCAGTTAATTCCATAAATTATCTGGGAGTATGCATTAGGAGTGATTTAAAATGGAGTCATCATATAAAGTTGATCGTCGTTAAAGCAGATGCCAGACTGAGATTCATTGGAAGAATCCTAACGAAATGCAATCTGAAAACAAAGGAAGTAGGTTATAGCACGCTTGTTCGCCCACAGATTCAATACTGCTCAGCAGTGTGGGATCCGTACCAGATAGGGTTGATAGAAGAGATAGAGAAGATCCAACGGAGAGCAGCGCGCTTCGTTACAGGATCATTTAGTAACCGCGAAAGCGTTACGGAGATGATAGATAAACTCTAGTAGAAGACTCTGCAGGAGAGATGCTCAGTAGCTCGGTACAGGCTTTTGTTGAAGTTTCGAGGAGTTCCGAGGAGTCAAGCAGTATATTGCTCCCTCCTACGTATATCTCCTGAAGAGACCATGAGGATAAAATCAGAGAGATTAGAGCCCACACAGAGGCATGAACTATGGACCTTGCCGTTGGTGGCGAGGCTTGCGCGCCTCAGCGATACAGATAGCCGTACCGTAGGTGCAACCACAACGGAGGGGTATCTGTTGAGAGGCCAGACAAACGTGTGGTTCCTGAAGAGGGGCAGCAGCCTTTTCAGTAGTTGCAAGGGCAACAGTCAGGATGATTGACTGATCTGGCCTTGTAACTATAACCAAAACGGCCTTGCTGTGCTGGCACTGCGAACGGCTGAAAGAAAGGGGAAACTACAGCCGTAATTTTTCCCCAGGGCATGCAGCTTTACTGTATGATTAAATGATGATGGCGTCCTCTTGGGTAAAATATTCCGGAGGTAAAATAGTCCCCCATTCGGATCTCCGGGCGGGGACTACTCAAGAGGATGTCATTATCAGGAGAAAGAAAACTGGCGTTCTACGGATCGGAGTGTGGAATGTCAGATCCCTTAATCGGGCAGGTAGGTTAGAAACCTTAAAAAGGGAAATGGATAGGTTGAAGTTAGATATAGTGGGAATTAGAGAAGTTCGGTGGCAGGAGGAACAAGATTTCTGGTCAGGTGACTACAGGGTTATAAACACAAAATCAAATAGGGGTAATGCAGGAGTAGGTTTAATAATGAATAGGAAAATAGGAATGCGGGTAAGCTACTACAAACAGCATAGTGAACGCATTATTGTGGCCAAGATAGATACGAAGCCCACACCTACTACAGTAGTACAAGTTTATATGCCAACTAGCTCTGCAGATGACGAAGAAATTGAAGAAATGTTTGATGAAATAAAAGAAATTATTCAGATTGTGAAGGGAGACGAAAATTTAATAGTCATGGGTGACCGGAAATCGAGTGTAGGAAAAGGGAGAGAAGGAAACATAGTAGGTGAATATGGATTGGGGCTAAGAAATGAAAGAGGAAGCCGCCTGGTAGAATTTTGCACAGAGCACAACATAATCATAGCTAACACTTGGTTTAAGAATCATGAAAGAAGGTTGTATACATGGAAGAACCCTGGAGATACTAAAAGGTTTCAGATAGGTTATATAATGGTAAGACAGATATTTAGGAACCAGGTTTTAAATTGTAAGACATTTCCAGGGGCAGATGTGGACTCTGACCACAATCTATTGGTTATGACCTGTAGATTAAAACTGAAGAAACTGCAAAAAGGTGGGAATTTAAGGAGATGGGACCTGAATAAACTGAAAGAACCAGAGGTTGTACAGAGTTTCAGGGAGAGCATAAGGGAACAATTGACAGGAATGGGGGAAATAAATACAGTAGAAGAAGAATGGGTAGCTTTGAGGGATGAAGTAGCGAAGGAAGCAGAGGATCAAGTAGGTAAAAAGACGAGGGCTAGTAGAAATCCTTGGGTAACAGAAGAAATATTGAATTTAATTGATGAAAGGAGAAAATATAAAAATGCAGTAAATGAAGCAGGCAAAAAGGAATACAAACGTCTCAAGAATGAGATCGACAGGAAGTGCAAAATGGCTAAGCAGGGATGGCTAGAGGACAAATGTAAGGATGTAGAGGCCTATCTCACTAGGGGTAAGATAGATACTGCCTACAGGAAAATTAAAGAGACCTTTGGAGATAAGAGAACAACTTGTATGAATATCAAGAACTCAGATGGAAACCCAGTTCTAAGCAAAGAAGGGAAAGCAGAAAGGTGGAAGGAGTATATAGAGGGTCTATACAAGGGCGATGTACTTGAGGACAATATAATGGAAATGGAAGAGGATGTAGATGAAGATGAGATGGGAGATATGATACTGCGTGAAGAGTTTGACAGAGCACTGAAAGACCTGAGTCGAAACAAGGCCCCCGGAGTACACAGCATTCCATTGGAGCTACTGACGACCTTGGGAGAGCCAGTCCTGACAAAACTCTACCATCTGGTGAGCAAGATGTATGAAACAGGCGAAACACCCTCAGACTTCAAGAAGAATATAATGATTCCAATCCCAAAGAAAGCAGGTGTTGACAGATGTGAAAATTACCGAACTATTAGTTTAATAAGTCACAGCTGCAAAATACTAACACGAATTCTTTACAGACGAATGGAAAAACTAGTAGAAGCCGACCTTTGGGAAGATCAGTTTGGATTCCGTAGAAACACTGGAACACGTGAGGCAATACTGACCTTACGACTTATCTTAGAAGAAAGATTAAGGAAAGGCAAACCTACGTTTCTAGCATTTGTAGACATAGAGAAAGCTTTTGACAATGTTGACTGGAATACTCTCTTTCAAATTCTAAAGGTGGCAGGGGTAAAATACAGGGAGCGAAAGGCTATTTACAATTTGTACAGAAACCAGATGGCAGTTATAAGGGTCGAGGGACATGAAAGGGAAGCAGTGGTTGGGAAGGGAGTAAGACAGGGTTGTAGCCTCTCGCCGATGTTGTTTAATCTGTATATTGAGCAAGCAGTAAAGGAAACAAAAGAAAAAATCGGAGTAGGTATTAAAATTCATGGAGAAGAAATAAAAACTTTGAGGTTCGCCGATGACATTGTAATTCTGTCAGAGACAGCAAAGGACTTGGAAGAGCAGTTGAATGGAATGGACAGTGTCTTAAAAGGAGGATATATGATGAACATCAACAGAAGCAAAACAAGGATAATGGAATGTAGTCTAATTAAGTCGGGTGATGCTGAGGGAATTAGATTAGGAAATGAGACACTTAAAGTAGTAAAGGAGTTTTGCTATTTGGGGAGCAAAATAACTGATGATGGTCGAAGTAGAGAGGATATAAAATGTAGACTGGCAATGGCAAGGAAAGCGTTTCTGAAGAAGAGAAATTTGTTAACATCGAGTATAGATTTAAGTGTCAGGAAGTCATTTCTGAAAGTATTTGTATGGAGTGTAGCCATGTATGGAAGTGAACATGGACGATAAATAGTTCGGACAAGAAGAGAATAGAAGCTTTCGAAATGTGGTGCTACAGAAGAATGCTGAAAATTAGATGGGTAGATCACATAACTAATGAGGAAGTATTGAATAGGATTGGGGAGAAGAGAAGTTTGTGGCACAACTTGACCAGAAGAAGGGATCGGTTGGTAGGACATGTTCTGAGGCATCAAGGGATCACCAATTTAGTATTGGAGGGCAGCGTGGAGGGTAAAAATCGTAGAGGGAGACCAAGAGATGAATACACTAAGCAGATTCAGAAGGATGTAGGTTGCAGTAGGTACTGGGAGAAGAAAAAGCTTGCACAGGATAGAGTAGCATGGAGAGCTGCATAAAACCAGTCTCAGGACTGAAGACCACAACAACAACAACAACACAGAGGCATACCGACAACACTTCTTTCCACGAACAATACGAGACTGGAATAGAAGGGAGAACCGATAGAGGTACTCAAGGTACCCTCCGACACACACCGTCAGGTGGCTTGCGGTGTATGGATGTAGATGTAGATGTAGATGCACAGTCGTGCTCAAAAGTAACCGAATGACCTGAATTGCATTTCTCCTGATTCGCATGCAACCTGCATAACGCAGCTGTCTAGCAGGTCCTCTAATCGCTCCTCGGTATAGTCGTTTGACTATTGAAAATCGTTCCAACAAGTCACCACTAGAAAACACTGCTCTGTATCGCAATAACTCAAGGTGTAAAGTAATACCACGAAACTACAAATATCAGGGAACCCCTCATCACAGATAAGACTGTCCTTAAGGCTTGTAAGCTCACATTTATTACAATAAATGATATATCGAAATGTTACCACTCTCATTATTCCGTCAGATACGTAATGCACAGTCGGGCGGTGTGGCCGCGCCGTTCTAGGCGCTTCAGTCTGGAACCGCGCGACCGCTACGGTCGCAGGTTCGAATCCTGCCTCGGGCTTGGATGTGTGCGATGTCTGTAGGCTAGTTAGGTTTAAGTGGTTATAAGTTTTAGGGGACTGATGACCTCTGATGTTAAGTCCCATAGTGCTCAGAACAATTTGAACCATTTGCAGGTAATGCACGTAGTAAGTTCGTCGCATTCGTGATTTCCGCTTCAAAGTAACATACCGTACTTATTATTTAACACAAAATGACATTAAAAATTTAAGTTATTCACGAGCAACTAATTGAGAATATGTATGAACCTCAAATGACACGACGAACCGTCTCGTTCTGGATATGGATTCAAACCCAGGTGATGCAGGCTAAACAAAGATTTCGTGACTGACGGAAACTATAAGTCATTCCTGACTGGGCTCACAGAGAGTGATATACGTCGATTTTAGACAGTATCAGTTAGAAAATATCAACTTTAAATTACATAACGTAAACATTTTTAACGTACGTGAGTTGCTACCCAGCATCTACTGTCCCTGTTAACGAACTTCGAGAGATGTTAAATACTGCTTCTTCACAAGTGACTTACTTGAAATGCCTTGAGGTAGAGCTTTGTGTTGGACAGGGATTCGAACCCAGAACCTATTCGGATTGTTACCGAAGCATAATCAACTGTGACATTTGGGATTTTCTCGGCAGTAGCTAGATGTTTTAACTGAAATGAAGAGATCAAACATTATTTTTTTCCTTTAGAGTACTGCAACCCAACAACTATCACTGCTATATTCTAGAGAAAACGAACGTTAAATATGGGTTTGTTACACCAGCAGCGACATGTGGGCATGTTTCAACTAGAAATAATATGCCGAAGAGTTCAGTGCTGACTGGTAATCGAACTCCACACGCTGGTCGTTGTAGCCGAGCGGCTCTAGGCGCTATTATAGTCTGGAACCGCGCGACAGCTACGGTCGCAGGTTCGAATCCTGCCTCCAGCATGGGTGTGTGTGATGTCCTTAGGTTAGTTAGGTTTACATAGTTCTAAGTTCTAGGGGACTGATGACCTCAGAAGTTAAGTCCCTTAGGGCTCAGAACCATTTGAAGCATTTGAACCCCACACATATCGTTGTTGACTACACACAGAGACGTCAGCTACCAAATTTTTCTCCACCAGCAGCTCGGAATAACATCCTTGAACTTACTGTGATCTCGCAAATAGTTCTCTGTCTCACTGTGAGTCAAAAAAGTGAGATATCGTTAGTACTGACAACAAATGAAAATACATTAAATATCAAAATTATTATCCACCAGCAGATAGGTGTTCTCATTTTAGAGGTTGATAATACATAATGGAAACTTTAATGTCGGGCCAGGATTCGAACCCATTGACGCGCAATATGTGGAGATGCTGAAGAATCTGCAGTTTTGAACAAACAACAAATTGTAGTCGAGCTGTATTGTCCCGAAGGGATGAAATTTCGCGTTAATTACAGTCTGAGCTGCATTCCCAGTTCAGAACCAATTTTATCGACGTAAAGAAGCTCATTTAAAAGAAGGAATAAGTGTCCTGTGATCCTACATAGCGTTTGTATCGTCACTAGAAATAAATAACTAGTATAGGAAAGGTAAAAAGCGTCAAACATTTTCATGTTTTTATTTAAAGGAGATAATTGCTTTTAAAATCAGTCTTTAGTTTATTGCAATATATGATTTGTGATGGAGGTGAATTATTGTGCCATTAAGCATCGGTAAAGGGCTATGATTCTTCTCTTTGCAAACTTGGTACACTTTGTGCATGAAAGGAAATCTTCTGATGCGTTCCTAGCTGGGAAGCCCGGCGACCAAGTGGACACAGGTAGTGTGTGCGCCCACGGGCGAGCTACGGTCGCGCGCTCATGTCGGCACGCTTCACAGAGGGCAGGCCCCCAGAGGATTAGTGACAGGCGAAGACGCTGCATACATCAACACGCTGCCAGGGGAAGACATTAGCTTAAAACCTGTGAAGATCCCGACACATAGTCCCCGCCCACCCCACTTAAGCTCCACCCCTGATCAGCAAGATGCTCCGCCCAACCGGAGCAAAATGATAAACATCATCGCAGGTATGTTACTCCTAGAACGAGATCTAGAAAATGAACAATTTCCAACGTGTAATGCAAAGACTTTAAGTTTCAGGTATTAATGTAAACGTTTACAGACACGACTACGATTATAACTGTATGTTATTGATGAAGTAGAAGTGTCTATAACTTAAAACTGATTTCCGGTACCTAATGGTACTTACAACAAGCGGAACAAAAAATCACGAATGATTTAAAATAAGAAATGAAAGCGAAATACAAACGTGCTGTCTGTTAATTATAATGTGAGCCAATTATCATCAAATTAATCGCTTAATATAACGTGATCTTTCGGGAAAACTACACTTCGCAAATAATGTGGTTGGAAATGTTACGTATGTCGGTAATAAAAGCTTACGATGTCGCAGATGGCAACAGAGTTTATTTCTTTTATTCATCCAAAAAAATATTTCCAGATTATAAGACACAGAACAAACACAAACCAAAACCGCACAGTAAAAATACTGTATTATGTCAGTAGAGACATAAATGTAAGCTTTATCCACCAAACAGCTTGCACTATTTGCATTAGCTTCACTATCTTGTTTCTAGTCCCTATATCTCAAACATCCAAAATATTCTGCTACGGAATAGAAGCAATAATCTAATAAGAATAGACAGGCCTACTTGTTTACAATGTCCTCACTGACTCAATATTTTTATGTTTATAAAATGTAGCTTGACTCATTAGACCTAAAGAAATGAAGAATATAAAAATCATACTGATAACAAAAACGTTATGAAGACAGTAGTATTTTCCATACATGACACATGAGGTATTTCATTAATATAGTATTTGCGTCTCTATGTAAAGTTAGAAGTAGGTATATTGCAACTTATGAATTATTGTTATAATTACCAAATACTTCAATGGAACGCCTAATTCACTTCAAAATTACGTACTATTTATTGATCTACTTTCAGTTTATCTGTAGTGACTTAAATGTTGTGTGGGTGCAGGAGTGCCTTAAGAAGTAGGAGCTCTTATTTTGTATACTTGCTGTACTGTCCGTTCTTGTTACAAAATGAATATTTAGCGTTTTCAGTAATACTTTTTCTTAAAAGCAATTCGTTTAATAGAAATCCCAATACTCGCGACGTAGGCCGAAATTTTGTGTTACATAAACATTAAAATATCTACTTAAGTTTTCTTAATAATTTAAATTTCGTTAAAACAAGGCAGCAGTTAGTTCCAGTAGTGTCTATTCTGTCTGTTCTTACCAGAAAAGAGTAATTAAACGTTTTAATTCATTTTTATCAACACAGTTCGTATTTGTTACTGGTTAGACAGACGTGATGTAGGCATACAATTTCTGAGTTGCTAACGTTTAAAAACATTCTTTATAACATGATTCTCCAAAACCAAAGCAATTAGTAATTAATTCTTCTGCCGCTGTACCTCTAAAACAGAACGTAAACAGCGGCAACAACACAAAACAATTTATCATCATGTGTGTGTGTGTGTGTGTGTGTGTGTGTGTGTGTGTGTGTGTGTGCTTACAGCCAATCTCACGTCCTTGACAAATTTGAACTTAATTCTTCTATGGAATTCAATCATGAGTGAGAGATACAGGAGCTGTTATAGAATAGTGAGTAGGGTGATTTGTTGCCAGTCTTGTAGAAAATATTCTCACTGAGGTGGGAGGGGGCGGGGGGGGGGGGGGGGGAGATGCTGTGGGGAGAACACTGGGAAAACTCCTGGAAATGCAGAGTATGCAGTAGGAACATTTTGTCTGAAGAACAGAAAAGGAAGCAAGTAGGAATTGAACAGGATCAAGAGAGATAAAGGGGAGGACAGTGGTTAAGAACTGGCAGTGGGCCGGACAAAAGAGAATGTGATCTGATAGTTTTATTATCAACGCAAAAAACAGGTATTTACTTCTGCCAGAGTTCAGTGGAGCAGAGCCTCGGGTAGGACTAGCAACAGGAAATGTACAATACATTTCAACCAATGTCAGGAAACCTAGGAGTATACAACGAGTTGGGTAGAAAAAATGTGGTGCTGCTAGGTAGTAGTCATGGGCAAGATGTAGGCCTCAGTTACAGAAAAAATTAGGGTAACATACAAGGTCACGAGTATATTCAAAGTAAATTCAGGGCTTTGTCAAATGATGGAGGACTTAAGGTCTTTAGTTATGGATTTCACAAAAGATGACCATGTGGTGGTGGTGGGTAGGGGTCGGAAACAGTTTGGACAGGAATGGGGCATAAGACATAGGTGGTGACCTGGAGAAGACAGTCTCCCTGACACATGGCACAAATGCACACTTTGATGAGTTGTCCCAGTGTCATGATCAGCCACACCTATATGGAACTTTGAGGCAGATTAATGTGGGGTTACAGAAGGCAGTGATGGCAGCCAGGTTCACACATGTTGCTGTCATGCCAGTCAATACCATCATGGTGTCTCACTAGACATTGCCTAGTCCTAAGCAGGCAGAGGAAGAGAAAATTGGTACAGTAGATTCACCATAGTATATGGGGTGTACCTTGGGCCAAGCATGATGAAATATTTGCTGTCATACACAGGAGAAGCAGATCCTTTTTATAATAAATCCAGATAACAGATTTCCCCAACTAAAGAGTATCTGCAGCAGATAAAAAAATCTGATACAATAGTTTACAATATGGATATTTTTACATGTCATAAGAAAACAAGAACCCATCAGAAGTAGTATCATGGGACATTCCAGAGACTTAACAACTCTTCATCAAATCATACAATCAATAAAACATAAAATGCAACAATCTGAAGGTGAGATCCAGTCCTTGTACTGCACAGTAGTTTCTGTCACTGAGCACTGGTGTAAAGACTCAGAAATCAAACATGTATTATTAGCATTGTATGTAAGGACAGACCCTTACCGCAGGGCTACTTCGAAAGGGTTGCGGATTGTGAATTTATACAAGAAAAGAAATGTGGCTCAAATCAAGGTGTGTCCTTACTACAATAAGTGAAGACAAACACTTTGAAATATCAGCTACTGAATTAACAGAGCTTGATACAACCAGAAAATTAATCATATTGTGTGTGTATCAAATTCCTAGTAGTAGTGTGGGAACTTTTTTGAATAAATTAACAGAAGTTCTAAAAGCCTCAGACACTAAAGTAAACAAACCTCTCTGTGGAGACATAAACACAAATATGAAAACAAAACAAGTAGAACCCTCATCAACATTCTTCAGAGTTTTCGCATGTCCCTGTTGGTCAATGGTCTAATAAATATTACTGCAGTGACTCCATTGGTGATTGACACTGTGGCCACAAACATGGACAGGGAAAAGTGTGATGCAGCTGAAAAATATCTTTGGCTCTCAGACCATTTCTGGCAAATAACAACAGTAAAACCTGGCATCGGAAAATCCCTGAAACTGCAAGTTTGTGAAAGACATCTATCAGAAATAAAAATAGAAGATATTTCAAAATAACAAGCAAACCAAAGTTGAGATGAATTATATGGAAAAACTGATGTAAATGTGAAAATCTCTAAATTCTCAACATTTTTAAATTGAATTTTGAAAAGACATTTCCAGAGGTACCTACATCATATCAGTGTCTCGCAAAACAAGTGGATAACGGCAGATATTAAAAAGTCCTCGTGAGTCATTAAATACCTCAATTCCATGAAAAACAGTTATAATGGTTCACAGTTCTTAAATAATTATTTGAAAGCTATGATAAAACTATCAGGGCTCCAGTATCTAGGGATATGGTTTTGATGATGGGAGAAGGGAGGGATCTTCTGAGAAGGTTTCCCCAATTCCCCCATTTTGGCTGAGCTGCTGTAGGTGGCGGTCATGTGTGCGTGAGATGTGCTTGCTTGTGTGAATGAATGATGTGTTTCTCTTTATCTGATGAAGGCTGTGGCCGAAAGCTTGTTTTTAAGTGTGTTTTAATTGTGTCTGTCTGCAACTTAACATATAAACTTTATGGTAAGCAGCAATGTGGCTTTTCCTACACTGTTGATATCCTTCCCTGGAGTTTCTGTTGTTTGAATTTTGACAATATACTTTAATAACAGGCCTGTTTAATGGCATACTACTTATAGAAAAGGAAACAGTGAGGCTTGCTTCTATGCTCCAAATAGTAGAAAGGGTAATATGTAGAGACCTCATGGACATCATTTTAAAATATGAAGAAGCTTATCAATGGATCATGGATGCAGTTCAAGTCACTAGTAGGAACAATAAAGACCTGGAAAAATTGTTACATTTATTATGATTTAGCATTCCTACTTACCACAGTATGTAAACACAGGTAGTAATGTGTGCAGTGGTTAGGGCATTCATCATCAGCACCATGTGATATTTCACAAGTTGGGTCATATGGTAATGACCTGCAAGGGTAAGACATCTTACAGCAAATATGTTGAGGCACACATGAAGCAGGCAGTATGTACCTCATTGGTGCACATTGACTACTTCAGATACCTCTCAGATTTGAGAAGTGATTACCCTATTTTCCAAGCAGAGAAAGATTGTAATAAGTAAAAATAATGAAAGGAATCACATTCAGTGGACTCTAAGATTAATTGTAGGTCACCAAATCCCAGTATTTCTGGCCTATGCTGTTACAGTGGTGAAGACAGTGTGGGGATGTCAAACCGCTGGCTCTAACCCCCAATAATATTGCTGCCCTACACGGCAGCAAGAAGAACTGTCTCTTTGCCAGATCAATTCTCTAAAGAGAAGAGAACTGACCTTAGCAGTTAAGTCCCATAAGATTTCACAAACATTTGAACCTTTTTTTTTTTTTTTTTTTTTTCCACTGTGGGCAACTGATCTGTGGGGTAGGAAAAGCAGCATATACACAATGGATGTAGCATAGAATAAAAGTATTTGTAGCAAGTGCTGAGTGATTATTTATCATCATAATTACCAGCTCCTCACTGCCTGCAACATCAACAGAAACATATGCATGAGCCAACTCTCAAAAAACAATCAAAATCCTTCACCTTCAGGTGATCCTGTCATAAGGAAATAAGAGTAGTGGTCATGGCAACTGGAAGATTATGGAAGAAAATGTTTCAGTGTCAAACTCTAGTGGTAGGCTTGCTACCCAAAAGCCAAATGCTCCCCAACCCACACAACACCGATGCTTCCACATTCGCGTCTGTAAATCCTGCTTTCCCTAACCCACAGATCAGTTGCCCACTGTAAAAAAAAAAAAAAAAAAAAAAAGAGGGTTCAAATGTGTGTGAAATCTTATGGGACTTAACTGCTAAGGTCATCAGTCCCTAAGCTTACACACCACTTAACCTAAATTATTCTAAGGACAAACACACACACTCATGCCCGAGGGAGGACTCAAACCTCCACTGGAATCAGCCACACAGTCCATGATTACAGTGCCTTAGACCACTTGGCTAATCCTGTGCGGCCCCACTGTCACAATAGAAGGGTAGAAGAAGCAAAGTAGATAAAATTGCACCCATGTAATGGGTTACAGAATTCACATGCAGGAAATGAAGCTCATAGTGCTGGAAAGACAAGTGTGTCTCTGTTTGCAAGGAACATTTTTGAACCTATTGACACTCCTGTGATGGTAGACAATAGCCTCCACTGAAGAGAAGACAGCACCAATCACAGAGCAAAATGCGGGCTGGCTGTTTTTGTCAATGACATATATCAGCCTTTACAGCACCCTTAATCACATCAGCATAGGCAGTTGCAGTGATGGTACATGCCTATTTAATGTCATAGTGTCTTCCACCACATGATCGTTGACAGTGAGACCCTCTAAGAGGTTATTGCTCAGTTTTCACTGATAATTCTCCTGCATACAGTGTAATACGAGGGGAGTGGCACCTGGTTGAGGGTTTGAGAAACTGAGGGTCTCCCACAGACTGAAGATATCATTCTATGCTATGCAATGCATGCTACCTGCTTCAACACTGCTACATGGTCACCTACTACCATAGATCTATTCTCACCCTGCTTGCTCATCTTGACAGAAACTGCACATTGGGACGTGGCTGTCAACCTTTGTATATGTGACTTCTTCCCCATCTGAACCCACGCACCAGATAAAGTAGACCTGACAGAGGGAGTGCCCAAAATGGCTAACTGGGCAGTAGCCAGCCAGTTGGCTGTCTTTAAGCATTATGAAAGCATTTCATTACTTCCATGTTCCACCAAGCTACTCACACATTCGTCCTCACGAACTTTGATTAGCAAAGAAACGTCTGCTAACTTGAAGGAAAATAATTAGAGATTAAGTAGAATTTTTGAGTTCCTTCAACAAGTCAACTTTTGAAATATTTGTTACTAAATTTTGATTGTTACTTGAAAATGATTAAGAGAATTGTTTTTCTAAAGATGATGGATAATTCACATCAGTCTGGTGATTACTCAGTGACACTACTCTTGTTTGTGTCTGATTATCTCATTAAGTTTGTCTTAAAGATCCTCTGTCATTCTTTTTCATGGGAGATTTTAGTGTGTTCAGAGGGTGGCTGCGGTTGGCCAAATATGTTCCACATTTACTAAGCAGCAAAATTATTCTGTTATATTTTTAATTATTTTCCCCTTCTTGACAAGAGTTTATCTAATAACTCAATGTTGTTGTTTAAATTTTGTTTCTCTGAACTTTTTTTTTTTTAATCCAAATCCCCCAACCACATATTGGGGTGGGTGAAAACTAACCATACATAAGTATTACATATTACTGTTTTATTTTGTATAATAGTATTATTGTACCATCTCTATTATACATACATACATAAATACTTGTTCCATAGATTATGAATACGATATTTCGTAATGATGTGGAACATGTCACTTTAACGTAAGTTTCCTTTATACATAATTATTTTTTATTGAGTATTATTTTGAAAACCCTCACTCTTAAGTTAAAATGTCTGATTCCATTTCTGACTTATATTACTACTCATAATATAGTTGTACATCAGATACAACACACACTGAAAACATAACAATGTATAACACTGTAAATCAGAATGTTATTTATATCAGTTCATAATATATTTAGCAGCAGTATACTTGTGTAAGTGTTATGCATCCTACATTTCACCAAACATCATTTCACAACAAAATCCTACAAAGACAACTACCAACATACCTCAGATCATAATTAGATTAGGTAGACATAGAAATTCTGGAGGTAGTTAAAGTGATTATATAATTGAATTTGCTGTGAAATTGACATTTATCACAGTAATGCAAATTTTCTCCCATGAAAAGAATTCATCAGTATCATTATAACGCTAGATCCAGTATATTTCATGACTCTTGACAGTTAATTTCTCAGTAGTTAGCTTACATCTCTTTCTTGAGATCATTCTTGGTATGAAGTTACTGATCACAACTGAAAATGTAGCTATTCTATTATCCTCTGAAAAGTTTTGTATATCACCACAAGACTTCAAATATTATCAATTATCTATAGTGTGAGACCTAATATTTTTATTTTAAAAGTGTTCTGCACAGAAGTACAAGTTTCATTAATTGCATCTTTATGCAGTCACCATCTTGGCTATTGGATGCTTAACAAGAACCCCAGGGATTATGTGTAAACACACAGAACATGGAAAAGATTCTTGCACGGGTGATATACCCCGGGGAGAAAAAAGGTACCAGACTCCATTCTGGCTCAATGTCCCGTGTTATTAAAATATCCTGACTAATTGTTCAATACATCATGTGTGTTGTCATGATATTAGGTGTTACCAGTTCTCAACTCAAGCAAGCGTCAGTACTGTGGCGCATGGTGGCAGCACTTGGATTTCATAAAAAAAAAAAAAAAAAAACAGGAAACTGGTCAGAAATATTTTCCAAGGAACTGCAAGATAATGAGATTAATGGTGACTTAATTCCTTCATTTGTTTGTCACATCCCAGTTTTTCCACTATTAGACATGAACAATAACCTAGATTCATGGGAAGTGATGTACCAATTAGAAGCATTTGTGATGTACACACCGCAAAAATGAAATCTTTTACAGCGCAGTGGAGTATACTGTTTTTGAAACATTAATGAAACATGAAATTTGTGAACCAGCCTGAATCTGAATCCAGATACCACACTGGTTTTTGTAGAGTAGCTCTCTTGCCAGTTGAGCCAGTCATCAAACTTTGATAATCTACTACCTCATTCCACATCTTTCCAAACAAACCAGTGGCTCTCTCCAAGACCTTCCAGGAAGATCTTTATTGAATGAAATGATAGAGAAGAATTCTTACTCTCAACCTAGGGGCTGATTTTCTGTTAAATGTAGAAAGATATGGAGGGAGGTGCTGGGGATAAAATCGTGAACCACCTATGAGATTTGCTTCAGAGGCTCAATTTGTTTATGCCTTCAGTACATTCATGTTACATAACACATTTAATATGACTACTTTCTTGACACTGCAGCACACAGAATGGCATTTAATATGTAGGACAGGCATGCAATAATGAAAATGAAAATTCTTCAGTGATATAATTTTATTGAATCATTATCTTTCTATAAATTACTAACACAACAGAGTAAACCAAATGTGGGGAACAAGGTGCATTTAGCCTGGGACTCAATATCTGATGTTCCAAGAGGATACCATTATCTTTGGGAGTGTAGTAATGACAACAGTTAATCATTAAAAAAATCTCAAAGGTCACAAATGAATTCCTTTCACTTTGCAAACTACAGTCTCAATCATAGATGGTTAAATTCTCTCACTGGTCATACAACTGATGTAGCAAACTATATTTGATTATTCAGATAACTATATTTGAAAACACAATCTGTGTTACACTACATGCCACAATTTCAATTGTTTCTTAGGATAGTACACCACATTAACATTCAGAAGTTGTACAATTTAGAACATTATGAAATAATTCCATACATACAGTACCAAAAGTAAAATGAAATTACAACATGATACATACATTGTACGTTGTCCAAAATAAAAGTTTACTGAGTACTCTGACAATATACAACCAATCATTTAATTGCAGATACATTAGTACAAAAAGAAGTGTCATGAATAATAAAGTATTACAGAAACAGATTACAAGTAGACATACAACAAACATAATTACATTGGGCTCTTAAGGAGAAATACTGCTTGTACCATGATGTCAGTGAACAATCAATCTTACAGTACTATAAATGACAGACATAAATCTTAAGAGTTGAAAGTACCTATTTGTCTTTACCTCCAGCAGTTTGATGTTGTTTTTAAACCTGTAAAAACATGTTTGTGTAGGTCACAAATGCAGTAATAGATACATGGAAAACATCATGAGTATCTACCACCAGTGTCCAATTGGGACATTCTTATGTTTATGCCAATCGTCATGCATTAGAACACAACTTCTGCAGTAACATGGGAAATACCTAACTATTTCAAAAAGCTAAAATTAATGACATTACCAGCTGTGTTATATTACATCATAATGTTTCAGAGGACACATACTTTGTGTAAATTATGCTACAAGAAATCTTGCGCAATTATGATGTATCCATCATTTGTATTAAAATTGTCAGAAAGACAGACACAAATTCCCATCTGTTCATCTCAGAGTGGCACTTACACCCATGTCTTCAAAAATGGTTCAAATGGCTCTGAGCATTATGGGACTTAACATCTGAGGTCATCAGTCCCCTAGAACTTAGAACTACTTAAACCTAACTAACCTAAGGACATCACACACATCCATGCCCGAGGCAGGATTCGAACCTGCTACCATAGCTGTCGCGCAGTTACAGACTGAAGCATCTACAACCGCTCGGCCACTCTGGCCAGCCCCCATGTCTTCAATATTTGCTCCATGTACTTGAATTAAACCAGCAATTAATGGTAGTAAGCCAAATGAGTGCTTTTAAATGCAAAGTGTGTGGGAAAGTGTATAATTACAGAAAGAATCTCAGTCAGCATGTTTGCAAAAACCGTCAACAAGAACTGCCTGTTGCCACTACAACTACCCACATTGGTCACAAACAAGATTTAACGCACCTGACCCTGAATCAAAAAGAACAGGAAACCATAGCAACAGATATCGCAATGGGACTTCAATATGACAAAGTTCTAGATAACATACAGACAAGTTTGCAGGATTCAGACTTGAAGAGAATCCATTTGACTACCAACCAAGACTTATATAACATTGCAGCAAGCTATAACCTCTCCTCCAAGTCGGTCAGATATAAAAATGATGCAATCAGTGTCAAAGCTTGGGTAAAAGAAATGAATGAAAGTGAGAATCCGTCTGTGTTATTCTATAAACCACAAGACTCGACTAGTGAACATCAAGAACTGAGGAGTGAGGATTTTGTATTAGTGGTAATGAACAGAGCACAATGCAAATTGTTATCAAAATATGGAGAAGACTGTATCTGTATTGATGGAACCCATGGGCTTAACGGGTATGATTTCGAAGTGACCACTCTCTTAGTACTGGATGACCTCAGGCAAGGATTCCCATGTGCATTTCTAATTTCGAACAGAAAGGATGCCAATGTTTTAAGTATATTTTTGCAGTACGTAAAATCACAGGTTGGACCAATTTGCCCCAATGTATTCATGTCTGATTTGGCAGAGTCATACAGTATTGCATGGAACAGGACAATGTGTGCTCCTAAGATGAGACTCTATTGCACTTGGCATGTGGACAGAGCATGGAAAACTAATATCAAGCGGAAAATTTCAGATATGGATAAAAGAAATGAGGTGTATCGGCTCATTAAATCAGTGTCAATGGTGAGAAATGTATGTATGTTTCAGGAATCACTGCAAAAAGCACTGCAGAAGGTCAGTAGTGACCCTGACACATCAGAATTTGCTTCATACTTCAAGACACACTATGAGAGAAATGTGGAGTGTTGGGCCTACTGTCACAGAATGTATGCCAGTCTCAATACCAACATGCATGTGGAGAGTATGCATAGGACATTAAAGGAAATACATGGTAATGCAAGACAGATAAAACGGCTGGACAAAGGCATATCTACACTAATGTCCCTAGTTACAGCCAAGATGTTTGACTGGCTTATAGCAAATGTAAAATGGAAGGTTATGAGCAAAGTTCAAGACATTCGTAATAAACACAAAACTAGTTTGTTAATGGACAAGGACCTCATCACTGAGGTAGATGGTGGTTGGGAAGTGCCATCCACATCATCTTCAGAGGTGTACATTGTTAAAAATAACAGAGTCAACTGTGAGTGCAAATTAAAATGTAGTGATTGCAATGTGTGCATACATAGGTGTTACTGTACATGTATGGATTACAGTATTAGATTCAATATGTGTAAGCACATTCACACTGTTTGCCGAGATGACAGTGTCAGTGAAAATCCCCTGCAAAGTCCAGAGGTACTGGGTACTGATGTTGATGCCACCAGTGAGAGAGCAGCAATATTAGCTGAAGTAAGCACGAAATATGTTTCAAAAACACCAAAATCATTGTTAAAAGGGAGACAGGAGCTTATTTTAGTGTTTTCCAATATTGTCAGTGGAATGTCTGAGACTGAACTGCAGTTGGCCACAAAAACTGTGTTATCCTTAAAGGCAAATGTAGGAGCTGTTCGAGCCCGAAACAGTTATTTCAGACAAACAGATAAGGGCCAGAAAAGAAAGCTAATACCACAGCAGAGGCTGTTTTCTACCAAGAAGAAAACAGCAAGTAATATTTCTCTGGCTGTTCCAAATGCTGAAGAAAGATGTGAAGTAGTAAAATCACTTCTGAATGAGGGTATGTATCAATTTTCAAGTTATTGAGTAGATACATTTATGTGTTGAACCTTGGCAGAGTAAAATGTAATTCATGGTTAATATATGAATTTGTGTTCAGTACCTGTCAACTTTGTGTGAATTATAATTTGAAATTTATATGCAGAGCTCGACATGAATCATGATGTTCCTGCGGAGCATAGTCGTGCCGTGCCAGATGTACAGCACAGCAAAACAGGTAAAACTTGATGGCATCCATCATTCTAAACATGTGTGGTACTACTGTAATGTCCTCACACCAAATAAACATGTCACATTAAGTAAAATTTAGAATTTTGCTGTTCAGTAGCAATGCAGTGTGTTTGGAATCTGATGTAATACTTACTTGCAGTACAGTATATGTATATACTGTCTTTCAGTACCTATCAATTTTGCCTCAATTGTGATATGAAATTTATTTGCAGGGCTTGACACCAAAAATCACTTGCGTGTTGTAGAACAACCACACAGTATGTTATGGCAGTCAGGTATTCATCATGGTGCATCAGGTGTGTGCAAAGTAAATCTAATGGAGATAACATATCTGAGTATGATAATAATCTGAATTCATATTAATGTATAGTGATATCTTTAAATTCTATTTTACTTTGTCTGCATTATAATATAAAATTAATTTACAGGGTTGGACATGAACCACATTGTTGCTGTGCAGCATGGTTATGCCATACCAATTGTGCAGCACAGCACAACAGGTAACACTTAATCGGACCCATTATTCCAAATGTATCTCATACTTCTCTAATGTCCTCGTCAGATCGCATTAGATATTAAATTAATATTTGTTTCACAGATCATGAATATGACACTTTATAATTATGTGGAATGTATCAGTTTAACAAGTGTTTACTTGTCATGACTTCTTTTGTTTTATAGAGGAAATTATAGGAATTTGATAAAAGCAGTGTTATCTGGTGTATTACTACATGAATTATTGTTACTTACTTCAAGCATTACTGTGGTGACCCGGCGGCCATGCCAACAGCATTTCAGTCCCTAATTCTACTTATTATAGATGAATGACCTCCACACACTCGAGTCTTCCTGAAGATGCTGAGTGGTCTTTAGTTCTGGGATCAGATATTGCAGTTCCTCTCAAATCTGATCCTGATGCAGCTGTAGAGGACAGGGTGGAATGCTATCCTGAACTCCAAATGGTGGAGACATCTCAGGTCCTTCGCATCTGCTTTCAATGCATCACACTCTGGACTGTAAATAAAGATTTAATTTGAATTCAGCCATGCCATATTGCTATCAAATAACATAAGTGTGAATAATAATTAATATTATACTGGGTTGAAAACCAGTATAAAAAAATACTTATATTGTGCCGGATTAACTGAAATACCATTACACACCTGACTTGCCTTTCACTAGGCCTGATGAGGCTGAGTGAATGACAATCCTGACCTCTGAAGTGCTGATATTTCATGGACATTTCCACTCTCCTTCTGGCAGCCAGGTAAGGCAGAGTGCATCCCAGTCCTGACCTCCTGAAGTCCAGATGTTGGGAATGTAAGGACCTCCACTCTTGATACAGTCTATGGGGCCTGACTCGACATCAGTGCCAAGCTCCAAATGTTTGGGACTTCCCTCTAGTCCTCAAGATGGCATAGTCCGGACTGCAAGTAAGCATTTCATCTGAATTCAGATATATCACATTGCTCCCAAATAATAACAATTTACTTGGTGGATAATGACGTACTGGACTAAAAACCAGCATCAAAACATCCTTATATTGTGCCCCATTAACTGCAATACCATTACGTACCTGTCTGGCCATTCACTAAGCTTGATGAAGCTGAATGGACCCATGTTTTTTTTGTTTTTGGTTTTAGGGCGCAAAACTTCTATGGTCATTAGCGCCCAGCCCGTGACTTAGGAAACAGTAAAAAACCGAAATTTAAAACCAGCAGCAATGGGAACAAAGTCATAAAATTGGAGAAACTAAAAGCAGAAGGAATGCTTAAAAATCCACTACAGAAAGGGGTTGGTTGTCCACAAAAGAAGCTTCAAATGACTGACATCATTTCACTGTCACTAATAAACAGGAGAACGCGGTCGGCTGAGCACGTGTCATCTGCTAAAATCAACGATAGATAAGGCGATAGCTGTAGACGGGAGCGTAACGGATTAAAATAGGGGCATTCAATTAAAAGGTGTCTTACCGTCCACACCTGGGAGCAGTGGGGACAGAGTGGGGGACGATCGCTGCTTAAAAGATGTCGATGGCTAAAAAGACAGTGCCCTATCCGGAGTCTAGCTAAAATTACCTCCTCCCGACAACGCGTTCGGGAGGAAGAGGTCCAAGCGCAAGGAAGGGCTTTCACTTCCCGCAATTTATTATGGGCAAGTGTTGACCAATGCGCATGCCATAAATGAGCAACTTTGCGACATAAACCGCTCCGTAGATCGGTGAGGGGAAGCAACTGAATAGCTGGCCGAGGAAGAGAGACTGCGGCCTTGGCCGCTATATCGGCCGCCTCATTCCCACAGATACCAGCGTGTCCTGGGAGCCAGAGGAACGCCACCGAGACGCCCCACAGGTGGAACAAGCGCAGACAGTCCGGAATCCGGTGGACCAGAGGGTGCACAGGGTAAAGAGCTTGGAGACTGAGGAGAGAGCTGAGAGAATCTGAGCAGATTACGTACTGTATCCGCTGATGGCAGCGGATGTAGTGGACAGCCTGGAGAACAGCGTAAAGCTCCACAGTATAAACCGAACACTGGTCGGGAAGCCTAAAGTGATTTGGGGTGTCGCCAACAATATAGGCACTCTCTACACCTAACGATGTTTTCGAGCCGTCGGTGTAAATAAATGTGGCGTCCGTCATTTGTGCACATAGAGCAGCAAATGCCCGATGGTAAACAAGTGTAGGGGTACCATCCTTGGGAAATTGACAAAGGTCACGGAGCAAGTAGATCCGGGACGGAGCCAAGGCGGTGCTGTACCCCAAGTTGTCAAGAAGGTTTTGGGAAAGCGGAAGGAAAGAGAATGGAGCAGTTGACGGAAGCGGACTCCCGGAGGTAGTAGGGAGAAGGAGTGGCCTGCATACCCTACATCAAAGGAGGCGTCGAAAAAAAGGTCATGGGCTGGATTAGCAGGCATGGAAGACAGATGGCTAGCATAACGACTCAGAAGGACTGCCCACCGATTGGACAGCGGAGGTTCAGCAGTCTCAGCATAAAGGCTTTCCACAGGGCTGGTGTAAAAAGCTCCAGACACTAAACGTAATCCACGGTGGTGGATAGAGTCGAGACGCCGAAGAATAGACGGCCGAGCAGAGGAGTAGACTATGCTTCCATAATCCAATTTCGAGCGCACTAAGGCGCGATAGAGGCGGAGAAGGACCACTCGGTCCGCTCCCCAGGAGGTACCATTCAGGACACGGAGGGTGTTAAGGGAACGCAGACAGCGAGCCGAAAGATAGGAAACGTGGGAGGACCAGCACAGTTTTCTGTCAAACATAAGACCCAAGAATTTAGCGACATCGGAAAACGGAAGGTTGACAGGACCTAGATGTAAGGAGGGCGGAAGAAACTCCTTACGTCGCCAAAAATTAACACAAACGGTCTTACTGGGTGAGAAACGGAAGCCGGTTTCGATGCTCCACGAGTGGAGGCGATCGAGACATCCTTGAAGACGTCTTTCAAGAAGGCTGGTCCGTTGAGAGCTGTAGTAGATCGCAAAATCGTCCACAAAGAGGGAGCCCGAGACATCAGGAAGGAGACAATCCATAATTGGATTTATGGCGATGGCAAACAGTACAACACTCAGCACGGAGCCCTGGGGTACCCCGTTTTCTTGGTAGAAAGTACGGGAGAGAGTAGTGTTCACTCGCACCCTAAATGTGCGCTCTGCCATAAATTCGCGGAGAAAAAGGGGCAGCCGGCCTCGAAAGCCCCAAGAGAACAGTGTGCGGAGGATGCCTGTCCTCCAACAGGTATCGTATGCTCTCTCCAGATCAAAAAATATTGCTACCGTTTGGCGTTTTCGGAGAAAATTGTTCATGATATAAATGGAGAGAGCAACAAGATGGTCAACTGCAGAACGATGCTTTCGGAATCCGCATTGGGCTGGTGTTAAAAGACTGCGGGATTCCAGCCACCAAGCTAAACGGTAATTCACCATACGCTCATAAACCTTACAGACACTACTCGTGAGAGAAATGGGGCGATAGCTAGAGGGGAGATGTTTGTCCTTTCCAGGTTTCGGAACGGAAACGACAATAGCTTCCCGCCATTGTCTGGGGAAGGTACTGTCGGTCCAAATTCGATTATAAAGGCGAAGGAGGTAACGCAGACTATGGGTTGATAAATGCAGCAACATTTGGACATGGATACCATCCGGTCCTGGGGCGGAGGAGCGAGAAGAAGAGAGGGCATGTTGGAGTTCCCGCATGGAGAAAACAGTATTGTAGCTTTCGTGATTTTGAGAGGAGAAAGCAAGAGGTCGCACTTCCGCGGCACGTTTCTTCGGGAGAAACGCTGGCGGGTAATTTGAAGAGCTTGAAATCTCAGCAAAGTGCTGACCCAATGAGTTAGAAATTGCGACGGGATCCACTAAGGTATCATGCGCGACAGTGAGCCCAGAGACCGGGGAGAAACTAGGCGCGCCTGAGAACCGTCGAAGCCGACTCCAAACTTCCGAGGAGGGAGTGAAGGTGTTAAATGAGCTAATAAAGAATTTCTAGCTTGCCTTCTTGCTATCGCGGATGACGCGACGGCATCGCGCACGGAGCTGCTTATATTGGATACAGTTGGCCAAAGTTGGATGGTGACGGAAAATGCGAAGAGCACGTCGCCGCTCACGTATTGCGTCACGGCATGCCTCGTTCCACCAAGGAACTGGGGGGCGCCGGGGCAATTCGGAGGTGCGTGGTATTGAACATTCCGCAGCTGTAAGAATAACGTCGGTAATATGTGTGACCTCATCGTCGACGCTGGGAAAGCGACGGTCATCGAATGTCGCTAGAGACAAAAAAGTGGCCAATCGGCTTGGGCAAACTTCCAGTGTCGCGAGCGCATATATGGCAGTTGAGGCTGCAGTCTAAGGACACATGGAAAGTGGTCACTCGAGTGTGTATCATCAAGGGCGAACCATTCGAAGCGCCGAGCTAGCGGAACAGTACCGACCGCAAGGTCCAAATGAGATAAATTTGTCGTGGAGGCAGACAAAAATGTGGGGACCCCAGTGTTGAGGCAAACTAGATCCGCTTGGTGGAAGACGTCTAGCAATAGTGAGCCACGTGGACAAGGATGTGGAGATCCCCAAAGCGGGTGGTGGGCATTTAAGTCCCCAACCAGCAAATAGGGGGGTGGAAGCTGACCAAGAAGATGAAGGAGATCAGCTTGTGCCATTGGTGTGGACGATGGAATGTATATCGTACAAAGAGAGAACGTGTATCCAGAAAGGGAAAGACGGACGGCGACAGCTTGGAAGGAACTGTTTAAGGGGATTGAGTGATAATGGAGAGTATCATGGAGAAGAATCATGAGTCCTCCATGGGCTGGAGTGCCTTCAACAGAGGGGAGGTCATATCGGATGGACTGAAAATGAGGGAGAACAAAGCGGTCAGGGGGACGCAGCTTTGTTTCCTGAAGACAGAAGATGACCGGCGAGTAGCAGCGTAAGAGGATCGACAATTCATCCCGATTGGCTCGAATGCCGCGGATATTCCAGTGGATAATGGACATAGGGTGAACAGAAAATGGAAGAATGTGACCAAGGTTGCCATCAACTCAAGGACTGCTCAGAGCTTGCAACCGACAGCGTGGGACAGCATTCAGTCGAAAGCAGAAGATCCTGATCCATAGGTTGGTCAGGAGCAGCTCCTGCCACCAGCGATCGGCCGGTTGACCGGCCACCAGCAGTGCGCCTCGGCGACACAGAAGACGGCCGAGGGCGATTTCCGCCAGGTGGTGCTGTAGATGGGGCTCGCCTTGGCGGAGAAGGAGAGGAACTGTGTTTCTTTGTAGCCTTCTTGGAAGTATGATGTTTAGATGAAGGAGGAACCAATGGTTGTGAAGTTGCGGTACGTAAAAACTCTTCTCGAGTATGCTCTTTTTTCGAAGACTTGGCGTCTGACTTTTGGGCTCGAGATTTAGCAGAACCCGACGAAGGGTGAGCCATAGAGTGGGCAGGCGAAAGAGGTGAGGTTGAATGGGCGATCTTTGCGCTGGCCGATCTGACGACCGTGGTGCTAAAGGTGAGGTCGCAAGTCTGCGTGGCCGCCTCCTTTGTTGGCCGAGGAGAAGCAAGGACAGTGCTGTATTTTCCTGTCTGAGGCACGGCGGGCTGTCGACTGGCGAATAATTTTCGAGCAGCAAATGTCGACACCTTTTCCTTCACTTTTATTTCCTGGATGAGCTTTTCGTCCTTAAAAACGGGGCAATCTCGAGAGGAAGCAGCGTGGTCACCCATACAGTTGATGCAGCGAGGGGATGGAGGTGGACAAGCACCCTCATGGGCATCCTTGCCACAAGTAACACATTTGGCCGGATTGGAACAGGACTGGCTGGTGTGATTGAACCGCTGACATCGATAGCAACGCGTAGGGTTTGGGACGTAAGGGCGAACGGAAATTATCTCATAGCCTGCTTTGATTTTCGATGGGAGTTGAACTTCGTCAAATGTCAAGAAGACAGTGCGGGTTGGAATGATGTTCATGTCAACCCTTTTCATAACCCTATGAACAGCCGTTACGCCCTGGTCAGACAGGTAGTGCTGAATTTCTTCGTCAGACAATCCATCGAGGGAGCATGTATAAACGACTCCACGCGAGGAATTTAAGGTACGGTACGGTTCCACCCGGACAGGGAAGATGTGGAGCAGAGAAGTATGCAGCAATTTTTGAGCCTGGAGGGCACTGACTGTTTCTAACAACAGGGTGCCATTCCATAATCTGGAACAAGACTTTACAGGACCTGCAATTGCGTCGACAGCTTTCTGACCGTGGAGAAGTCGTGACCTTCGTCAGACCGAGAAACAACAAGGAACTGTGGCAACGATGGAAGAACCATCTGTGGCTGAGACTCAGTGAACTTACGTTTGTGAGCAGACATAGTGGAAGGTGAGGAAAACATTGCGGAAGAATCCCCCATGATTACCGGCGTCTCCGATGGCGCGCTCCTCCCTTGTGGGGGCCCTCACTGAGGGCACACCCGCCTTAGGTGATTGTTCACACCTCAGGTCACACCTCCCGACAAACGGATGGAGGGACCAATCGGCACTTTCGGAAGGTATCAGCTCGGGTAATCACCCCTCCCTGGGCCTGGCCGTTACCAGGGGGTACGTATGTGTCCTACCTATCTACCCGGGGTGGGGAATTACACGTTACCCCGTCACCGGCTACGCATGGAAGTGCATGGGTCGGCCTTCACACACGCACAGGGAGGAAAAAAGAGAAAGGGAAAGGAAAGAAGAGGGGGTCTCAAACGCCGCAGCGGAGAAAAGGGCAAAGAGAAGAGGGAAGGAAAAGAGAAGGACAGAGGAAGGACGAGGACTTGCAAGTGTAGAAAGCAAGGAATTTGGAACAGTTTCGAGCGTCCGTCTCCGTACGTAGGCACAAACCATACTCCCAGAGGGGGAGAAAGGGAAGGAAAGAGCCAGGGGTGAGGGGTGGGGGCGAAGATGGGGGACGGGGAAGGATGCGGAAAGGGAAGGGAAGGTATGCAGCCCGGAAGGGAAGGAGGGCCACATTAGCTCGGGGTCCCGTGCTCGCTATGCAAGTGTCCACAAAAGAGTTGTGGACCCCCTGGGGGAAGAATGAATGGACCCAGATTGCCCCCTCTGAAGTGATAGAATTCAAAGGTTCTTTCCACTCTCCTTCTGATGGCAAGATAAGGCTGAGCGTATCCCAGTCCTCGTCATCAGCTCTTGTGGCATCCTATGGCGCCTGACTTGACATCAGTGTCAAGATCCAAATGTTTGGGACCTCCCTCACTGCTCCTTGACATGGCATAATCCAGACTGCAAGTAAACACTGCATTGAAGTTCTACTTTTCAGAAAGAATATAATTACAACTACTACTCTGTCTTCTCCACAACTACCACTTTAGAAACTGTATAGGCCTAAGGCGAGTAAAGTAGAAAGTTTGCATTATGGTATCTTCATATATTAGACAGGCAGTCATCAGATGAAACACTATTACTTTAATAAATAGGATTACTTAATTAAAAAACAATGTTACATACCTGATGTGCTGCTCATATATAATTTGTCATTGTTAAAGAATATAAGGTCATTGGAGCAGTACCACAGACATTTGATACGATGGGTTCCATCAGGTGTTACCTGTGCTGTGCAGCACATTTGATGTGGTGTAACAATGCTGCACAGCAGCAATGTGGTTCATGTCCAGCACTGTAAAATAATTTTATATAATATTGCAGACAGTAAAACAGAACACAAAAGTATCAATATACAGATATAAAATCAGAACTTCATTATCCTCAAATAATGTTATCTCCATTAGATTTACTTTACACACACCTGATGTACCATGATGATAACCTTACTGCCATTACATAGTGTGTGGTTGTACAACATGGAACTGATTGTGGGTGTCAAGCCCTGCAAATAATTTTTGTGTTATTATACAGACAAAATTGATAGGCCTACAAGGTGGCATATACCCCACTGCAAGTAACATTTAAATCAGAATCCAAACACACTACATAGCTAGTGAACTGCAACATTGTGAATAGCACTTAATCTGCCATATTTAGTTGATATGAGGACATTAGAGCAGCATGAGATACATTGGGAATAATGGGTTCATTAATGTGTTACCTGTTGTGCTGTGTTGCACATTTGGTGTGGCATAATCATGCTGCACAGCAACAAACTGGTTCATGTCCAGCCCTGTAAATTAATTTTGTATTATATTGCAGACAGTAAAATAGAATTTAAAAGTATCAATATACATATATAACTTCAGGTTTCATTATACTCAAATAATGTTATCTCTATTAGATTTACTTTACACGCACCTGATGCACCATGATGAACACCAGACTGCCATGACATAGTGTGTGGTTGTTCTACATGGACCTGATTGTGGGTGTCAAGCCCTGCAAATAATTTTTGTGTTATCATACAGACAAAATTGATAGGTCTAAAAAGTGGCATATATTCCGCTGCAAGTAACTTTTAAATCAGAATCCAAACACACTACATTGCTACTGAACAGCAACATTGTGAACATTACTTAATCTGACACCCTTAGCTGATATGAGGACATTAGAGCAGTATGAGATACATTCGGAATAATGGGTCCGATTAAGTGTTACCTGTTGTGCTGTGCTGCACAATTGGTATGGCATAACCATGCTGCACAGCAACAATGTGGTTCATGTCCAGCCCTGTAAATTAATTTTATATTATAATGCAGACACAGTAAAATAGAATTTAAAGATATCAATATACATTTACATGAATTCAGATTATTATCATACTCAGATATGTTATCTCCATTAGATTTACTTTGCACACACCTGATGCACCATGATGAATACCTGACTGCCATAACATACTGTGTGGTTGTTCTACAACATGCAAGTATTTTTGGTGTCAAGCCCTGCAAATAAATTTCATATCACAATTGAGCCAAAATTGATAGGTACTGAAAGATAGTATATACATATACTGTACTGCAAGTAACTATTACATCAGATTCCAAACACACTGCATTGCTACTGAACAGCAAAATTCTAAATTTTACTTAATGTGACATGTTTATTTGGCATGAGGACATTATAGTAGTTCCACACATGTTTAGAATGATGGATGCCATCAAGTTTTACCTGTTTTGCTGTGCTGTACATCTGGCATGGCACGACTATGCTCCGCAGGAACATCATGATTCATGTCGAGCTCTGCATATAAATTTCAAATTATAATTCACACAAAGTTGACAGGTACTGAACACAAATTCATATATTAACCATGAATTACATTTTACTCTGCCAAGGTTCAACACATAAATGTATCTACTCAATAACTTGAAAATTGATACATACCCTCATTCAGAAGTGATTTTACTACTTCACATCTTTCTTCAGCATTTGGAACAGCCAGAGAAATATTACTTGCTGTTTTCTTCTTGGTAGAAAACAGCCTCTGCTGTGGTATTAGCTTTCTTTTCTGGCCTTTATCTGTTTGTTTGAAATAACTGTTTCGGGCTCGAACAGCTCCTACATTTGCCTTTAAGGATAACACAGTTTTTGTGGCCAACTGCAGTTCAGTCTCAGACATTCCACTGACAATATTGGAAAACACTGAAATAAGCTCCTGTCTCCCTTCTAACAATGATTTTGGTGTTTTTGAAACATATTTCGTGCTTACTTCAGCTAATATTGCTGCTCTCTCACTGGTGGCATCAACATCAGTACCCAGTACCTCTGGACTTTGCAGGGGATTTTCACCGACACTGTCATCTCGGCAAACAGTGTGAATGTGCTTACACATATTGAATCTAATACTGTAATCAATACATGTACAGTAACACCTATGTATGCACACATTGCAATCACTACATTTTAATTTGCACTCACAGTTGACTCTGTTATTTTTAACAATGTACACCTCTGAAGATGATGTGGATGGCACTTCCCAACCACCATCTACCTCAGTGATGAGGTCCTTGTCCATTAACAAACTAGTTTTGTGTTTATTACGAATGTCTTGAACTTTGCTCATAACCTTCCATTTTACATTTGCTATAAGCCAGTCAAACATCTTGGCTGTAACTAGGGACATTAGTGTAGATATGCCTTTGTCCAGTCATTTTATCTGTCTTGCATTACCATGTATTTCCTTTAACATCCTATGCATACTGTCCACATGTATGTTGGTATTGAGACCGGCATACATTCTGTGACAGTAGGCCCAACACTCCACATTTCCTTCATAGTGTGTCTTGAAGTATGAAGCAAATTCTGATGTGTCAGGTTCACTATTGACCTTCTGCAGTGCTTTTTGCAGTGATTCCTGAAACATACGTACATTTCTCAGCATTGACACTGATTTGATGAGCCGATACACCTCATTTCTTTTATCCAGATGCGAAATTTTCTGCTTGATATTAGTTTTCCATGCTCTGTCCACATGCCAAGTACAATAGTGTCTCATCTTAGGAGCACACATTGTCCTGTTCCATGCAATACTGTATGACTCTGCCAAATCAGACATGAATACATTGGGGCAAATTGGTCCAACCTGTGATTTTACGTACTGCAAAAATATACTTAAAACATTGGCATCCTTCCTGTTCGAAATTAGAAATGCACATGGGAATCCTTGCCTGAGATCATCCTGTACTAAGAGAGTGGTCACTTCGAAATCATACCCGTTAAGCCCATTGGTTCCATCAATACAGATACAGTCTTCTCCATATTTTGATAACATTTCGCGTTGTGCTCTGTTCATTATCACTATTACAAAATTCTCGCTCCTCAGTTCTTGATGTTCACTAGTCGAGTTGATGTGTCGGCAGCTGGGCCAACACCTTGTAGTTCGAGATGGCTGAAAATGCACACTAGACTAACGCAGACGGGCGTGAAGTACTGGAACAGGCTACGTAATTAATGCTATGAAGAAAAGTACGTAGCTGGATTAATACTTATCTTTAATCAATCATTGTGGTACATTGCTCTTGACGATACACAGGAGACTTTAATTACAATCACTGTAAGGCTAAAGGCGCCTTGCTAGTTCGTAGCCGTTAACTTATCTGAAGGCTATTCTGTCTCTCGGCTAATGAGAGAGAAAGGCTTCGTACATCTAGTCGCTAGCTAGGTCGTCCGTACAACTGGGGCGAGTGCTTGTTCGTATCACGAGACCTGCCTTGTGGTGGCGTTAGGTCTGCGATCACACAGTGGCGACACGCAGGTCCGACATGTACTAAATGGACCGCGGCCGATTTAATCTACCACCTAGCAAGTGTGGTGTCTGGCGGTGACACCACATTCCTCCCCCGCAAACCGGCGAACGGTCGTGAGATAAGGCTTCCGCCTGCCGTGGGGAGGACCCCATGTTGACGTATGCGATGAGGTGGGGAGCCTAACAACAGGCGAGGCTGTGCCACCCGCACCCGACCATTCGGTCCGAGGGGAACTAGGAAACGCCTGAAAACCTAGTCCAGGGTGCACGTCAACATGTGGTGTAGGCGCCCGTAAAGAAACAGGAGGGGCCGAAGGGTCGACCTCCATTGCGTCGGGGTAGCCGACGCGCGATGACAGCATGTGGTCCGGAGCGGGCAAGAGTTCCATGGCGGAGGACAGCTTGTCACGGGAAGCAATCGGCGGCGCGTGACCCTGGGAGGCGCTTGGCGGCTGCAGCGAAGCGTTGAATGCGGGCGGCGGCGGCCGGAGGACCGGCGGCTGCGGCGGCGGCTGCTGCGGCGGCGGCGCGTCGCCATGGGGCAAAATGGAAGGCATCGTTGGTAACACCTGGGGATGAGGCGAGCCAGTAGATGGGTCCCCAGGGCGCTGACCGGACGGCACCGTCGCTGAAAGCAGACGGGGAGCGGCAGAACCCATGCGACGACAGAGGCGCAGCTGATTGAGATGCCGACGCACCTCACCAGAGGCCCCCAAAACCAAATACATCGCGCGGCCAAGGCAGCGAAGAATGCACCCTGCGAGCCAACGCCGTGAACCTTGATAGTTGCGATAAAATTTCAACGTCGCCTGGAGCAAAAGCAGGAGTCTGCCACTGCATAGGAACCTGATGCGGCGGATGCAGCAAAGACATCAAGGTGCGATGAGGACGACCATGGAGCAACTCAGCCGGCGAGCGACCATCACGGGGCTGAGAGCGATACGAAGACAAAAAGAGCAACAATGCGTCCTCCCGAGAATGCGACTCTTTCAATTTCAACATCTGTGACTTGAAAGTCCGGACCAATCGTTCAGCGGCACCGTTTGACTGAAGCGAAAACGGCGCGGATGTCAGATGTTGAATACCATTGGCCTGGCAGAATGACTGAAATTCTGCGGACATGAATTGTGGGCCATTGTCGGAAACAATAGTCTGTGGAAGACCTTCAATGCAAAAGATAGCAGACAACGCTTGGATGGTGGCGGAGGACGTCGTGGAAGACATCCGGACAACAAAAGGAAAATTACGGAAGGCGTCGACCAGAACCAACCATCGAGCATTCCAGAATGGACCAGCAAAATCAATGTGCAAGCGTTGCCAAGGGGAAGTGGCTTTTGGCCATGCAAAGACTTTCCGCGGCGGTGCGAATTGTTGTTCGGCACACGCCATGCAAGAAGAACACATATTCGTAATCCGAACCAAGTAGAGTGCTGACGAGCAAGTTGTTTCGTCCGCACTATACCCCAATGTCCTTGGTGAAGAAGCCGTAAAACAGAGGACTGTAACGAACGTGGGACCACGACTTGGGACTGATCATTATCAGAACGCAACAACAAAACACCACGTCGAACAAAAGTCTCTCCCTGTGAGCAAAAAATCGGCGAACCAACGGATCCTCGATCCGAGACTTTGACAAAGGCCATCGCGTAGCAACAAAACGCAAAACAGTAGCAAGGACAGGGTCAGCAGCTGTGGCTGGAGCTACACGACGAAAATCGATCGGAAACGATTCGACCACTTCATCCGTTTCCGAATCAATGAACAGGCAAGCAAGTTCGGAAGAATCGAATGCTTTATCCTCAGCAACAGGCAAACGGGACAACGCATCAGCGTTGCCGTGCGTAGCAGTGGACCGATACAAGATATCGTAGCGGTACTGCGAGAGGAAAATAGACCAGCGAATGAATTTCTGCGCTGTACGAGGAGGTACAGGTTTGGTCGGATGAAAAAGCGATGTCAAAGGTTTGTGGTCTGTGATGATGGTAAAGTGACGACCATACAAGAAATCATGGAACTTAGTAACACCAAACACGAGAGCCAAAGCTTCTTTCTCTATCTGGGAATAATTTCTTTGCGCAGACGAGAGCAATTTGGACGCAAAGGCAATAGGGCGATCATGCGAGCCAACTTTGTGCGCAAGCACAGCACCGATCCCGAAATCCGATGCATCTACCATCAACAAAAGGGGTTTCTGGGGATCGAAAGGCGTGAGGCAAGTATTAGAAAGCAACGCCGATTTCAACTGGCGAAAGGCGCGTTCGCATTCCGTCGTCCAGACGAACGGAACACCTTTACGGCGTAAGCGATGAAGCGGAGCTGAAATGGAAGAGGCATTGCGCATATATTTGTGATAATAGTTAATTTTACCCAACACACTCTGTAACTGTTTCATATTGCGAGGGGAAGGTTTTGGCAAAATTACTAAGGGTGAGGCCCAGAGAGAAGCTTGCACACGTTCAATTACACCCTGTGATTCTAGATCGTTTAATGTTCTTGCGACCTCATCACACAATGCGTGGGGAACATTGCGCGCTCTGAAAAATTTCGGTTGCGCGTTGACCTTCAGTTCCAAATGTGCTTCATAGTTTTTAGCGCAACCTAATCCTGGTGCAAAAATGTCTGCAAATTCGTCACATAAGCGAGAAACACTGTCTGAAGGCACAGTTTGATTCACTGATAGGACCTGATTTACAATAGATATGTTAAACAACTGAAATAAATCCAAACCAAACAAGTTCGCTGCCGTAGAAGAACGAAGAAAGTAAAATGACACAAGTTTTGTTTGTCCTTTATATGTTGCAAAAAGAGTGCACTGTCCTAACACAGGTATTGTCTGTCCTGAATATGTATGTAACTTAACCTTTGCGGCACGCAACGGAGGTGCTCCCAGTTGTTTGTACGTGTCGTGATTGAGCAATGAAACTGCAGCTCCGGTATCGAGCTGGAATGGTATCACTTTGCCTTCAAATTCTAAGTCCACAAAAAGTTTATTGTCCTGCCGACGACAAGAGCGACTGTTTTGTGCAATTTGAACAGACACTGGTACAGAATCACTTGCTAATTGACGTGATTTCCAGCGACGTCGACGCACAGTTTTTGTGGGACGAACACAGTCACTGTTAGAGAAAGTGTCACTGGACGAAGTGGAATTAACTACATGAATGTCCATGGGCGAAGGTCCACGATCCTGTGTGTCCTTGGGTCGATTCCGGCTCGAAGCAAAGGGCCAGGAATGATTGTGATTGTCTGATCTGAGCCTTTTCTGGCAAACACTTTGAACATGTCCTTTCCTATTGCAGAAAAAGCAAATAGCTTGGCGTGACGGGCAATGTTCACGTGAATGTCTAGTAGCACACCGCGGGCGTGATTTCACTGCATTTGTGGGCTGGCGCGGCACACGTGGCTTAGAGCGCGGCGGCAGCTGCGTTTGTTTGCGCGATGGCAGTTGACCGGGCCGCGCAGCTCGCCCGGCGGGCCGGTTAATGTTACACACTGCTGGCGAAGTTTCAAAAGATTCCTGAGCACAGTCAAGTGTGTCTTGTCTATCCAATATGTCTATCACTTGTTGAAGGGAGGGATTAACTAGTTTCAAAATTTGCTCCCGTATGCGAACATCAGAAACGTTCTGTGCAATTGCATCACGTACCATCGTATCTGAATAAGAAAGACCACAGTCACAGTCAAACGCACAGTCCCTAGTAAGTCCTTGCAATGTTGCTACCCACTCCCTATTAGTTTGACCGGCCGTACGTTTCGTACGAAAAAACGTATACCTTTTTGCAACCACATTAACTGTTTCTTTGAAATAGGCATCTAAAGCAGACAAAATTTCCTCGTAGGACAGAGTTGCTACGTCGCGTCGGGGAAACAATTTCACTATCACACGGTAGGTGGACACACTGACACAAGAAAGCAAAAACGGCTGCCGCTCATTACCTTGAATTCTGTAGGCGGCGAGATGGAAGGCGAACTGGCGGGACCATTCCCGCCAAGTCTCGTGGTTTTCATCAAAACTTCGAAATGGTGGTGCAACGGCAGGTTGTGGCTGCGGTACCGGTGAAGCGGCGGCGGCCGCATCAGTTTGAATGGCACGTTGACCCTGGACGAGCTGTCCAAGGGCATCCAATAACGCCTGCGTCTGCTGATTCTGCAAGCAATAAAATTCGGAGAGTACATCTGGAGAATGTGGCGAAGCCATGACACAAATAAATTAGGGCAAAGTAAAACACAAGATCCTTTGCAGACTCGTCGCCATGTGATGTGTCGGCAGCTGGGCCAACACTTTGTAGTTCGAGATGGCTGAAAATGCACGCTAGACTAACGCAGACAGGCGTGAAGTACTGGAACAAGCTACGTAATTAATGCTATGAAGAAAAGTACGTAGCTGGATTAATACTTATCTTTAATCAATCATTGTGGTACATCGCTCTTGACGATACACAGGAGACTTTAATTACAGTCACTGTAAGGCTAATGGCGCCTTGCTAATTCGTAGCCGTTAACTTAGCTGAAGGCTATTCTGTCTCTCGGCTAATGAGAGAGAAAGGCTTCATACATCTAGTCGCTAGCTAGGTCGTCCGTACAACTGGGGCGAGTGCTTGTTCGTATCATGAGACCTGCCTTGTGGTGGCGTTAGGTCTGCGATCACACAGTGGCGACACGCGGGTCCGACATGTACTAAATGGACCGCGGCCGATTTAATCTACCACCTAGCAAGTGTGGTGTCTGGCGGTGACACCACACGAGTCTTGTGGTTTATAGAATAACACAGATGGATTCTCACTTTCATTCATTTCTTTTACCCAAGCTTCGACACTGATTGCATCATTTTTATGTCTGACCGACTTGGAGGAGACGTTATAGCTTGCTGCAATGTTATATAAGTCTTGCTTGGTAGTCAAATGGATTCTCTTCAAGTCCGAATCCTGCAAACTTGTCCGTACCTTATGTAGAACTTTGTCATACGGAAGTACCATTGCAATATCTGTTGCTATGGTTTCCCGTTCTTTTTGACTCAGGGGCAGGTGTGTTAAATCTTGTTTGTGACCAATGTGGGTCGACACAAAATGTACTTGGTATATTCCACCTTCATGTACAGTTACTTTCATCTCTGCAGGGCACTTTCCATCCATTTTGTTGCTGCCTGTCAATTTAAGATGTCTTGTGCCTTTACCTTTGGAGATAAAGTTACCTGACCGATGGCAGCCATAATAATGTGTAGAACTAGTAGACCCATGCGTTTTAATAAACTTTGAATGTGTCGTGAATTCAGTGTCTTCTTTCCACTGCAAAAACTCGTCTTCATTTGAGAACTGCAGATCTTTGGAATTAAGTTGATGAGCAGTTTGTAAATGATCCATCCAACCCTGTTTTGAACTACTTTGAAATGGGCACAATGTACAGTAGTTGTAGTGGCAACAGGCAGCTCTTGTTGACGGTTTTTGCAAACATGCTGACTGAGATTCTTTCTGTAATTATACACTTTCCCACACTCTTCGCATTTAAAAGCACTCATTTTAGTAACACAAACGCTACACTGTAATCACAATGATAAAAAAAAGACGCCAAAAAAAAGTACCATGCGCACTCCGCACTCACAATAATTGTAAGACACACGAAAATATCACACGCTCTCCGCACTCACAAAGCGACGCACAAAGCCAAAATAGCACGTGCACTCCGCACTAACAAAAACAGCTACTGCAGCAACACCACGCGCACTCCGCACTCACAATGATTTTAAGACACACGAAAATATCACGTGCTCTCCGCACTCACAAAGCGAAGCACAAAGCAGCAACACCACCCGGGATCCAAACCGCAAATGCAAGTACTGTTTCCGGTCTTCTGTTGTGAGGGAACTATAGGGGGTGGGGTGAGGTCCCATTCGTGAGCGAGGTATAGGGGTGGGGTGGGGACCCATCGTGGGCGAGCTGAGTGCGGGGTGAGTTTCGCAGGGAGGTAGTGTGGGGGGGATCCTCGCTGGGATCTTCGCAGGTTTTAACGTTTGCTCCAATGAATACTTAGCGCATATCTGCAACAGATCGACATGCCTTATTTGTTTTTCTTGCGATTGGTACCAGCATGCCTTAGGAAGAGAGATTAATCATCTTATAAGCGGCCAGCTATTAAAAACATGATCACAACGACCATGTCACTGTCACTTTGTGTAAAATGCTGCCTTATTTCTACAGGCACACACAAGTATCACCAACAACATCCATGTTACAAACTATACATGTTTTATAAATTGGGCAAGGGTATTGTTTCTTAATAAAGTTGTCTTCGCACAAATACCACAACTTTGAATACAGACGGTGATCATGAGATGTGTATTTAACAGACCGAAAAGGTGGGTACATGTCCTCAGCGGTGTAAGCTCATAATAAATTCACTTGTATCACTAAATTTAGAAAGTGATTCGGCTAAGGAACATGGCATTAAGCTGAAGTTTGTAACTCCCTGTTGTTGCTGCTAGGTGTTTCCCACACTACAGTACTTGTAAAAACAGTATTTGTAACACATTCTGTCTCGATTCCATGTAGACAGTGTAACAAAGGTTCTGTGATATATCCATGGGGCTATAGGCAAGGGATGATGATGGTTGATTGAGAATGATCACATACAGTTGATGGTATGCTATGTGAGGAATCACTTAAAAAATGCAACACTAAATTGAAGTACAAAATCCTATGACCAATGCACTGGCTTTTCAGATCCGTAGTGTTATGTTTTCTAGGAGAAATGCTGTCAGCGGTATGGAATCGATTCTCGTCACTGAATGACATACTTGCATTGAATCCTATGGAGATGTCTTTTAATGATTACAGCTGCTGATGAATCATGTCTTGGCATTCTCATGTCTGGAATTGAGTCGCCTTTTTCGAGTCTGTCTGCTAAGGATCCCATACAGCAAAACTCGAGCGTGGTTTTTCACAGTCCCTCTGCATCTTGCAAGTGTTCCTCAATGTCTGCCCTGCTCTCCCTGCAGCTTTGTCCAAGTGATTGGTCCAATTTAAGTCGGAACTCTGCAGAAGTCAGAGAGCACAATATCTAAGACCTTCTGCATCCTGTGGAGAAACAGGGTGAGCTGAGGTAATGCAACATGACCATGTTTTGACCACTTGGTGGAAATCAGCAGAGCTCCACCAACTGAATACAATGTGTAAGGCCAGCGAGAAGCCAGCCGAAGTGCCCGAGCTGTTCTAGGCGCTACAGTCTGGAACCGCACGACCGCTATGGTCGCAGGTTCGAATCCTGCCTCGGGCATGGATGTGTGTGATGTCCTTAGGTTAGTTGGGTTTAAGTAGTTCTAAGTTGTAGGGGACTGAAGACTTCAGAAGTTACGTCCCATAGTGCTCGGAGCCATTTGAACCATTTGAGCCAGCGCCAAACGAAGCTTTCTCCTGCAACACATAGTAGTAGAAAATACAGTACCAGCAATTACGGTGATATTTCTTATGGTGAAAAGTGGGAAGACTCAACATCATACGGGAACTGGAAGAAGGACGAGGATTCTGCTATGGCATTGCAGTGCGTCTGCGAACTACATACTGGCACTGCAGTCCAAAGGAGATCTGTGTCCCTCAGGGTACATTCATGTCTGTCACTCAAACATTCTCTTTATCTTGTACCATCCGACAGAGAAAAACTAAAAACTATAAAAACTTGCTACATTACCCGGCAGAGAACTTGGTAAGATATTACCGCATCCCTCTCCCTGATTTATCGAAAACAAATACCCTCTGGTTTCTGATATCGAGCATAAGTGGCGTTTCTAATACAGGTATTGGTCCAGTGGAATAGGTGGCCAGTGATCCATATTGCTTGCACAAACCAGTGTAAAGTTTCATCACCCGTACTGTAGGAGGACCATATCCCACACACTATCAATCACAAGAAAGGGTCCCTGCATTGTTTTTACGTAAGCAGTTTGCTACATTGTTTTTTCTGCTGTAATTCATCCAAGAAGTGTATGACTATAGCTCTGTACACCACCATACATTTTCTTTTTCTACCTCGACTTCAAGGACTGTGTCAGGTGCTAATCCAGCATTAACACTTTTCGATTAGTTGGTTGTCACAGAATGCTGGACATCACATGGTGTAAACTATGCTGCTCCCACAATACACAGGATGACTGAAATAAAAGACAGAGCCACTGTTTCTTATTGACAAAAATGTGGAGACATCTCAACATATGGAAACTGGAAAAGTTCTTGGCATTGTGGAGTTTTTCCACACAACTGCCATAACATATGTCTAGGCGTTCCATTTCGAAGAGACCGAGAGCTTTGATTCATTGTATGAGGTGCGACAATAAAGTAAAGAGACTGATGTGAAAAAAAAAGGTTGCTTACCGTTTTAGTCAAGTATAGCGTTGTCTCCTTCAAAGTAGTTCCCTTCTGATTGCACACACTTTTTCCAGCGCTTCTGCCATTGATGGTAACATTTCTGGAACTCATCTTCTGTAATATCTTCCAAGACCCTCGTCACAGCTTTTTGGACATCTTGTGTTGTTTGAAAATGGTGTCCCTTGACCGCCGTTTTGACTCTTGGAAATAGAAAAAAGTCGCACGCAGCGATATCTGGTGAATAAGGTGGCTATGATAGTACTGAAATTTGTTTTGAGGTTAAAAATTGCTGAAGTGACAGAGTAGTATGGGATGGCGCATTATCGTGATGCACAATCCAATTATCAGCAATGTTGGCACGGACACGAAGAAGTCTTTTACGAAGTCTTCCTAAAATTTCTTTGTAGTAATATTGGTTAACTGTTTGTCCAGGAGGCACCCACTCTTTATGAAGCATTCCCTTGGAATCAAAGATACATACAAGCATGCATTTCACTTTTGACTTTGACATGCGAGCGTTTTTTGGTCTGGGTGATCCCTTTGAGCACCATTTCGAACTTTGGCGTTTTGTCTCTGGATCGTACCGAAAAAAACAACTTTCATCACCAGTCATAATACGGCTCAACAATTCTGGATTGATTTCCGTTTGATCTAACATATCGGCTGCCACATTTTTCCGTGTTTCTCGCTGTTGTGTTGTGAGTTTTTTGGGGACCATTTTTACACAAATCTTTCTCATACCTAGATCTTCAGTTATTATTAGACGAACCGTTTCTCGATTGATGTTCAGTTCTTCTGCAATCATTTTCATGGATAATCTTCGATCAGATCGTACGAGTTCATGCACCCTGACCAAGTTGACATCTCTCCGTGAGGTTAATGGTCGTCCACTGCGGTCTTCATCTTCAACATTCGTTCTGCCTTCACTAAACATGTTAAGCCAACGAAAAACTTGAACTCTTGACATAACCTCCTCTCCAAAAGCCTTCTGAAGCTTACCGTAAGCTGTCGTCACGTTTTCACCCAATTTAACGCAAAAAGAAATGGCATACTGTTGCACAATATTATGCGTTCCATTTCCCTGATGAGAGACACAAACACGTGTTAACTTATTACAGCACAACTCACGACTGAGCAGTTGCAGCGATGTGCCAGTTGGACTAGAAGCAACGTATAGACCAAGGTCAAAGCTATTGTGCCTACGCAAGCCTGCAGGGTTGCCACATCTTGCAAAGTAAATCAGTCTCATTACTTTATCGTCACACCTTGTATTGCAGCCATGTACACGACCACTCTTTCGGTGCTGGTCATCCCCAGAAGGTGTTGCTCCCACTAAGACTGTCTCCATATCAAACAAGCTGTTACACAGAGAGTGATTACGGGTTGTCATTTCCATTGAAGCGTAGCTTGCTGAGGAGCCAATAGGAGAGCAGATTTTTGTTCTCACTTTCTCACAGCTGACGCTACTACTGGGCAGGGCGAAAGGTGTGCTTGACTAATGCTGCATGCAATACGTTACACATACTCTCAATGAATGTGAAGAAATACTATTACATATGAATCAATGTTTCTCATACTTTACGTACCAAATTTTATGGATAATACAACCCTACCGTTAAAATTTCAAATCAATAATTTCAATACTGTCAGTAATATAAATTTTTACCTAAAACACATAATAACCAATCTGGCACTGTGAAACGGAGTTAGGGATTGTAATGTATTCATCTTTAGTATCAACTGAAACTACAGCCAGGAGGATAGTTTCACATAATTTTCTGGAATTTTCTTTAGTTTCATTACCACAGATATCTGATTAATTAATAATACCGATACATTCGAAAATCGTTGTTTCATCGTGTATTGCTTGTGTGAGTGTTTTGGAGAGGCTGAGAGAGTGAATGGAGGACATACGAAAGTGAGATTGTGATATTTTATTAAAACTATGTAAATGCATTCGTGAGAAAGTTGTCGTGCAATAGGGGAATTTGTGACGTATGTCTGAATGAGCTTGATTCTGTAAAAGGCAGCCAGAATGGCGTTGGGTATTAAATTAATTAGTGATTTCTTTTGAGGAAAGGAATCTATTTTTTTTATTAAATTTTATTTAGCTTCTGGATTACGAAACTTCTAGCCTTATTTCTTGTGATAATCTGATTAGCTGACATTACAAATACGCCGAGGATAGAAGTGCTCGAGACGATCTGATTGGCTGCTTACCATATCAGCCTATAGGAATTCAGCGTTTCCCACGGATTTAGTAGGGCTTTGAGCCTCAGATGTACGAGTCGAGAGACTCGCTCAGGGGGCGTCTCCTGGTAAACACCCATGCTAAATCGCGCTGATCAAATTTGTACCAAAACGAAGAAATTCGCGCGTTTGATCGGTTCTCGTTTTGTTGATGAAGAGCGACTACATGTTGAGTATTTTGTGTAAGTTTGAACTTTGTGAGAGGTTTATTTTAGGAGATGTTCGCGTGTGAACATTCCAGGTCGTACATAAACTCTTCGTGGCGTGTTTCGTGCAGATTACGAGACATTATGGCGAGTCCTTCTTCTCAAAAAGCCTGCTGAACTACTGAATCTGTTAACTTGCAAGTAACCATGAGTCGGTGACTCTTTAGGACGTTTGAAATATCGGGTCAGACTAAGTATTTTCTGACTGCTTTTTGGTGTGAACTTGTTACAGAGACAGTCAGTAATACTAGGTGCATTCAAGTTCTAAGGCCTCCGATTTTTTTTCTAATTAACTACTCACCCGAAATCGATGAAACTGGCGTTACTTCTACCGTAATCGCCCTGCAGACGTACACATTTTTCACAACGCTGACGTCATGATTCCATGGCAGCGGCGGAGGCTTCTTTAGGAGTCTGTTTTGACCACTGGAAAATCGCTGAGGCAATAGCGGCACGGCTGGTGAATGTGCGGCCACGGAGAGTGTCTTTCATTGTTGGAAAAAGCCAAAAGTCACTAGGAGCCAGGTCAGGTGAGTAGGGAGCACGAGGAATCACTTCAAAGTTGTTATCACGAAGAAACTGTTGCATAACGTTAGCTCGATGTGCGGGTGCGTTGTCTTGGTGAAACAGCACACGTGCAGCCCTTCCCGGACGATTTTGTTGCATTGCAGGAAGGAATTTGTTCTTCAAAAAATTTTCGTAGGATGCACCTGTTACCGTAGTGCCCTTTGGAACGCAATGGGTAAGGATTACGCCCTCGCTGTCCCAGAACATGGACACCATCATTTTTTCAGCACTGGCGGTTATCCGAAATTTTTTTGGTGGCGATGAATCTGTGTGCTTCCATTGAGCTGACTGGCGCTTTGTTTCTGGATCCATTGTCACAACCGACGAAAAGAAAGTCCCATTCATGCTGTCGTTGTGCATCAACACTGCTTGGCAACATGCCACACGGGCAGCCTTGTGGTTGTCTGTCAGCATTCGTGGCACCCACCTGGATGACACTTTTCGCATTTTCAGGTCGTCATGCAGTATTGTGTGCACAGAACCCACAGAAATGCCAACTCTGGAGGCGATCTGTTCAACAGTCATTCGGCGATCCCCCAAAACAATTCTCTCCACTTTCTCGATCATGTCGTCAGACCGGCTTGTGCGAGCCCAAGGTTGTTTCGGTTTGTTGTCACACGATGTTCTGCCTTCATTAAACTGTCACACCCACGAACGCACTTTCGACACATCCATAACTCCATCACCACATATCTCCTTCAACTGACGATGAATTTCAATTGGTTTCACACGACGCAAATTCAGAAAACGGATGATTGCACGCTGTTCTAGCAAGGAAAACATCGCCATTTTAAGTATTTAAAACAATTCTAATTCTCGCCGCTGGCGTTAAAATTCCATCGGCCATACGGTGCTGCCATCTCTGGGACGTATTGACAATGAACGCGGCCTCATTTTAAAACAATGTTCATGTTTCTATCTCTTTCCAGTCCGGAGAAAAAAAATCGGAGGCCTTAGAACTTGAATGCACCTCGTATTGCATAATTGATGTCGGGTCGTTAGCCATTTTATTTGTTTAATGACAATAAACCAATTAAAAGGAAATTTTTGACATTTTTCGGATGACTCATGCAAGAATCTCGAACGTTCGATAATTTAATTAATTTTCAGTTACTGCCCATGGTTAGAGTTATGTGGGCTTTGCGTGGTAGGTATATACTCGAATTTTCGTCAACGCTGCTTTTGTCGCCTAAACCAGTATCTACCATCGCAGAGTGAAGGGGCAGACAACCTGGAGCCTATCCAGGTAGGTGGACTGATTGTTTTGAAGGATAGTGATAGAGCAACCCGTCCCTCTGCATTTGGTGCATTTAGCGGCAGGGAAAAGTAAAGTTAAGTGTCGAATGGACTTTAAATGTGGTAGTGTAAAACCCTTTCAGATAAATGTTGAATTGAAGCGATAGAAGAAGGACTTAAACCAAGTGCAAATACCGTGAACAATAATAGTGGAGGGACAAGGCGCAGCAGGTAGGGAGGTCAGCTAACTACACGAACGCCGACAGAAGCAGATCAGCAGCAGGAGCAGTTGGCAGCCGTGGTCAGTGCCATGGGGTCCCAGAAAGTGGACCGGAGCTGGCAGCCTTTGGCACATGGGCTCTCAGTAATATGTCACTGTGCTGACAACGTGAAAAAAAAGCTAATGTTTTGCTTCGTTTGATATGTGAGTGTCAACGTAGAGAAAAGTGATAAGCCTGTAATACATGAAAGGAAGCAGGATGTAGGTTTTCATGATTCAGTACTTGCAGATGATAGTATGGGAGGAATTTTAGTTTTGATGTGTCTCAAATTAATGACAGTGGTTTTCCAAATTCAGTGTCTGATACTTATAAGTCAATTAAAGAGCAAGATATGGTGGAAGTTGATGTTAGGGTGGCACCAGGTCTTGTGAACAAAATAAAAAGGAAGTCAAGTTTTGAAGTTGATGAGAAAAAATAAGTACTCATATTCCAGAAATAAATAGGGAACAGACATTTGATACTAAGGTGAAATTAGTAGCATTCACTGCTACTGAAGCGAAAAAGGAGCAAGCATCAAAGGTTGGTGATCAGAAAGTTAACATTGGAGCTGTGTTCCAAAACATTATGGAGCAGATGGGTGGTATTAGCAATAGTATTATGAGTTGAGTGAGATCTGGGATAAATGGACAGAGTAATGAAATGAAAGGACTGCGTACAGATATAACTAACATGAATACAAAAATAAATGAACTTGGGTCTGATGTGAATAGTAAAACAAGTGGGCTAGTTTCTGAAATTAGTCAGGCATTTATAAAACAGTCAGAACAGTTTGATAATAAATTGAAAAATTTTAAAGAGGAAATTCGGACGGAAATTGATTACAGAGCATCAGGCTTAAGTGATTCTGTAAACATGAGATATCACAGCTTAATGAACGCATGTAAGGACCAATTTTCCATGCAAAACAATAATGTAAGAATGATATTGTAACAGTAAAAGGTGAGCTAATTATCCATATATAGCAAGTTGCTGAAGGTAGTAAACAGCTTAAATTTGCATCATGTAAGGGAGCGGCCCAGTTTTCAGCCATTCTGAGCATCCCTCTCCACTAGCCACTGGTAGCCAATAACGTTCATAAAAAGTTTTCAATGTTTGACATGAGGGAAGACTGGTGAAGACCACGCATTTTCTGCATGTGAGAAGTTTCCTTCATCTTTATCAGAGCATGAACAAAATTGGGCTCACTAACATTACATCCAAGAAATCAGAGTCATTAACATTACATTCAGCAACAGAGAGAATACAAATGTCAGAGATAATGCAGTTATAATGTTCACTTTTCTTATGCAAGGAGTCATATCTTTGATTCCTACATACAGCCCAATAACCACACTATGACACAGTTTTTTCCATCACAAAATGTAATATTACATAACACCTCTTCAGGAGAAGAGTTGTGAATGCACTGTGGAATGGTCCCCTTGAAGCAGGAGTATTATTTGCCAGACAAATGGACATCTTACTTGCTAGTCACTGGAGGAAGCTGAGATTTTGGGAAGTAATAAGTGAAGTAGGGAAGCAACAAGAAGCATTAGTGGAGTTGCAGAAGGAGACAGAGACAGGATGAGAGTAGGCAGAACTGTGAGAGGAACATTGTAGGGCACAACTTCCTTCATAAGATAAGATGGATTAGTATCTACATCATGTGGTAGATGTGGTACCACAACACTAATTCAAAAGAAATGAAGATGGTTAAATGCAGGTGGGAAGCTGCTGAAGAAATACATTGGACAATGATGACATTATGAAGCTGAACAGAATACACTGGACAATGATGACATTATGAAGCTGAACAGAATGCTAGAACAAGAACAAGCAATAGTATATACAAGTAGGGCAATGGTGGAATGGCAGAAAACATGTGGCAAATCTGGAACATGACCTATTTAATAAAAGAAGGGCAATACAGGAACTGACTATAGAACTGACATGACCTATAGAACTGGCATGACCTATCTTCATGATCAACCATAGAAATTTTTCTAAGAGGGGGCAGGGGGGGGGGGGAGGGTAAAAGTTAAGAATTATCCTTTTTATTCAACTCTTTCTGCGAGTCTGAGAATGTGTAATGCACTAAAAGCTGATTATGCTGATTATGTTACTGCTGCTGCTGTTGTCATAATTTGTCATGAATCTGGTTTGATGCAGACATCCATAATACTATATCCACACATCATCACCGAATTGCTACTGCTATCTATCATTTGAACTGGCATGGATGCTTGGCCTTCCTGTACAGTTTTTCCAAGGCAATTTCCTGCAAAACTAAATTAATGAGTCCTTTATGATGCCTCAGACTGTGTCCTGTCAGCCGACCCCTTCTCCTAGTCAAGTTTTCCCAAGTTCTGTCACAAATTGCTTTTCTCCCATGTCTGTTGACTACTGCATTAGTTATGTGATCTACCCATCTAATATCCAGCAATTTTCTGTAGGATGACATTTCAGATGTTTTCTCCCCTTGTCTGAACTGCCCACATTGCACTTCTTACAGTGCTACACTACAGACAAATGCCTTCAGAAAAAGGCTTGCTAACACTTAAATTTATATTTGCTGTTAAGTAATATTTCTTCTTCAGAAATGCTTTTCTTGCCATTGCTAGTCTGTATTCTATATCCTCTCTACTTTTGTTACAGTTGTTTTACTCCATAAATAGGAAAACGTATGTACTACTTTCAGTGTCTCTATTCCTAACCTAGACCCTTCAGCTTTGCCTGATTTAATTCGCCTACATTCCATTACCTTTGTTTTGATAGGAAGCTTTAAGGTGAACACAGAAGAGACTGTATATTCCATTCATCTCAAAGTTTTCATTTCATCTCATTGAATATTAATTCCTTCTTCAAATTTTTCTTTGCTTCCCTCAACTGCTTGTTCAATGTGAAGTGTGAGTAACATTGGGAATAGGCTTCTTGCTTTCATCTCCTATGTCTACTGTCTGATTTCTGTAAAAGTTGTATACAACCTTTTGTTCTCCACTTGTTACCTCTGCTACCTTCCGAGTTTTGGAAGGTGCATTCAAGTCAACATTACGAAAACTTTCTTTAAGTCTACAAAGACTATAAATGTAGGTTTGCCTATATTTAACCTGTGTTGTATGATAAATCTTAGAGCCAGTATTGTTTCGCATGTTCTTACACATCTCCCAAATCCAAAATGACCTTTCCTGGTATCAGTTTGAACCAGTTTCTCCTCTCTTCTGTAATTATATCACGTTAGTATTTTGCAACCGTTACTTATTAAATTCCTACTTCACAGTATCCATAACTGTGAGCAATTGCAATTGCAATTGTTATATTCTTCTTGACATCTGAAGGCATTACATCTGGCTCACCCACGTTGCACACCAGGTTTTGTCATGGCTGGCTTCCTCAAGGATAGCAGTAATTCTGCTGTATATTCCAGGGTCTTTGTAACAACTTAAGTCTTTTGCTGCTCTGTCAAAGTCTTCTCACATTATCACATCTCCCACCTTGTAATTATCAACATACTCTTCCCTTTCTGTAATATTACCTTCAAATTTATTTCACTGTATAGCCCTTCTGTATACTCCTTCTGCCTTTCCTCTCTTTGCTTAATTCTGTCTTGTTGTCTGAGCTCTAGATTCACACAGCTGCATTGCTTCTCTCCAAAGACCTCTTTAGTTTTCCTACAAGCAATACCTATTTGTCTCCAAATTATACATGTTTCTATAGACTTGCCTTTGTCCTCTAGTTATTCCCACCTTGTCATTTAGCACTTTCTGTCAGTTTCATTCTTTAGTCACCTGTGTTCCCTTCTGGCTGCTTCATTTGGCTGCTGAATTTTAGTATTTTCTCCTTTCATAAATTAAATTCACAATCTCTGAAGATATCTAGGGACGTCCACTAGGACTCATCTTTTTGTCCATCTGATTCTGTTTCACCTTTGCTATTCAAGGCTACCCATTTGTATTCATATGTATTATTTCTCAAACTGACATCCCTTTTTTTCAACACACAATAATTGTACAGGGATAAATGAGATGTCAGTTGAATGGTTTTTTAACCAGTTTCTGACACTGCAAGCTGATTTTGCACTAAATCTTACTACTTGAGGATAGTTTTAACATGAAAGAGATTGCTAACTATCATAGGCAAGTTACAATTATTTTATGAAGCTCTCTTATTAATTATGAACAAGAGACACCTGTTTCATATTATCTTATTACAAATACCACTTTATTTGTTTTAAAGCACATGTTAACTGGATTCATAATTTGTGTACAGAATTGTCACAGATAATAGGCAGAGATAATGGACTACCACAGTCCTCATGGTTGTCATACAAGTTAACTTTTCTAAATTTAGGAGATTAGTGCACTACTCTCCTCCCCCCCCCCCCCCTTCCCCCCTGCCCACCACCAAGCCGCTTCACCGTACCCTCACAGGTGTTTGTGGCATAGTGAATGACAAATTGTATTGGGTGCAAACTTTACTAAATCTCTTAGATGAAAAATTGGTTTTAACGGGGTTACTACACCCATTGTAGGACAGTTTGCTGCATCATTTCTTGAATCACTCAATGTTGCAAGAAGCAGTACACCATGCGAGTAACTGATGGTTGAGTGCTGAGCTGCTACCACACAACAGTGTCTAGCCAGGCCACAAAAAATACAGCAAGGCTCTTTGCAGCACACAGGTGACTTGATGTAACAGAGGTTGTCACTATTCTACTCCACATGAACTAATGTAATCTTGCTTCACCTGTGTCCAATCTACACTTGATGCGATGCCCAGTACCAAGTAAAGATGTACATCTCAAATCCAATGATTCAAGGTACATCCTTCACAGAGAAGTGAAAATTTATACAGGTCCACACCGACTATGCAGTCACGGTTTGCTATCTTCCCCCCTCCTGACAGGCCACCTAAAGCTGCTGCTCTAACTGCCCTCATTCAGCAACTCCTACCACCCTTCCTTCTACCTGGGGATTTTAATGCACATCATCCTCTGTGTAACAGTACTTTTTCATCAACTCTGGGGCTCCTCACTAACAGTTTCTTTGAGACTATGATCTGAGCCTCCTTAAGGAAGGTTCACTGACTCATTTTAATGCCGCACAAGGTAAGTTCTCTACTATTGCTCTTTTCCTCTCTTCCCCTCCACTTCTCTCTTCCTTACACTGTTCACCACATGATGCCCTCTGTGATACAGACCTCTTCCCATGTCCTGATGATCACATTACCTCATTGGGCTTTCCTTTGTGCTGACTGGCCTCTATATACCTTCCAGATCTTATTTGACCTTCTTTGTCAGGTTGTATTGATGAAGTCATTCATGATTTCTCCATTTAGGTACTCTGTTCAAAAATGGTTCAAATGGCTCTGAGCACTATGGGACTTAACTTCTGAGGTCATCAGTCCCCTAGAACTTAGAACTACTTAAACCGAACTAACCTAAGGACATCACACACATCCATGCCCCAGGCAGGATTCGAACCTGTGACCGTAGTGGTCGCGCAGTTCCAGACTGTAGCGCCTAGAACCGCTCGGCCACCTCGGCCAGCTTAGGTACTCTGTGCTGCCCACATTGCCATTCACTGCTTGACAAGCCCCATTCACCATTGGCCAGTTTTGCGGTGGAGCATGGCCATTACCACTGTCCGTGATCATCATCATCATGTCTTGCAACATCTTAAGCAGCACTGCCCTCTGCCAGTCTTATTACCTTTAAATGTCTTTGTTTGATTAAGCAACATACTTCGGCACTTTGGCACAGCCAGGCAACTCGACCATTGTCTCATGCACATTACTAGAACTGATGGTGCCTCATTGGATCAGTTGGGTCCTTGAATCTTGAGACCTTTTATCTCCTTACCATTGCAGCTTTCAGGAGGGATGGTCTCTGATCAATGATCTGCTCTGATTAGAGTCTGCTGATCTGCAAACCTTTTCTCATCAGTGTCATCTCGTCACGGTTTTCTTCAATCATTGCAAGACTTACAACAAAGATCGTGGTGGAACCATCACACCATCCTTACACTTAACTAGTGGGGTCTTCATGGCTTTCCTCCCTATTTTTACTAGCCAGTTCCTGTCCCCCTGGTTGTTTAGAGTCTGGTTGGCACTGTTCTCAGCTCTGTGCAGACTCAGGGGACTGTATATTAGCTAATCACTATTAGTGTGCTTGTGGTCTTTGTGAGACTGTTGGTTACTCTTGCTCTGTATGTGGATGATTTCTGTATCCTCTGCTCCAGGATGCCATCCAGCACACTTCCACATGGGCATTTTTGCATGGTTTTTGTTCTCTCCCTGTAAGTCAAGGGTGTGCATTTCTGTCACCATTCTATGGTACATCCTGATTCGAAGCCTGACCATGGACCCACAGTTCAGTTCCATGGGTCTTCTTTTTCGCTACAAGCTTACTTTGTCACTGCTTGTCATCTTAAGGCTGACTGTTTTCATTAACTCAATGTTCTTTGCTTTCTTGGCCACACTACTTCATCATTGAATCTTCTTGATTTTTACTGGGCATTGGTTCTGTCTCAATGGACTATAGTTGACAAGTTGATGGATCAGTGCCCCTTCCACACTGCACCTCTTGGACCCAGTTCACCATCATAGTATTAGTTTACCTATGGGTTCATTTTGCACTAGCCCTATCGATAGTCTTCTAATTGACACTGGAATTTCAGCCCTTTCCATTTGGTAGTCCCAGCTACTTCTTTCCTATGCCATCACTATCCACTCCTTCCCTTCTCATCCCTTCAATTCTACTTTTTTCTTGGCTTTGGGCCATTGCCTGCCCCTGTGTACCCTTGGGTGTGTGTACCAGTTGGGCTCTCTCTCCTGTGACATCCATCTACCCTCCCTCTTCCACATATTCTCTCTCGATGCCCTCCCTGCCTTGGTTAGTTCCTCAACCCTGGATTTGGATGGAACTCTTCTGGGGTCATAAAGTCTTCATCAGTCCAATAGTGTTCTGTTGTTTCCACGGAATACTCTTATATAAGTTTCAGAAATCTACTATTCTACATCGGCCGATCATGTTGGATATGTCTGCAGATCATCTGGTGGCATGGAACACCATCTCTTGTCTGCCACATGTGGGGTGTTTATTGAGGAACTGATGGCCATCTATCAGGCACTCTGCTCCATTACACAGTCTTTGCTCATCGAAGTTTTGTTATGTACCGACTCAATCTCGTACAGGCTATTACTCGGAATTTTTCTCGACACCCCTTGGTCTATGCCATCCGTGACCACCTTGTTGATCTTGGTGGTGGTGGTGGTGGTGGTGGTGGTGGTGGTGGTGGTGGTGGTGGTGGTGGCGGCGGCGACGGCGGCGACGGCGGCAGTGGCGGCGGGGGCGGCGACGGTGGTGGTGGTGGTGGTGGTGGTGGTGCTTCTTTGGTTGATATCCTTTGGGTTCTCAGCCACATGGGTATTCCTGGTAATGAACTTACTGATTGGCTGAGAGGGGGGGTCAGCCACATATCCCCATTTTCAATGACCCATTTTGGGGTGGATTTGCATATTTGAGCAAAAGGGATTTGACATAAATCATGGGCCAACTCTTTGGAGGCTACTGCCCATCTAATAAATTCATTGGGAATCTGCCATTTTTGGCTGTCTTCGTGTTCCTGGATAAAGGTGTCTGACAAGGCAGAATCCACATTTACCTTGAAAACCGGGTGTTTTAAAAATTCCAGAAGGAAACATGGCAGGCAGCCACGGAAGCCCCACAAGTAAAGAGTACAAAGAATACCATTTCTCCAACAGCTGTTGTAAGCCTCCTACAAATCGAAAAACACAGCCACAGCCTGGGATTTCTGCAGAAACCCATTGATGACATGGGTGGACAAAGTGACAAAATTGTCAACTACAGAATGCAGCAATCATAATCCATACTGTGCAGTAGTTAGTAGATTGTGAGACTTTAGCTACCATACAAGCCTGGAAAGAATTATACGTTCCCTGACCCTGCAAACACAGTTCTTGAGAGAGGTGAGATGAGATGGTAGTTAGAAGGGAGATGTTTGTCCTTACTTGGCTGAAGTAGGGATATGATAGTGGCTTCAAGCTGGCATTTGGGAAACGTGCCATTTGCCCAGATATCATTGTACATATTAAGCAGAAAGTACTTGCCCTCAAGAGACAGATGCTGCAACATCTGAATATGAACAGCATCTGATCCTGACGCGGAGGATCAAGATGAACTGAGAGCATGATCTAGTTCCCTCAGAGTATGGGCGGCATTGTAGCACTCAATCCTGAGAACAGAAGGTTATCACCCAAGCCTTCTCCACTCATTTCCGATGGAGGAAGGCGGGGTGATAGTGAGAAGAGCTCAAAATTTCACTAAAATGGTGGACCAAGGTGTTGGAGTTATCAATTGGCTCTGCGATGAAATTGTCTGCTACTGTCAGGCCAGAAATTGGGGAATGGATCTTGGTCCCAAAGAGCTATCAGAGTTTGGTCCACATGACAGAGGAAGGGGTGGAACTGTTGAAAGAACTAGTGAATGAAATCCAGTTAGCTTTTCTGCTATCCCAAAGAACATGATGACCCTGCATTCATTATAGACAGATGGGTGCACAGTTTGCCATCATAGGATGAAGGTTAAAAATGTGGAGAGCACATCTTCACATGTGAATTGAGTTGTGATATGCCTCAGCCCACCAAAGGCCTGGGATACCATTTGTAAGATATTCTGACTGGTCACGGTAACTGGGGAAACATTGTTCTTCGAAGGTGGCCAGGAAGGAGTAAAGCCACCAGTTATCTTTAGGAAGCTGCCATTTTGGTGTGCACGCAGGTGGGGTAGGAGCCAGCAAATGGATAGCACATGGGAAATGGTCGCTCGAGTAGGTGTCAGAAGGAACAGACTATTTGATATGATGGGCAAGCTGGACAATGCAGAAGGATAGGTCCAAATGGGAATAGGTGTGTGAAGAGTTGGAAAGGAATATGGGTGCTCCTGTGTTAAGGCAGAAGAGGTTAAGAATGTCAACCAAGAGGGCACCTCTCTTACAGCTTCTTGGAGAACCGTAGATTCACCAAGCAACAGAAATGGGTGAGGTAGCTGCCCAATAAGCTGGAGGAAGTCTGCCCTGGTGACATTGGATGACAAAGGGATATAAATGGTATAAAGGGAAAAGTCAGGTGAGGAAGGAAAAGGCAAACTGCAAAACCTTGAAGATGGGTAGTCAGACAGATGGGGTAACAATGTATGTCATCCCTCATGAACATCAAGACTCCTCCATGAGATGGAATGCCGATCTCAGAGGGAAGACATGCAGAAGCTGAAAGTGGTTGCCAGGACTCAATTTTGTTTCCTGAAGGCAGAATATAAGGTGACGCTCTGATTTCATTGGAGGAGAGTCATGATGAGGAAAAATTAGGGGCTGTCACCTCGGCGGCTGCCGAGTGCCAGCTTGCGAAGACACTCTTGTACAGGGCACAGAGGCAGGAGGATCCTGTTCCATGGGGTCCACAGAAGCATCAGCTTTCCTGTGCAGTTGATCTGCTGAGTCCAACAAGAAAAATGGTTAGTAGTGCACACCGGCAAGACAGAGGCCGGCCGGGTGAAGACCTCATGTGGTGACACCGTCGAACAGGATCCTCAAGTTGGTGAGGGAGAAGACCATTTGCCTTTGTCGGAATTCTTTGAGTCTTCCAGTTAGCTGAGGAAGACTCAGGTGTTGGTTGGCTGAAGGGCCATTGAATGTCTTTACAGGAGTACTTCTTCTGTCCTTTCCAGCCTGCCAGTTGTGTACTTGGTGACTTTGCTCCTTGAGGCGAGCATTTGATGGCATGTTTCACAGCTGGACGAGGGGACAATGGGAAATTTCACAACCTCAGAGCTGAATTAGAGGTCACTTGTACACGTGGCCATGCCCTTCATGGGGCGAGATGTAGCAAAAACAGCACTATAAGTGCCAGACAGTGGAATGCAGGGTTTGCAATTAGCCAATAACTTGTGAGCAACCAGGCAAGGAACTTTCTCCTTAACACGGGACAGCCCACTCATTGAGATACATGGACGATCTTGAGAAGAAGCAGCATAGCCACCATTGCAGTTCATGCAGTAGGAAGAAAGAGGCAGACAGTCACCCTCAGGTGCATATCTACCACAGGTGACATCTTTTCAACCACACTTGAGTGTCTTGTCGACACCTGGCCAAATGTGACACTGGTAGCAGTACATCGGGGTGGGAATGTATGGTTGGACTTTGGTGCTCCTGTCCAAGATCAAAGCAGGCTATGAAATTATCAAAGGTGAGAAAAAGAGCGTGTGTGGGCACTAAGGAGGAATCTACCTTTATCATCACCTGATGGACAGCAATGACACCCTGATCAGAGAGGTACAATTGGATTTTGGCCTCAGTCAGACCGCTGAGCAGCCTATTGTAACTAATGCTATGAGAAGAATTCAGAGTCCTACAGGCCTCAACACAAACAGGATAGCCATGAAGAAGTAAAGCAGCAAGCAATTGCTTTTGTAGACTACTACTTACTCTCAAGCACAAAGTAACATTCCACTAATAAGAGCAGGACTTCACGGGGCTAATTGCATCAACACCTTTCTGAATAATAAACAGATTTACCACTGCAAAGGACTGACTGTCTTCAGGAACAGTAGTGTAGCTGGAAGGGTCATTGAATTGTTAGCCTCATTTCACTTATGTTTTGTAGACATTGATTGCGTAGACGACTGGCTCATTGTGAGAAAATCCGCCATGATTGCCAGCATCTACAATGGCCCACTCCTTCCAGCTGGGGGCCCCCTTCACGAAGGGGCACACCCACCTTAGATGACTGTGCACACCTCAGTTCACACCTCCAGAACACTGGGAAGGTAGTAGCTGAGGCAAATTGCTGACAGGTCCCTCTGTCCAATCACCCCTCCCTGGGCCTGGCCTCTACCAGGGTGTACATGCGAAACCTACCTGTCGAACCAGGGCTGGGAATTACACATTACCCAGTCATCTGTTACACATAAGACACATGGGTCAGCCTTCAGGAGTGTACAAGGAGGAACAAGAAAAAGAGGAACCTCGAACACCAAAATGGAGGAAGGCTAGGAGAAGGTAAACAAAGAGAGGAAAATGGAATGGAAAACAGTGGTAAGACTGTTGTTATGTCAATGACAGGCAATGCAGAACATTCCCAATGACATCCCAGAAACATTCCCCAAGTGGGGGGAAAAATAATAGCAAGAGGATAGACCTGCAGCATGGAAGGGAAAAGATGCTGCACAGGCTGGGACCTGTCGTAGCCAATGGGGCCCTGTGGTAGCCAAGTGCAAACCCGCCAAAGAGTGGTGAGCACCCTGGGGGGTGAATTTGATGTGTATCCAAATAATGATATTTCCTGAACAAATTAACTTAAAGTGAAAACAGTTGCCCCAAAATGTTTGGAGTTGGAGAAATTATACAGGGTGAACCAGAACTCTGATGAACTTCAAAGTTGTACTGGTGTACTGAATATTTTGGTATAACAGATCTACAGTCTCCAGTAGCAAGTGACATGGTATTAATATAACTATAATTTACTCATCTTGTTAGACATATTACCTTTGTTTCAGTAAAGAGCTCTTTACAACAATGAAAAATATGCAATTATCAAAATGTACAACTCATGAAACACAGATTAAGGCAGCAACTCACAGACCAAACAAGGATGTGGCTGCCATTGACACAGAAACACCAAGCAGTAATGTCACTGTGCCCTCTTCTGTGTTTGCTGAAAGCACATACAAGTTGCACATCATTCAACTCTTAATCGGCAGACGTATCAGTACTGCTGTGTGTGGCACTGTTCACTTATGTCTAATATTGCTGCAAAAATATATCTGAGACAGAACTGAGATCTCTTTGTATGCCTGTCCTCATCTAATGTTGTCCTTCACTCAAATTCTCTTCCTACCTCTGTCTCTCATTCTTTCCACATTTCTCTGTCCAGTTCTTTGTTGTAGACAATTCCTGCACAGTATATGTCCAAGGCAATACCACTAACAGAAAAAGTGAAAATTCTGGCCCAATGCAATACTGTGCGGCTGCTGAGTTGGGAACTCTTGTGAGAATGTTGCAGTTTAAGCTTACATGCTTGGAGTTGGATGAGAAGAATTTTGAAGATAGTGACTTGCGCTATCAGGGGGAACATGTGGGCCAGGCTGGGGTGGCATTGTTCCAGCGGCTTTTAAGTTAGATGCCGTATTTGCTAAGTTGCCTAAACCTTTGTCTCATTTCTTTCAGTGTCTGACTGAATTGATTGTAGAGTGAATTGATCAAGTAGAAAATCTATTGTGGTCGTTGGTTTGTCTCGAACAGCACGTGGCCGCTTTTTGTGTTCCGCACCACGTGATCCTGTCATTGCTATACCCGCTTGCTGTAGGTGAGTTGCAGAACATCCTCTCATGAGCCATGACAGAAGAGTTTACCTTGCAACAATTAAGGGGCTTGTAATTAGTCAAAGATTAGCCACTGGGGTTCACAAACAACTTGAGTGCTACCACATTTGGGAAGTGCAGAGGGATGACGAGCAGTTATATCAGTATGTCAATAGAATCCACACAGCCTCCTTGGCCTTGTTGATTGAATTACCTGGACATGAATTAGTTTCTATCATTCTCATGGGAATGTGTGCAGCAGATAAGTTGCGTTTTGTTTTCCGTAAGCAGCCTGACACCTGGGAAGAACTCTGTGATGTGGTTGTAGCAGCATCCGCATTACCCCTTGAGAGCCACGGGTGTCGGGATGTTGCAGGGTGCAACATAGGGGCCGATTCTGGATTATCCACATCTGTTGAAGTTAGCAAAAGAGAACCCAGGTGTTATTTCAGATGCGGCAGTACAGCTCGTTTGGTACGCTCTTTTAGAGCTAATAGACGATGCTGGGTTTGCATGCGAACCTGGGTTCGAACCTTTAGGCCTTGGTGTACTCACGTGGTCACCCCCACATCATCCCCTTTGCCTTATGTTTGTTCTCAGGTAGGTGGCAAGCCTGTTTGTGCTCTCTTGGATTCCAGTAGTTCCTTGTCATTATTGAGTTTCGAGTGGTTTTTGGAATTTGGGCATCTTACCAGACTTTGTTTGGTCCCGTCCCAATGGCAGAGATGTCAGGTGGCCAATGGCCAGGTGTTACCTTTGCAGGGTTGGGTCCGAGAGAGTGTATTGGATGCTGATTTTTCCTGGCCTGTATCTTTAGCTTTGGTTAAGGGACTGCCTGTTAATCTAATATTGGGGTGTGATTTCATTCATAAAACTGGGCTCATCTTGGATTATTCCAGGTGCACATTTTCCTTTAAGTTCTCTTCTGGTGAGAAGTTTAGCCTTAGCAAGTGCACTAAACCTGTTGTACGGCGAACCACCGGGACCTTCGGTGTAGAGATTGCAGCTAATGAATTTGATCTGAGCCATCTCTTGCCCAATCAGGTGTCTCAGCTACATAATTTGATGCACAGTTTTTCTCAACTGCTTAGCAATAATCTGGGTGTCACCAGCACTCTTGACTATCATATCCATTTGTTCGATGACACCCCTGTTAAGCTATCTCCATACCGCCTCTCACCCCCGAAGGTTAAGATACTCAGCACTAAGATACCTCAGATGCTGCAACAAGGAGTCATCAGACCCTCTACTTCTGCTTATGCTTCTCCCATTTTTCTTGTACCTAAGGATCAGGGGCGGGATTTCAGACCTGTCGTAGACTACCGGCATTTCAATGCCAAGGTTGTACTCTAACAGTACCTTTGCCCGATTTGCATTATTCTTTTACCTGGTTTGCTAGCGCTAACTGGTTTACTGTTCTTGATTTGAATCAGGCCTATTATCAAGTTGTGTTGGCTGAAGAATGTAAAATGTCAATGCCTTTAGTACTGTTTGGAACTTGTTCGAGTTTAACAGAGTCCCCTTTGGATTAGCTACCGGAGCAGCAGTGCTTACTCATTTATTGGATAATATTCTTGGGGACTTGACCTTAGGCTGTGTCGAGGATCATTTGGAGCATATCCAGCAAGTTCTTTTGAGGTTACAGTGAGCTGGTCTAACTGTTAAACCTAGTAAAGGTACCCTAGCTAGGCAGGAGGTATCTTTCTTAGGCCATATAGCCTCAGGTCAGAGTATTTGCATTGACCAAGAGTGGACGAAAGCCCTGCGGGCATTGCCTTCTCCTGCTGATAAGCAGGGAATCACTAGATTTATAGGCATGTGAAATTACTTTAGGTGTTCTGTGCTTAGTTTTGCTCAGTTGGCAGCACCCTTAAATCAGTTACACCGTAAAGGAATGCATCTTGAATGTGAACCTGCCCAGGAGGCCGCCTTTGACCATATTAAGACAGTGATAACCAACCCGTTGGTTCTTGGGGTACTCGATTTTAGCAAAAGGTTTATCGTTCAGACTGATGCTTCTAATGCCAGTATTTCAGTTGTTCTCCTCCAGAAATTTGAGGGGCAGAGACAACCATTAGCTTAAGTGTCTCAGTGGTTAACAGATTCTGAGCTTAAGTACTCTGTCTATGAGGGTGAGGCTTTGGCCATTTTGTTTGCATTAGAGAAATATTAGTTCTACCTTGAGCATCGGGTTCCCCAATTGGAAACCAACAATCAAGTGTTGAACTGGGTACTGGTGAGACCGCCTAAGACCGGCCGTATTGCCAAGTGGGCAGTATGTATATCGGCACTTCAGTTCAAAGTTAAACATGTTAAAGGTTCTGAAAATGTCTTGGCAGATGTTCTCAGCAGGATGCTTACCAAAGACGTGTCTAGTCAGGGAAGCAAGCAGGAAGACGGTGACAATCTTAATTGTATGGTGTTAGGTGAAATTCCCCTTTTGTTGGAAGACATTGCCCACCATCAGGATCAGGACCCCGTGTGGGCTGGTATAAAGCAATGTGTGTTGGCGGGAGAGCTCTTGGAAGAATATAAGATTAAGAGGGGGATTCTTTGCAGAAAGGTGGGCAATGCTAAGCAGTCTAACATCTGTTTGCCAGCTACCTTGGTGCATCAGGTCTTCTGTTGTTTTCATGATTCATTGGTGGGTGGCCATTTAGGGACTTGTAAGACGCTCCAAAAGATCAAGGAGCATTTAACTTGGCCCTCTATGGATCAGGATGTTAGACAAATGATAGCTCAGTGCTGATTGTGTAATGTAGCCAAACCCAATAATGCCCTTCAACAAGGCTGCTTGAGTTCTGAATGAGAGTCCTCTCCCATGCACAAGCTCTATATTGATTATTTGGGGCCTTTACCTCAGATTAAAAGGGGTCATCGAAATGTACTCGTTATGATTGATGCATTTTCTGGGTTTACTTGACTGCTTCCAAGCCATAACGTTACCGCTACCAGCACGATTAATCACTTGAATAGTGTCTTCAGTGTTTTCGGGCCACCTAAGCAGCTGGTTAGTGATAACGTGCTTGTGTTTCTTTTGCGCCCCTTTAACGCCTTCTTCTTTCAGAATGGTGTTAAGCAGTCACCACCACCCTGCATTATCACCACGGGACCTTTGCGGAAAGGGTTAATCGGAATCTTAAGTCCACTTTGATTATTTATCATCAGAAGACATCCAGGAAATGGGACTCCAGTCTTCCCTGGCTCAGTTTTGCCTTTAATACCGCCATTTATGAAGCCTCACAAGTTATGCCTGCATCTTTGATCTTTTCCTACCCAGTTAATTCCCCTCTTTCCAACTTGTGGGGAAATCAGGATCTTATTCCACCTGATGTTAATCCGTGGGTCATCAAGGAAATCTGAACTGGGCCAGGCGTAATACACTCAGAGCTCATAATAAGAAAGGTGAGCATTATAATCATAACCAGGAAACCTTTAAGGGTAGGCTGGGGGGGATCAAGTTTATGTCTGCAATTTCCAAGGGAGGCAGGTGCGTGGCGGTAACATTAGTAAATTTGCTCCTCGTTTTCTGGGGCCTTGCACTATTATGCATATATTAGGCCCAGGAAAACTCTTGGTTAAAGAGAACAGCTCAGGCAAGCAATATCAGGTTCTCCTTAGTCAAGTTAAGTTCAAATGGCTCAGGGTTTGAATTAACCCCTTCCTGGCTTAAGTTTGATGGGGTGGGGGGGGGGGGGGGGGGGGGAGATTGAGCCATGCTCACTGTAAACTATGCATTTCCTTGAACTTGGCTGTCTATCTGTGTTTGGTTTCCCATCATTGTCATGGATTATGCCATGGTTCTTCCTCCTCCTATGTGTGGCAGTAGCAATGTGTATCGATACTGCACTTTGTACCATCTTTGGTCTTGTGCATATGGTTTCCAGCTAGGAGGTCTGCAGGTAGTCGGTTGGTTGGTTTTCATGGGTGTTTAATGGTCTGTTGGTAATCTATTATAGCCAATGCTTTGAAAGAAAAAAAAATTATCGTGTTTTATGTAAATCAATTTATGTAAATCAATTGTGGGCCTTCAGCCACTTAAAATCTTATTCTTAAATTTAGTTATTGTCATTGCATTGCTTTTTTATGTAGTGTTATTGAACACGTAAAGGTTAAGGTATTTTTGAATTTTTGGAAAATCAACTGTGGGCCTTCAGCCACTGAAAATCTTATTCTCAAAATTTCCTCTTAAGCGAAAACACTATGGCATTCTGCCTTAAAAGATGATGGTAATATATTTAAAAATTTTGAAATTTAATTGTGGCCTTCAGCCGTTTGTATTGCACCTTGTGTCACTTGAAATTTATCTTGCTGCTTTTCAAGATTTCTTGTTTGGAGGCCTTCAGCCGTGAAAGAACTGGATTTTGAAACTCATAGTTGTAAAGGTTTAGCTACGTGCTGTTTTGGTTTGAAGGTGTTATTAAATTACAATGAATTAATATTTTGAAGTGAAACTGACTGACACATTATTTGGCCCTTTCTACCATCCTAATCACCTGTTCTGCCCAGCGGGTTTAGCGGGCGTCTCAATAAGACATCATCCAAAATTGTACTGAATGCTTTCTCAGAGAAGTATTCTGCACAATAACGCTGGGGAACAATTTGTAACATAATTTCTGTTGACTTTGATTGTTAGGTTGTTTTAGAGGTAAATGAGCATGCTGATTCCAAAACTGTAATTAATTTTTTCTTATCACATCAAGTTTTGTTTCTACAGTTGTTGCGCATGCGATTACGCTTCTGACCGGTAACTTGTTTGTTACAGAAAGCAGTGCTGCACTCTGTTGGTGAACCTTAGACCAGTAATGACTGGGGTGGGATAGTGATGCCACGTGACACATTTAGATTCATAATGTCTAGACTAATGTGGTCAGTTACGCATGAGATGCTGTAGTAAATAGGGGTCATTGTCACTCTGATATAGTGATGCCGGTTTCTGATGCATAGTACAATAATTTGTATTTACACAAGATTGGCAGTATTTACTTCTTATTTATATATGAACGAGAAAGTTTCTTTATGTCTGCCACTGGTAGTTCGCATCGTAAGTGCTTAAACAGCCCTGATTCGTTTTGTTATGTATGTGGCAGTTTTACCATTCCCAGTCAACGGACAAACATCAGTAATTTTGTCAGGGAAGCCAATTTTGCTTATTTTAAAGTAAAAATTGGCCACCAAGAAAAATCATGGGCCCCTCACAAAGTCTGCAAGCAGTATGTGGAGGATTTGAGAATGTTCACTAAAGGAACACGAGATAAACTTCCATTTGGTATAACAATGTTTTGGCGAGAACCCAAAGATCACTTCTGTGATTGTTACTTTTGTATAGTAAAAACATCAGGATTATATATATCAGCTATACACCCTGTGCTGCATTCAGATGAAATTCCAGTGCCAGTGTTTCAGAAATTACCCTCTTTGGATATACAAGAAGATGCGTCGGTCGAAGATCGAAGTGATCACCACAATGAAGAGTTTAAAGGTGACAATGATTCTGTTCATAAAGGATTTAATCAGTAGGATTTAAATGACTTGGTATGGGATTTGGGACAATCCAAAAAAGCATCAGAACTTCTAGCATCAAGACTGCATGAAAAAAAACTTGTTAGATAAAGGAGCTAAAATTACCTACTCCGATCAAGAGAAAGTGCATTTCTGCAGTTCTTTCAGAGTGCTGATGGATTTGTGTATTGCCACAACCTACCTGGTTTAATGAAGGAATTGGGAATTTCAGACTATAATGCAACCAAATGGCGATTGTTTATAGATAACTCAAAATGTAGCTTGAAGTGTGTTCTCCTCCACAACGTAAATTTATACGGTTCAGTCCCAATAGGCCATTCAGTTTTCCTGCATGAAAAATACGAAGAAATAAAGAAGGTCATTGACTTATTGCAATATAACTTGCACCTATGGGTCATCTGTGTTGACCTTAAAATGGTTTCTTTCCTTCTTGGCCAGCAATGCAGATATACCATGTATCCATGTTTTCTGTGTATGTGGGACAGCAGAGTTCATGAGAAGCATTGGGTGCAGTCAAAGTGGCTGCCAAGATCTGACCCAAAACCTGGTGATCCAAACATTGTAAATGATCCACTTGTTGACAGAAAAAAACATTGTATTTCCATCTTTGGGTGTAAAACTAAGTATCCTGAAGCAATTTGTTAGAGCTCTGCCAATTAAAAGGGACTCTTTTAAGTACATCATTTTGGCATTTCCAAGCTTGTCATATGAGAAGATGGAGGTTGGTGTCTTTGATGGGCCATAGATTCGGCAACTGTTCAACAACTCTTAGGGAGCTTTGAAAAGCTTGCCTGTTACACGAGTATCAAACTGCATTTCTTATATAGCCGTCTTCCTAACTTTCCAGAAAATCTTAGTGCTGTTAGCGATGAACAGGGTGAGTGATTCCACCGAGATTTGGTCATAGAAGCAAGCTATCAAGGTAGATGGGATGATGGTATGATGGCCGACTACTGTTGGAGCATCAAGCGAGAATGTCCCCAGATGGAGAAGTATTGTAGGAAAAGTTATAAGCAAAAATTTGTACCCTAATATTTTTGTTTTTATTATTTGTATAAACACAATGTAACTTTGAATATTATAATAACCTATTAATGAATAAATATTCTAATATTCTACTGCATTTGGTTAGTGTCCTCTTTATTTTCCTTTGTATGCCCAGTTTTAATGACTTTTAGGGTAAAGAGAGAGAGTATCCTGTAGTTTAAAAACTTGACATGATAGAGAAAAACTGCTAACAGTTTTGAATTCAGGGATCAAAAATTAGTTAAGAACAAGTCACAGACCTAGGACAACAAAATGCCTGTTCCCCAGTGTAATTATTAGTTCAGGGGCCTACCTTAAGCATAAATTGCTGGAAAAGCATAGTTGACCTCTTAGCAATAAATCATCCTCAGCAAATAGGGAGCATCATGAAGGATATATGGGTTAGTGTCCACACACTTATTGGAGCAAGTTTAAATATCGTAATATCCAAACAGCGAGTGCAACGCGTGATCTTAAACAGTGTCTGAGGAACCTCACTCACACTAATGTAATACTTGTCAATATTCCACATCGCTATGATCTTATAAGATGGTCATGTGTTAACAGGGAAATAAAAAGTGCCAACAGTCAGTTTGCAAAAATCTGCAGACATTTCAAAAATGTGAAATGCGTTGATATAAGCAGTATTGGACGTAGATTCCACATGCAACAAGGACTTCACCTGAATGGCTTGGGGAAAGAATATCTGACAAGCCTGATAACCAAGGTAATAAAAAACCACCAAAATAAATTCAAAACCAAAATGATAATTACATTGCCATCGCCTGACTCCATAACGGAAACACTTCAAAAAAATTTATTAGAAACATCATTAGCACCAGCAAAACTTGTAAAAAAAGATGAAATTTTAACAGAAAGAACAGTGGACATCAATTTCAACGACAAAAGGACTACCGTTCCTCATCAGCCAATTATTAGTTTAGACGAAAATAACAAATACAAGAAGACTCCAAGTTCACAAGGAAACACATCAGTAGTGGCAGAACCAACATTTGAAGTGTCAGAAACAGCATCACCATCAACAACAACAAATAGAAGGAAGGGGGACAGAGGAAATGCTGAGCCTCCTCCTCATCTCAACGATTTTTTATGTGTGGGCCTGAAGAAAAAGAAGGGACAACAGTAGGTAGTGTCAGGTGTCTCCTCTCTTCTGTCTCAAGACAGACTCCAGTGGATTCTCAGTCAGGTAATAGCACTAATAGAATAAAAAAGCAAGAGGAAGGCATCTCTTTCTTTCATCAAAATATAAGGGGCCTCTTAAACAAAACAGATCAACTTCTTATTAACATTAGTGAAAAGGACAGTATAAATAATGCCCAGATTTTGTGCTTAACTGAGCACCATATTACTGATAAATGTGCCTTGCCATCTATGGTAAGTTATAGTTTAATAAGGGAAAGTAAAGATAATGGTGGAGTAGCAATTTATGTTAAGGATAGTGTAGCATACAAAGCTATAGATATTAAGAAATATTGTGTGGAACAACAATTTGAGGCATGTGCCACAGAAATAATAACTAAATTCTACCCAATAATAGTGTTGGCTGTCTACAGGGCACTTTCAGGTGACATAAAAACGTTTCTGCATTCAATGGAACTCCTCCTGTCAGGGTTACTTTCAAAAGCAGAGGATATTGTAGTTTTAGGTGATTTCAATATAAACTTTATGACAGAAAATAAGAATAAAATAGACTTTGAGATTGTGATGACCTTACATAATCTGACATCAGTAATAAACTTCTCAACAAGAATTACATCAAAGTGCCAAACTATGATAGACAACATTTTTTTAGATGTAAATAGATATCAGAATTATATTGTCAGGCAGGTTATAAGTGGGCTTTCAAATCATGATGGACAAATTCTCACTCTTTATGACATTAATCTGTCCAAAAAATAATTTCCTCAATGGAAATTCATAAGAGTAATGAATGAAGAGGCAAAAGGAACTTTCAACCACAGGTTGCAGCAAATGGATTGGTCTTTAATATATAGCCATGATGATGTTGACTCTAAATTTAACTGTTTTATAAATGAATTCTGTGCTCTTTTTGAAGAAATATTTCCCAAGAAATGGGTCAGAAACAGTGCTTCCAATTCTGTAAGTAAGCCTTGGATTACAAAAGGTGTAAAACAGTCATTTAAAACCAAATGGGAAACTTATGCTGCAAATAAGGTTCTGTAAAGATGTAGAAAAATGGGAACACTATAGATTATACTGTAAAATTTTGAAGAAACTAATACAGAAATCGAAAGCCCTTTGTTATGAGAAAAAAACAGATAATTCTAATAATAAAATAAAAACAATTTGGAGCATTGTAAAAAAAGAAACAGGAAGAGATACAACAAGTAAAGAAGATGTATAATATCAGATATGAAGGTACCCTAGTAGATAACCCCAAAACAGTGGCTGCGATTTTTAATAAACACTTCCTATCAGTAACTCAACAGATTGGTTGCAAGCCCAATGTTGATGAAGCTGTAACTCTTTGTCAAGCAGTATATTCAAACACCATTTCAGAAATGCACCTTAATCCTGTCACTGTAGAAGAAATTCAAAAAATCATCATGTCTCTAAAAAGTACGAACTCTGCAGGGGTTGATAATATAGCTAGTAATTTATTGAAACATTATTGCGTGTGGATAAGGGACATTCTCTGTCATATTTTCAATGCTTCCCTTCAGAAAGGTGTTGTTCCCAGTAGACTTAAGTATGCCATTGTGAAGCCCCTGTACAAAAAGGGTGATAAAGCTGAACTAACTAACTATCGACCTACCTCTTTGCTGACAGCTTTCTCCAAAAATCTAGAAAAGCTAATACATGTAAGAAATACTGATCATCTCATGAAGAATGGAGTTCTCAGCAAAAGCCAATTTGGCTTTCAAAAGGGCCATTCAACAGAAGACGCAGTCTACGCACTTGCAAATGAAGTCCTAGAAACCCTTAATGAAAAAATGCTAGCACTTGGTGTCTTCTGTGATTTATCCAAAGCGTTTGACTGTGTTCATCACCAGATTTTCTTGCAAAAAGCAAAATTAGTAGGAATAAGTGGTGTTGCAGGCAATTGGCTACAGTCATACCTTCAAGACAGAATACTAAAAGTTGTCTTGAATAGCTCGGGTGGAGTATGTGACACTTTCTCAGATTCTGAACGGAGTTCCATTACATGTGGAGTGCCTCAGGGCTCAATTCTTGGGCCACTATTATTCCTGATTTTTATAAATGATCTACCATCATGTACAAGTCTGCCGTGTAAATTCACATTATTTGCTGATGATACCACAATTTTTATGAGCAGTAGAACAGAATACAATCTTGAGGAACTCATTAATCACATACTCTCAGATGTGGTTAATTGGTTCAAGGTGAATGGTCTCTCTCAGTAAGACCAGCTTTATTCAATTTTGTACAAAAACAGAAAGAGAGAGAGAGATAAGTGTGACATGTGGTAATCAAACAATAGTTAGAATGGAAACAAAAAAATTTCTTGGAGTGCACAGTGACAAGAAAATGAACTGGTCTTCACATATTATTGATCTCTGTATGAGGCTTAGCTCTGCTACCTATGCTTTACGGGTTGTCACTACATGTGTTGAACCTAACACTGCAAAAGTGGCATACTATGGCTATTTTCATTCTCTCATTGAGTACGGAATTATTTTTTGGGGCAACCAGCCATTAGCAAGGAAATTGTTCATTGCACAGAAGCGAACTTTAAGAATTATATGTGGATTGCACCCAAGAGACTCGTGTAGAAATAGTTTTCGTAAACTTAAAATATACACAACTACATGCCAATATATTTTTTCTCTCATGTGTTTTGTTTGTAAAAATATAGAGATATTTCAACCAAACAGTAATTATCATGAGCATAACACATGGAGGAAGAATGACATACACAGTGAACTCAGAAATTTGAGCTTGGCACAAAAGGATGTCCACTACACTGGAGCAAAACTCTTCAATTCTATTCCTCCCGAAATAAAGACAGAAATTCATTGCAAGAGTAAGTTTAAGAAAACACTAAAAATATTTCTGCTAGAAAAAGCTTTTTACAGTCTAGATGAATTTTTAACTAAATAAATTGTAATATTTTAATATTATAGAATACAAGTTGACAGATCTGTATCTGTGTGCGCTCTGTATCTGTTTTCTGTAGTGTTTTAATGATTCTAAGAAAATATGTATTTTCTTTTTCTGTATTGCTGCCCAAAGAATTTACTGTATAAATTTTTATACAATTATGTACTCAAATTTCTGTATGTGCTATAAGATTATCAGATTGTATCTGTAAAAAACTGACTTCTTCCATGTCCTTGTGTATCCAACACAGTTGGACCTATAGAACATGAAATAAATCAAATCAAATCAAACCTATCAAAACTAAACGAAAGTATATACATTTAGAAAAGCAAATAAAAATCCGCTTGATGCCTCTCTAAGAGACAGACTACACTCCTTCTGAGCTGACTATATAAGCCTAGACCAAACATTGCTTGGAATAAAATAAATAGAATCAATGGCAGTCGAGTGATGTATACCAAATAAATTAATAAGAGATCCCACATGGGACACAGAACAGGTCAGAACGCTGTTACAGAAATTATGAAGAAAAGCATGCCAAATGTAAAATAATGTAAAATCCCAACACTGGCAAAAAAAAATCTTACAAAATCTGGAAATTTAACACAAACTTCAGTGTGAGAGCCTTTTAATAGCATCTACAAACCTGCCATGAAATCTGGGAGAGTCCAAAGAGTTTCTGGTTGTATATAAAGTACGTCAACACCAAGACACAATCAATACCTTCACTGCATAATAAAAAAGGAGATGCTACTGGTGAAGTGCCACTAAAGCTGAGTTACCAAACATAGTTTTCTTTACTGAAAGAATTTAGGAAAACCAAGTAGATATTCCAGTATTAAAGTCAAGAATGACAGCCTACATGACTGTCTTAGTAACAGGTATCCTCTGTGTTGAGAAGTAGCTTACATCACTTGATAAAAGCAAGGCCTCTGGTCAATATTGTATATCAGTCAGGTTCATTTCAGATACAACCGTTCACTCTTTGAAAGAGTGTAAATTTGCACAAGGCACTCCAGTACCCAATAAAGGAAACAGGAGTAATTCATTCTATTACACATCCATATCGCGAATGAAGATTTGCAGGAGGATTTTGGGACCTCAACTATGTTTGTACATCATGAATTACCTCAAGGAAAATGATATGTTAACACCCAGTCAGCATGAACTCAGAAAATATCTTGCTTGTGTAACACAACTAGTGTTTTGATTTCAGAAAGTAATGAGTGCTATCGACAGGAGATCTCAAAATTGATTCAGTATTTTTAGATTTACATTTAAAGACTATTCCTCATACGCGACTTCTCGATAATACATAGCCATGCTATTCTTTTAGTTGTGTGCTGCATTTACCATTTCCTATCAGAGAGGTCATAGATCATAGCAATTTATGCAAAGTCATCAAGTAAAAGAGAAGTAACATCTGGTGATCTCCAAGGGAGTGTTATAGGCCCTTCACTGTTCTACACAAATGATTTAGGAGACATTCTGAGCAGTCCTCTTAGATTGTTCAAGAATCAAGAATTTTATTCACCATAGAATATTTTACGATGATATTGGCTTTGTCGTATAGGATGTAGTATCATATACATTTCAATCAAATAAATTAGTGTCAATAAATTATAGTATACATTTTAAGAATGGCAGTGTACCAGATTACACCAGGATAGATTCTAATAGTTAATACACTAAGCTATAATGTAATATAGTATACCCTGTACACAGTGTATTGTGTATTTGTACACACTATGTAATTACACACTATTAACCAAAGCACACAATAAATATATTAACTACAGAAAACTTTTAAATGCTAATATCCTTCTCAGGCACCTCAAAGAATTATTTAATGTCATAAAATGGACGATCTGACAGCCAGCTGTACTGCTTAAGTTAAAAATATATATACATATCTCTAGACCGAACATGAATTGGCAACTTATTGAACATTCTGAGTGGATTTACTTTGTGGGAATTTCTTGTTCTTGCTAATCTTTGGCATGGTATGTCTAAATTACCATTAGCTCTGGTGTTGTTTTCATAGATTTCGCCTCTGGCAATAAATTCTGAAATATTATTTTTAGTATAGAGTACAGACACACAAATATGCAATTGTGAGTATTCTGAGTCTGTGAAAAAGAGCATGACATGACAACACTGCTCCCTATGACTTCTTTTACATATTATGCATAAGACTTTTTCTTTTGTAGTTTCAAGATGTTCTTGATGTGAGGGGACTGCCCCTATATAATCAGACCATATGACGTATGTGACTGGAATAGCCCAAATTATGTCACCCTAAGGTACCCCAAGTTCACTTCCTCTCTAGTTTCAAGATAATCATGTATGTGAAAAAATATCCTGAGTGGAATACCTCAACATGTTCCTCCAAATGGAGTTTAGAGGCAATATAAATACCTAAGAATTTTAATGGGAAAATCAAATCACATAGGCAATAACTCAGTAAAAGTTGTTGGGTTTTATCAAGGTTAGCAGATGATGCCATCATTTAAAGTCATGTAAAGTCATCAAGTGACCAAACCTAATTGCAAAATGATTTAGACAAGATATTTGTATGGTTCAAAGAGTGGCAATTGTCTTTCAATAAGGAGAAGTGAGACCATCCACATGAGTACAAAAAGATATCCACTAAATTTCAGTTTCATAATACATAAATCTAAAGGTTGTCAATTCAGCTTAATATCTGTAAATTACAATTACAGATGAATTAAATTGGAATGATCATGTAGACAATATTGTGAGGAAAGCAAACCAATGACTGCGATTTACTGGGAGAACACATGAAGAGTGCAAATGGCCTTCTAAAGAGACTGCTTATATTAAGCTTGTCCACACTCTTCTAGAGTATTACTGTTCAATATGGGATTGACATCAGAGAGGATTGACGGAGGTCACCAATAAATTCAATGATAGGCTGCTCATTTTGTATTGTTGTGAAATGGGGGAGATAGTGTCATGGATATGATCATCATCATCATCATCATCATCATCATCATCATAAAATAAATCAGAGCTCGTACAGTAAGACTGAAGTGTTCCTTTTTCCCGTAGACTGTTCTTGAGGGTAACGGAGAAGACAGCTTGAAGGTGGGTTGATGAACCCTCTGTCATGCACTTTATTCTGAATTACAGATTAATCAGGTGGATGTAAATTTTGTCGGGCAAAAAAAATTGTATTTGAATGTTATAGGCTTGTTTCTCCTACTCATCCATTTTAACTTACATTCATTTGTACGTGTACAGTAATTCAGTCTAAGTCAACCTGTATCCTCCTAGAGTCCCTCAATGATGATACTTTTCCATGTATTACAGAATCATCAGCAATGAGTACACTAGGTAAAGTGATTGAAGTGCAAAGCAGCTCAACACACTGGACGTAACTGTAGAAGCATGGGAAGATATCTTACTTGCTTATGGTTTGACAGTTCTACTAAAAGGTAGAAACAGCGAGGGGCTGCAATGGGCTGTTAACACAAATGGAATCAGCAGTTGGGCAGACCACACCCCACCACTAAGACTGCTGCTTATGTGGGCTGTTCTATTGTTGTGTACAAACATTCATTTCGACTGAGTTTTCCTTAAGGATGTTAAAGTGGAGAGTAGTCCTGTTACAAAATTCCATGGTGTTTGGCTGTGGGAGAATATGAAACAGCTTCCCACTGGTATGCTTAGTATGTTTAGTATGCTTAATCCACCACAAAAAAAATAAAATAGCCGCACCTAAAATATTTAGAAATATTCTGAACAAACACTTCAGCAGTTTCAGTACCTTTATAGCTGAAAAGAAGGCAATCACAATAATAAAGAGGAATAATGAAAGAACCAAATATGCAGACATGTCGTAGCAGTACTCAGTAAACTACCACTACCTTGCAAGGCAACCAGTCTATGTGAGCCAACTGCTAAATCAAACCTACTGCAGCTCACAATCTCAGTAATGACCAGATCTGATACACTACAATAATTACAACTCCACCACAGAGGAACAACTTACAGAAATAACTACCACCACATCTTCTCAAATCCATCACCACTTTTAATGGTATTTGTGGGCCTCTGGATTGTGGGAATCCACACTGATATGATCAGAGTCCTGTAGCTACTAACAAAATCAGACATAAGCAACAGTCCTTCTTAGCTACACAGCCCATCTTGAGAAGTGAGCTGTTATTCAAACTGCAACTGTTAACAGACACTTTGTATACTTGCTCTCCTTTGCTACAGTGAACAGTATCTGAGACACTGGACTCGCATTTGGAAGGACGACGGTTCAATCCCGCGTCCGGCCATCCTGATTTAGGTTTTCCGTGATATCCCTAAATCACTCCAGGCAAATGCCGGGATGGTTCCTCTGAAAGGGCACGGCCGACTTCCTTCCCCATCCTTCCCTAATCCGATGAGACCGATGACCACGCTGTCTGGTCTCCTTCCCCAAACCAACCAACCAACCAACCAGTATCTGAAGAAGAATGAAAGGCATGTTGAAGTAAGGATATGGTGTAGGAGAATTAAGTACCTTCCACATCTGGAAACTGCTTTTATCATTATCAACAACTCAATTAATTAATTTATGGTTTTGTGATAACCCAATAGCCATGTGCAAAACAAGATCTACACTAATCAACATTCATGTATCCAGAATTCTCACAAGTAAGAAATGTGCATAGAGAGGACATGCATGAATACATGCATCTGACTGAGACACCATCATATGTACACCAATTATAGTATCTTGTGAACAGCAAAAAAGTTTGTTATAATAGAATAAGGGTAACATATATGTATTCCTGCCAACAGTATAAGTACTTTGGCAATATTTATGAACAAAATATTGTATTATTACCTCATGTGTTTCACTCACATTCTTTGCCAGTGTAAAACTGAATTTATAAGGGAAACATGACTGTTGACAATGGACAACTTCAAGACTGGATTGAATGCAGTGTTAGTGCATGATGTAGGATCCACAAATTCTAGTCAACAGCACTCATAAACTACCCTTCATATATTTGTGCCCTGGCTTTTGTAATGCTGATGCTCATTTTTGGGAAGGTAAGGCACGTAAATGGTTGGAAGAAGCATGCTGCTCAGCAATTCGGCTCCTGATGTGAGTCAGTTTTGACACAGTTTTGAGGAAGGATGTTGGCCTACATTTGCAGAACAATCTTCCACAATGACTATCATCTTTCTCCCAGTAGAAGACACTAAAATACAAATTATGAGGATCAGGGTAGACACCCGTGAAGTCTGGGATGATAAACCCAACTCTGGACACAGTAGCAATTTGGAGGCTGTTTACTAAGAACCCAGCAGGGCACACCTTTGAGTACCCCAATTGGTAGTAGTAGTAGTAGTAGTAGTAGAGGGGTTTTGTTGGCGCATGAAAGCAAGGTCTTCAGCGCCTGTTCAGTATCATAGTGAGACGGGTGTCAAAAAAAAAAACCTCAGAACATTTACATAAAACGAAAACGGAACAGAAAACACGGGGAACAATCATTGAATAGTATGTGCTCACCCACACTGAAGCGTGGGATGAAGCAGGGCGTCAGCAGTAAAACATGGACAACACAGGAAGAAAATGGTAGAGGGAGCTAAAACAATGTAGCAGATGGAAGTGGCTGGCTGACTGCAAGGAAAAAAGGGAGGAGTCAGCCACTCTGCAATACACTAAAACCTCCAGCCTAAAAGTTTAGGCCAGAGGCCAGACACATCACAAAACTTAAAAACCCTAGACACACACATCTCATCATTAGCTAAAACACAAGGCAGATCCCCATCAACTTGTGCTTCTGCCCTTGCATCATGGTATAAAATGCAGTCTGTTAAAATGTGCTGGACAGAGATGTGGACACCACAAGCATCACAAAACGGAGGATCCTCCCACCATAATAAATAGCTATGCGTCAGAGGACAGTGCCCGATCCGAAGACGTGTGAGGGCCACCTCTTCCTGCCTGAGCAACCGGCAGGAGGAACGCCACGGCCGAGTGGTTGACTTTACCAACCGCAGTTTATTGGCCGTCACCGCCAGCCATTCGTCCTCCCACAACTCCATGCACTTCCTGTGGAGTGCAGCGATGACTGACTGCAAGGGGATAGGACACTGGACCACATCCTGCTCTCTGCAGGCCTCCTTGGCAGCCCGTTCAACCTGTTCATTGTCCCATATGCCGACATGACAAGGCACCCAGCAGAAGGATACCTCTTTACCCCGCTGTTGGAGCAAGTACAGTTGGTCATATATCAGCTGGACCATCTCCCCAGTCGGGTATAGGTTCTGCAGTGATTGTAAGGCACTAAGAGAATTGGAGCAGAGAAGAAATCGATTGCCCCGAACACGATTCATCTGCTCCAGTGCCTTCAGGATCGCGTGGAGCTCCACTGCGAAAATGGTATATTCAGCAGGGAGGTGAATCCGGGTAACATGATCAGGGAACACCACAGAACAGCCAAGGGAAGTCTCCTGTTTGGAGCCATCAGTATAAACGACAGTGAAAGGTGATGACGGCATAGGAAAGCTTGTTGTATAGCCGCCTCCAGGAGGGCAAGGTTATCGAAGGTGGAACGAAACCTCCTGAACCCACACTGAAAGCGACTAAGGAGTTGCCGGGATTCTAACATCCAGACAAGGCGGCGGTTGACCATCTGCTCCAAGGTCTTCCCTATGCAACTAGTGAGGGCAATACTACGGTAGCTACTTGGGCTTGTGCGGTCTTTCCCAGGTTTTAAAAAAGGGATTAAAACTGCCTCACGCCACGCGTCAGGAAAGTGACCTGACGCCCAAATGTCATTAAAAAGTGAGAGGAGGAGTTCTCTGTTCCGCATTGTGAGGTGCCTTAGCATACTGTAATGGATCCTGTCGTGACCAGGGGATGTGTCACGAGCTCCAGACAGTGCAGAATCCAGCTCCCACATAGAAAACGGGCAGTTGTAAACTTCATGAGAGGTGGACTGGAAGTTCAGACTACATCTCTCAGCAACTGCTCTATGGCGCTGGAAACCTGGATCCTGACTGGTTGTTGCAGTAACTGTGGCAAAATACGCTGCCATAGTCTGGGCAATGTCTCGTGGATCCGTGTGGAGAGTGCCGTTAGTCATTACAGCAGCTATGGGGCACCGCCCTCCTCTGCCAGAAATTCGCCTGATTTGTCTCCCACACAATGGAACTTTTGGTGGAACGATTAATGGTGTTCAGGAACGTTTGCCACGACCTCTTCTTGCTCTCACGAATAATGCAGTGACATCTTGCCCTTGCCACCCGAAAGGCTGCAAGATTCTCAGCAGTCGGCCAACACTTGAACCGACTCAGAGCCGCACGCCTGGTCTTGATTGCAGAGCGGCATTCGGCACTCCACCGAGGCACAGGTGGCCTCTTCTGGTGGCCTGTGGACTGTGGAATGGATGCTGCAGTGGCGTGGTGGACCATTTTGGTAATATGATCCACCCACACCTCAACATTCGCACAGTGTTCGAATTGGGCCAACTGGCTATAAAGTGTCCAGTCAGCTCCACTGAGCACCCATCATGGTGGTCTCCTTTCGGAGCCCACGCCATCTGACAGGTGAATCCAGATTGGGAAATGATCACTGCCATGCAAGTCAGCAACCACTTCCCAGTGAGCACTGGCGGCAAGAGCTGGAGAGCGAAGTGAGAGATCAATGGCAGAGAACGACCCTATCGCTGTGCAGTAATGAGTACTCTGTCCTCCATTGAGCAAGTAGGCACAGGATGACAGGAGAAGCCTCTCAATTGCTCTACCCCTGGGGCAGGTAATTGCAGAGCCCCAAAGCACATTGTGGGCATTAAAATCACCACAAATAATGAATGGCTGGGGGTGCTGTGTAAGAAGGTCGGTGAGGGCCGCTTCATCAAGAGCATCATGTGGGGGCAAGTAAAGTGAACATACAGTCAATGGATGACGCACGTGCACGGACACAGCGACGGCCTGTAAAGTCATCGTAAGTGAGAGAGGTGAGGAGTGGTAGTCTGTCCTGACGAAAATACCTATGCCGCCTCTAGCTCTCTCTCCACGCAGGTCGTCCTTTTTGTGGAGTGAATAGCCTCGTATCTCAGGGGAGTATGATGGATGGAAATACGTCTCCTGGAGACAGAGACACAGTGGTCTACCCTGAGAGAGTAGACGAAGTTCCTCCACATGCGTCCTGAACCCTTGCAAGTTCCACTGGCGTATGGGAGCCATCTATGTTGGGGGTAGCACCTTCATCCTGTCTCTCCGACAGGGCGGGGAGACCGCAGCAGGTGGAGGGGCAGGCGTGGGACGAGATGATTGCCCCACACATACATCGTACTCCATCAACTCTAGGGAAGAGTCAGATGAAGCCTCACGTAAAACAACATCTGCATGGTCAGATGGTTTACCATGGGATTTGACCCGCTGTTGCTGCTGTACAGTAGCTTTCTGTGGTTTGGTGGACTTTGGAGGAGCTGATGTGGGAGTGGTAATTGGCGCACTGGGCTTGGGAACAACCTCAGCTGTTGGAGGTGCAAGGGGCTGGACCAAGTTCGCCACTGTACCTTTGTCTGCCGTTCGAGTAGGGGCTACTGGCTCTGAAACACTGGCTGCGTTGCAAGCGCACTGACAGCTGCAGGTGTTAGTGCCAACACTCACCACCTCAGTCTGCGTTGAGGCATCGATTTTTGGAGTAGGCTTCTGTACCAGGGATGCAAAAGATGTAGCAAATATGGGAGGTTGCATCGACTTATAAATCTTCTTGGCCTCACCATAGGGGATACGCTTGGTTGTTTTTATTTCCTGGACCTTGCATTCCTCTAAAAATATTCGGCAGTCCCTACTCCAAACAGGGTAGTTCCCAGGGCAATTAATACATTTAGCCAGAGACAAGCAACCAACTCCTTCATGAGCAGCCTGACCACAGTTTTCACAAGTCGCTTCGCCTTTACAGCCTAAGGTGGTATGCCCAAAACGCTGTCATTTAAAACAGCGCATTGGGGTCGGGAAATAAGGCCTCACACTAAGGCGAAGGCTTTCCAGCTTTAACATGTTCAGGAAGTTTTGTGCTACTGAAGGTCAGAATAAAGCAGTCAGATTTGACAAGAGTGCCGTCAACCCTCTTCATGATGTGTTGGACATCAACGATACCTTCTGGAGCCCACTCACATTGCAGTTCTTCCTTGGGAATATCAACTAGATCCCGGCTTGTCACAACACCTTTGCTGTAGTTCAAGGTGCTGTGCAGTTCAGTGTCTATGGCATACTCTCCAAGGCATTTAGCAGATTGGAGGTTAGTTGCTTGCTGGGAAGTGGAAGTTTCCACTAGCAAGGTCCCATTACGTAAGCGCTTCACCGATTTTAAGGAGCCACAGATTCCCTCCAATCACTTTTGTATATAGAAGGGCGAAACCTTCTCAAAATTACCCTCCTTCCATTTCACAATGAGAAACACATTCGGATTACCAGAATGCATTCTGATACCTAAGACTGGACTTTTTAAAGAACCACCGGAGTCAGGGGGACTGACGGCACGGGCCCTCTTAAGAGACTGGGTGTTAGAACCTTCCAGTGGCCCACCCTTTCCGCTGGGAGGAAGAAAAGAGGATTCCAAAGGATCCATTGTGGTCCCACGAGCAGCTAGGGAACTAAAAGTCCACCTAGACAGAGCCCCGCATGCCTAGGTAAGCCTTATACAACTGAGGTGCGGCAGGTTCCCCAGAGGTTGCCCGCTATCGACTGTTCCACCTCAACAGCCATGCATCTCATCAGCGCACAGCACACCTTGAGATTGAGGGTTTTTTTATAGAGGTTTATTCCATCCTTGCAATCCCGGCGGTCAAGCCAAGATCCCCATTCCCTGAGACACACAACATTCCACCACCGCGCCGCATGGTGGTCGCTGAAGTATGCTCAGAGCTTACGGTGATAGGGGACTGGCGGCGCTTACCAGTCCCCAGCTCAGGAACCCCGGGGTCGCCTAGCCCGTACCCAGCAAATGAATGCTGAGCCCCTGGGGGCCCCAATTGGTAGACGAGTGTGTCTGCACTACCAACAGAGACATCCATCTGAGCAGAAACGTGTTGTGGTCAGTGGATCAGAACAGAGTGTCAGCGTGTTCCAACATTGCAGGAGTCACAACTGTGTGTGGCTGGCATGCTTCTTTTTCCAGTACCAGGTCTCCATAGATATTGTGCAAGAGCCTATGAACATCTGCGATTGTCTGTTTTTGCACAGAAAACTCAACAGGTTTCTGCTTGGAATGCATCTCCATTACAGATGCCATTTTGAAGCCTACATATAGTGCTGCCATTTATCGGAACATCATGGAATATTCCTACTTCAGTTCCTATGATTCCATCATGCCCCAAAACTAAATTGGGCATTTTTTTGAATTGACACTGAGAGAAAAGAAATATGTTGCATTGCTTATTGAATGCCCCTCCTACATTGTGTTACAAATTCAGAATGTTGTCATGGTGGCTAGTAAGAAATCGCGAATGTATTAGCCTGAAAATATAAAAAAGTGTAATATGCAAAAGATTCCTTGTCTATTGTGATCCAAAATTTATTGTGGTTAATAGTGTCACTTAAGAAGCGAAAGAAAGTCATTCCTGTGCAGGAAGTATGCGATGTTTCTCAGAACGAAAATACAGCCATTGGAGGTAAAAATACGCCATGTACTAAATTTGTAGCTGATATTGAACATCTAAAAGAATGCATCATAAATATGCAATCAGCAATTCATTCTTTAAAGAGTGATATAATAAAACTTTGAAAGGAAAATACTGAACTTCTAAGTTCCCTGAAATTCCATGGGTCATCCAAAACAAAACCTATGAAAACTGTAAATAGTGAAAAAGAAACGCAGAATGAAGGGTTCAGAAGCCTAAATATGACAGCAATAGACTTGCAGTGTGTGTGTTATGGAATGTGTTGGTATAAGCAACAGTGCAAATAATGGTGAACATTATATAAAAAAAGCGACAGACCAGAACAAAAACACAATACAAAGGGACACATTGGATTTCAAGGAGAAATTCTTATTCTTGCTGGCAGTCGTGGACGAAAAATAGCAGAAATGTTGAAAGAACTACAAGCTAATGCAACAGGTATAGTTAAGCTGGGTGTTCCAATGAATAAAGTCACACAGGACTGCAAAACACTAGCATGCCCACTAACTAAAAAGGATGTTGTTTTAATATTTGGTGGTGCAAATGATGTCTACCAAAACAATGCCCGAGAAGCCATCAGATCTGCTAGAAAGGTCTTGAATCATTTAAAAAATCTAAATGTAGTGTTATCAAGCATACCACTCAGAAAAGATCTAGTTCCAAGTTTGTGTGTAAACAAGGAAATTGAAGTCATGAACAGAACACTGGAAAAGATTACCAAAGCCTTCCCCAATACATTGTTTTTAAAACTTGATGGCTTAGAAACTGTGCATTATACCAGACATGGTATGCATTTGAATAATATGGGAAAGCAATATGTCTGTTCACTAATAAAAAAGCTCATCTGGAAATTTATTGACAAGAAAGATGATGATCCTATTATATTACAAATTGAAGCAGAAGACACAACACAGTACTCTAATATGTGTATAGATACTAAGGTAACAACCATGGCACCTTCTCTAACTATGAAAGCTGTGCCTAAAGGCCCAGTTCAAAACAAATTATGTACTCCAACAGCTTCAAGAACCAATGTAATAACAAATGCAGTACAGCTCACTCCTGCTGGAACAAGCACACAGAAATCTGAAAGCAAGATCAATAATTTAGGGACACACACCACTATTCCAAGTAGTTGCAAGAATAACGGAAAAACAAAATCAGTGCAGCCTACAGTGACAACCGACACACCGAAGAATGGAAAAATGATCATAAGACCAAAATTCAGTGTTAGCCTGTAGTGCAGCTGGATTGGACATAGTCATTTGAGTGCATCAGTCTGCAACTTGATAATTTGCATTCATTCTGTATTAATACTGACTTTGGATACTGAACAATGAGGCCAGTCTGAATAGCAATTCATCATCAACTATTGAAAGTAGGAATTTTTTTCTGTCAAAATGTTCTGGCGCACTGCACAAGGACACTGGAACACGTTCACTGCTGCCTGTGCATGCTCTGACTCTTCTGACCTTACTGCAACTTCAAATTACATTTACTGCACTGTGTGTAATATTAGCTTCTGTCGCTGTCAGTACATCTCTGTTCTAATAGCCTGTTACAGTATTAGTCAGTTTAATATTTGACATTTATTTGTGTTTTGGAATTTAGTCATTGACTTTTCCTTAGGCTGGGCCTTTATGATCACACATTTCTTTAGGACACAATGCGAAGTTGCACAACCAGACACCTACATTAGCAGTAGAGACACTAAAGCAAGATAATTTACTCAAATGAAACTATACAGGGTGGTCAATCGATCATGACCAGGCCAAATATCTCACGAAATAAGCGTCAAACGAAAAAACTACAAAGAACGAAACTTGTGTAGCTTGAAGGGGGAAACCAGATGACGCTATAGTTGGCCCGCTGGATGGCGCTGCCATAGATCAAACAGATGTCAACTGTGTTTTTTTTTTAATAGTAACCCCAATGTTTTATTACATATTCGAGTAGTATGTAAAGAAATATGAATGTTTTAGTTAGACCACTTTTATCGCTTTGTGATAGATGGCACTGTAATAGTCACAAACATATTGCTCACAATTTTAGACAAACAGTTTGTGACAGGTAGGTTTTTTAAATTAAAATACAGAATGTAGGTATGTTTGAACATTTTATTTCAGTTGTTCCAATGTGATACATGTACCTTTCTGAACTTATCATTTCTGATAAGGCATGCTGTTACAGTGTGATTACCTGTAAATAACACATTAATGATGTCCGTCAACCTCAATGCATTTGATAATACGTGTAACGACATTCCTCTCAACAGCGAGTAGTTCACCATCCGTAATGTTTGCACATGCAATGACAAAGCGCTGACGAATGTTGTCAGGTGTTGTCGATGGATCACGATAGCAAATATCTTTCAACATTCCCCACAGAAAGAAATCCGGGGACGTCAGACCCGATGAATGTGCGGGCCATGGTATGGTGCTTTGATGACCAATCCACCTGTCATGAAATATGCTATTCAATACCGCTTCAACCACACGTGAGCTATGTGCCGGACATCCATTATGTTGGAAGTACATCACCATTCTGTCGTGCAGTGAAATATCTTGTAGTAACATTGGTAGAACATTGCGTAGGAAATCAGAATACACTGCACCATTTAGACTGAAATCGATAAAATGGGGGACAATTATCCTTCATCCCATAATGCCACACCATACATTAACCCACCAAGGTTGCTGATGTTCCACTTGTTGCAACCATTGTGGATTTTCCGTTGCCCAATAGTGCATATTATGCCAGTTTACATTACCGCTGTTGGTGAATGACGCTTTGTCGCTAGACATTTAAAGTCATCACCATGCAATTCCTGGTGCATAGAAATATGGTAGGGGTGCAATCGATGTTGATGTAGCATTCTCAACACTGACATTTTTTAGATTCCTGATTATAGCGCACTTTGTCTCCTACTGATGTGTGGATTAGCCACGACGGCAGCTAAAACACCTACTTAAGCATCATCATTTGTTGCAGGTCATGGTTGATGTTTCACATGTGGCTGAAAACTTCCTGTTTCTTTAAATAACGTAACTATCCGGTGAGTGGTCCAGACACTTGGATGATGTCCAGGATACCAAGCAGCATACATAGCACACACCCATTGGGTATTTTTATCAGTATAGCCATACATCAAAATGATATTGACCTTTTCCACATTTGGTAAACAGTCCATTTTAACATGGGTAATGTATCACAAAACAAATACCATTTGTACTGGCAGAATGTTACGTGACACCACGTACTTATACGTTTGTGAATATTACAGTGCCATCTATCACAAAGCGAACAAAGTGGTCCAACTAAAACATTCATATTTCTTTATGTGCTACACAAATATGTAATAAAAAATGGGGGTTCCTATTTTTAAAAAATGCAGTTGATATCCGTTTGACCTGTGGCAGCGCCATGTAGCAGGCCAACCACCGTGCCATCTGGTTTCCCCCTTCAAGCTAGACGAGTTTTGTTCTTTGTAGTTTATTCGTTTGATGCTTATTTCATGAGATATTTGGCCTGGTCACTATCAATGGACCACTCTGTATAGTTCCAGAGACCTCAAACACCAGTTTTGTCTATATGAAGATTAAAATTTTTATTAATGTCCTATTTCTCATTAGGCAGATGCAATAACCAATACATCAACCTGGCACAGTGGTTTTGCACAATTGCACTGACCACCCTCGCGGGCTTCCCTCCTCAGTCCATATTTCTATTCATGCCTCAGTCCACTTTGTATTCCCAAAACTAACAGCATTGCAGAGGCTCTAATTGTATTGGAATAGCATCTCGGCATCAAATGAAATCAAATTTGTTACTATCCGACCACTGCAGGACAAGCACACACCTGTAGCTGCCTCATTTCACTTCATAATTTTGTTACTATGAACAAAACTAGTAGATTGTAAAGCGACCTAATAGCAGTCAGTGGCTGAAGGAGACATGGACTGTAAGTCCCATGGCTGCCGGCTACTCATCAGATCCTACTGCCACAGCAGGTAAGCCCTCTAATGTTCCACTACTTCAAAGAAGTTAAAGAGAGAGAGAGAGAGAGAGAGGGAGAGAGAGAGAAACCAAATAAATTTCAGGAGAATGCTACCCCGTTATGCCATGGGTGCCAGACCTCCTAATGCGATCAGACTCAGAACCCAATTTCGTCAATGTTCTTCCATTCCAAATGAAGGAGGTGGAACAAAAAATTGGTCTTCAGTAGAGGAAGCTAAAACAGTAGTAAGCAATGATAGGTGCCACAACAAACATGACTCCCCATATTAAGATTAGCCTCCCATGAGTATGACCTTTTTCAGAGGCAAAATATTCATCACACAATTCGAGAGATCAGGAAAAAACTTGCAGCAACAAGACTTCCACAGTTTTCAGTTCACTCTTTTCCTTTGTTGTCTGACAGCCTCAAGTGTTTTGGAATGCAGGTAGTAATATCCACCCTAGCACTTGGATACAAGCGTTTCATTACTCACTGACTCCCATGTGCCGTACTGATCATGATCAGGTTCTTAGAAGGAGAATTGGATACAAGCATCTGGCCCCTTTCTTACAAGTGTCACATCTCCTGTCAAGTTGTTCCTTTCAGCTAACCTGCTGTGGTGGTAGTATCTGATGAGGAGCTGGCAGGCAATGTAAGCTGATATCAAACAACATCATGCTCAGATGTTTCAAACAATCTGATTTTTTAGAAGTCTTGCCCATTTCCTCAGATATATGTTTCAAAAGAATCAGTTCTGCAGGACTACATGGATTGTGAGAAACTATGATTTATCATATATTTGACAAAGTTACTTGTTAGGCTAAGACATGTGATACCAGCAAGCCATTGCAAGGATGATATTTAAGCATTCCAAAGCCTTCTAGAAAAAACAAGACTTTGTTAGCTTTGGTTTCTGACTGATACCGTTGACTAGCTACCAAGGACACACAAATTCAGCCGTACAGACCAAATAACTAAACTCTCACTTGTTTATGATATTTATGAACAATCTGATTGCCAGAGATGAGGGCTTTGGTACCCCATGAATGCATAAAAATAATTATAGAAGTTAAGTGCAGTATAAACAGCCTTGACCGAGAGAGATCAGTGGTATACAATGGTGTAAAGATTGTTAAGGTTACATCTGTGCACCCAGGAAATAATGCTAAAAGAGAAAGTCTCTCACAACAATGACATGTCAGGTGGTAACAGTGAGGAGTGAGGAAGCTGATTTAGCAGCACTGATTTTGTTGATCTTGCAGATATACAGGGATTGTTGTCAGATGTAGATGCTAGACATCAGGCCTCTGTGGTTCACCCTGTCCTGATTTTCACCGATGAAGTCTTTCTCTCTTGCATTCTTGATAATTAATATCCTGTTTTGCTCTTTTAGTGATACTGCATTTGGTAGTTGTGAGAAAGATGGTACCTAGCAAAACCAGTCAAAATCGATAATGAAATTTACGAGAACAGTTGTGGGGGGGAGGAGAAAAGTTTGAATGGGAATTACTTTGAACTACCTGTGGCAATGACCTAAGTTAGCAGCAACTTTCTCATATTTGCACTTCTTACCCCACACATCATTTTAAGAGTAGATTATTTAACTGAACAACAAGCAGTATTCAGTTACAGTGGTGCAGAAACAGAGCTGACAGTAAATGGTATCTGTGTATTGTTAAAGAAAGGTGCACCAAATCAGTCTTCAGACTGGACAACAAGAACAAAATTTGAAAACTGTGTTTTGAGACAAGATATTGTAACTAGTCAGATTAAAATTAAGACAGTTCAAACAAATTTCAGGCTTGCAGCCGGTCATCGTCCATAACTTCGCAAGATATTTCAACTGGGCACCTGCCAGTCATCTTCAGGTGAGCCACTGCAGAATGGCAAAAAGATCCTCTGTTCCACAATATATAGCATACTGTAGCTATCCTGCGCATGCGTCAAAAACTTGATAGATGAACCACGCTGCCCACTGGCAGCGCTCTCACTGGTGGAATAGTGGAACTCAGTCGCCCTCTGCGTTCCTGCTTGCCACGGCCATCGACGCACTCTGTCACCTTCGATTTGAGCAAATTGTGGAGATGATGGGATTCCATGCACTGTCCAGTTGGTAGCCGCTGTCACAGTTTAACAGATTTTCTGCCAGTCATATTTCTACGGATTCTTTAATAATGGAGTCCCAGAAAGACATTGCTGTGTACAAAATCATTGTCTTCTCATACTCCATTGAATGTCCAGTAGAAATACAATGTTCAGCAATAGCGGACTTCCTTGGCTGCAAAAGGCGGGTGTAATGTTTATGTTCAGTGCAGCGTTCTTTCCCGGTGAGTGTGGTTTGACCTATGTAAGCCATACCACATTGGCACAGTATCTTGTAAATTCCGGCCTTTCGTAGTAACAGATTGTCCTTAACTGATCCCACAAGGTCCAGGCTGGAATTTACAAGATACCATGCCAATGTGGTATGGCTTACACAGGTCAAACTACACACACCGTGAAAGAACGCTGCACTGAACATCAACGTTGCACACACCTTTTGCAGCCAAGCAAGCCCGCTATTTCTGAACATTGTATTTCTACTGGACATTCAATGGAGTATGAGAAGACAATGATATTGTCCACAGCAATGTCTTTCTGGGACTCCATTATTAAAGAATCCGTAGAAATATGACTGGCGGAAAATCTGTTAAACCGTGACAGCGGCTACCAACTGGACAGTGCATGGAATCCCATCATCTCCACGATTTGCTCAAATCGAAGGTGACAGAGTGCGTCGATGGCCGTGGCAAACAGCAACGCAGAGGGCGACTGAGTTCTGCTATTCCACCAGTGAGAGCGCTGCCAGTGGGCAGCGTGGTTCATCTATCAAGTTTTCAATGCATGCGCAGGATAGCTACAGTATGCTATATATTGCGAAATGGAGGACGTTTTTGCCAGTCTGCGGCAGCTCACCTGAAGATGGCTGGCAGGTGCCCAGTTGAAATATCATGTGAAGTATTGAACGAAGACTGGCTGCAAGCCCAAAATTTGTTTGAACAGTCAATTCGCTGGGAAAATTTTAAAATTCACATCAGACGCCTTTACGGGGAGGAGATGGCCTCACATATCTGAAGTTTTGAGAAGCTATGTGGTAAAAGAGCAAAGCTTTTAAGTTCTTTAACCTTTTTATTGAGATGTCAGGACCAGGCATTATACCAAAATTTGCTAGAGTGAGTCATTTCATTAAGACCACTGCTGCACGGAAGATTACTGAGAAAGCTAGTCATGTTATTGTCAAAGAGAGGATTTTCTATACAAGTCAAAGGTTAGATGCTATTTCAGAAGAACGTTACCAGTTACATATGAAGGTTGCAAGGTATCTTTCTACTGCATCATGAGACTGGGTTGAAGGAGTGACTTCGGCTAAGTTTGAGTGGATTCACAAGGATGCTAATTGTCTACAGATATCAAAATTTGACTGCCTATTGGCACAGAAGCCATCGCCAGAAGGGATAATGGTACGACGTTCTGTTGTCAATCTCATGGAGAAGAATTTGGATGATGCGACGTTGTCTGTATTAAGCAAGGGACTCAATTTTGCACCTACACCTACAGCACTGCCATTAATAAGTTTTTTGAGTGGTGTTGAAGAAGCTGTACGATGTCTTCCTTTGGATACTGCAGACGAAATAAGAAGGGAAACTTGCCATGCTCTGTTGAAGGCTCCTACTCAACGCAGGAATTTAACCTCTGCAGAAAGGGCTGCATTACAAAATCTGAGAGAGGACCCTGACATAGTGGTATTGAAAGCTGACAAAGGTAATGCAACTGTTTTGTTACCTCGTGGTGTGTATAAAGATAAGATGTATGGTCTGCTAAGTGACTCTACCTATAGGAGGATTGATTACGATCCTACAGGACGTGTGCAACGGAAAACTTCAGCACTATTAAATTCCTCCTCCTTACCGCAAGAGACCATCAAGAGGTTAAGACCACATGGTTGTGTACCTCCAAGACTGTATGGCCTTCCAAATGTTCATAAAGAGGGTCTTCCTCTGAGTCCAATAGTGAGCAACATTGGAGCCCTTACAAATGATTTAGCTAAACATCTCGCTTCCTTACTGAGACCTTTTGTGGGCAAGTGCTCACATCACATATGAAACTCAGCTGATTTTATCAATACACTGGGGGCTCTTCATCATAGCAGTGTGGACATTCTATTAAGTTTTGATGTTGTCTCACTTTTTACAAAAGTTCCTCATACAGATTCTTTGACACTGATTGGTAACATGTTTCTTGTTGATATCACTGCTTTGTTCAGGCACACTCTTTCCTCAACTTATTTTATGTTTAATCAAGAATATTTTGAACAGACTAACGGTGTTGCCATGAGTAGCCCCCTGTCTCCTTTGGTGGCCAAACTTTTTATGAGGGATTTTGAAGAGAGTGCTTGAATCAGCTGCCCTGAAACCAACAGTTTTTTGGCGGTATGTGGATGACACTTTCATAGTGTGGCCTCATGGAGAAGATAAATTAATGGAGTTTCTACATCACCTCAACTCCATTCATAGCAACATCCGGCTCACCATGGAAATAGAGAAAGATGGTTGTTTGCCTTTCTTGGATGTCCTGGTTCGAAGGAAGAATGATGGTTCTCCAGGGCTTTCAGTTTACCAGAAACCCACTCATACTGATTTGTACCTGCAAGCATCGAGTTGCCATCACCCATCGCAAACCATGAGTTTGCTTAAAACACTTGTTCATAGAGCTCATACTGTCTCACATCTAGATAGCTTACTTCAAGAACTCGCCCATCTAAAGAAAGTATTCAGCGAAAATGGGTATTCCATCCGGCAGATTAACAGAGCACTAACACTTAAAACTAAGAAGGAGGAAGTGAATAAAGAAGAGAGCAGGCCAGAACAATCTTTAGCTTTTCTTCCTTTCGTTGGCAACACTTCATTTAAAATAGCAAGAACCTTCCAAAAATTTCAGGTAAAAGTGCTTTTGCGCCCACCATTGAAGATTGCAGACCTTGTGGGGTCAGTTAAGGACAATCTGTTACTACAAAAGGCCAGAATTTACAAGATACCATGCCAATGTGGTATGGCTTACATAGGTCAAATCACACACATCGTGAAAGAACACTGCACTGAACATCAACATTACACCCACCTTTTGCAGCCAAGCAAGTCCACTATTGCTGAACATTGTATTTCTACTGGACATTCAATGTAGTATGAGAAAACAATGATTTTGACCACAGCAACGTCTTTCTGGGACTCCATTATTAAAGAATCCATAGAAATACGACTGACGGAAAATCTGTTAAATCGTGACAGTGGCTACCAGCTGGACAGTGCATGGAATCCCATCATCTCCACGATTTGCTCAAATCAAAGATGACAGAGTGTGTCGACGGCCATGGCAAACAGCAACGCAGAGGGTGACTGAGTTCTGCTATTCCACCAGCGAGAGCGCTGCCGGCGGGCAGTGTGGTTCATCTATCAAGTTTTCGACGCATGCGCAGAATAGTTACAGTACGCTATATATTGTGGAACGGAGGACATTTTTGCCAGTTTGCAGCGGCTCACCTGAAGATGACCGACAGGTACCCAGTTCCAATATCGTGCAAAGTATTTAACGACGACTGGCTGCAAGCCCAAAATTTGTTTGAACAGTCAATTTGCAGGGAAAATTTTGAAATTCAAAATTAAGACAGTTTATGTCTGTCACTTGCCGCTGCAGTGAAGCCACATTAGCAGCCAGTTGCTGCTCCATTATAGGTGGCACACAAACACAGTGGGTCACTTTGCAAATGCTGTTAATGTGTAACATGGAGCACTTTCCAAAGTAGCCACCATTAGGTATGATGCAAATGCAAGATGGTCTGCCTACAGCTAATGTGAAGTGACCAATGACTTAACTGGTGCAGATGAGTCCCTAACTTAAGCTCATGACTTGTCTTGAGCACAACCTCATAACCTGCCACATATCTGAGAAAATGGTGGTAAAAAATCCACAGCCAAACTAAAATCACAATCACTTTGGTCACAGCATTTCAGGCTAATACCTATTAGCAACTCAGGACACAGAAAAATTTCAGTATCAGCACTAAAAGCAAATTGTAATTTCTTACTCTTATTGGTTACCTCAAACTATTCTCACACTGCCTACATGAGATACCCTGTAACCAGTTAATGAGCTGTCTAGGTTGCCACTTGCTTTCATATTGTAGGCACACATGATGGCTCCAAACGAGAAAAGAATGATAGGAAGAGAAATAAGACAAAATTGAAAATTCAATTTGATGATGAAAATGAGACAGTAAAATGTCATGTGAAACTTATCGTAATTACAGAGATTGGTGTGTGTGTGTGTGTGTGTGTGTGTGTGTGTGTGTGTGTGTGTGTGTGTGTGTTTTGGTATGTCACATGTGATGAAATGTGATCTAAGTGGGCCAAACCCAATATTTGGGATCCAAACACGTCACAAAAAATAGCTGAACAAAGAACTGGAAGTGAACTGGCCAATTGTTGTGATAGTTTGGCAGCAGTGAGCAGTTGAAGCATGATGCTGAGTGCTCTGATTGAAGGAAAGCAACTCAAACATGTGTAGTGTCAACTATCAAGTAATTTTTATCTGAGTAGAGGTGACAGAAGTTTCTCACCGCATCTACATAAAAACAGGTGAGGCCAGAATGTCATTTTCTGATCATAAACAATCTGCTGAGGTATTGAAAACAACAACTGGTAATGCTGCTGGTTCTTCAAATTCAGACAGTCTATAACTGAGTTTGATATTGCAAAATGTCAACCAAAGAAGAGGGAGGCAGTGAGGGAGGGAGGGAGAGAGAGAGGGAGAGAGAGAGAGAGAGAGAGAGAGAGAGAGAGAGAGAGAGAGAGAAGTGGAACTAGAAGGATTTTACAGGTTTGATCAGAAGAACAAATGCTCTCTGCAGTTTTCTTTCATTAAAGTGGAAAAATAGTTGTACTAGTGTGAAAGATAAAACACTTCATATTTGTACAGGCACAAAACATTATGACAGAACACTTTCTATACTTATGTCTGGTCTGTTAAGCAGCAACAGAGGACAGTGTCCATGCATTAATTTTACAAGCCCTCTCCCCAAAATTACACACTTAGAAAAGGATTTTCTTACTTTCATAACTACGACCCCCAATAATAGATGCACAAGATCTTCCAGACCTGCAATTAAATTCCTCCATACATCTGAAGTGTTGCCCTTCATGGCATTTGATACACATTCCAATGTACAGGTTGTCACTATTCACAGGTTGTATAAGCAATGAGTTTATTAAAATTAGTATATAGTAATGACAAGTTGTTTGCTTCAGAGTATCATCAAAGCTTTCAAAGAACCTACAATATTTCTTGTAGCTCTGACATAAGATACAGTGCAAAAAATATTAACTGAACTATTTTCTGAATCCAGCAGGTAACAGCAAGCATATGTGTTTCCTTCAACAATCACCTGTTGAAATTGTACCAGAGTGAGTACACAGACAGAGACATTTTCCTGTGTGATAGTTTGAAAATTAGAAAGTTTCTCTATCACGCCATTTGTTAACACCAAAAGAGTGATTGAACAATAACACACCAGATTATCAAAATGTACTTTAGTGTAAGTGGATGAACAGTGCAGAATGGATGACATCATTCATATTTTCATGACTAACAGTTCAGGTCTTGAAGTATGCTCTACACAAGGACACTACTGAAGTTGTTCAGTATAACTCCAGACCTTCAAAAGATAAATGTTCACTTCTGTGTAATGGATTTGGAACCAATATTACAATACAGGAGAATATTATAAAAGATATTCTTGGAAACATTAAACTCATCTCATTGGTGATGGATTGTTTCCTTTCCAAAAGGTTTCATTACAGCAATAAAATCTTTCTTTGATCTTTCGAAAACCAAAAGTAGTATGGATGTCAATTTTGGATTAACTTCCAGTCTAAATCGAACTGAGAAAAAAGTTTTTTACTCATTCCATGCCTTTATGAATAGAGATCTTACCCCCTAGTGTAAGGAGATGCACCCTGTTCCCACATGACACCTCAACATTAGCAACATATATCCTATTCTTGTATTATCTGCTACATAAATTGATTGGCTGGAACATGCAAATGCTATCAATGGCAAGCACCATAACCCTGTTTTCCCTGACCTTTCAGGCTATTCAAATAATTACATAAATGCTGTTTATGAGAGAACTGCAATTAATACTGCTGCAAACATCTCAGTGCAGAAATGTGGAATGGAAATACTAACCTCTAATTTCTATCCAGAGTATATGCATCTACCCAACACAATGTGGCCTATCAGTTCCATATACTTCAATCATGGCTAGTCCAGAAACAGCTACACAACATGTGTTCATGTCAAGTTACCTGAACTGGTTGCTTACATACACAAATCTGTATAGTCTGCCATCAAATTTTGATTTTACAAATTGACTGATTCACCTTGATTCTGATGTTGGTTTAGGTCAGACAACAACCTTGCTTCAGCAGCTGTACATGCACTCTGCTGATGGGGCCAATGTGACATTCAGATGTAGAGAGGAGATGGCCCACTTCACACTACGAAGAAGGGAATCTGATTGGGTCTCCATAACAGTACTGAGAGATAGCCAATGGTAACCTCATTTGGGATGCATTCTCTAGTTTTTCAAGTACATGAATCATCTCCATTTTGAACCCTGAATCATGGGGCCAATGTGATATTCAGATGTAGAGAGGAGATGGCCCACTTCACACTACGAAGAAGGGAATCTGATTGGATCTCCATAACAGTACTGAGAGATAGCCAATGGTAACCTCATTTGGGATGCATTCTCTTATTTTTCAAGTACATGAATCATCTCCATTATGAACCCTGAATCAGTGTCATGATTAACTGCCTATCTCAAATACTGATTGTGTACATAACAAATGTGTTCGCTGTCTAGAATGAGGGGAGTGCGGCAGAAGCCAGACATTTTCTGCATGTGAGAAAAATACCCATTGTAAAATTTGAAGAGATTTACTCCTGGTGTTTAGTGAGTGAAATCTGATAACCAATTCTTTTCTGTCTGAAAAACATCAAATACTGAAATGATACTGACCAATGGATAGCCAGCTGATGTATATACATTTTCTACTGGAAGCTTGATAAGAGTCTGCTATGAAGTGCTGTGGTGTGAAAGAACATATCGGTTCATCCAAGTAAAAATTCAGACATCCTCCCTGGCAACTCAGGAAGCAGAGGAAAGCAGGCCAAGCCACCGTAATGGAGTGGAGTTTCAGATTGCGGAGACCTTTGATATTGCAATTAGTATGTTCACATTATGGAACAGATTGCTGCATACCACATGAACTGCATAGCCTGAGATACATATGAAACAAATTATTTTAGGAGAGAGGTGTTGTCATTCTGTTGACCATGCATGATTTAGCAAGAAAGTGTAACTCACATGCATAAGCAGTATACTGAGGCTACAATAGCCAGAGTGACTGAAATGTAATGTTGGGACATTGAAAAGTATTCAGGAAAGCTGATCAGACAAGCAAAGCAGGCCAGGTGCATATTGAACATGGAGTGGCATCACATAAAACTGCTCATTTCCAGTGCAGCTATGTCAGTCTGGAGCAAAGCAAGACTCTAGTTGAGTTGTGTAGTAGTCATGTAAATGTAGATCGATGATGTACAACACTAACAGCATCAAAGTGCCTGGCAGAGGGTTCACTAAACCATGTTCACATTATTTCTCTACAGTTCAATTCTCTAATAGCACACAGATAAGACAAACTCTTATATCTTTCCGTGTGGGCTCTGATCTCTCACAAATTATTACAATGGCAATTTCTCTGTACTTACATGGATGTCAACCAAGTATTTCCACATTCTGAGGAGTACTTTGTAGATTGAAATTTCTACATAAATCTCACTTCAACAAAAAATGCCCTCATTTTAATGATTGCCATCTCAAGTCACACCTCCCTCTCCCTCCCTCCCACCCTCCCTCCCCCTCCCTCCTGCCAACCCTCCCACCCTCCCTCCCCCTCCCTCCTTCCCCCCTCCCTCCCCCCTCCTTCCCCCTCCCTCCCCCTCCCTCTCCCTCCCCCTCCCTCCCCCTCTCCCTCCCTCCACCTCCCTCCCTCCCTCTCCCTCCCTCTCCCTCCCTCTCCTCCCCTTCTCCCCTTCTCCCTCTCCTCCCCTTCTCCCCTTCTCCCTCTCCCTCTAGCTCTTTATCTTCAGGAAGTACTGCACAATGTTCAAATACAGTATATATTCCAAAATACTGTGGCAAACAGAAGTCAATGATATGGGTCCATAATTCATTGGATTACTCTTCGTTCCTTCCTTAATTAGTGGTGTGATCTGTGTGGCTTTCAGCAAGTATGCAGTTGTATAAGATTTTGGAAAGTGGAGATATTATATCAGCATACTCAAAGTGATCTAAATGATACATAATCTGGATTGGAGGACATTTCTTTATTCACTAAACTGATGGCATCTACTTTTAAGTAATTAATACGAGAATCAGTTCTTGATTGAAATTCTGGCATATTTAATTGGTTTCCTCTACTGAAAGACTTTTGGAGTTCACTCAGAGTCTTAGCAGACCATTTGGAGGCCTCCAATGTGACTGTTGCTGCCTCCCACCCTGAGGGACCCTGCTTCCCATTCAGCAAAATTCAGCTGTTCTCCCATTGTTACGAGGAAGCAAGCTGTCTTGGATGCCCAAGTCCAGATCCCCAGTCTCTCACTCCAAAGCTGCCAGCTGCCTCTGACAGCACAAGTGAAATCACGTTGAAAGGAGATAGTATTTCCCACTCTTGTGATGTTCACTCTGTGTGTGGGGGGGGGGGGGGGAGGGGGGGGGAGGGGGGGGGCATAATTTGGTCAGCAACTAACTGTGTTTTACTACTGGAAGTTGACTGCTCTGCCAATGGTGACACAAAAGGCTCACGTATATATATTTCTTTAAATGCTGCCTGTCTTCCTTCCCTTCCATTCTATTCTCTTCTTCCTGTGTGACGCTGCAAAAATAACGAGGTTTGGAAGCTCATTTCCTTTGTGCTTCATCAGGGTCCGAGGGTAGTATAGTGGTGTAGGTTCTGGGTACCAACTTAATTACTTCCAGTCTCAAAGCAGATTCAGAGAGGTTGCCTCAAGTGAGAGAATGGCCAGCTACCCATGGGGGAAGAGCAGCTAGTGGCAATTGTCTTCCTTCCAATTACCCCACAAAATCTCAGGCGGCCTGAGTGGCAAAGCTGTCCAGGACCTGGTGAGTGTCTAATGCATTTTGCAAAGCTCTGCAGTCTTCTAAGAAAAAAGTTTTGATAATTCATGATCAGGTTTAATTTCCTCATGTTACTAGATAGAATTGATCTACGATAAAATGTAGTGCTGTCGAATTAATTTATTTGACCTGTTTTGGAATAAATGCTCATTGTAAACTCCACTTTGTTTGCGCTGACATAATTACAGTTCCAGACTTTGTCCTAGCTTAGGAGGCCCTTTAAGAAACACGGTGTTAAAGTCACCATTTATTAAGACATAGTAGAAATAAAATGATGTGTGTGTTTATTTCAGATGTTAATTAGATTTATTTGTGTGAGCTATAACCTCCGAGTCCAGCCACTATGTGGTTCTTTAATTCAATACATACCTCAGCTAAAACAATCTAACAGCATTTTTATGCTAACTTATATGACTGACACATAGAGAATGGACTCATCACTTAAGTCTAAGAAATCATCACTTATTTGAAACATGTCCTGTGGGCAGCATCTTATTGCCACATATTTGTGAATTTTATATATATTCATTTTAAGCAAGGCAAGTGTGCAGACCTTTTCACAGAGGTTTCAATGATACCATGCACGACTATGTAGGTAAAATATTTTGGAATTTATCATCATTGAGCAATAATGGACAAAAGAGGATGAAATTTCACTGTGTCCATATGTTGGTACTAACAGCATGACCATAGCATACGTATGCAAACTTAGTGTTATATCCTAGCCAGTAATGCCACTCGAGCCCGCTGCCAAAAGGTTGGCAGCATCAAAGTCCGGACGCCGTCCGCATAAGCAGCGCCAGCGAGACAGCAAATTGCCGCAAGTCTGCGCGCGCCACCGCTGGCTTCTGGCTTCTTAAGCGCTGGAGTCGCGAGCACTAGGACAGTTCTGTATTTGCCGCTCAGTTGTATACTCGCCACCGAATTGTGTACTTGCTAGTCAGTTGTGTGTTCATTGCAGCAGAGTTGTTGTTTGTCGTCAGCCGACGCTGATCTAGCCGCTCCGACTCGAACTAGACAGATCTCTGTAGACACGGAGTTCCCTACTGAGTATCTGTATCTTCGTAAATAAAGATAAGTACCAACTTTTATTTAATCAGAGTGTTTGGGTTTTCATCTTTCTGTTCACTGTTCCAGCGGACCGGTCGGCCCGCTATTAAAAGTGTGGCGGTGACTTCGTAAGCCATTTCTACAGCGAATTGTTTGTCGCTACGAACACCACCACAAAACTTAGTAACTAGGATCATAGTAGACAAGTAGTTGTATCCTTATGCATATTAAATTATGCAGCTCTAATTTGCATTTCAAACATGTATGCTATCCTCATCTCGTGTTAGTGAGGGAAACTTATTGTACCCATATGGACATCTACACAGCATAATCTACTTCTGTCTCTGCATCTCCTAAACACATAGTTTGTGATAATATTCCAAAATAAATGAACATTTGCTTGCTTATTTCTGGAACGTGTGGAAGTGGGACCAAATACAACATACTTCCACCCACACTTTTATTGTGATTATGGTCTGCTACAGAATATTACAATTCAGCTGTTTCTTGAAAGAGTATAGAATGTAAAGTTAATCAGAGCTCAGTCAGTAAGGATTTTGTTTTGTGCTTAGAAAGTTTGGGAGATCATTCAATAATTGTAATAAACTAGAATATACATGAAAATTTTACCTATCCCAACTTCTTGTCACATGTATGATGTAGGAGGGTGTTCTAGCCACGAAAATGTTAAGTTCATGTAGCTATGGGAAGTTCACTTGGTTACGGGAATAACCTAGCCCCTTCCACAATTATTAAATTAGCAATTTTGCTCTGCTCGTGACATTAACTTGGAGATCCTTTCGCGTGGATGTTGGGTAATGTGTTTTTGATACAATTAACTGCTGCGTGACATTAATTTATGTCTATTAACTCTCGGGTCATGACTGACAGAACAGCATTCGGCCATCTCAAGTGTGTGCATGTGAGCGGGTAGTATCTTAAAAGTGTTGCGGACCCATGTGTTACTGAATGTGAAAAACACCAGAAGTCACCTGTTGGGATTTTTTGTGATCCCTCAAAGGCTTTCGATTGTGTTAATCATGGAATACTTCTAAATAAGCTTAAGTACTGTGGTATGAATGGGACAGCGCTCAAATGGTTTAAATCATACCTAATTGGAAGAGCGCAGAAAGTTGAAATAAGCAGTTCACATAATATGCAAAAAACTGGTGATTTCTCAAACTGGGGAACAATCAAGAATGGGGTGCTACAACGTTTGGTCTTGGGTCCTCTGCTGTTTTTAATATATAATAATGACTTGCTGTTCTATATTCATGAAGATGCAAAGCTGGTACTTTTTGCCAATGATACAAGTATAGCTATCACACCCAACAGACAAGAATTAAGTGATGAAATTGTAAATGATGTTTTTCAGAAATTCATTAAGTGGCTCTCTGCAAATGGGCTCTCATTAAACTTTGACAAAACACAGTACATACAGTTCCACATAGTAAATAGAGTGACACCATTAATAAATATAGGCTTCAATCAAAAATCAGTAGCTAAGGTAGAATATTCAAAATTTCTAGGTGTATGCACTGATGAAGGGTTGAACTGAAAAAAATGCATTGAAGATCTGTGGAAACGTTTGAGTTCAGCTACTTATGCTATTACGGTCATTGCAAATTTTTGCCATATACATCTCAGTAAATTAGCTTACCACATCTATTTTTATTCTCTGCTTTCATAGAGCATCATATTCTGGGGTAACTCATCACTGAGTAAAAGAGTGTTCATTGCAAAAAAGCGTGTAATCAGTATAATTGCTGGAGCTCATCCAAGATCATCCTGCAGACACTTATTTAAAGAGCTAGAGATCTTCACTGTAGCCTCACAATGTATATGTTCACTTATGAAATTTGTTATTAACAATTTAAACAAATTCAAAAGTAATAGCAGTGTACATGGCTACAACACTAGGAGAAAGGATGATTTTCACTACTCAAGGTTAAATCTAACTTTGGCTCAGAAGGGGGTAAATTATGCTGCCACAAAAGTCTTTGGTCACTTACCTAGTAGCATCAAAAGTCTGACAGATAGCCATACAGCATGTAAAAGGAAATTAAAACAATTTCTTAATGGCAACTCCTTCTACTCTTTAGATGAATTTTTGGATGTAGTAAGTGGGTAATTTCCCCAACCCCCACAAAAATAAAAAAATAAAAATATTAAGTGTCATGTAATATTTTGTGTAATGTATTATCTTGTACAGACACCTTTTATTAACCTGACACGTTCCACATCATTAGGAAGTGACTTATTCATGATCTATGGAACAAGTACTAATCTAATCTAATATAATCACAGAAGTTAATCAAAACTAGATCCCAAGGTTAAAAGCCATCATCAGTCACTCCAGACAGAAGGGGTAGGTACTGAAATGTTCAGACTTATGCAGTATAAAGGAAAGATAAGACAGGAAGGTACATAATGCTTCATGGATCTAGCCTGCACAGAATATATCCAGTTACTAAGGCACTTTTTAGAAGTGTCTGTTGCACTGCACTGACAAGCCTGGTGCCATCTCACAGCCAGAGCTGATGCTGCCGCCACTCAAGTCGGTCAGCATGTAGCAGATGGATGCCTCCTGCCTCTGTCCGGGCCAAAGACAGCTGCCTGGAGTGTAGAAACATTGAGCATTGTACTCTGTCGACAATATCAGTTTTGTGTCTTAATGCTGCTTTACTAATGCCCACAGGCATCAGACCAGAATCAACTCTTCACACCTGATGTGACAGATGGATAGCCTCCTGAACCCAGCCAGCCCTCAGAGGCCACCCAATGTTCCAGCTCTACCGATATTATGTCTGGTAACAGAAGTCATCTGCTATCAGAGGCAACTTCTGTCTGTTCTCACAGTCCAGCACTACACTTTTGTGAGTGATTCTTGGTTTTGACTTTGTTTTCTGTGTTACAAGCACAGGATGCTCACCTCAACTTAAAAGTCTCTTTGCTGAAGTTGCACAAACCTGTGGGCCTTTCACAGTTTAGGAGCAGCTGTAGAGAACACTATCAGCATTCAGTTAGGTGTCACTGTTGCAGTTTGTCTAGTAACAAGTTGCCACACACAATGACAATGCCAGTTACACTCTATGATGGCCTGACAAGAGTCAGAGAACAGTTGCACTCTATAGCCAAATTATCTACAAGTATTACATGTAAGATTTAATCTTAGTCAGTCCCTGGTTGTTTGTTTACTGTGGTGATCCAGCTTATTTTTTGTATCATCAAATGGAGATTGCACAAGTAATGGAAATGTGTACAGCACAAATGCATGAAGTGATTGAATTTTTGAAATTGCAAGTAGCATGGCTATATTTTTCAGCAACTCTGCTATGGAGAAGTAATACTGCATCACAGGAGCCCTTTGGCACTTAGCTAGTCCACACTCATTAGTGGCTAGCAGAGTCAGAAGAGATAAAAGCCTTGCTGAGTATCTCTATACTTCCTATGGATCCTTTTGCAGCTAATTTGATGCCTCCTTTTATGGGCAAATTCTCTGAGAATGTGTCAGTATTTATTAGCAATTTGAAAGCTGCCCTAAATAAGCCATATGCAGGCATGTCTCAACTGGCTAGTTTGCTAAGTTACAATTGAATTATTACACAAAAATATCGTCATGTACTGTGAGGGATTGACTAATCAACAGACATCTGAACAGCTTATTAAGGTCTTTCCCAGTTGTATTGCAAACAGAATGGAGTGATGTCTTTTAGAGAACAGCTTAATGGGTTGTTGCAGAAATGGTATCAATCTGTAGAAGCATTTTCGGACATAATTATGAAGGTCAATGCACAAAGCTATGCGTTAAGGTAAACCACCAAAACTGGTAAGACTTACTCTGTTGGAGGCTTGATTATGGATGTATTTTTTATGAGCATTTCCAGGGGACATTATGAGACTACATGATATAGGTGGTGTGGAGTAGGAGACAGTGATGTGTTGTCATTGGGATCAGCATGGCTTAGTTTCATTCTAGGAGCAAGAAATTTTCAGGATTACATAGTGATGGATACTGTGTGGTCTTGGACCTAGATTTTCTGGATATGGGGCAACACTGCTAGTGTGACATTGTCACAAGTTTCACGTGTTATAAAGATGGTACCAAATAACCAAAGAGATGTCCACAAAAGTTCAGTTTGCACGGTACAGTACCAAGTGATACAGAAATGATAGTCTTGGTGAATGTAGGTTATGAGCTATTAAGTGAGATGATGTGTGCTGTGCAGCTGCTGGTGGAGTCCACTAAGGAAATTAATACCTTTTATTATTTTCTGCATAGTAATATAGCAAGTGTAAGAGAAGTAGTTCGAGATTCTATAGTCCTGAGGTGTGTGGATAACTTTGGCACAGATGAGGTCTTTCTGCCAAGGAATTCAACTTGGACATCCTGCAGGATGATGATTTAGGTATGATGAGTGGAGACCTTAGTCCCATGCAGACTGTCAATGCACCTACATTACATGAAAAGGTGATTTGCTTTGTGGAAAAAAAAAAAAAAAAACAGCGGTCGAAGCTTCAGTGCTATGATGCAGACTTTTTTAAATCCTGGTGGACTATTACCAGCAACAACAGCAAAGCAACATATGATACCAGTTGGTAGTAATGGTCCAATTCATGATAAACTATACAGAATCTTGAAAACCTACAGTATATAATGGAAGAACTGCTCGATCAACAGGTTGCTTATGGCATTATTGAGTGTAGTGATAATCCGTAGGGTCAGTTGTTCTAATTGTTGCCCAAAAAGTCATCAGATGGAAGAAGGTAGTATAGCTTTTGATGCAACTACAAATAACTGAACACACAAACAGCAACTGATGCATATCCTATACCAAATGTAACAGAGGGTGCGAACAGTTTGGGTCTGTGTACATACTATTCGATGATGGACTTGAAAATCGTTATCGCTAGTAGCAAGTAGTTCTTACAGATTGGCCAAATACTACCGGTACACTCACTGTCCCATGGAAGTGCAATCAATATCACTGGGTGCTATTGGGCTTAAAGACTACACCAGTTACTTTCCAAAGCCTGTTAGATAGTGTGCTGACTAAAAACAAAGCAATGGATGGCTTAGCTTGAGTACATAATTCCATTTTCTAAGGTATGGAAGAGCATGTACAGTTCTTGGAATAGTTATTCAACAGACTGTACAGCACATTTAACAATGTGAATTGATAAATGTCATTTTGCTGCAAATTAGTCAAGAGCAAGTGGAAACTGAACCAGATTTAATTTCTACTATACATGAGTTCTTTCCACTACAGAAAAAGCTGCTTCAGTCATTTCTAGGACTTTGTAATTAACACAGAAAAATCCTTCAATGTTATGTCAAAGTTTCTGAGCCATTATACTGTTCTTTGAGAACAGGAGCAAAAATTCAGTGGTCCACTGTCTGTCAGTCTGTGTTTCACAAGGTAAAATGAGCATTATTGAGAAGCCCATTATTGGTGTTTCCAACTTTAAAAACTAATTTTATTATGTGATGCAAGTTGTTTGGCTGTCAGATGAATTCTCAGACAAGATACAGATGGCAAATAATACCCAGTGGCAGTTTAATACATGCAGTGTAATTATTTGACAACTTTTATTATGTACTTACATTGTTGCCTGCATGGAAGAAAATTTTAAGTTGTGACGGGCCATGCTGTGTTGAAGTGGTTTCTAGGATTAAAACACTCTTCAGCCAGATTACTGTGAGTAAGAGAACTGTGAGCAGTGGGTAAGAGCATTGCTGAGTGGCAAGAGGCATGGTCTGCTAATACTGACTGCAGAATTTTGGGTGCAGCCATGTTCTGTGACACACAAAGGCTTGTTACACAGAATGAGAAACTGTGGAAAATACTAAGGCATACATATTACAATGTTTTGGCAGGTCTTGGAGGTTGGATAGCAACTGATCGATGAGTATCCAAAAAATGTAGGCCAAGGACCAGCAGCACAACTTAGAATAATAGGTTGGAAACCATATACCAGGCACACAACATGCCACTCTCAGACATCAACTGCTAAGGTTGGCAGAACCATCCAAAGAATTTGAAATAGTGGTGATGGCTGTTGCCAGACCATTCAACAGAATTCCACAGCACTACTAGAATTTTGTGTTCCTGGCACAATAATCATTTCAGGCTATCAACTTTACGTCTGATCTGATGAAAAAGTTACCAAGTTTGCTAAGTATTCACAAGCTTAGCATTAGAAGATCCCTTCAAATGGAAGAAGAGACCACTTTCATCATACAATTTCCAAATTTTAAGTTTTTAAGTGAACATCAACCAAATGATGGAGTGTGGCTCCCGTATTTGGTATTAGCATATAACAGTAAAGAACACTGCAGTATTGTGCTCTTACCCTATCAAATAGTATACGGAAGGAAAATGCCTCTGCCTTTTGAGGTAGAAAAACCTCTACTTGGGAAACATGGGGATTCAGTGCAATATTTTTGGAAACTTCTTTACTATGTGTCATAGAGAGTAAAGAAAAGTGGATGCAAAGGTGCTGAAAGCATCAGGAACAGACAGGGCAGTGTGTCAGTAAGTTACCTCCGTACAAAGTTGGACAACAGGTTCTGTTGATGAATCCTTACTGATAACATCACCCATCATCATTGGCTTTGAAGAAAAACCTCTGCTGTGGTGTGCTGAATGTGTTAGAGGACACTGCATATTGGCCAGTAGTATGACTGCCATAGTGAGTCATATATGTACACTTTTGGAAAGGGGGAAAATTTACACAAATTCCTTTCAGCCAGATGGTGTATCTCCAGAGTATCTAGAATGGAGTTCTATTAGTTCTACATTCCAATAGGTGAAGCTTAGCGGATGCACTATGGGTCCAGCTGTCCGAAGCAGGACTATAGTTTGCCAGACAAATGGACGTCACTCTTACTAGTAATCAGTAGAAGTTGAGATTGTTGCTTCTTCTAACTACTGTATTACATTTATTACTTCCTACAGCCACATCTGCATGAAATTTACTCAGTGCCCATCCACCAGAAGATCATGTTTTAATTGATAAAGTATCACAGCCACTGCAATTAAAAGAGGTCTCAAAACTATCAAACTCTAGAAGCATGGGCTGTTACTGGCTGTCCAATTACATGATAAAGAAAACAATAGATTTAATATGTAGACCATTGGCTTCCATACCTAAGAAATGTTGACATCTTTAGTGTTTCCAGATTCCCTCAAAAATTTCTTAAGTTTCTCCAGTATTTAAAAAAGAATGATAAACATATACCACATTTATCCAAGTATAAAACAACCCTGATTAGATGATGACCCCGTTTTTAAGGGGCTTATTGAGAAAAAATTATTTTTAACGTATCCTGACTAACCAAAATTGCAAACAGTTATTGTATCTGTCTAAAAAGTTAACATAATACCTATGCTAAATTTATGCCATTTATTGATTGTTTACATTTTGATAATATAAGGAGGAATAAAATAAACGAAGAAAAATTGTTTACACTAATTTGCAGCCTGTTTTCTTTTCTACATTTTTCACTTATCAACCCTGTCATCTGGAGTACCAGTATTTTTTACTCATCATCATCCTTATAGCACAGCTGCGAAATTTTTATCTTCACTGTCACAAAAATTTGACTGATCCTACTGAATATGTTGCAATTTCTGGGGCTGTGGTTAGCTTGCAGTCTGAGAGCACAGCTGGTTTTATGCATATACAAATAGGATTTCGTTTATTTAGTGATGTGAGAATGTTGGACTATGTCTTGCTTCCAAACATATTGTCTGCTCGCTGCTCTCTCATTGGCTGCATACGTCCAATGTCTTTAACATCCTGTTCCATTTCCACCATACATCACAGTGACCATTGACTACACAGCAGTACAATAGACTGTCTTCATTAATTAAAATTAACAATTGTACAAACCAGATGCATGTATTTCTGAACTGACCAGTCTACTTGAAGAAATCAGTGTTTCACCAAAATAGATACAATGTGAAAACCAGTGCAATACAAGTGCCTAAAATGAAACAATTGCTTTGACAAGTGGATTACCATTAGAAGCACCACAGCACACGAAAGGCAGGGCCCAGAATCCAGGGAACCAGCTAGCAAGAAGACACCACCCACACCTCAAATCAAGGAGGATTTTTTACAGCTAACAATATTAGATGTAAAAAAGAGGTAAGTGGTCAAGCAAGACACGATACAGTCCCTGCTTCATACTTTAAATTGTTCCATCAGAATGTTCAGTCTCTTCCCAATAAACTGAATGAAATACAAATCTTGTTAAATGATATGAGTGATATTTCTGTTTTATGCTTTACTGAGCACTGGCTAAATAAAGCCATGATAGAACTAGCATACCTACCTCAGTTTAAATTAGCTGCCACATTTTGTAGAGAAGTACTCAGGCATGGTGGTAGCTGCAAATATGTTCGAGAAGATATAGACTTCACTAACATAACCAAATTTGACAGCTTATCTAAAAAAAGAGACATAGAACTCTCAATAGTAGAACTGCCAACTAGCAATTCTGTAATCATCTGTGTATACAGGTTACCAGATGGTGATAAAAAAGTTTTTTATAATCATATGGAAGAGCTGTTAAAGGACTTCAACACCCTTTAAAAAAATATTATCATATGTGGAGATTTCAATGTTGATTTCTCCAAATCCAGTAAATTTAAAGATGAAATCAAAGACTTACTGAAGTCCTTTAACCTAAAACCAACTATAACCAACCCAAATCATATAACCACTACATCTGCAACAACCATAGATCAGGTGTTTGTAAACACAGATAAATATATCTGCAACACACAGACTGCAAACACTGGTTTTAGTGATTACAGTGCCCATATACTAACAATTGCTATTCCAGGAAACACGAAATCCCAGAAAACTGGAACTATTGTGAGGAAGTTTAATAATGAAAACAGAGATTATTTTTGTTCTCTCTAGAGCAGAGAAATCTGGACTGATGTTTACAGTTCAAACAGCACAGATGACAAGTTTGATAAATTTATGGCCACATACAAACATTTTTTTTTTTTTAAACCGCCTTTCCTAAACAAACATCACTTATATGAATACTCAAAGCAAACCACAAATCCTGTATTTATCAACTACTTTAAACAATATAAACAAATACTTAGACAAGTTATAACAAAAACAAAGAAAATGGAAAATGACAAACAAATAAAAAATTCCAGGAATAAGACTAAAGCAACCTGGCGTATCATAAAAAGAGAAACAGGTACTACATCATTAGCACACAAAAATATAGAACTTCATGAAAACAACAATAAAATAATCAACCCCACAGTGGTGGCTAATAAATTTAACAACTACTTTTCTAATGTAGCACACCACCTGATTACCAAACATTACAACTCGCAACCAGACAGCAATACACTCCAGTCAGATACAAAACTTCTTACAAGAACCCTATTCATGTCTCCAACAACACCTGAGGAATTATCTGTCATTATAAAAAGGTACCCAATAAGTATTCAGCAGGTACTGATGAAATACCAGATATTATCATCAAAGCAAGTATAACATATATTGTAGAACCATTAATGGATATTTTCAATTCATCATTCATGAGTGGTATATTCCCAAAAAATCTGAAAATTGCAAAAGTGATACCACTGTACATGAAAGGTGACAAACATGAAGCTGCAAACTATAGACCTGTATCAGTATTGTCAGGCTTTGCTAAAATTCTTGAAAAACTATTTCTTAGAAGGCTGACAGCCTTTCTAAATAAAGAAAACATAATAAGTGATGCGCAACACAGATTCAGAACTGTCAGATCAACACAGGCAGCTATTTATACCTTCTTAAATGAAATTCTAACTGCAGTAGATAATAAGCAACATGTGTCTGGCATATTTCTTGACCTTAGTAAAGCCTTCGATGTAATTGATCATAACACTCTGTTGCAGAAGCTAGGTAATTATGGAATATGAGGCCTGCCAAACAAGTGGATACATTCCTACATTCATTACCGTCAACAGATCACTCAAATAATATACAAAGACATAAAAACACAAAAAATTTGTAATTTTTACATTAATGCACAAAACATTACATATGGAGTTCCTCAAGGGCCAGTCCTTATACCAAATCTTTTCATTCTTTATGTTAATGATTTGTCAGAAAAAATAACTAAAGGGACAACAGTACTTTTTGCAGATGACACAAATATCCTAATCAAATCACGTGATGAGGAAAGCCTACAAAAAAACAGCTACAGGTATAATACAAAATTTGACACAGTGGTTCAGAACAAACAAGCTAATAATAAATACTGAAAAAACAGTGACAGTCAATTTCCACAATTCACAGAAACTACATCCTGCAAGACCAATTTTTAAAATTGATGAAAAAACTGTCTCATCCAGGAGTGACACAAAATTTTTAGGTATACATATTTAGCATAACCTAAAATGGGGGACACATCTTAACCATGTAAATAAAAAGCTTAACACACTTATGTACGCAGTAAGAATCCTCACACAAAATAGAAGCCGTGCATCTATGATCACAATGTACCATGGCAGTATTCAGTCACTGCTGATGTATGGCATTATCTTTTGGGGGAACTCTGTAGGTACAAACAAAACATTTAGGCCACAGAAAAAGATTGTTAGAATAATAAACCACGCTAAGTACAGAGACTCCTGTAGACCAAGACTTAAAAATCTCAGTATACTGCCTCTTCCTTGCTTATATATGTATGAAATATTAAATTTCACAAAAGGAAGTATTTTAAAAGATGGAAATATCTTCAAATATAACTGTGATTACCACCTTCATGATACTAGGCAGAAGCATTACTTACTTGTCAATACAGTAAGTAGAAACATTTGTAAGAGAGGAATGTATCATACCGGCATAATGCCGTACAATCACATGCCATCCTATTTGAAACAGATGCAAAATTTACAAAAGTTTAAAGTGAAACTGAAAGAGTACTTGCTTGACCACTGCTTCTATTCTGTTTCTGAGTTCTTAGAGTACCAGAAAAGTGTAGTGTAATTGCTCAAATATTCTTAATAAGTCTATCATTTATTAAATTTGTCATCATTATTCAACATATATTGAATAATTTTTAATTATTTATACTTTCAAAATAACAATGTGTATGACAATGTATATACCGTACCAATGTGACTTGTCCTACATCGTTTGTGCAAAATATGTACTTAAATACGATTTACAGGACCAATAAAGAAATACATATACAAATACAAAGATGCCACTGACCACATCTCGACTTTTACTGTCTCCTTCACAGTCAATTCAATTCTGAATACAAAATAACCAGACAAACTGCAATGTAAACATGATACACATTCCTAAAAATCAAAGCATACAGGATAGATCCTTATGGCTGGCCAACAGCACAACATACTTTACTTCCCACTCACTACTCCCCTGCTCATACTAATTGAGTTCACAGCTAAGGTGGTATCACTGTTTCCCCTCCAATCCTTCTACAGTGCTGTACTTGAGCAACTGTGTTACACTGGTTGCAATATCTTCTAGGGTGCAAGTCTTATGCAACAGCAGCCACTAATACATAAATAAATATCATGATTCAGTTCAATTCACGAGCTTGCTTTCAGCTGCCATCTTCTGACGTCTATTGGTACCATCTCTATTACAAGTCTTGCCCCAGTAATTTAGTCTCGCACACACATATAATATGATTTCATTATCAATAAATTTTCATTCTATTTTCATCAGAATGTCAACATCATGTTCAAAATTGATTGAAAGCTAGTAACATTTTTACCCAGTATTCTTATACATAAACAGCAACAAAATTTCTCTTTTGTAACACAGTTCGGACAAAAAGAGAATAGAAGCTTTTGAAATGTGGTGCTACAGAAGAATGCTCAAGATTACATGGATAGATCACATAAGTAATGAGGAGGTATTGAATAGGATTGGGGAGAAGAGGAGTTTGTGTGCCAACTTCACTAGAAGAAGGGACTGGTTGATAGGACATGTTCTGAGGCATCAAGGGATCACAAATTTAGCACTGGAGGGCAGTGTGGAAGGTAAAAATTGTAGACAGAGAACAAGAGATGAATACACTAAGCAGATTCAGAAGGATGTAGGTTGCAGTAGGTACTGGGAAATGAAGAAGCTTGCACAGGATAGAGTAGCATGGAGAGCTGCATCAAACCAGTCTCAGGACTGAAGACCACAACAACAACAACAACAACACATTTATAAAATCATTACAGTCTCTAAATCAAAATGTTGATCTGGGTTCAGAATCCAATAACTTTTTGAATGACAATCTTTCCACTTTGTTTGAACATGATATCCATACAGGTATGAGAATGATATCCATACATGTATGAGAACCTTCATTCCAAACCTGTTCAAATACAACAAGAGTTTCTAAAATGATTGAATATGGTTCTATTTCCTCCCATGTTTCACAAAATTGTCAAACTTCATGCAGAGCAATTCATTTTTTGTAGTAGCTGTTTCATAGATTCTCATTTATCACTTACATTAGCGCTGTGTGAGTCACATCACATGACTGTTCATGCAGTGTCAACCAAGGTGCTTTGGCATATCTGGAAATCTTGGACTGGTTCGAAGTTGAGTATCATTTGCTCAGTTCTGTCCTCAATTCTTCAAAATAAATTTGCATGTAGCCTCAGTAGCCAAAGTTTCATTGGCAAATGTAAGACAACCACTATACATTCTGTTAAATAGTGTAAAAACATTAACCTCAGCAGCAACAGTTTAATCAGCAAATATAAGGTGACCCTGTATTGTCCAATAGATGAACTGGGAAAAAAAACCTCTTCTTACAACTGAGTAAATACAGTACCTCAAAGTTACCATCCAGTCTCAGTCACACCAACATTGTCTGAGGTATCTCAGTCACTTACGTATACCCTATTACTTATCTTATGTAATCGAAGCAAAGCATTTGTCTGCATTCCCTTTGATGTACAGATAATAAAACTAGAGTTTAATGGGCTATGTAATCCAGAATTGGGCTATGTAATCCAGAATTAGCAGTAAGAGATTCATATCCTCACAACAGAAGACAGTTTGTCACAGTTAAAAATAAACATTCGCCTATAGGTGATGTTCCACGGAGCTCATTATTTGGGCCATTCTTCATCGTCACTATCAATAACCTTCCTCTCTACATAAATCATTCTCTCATATGCTGTGGGAATGATACAACAGTGCTTTTCTCATGTGAGAACATCTCAGCTTTGCACAACAGTAAACAGGAACCATTCAAATCTGCCCTCCACTGCTTCTCATCAAATAAATTACTGTCATCCAGAAAAAGCAAAACAGCATCTGTTAGTATTGCCCAAAGCCATAGAAAACACATCTGTAAAACTGTTAGGAATCTATACGATTCCAAACTTAACTGTGAAGAACATGTTAGACAGGTATGCAAAAAGGATTTCGAGCATTTACTATCTGCTGTGGAAACTTACAGATGTGACTAGTATGGGCTTCCTTAGAGTAATATACCTTGGATTCTTGGAATCATATATTACTTATGGCCTTCTCATGTGAGGAGACGCTTTCTACACTACCAAAATACTGAGAATGCAGAAAAGAATGTAACATATAATGTGTAAAACAAATCTCAGAGAACAATGTCGTCCTCTCTTTAGCAGGCTCAAACCAATGACTGTTGTAAACTTGTACATACACATCTGTGTACTATATGTAAAAAAACAATGGCATGGAAAGTGCTGCTATGGAAGGAAAACAGTTTCAAAGATCTTTATAATGTTCATTTAAGTAAGCTATTCTTGATATATATATATATATATATATATATATATATATATATATATATATATATATAGGGAAACATTCTGTTATATCCTAGCCAGTAATGTCACCCGAGCCCGCTGCCAAAAGGTTGGCAGCATCAAAGTCCAGACGCCGTCCGCATAAGCAGCGCCAGCGAGACAGGAAATCGCCGCAAGTCTGCGCGCGCCACCGCTGGCTTCTGGCTTCTTAAGCGCTGGAGTCGCGAGCACTAGGACAGTTCTGTATTCGCCGCTCAGTTGTATACTCACCACCGAATTGTGTACTTGCTAGTCAGTTGTGTGTTCATCGCAGCAGAGTTGTTGTTTGTCGTCAGCCGACGTTGACCTAGCCGCTCCGACTCGAACTAGACAGATCTCTGTAGACACGGAGTTCACTACTGTGTTTCTGTATCTTCGTTAATAAAGATAAGTACCGACTTTTATTTAATCAGAGTGTTTGGGTTTTCATCTTTCTGTTCACTGTTCCAGCGGACCGGTCAGCCCGCTATTAAAAGTGTGGCGGTGACTTCGTGAGCCGTTTCTACAGCGAATTGTTTGTCGCTACGAACGCTGCCACAAAACATTCCACGTGGGAAAAATATATCTAAAAACAAAGATGATGTGACTTACCAAACAAAAGCGCTCGCAGGTCGATAGACACACAAACAAACACACACACACACACACACACACACACACACACACACACACACACACACACACACACAAAATTCAAGCTTTTGCAACAAACTGTTGCCTCATCAGGAAAGAGGGAAGGAGAGGGAAAGACAAAAGGATGTGGGTTTTAAGGGAGAGGGTAAGGAGTCATTCCAATCCCGGGAGCGGAAAGACTTACCTTACGGGGAAGAAAGGATGGGTATACACTCGCACACACACACGTGTCCATCCACACATATACAGACACAAGCAGACATCTCACAAGCAGACATATTTAAAGACAAAGAGTTTGGGCAGAGATATCAGTCAAGGCGGAAGTGAAGAGGCAAAGATGATGTTGAATGACAGGTGAGGTATGAGTGGCGGCAACTTGAAATTAGCGGAGATTGAGGCCTGGTGGGTAACGGGAAGAGAGGATATATTGAAGAGCAAGTTCCCATCTCCGTAGTTCGGATAGGTTGGTGTTGCTGAGAAGTATCCAGATAACCCGGATGGTGTAACACTTTGCCAAGATGTGCCGGCCGTGCACCAAGGTATGTTTAGCCACAGGGTGATCCTCATTACCAACAAACACTGTCTGCCTGTGTCCATTCATGCGAATGGACAGTTTGTTGCTGGTCATTTCCACATAGAATGCATCACAGTGTAGGCAGGTCAGTTGGTAAATCACGTGGGTGCTTTCACACGTGGCTCTGCCTTTGATCGTGTACACCTTCCGGGTTACAGGACTGGAGTAGGTGGTGGTGGGTAGGTGCATGGGACAGGTTTTACACCGGGGGTGGTTATAAGGATAGGAGCCAGAGGATAGGGAAGGTGGTTTGGGGATTTCATAGGGATGAACTAACAGGTTATGAAGGTTAGGTGGACGGCGGAAAGACACTCTTGGTGGAGTGGGGAGGATTTCATGAAGGATGGATCTCATTTCAGGGCAGGATTTGAGGAAGTCGTATCCCTGCTGGAGAGCCACATTCAGAGTCTGGTCCAGTCCCGGAAAGTATCCTGTCACAAGTGGGGCACTTTTGAGGTTCTTCTGTGGGGGATTCTGGGTTCGAGGGGATGAGGGGATGAGGAGGTGGCTCTGGTTATTTGCTTCTGTACCAGGTCGGGAGGGTAGTTGCGAGATGCGAAAGCTGTTGTCAGGTTGTGGGTGTAATGGTTCAGGGATTCCGGACTGGAGCAGATTCGTTTGCCACGAAGACCTAGGCTGTAGGGAAGGGACCGTTTGATGTGGAATGGGTGGCAGCTGTCATAATGGAGGTACTGTTTCTTGTTGGTGGGTTTGATGTGGACGGACGTGTGAAGCTGGCCATAGGATAGGTGGAGGTCAACGTCAAGGAAAGTGGCATGGGATTTGGAGTAGGACCAGGTGAATCTGATAGAACCAGAGGAGTTGAGGTTGGAGAGGAAATTCTGGAGTTCTTCTTCACTGTGAGTCCAGATCATGAAGATGTCATCAATAAATCTGTACCAAACTTTGGGTTGGCAGGCCTGGGTAACCAAGAAGGCTTCCTCTAAGCGACCCATGAATAGGTTGGCATACGAGGGGGCCATCCTGGAACCCATGGCTGTTCCCTTTAATTGTTGGTATGTCTGGCCTTCAAAAGTGAAGAAGTTGTGGGTCAGGATGAAGCTGGCTAAGGTGATGAGGAAAGAGGTTTTAGGTGGGGTGGCAGGTGATCGGCGTGAAAGGAAATGCTCCATCACAGCGAGGCCCTGGACGTGCGGAATATTTGTGTATAAGGAAGTGGCATCAATGGTTACAAGGATGGTTTCTGGGGGTAACAGATTGGGTAAGGATTCCAGGCGTTCGAGAAAGCGGTTGGTGTCTTTGATGAAGGATGGGAGACTGCATGTAATGGGTTGAAGGTGTTGATCTACGTAGGTAGAGATACGTTCTGTGGGGGCTTGGTAACCAGCTACAATGGGGCAGCTGGGATGATTGGGTTTGTGGATTTTAGGAAGAAGGTAGAAGGTAGGGGTGCGGTGTGTCGGTGGGGTCAGAAGGTTGATGGAGTCAGGTGAAAGGTTTTGCAGGGGGCCTAAGGTTCTGAGGATTGCTTGAAGCTCCGCCTGGACATCGGGAATGGGGTTACCTTGGCAAACTTTGTATGTGGTGTTGTCTGAAAGCTGGCGCAGTCCCTCAGCCACATACTCCCGACGATCAAGTACCACGGTCGTGGAACCCTTGTCCGCCGGAAGAAAGACGATGGATCGGTCAGCCTTCAGATCACGGATAGCCTGGGCTTCAGTAGTGGTGATGTTGGGAGTAGGATTAAGGTTTTTTAAGAAGGATTGAGATGCAAGGCTGGAAGTCAGAAATTCCTGGAAGGTTTGGAGAGGGTGATTTTGAGGAAGAGGAGGTGGGTCACACTGCAACGGAGGACGGAACTGTTCCAGGCAGGATTCAATTTGGATGGTGTCTTGGGGAGTTGGATCATTAGGAGTAGGATTAGGATCATTTTTCTTCATGGCAAAGTGATATTTCCAGCAGAGAGTACGAGTGTAGGACAGTAAAACTTTGACGAGGGCTGTTTGGTTGAATCTGGGAGTGGGGCTGAAGGTGAGGCCTTTGGATAGGACAGAGGTTTCGGATTGGGAGAGAGGTTTGGAGGAAAGGTTAACTACTGAATTAGGGTGTTGTGGTTCCAGATTGTGTTGATTGGAATTTTGAGGTTTTGGAGGGAGTGGAGCTGGAAGTGGGAGATTGAGTAGATGGGAGAGACAGGGTTTGTGCGCAATGAGAGGAGGTTGAGGTTTGCTGGAAAGGTTGCGAAGGGTGAGTGAGTTGCCTTTCCGGAGGTGGGAAACCAGGAGATTGGATAGTTTTTTGAGGTGGAGGGTGGCATGCTGTTCTAATTTACGGTTGGCCTGTAGGAGGATGCTCTGAACAGCCGGTGTGGATGTAGGAGAGGAAAGATTAAGGACTTTTATTAAGGATAGGAACTGACGGGTGTGTTCATTGGCTGAGTTGATGTGTAGGTGAAGGATAAGGTGGGTGAGGGCAATGGATTGTTCGTTTTGGAACTGGTATAGGGACTGATGGAAAGAGGGGTTGCAGCCAGAGATGGGAACTTTAAGTGTGAGGCCTTTGGGGGTAATGCCAAATGTCAGACAAGCCTGAGAAAATATAATATGGGAGCGTAATCTGGCTAGAGCGAAGGTATGTTTGCAGAGGGAATGTAAATAAAACTTAATGGGGTTGTTGTGGGGGTGTTGTGAGGGTGACGGTATTAGAAGGTGGAAAGTGTAAAATGAGGTTGAAATGAAAATGAAAATAAAAATATATGGGGAGAGATAAAGGTGAACTGGAAAGTAACTGGAAATCTGGTGTGAAAAAAGGCGAGAAGGTGTTGGTTATGGGTTGGTAGCCAACGATGTGCACAAAGGTTGGTGGTTGTGCTGCCGCCAAAACACATTAAAGGACGGAGAAATTCGGGAAAATTTCGAAAAACTGCGTGTAATATGTTAAAAGGAGTGGTTTTGTGGTGTAGAAAGCGTCTTTCCCTCTCCTTCCCTCTTTCCTGATGAGGCAACAGTTTGTTGCGAAAGCTTGAATCTTGTGTGTATGTGTTTGTGTGTCTATCGACTTGCCAGCGCTTTCGTTCGGTAAGTCACATCATCTTTGCTTTTATACACACACACACACACACACACACACACACACACACACACACATATATATATATATATATATATATATATATATATATATATATATATATATATATATATCTGTGTGTGTGTGTGTGTGTGTGTGTGTGTGTGTGTGTATATATAAAAACAAAGATGATGTGATTTACCGAACGAAAGCGCTGGCAAGTCGAGATATATATATATAATAGAGGGAAACATTCCACGTAGGAAAAATATATCTTCAAATATGTCTGCTTGTGTCTGTATATGTGTGGATGGATATGTGTGTGTGTGCGAGTGTATACCCGTCCTTTTTTCCCCCTAAGGTAAGTCTTTCCGCTCCCGGGATTGGAATGACTCCTTACCCTCTCCCTTAAAACCCACATCCTTTCATCTTTCCCTCTCCATATAGTCCAGCAGAGCTTATCAGCTTACTGTAAGGGTACAGATAATGAGCCTACACTTGAAGGATCTATACAATCTTTATGGTCCCTCGCTACAGCACGTTGCAGCACAGACTGGGATGCCAATCATTCCAGAAGGGACAGATTGGCACCTGGAGTTCTTGTGGTGAAGCAGAGTGACTGAGTTGAGCCTGAGCAAGCCTGCAGGATGGGTTCTGGGAGTTCAAGCTCCACACGTTGCACATAAAAGTGAAGTACTTTGTGGAAATATTATACTGAAAGTCACATCAGAGTTAAAGCACAAGTAGGGTGTGTGTGTTCGTTTGAGCAATATGAGATTTTGGTGCTCACATTTGAATTTTGAAGTGAGGGAACAGCCACATAATGAAAAATCAATTTTACAGTAATAAACTGGCAATGGTAATCACATACTGGCTTATGATAAATGAGCGGGTACATTTTTAGAGTGAGTGCAGTAAGAACCAGCAGAGTCACATCCTGTTAATTTGAAGTGGAATAAAGTAACTGTATCATACAAAAGTGTTCACATATTACAACCTCATCAACTTTAATAGAATATTTAGGAAGTGAAAGAATCATAGAACAGTCTGGGAGAATAAATAGGGCATGCATCTTAGGCTCACAGTCAGAAATTGATATATCAGTGTGTGTACCTTGGGATTAAGTTGGCCATCTGTAACTGGCTACTTAATAATAATCATGCCTAATTTTACTAACCAGCCAGACTACATCACATATCAATGATATGTAAATGCAATAAAACAAAAGATGGCAGGGGGGGCTTACTATAAGTTTCAAATGTCTCATGTACAATTAAGGCACATTATACAAGCAAGCTATTGCAATGCTGATATTTAAGCTTTTAATTGGTTTCTACAAAAAACTAGACTATTACTCTTGAATTTCTGATCATGATTCTTCAGCTGCTGATGGAAGCTGGAGATCTTACCTAAGCCATCAGACCAAATAACTGTAAATCCAAGATGAAGTTTCCTAACCAGGTACAATTCAGAGATCAGCATCCTCAGAACCCACAAATGCATAACAACAACAATTATGGGAGTAGGTTCAGTAGAATAGCCATGAGTAGAAAAAAGTTTGCGGTGGTTGGATCCCCAGACCAAGAAACTAATACTGTGGGAGACAGACCCTCATAACAACAAAAACGACAACACCAATGATGACAACAACAACACAGGTGATAGTCGAGTCAACAGTTAGTGTAGAGGAGAGCGGGCTCAGTAGCACTCATTTCATACATCATGAAGATATAAGGGCATGGTGTTTGACATGTGTTATTTCATTTTCTGTACGTGTACACCTACATTACATACACTCTCCACAAGCCACCATATGGTGTGTGGCTGAGGGTACCCTGTACCATGACTAGTCATTTCCATTTGTGTTCCACTTGCAAACAGAGCAAGAGAAAAATGACTTTCTACAGAGTGCATTCCATAAGTAATGCAACCAATTTTTTTCTGATGCAACCATACACCAAAGCGGGTTGTAACTGGCTGGGCTAAGTGGAGGGGGCTGATCGCTTCAGAATGCTCTTTGTCTCATTTGGCTGCAAGCTGCCGGAGAGTCAGGACCTGCATTTCCATCAACCCCATTTTGGGTTTATGTAACACTGCACAGTGGATCATTCTGTAGAGCAATGGTACACTATGAAATTTTGCATTAAAATTGGGAAGTCTGCCGCCGAAACATTTCCAGTACTTCAGCTTGCCATTGGGAATGATTGCTTGTCCAAATCACGTTTTCTGATGGCACAAGTCATTCATGGAGCCGAAAGGAGATCACTGATGAACCTCACAGTAGACAGCCATCAACTGCAAGAGTCAATGAAAATGTGATATGTGTGTGTGATTGTTTGAACTCTGACAGATGGCTGAGCCTTCAGTTGATAGCACAAACTCTAAACATGACAAAACAACCGTTTTCCACATTGTGACTGAAGATTTGAACATGAGAAAGGTGTGCGCCAAACTCATCTCAAAAGTGTTGACCGCTGAACATAAGAATATGTTAGTGCTTCGGTGCCTAGAAATGTTGAAAATGTCTGAAAATTATCCCCATTTTTAAACTCAGTTATCACTGGTGATGATTCGTGGATTTTTGAGTATGACCCTGAGGCAAAAAACAGAGTTCAGAGTGGCACACCCCATCATTGCCCCATTCCAGGAAGGCATGCATGAGCAAGTCCATGATCAAAGCCATGCTCATTGTCTTCCTTGACATCAGAGGCATTGTCCACCATGAATCCATACCTACTGTGACTACTGTGAACTCAGCTACTTGGAAGTGCTCAGAAGACTGAAAAGGAGGGTCTCATGTTGCTGAAACGACATCAAGGACACCTGGAAAGTTCACCACGACAAACTGCCAAGTCACAGTGCATTCATTGTCAATGACTTCCTGGCCAGGACTAAGACCCCCATTGGCTCCCCAGCCACCCTACAGTCCTGACCTGGCTCCTGCTGACTTTTTTTTTTTTTCCTCAGTTAAAAGGAGTCATGAAAGGAAAACATTGGGACACAATTGAAGCATCCAGGCAAATGTTACATCAGCTCTAAAGGAAATTCCAGAAAAGGCATTCCAGGACACCTTCCAGGCATGGAAACACCACCTCCAGAAGTGTATTGACACAAGAGGGTGCAGTTTTGAAAATGTTTGATTATTTGTATGAATATATTCAATAAATGATTTTCTATGAATCTGGTTGCATTACTTATGGAACTCACCTTGCGTATGCCTCCATAGAAGCCCTAATCTCTCTAATCTCATTCACATTGTCCTTAAGCAAAACGTATGTTGCCAGCAGTAGGATCATTCTGCAGTCTGCTTCAAATGAAGGTTCTCTAAATTTTCTCAACAGTGTTCCTCAAAAAGGACACAAAATCAAATACACAAAATTCCTTGGGATAATAATCAATGAAAATTTAAACTAGCACAAGTACACAGAATATGTAAGTGGAAAGCTCAGCTCTAACCTAAATGTTCTCCATAATCTCAGCTTCCTAAAAGACAAAAATATTACGAAAATTACATACTACTCACCAACTCATTCCACATTAAGCTATGGCATAGTTTTGTGGGGGGCACCTTCAAAACTAGCCTAAACAGAGTATTCAAAATGCAGGATAGAGCAATAGGAATAATAGCCAACCTTAAGTGGCTCAAAATACTAACACTACTGAGAATTTACCTTCATAAACTCTTGTAGTGGACAAAATTCAAATATGTATCCAGTATTCAAGATGCCAAGCCTCATCACAGTCATGACATTAGGAAGCAGAACTGCTTCCATGAACCCAGATGTAACACCATGAAGTTAAAAAAAAAAGTCATCCTATGCCGGTCATAAAGCCCATAAAAATTTCCTTCATATTTGAGGTAGATAAACAACAAAGATATTTTCAAAAAATCTCTCAAAACATTTCTGATAGAAAACTGTTACTATAGTGTAAATAATTTCATGTGCATAGCAGAATAATCCGAAATTGGCATTTTAATAGTACGTACAAAAATGGACATAGACGAGTTTGAGAAGTAAGAAATGTACTAAAGTAAGACAAACTGCAATGTAATAGTGTGTACTAAATACAGTATATCTTACAAAGCCACAAAATATGTAAAAAATAACTCTCCAACTGCATAGAAATATATACAGTATAGATGATGTAAGCAAATTGTAATTAAAGTGAATGATATGGTAATAGAATATTGATGTATACACTAAATTTGCTAAATGCTGGTTATTAAGCATATTATACTAGTTCAATACTTGTGATACTAATTTGACTTGCTCCACACAATGTATGTTGTCTACAGATCCAATGAAAATAAATAAATAAATAAATAAATAAACGTACTTACATACTCTACAAGCCAGCATGTGATGGGTGGCTGAGGGTATCCTGTACCACAACTAGTCACTTCCATTTCTATTCCACTCACAAACACAGTGAGGGAAAAACAAGTATCTATATGCCTCTGTACAAGCCCTAATCTCTCCAAGCTTATCCCCATGGTCTTTATGCAAAATGTATGTTGCCAGCAGTAGGATCGTTCTGCAGTCAGCTTGAAATGCTGGTTTTCTAAATTTTCTCAATAGTGTTCCTCAAAGAGGTGGTTGCTTTCCCTCCAAGTATTCCAATTTAAGTTGCCAGTCTCTGTAATACTTTCATGTTTTTCAAAACCTATCAGTAGCAGCCTGCCTCTGAATCTTTCTTTAAACTGACTTGCTGTTTTGCACGATATGGTGTTCTGGTTATCAGTGATACATTTGGTATGTGTGATGATGAAAAGATCACACTGATTCTGTCAAAACAACTAATGAGAGCTATGGTAACAATTATGGAGAAAGAGAAGTTTGAACAGTGGAAATGAGACTGATTTGATGCATATTATGTTGGACCAGATGTAACGAGGGCATAAGCTGTCACATAGTAGATTTTAAGAGTAGATTTTTAAAATTAACACCAAGCAGTATTGAATTTCAGTGGTGCCAAAATAGAGCTGAGAATAAATGGTATTTTTGTGTTGTTAAGGACAGTCGCATAAATCAGTATTTGGACTGGAGACCACAACAAGAACATGATTTGAAAACTCATGATATAGATGGAGTGACAAGTATCAGTCAACCAGTTCCAATATCTTGTCTCAAACCAACTGAGCTAGGATCCATTGATGGGGGTAAAGGTGAGGTTGGAATGTCATGCTGTGATCATGTACACATCACGTCTTGAATTGTTTTCAAGACAACTTTCAGGCAGATTAAAATTGTGTGCCTGACTGTGGCTGAATTTCAGGAACTTCATCTTTCACAGGCAAGGGCTCTACCAACTGAGCTACCCAAATATGACTCATGACCTTCCCTCACAGCTGGATCTCTGCAAGTATCTCATCTCTTACCTTCCACATTTCACAGACATTCTCGTGTATACATTGTGGGACTAACACTCCTGAAAATCATCCCTCAGGCTGTGGCTAAGCCATGACTCCAAAATATTCTTTCATCCAGGAGTGCTAGTTCCAGAAAGTATGTAGGAGAACTTCAGTGATGTTTCAAAGGTATGAGATGAAGCTCTGGCAGAAGTACAACTGTGAGGGCTGTTCTTGTGTTGTTATGGCAGACTTACACAAAGTTGCAAAATGCAGTACAGCTGACGTTATACCTCTGTCTTGCCCTCTACGAAAGTCTCCGTCTAACACGAACCCGCGTGCTAAGCATTTCTCTTGCTTGTTGTGTGTAACCAGGCCATTGCCCCTGCGTGATGACAGATTCCGATATATGTGCAATCCTCTTACCTCTTGGCTACCCTACTGCCTCTGGCTCTTGGCATAGGCAACAAAACTTTGACAATATTCCACGTTTCCAACTATTTACTATTCCACAACACTACACATGATGCAGAAACGTAGGCAGTATCCTGTCCACATGTTTTACAACACAAAAATATCTCATCCATCTTTTAAATAGAAACAAAGGGTAATGTGGATTTCATATGACATTGCCCATGCACTGACTTAAGAACACTACCCAGAAAACCATACAGTTACTTGTGGAAGTAACGAATTCCTTTGTCATGCAGTGCAACACTTCACACGTCCATCAAAATTTAATGGCGGACCCAATATCCCTGTGGATGTCCCTGTAGATGTCCCACATTTACCATTGGTGGGCATACCAGTAGGTTGACACTCCAATGTTTTTAAAATTATCCACTGTTGCAAATATGGACAACAATCAGTTGTATAATGGAATGACGACAATGAAAATTTCTGCCAGACCGGGACTAACCCAGATTTTCCCTTATCACACACAGTACCCTTAGCACTAGTCTATTGGAATATGATTCATGGGCAGACCCAAACTTCCTTATATTGTCAACCATGTGTGTTCAACTCATTCTTGCATTCATTACATATATTACTGTGCAGTAGAAATATTTTAATTTTTAATTGAAAGTTGCTTATGCTGGGCCAGCAGCTACATACACTAATGCAGTGCCTATGTTGTTCACAAGTATGATGCAGTGTTCATTTGGACATGCATGTGTGCCTGAAGGAACATTGCACCATGTTTCTGAACATCACAAGCACTGCATTACCACACTCTGATGTTCAGGTTTGCATGATTCACAGGTTGTATAAGGAATGAGGTTATTACAACTAATATACTGTTATGGCTAGCAGTTTTCTTCAGACTTTCAGCAAGACTGTCTAAGAATCTTCTTAGTTTTCTTCAGACTTTCATCAAAGCTGCAACAATTGTTGTAGCCGTGACAAGCAATATGGGTGTAAAAAGTATCCAAGCTTTTGTTGATAAAAGTACAATATTATCTGAACCAAGAGCAGTTGCTTCTTCTTCAACATTACATCTGTTGAAGCTGTTGCAGAGCCATTTCATAGACAGAGGTATTATACAATGTAATGTACTGAGAGTAAAAAGGTCCTGTACCACATTCTTCATAACTGATCAAAAGAATGGCCTAACAGTAACAAACTTCATTGCTTATGTATTGCTTTAGTGCAACTGGATGAGCAAGGCACAATGTAAGGATGACATCACACCTATATTCATGCCTAAGAGTTCAGTCCTTGAAGTACATTCTATGCAAAGACACTAGGAGTAATTCTACTGAAGTCATTATTGACATCTGTGATGTACTGAACTGAAGAATTTCAAAAGATAAATATTCACCTGTATGCAATGGATTTGGAATCAATCTTCCAATTCAGCAGAATACTATAAAAAATTGTTCTATGTCTTATATTGACAATATATTGACTGGTACATTGCTAAGCTGAAGGCTATTGGAAGCCAGCAATGGAACTCTAGGACTGGAAACCAGACACACAAGGCAAAGAGCATGCAGGATACCAGAGGGAAACAGTATTCCTAGTGGCCTGAAAATTGCAGAAACACTCTGCAGCTGTTTTTTTAGCGGAGAAGTTTCACTTCAGAAAATGAAATGGCAACTCCATCCACCATGTAGACACTGTCGTACGGTGTCACTTTAGGAGATGGCCAGCCAAACACACACACACACACACACACACACACACACACACACACACACATACACACCTGCCCACAAAAGTAAACACACAAAAAGTCTGAGCATAGGCAGCAGACTTGATACTTGCCCATGATAACTACAATTTCAGTGTGTTTACTCAGGTTAGAATGAGATGTGAAATGGGTACAGTGCTGTGACATAACTCCCCACACGAGAGGCCTCAGGGCAGTGCCACATGATGTAGAACACAGTTGTTGCAAGCTGTAATAGGAAGGGCAGCGACGTTTATCTTTCAGGTGAACGCTGTTGCAACCAAACTTGTAAAGTCTGTTAACATAACAGTCAGAAACATCACCACCTACAGAGTGGGGGAGGCGGTGCGGGGGGAGAGGGGCATGGGGAGGAGAGGGAAGGATCTAAAGTTGGTTCACCAGAGACACCAGGGAGGTGCACATCCAGACTGCCTGATGCATGTAAAGTGTCAATGGATTGGTGGGCTGGACTGCCATATTCCCTTAAAACATGCATTATTTTTATTCAGGTCGAGTTCTCAGTCCAACCATTGGGGCACCAACTCCATGTCACTCATCCTCAGCTTCTACATCCACATCTACATCTTAATCTGTACTCAGAAAACCGCCATCATGTGCATGGCAGATTGTACGTCCCAGTTTACCAGTCATTAGCTTTTCTTCCTGATCTATTCATGTATGGAGTGTGGGAGGAATGACTGTTTGAATGCCTTAGTATTCTAAACATATCCTCATGATATCTATGTGAGCAATATGTGGGGGGCTTGTAGTACATCCATAGAGAAATCATTTAAAGCTGGTCCTTGAAGCTTTGTTAACAGACTTTCTCGGGATAGTTTACATCTATCTTCAAGAATCTTCCAGTTCATTTCCTTCAGTATCTCTGTGACACTCTCCCACAGAGTAATAAACCTGTGGCCATTCATGCTGCCCTTCTCTGTATATGTTGAATAACCCCTGTTAGTCCTATCTGGTAAGAGTCCCACACACTTAAGTGATATTCTAGGATGGGTCACACAAGTGATTTGTAAGCAATCTCTTTTGTAGACTTATTGTACTTCCCCAGTCTCTTTCCAAGCATTAATCCCGACTTGTGGGGTCTGCTGTTTGTTGTCAGTCCATCTCTCTGCCAGTTTTCCTCATGGTTTTGGTCCTTGTGGGTTGATGTAGAGCACTGCTTTTGCAACTGAGTTGTCTTGCTTTCTCATAATGTGGATGTACCAACTGAGACATTCTTCCCTCACTTTGTAGGTGATTGGCGAGACACCAAGCCTTTGCCAGACATCTGTATTGTTTACGTGGTCACATCGTGTCAGCCCCATGGACAATTGAAGCATCTTCATCTCCATGGTGTGTAATATTTGCTCCTGTTGTTTTGTCACAGAGCAACACTCAGTCCCATACATTGATGCTGGGCATACCATGGTCTTATATACTTTTGCCTTTAGATACTGAGGCATCTTTTTAATGCAGAGGACTCCAGTGACCTGTCTCCACTTGGACCAAGCTACATTCACCCTCGCCCAAATATCAAGAGTTGTGTCGCAGTATGAGGTGAAAACAAACACTAGGTACTTAAAATGCATGGTATTCTACAGGTAATTTCGCTGATACTTGTGGTGCCTCTGGTTTTGGAGCCACATTCTAGGTACTCGGTCTTCTGGACATTGAGGTGGAGTCCATTTTCAGCCAGTCTGTCCTTCCACATCTAAACCTGTTGCTGGAGTTCAGGGTGGGCCTGGTCAGCAAGTACCACATCATCTGCATAAAGAAGGATACCAGAATGTGAAGTCTGTATGTCAGCTGTTGCTGTATCCATGCAAAGGATGAACAGCAATGGTGAAAGGGCAGAACCCTGATGAACACCCACAGTGATACTGAAGGGTGGAGAGGTTCCAGCAGGACTCCAAATAACACTAGTGGAATTACGGTACAAAAGTTGCACTCAGCTTACAAACTCTTCAGGGATGGTGTGGAAGTGAAGAGCTCGCCAAGTAAGATCATATGGGATATGGTCAAAAGCCTTTTCTAGGTCTAGAAATGCCATTTGTACACTCTTCTGTCTCTCTCTGTGTTTTTCCATCAAAAAGCGCATGGCATGTATAGGATTGATGGTGCTACATCCCTTAACAAATCCACACTGGTTTAGTGTTACAGTGACAATACTTGAGTCTGCTATCAAGTACCTGTTCAAAGACCTTTAAAGTATGACTGAGGAGTAGAATAAGGCAATAAGTCTAGCAATTGTTCACATCTCCTTTTCCTTCCAGATTGGTACTGTTATGCTAGTTGCCCATGTTTGTGGAAGTTGTTTTTTGGTGAAAATTTGGTTGAAGAGTGAGGCAAGGAATTCTGAAGCAGGCTTTCTGAGAATTTTCCTGATTTCTGCTGGTAGGTCATCTGGGCCAGTTGCTTTTCCATTTCTCATCTTGCTGATGACAAGCATTACTTCCTTAGATGTAATCGAAGGGACGGGTCCTAAGGTAGCATCAGGACTAGTAATTGGTGGATGCATAATCTCTTTGTTGCTGATGTTATGAAAGTAGTCTGCCCAATTCTGGAGAATAGATTGTTTATCTCTTAGCAGTTTGGCTTTGGCTCCATTGATGAGCATGACGTGTCCAATGTACTGAGCTGAACAGCAATGTGACTTAGCAAGACAGCAGATGATGTTTTCTCCCAATGGTGTGTCATGCTGGTCATACAGTGTCTGGTAGTACTGCTCTTTTGCTGCAGCTACTGCTGTTTTTACTGCTGATTTAAGGTTGTGATATTTCTGGAGGTCAGTGTCAAGTCGTGAGTACCACCAAGTCTTGTATGCCATCTTCTTCTCCCTGATTGCTTGTTTGACTTTGTGTCCACCACCAGGTTTGTTTATCAATGTATTTTCTTCTAGGTATGGGTTTTCCCAGTATTTTTGTTGCTGCTTGATGTTTCTGTTCCACAGCATCTTTCCAAATATTCAACCGACTGACCGGTCTTCACGGAGAAGTTTGTGAAGGCTGTCATCAACTCGTTTTGCTGGGTATTCATTCACCACCACTTAATTCACTGAGGCCCAGTCTTAGATTGAGGTTTGTGTTGTATAACACACTTACAAATATCGAAGACAAGCAATCAGTGTTAAGGGGTGATGCAGTCATACGGAATTACTTTGGTATCTGTTACCAGCTTCATGTCTTGTTGAGAAACTAGCCAATAATTGATCTGAGTAGCATGACTTCCACTTGTATAAGCAGCCAGATATGTTGACCTCTTTTTAAAGTATGTGTTGGTCACAATGAAATCATATGCTTCTGCAAAATCAAGTATCCGACATCTATCATCGTTCCGCACACTGAACCCATGTCCTCCATGGCATCGCATATATCCTTCTTTGTGAGCCCTGACATGTCCGTTTAAATCTCCTCCAACAATAGTGGACTCACCCTGTGGAATTGCTCGAAGGAGGGCTTCCAGACTGTTCCAAAACTTGTCCTTGTCATCCTCAGTGCATCCAGTTTGAGATGCATAGCAAGATACAATGTGGGCAGTGATAACTGTTGAGTCAATCTTGATGACATAAGCTTTTCAGACACCCTGTTGACACTGGTGACATTGTTACATAAGTCCTCATCGATGACTATCACTTCACCGTCTTGTGTATTGGTACCATGACAGATGAGTTTGTAGCCATCTCCGATTTATTTTGCCTTTGAACCTTTCCACTTGGTGTCCTGGATGCAGGCAATGTTGACACATTTGTTTTTAAGCATTTCTGCTAGTTCACAATGTTGGCTGGTCAATGTACCAATATTGAGAGTAGTAAATCTCATTAGTTGTACTTCCCCAGCATTCTACCAATAAACCCAAGTCCACCACCTGCTTTATCCATGACTGAACCTATGTTCTCATTCCATTTCATATCACAATGACGTGTTACATCTAGGTATTTGTAAGAGTTGGTTGATTGCAACAGTGACTCATTGATATTATAATCATAATATATTACTTTTTTTTCATTCTTTGAAGTTCAAAATTTTACATTCCTGGATGTTGAGAACAAGTGGCCAGTCTCTGCACCACATTGAAATCTTATCAAGATCAGACTGAACGTTTATGCATCTTCTCACAAGAAGTGCTTCATTACAGATAACTGCATCATCTACAAAAAGCCTGATTTTACTGCTGATATTGGTGGCAAGGTCATTAATCTACAACATGAACAGCAAGGGTCCCAACATACTTCTCTGGGATCACACCCAAAGTTACTTCTACATTTGACGATGTCTCTCCATGTGAGATAAGACACTGTGTGCTCCCTACCAAAAGCTTTGAATAAGCTCCAACATATCTATTTTCTCACTTTGAATGCTGCCCTTGAAGTTTGTACTTTACAATGCTGCAAATGTGATACAGCTGTTCACTCCAACCTTGCTGGAAGGAACACCAACTTTTGTTGTGCAGTCAGTTGCATCCTTTGCTTTTTACAATGTTTACAATTACCCTTCAGTGTAACAGTAAGTCTGAATGCAAACTGTGTTATTCAGACCCATGAGTTCCTAGAATTTACTGCTGCACCTTTAGAATCCCAAAACCTGCATCTCTCACAGGTGTCCTGTGATTGTTTGGCGCTGATCAAAGCAATCGATCTGATGTCATGGGAAGTTTGTCTCTCTGCATTTGCTCCTAATCACTCAGGAAGTGCAGACTTACCTATAATGTCTGTCTTCCCTCTATCAAATGTTATGACAACACACTTTAGTGGTTCATGATGACAAAGTGTTGCACTTCCTAAAAGGCTTCATTATGTCAATGTAACTTTCCTGTAGTGTTTTTAACACTTTTAAAAGTGTGTATGTCTATCACATAATTCCCATATGCAAGAATAAAAATATGCTACATTGATTTAGTTCACAACTTAATATGCAATTTTTATGATAGCTATGCCATTTGATGTGAGGAACAGGGTAGTGTCTTTACAGTAATTCCACAGACTGTTAATGTCACCCTATGATCCTATTTGATACCTCAATATTTCCAAAGTATATCCTGTTCATTTATTATTCTGCTCCATCATTTTATCATGTGACACACACAAATGCAATGGATGATGGCTTTCATTGAAATCTTAAGCTTGACCTTCCAGCCTATTCAGGTAACTTGGTCACCTCTGTCCGCTATGGCATTTTGATTTCATTAGTGGACTGACTAATCTCTATTTTAGTGAAAAAATTACAAGGTTTGAGTTATGTGATGAAACAGCATTACTCCAGCAGAATGGCGCCACATTGGATATTTGCTTATTACATTGGTTACAGTAGTAGACAGGAGATGGTCACACAAGTAGTGGGAACTGGGATCTCCATAGCAGTACTGAGAGATTGTCAATCAATGCTAACCTTTCCTGGGATAATTTTTCAAGCATGTGACTCATCTTAATTATGAACCCTGCATAAATGCTATGATTGATGGCTTATCTCAAACACTGAATGTCTCAAGTGCAGAAAAAGTCTGATCTCTGTCTAACATCCAGTAAGATTACCAAGTGTTTATTCCTCATGTTTAATGAGAAGAAATCAGATAGGGAATTCTCTTCCCTTTGAAAAACATCAAATGCTGCCAGCTGACCCAATCTAACATTTCTTAAAGATAATTTGATAATTCACTGCTAATAAGTTTTATTTTTTCAGCCGCTGCAGGATCAGTTTATTGAGAATAAGAAGACACATGTGAACTGGCAACCAATGAGATGTAAACTTATGTGTATTCAACTGAGTTATCAAAGTCTATCTAAGGTGGCTTTATGAACCTTTATTTCCACAAGCCACCAAAAGGCAACACTCCAGAATTATCAAGGGGTTCAAAGTTTAACATAAATCATCATTGTTCAGTTGCAAACAGATGTGCATCCTTGACTGAAGTAATCTTTAGCTATTTATCCACATACGCAATCAAAATGAAGAGACAGGTACTCAAACAATGCCATCTAGGATGAAGATAATAAGGAGAATAAGCTTATTTTACTGTATCTCCAACATGTGGCTCAGCCAAGCAGTACAGATACAAGGTAGTAGAAATTTTAGATATTGTTAAAATTTAATGACTGTTCCAGGTATTAGTTATTAAGAATAAAATATGGGGTAAGCCAACAGGAAGAGAGTAGTGTTTAATGTCCTGTCGACAATGAGGTCATTAGAGATGGAGCACAAGCTCAGATTAGGGATGGATGGGCAAGCAAATTGGCCATGTCCTTTCACAGGAACCATCCCGGCATTTGCCTGAATTGATTTAGGGAAATCACAGAAAATCTAAATCAGGATGGCCAGACACGGGTTTGAACCATCATCCTCCCAAATGAAAGTCCAGTGTGCTAACCACTGCGCCACCTCGTGGTAAGCCAACAGATATTTGTCTAAAAACACAATTGTTCTGTTGAGAGAAATGTAGATTTTGCACCCTCAAGCTTCCTTACTTATGAGTTCTATGTACATGTTATCAATTAGTCATCAGCATGAGAAATGCCAGAAGTAGAAACTAAGGAAGTTTATTAACATTTCAGCGGGTGTGTTGATGTACTGAGTACTCCACTGCAGAATTTCATAGTGCTGTAGTGGAATGCAGAGCCCTGTGACATGGCAGCTATAGGTATTTCTTTACCTGACCCTCCTTACCCCCTTCAAATGTGTGTGCCATTTTCAGTTTATTTAGGTAAAGGAGTGAACTGTAAATGTGTAAAGACAGGTCAACATATGTATGACTATCCTGAAGGCCACAATGAGCTATAAGAGATTTCTGTTTTTAGTGTGTTGTATGAGATTTGATGACATATCCACTTGAAATGAAAGGAGAAAACTTGACAACTGCTGCCAGAAAGCATTTACATTCCTTTACAGTCAACCTTGAATGATCCTATAATCCTAAAGAATATGTGATGATTGATGAAATGTCGACTGGATTTAGAGGCACTCCTGGATAAAGTATATACCATCCAAACTGACCAAATACAGGATAAAAATATGTTCCATGTGTGGCAGAAAGAGGTTTCACACCAGTGATATTGAAGTATATGTACAAAAGCAGCCAGATGGATCATTTCAAGTATCAGATTGTACACAGGCTTGTCTGCTACATCAAAGATACACACAGAAATGTCATCATTGACAATTGGTACAAGAGCTGCCAGTAGTGGAAGACATGTTAGAGAAGAAATTGAGCATTCTAGGATTCTAGGCACTTTTTGCAAGAAGGAAAGTGAGATCCTGCCTGAAATTTTGTGTCTAAAAAACCAACTTGTCAGAGTTTCAAAATTTGGCTTTCAAAGTAATACAGGTCTTGTCTTATACTCAACAAAAAGAAATCTTTCAGTGATACTCCTGTCCACAATCCATGATATGGATTATACTGATGCCAAAACAGGAAAGTTAACTATAATTATTGATTACAGTCACACTAGAGTTGGAGTGGATACTATGGACAATACGATTGCAGGGTATTTCCAGAATTACAAGGCCTATGGTGTTACTTTATACTACGCTAAATATATCTGGGATAAAATGCTAAATTTTGCAATCACTTTTGAAATCAAAAGGAACCATCAAAATTTGATGTATTTTTTGAAGAATTTAGCATTTTCATTGATGAATAAAAAATTGAAAAATAGGTCGGTAATTTTATCACTGCTAACCAATGCCTCTGAATTTCTAAGAAGGAAATTCCCTTCAGAAGCAGTCATTGACACATCAGGGCCATCAGGAATGACAAAGTGAGGATATTACCATGTGTGTGGAAGGAAAAGATGCAACTCCACAATGAAAGTTTGTGTGAAGTGCAGTAAGTTTACATGTCAAGCACATCTGATTACAGAGCCTATGTGCATTATATGTGATCAAGAAAAGGCTGACTGTAATATCATTTATTATTTTTGTGCAATTGATTTATTGCGGATACAATATACCTGTAAAGAGTTAACATAAAATAATTTAAATTAAAATGTATAGTCTTCTTTATATTACTTACAAATTGTCAGTCATAAATAAATTATTTAATGCATTTCTTCTCTTTGTTACATATTTGTGAAATGTGCCAGAGTAAGGAAATGTCTCTGGATACTGACTATCTTCATACTGTAAACAAAAATAGTATCTGGAATGGGCAACAGTGACAGCAGCTTCTGCTTGATATGGGCGACTTAATTTAAGACTGGTACAAAATATCATATACTTAGCCCCAAGCCATAATAGGTGTCATGCCAATCAAATTTGATTTGTTCAGTCACATACTGAACATAACTGTAAGTAGAATGAACTAGTCATACATGAAAACAGACCATATACTACAGTGTCTGCAGTGCATGCAAATCTCATGTAATCACAGTGCCACAATACAACAGTCCTTGCTGTGGATTAGGTGCTCCAGCCAATAGCCGATGTTTTCCACAGAATGGTGCTGCCTGAGGTAGCCTCACCTCTCTGGCATGTACCTGTGTACATACAGACAAGGTAGTGTCTGGAACCACCAATAGTCCCGACCCAGAAGAAACTGCTGCCCCACAATTGTGACCGAGAGAGACCAAGTCCCATGCAGCAGTGACTGGGAACCTCTCTGCTGGCAGTGTCATAGAAAATCCAACAGGCCCTCCAGTATGCAGGGTTACACTGGCCACAGTGTAGTCCAAATATGAACATCCTGTTAGCAGTAATCCAATGAGTTATTAACTAACAAGATCTCCCAGTTCCTACAGTACAGTGGCTTGAATGTAGGAGGTGTCTAGTAGTTGCAGAACTTACTTCACATGAAAATGAGCTGAACCAGTGCTTCTAGCAACAGGGTCATTTTCCAGGGTGCCAGTAATTTTGCAGTTATCCTGAAACACATCAAATGCGACAAGTATCATTAATTGTATGAACCCCATTTGCAGATGCTCCTGCCAAGTACAAGTACTGGAAAGGGAAGCTAATTATTGGAAGTGCAGCTACTTTTCGAAACAGATGGTCAATTACCAGGCCAGACAAAAGAAGGCATCATCTGTGATGCCCCTGTTATTGACCCTCCCTCACATCTCACCTACAGTGGAGAGAAGCTGACTCCACTCCAACATAGACAGATAACTGCTCGAGGATAGCCATCTAGTGATTTCAGGCAAGATTTGCATTGTTGCAAGATTTCTCCTTTCCCTGTGACATCATGCTCTGTTGCTATATTTACATTGGAGATAGTTTCATGATGGTGGAAGTGAGCCACTAGTCTTGGTCAGAAATTCTAAATACTACAAATTGAAAGACATCAAAAATGATCACTTGTCATCAGAGGCATTTTACTGCAATCAACATATATTCTATAGGTTTGAACATGTTATATATTAAAAGCTAGCTTGGAATGTTGCTTGTGTAGGTTCTGTTGAAGATGAATGCCAATGACAATGAAAGTGCTATTTTAGTTGAACTATCAGAATGTGAGTTCATCCTCATGTCAATTTTTGAAAATCTGCAGTATGACAGGAATTTGATGACATCTATTTGTGAATGGTGTCAATTGTGTGACAGTTCAATGCAAATAGCAGCAATGTTGAAATGTGTTGTTTGATCATCTGATGTGGTACTGAACAAATATGCAGTATGCACTTCCAACAATTTTGCAACTGTAAAGATCTGGAACACTAACAACAGATTGAAATACACACACTTCAAGCAATCAACATTTTGGAACTAACTATGGAAGCTGTGCTGTTCAGTATGTTTCTGATGAAAGAAGCTAGTTGCAGCCTTACATACAAATATTCTATGCAAACAGAATATATTTGGAACTGATGCATCAAGTAGTTTTATACCTAAGAGCATTTGTGGCTTCACACTTTGATGTGTGTTTTACCTCCATACCAATTATATGGGAGCCATCCAGAAGTGTGCCAGCAAAGCTGTTTAACTATGTTCACATATGATCTTGCTTTTGTAGTCTGTTGTACTACTTTGTCTTAAACAGTGCCAACAAACTTAGAATGTGCAACTCATTTAATATCTGATAAACTGTGTGTGAAGAAGAACTCTGTAAATTGTGTTAACTATATATATTCTGATACATGTTAAACCTTCTTTATTTATTGAATTCAAGCACAATGAAAGTTTCGATCACATAATCTACATTTACACTACATACGTACTCTGCAAGCCACTATACGGTGCATGGTGGTGTGTACTTTGTACCTTGTATGATCTGGGAATTGTGTCCAAAAAACGTATTTGTCACAATAAATAACTCAGTACTCTTGTGTTCTTCATTCTCTAATATGTTTCAATGGTGGAACAGTAATCAGAATTACAGTTTTAGGAGAAACTGGAATAACAGCTGCAGAGGAAACAGAGGAGACGAGGGGGGTCAGGAAAGGTGGGGAAGAAAATTGTACATGCCCTTTTCAAAGGAACCACCCCTGCATCTGTCCAAAGTGGTTAAGGAAACCATGAGAAACGTAAATTTGAATGGTTGGATGCACATTTGAAATGCCATCCTCCTAAATGTGAGTCCAGTGTGGTAAACAGTGCCTCAACTACCTCACCTGGTAACTGCAGAGAACAGCGTTTCTGCTCTCATCACGATTGGCAAGGAATGTTCGGCCAGAGCAAATACGTATGCTCTCCAAAGCAACAATGGAAGCTAGGGTACAGAGGTGAGCATGTGAGAGAAAAAAAGGAAACCATGAAACACAGAATGAAGAAGATTGTGGTGGACAACTATTCACATGGGTTGGAAGTGAATTGAACAAATGGTTGCAGCTTTTCTTCAAATTTAGATAAAATTAAGATTTTTGCAGCTTTAGGTACCATTTTCTCAGGAACTACTTGCAATAGTGATTGAAATGTTTGAGTGGCATTTAATTTGTGCAAATTAGCAGAATAACTTTCCTTGGGTTTCTAGAAAAGTGTTTAAGAAATACGAAAATGCAAGTATTCCTTAAGCAACTTTTAAATCTTATCCATTTGGTTTTATGAACACAAGTTTAAAAAATAATTGTGTTCATTCACTTGCTTATGTTTTTTTTTTAGTTTTGTTAACAGAACATCAAATTTAACCATGTTATCTGAGGCGACAATTTCCACAATATGCATTTACCAAATTTGGATTAGTACAGACAAATACATCTACAACAAATGCTTTTGCAATTATTGCAAGAACTAACACTACTGTAAAACGTTTCATGATGTAAATGCAAAATTTTGTTTCCTGTAACAGACAGCAAAATCAAATGATGCTTTTCACTAAAACTATTTGTGAGGCATTCAGAACTGACTGTGCACAATGCTGGACAGGACAGGAATGTGAGAGCAGGCCTGTTTTTTGTCAAGGCTGGTGGTCAACCATGTCTGACCATGAGAAGGGAGGATCATGGTATTCTGCCCAAGCACACTGTAACTTCTTCACATCTGTACCTGCCATCTGATAAAAAGTAATGGACTCCATCCACCATTCTTTGTCATCCCACACCATCAGTTGGATACTAGCTGCAGACAGAATAGGGGATTAACGTACTATGTCTAGGCTGTTGTTAATACAACAACACAAAGGGCTGCATTTGGAATGGTACCTGGACTGAGAAGTATGGGACTTTGATAACTGGCATCACATTACATCAGTGTGACAAGTCGTGGTTCTGCACTGCACTGCCCTGGCTCTCCTCCACTGGGGGGGGGGGGGGGGGGGGGCAGGCCAGTGATCTGTGGAGAGGTCTCATTCTTGCAAATGCTTTGGAGAGTCACAGTGGTGTTACTTGAGGTGTCACACTATGGGGAGATACCCTGTACGACACCAGGTCACAGCTTGTAGTGACAGAGGGAACTATATGGTGAGTAGAGCTGCAACAGTGATGGCAGAATTTTGAAAGGAAACACTTTCAGTAAAGCATTGTTTGGCAGAGAGCTCTCACTTCCAGAAACTACAACTCTGCAGCAAGAAGACTGCAAATTTTCTTATTATTTTGCTGTGAATTAAGTTCTCTCTCTTAGTAAGCACAAAATGAAGCAATAAATAATTAACTAACAAAATTGCATTTTTAATTGCACATTACCTAGGTGAAAGAGTTCTGCAGAATGTTCTTTCAGTATTTTAGAATGATGTTCCTGGTGTCTGACATCTTAATGTAATGAAGTATCAATGAAATTCATGAGAAAGTTGTGTGTTGCATAAGTTTCTACAGATTTGTGACTGTGCATCTTCCAAGTCATCTGTGCAGCACAATGGAGACAACCCTATGGAGAACTCATATCAAGCACAAAACTAACAGAGATTTACAGACAGTGCTATGGAGTTGAGAAATTGGATCTGTAGTGTCATAGCCCAAGTGGAGCGTTGCCTTGGCAAAACAAAGTACATTCTTAAAGGATCTAATATTGCACAACAAGTGGAAGATCAATTTGAGGACAAGTTTTATAGGAAACCACACTATGTATTTCTATAACATTTTTCTCTCTCACAAAAAAACTTCATGAATTTCAATTGCTGTACCTGTATTTTACACACAATAATGAGTGCTCCCGGTACTGTACTTGAACTACAGTAATCATAAATTTGCGGATATTTTGCCATGATATCAACAACATGAACTTCAAACTTAGGATAGTCTTATTTTCCTTGTTACAGAGATAGCAACACAACCAGCACAGAAACTTTCATAAACTGACAGTAGCACATTGAAAAAGTGGAGCACACCACATTCATCCAGTAGTGGTGTGACTTGCCATATGAATCATCAGACCATATACACTGCATCAGAAATTAAATGCCATATGAAGCCTAGTGCCACACCACACGTGGCATTACTTGCCACGTCACTCTGGTGGTCGCCCTACCCAATGTAAGACTTCCTGCAGTGGAACGTAATCTGATATACACAGTGTTTTCCAAGGCCAAAATCATTTCTGGACAAACAATGATTCCTCAATGTTGCTGGTGGATGAGCAATGTATTTTAATATCTTATCTCTCAAAGACTCTTACACTTTTTTAATAATTCTGGTCACATGTGAGTTACTTAGATGAAATACTGTGGCTTTTAACTGAGCAGATGGTATGTACTGAATATGTAGAGAAACAAATTTAATTGTTCTATAGCCTAGAACAGAAATGTAACAACTAAACTCATCTTACACCAAAACACTAGGAGAGAACAATGTAGTTGCCCTTTATTATACTTTCTATCTATTTTGTTATTGTTAATTAATAGTGAAAATTGACACAGATGAAAGTCTATGACAACAGATACAGAAATATTCATGTACACACAGAATAGTAGAGCCATTTGCGTAACAGTTGTGGAAGTGGTTATAAAGGCCAGTGATTTCACGTAAATACATTTATACTAACTAGTACAGAAATTCCTAAATATAAACTTCTAAATTAAGTCATCTAAATTTCTCAAATTTTACCCTTGGCCCACAGTTAGGGAATGCAGTAGAATCATGACAGGACAATGGCTCATTCTCCTACTGGTGGAAGAATATGTACAGTCCGTGGCAGATAGGTTGAGCAGAGCCTGTACCTTGGCTGCTAAGAGTATCTGACTTCTATCCTCAATTTGCCCTTTAAAATAGAATGCTCACAACCAGAAGGCTTAGTGTGGTGCAAATGTGTGAAGCAAGCAGGCAACCATGCTACAGAGATGCAGTAGTGCCTCCTGCAGCCCACTGAACATGTTTGAATATGAAAAGGGTATAATTGTGTCCTTCAAACTGACAGGATGCTCCTTTCAGAGAATTGCAATGCAAGGTGGATGTGCTGTATCAGTTGTGTAATGACACCGGTATCAGTGGTCACGTGAACATTCTCGCACCTGTGAAAGAGGTCCTGGACCTGCACACAGCACAGACACCTGCCACGACAGAGGTACTGTAAACACAACTGTGGCAGATTGTAAAAATACCACAGCACAGATAAGAGTGCTTGTGAGCTCTGACATGCCAACACGAACTGTTACAAGTCAGTTATTAGGAGTGGGGCTAGCCTGTCCTCCACTTGTGGCAAAGCATCAGCTCATACAATTCGTGCAGTCAGAGGATCACTTGGAAGACAGAATGGTGCACCGTAGTCTTCGTCAATGAAAGAGGATTCTGCTTGCGCACAAAGATGCTCATTTGGATGTGTGACACAGGTCCGGCAAGTACTGTCTCGTAGTGTGCATTCGTTCAACGCACACTGGCCCAAACCCCGGCCTTATGGTCTACAATGCGATAGGCTACAACTCTCTTTTACCTTGGTTTTTCTGAAAGGGACATGAACCCTTGCTCTGTATGGGCAGAATGTTACTAGACCAGTTCTTTTGTCATTCTCGCAGGAGGAAATTAATGTGTTGTTCCAACAGGATAATGCTTGCCCACACAGCGGCTGTGAAACTCGATGTGTTCTGGAAGACACGTAGAAACTTCCCTGGCCAGCACTTTCTCCAGACTTGTCTTGAATTGAGCATGAGTAGAAGATGAGTGGCATGAGCCATTTATCACCCCATCATCAGCCAACATGTCTTGCAGCTACAAGAATAGGTCTAGCAGGTGTAGTATAATGCATCCCAGTACAGTATTCGCCATCTGTACAATTGACTGGATGCCAGAGTCAACGCCTCCATTGCCCCCTGAGGAGGTTACAACACATACCAAAATGGATTTTTCAGCACGGTTCAACATCTGGTTCCTCAGAACCACTTCCAATTTCTTTTTCCAGGAGTGTATTTTCTCTCGTGTCACTAGTTGCTTTTAAGTATGATAAAGCTTTTATAAACCTCATGTCAAACACATGCAAGAGATCAACACAGTTGCTCCCACAGCAGGAAAATTCTAAATACAGGTGGGACATAGAGGGACAAACACAGTTTCTCTCAAAACTTAAAAGCATTATGTAAACATCGAATGAACAGCTACATTATGCACCTAATCCAAATGTCCAAAATCTTGGTAATGTTGAAGATGATACTGAGAGGATGGTTAAATGAACTTACATTATAAACTCTTGAGAATTGTAGTAACCTGGTAGGGCAATACACGGAGGACATTACACATATGAATAATGTATCGGAGGTGCAATCAGCTTTCTAGTGCTTTATGCAACTCTCTCGCATCTGTACTCGCTACTCAACTGACAAATTGACTACTGAACATGGCACTGAGGACCAGCCCCCACAGATTGGGGATTCTGCAGGAATACAATAAATACCAGCACTTCTCTGACACTGAGGACTGGATAATGCTAATGCCACTAGAGGTTTGTGTCAGAAATCCTTGTACGAGCAGGATGAAAAGCTGAGATCAGCTGAAGCTGGCAAAATTCCTCGGAAAGCTGTGGAAGAACTATGTTAGAACAGTTTAGCCTATTCAAAGAGAGCAAGGCTCAAATTATGGTCTCATCAATGTAGTTTTAATTTCGAGTTCACCTAATAAATGATGATAAGAAATAAGAAAAGGCAGTTATCAGGAGAAAATAATCAGTTTTTGAAAATATATTGCAACTGAATAGATAAAAAATCTACTCAGCAAGCAGAGGCAGGAGAACACTGATATGGAGGGTATTACAGTTTGCAAGCTTTTGAAGCCAGTGGCTCCTTCTCCTGGCAGAAGGGTTGAAGGAGAATGAAGAGGGAGTGAAAGAGAATGATTGATGAAGTTTTAAAGCTGTAAGGTTTGGAAAAGTCACCCAGAACACAGGGTCATGGGTGACTTACCAGATGCTAAGTCTCCTGACTTTTCACAGCCCTACCCCTTTTTCTAAACCTGAGTTCTTTTCCTTGAGCCCTCTTCCATCTCTTCCAACATTTCTGCTTTCAACCCCATTTCCTGCAATGATGGTGGCTAGGATATTTGCTCATAATGACTGACTTTTTTATGAAGATGGGGGTGGCTGTTTGGAATGCCAAACATTGCAGCAAAATTAATCTGATTATGACTGTAATGCTGTAGGCTTCAGTTCAGGAATACCTCACTATAATACCTACAAAAACACATCCGCAAGCATGCAGGGAGGGATATTGCTCTGGAAAATAGGTTACGCCACAAAACTGGAAATCCTCGCCCCGCCCCGCCAACAACCTACCTCGGGATGCAAGCTGTTGGCTGTTCTGGAAGATGGACAGATTTCCAAATTATATGAATTTAATTCCAGAGTTGTTTCATTTTTTATAATATATTTTTACATGTCTGTATCTTTTAGTGTATTCTTTGGTGAACTTTTAGTTCATAAGGCATTTATTTTTTTATTTTTTTTTACATGCCCAATTATAACAGCAAATACTACTTTCATTGTCCAACTTTCAGTTAAATTTCCTTTAATTTACGTTTATGGTCACAAACTTTTTGTTCACAGTATACCGGTTTCGGTCTATAATGACCATCTTCAGATCTGCAGCAAAAAATATGGGAAAAACATAAATACACTCACAGATTATCTACAGCTTAAAAACAATAAATAGACCATAATGGGAAGTACTACTGATGTATATATGCATTTGTGCCCCGTAAGTATGAATAAGCACACCTGTGTTTTATAAAAACAGTGTCCTAATGTACTGCAGCCATAGTAGCATCGTTGTCAGTAGCACTACTGTTCAAAATTAGGTGCCCTACAATAGGCACAAGATGTTTGTGTTACAAGTTCACCAGATGTTGCTACTGTAGGGCAGCTCGTTTTGAACAGTAGTGCTATTGACAACATGATTTTCGCATATACCGTTATTTATATATATTTGACGATGCTTGTGCTGATTTTGCATTTAACATTTGATAATGCCACTATGACTGCAGTACATAAGGACACTGTTTTTATAAAACATAGGTATGCTTCTTCATACTTTAAGTGCACAAACACATATATATGTCAGTAGTACTTTTCATTATGGTCTATTTATTGTTTTTAAGATGTAGACGATCTGTGTGTGTATTTATGTTTTTTCCCATATTTTTTGCTGCAGATCTTAAGATGGTCATTATAGACTGAAACTGGTAATCAGTGAACAAAAAGTTTGTGACCATAGATGTAAATTAAAGGAAATTAAGTCTATATATGGGTCACTGTTTTATTCACAACAATGCCGCAGCATGTGCAACTTTCAGTTAATGTGAAAGGTATTTAATACCAAAGTTTCATATGTCTGCTGTGTAGGTGATATAAGCAAATTGATGTATAGGTATTGACAACAAGTATTCATTTCAACTGCTGTTAAGTTTTGGTGAACTGCACATGAACCAAATGTCCTATCCAAGAAGTTGGTGCCACTAGTATGCAATTTTATTCATTTTAATCAAGTTTTATAATATAAATATACATTTTCAATTTACAATGCATGCCTTTTTATAATTATAAATAAAAGGAAGAAAATAAATAAATAAATAAAATAATAATAATAATAATAGTAATAATAACAGAACTAAAGAAGCCTCGGACAAGCGCCGTCATGGTCGGGGACGACGCTTGAACCCTACGCCCGCCCACAATGGTAACGACACTGCTAGCCAACTGGAAAATGATTTAAATCCAAATAGAGGTGTTTTGCAGGATATGCTTCCTGCAACCACCCTAGAAGGAAAACAAAGACAGAGGATGAGATGGTCAGATGAAGTTAATCGACACCTCATGTTCTGTTATTACCAAGCAACAAACCTACGAACCAACACAACTGGATACAGATCACAAGTATACACAACATTTAATACCAGATACCCAGAATTAAAATTTTTAACTGAACAATGACTAGCTGATCAGATCCGTGTAATAATAAAAAATAACAGGATACCCCAGTCAGAATTAGAAAACATCAAACAACAAGTACAACAAATACTGGAACAAAATAATGTGCAATCAGAAGAAGAAGAAAATACAGTAATGGACTCAAACATCCCAGAGCAAACAAACAAACAACAATACGCATCAATTAAACAATCAGAGGAAAACGAAATCTTAAGAGACCCACCAGAACAAGCACAAATAGAACACGAAGTGACACACATGTTAGATATAGAAGAAAAATTTCAGCTGACATATATAGGATACAAAGACACAAATACAGACATAAGACCATTCTTGCATAGACTGCCGAATAACCCACAAGTCGAAACAACAATAAAAAATATCAACACAATCATACACAACAAAATAAATGAAAACACAACTATGGAAGAGTTAAAACTACTGGTTTATATAGGAGCATTCACTAAACTAAATATACACACTAGGCAGAGATCAGAACCAACCAACACACAGAAGAGACCCACAAAACCAGCATGGAAACACAGGCTACAGATCAGAATAGAAAAACTGAGGAGAGACATCGGACAGCTAAGACAATTTACCAGAAATGAAATGTCAGAAAAAAAATGAAAAAGGTTAGGTAAAATCTCACAACAAGAAGCGATAGAGCAATTAGATGAAAAGAAGCAGAAATTACAAGCATTGGCCAAACGACTTAGAAGATACAAAAAAAGTGAAAATAGAAGGAAACAAAACCAAACATTCAACACAAACCAAAAGAAATTTTACCAGACAATAGATAACACACACATTAAAATAGACAATCCTCCAAACATAACAGACATGGAACACTTCTGGAGCAACATATGGTCAAACCTGGTACAACATAACAGGCATGCTCGGTGGATACAAGCGGAAACAGACACATACAAGATGATACCACAAATGCCTGAAGTGATAATTTTGCAACATGAAGTCATCCAAGCAATTAATTCTACTCACAATTGGAAAGCCCCTGGAAAAGATAAAATAGCAAATTTCTGGCTAAAGAAGTTCACCTAAACACATTCACATCTAACTAAATTATTATTGGCTTGTGTCTGTATATGTGTGGATGGATATGTGTGTGTGTGCGAGTGTATACCCGTCCTTTTTTCCCCTAAGGTAAGTCTTTCCACTCCCGGGATTGGAATGATTCCTTACCCTCTCCCTTAAAACCCGCATCCTTTCATCTTTCCCTCTCCTTCCCTCTTTCCAGATGAGGCAACAGTTTGTTGTGAAAGCTTGAATTTTGTGTGTATGTTTGTGTGTCTATCGACCTGCCAGCGTTTTCGTTTGGTAAGTCACCTCATCTTTGTTTTTAGATATATAAATTATTTAACAGTTACATTGCAGACCCATACACATTCCCTGATACCCTTACACATGGAATAACTTATCTGAAACCTAAAGATCAAGCAGACACAGCAAACCCAGCTAAATATCGCCCCATAACATGCCTACCAACAATCTTCAAAATATTAACTTCAGTCATTACACAGAAATTAATGACACATACAACACAGAACAAAATTATAAATGAAGAACAAAAATGCTGTTGCAAAGGAGCATGAGGATGTAAAGAGCAACTGATAATAGATGCAGAGGTGACATATCAAGCTAAAACCAAACAAAGGTCGCTACACTACGCATACATTGATTACCAAAAAGCTTTTGATAGTGTACCCCACTCATGGTTACTACAAATATTGGAAATATACAAATTAGATCCTAAATTGATACAGTTCCTAAACATAGTAATGAAAAATTGGAAAACCACAATTAATATCCAAACAAATTCAAATAATATCACATCACAGCCAATACAGATTAAGCGTGGAATATACCAAGGAGACTCATTAAGTCCTTTCTGGTTCTGCCTTGCTCTGAACCCACTATCCAACATGCTAAATAATACAAATTATGGATACAATATTAATGAAACATTCCCACACAAAATCACACATTTGCTATACATGGATGATCTAAAACTACTGGCAGCAACAAATCAACAACTCAACCAATTACTAAATATAACAGAAGTATTCAGCAATGATATAAATATGGCTTTTGGAACAGACAAATGTAAGAAAAATAACATAGTCAAGGGAAAACACACTAAACAAGAAGATTACATATTGTACAACCACAGTGACTGCATAGAAGCGATGGAAAAAACAGATATCTATAAATATCTAGGATACAGACAAAAAGTAGGAATGGATAATACAAATATTAAAGAAGAACTAAAAGAAAAATATAGACAAAGACTAACAAAATACTGAAAACAGAATTGACAGCAAGAAACAAGACAAAAGCTATAAATATTTATGCTATACCAATATTGACCTACTCATTTGGAGTAGTGAAATGGAGTAACACAGACCTAGAAGCACTCAATACACTTACACAATCACAATGCCACAAATATAGAATACATCACATACATTCAGCAACAGAAAGATTCACATTAAGAAAACACGTAAGCTCATGAAGCAGACACTCTCCAACACAACCTCTGAAGTAAAATTCATGGGGGAAATCTCAGAATGTCTTGAGATCAGAACTGGAGTAAGACAAGGAGATGGACTGTCTCCAATTCTGTTCAATGTCGTTTTGGACAAAGTCAGAAGGGAATGGGAGAGAGAGCTTAGAAAATGTGGCCTATGGAAACCAACGAAGGTTGGAAGGAAAACTGAATTCACCTGCCTAGCCTTTGCCAATGACCTTGCAATTTTGACAGACAGTGAACAAAATGCAATACATCAAATAGAAATACTCATGAAATGTGCTGAGAAGGATGGCTTGCAAATTTCTTTTGAGAAAATGGAATTTATGTGTACACTCTTAAACATACAGAATCTCACCACAAAATATGGATGGATAAACTGAGTTCCACATTTTAAATATTTGGGGGAAATTTTGGAACCCACTGGACTAGAAAAAAAATCTCAAGAAACTCAAGCACAGAAACTACAGAGAGCCCACGGTCAAACACACCAACTTTACAACAAAAAGTGCATGTCCATGCATGCAAAAATCAGGCACTACAGCACTATCATTAAATCTGAGGTGCTATACACAATAGAAACCTTGTCAGTACATAACAAGATGATACTACAAAATCCACAAGAAAAAGAACGAAAGATCATTAAGAAAATCCTTAGACCATGAAAAACTAAAGCTGGATATAGACTGCAAACCAACAAAACTACAGAGAAAATTTCAAATATTGGTGCTGACATTAGAAAAAGACATCTAAAATTCTATGGACATATACACAGACTCCCTGAATATAGATTCACACACCAGATACTCACAGCCACTGCAAACCTTAAAGCAGGGCTTCACAACATACGTGCTCGTGGAGCAAGCTGTGAGCAGCAAGGCGCCAGCACGGAGCAGCGCGAACACGCTACCCCCACCACCGGACCAGAGTGGAGAGTGGGGAGAGTCACGTGGGGCACACAATAGCTGCTGCCAGTCAATGTAAATCCGCAGCCACCTGTAGGGATATCACTCATGAATTATTACTGCGACAATTGAAACAAATATGGAAGAATGTACACGTGCCACATTATTTTATTAGCTTAGTGTATACCTCTACATTAATTTGTGAACTATTACACAATAAAAGGTGTCACTGAAGTGTGAGATTCTTGGTTATCTTGTACTTTTTGCCCTTTACAATTGCGTCTATGTTCGGAGTAATTTTTCTTGTGCATTGTAGGCGCAGTGTGCAGCAAAATTTCGATCAGACAATGCATTTCTCAGGCGCATTTTGTTACATTTCATTGCAGAGAACAGTTGTTCACAAACATATGTGGAACCGAACATTGATATTATTGTAGCCGCCAGTTTGTGCAAACGAGGATATCTATCCTGAGGGAAGTGTCTGTAGAATTCCAAAATGTTTTTCTTGTTCTGAAATGTGTCTCTGTATTCTCTGTCACACTGCAGGTCAATAATTTCTAGTTGCAGCTCAGGACAAATCTCTTCAATATTCGCTGAATATGGAGAGGAGAACAGATCAAAATCACTGTCTAGTGCTGTCAGATCTTGAAAGCATTGATCAAATTCTTCCTTAAGGGCAACTAAACTATGTGAATAACGTTCACAGTCTTTGTGAACATTTTGCATGGATGATAATTTAGGAAAATGAGCTAGATTTCCTGTTTCCAGCTGACTCACCCAAAGTGTCAATTTCATTTTAAAATCTTGTATTTGATCTATGAAATGAGTAATTAGCAGATCTTTACCTTGTAGTGAAATGTTGAAAGCATTCAGATGGCTAGTTAAATCTGCTAAGAATGCGAGATCACATTTCCATGAAGGCTCTTTCAATTCAAGAACACACGTGTTATTTATTTTCATGAACATATTTATCTCATCTAATAGGCAAAAAAATCGATTCAATAATTCACCACGACTAAGCCAGCGGACCTCGCTATAATAAGGCAGGCTACCATACTGGCTTTCTACATCCTCAAGAAAGATTTTAAATTGCCTGTGTTGTAGCCCATGCTTCCTTATATAATTGGTTGTATGAACAACAACACTCATCACATTTTTTAGAGTGATACTCTTTGTACTGTAAGTTTTCCTGGTGGATCACACAGTGAACACCCCTTATTTCATTCGGCATGGTCAGTTTTTCCATTTTCTCCTTCAACAGCCCAACGAAACCTGATTTTTTCCCTGTCACCACGGGTGCACCGTCTGTAGACACTGAAACTAAAGAATTCCACGACAATCCTATATTTTCAACACTACTTAAAATATCACCTCTGGTTGTAGTGTTCTTCATGGCTACTACATCAAGGAGCTCCTCCCTCACCTGAAGATACCTATTAACACCTCTAATAAATATGGCAAGCTGCACTGTTCCAGTGATATCAAAACTTTCGTCCAGAGCTATAGAATACGCCATAAAATCTTTACAGATATTCGCAAGCTGGCTCTGGACGTCGTCTGCCATGTCCTGTATACGACGCATAATGGTCATGTTAGATAATGGCACAATCCGGAACTGTTCAACTTGAGATGGACACAAATGTTCTGCTGCAACTACCAAACACTCTTTTATTAAATCGCCATCGGTGAAAGGGCACAGGGATTTTTCTAAAAGCAAAGCAATTTTGTAACTCACTCTGAGAGCTGCCTCAGTTGATTTTTCTTCGTCATCCAGATCTTCTTTGGATACCTTCCTTTTAGGTTTGATAACTTCCTGTGCACGATCTGGTCCATCACATTTTCCACTTCTGTAGTCTTTTGCATGGTACGACATATAATGTCACTGCAAATTAAATTTCCTAAAAGAATTCAGCGTTTTCTGACATACTAAACATTTTGCAACACTATCTTTTTCTGTAAACACATACAATTCCTCCCAATGGGGGTTGAACTGCGAAAGCATGGTTGGGGTTACACAATGGTGACTTGACATGATTCTTAACCAGCGAAGTGACTGTTAGAGCTGATTGTAGTACTTTAAAAGTTATACAGATGGCGTGAATTCAATAGGCAAGCCGCGGCCCTATTCAAACGTGCGCGCGCATTTCCCCTCCCTCCCCTCCCTCCCTACTCCGCGACCTGGCACCTGCTCGCGAGCACATACCTGAGCACATGCGAGTACTCACACTCAAAACCGGCCAGTTGTTAAGCCCTGCCTTAAAGGGATGACATGGGCCAAACAAGTACAAAGAAGCCTTACTGATGCTCAACTCACCATTCAGGACACTGCAGACTGTAACATCTACAGAAGCAAAATAGAGAAGTGGGAAGTGCAGCCAGAGACAAGAGCCAAAAAGACTGGCACAAAGTGGACAGATGAAAGAAAGAAAGCCACGAGCAAGAAAATGAATGTCTTATGGAAAAACCGCAGGAGGTACTGTAGTAGCTTCACATGATCCACAAACGGTCTACTATATGTATAATAAATAACAATGACAATAACAATAACAATAGGTGTACAACTTTGCTTCTGCCATTTGCCAATAGGTGGCGACAATGGTAAGTAGCGGTCAAAAGAAACAGATCAGAGATGTCACGCGGTTAGCTTGGACCTTGGTCAACATAACCTCATTCAAAGATTAGTCAATTTGTGTCTGCATCATAAAGTTGTTCTTGACTGAAAATGTCACTTTACGAGCCTAATTCTCATCATTTTTGGGAGGTGTTACTGTTTTGTTTTAATATGAAGAAAACAGGGGCTGAGTCTCATTTCAAGAATGGTTATTTTAATGCCGTAGACCAGCATAGTGGTGGGAAAGAGAATGTTTTCGAAGATGCAGAATTGAAGACATTGCTGAGTGAAGACTCGTGTCAAACTCAAGAAGAATTGTCATGATTATTGGGAGTGACACAGCAGGCCATTTCAAAATGTCTCAAGGCTATGGGCATGATTCAGAAAGAAGGAACTTGGGTATCGTGTGAGCTGAAACCAAGAGACATTGAACGGCATTTGTGTGTTTGAACAGTTGCTTCAGATTGCAAAAACGGAAGGGATTTCTGCATCGCATTGTGACCAGGGATGAAAAATGGGTTCATTATGATAATCCTAAATGCAAAAAACCGTGGGGATATCCTGGCCATGCTTTCACATCAACAGCCAAACCAAATATTCATGACTCCAAGATCATGCTCTGCATTTGGTGGGACCAGCTAGGTGTCGTGCACTATTAGGTGTTAAAACCAAGTGAAACAATCACAGGTACTCATTATTGAAAGAAATTAATGCATTTGAGCAGAGCATTAAAAGACAACCTGCCAAAATAAAGTGAGAGGCACGATAAATAGATTTGCAACGTGGGGTCGAGTATTGTCGTGCTGCAAAAAGAGGTCAAAACATACTTGGAAATATTGAGATGGCAAGTCTTACCCCACCTGCCATATTCTCCAGACATTTATCCCTCTGACTATCACCTGTTTAGATCAATGGCGCTTGGCCTGGCTGACCAGCACTTCCAATCTCATGAAGAAGTCACAAATTGGGTCAATTTGTGGATCACTTCAAAAGATGAAAAATTTTTTCGACGCGGGATTCATACACTGCCAAACTGATGGGAGAAACTAGTGGCCAGTGATGTAAAATACTTTGAATGCTACATGTGTAACCAAATTGTTTCATTAAAGTCTCAAATGGTGGAGGAAAAAAAAACAGCAGAAGCAAAGTTGTTCACATTGTAATAATAATAATAATAATAATAATAATAATAATAGTAATAGTAAGTAAAATCTTAAGGAAATGTTCCCCACACCAGTGCCAAGTGTCAACTAAACTTACATCTTAGTGTAACTCTTAAATTCATTTTCAGTTGACATCCTGATAAGGTATAGCTTTCAATACAGACACTGTACCTTGCTTCACAAGTTCAAATTTTTTGGTGAGCAATCCTTTCAAAATATATTTTAACTTTTAAAATTTAGGGAACTCGATAATGTTTAAGAAACACCTGTCACTCTTACTGTTCCTTTCATCTTTATTGCAGGTATCTGATGATATTAGATGCAAAAACATTGTAATAAAGTAATTTTGTTTAACAATCTAGAGGTTTATTCACAAAATATTGATGAGGATCATGGATTCCTACTGGAAATTCAATTCCCTTATTAATAAAATGTATTATTTGCTTTGACATTTTCATCAGAGTGGAAGGATGATTGTCATAGCTTCATTTATGCTAAAATATATTATTTGTAGCTCCTATCAGTAACACGTGAACACATTTGTGTGACTACTGTTGCATTTTTAACATGTACATGGAAGAAGGCTTTAGCCAATAAGATTGCAAAGCATTCTCAGTGTCAAGAAGCATTGCCATTCAAAGCAGATTTCTGTACCTACTCTGTGACAAGATGTACTGAACAAGAATTTAAATTATGTCAAAAGCAGCTAATATGGACTTTTTGTTTTCATTCAATTTTTGTATTTTCTCACGTTATGAAAAACAGTGTACAAGAAGAACAATTTACTTACAATGCATTTACCTCTTGCAGTTTGAACACAGATTCCTAAGCAGGAACACATATATGTGAGTACGCAGATCATCATGTGATGAAACCATATTATGTATCATATGGAGTGTAATCATGTATGGAGTATGTAGTAACCTGCATATGATTGCACCTAAACCACCCCTACCAATCATTTGAGTAAAGCGCTGTTCAGCTGCTATGGATCCCCAAACATGCCACCGCTATTACTGTGTTAACCTGTCCAACAAATTTGTGGGAACTCAGGCATTCATCAGTAAAATAGCATTCTATCACCAGTTTATTCCAGGCACAGCCACTCTGGGACACCCTCTGCACCAGTACCTTTATGAAGTTTTTCCTATCAAGTGGTCACTCACCTGTTAGCATGACTTTGTGTAACTTAAAAATAAATTATGCTCTGTGCCTCATCTTGCGCCTTTCCATCCTGGTAAACATTTAGTCTCGGCCACAGACATGTCCCAGTATAGAGTGGTGGCAGCTCTGCCCCACTGTCATGCAAACGGCTCTGAGCAACCTATCGCTTGTGAATTGAAAGCACTCAACTTACCACAGCAGCACTATTCCCAAGTCGAGAAAGAAGCACTTATGATTGTTTATGCCTCAAAAAAATTGTCACATACTCTAATATGGCAAAAAAATTTCTGTTATCAACAGCTCAATCTGTCAGTTTTCTTGTTTAATCCTTCATCTGCTTTATCTGACAATGCTGCTCATTGCCTTTTAACATCAGGCTTTATTTTTGTCAAGAAAAATTTGTGAGATGTGTGCAAATGCTGACACATTGCCTTGGCTGCCTATAGGGTTCCATCCATTTTTTGACTGGGAAAAACTTTCGAGCTTGACACAGAAGCAAGATACACTATTAATAGTTTCCCCAGTACCAGCTCCAGGACTGCATCTGCAGTAGCTGTGGACCCAGGTCTTAAACAAGTCTGCTGAGCCACCTGTCTAACTATTTGTGGAACTTCCATGTTCTCCATCATCATCTTTCTCTGTTAGATGGTGTCATTCTCTTCTCAGCAGAAGACAGTAGTACAGTCATCATGATTCCAACAACGTTATGTAGGGAGGTTCTCAACATGTTACATCAAGGTCATCAGAGCGCATACCTAACTTAACAATTGGCAAGTCCACACATGTTCTGGACAGGTAACAATCATGAGTTAGAGTGCCTAGTTACAGCATGGCAAAAGTGTTCAAATCAACAGGTGGCATTGTGCACTGCTTTCCCCCCCTCAGTCAGCAACCACTCTACCTCAGGAAAGAACCTATATTGACTTTGCCAGACATTTAAAGCCACAGTTTGGTTATCGGTTGTCAATGCCTTTTCAAAGTTTCCTTATGTTGCTTGGTGACCATCTACTACAGCATACAACTGTCAAGGTGCTGTCAAAAATTTCTTCTGTCAAAGGCCTACCGCATGCAGTGGTTTCAGACAATGGTCCTCCAATTTTGGCTCAATCCTTTGGCACCTCCCTTTCATCCAAAATCCAGTGGTGAGGTGAAACTTTCAAAACACATATGTGCAAATATGTCATGGAATTGCCAGCCAAGGAGGCCATCACCCTTTTCTCAGTTCTTACAAAATGTCTCCAATTATGGACAAGTGCCAGGCCAAACACACACAGTCAGCAGCTGCAAACACTGCTCCACCTCCTGCTAGACAGGGACACCTAGAATTCCAGTATCAATCCCCGCAGACTCCAGGCACTGTCCACACATCCAGTGTGGGTGCCTCATGTTCACAGTGCGTACCAATGAGTGCCTCATGGTGTGCCACTACAATTGGCTGCATACTCAGGTGGGTACAGACACATCCCCACTAACCACTACATGGGCACATCTGCCACTGTCACAGTTTCTGGTGGGCAACACGCCATCCGGGGCATGCCCAGACACCCTCCCAAGGTGGTCTCCTTCACCAGTGAACTGGTCCCCACAAGCTGCAGTGTCTTCTCTTGTGTGAGGGGTCACAGGAGCTTGATTGATGTGCCTGCAGGTGCCTCCTACAGTGAAGCAGTAAGTACCTCCTCCACTGAGGCCAGTGCCTTCTGTAGACCTGCTGACACCACATACCTTACCTCAGGACACTGCAGCTTTTCAGTTCACGGCACCAAGGGCATTTTGATGTGGACTCAATTCCTGCCTGTGAGGTGCTGGGGTCCTCTGCCCTCATGAAGGGGGCCAGAAGGTGTGCAACTCTGCACTCATGCCACATGAAAGTGGCCCCAGAGTTGGCGTACTGTAGTAGATAGTGATGGAGAATGTATTATTAGTGACTGAAGCCACTTATATGTATCTCTTGTGTTTATTAAACTTATGTAAAAACATTGCAAACATATACACCAACCTAATATTTGGTTCCTTACTACCATGTCTTTTATGCACTTTAGCATTAAGAAAGAATCATTTACTCTATTCAATGTAACAGATGTGAGCAAATCTCAAGCACAACATAAGCAACACATTTACAATGCAATTTGGAGAATGCAAGATGAACAAGTTGCAATTGGGGATGTAATTTGACAGTAGCTTACATTTACTATGAAATGAAAACAGATATGAAGGAAAAAAAAAAAAAAACACGCAATAAGAAAGCCACATGATGAAGGTCTGATAAACATGCAGCACTCCAAATTGCCTGGGAGCAGACCAAAATTGTATTTCTAGAAGTCCCATATCAATTTCACTCCCCCTACCGTCACGCCCGATCAGAAATCTGCATCTTTCATTGTGATTTCAAAAATCCTACTTTCCAGAGTAACATTCAGTCATTGAATAATGTTGTTGTTGTTGTTGTTGTTGTTGTTGATGATGTTATTGTTGTGGTCTTCAGTCCTGAGACTGGTTTGATGCAGCTCTCCATGCTACTCTATCCTGTGCAAGCTTCTTCATCTCCCAGTACCCACTGCAACCTACATCCTTCTGAATCTGCTTAGTGTATTCATCTCTTGGTCTCCCTCTAAGATTTTTACCCTCCATGCTGCCCTCCAGTACTAAATTGGTGAGCCCTTGAAGCCTCAGAACATTTCCTACCAACTGAACCTTCTTATAGTCAAGTTGTACCACAAACTCCTCTTCTCCCCAATTCTATTCAGTACCTCCTCATAAGTTATGTGATATACCCATATAATCTTCAGCATTCTGCTGTAGCACCTGCAGCTGAAAGCCCCAATGGGGAGGATGGGGGATGGGGAGGTGGGATGGAGGAGGGGGGAGGAGGGGGAATGGGGAGGAGGAGGGGGGATGGGGAGGAGGGGGGAGGAGGGGGAATGGGGAGGAGGAGGGGGGATGGGGAGGAGGGGGGAGGAGGGGGGATGGGGAGGAGGAGGGAGGAGGAGAATCCAGGAAAATGTGTATTCACAATTTGGAGAAGGACCTCAAAGCAGTGGGAGTCAGGAAGTGAAGAAGGAAAGCAGTGGACAGAGAAGAATGGGGGCAGGTGACACAAGAGGTTGAGGTTCTACAAACACTACAGTGCCAACCAGTAAGAAAGCAGGTAAGGAAGGAAGGAAGGAAGGAAGGAAGTGGCTATCTTGAAGCATATGGCAGTGTATCCATGGTACCTCTCCATGTGTCCAACTTTTTCACAATCTGTGCTGTCCTTCTCTGTATATATTCAACATTCCTGTTATTCCTTTCTGTTACACCTTTTACATGGTTGATATGAGTTTTGCAAGCAGTCTCTTATATAGATTTATTGCATTTCTCTAGTATATTACTAAAGAAGTCTGGCACTTGACTCACTGATGACTGTGCTTATGTAATCATTCCACAAACTGTTACACCCAAGTATTTGTACACGTTGACCAATTCAGATCACAACTCACTGATGGTGTAGTCACAGGACACTGCATTTCTGCATTATGTGAAGTGCTCAGTTTTAAATTTCTGGATGTTTAAAGCAATATACTAATGATAAAATGTGACATGTTTAAAAAGTTGAAGAAAGGATTTAGTATTTTCTCACTTCTTATATAATGATGTATGGTAATGAGATGCATCACTATGATTATTTTTTTGAGAATCAATCTCTCTCACCACTTAAAACTAAATTGCTAATTTGGGTTATCAGGGGGGGGGGGGGGGGGGAGGGGGGGGGGAGAGGATATTGAATGTCTCAGATAATTGCCACATCACATAAGATAGACATACTAATACAATTTCAGTTTAATCATTCAAATTTGTTTGGAATGAACACAAAATATTTCTGAAGCAGATTATTATAATCTTAGTTCATCAGAAGAGAATACTTGTACCTCAGATTGTTAATCTTCAATCAAATGACAGCAAACTGTAAGAGAAAATAGCTGTGTACTTTCATATAATTATCATAATGCAATGAGCAGATCAGAAGGATGACAAAGGTTTTTTAAATTGCACTTGTGTAGTGTCTATGGAGTCTTACACGACTGTAAGCAATATCACTAACATCATGAATCTTTGCTTGTTGGCTGTAGGTTACACAAAGATTGCATCACTTTTAAAACTTACCAACATCTCACTGAATATAGAAGGTCTTTGGGAAAAGTAATGAGGCTGACAGCACTGCGAGTGATCTAGAAACGCTGCATTGTTGTTGTTGTTGTTATGTGGATCTGAGTTATGGATCTGTACAACAATCACATTATTTTTGAGAGTGCTGTCAGCAAAGTTGTGTTTTTGTCATGGGTTATGAAAATGGAACAGCAGAATTTAATATGTGTCAAATCCAGAAGTGTGACCTTCGAAAAGTTGAAACAGGCCTAAGGGGAACATTCCTTATGAAGAGAACCAATTTTTCACTGACACAAACCATTTCTGGAAGGCTGAGAACAAGATGAATATAAACCACACTCAGTGAGAATTTCAACTTCAAAGACTGCCAAAACATCTAATGTGTGTTCAGTCTTGCAACATCGAACTGATGTTTAACAATAAGGAATATGGGTTATCTGTTGAACACTTTCACTGTACATCAAATTTTGACTGGAGTTTTGTACATGCAAAAGGTTTTGCCAAAAAGGTGCCAAAAAGCCTCAATGCAGTAGAAGATCAATTGAAGAAACGTGTGTTGATCTTTAGAGGACTGCTGATGACCACAAATGATTCAGTCATGTGATCACAGGTGATGAATCCTAGATTTTTGAGTATGATTGTGAGACAAAACAGCAGAGTGAGAAGTGGCACACAGACATTTCTTCAACCAAAAAAAAACACAAATCAAAGATCAAAAGCATAGTGATTTGCTTTTTTGACAATAGGGGTATCATGCATAAGGAATTTGTTCCTCCAGGACAAACTGGCAACCAATTGTTTTACAAAGATGAAAGGCTCAGAAAAAGGGCGAATTGAGGGAGACTGGACACTGATAACAACAGGTGCTGCATCAAGACAATGACCCATGTCACACAACCCCTTCCATTATGGAATTTTTGACTGCAAAAGGCATTCCTGGTGTTCCACAGTTCACCTGATCAGAGTCCTTGGGCCTTTTCTCCTTTCCTGAAATTGAAAATTGTCTTAAAGGAAGTCATTTTGGGACTGTGCAAAATATTCAGTAGAAAGTGAGCCATCATGTCAAAGGTCATAACAGTGTGCCTTTCAGTGCTGCTACCAAGACTGGGAGCAATGACTCCACCAGGGTATAGCTGCCAAAGGGAACTGCTTTGAATGGGACAACATTATTGTTAAAAAAATATAAAAACATTAGTACATAAATGATCAGTCTCATTACTTTTCTCACACACCTCATTTTGGCATCTCTCATGATATAGTATTTCATTATCAATAACTGCACCATGTGAAAAAAGTCAGAGGCTACTATTAATACTGTGTCTCTGCTCATTAATATACCACATTAACAACAGAAGCCCCAACACAATCCCTGGACAAGCCTGAAGAACATCCACACTTGTCAATGACTTACTACTTGAAATAATGTGCTGCATCCACCCTAATGGGAAATCTTTTATTTGCTCACAATCTTCAGTTGATACCGTATATCAGTGGTAGTCAACGAGATCGCTAAAATCCACTTGTGGGCATTCCAGCTTTCATAATTGACTGCTAAAAATATTTTCATTAGGTTTTCATAAAATTTGACAAGGTATTTATTAAGTAATTATTATTACATGCTTGTTACTTCCTTAGTTAATAAGTCACCATTACTGTAGAACTGATGGGTAGGTAAAGAATTTTACTACTAACAGGAGATACAAAATTCGGCAGTAGGTAAAAAAAGGTTGACTATCTCTGCCATATAAGGTCATTCTTTTGTCAAATGCTTTCACAAGCCAAGAAATATTGCACCTACCTGACAGCCTTGAGCCATGGCTTTCAGGATACTGTGCAAGAAAAGTGAAACTTGCGTTTTGCAGGACTGGTATTTGGAGGAGGGGGGGGGGGGGGTCATCAACCTGTTCAAAATATCTTATGTTTCAGTTTTGTGAATCACTTCTGTTATCCTTCTTAGAGACATGTAAACAACATGTCATTTTTGCTATTGATGTGCCACACTCCAGTTTATTTCCTGTGTCATTTGAAAGTGGCCAGACTATCTTTGGTGCCACTTACTGCCTTTACAATTGACTGGAATTTCTTTGCAGTTTGTGAGAGGTCTTTCAATAATATTCTGTTACAGTAATAAGTGAAGGTTTCCCATTACTCTCAACAGCCACTTTGATCATTTAACATCTCTGTCTACAGTACTATGCTTTGTTCTATGTGTACTATGTAGAATCTCAGTTTCTTTGAAGTTTATGTAAGAGACCACAAATCACACACAGTCCCTCCCATCATAAACTGTTCTACCAGGTGTATATCCACCCAGTACTAGTCCAACTATTCTGAGCTTTGGCCACAGTTCCACTACATCCTCATGCCCAGAGTTAAATGTTTCCAGTCCCTGTTTGAAATAATATTACTACCTCTGTGTCTAGTTTACTGAATAAGTAAATCCTCCTACTACACTCGTGCTCATAAATTAAGGATAATTGCAGAATGTGGTGCCAGACAATGTGGTGCCAGACAATGTGGCACTACACGAAACTGGCCCTAATAGCATAGGCACACAGAGAACATGCACAACACAGATCTGCAAGTCCACGGTATTGGTGATAAGTCGAGAAAACTGTCCTGAAACACATGTGCTACAAAAAACCACCGTTTCCTATGCATGTACCCCAACATCAATATGGGATATGATCATGATGCACATGTACACAGGCTACACAACTGGTTGGCATACTCTGGATCAGGTGGTCCAGCAGCTGCTGGGGTATAGCCCCCCATTCTTGCACCAGTGCCTGTCAGATCTCCTGAGGTGTCCTAGGGGTGTGAAAATGTGCAGGGATACGTAGACCGAGAGCATCCCAGACGTGCTCGGGGATGGAGAACAGGCATGCCACTCCATTCACCTGATACCTTCTGTTTCAAGGTACTCCTCCATGATGGTGGGGCTGTGCATTATCATCCATCAGGAAGAAGGTGGGACCCACTGCACCCCTGAAAAGACAGACATACTGGTGCAAATTCAAATTGCTCTGAGCACTATGGGACTTAACATCTGACGTCATTAGTCCCCTAGAACATAGAACTAAGTAAACCTAACTAACCTAAGGACATCACACACATCCATGCCCGAGGCAGGATTCAAACCTGCGACCATAGCAGTCGTTCGGTTCCAGACTGCAGCGCCTAGAACCACGTGGCCACTGCAGTCAGCCATACTGGTGCAAAATGATGTCCCAATATGCCTGACATGTTACAGTTCATCTGTCAAAGATATACAGGGGTGTACATGCACCAATCATAATCCCACTCCACACCATCAAACCACGACCTCCATACAGGTCCCTTTCAGGGACATTAAGGGTTTGGTATCTGGTTTCTGGTTTGTGCTAGATGAAAACCTCACAAGAATCACTGTTCAGACTATACCTGGACTCATCCGTGAACATAACCTGGGACCATTGTTCCAATGACAATGTACTGTGTTCTTGACAGCAGGCTTTATGGGCTCTGCTGTGACCAGGGGTCAGTTGAATGCATCTTGCAGATCTCCGGGTGAATAAACCATGTCTGTTCAGTCGTCTGTAGATAGTGTGTCTGGAGACAATTGTTCCCGTGGCTGCAGTAAGGTCCCAAGCAAGGCTACCTGCAGCAACTGATGGTAAGAGATTGGTCTTCTTGTGATGTTGTACACTGTGAACGTACCATACTGTAATGCCTGGACATATTTCCTGTCTGCTAGAATCATTACCATAATCTTGAAATCATGCTTGGTGGCACACGGAGGGCCCATGCTACGACCTTCTGTGTTTGACCAGCCTCCAGTTGCCCCAGTATTCCACCCCTCATAATGTCTTCAATATGTGTACTTTGAGCCATTTTCAACACACTGTTGCCATTAGCGTCTGCACACTTACTCGCTGCACCGTACTCTGACATGCACCAACACACCTCTGCATACGTGGACTGCTGCCAGCGCCACCGTGGGATGACTGCAGGTCAAATGCACCGCATGGTCGTACCCCGAGGTAATTTAAACCATCAAACCACCCACCAGAGCATTGTTTCACAGCATTATTCTTAGTTTATGAGCATGAGTGTAGTTTCTGTTGTCCTTAGACCTTTTATAATCATTATTGGCACACGTGTCTCACTGTCAGTGACCTCAGTTTCAATGTGAACCTTACACAAAGCAATGTCTAATGAGACACACTTAATCACTATCACAGTACAAATTATGCAATGATTTTCAAACTCATCACTGTATTGGTACAAATTATAAATCCGAAACTTCCTGGTAGTTCAGAACTGTGTGCCAGACCAAGACTCAAAGACGGGAGCTTCACCTTTCACAGACAAGTGCCATTGACTGAGGTAACCAAGCTAATCTTATGACTTGCCCTCATAGCTTTATTTCCACTAGTACCTCATCTCCTACCTTCCAAACTTCACAGAAGTTATCATTACATCACTGTTTGCCATTTTCTTTTCCGTCTGTTTTTTATTGCAACTGCCCCTTTACGGACATCCAAAAGTGAAGGATTCAACTGATTCAGCATAGTGCAAACAGCTTCTTTGCAATCAAACTCTCTCACCTACCACCTTTAGTGTTCCCAAGGCAACAGGGCCTATATTTAGCACTTTTTCATGTCATCAAAGTCAAAGTAACATTTCATGTATCAATATTAGGCAATGAAAAACTCTGAATTCCAGTAACCAGTAACTCCATAATCAAAGAGAGATTTAAAACTGCATGGATTTCTCTACTCTGTCAATAACTAGACTTATACTATATAGTTACACATATAGCAACTTTCTATATCAATTTATATAATTTTTTAAGAATCCATTTTTGCTTAAACTGTAAAATTTAACAAAATGTAGTTATGAGTTTTCATTGCCTGATATTTCACTTTTTCTTTGTAAATTCTCTTTCCAGCTCAAGATATTTGTTCTTCAAATCCTAGAAAAAGAGTTTGTGATGGGATGGATGCTCCAGCATACACAGTCACTGTACAGCAACTTTAATGGAAACATGGACTGCTGCATAGTACTTAGAGAAATACTGAAAGAATTATGCTTGATTTGGAAGAGGTCAAAACATGAAACCTTGGGTGACTGTTGCCATTGTAGTTGTTCTTGTGTTCAAGACTAGTCTCATTCAGCTCTCCTCGTGAGTCCAACCAGTGCAAGCCTCTCCATCTGTGCAAAACTACCACATACACGTATCTGAACCTCTTTCTTTACTGAAGACTTCATCTCCACCTGTTATATTTGTCCCTCGCATTGCCCTCCATTACCAAACTGACTACTCCTTGATCCTTCTCATTGGGTCCTATGAACTGAACCCTTCTTTTAATCAAGTTATGCCACAACTTGTAATTTAATCTACCCCATTCTTACATAGTACCACAATTCAAAAGCTTTTATTCTCTTCTCTTTGTAAACTGCTAATCATCCACATTTCATGTACTACAGAAAATACCTCAATGAAACTGTTTGGCATTTAAATTTATACTGGATGTTAACCTGTTCCATTTATCATAAACATTATTCCTGCTATTACCAATCTGCATTTGATCACCAATCTGCATTTGATCACCCCTCTACTTTGAAAACCATTTCACTGTCCAAATAGCAAAACTCACAATACTTGTAGTGTCATTTCCTAACATAATCCCCTGCTTTAATTTGCCTATATTCCATTACCTTGTTTTGCTTTTGTTGATGATCACCTTCTCAGGTACTGTACACTGCACTCAATTGCACCCCCATGTGCATTGCCATCTGATTACTGTAATGTTATCTGTAAACCTCAAAGTTTGTATTTATTCACCTTCATTCAATCCCCTTTCCAATTTTCTCTTCAGTCTCCATCACAGCTTGCTCAACTTTTATCTTTTTGTTGTAGAATTTTAGAACATATTCTGATCTCAAATGTAAGGAAGCATCTGTAACATAATTACTTCCTCCCTGAAAATCAGTAGCACTGATCAAATGGTATCCAACTCACATGTTTCTTACTTGACATACTGAAAGCCGCAAGTCAATCAAGAGCATCTGCAGTACTTCTACATTTCAGAAACCTGTAAGACTCAGTACTACATCTACACTTATTCTCCAATGGTCATACTTTTGATACTAAGTCAAAATTTATGACTGGATTGAGGATTCTTTGATAGAAAGCACACACTAGTTACTCTGATGCAGAGTTATTGAAATATATAGAAGTGAATTCAGGTGTGAGCTAGGAAAATGTTTTGGGACCCTCATTGTTCATATTGTATATTAATGGCCTCATTGACATTAGTAAGCTCAGGCTTCTCATGGATGATGCAGTTGTCTGTAATGAAGTATTGTCTACAAGAAGTTGCCCAAATATTCAGTCAGACCTTGAAAATAACTGAAAGCCATATATAGCTTAGCAACTTGTTTTAAGTTTTTGCAGTGTAAGAATTGTGCATTTCACAAAATGGAAATATGTAGCATCCTCTGTCTATAGTATCAATGAGTGACAGTGGGAATATGTACAGAGAAATGGGTGTAACAATCTATAGGGATACAAAATATGAGGATGATTGAAAGGTAAACCTTTTATGTTCAACAAAATTTTGGGAAGGTGTGTACTGGGGTTGGTAGGTGGCAGTAGTGTTCCTTGGGGTTCAGAAAGACCGACAGAAGGCAGCACCATCCACAACAAGATGGCCACCCCTCTGTCAACATGCACTGCAAATGAGCAGCAATCTGTGATCCACATTTTCTGTAGTGAAGGTGTTAAATCAATTGAAATTCATGCAGAATGACAGTGCAGTACAGAGGTTAGTGTTTGTCATTGCAGCAAGTGTGGGAAAGAGGTAGGATGTTTAAAAAGTGGTCTAATTTCTGTTGAAGATGCCCCTGACCAGTGCTCACTTACCATGTAGTGATAGATAGGAACATTTTACTAGAGGAGGAGCTTTCAAAGGATAATGGATGCCTAACACTGAAAAAAATAGCTACAAGTTTGAAGATTAATATTGGTTCAGCACAGAATATTGTTCACAATGTACTGCACTTTGATAAGATGTTTTTAAGATGGATGCCATGTCAGCTGATTGCTGAGTCAAAAGAGCATCACATCAATGCCTATGAAGAACTTTTGCATCATTTCCACATTGAAGGTGATTCATTTCTGGGAAAAAAATGTGACAGGCAATGACAATTGGGTCCACTTTTGCCAGTCAGAAACAAAAAATTCAAACAAGGAACGGTGTCACAGCTCATCCCCAAAACTAAAAGAAATCCATACTCAGCTGTCTGCTGTAAAAATCATGCTCATTCTCTTCTGAAATGCAAATGGAGTAATTTTAGAGCATTATGTGGGTAGTGGAGTGACGTTAACCAGAGCTACTTATTCAGACATGCTGATAAATTAACTTCACTCTGCAATCAGTAGTAAATGATGAGGATTTTTGACTTCAGGAATACTGCTACAGCATAACAATGCCCATTTGCATACAGCTCATAAGACAGTTGAGACTATTGGGAAATAAAATTTGAATGTCCGATACATGCTCCTTATTCACCAGACATCACTTCTAGAGACTCATCTGTTTGATGCACTCTCCCAAGCAATGGCAGGCAAGTATTTCAGAAATGACAAAGAGATCAAAACCGTAGTGCACAACTGGCTACACCCATGGCCAAAATAATTATTTCATCATAATATCTATACACTTCCACATTTGTGGAATACATGTTTTCAACACCAGGGAGCCTATAAAAAAAATACACATAAATGTTTTGTTCACTGTTCCAATTAAAAATATTATAAGGCTTTTAAGGTTTTCATTTGAATCAACCTCATAGAACCATCAACATGATGAAACACCAATGGATGATGAGGCCTTTGTCCCATCTACCTAACCATTATTTGTAGTTTTCTCATCTGATGATGACTCAGATGTGATGGATCCACAATTACTTCAATTACTTACTCCTTGCTGCCATACAGATGTATTTGTTCCTTCTTTCCCATGTGCTTCTTTAAGAGCTAGAGCAGGTGGCAAAGACTCAATTAGCCACACCAATAATTCTTAAAATACATCAGCACACAGATGTCTGAACTCATCTCTATCTGAATGAATGAAATGTCATTCGTACATACAGCGAGCTCATTAAACACCGTACCTGAAGAATTACATGTATTTTTTAGAATACCTATTAAGATGTCCTGTCTTCATTATCATAAAGAGAACACATATGAAAGTGTAACAACTTTTCCTTGTACCATGCTGTAGATAAATAGTGTACAAGTTTCCTTTTCATTACTAGTTTACAAAATATGAAACCCGTGTATCATACACTTCCATTTTATCATCTGCTTGCCTCAAATGACACTGTGTCACATACAACATTCTTTTCAGAAATCTAGCCATTCATTATTTTAAATAACATTTCATTAATGTTGTTGGTCAACTGATTCAAAATAACATATGTTTCTGAAGATGACTAAAGATATTTTTCTGCTAGTGGAGAAGGCTTTAAGCCTACTTTTAGACTATCCTTATTTAATTGTGTGTTCATGAACTCTGAACCAACCTGACCAAAAGTTAGGCATGTCCTCCTTGGCATAGCACTTCACGAGTTCCCATTACTTCTAGCTTTAACATACCCCTTATTTACATTTTTAAATTCTGTAATGTCACAACCTGAATTAAGGCCCAAACAATCCATACACCAACTCTTAGAGTGACAGCTCCCTTTTCCCTTAACATGACATTCTCATTAGTAGTCCATACCTGGAAATCTATTTTGTTAATTTTTTTTTTTTTGGGGGGGGGGGGGGGGGGGGCAGGTGGGACTATTTTACCAGCAGAATATTTTATCAATAGGGTGCCCTGTCATTAGGTCATGCAGTAGACCTGAATGCTTACAGGAGAAGTATTGGCTCTAATGTTCCCTCACTTTCACACACTTGCAGTATCAGAACATCAAGGACATGCAGACTGACTTCGCACAATTGAATGATCTAGTCATGTAGACTGTTGCCCCTGCAACTACTTGAAAGGGTACTCTCCTCCTTCAGCAACCATGGATTAATCTGACCTCTTTCTATTGCTAAGGTACCTAAGCCACACCACCTAGACAAGGACCATGGTTCATGATGTGGGGGGCCTTCAGTGACTACTGTAGCAGAATATACTTGATGATTTCTCATGAAGACACTGATTCTGCTCATATACCAATGACAACAGTGGCAATGAAGTTAGCACACATACGTTAAAGGATTGCACAGAAATGGTATTTGAGCATATAGTCCAGTCAACAAAGAAAAATTAAGGGTAAAATTAGTTTATTCACAAAATTTTGTACTGTGCTAGGAGGGAGTGATATAAACAGCATATAGACTTAAAATCCCCACCAGTGGTGGTGAGCGTCTGATGGCAGGGTTGGTGGGGGGGATACCATGTTTACTTTTCTATATTTTACTTCAACAACTCTACTTCTAGTAAACATGCTGACCAGTAAAAAAAATAAATAAATAAATAAAAAATAAAAAAACATTAAATTTGCTGCAAAAAGGTCCTATTCATTTTTCTCTAGGATTAGCAGTTTCCACATTGTGTCAAAAATAAAAAAAATACCTTACTAAAATTAATAATCCAGAATTTTTCCATGCCCGACCATCACTTTATGACACAATCTTAACTGGTTTTGGCCTTGAAAGGCCATCTTCAAATGTTACAAAGGATGACAGAAAAGCTTAAATTAAGACCTGAGACATGTGCATTTATTTTCACTTGATTTACTTGTAAACTTAGTATAGTGTTCTAAGGGTGAAACATTAATGTTTAGCATTAAATGAAGTGAATTTAGGAACAAATATTTAATGCATATATGCCATCTAAGTGCAGTGGAGCAGTATTAATCCTCTCACTGCTAGAGATGCAGTCTTTGTATTCTGTGATGAGACAACTTTTGCTTTGGCTGCACTGCCCAACAAATGCTGGTGCCTGTGCTGAGAGACAGCATTCTGGCTGATATGAAATACTTATCCAACCTTTTGAAAAATATTAGGTGAAAAAAAATTGTCTTTTGTACATCTTAAAGTCTGATACCTTCACTCCATAAAGAACTGTGTTCCTTTTCATTATCCATCATACTGCGCTGCAACAAATTAAGTAAAACATTGAATGAAATTTTAAAGAGTTTACAAAAGTAGAATTGCACTGCACATTTTTATCAACATTACATTCACTACAGTGTATGGGCTAAGATACTGAGATTTTATTTAAAATTCTGGGGAGGACTGTATTTCATTTTGTTCTCTAGTTATTAAGTTTTATATCTGGAAGACCTTCACATGCAACATGCCCATTCGTATCCTTGTACATCACAAACTGTGTGGTCCTAACAGTCATCTTATCTCAAATAATTCAATATATTGAAGCAAGGTTTTTTGCAAATGATCACACACAATGAGACACATACATTATACAATATGTTGTGACTTGGCCAGACAGCCAAGCCACTGTGAGGTAGCGGAAAGGCACGTGTTAAGCTCACGCAGACTCTTGTGAGGTCTGGAACAGTTAAGCGACTTTTTAGTAGCAAATAAAGTACATAGTTGATGTAATACTTAACTTTAATCCATAATTGTAGAACATCGGTCTGACGGTACAGGCATCACAAGTTAAATATCTATTGATAATGGCGCCTTGCTAGGTCGTAGCAAATGACGTAGCTGAAGGCTATGCTGACTATCGTCTCGGCAAATGAGAGCATAATTTGTCAGTGAACCATGGCTAGCAACGTTGGCTGTACAACTGGTGAGTGCCAGGAAATCTCTCTAGACCTGCCGTGTGGTGGCGCTCGGTCTGCAATCACTGACAGTGGGGACACACGGGTCCGACGTATACTAATGGACCGCGGCCGATTTAAAGGCTACCACCTAGCAAGTGTGATGTCTGGCGGTGACACCACACAATAAATACTTGTAACTTTTTTATTTTGCAAGATACAGAAGTAACTCATCCACAGCAGTGAGATGTCAGCAGCTTAGGGAACATTCAGTGATCCACAGCACTGTAGGAGAACCTGAGTGTGCAAGTACATGATTCCACATAAACTAGGAAATGGCATAGCAGGATGTGTATATGTGCCCACAGCTGTGACAGGGTTAAGGGAAATGTATTGTGTTCCAGCATGCATCCGGGTGGAGATGGAGAAGTGTGAATGTGGTAGTGTGAGAAGAGGTACACTACCAGATTGTGGGTGTGCAGTTTGCTCATTCACAAGCCTTCAAATTTAAGGTCAAGCAGGTGATTCTCCAGTCTACGTACCCCACTACATCACAAGAAACAACTACAGGTCATTTCAGAAAGCTGTGACTACACTCCACAGCTACACTTACAAATCAACAGTGACACTGTGTGTAGAGGTGTCTGGAGTTATCTGTTTCCCACAAAGTACATTGACCCTACATAGTATGTGGAACTGATTTTGTTAATAGCAAAACAATAAATACTATGGGGAGGATCTACATACATCTCTGCACACTGTTCTGCACACTGTTCTGTACTGCTATGAGGTAAATTGATTCTTCGTCATCCTGTATGGCAGGTGCTGCTCTTACCCGTTTACAGGCAGATATACCTCCCCAGAATTTCCTCTACAGTTCTATTACACACAAATTTCTTCCATTCAGGAATTGCTGGCAATCACAGAATAACTTGAGAATAGCAGTTTGCTGTAATGTGTTGTTTGAATTACATCAAAATACGTGAAGTTTTATGCCATCTAGGCAACTTAATGCAGAGGGGGAGAGTCTAAGCTTCTGGACCTCCTCATTTGTTTGGAAAGTTACAGCTGGTGTGATGCATACAACCCCCTCACACAGCAAAAAATACTCCAGTCAGTGGTAGGAGGCACAAAATTGACACTGTGTAATATGTAGAGATGACATGTTACACTGGGTGCGGGTTCTTCATTGTGGTAGACAGTTGACAGTTCCAGTTGTTGAGCTTTTTTACATGACAGCTCACTTAGCAACTGCAAATGAGAAATATCTGAATGTTGGTTACAGACAAACGAGAAGCATCTTCTACATGTTTCTGACTGTTGTCTATCCACTGAATGTTTGCATAGAGAGCATCATCCATGTTTTGCCCCCATATGTAATTACGCTGAAGGAGGAGGAGGAGGAAGAGAAGCTTTGCTGTGCTGACTTCCGTTGTTCTGTACTAGACATGTTCCCAGTTCCAGAATAAGTTCTCTTCTTTTGTAGTTTTACTTTTTATTCCAGTCACAATTTAAGACCAGCCATGAAAGCATTTAGGACACTAATATCCAAAATATTATAAAAAATAGCCATAGGCCATTTTCTTGTCATACGTTTTGTGGTGTAGGTCCTGACAAACTTGTCCATTGTGTCTACACCTGATTTAGTTGCATTATAGTCTAGGATTATAACAGGTTTTGCTGCTTCACTGTCACCTGTCTCCTCTCTGAAATGCGATTATCTTACCATTTCTTGGGCAATAGGAGACTACTGTAGCTGATTCCCGGTATCCAAAGAGACATGAAGCTGCAGTTCTTCCCCTTGCTTCGATAAATTCTGCAGATAGTTCACAATAACTTTTTCTTAGTGTTCCTAGCAGAGTCATTTGTTTTTGTTCTAGTTCCTTTGCCAACTAAAAACTTGTAAAGAAATTATCTATTGTGATATTTTTACCACTCCTGGCTAAATGATCTGTCAGTTCATGACACTACTCTTTTTCCCTGATGTACTTACATATTATAATTATAATTATTTTCTTTCCTTTCTCAGACATTATGTCTGGTTAAAAACGAATAGTGACGTGGACCTTGATCAAGCGTGACTTCCTTTTAACTGTACGGTATATCTTACATTGCATTTAGGAATTTTTGGGTAATTAAACATGTATCAATAATTACAGATTTCTGTAGTTGTATATATATATGTTTGTATGTAGCTGTATTGTGTTGATGTACTGGTGGATATTATGTGGTAGTTGATAGCATAATTGGTATAATGTCAACTTTATCCTGATGCCACATTTCCTCGACTTCCTCAGCAGTTGGATGCATTTTTCAATTTTCTCTCCTGGTTTCTTCTGTATATTTGTTGTATTGGGTATGGATATTTTGATTGGTTGTGTTAATTTCTTCTTTTTATTGGTGAGCATGATGTCAGGTTTGTTATGTGGTGGTGTTTTATCTGTTATAATGGTTCTGTTCCAGTATAATTTGTATTCATCATTCTCCAGTACATTTTGTGGTGCATACTTGTATGTGAGAACATTTTGTTTTATTAGATGTCACAACTTCAAGAAGCAAAGTTTCCAAACCTCCATCTTCATCAGAATCTTCAGTTGATTCATTACCTCAAGAAATAATAGCATTGATCTATTCATCGTCATCAGATGGTGTATCTTCTATTTCCTTTCTTCATTCAAAATTGCTTGTATTTCAGCACTATTCAACTGTTTTCTAGTCATAACGTAGTTCTTGCACATGCTGAGGCAATACACAACAACATCTGAGGCAAGAAACGGAAACAAAGGGTATAAATAACAAGTGGGAAAAGTTAGTTTCATTGTTGCAGGTGTTTTGTATAACATGTACTCAACATAATATTCATCATTCTGTTTTCATAATGTTACATTCAAGAAACAAAACAAAACTTTAGACTGGGGTCATGCTGACCCCAGTGGTACTCTGTGCAGAGCCCATGAATACATTTTAATATGTTGTAAATGTAAAACTGAATCATATGTAATTGCATACAAGCAATGTAGAGAAACAAAGTCATAAATTTTAAAAATAATCGTTTTGAAAACAAGGGAGATATGTGTTTGAAATGTGCTTATGGGGTCATTGACCCTAGTGGTACTAAGAGGAGAAAGGGACTTTTAAAAATATCAATTCAGTTGTTGGAGATTAAATTTTTTCTACTGTACGGTAACAAAACTTCACTACTTTTTGTGCCATTTTTTGTTTATAAGTTTAGCAGTGAACAGGGTTTTGGAAAAAGGCTGTGTTAATTTATACATAATGAACCATGCAGCATTTCCTGAAAATTTGAAGTGAAATTGTTTTGTAGATCCTGGGAAAACACGTAATTTGTATGAAAAAATAAAACTTTTAGGAATTGAGTGACAAAGTTTGGATTACTTTTTTAGTGCATTCCAGGTCCACAGTCTGGATTATCTTCATCTTCTGCAAACTTCTCCAACAGCTTTCTCTTTGTCCTCATCCTGTTTACTCTGGCTTGTATTTCTATGCTATTCACAACCCTTTCAGCAGCCTGAAGTTTCCTGTCTAAAGCAAGCATCATACATACCCTGTAGAAATTTATCTTCATTCCCATACCTGGAAATACTTTGTACCTTACAACATTGCCATCATTGAAAGTAGCAACAGCATCATACATGCCAAAATGAAGCGTTTCTATTCCAACAAGCACATTACTGGGGATTCTTGACCATGTAACACTATTTACACTTTCATTGGGGTTTTTCCATGAACACACTTTTTCAACAGTTCAGGTACTCCTAAGTCTCTGAAAATAGGTTTTATCACCTCCATTACCACATCAGGCAGACTATGTTTATTCTTCACCAACAATCCATTGTTGTACTGAAATACTGTTGTAAAGAAATAAGTACAGTCCTCTGCCATATTAGTAATACGTCATTGGAAGAAGGTGTTTTTCCTGACAGGATAAAATATGGGCTTATATGACCAATTTATAAAAAGGGAGAAAAGACTGAGGCTACAAACTATCGACCAATTTCATTTCTCTCAGTTTTCTCCATGGTACTAGATAAATTGATACACAGCAGAATGGTTTAGCGTCTTAGTAAATATAACATCCTCAGCAGTAGCCTGTTTGGCTTTCGGAAAGGGGTATCAACTGTGGATGCAATACATGCCTTTGTTGACAATGTTATGGGAGCAATAAATAATAATATGATGACAGTTGGAATATTTTGTGACCTGTCAAAAGCTTTTGACAGTGTAAGTCACCATATTCACTTGAGTAAAGCCAGGACTCTAGGAATGGGTGGAACCGTAGGCACGTGGCTTGAATCCTAGCTGTGTGGTAGAAAGCAGAAAGTAATTTTGGAAGGACTGCATGGTGACCAGGTATCTTCACAATGGGGCTACATTACTGCAGGGGTACCTCAAGGCTCAGTATTGGGCCCACTGCTCTTTCTAATATTTATAAATGACTTAGCACTATGTACAGAATATGGGAAAATAATCATGTTTGCTGATGACACCACTTTATCAGTTAATAATCTCTCAGGGAATGTGTCAAATGAGGCTGCAAATAAAGCTTTTGCAGATTTGACAAACAAGTTTGAAACCAATGGCCTTACAGTCAACCGAAAAAAGACAAATTACATTCATTTCTACTCTAACACAAATGTTACTAATGAAATGAACCTAAAAATGGGTAAGCATGAGATTTTGGAGGTTGAGTCCTCCAAATTCTTGGGTCTGCATATAGATAGCAAAATGAAGTGCAAAAGGCAACATTTGCCTTAAGAATAATTTCCAACACTAAGGAATGAGCACAATAAAAACTGCATATTTTGGCTATTTTCACCAACTTATGGCCTATGGTATAATATTTTGGGGAAATCAATCAATAGGAAAAAAAATGTTCCATGCACAGAAGCGACCAATTACAATTATGTGTGGAGTACATCCTAGGCACTCGTACAGGGATCTGTTTAGAGCTGTACAAATCCTTACAACGCCTGCCCAATATATTTTTTCCCTGATGTGCTTTGTTTCAAAAAATAACAACTTATTCAAAATCAATAGCTCATACCACAGTTATAACACCTGAAGGAAACTGGATATCCATTATGAGCTAAAAACGTAATGGGGGTTTTATACAGTGGCACCAAGATTTTTAATGCCCTCCCACTGCACATTAAAGAACTGGTTGGAAACATGCCAAAGTTTAAAGAAAATATGAAGCATTTCCTTCTAGATGAATCTTGTTACAGTATTGATGAATTTCTTTTCAAAAATGCATAGAATCTCTTGTTTGTGCTTAAACCTTACTTTGTGACCTCTACAATTGATTAATCATACTCTGTAAGTAACACCAAGTCACAAGAAAAATGTGGCACAAGACAAACAACATTATAAGAAATTGGATTTGGAGCAAATGACAAAATCTGTTACATTAGTATGGAAAAGAAAATGAGATATTTGGAAGCTCCCACAGTGTCATATCCCTTGGATGACACTGTTTTGGCTGGCTAAGTCTGAAACTTCTGATGAGAAGGATGCTATTACAACAAAATTAGCATGGAAAACTGTGTTATCAGAGAATCTTCAAGAGGTGCTAATTGTCTACCGCCTAAGGATGGAGTCTCTTTTCTGTGAGTTAACAAAAAGAGATATTATCTACATGGCTTATCAGCTGTCTATTAGGTACAGTATCAACAATCCCTTTGGTAGGACTGGGATTGCCAAAAGGGTTTGACTGAGACCATATTTTAGGAGACACAAAAATATTTCATCATAGCAGAATCCAATTGGCACATCACAGGCCAGAGTCTCTAGATTCAACTGAAAAATAGTGTGAAATTCTTCAGTGTGACATGGAATCGGTTTATTGGTCATTCAAAGCAAAATCTCTGCCTCATAAGTTGCTTTGGAAAGCCAGATAGAAGCTCTCACAGTGACACAAGGAGGCTCATTCATTACAGACATTACAGGCTTGAGTGCTGATGGTTCCTTCATTGCTCCAATCATGTAGCTTCCTGAAGAACAACATGAAAAAGCAGTAAATGAAAGGAGCATCATGTGGGTCTTTTCCCGTGTCCTATCCCTCTTGTTGGGTACAGAGCATCCTGTTGAAGCAGTGGTTTGAACATTTCATTTTCAAAACCTATCCGAGCATGAAGTCTCCTGCACTTCTCACCTTAGATGGCAATTACAGTCACACCTAAAACACTCAGGTAGCTGAACTGGATAGGATTGATAATGTTCATTTAATTAGCTTCCTTTCTCACTGCACCGATAAGATCCAGGCACTGGATCAAATGTTTATGGGACTGCCAAAGACCTACTATCGTGAAGAGATCTGGGAAAGACTTTGGGCACACAACAGGACACTAGGACCAACTAACACTGTAGAGTTCTTTGGTCAAGCCTATATGAAAATTTCTGACTGGTGAAATTGCCATCATTGTGTTGAGCATTACAGTCATTTTCCTGTGCAACAGAAATGTTTTCAGCAATCTTGACTTCATTGCTGCAAATGATGGAAGTCTTGTGAATAGACCTACTCAACGTCCTTTTGAGCAAGAAAATCAGGATCAGCTAGATGAGGGTGGAACTAAAGCAGATTACTAGAATTTATTAATTCTCTTTTACAACAAGGCTTTGGTTTGCTTCTCGACAAGGCTCAAAACAATCTGCACTTCATAAATAAATACAAAGCATTTTCTTTCGCCAGGTTGGTCTGCTGTCCTAGTTAGTTGGAGGTCCTATAACACACAGCAAGAAGGTGTCGAATTGCATCAATCTCTACCAGAAATGATGAAGACAAAAAAGATCTCAAAGGAGCTTGAATGGGAGAAAGAGCTGCAGCTTCACTATGTTTGAATCACTGGAGTCAGTAATTTGGCAGATTCCACTGATGAGGTGGTGGTGAAAATGCATTCTGAAATAGCAAGTGGAGAGACAGAACACATGTTCTGTGGTGCAAAATTTTCCTGAGTACAGTGCCAAATGTGAACCTATGAGGAAAGTTCTGGTCGTGATAAATATCACAATATCTGTGATTTTTTGGTCTCAGAAAGCAGTCATCTTTTTTCAGTTTTCTGGAAATTATTTATATCAGAATTAAAACAAGTAAGTAAATTTGTGAAGTGATTGAAACAGACAAATTTAAAATAAATCTATGTTAAAACCCTTATTTATTAATATATGCAGAGTTATATACATAAAACCAAAATTTTCCACAATTGCCTCCTTTCCCCTGCACATAAGATATCATTCTTTTCTATAAACTGGTTTCAAACTTACTGAAGTTCGGAAAATTTTCCATGTCATTTATACGTAACTTTCTATATTGATTTCACCTTTCTGACTCCATCATGTCCTGATTGTTCATTAAATGTGAAGGGCAATTAACAATTAACAACAGATATTTTACATAAGCCTTTGTCTCAGTTCAAAATGCATCTGCCATAGTGTTCAAATACATGGATTGGATCACTTCTTGACAATCCTAAGCAAGTGATCTCACTCAGGTACTTCCTCATACACACTCCACAAGCAACCACACTAAACCCCTAGTAATCTTTTTTTTTTCCTGTTCCACTAGCAGATGGAGTGAAAAGGAGAAGAGTGTCTGTATGCCTCTGTACAAGCCCTAATTTCTCTTATCTTGTCTTCACACTGATTATGTGAAACATAGGTCTACACTGGCTGTAGCAGAATGATTCTTCTGTCAGCTTACTGAAGCATCTGTGTCACTCTTGCATGTTGATATGTAAAAAACCCATCAGTACACTTCTAAATTGCTTCATAGTCTTCCTTTAACCTGTGCTGGTCAGGATCCCAAATGCTAACAGCAGTCAAGAATACTCTATATGCAATCTCCTTTATAGATGAACTACCATTTCCCAAAATTCTCCCGATGAACCCAAATCAGACATTCCTCTTCTTTATTAATGTACTTAAGTGCTCATTCTATTTCATATTCCTTTGCAGTATTATGCCTAGTACTTAATCAATATGTATTATAAAATTTCTCTAACTACACATAATAATGGGGTTTATCATAGTTACTCTTTATCTGCTGCAGTCGTGGTTCTGATAATATTTACTGTCACTGTGAAACAACTACTTTAGAGTTGATTTAGTTTAAGCCTGCATTAAGTTTCATAGTTTTTTATTATACTTTCAAAACAAAATTAAAGTATAATTACAAAGGCAATCAATACTTACAATACAAAAGGAGCAGCTACATGCTCAAAAACCAAAACCAGACTGAGACCCCTTGCCAACATGGCTGTTAGTATTTATACTTTCTTAACAATTGCAAACAATCCTCAGCGTTGTTTAAAATTATTATTTCATTAATTAACAATTTAAACTCTCATCCTAAAACAAATGACATATTTTAATGATTACCTAGACTCTTATATATTAAACACATGAGTGAACTCTAATCTCTATAAAAGTTGAAGCACGTATAAACACTTAGGTATCAAATGTTAACAATACACTTCTTATATTTACTAATTACAGAAGATTCATATCATATAAAATGTTCCTACCGATTAACAGATTTCTACACAGTGTAATTAAGATTCCATAATTATTTTCTTCATAACTTTTTCACAAGTACATATTTCCATACACCTCTATGTCAGAAACTACTGTTTATGGTTAAAATTTACGCTTTTTTCAAAGTTTTGCTTGGACTGTTATGTTTCAACAACGCCCAAAAGGATTTGTGCAAGTGAAAAGTGAACAAAACCTTTTCTGACAAATCTACGTAACAGTCCTCATTTTACAATCAATTGGATGAACAAACAATTTGTGAAAAATTAGTACAACCAAATATGTAACATTATCACTGATTATTTTGTGTCCTGTTCAACTATATTAATTAATAGCACAAAGAAAGAACAAGTTAAGTCACAGAATTTGTCTGCAGCGTGTATTACAACAGGAAAATGAGGATGTCTGTCATTAGGACCTCTAGGTTCTCCTGAGTGCAATGGAGACACTGGTGTGTATAACTCTTTCTCAATATTGACGATACATTGTGGAACGAGCGTTAGTATTGGATTCTACAATACTCAAAAGCCATATTAGTTTGTATCTAACCACCTCCTATCTTTGGAAAGAATACAAAGTATTTGACTATAATATAACAAAGTGTTCAGTCTCTTCTATGTGCAATAAAGAGCACAGAACTGAAGTGCACTGTAGATCTCTGCTCGTCAGAAGCTTTTCGTTGTAAAAACCTGAAATGTGGCTCATACTTCACTCCTTATGACCATCATATATACTGTGTAATTTATTGTTTTGAATAGAATAGTTCAGTTCAGCAAAATTCCAACTGTTCATATTTAAACATTTCCTGACTTAAATCTCATATTGTAGTTTTAACTTGTTCTTTGATAACATATCACTAAAATCGTACTAGTACAATTTTTTTTTAAAGTGGTACATCACAGGTCTCTGAAATTTATATTGACATTTACTGATAGTAATGAATAACAAATATATAATTATAATATAGTACAAGTAAATTCTTGGAGTATAGTTCCTCAGCAGTTTACATAATTCAGTCTACATATGTAGCATGAAATGTCTCACTAATGTCCAATCTTTCCATTTTTTCATTTGTCAAGACACTTCCAAAGCCACTTTCCTACATTTACAATCATTCAAACATTAAGTAACAGAATGATACATAAGAGTGCAGTTACATATAACTCTGAATGACAATATAAGTGACTAATACATCATATTGGTTGTTTTATAAGTAATTGAAACAGCACCAACAATTATGTGGTTGGGCCTTATATACAGGTATGTGTTCACAACTTTGGTGTGAATACACAATAAATGATTCATAAATTATTGGTATATCATGACAATTTTATGGTTGAACATTACACAGTGATAATTGGTTCATAAATGTCAGATACATCATGACAATAATATGAATAGCTTTTATACATTGGTAAGTTGGTTTGAGCATAATATATTGTTAAATTGGTATATAAGTGACGGATACATCATGACACTTACGCGGTTGAGCATTATATATACATACATCCTATAAAACAGGCTTTAGTCATTTAATAGGCTGACAGGGTAAATGAGACGAGTCTAAGCAATAGAGACATACATGTGGACAGTGACAAGGATAACTTGGTACTCAATTGAGAAGTAATAAATGAAACAGAAGATTCGGATGCTAGTATATAGCAAATTAAATACGTAAGTAAATGTTTATCATTTGGGTAACAACATGCAACAAAATCAGGCATAAATAAATAATATAGTATGACAGAGTATGGTTACACCTAATAATGCAGAAATGCTAGATTGTTCCCTGGATCCTCCTACAGAATAGGTTTCAGTTACTTAATAAAGCTGACACGGTAAATTAGAAGGGTCTCAGCAATAGAGACATATGCATGTGGACAGAGGGAAGGATAGCTTGGTACTCTAATGAGAAGTAAGAAATGAAATAGAAGGTTAGGAGTACTGGAGTCAAAAAAGAAGATACAACAGACCCCAAAGACAGGAACCCCCCCTACCCAGGACCCCCTCTATTCCAGTACTTCACTGTGGCACCGTAGGGAGAAGAGTGTTCAGCATTCCCTACAGAATGGACTTGCCACAGCTTCACCTTCCCAGTCTCCAAAAATTAACACCAACACTCCCTACTGGTTGATCAATTAATCGCGAACAAATAGCATTCTGTTGGACAGAGTAAATGACAAATACAATGCTGAATTGGTTGACCAAGTAATGAATGCTAGAATCTAACATCTGACTTACAAGCAGTCCCTCTAGTATCTGTGTCTTATCAAACACAATCAATTACATAAACATATAATATTGAAACCTGTGACATATCTGAGACATTTACATGAAAATTACTAAAGCAAGGTACAGAATTACTGTTTTCCTCTGATATCCATTGCTGCTCATAGATAAATTATTACATAAACATGAAAAAATAGAAATAAGGTTGCCAAATGCTTCGAATTGCAGTTTATTTGACATAAAAAAAATAAACAAAGTCAACTGCCTTATTGAGTGGATCATCCAAGTGTCACAATGTTCACATTATGTGAAGCACTTTCGTATGCATCAATATATTTGCTAAACATCACAGAGTCAAGTGTGACAATGACAATAGAATTTTCTTTTTGTTACATTTTCAAAATTAAACAAGAAGCAGGTCTGAGATATAAAATTAAAGTTACTGGAATCTCAGCCAAGTGACATACAAGTTCCTTTTCCAAACGTCATGGTACATATAAGCCTTACATTAAGTTCAAGGACATGTTTCATGTGTTTATAATGTTACAAAATGTTATATAAGGCAAAGACAAAAGATACATATATGTTTTTTAAATGGCACTACTTATAAATAACCAAACGTCCTCATCTCTTTACAAGACAAACTCCAACTTTAGAACAACTGAGCCAACATGTAAATTTCAGGTCAGGAAACCACAAGGGCGGATAAAGGGATTTGCCCACAATAGCTGTCAAAGGCACCTTGTTCTCATAGCTTGAAAGTCATCCCAAATTTTTCAGCATCATCTTGTAGAGATTGAGAGCCTCCATGGCCACATGCCACTGTAGAATCTGGTTTTCACTGGCAAATTAAGTACCAGCAGGTTGCTTCCAGAACACGTACTGCTCAGCAACTAGTTGACATATTTCTTGTTGGTCATCAACACATTAGACACAATGTAGCGACATCAGATCAGACAGTAATTAAAATTGGGCACAGATAAGGCAACTTCCAACATAGGTTAAGGAAAATGGTAAAGTACTAGTGGTTAAATATGAATGGGTTAGTACTAGGAGTAAAATGGTTAGTTCAGCCAGTCTAAAGGTATGATAAATATATATTCCCTCATCAGTTACATATTAATGAATCAACTAGTCTTCAATTGAAAGCAGATGTCATGAATATGAATCCTCAATCTTTAGTTTTTCCTTTGCTACTCATTACACATGAATCATTAGTGGTCATCAGAATATTTTCAACAAGGTATTGGAGAAATTTAAACAGTTTTCATTAAGAATCAGGTTGTAAGCTAACATTTATATATATTGAAAAGCATTGACTTGCTGTAACATTCAACAGTATTGAACAGTTCAGATTTGTGTTGACATTGTTACAAAGAATACCTTGTGTCTACACTAAGGAGAAAGCATGACTTGTACAGACACCAGACGTGTAGCAAATATCATCCCCACTTTATTGTACTAGGATGGCAAAAGAATAATAAAACCATTGATGATCATATTTAGTCATTGAAGTGGTAGAAAATTACGTGAAAATAAAACTGTGCGAGTCTTAAATCCTGGGAATCAGAACACATCTGTTCCAATAACTACCTACAACATAAAATTCTATTTTCTTTATGCTCCACAGACAGAGCCATTCTAGTAATTTAAACATTATAAATTGTTTTTCTGATAATTGTTCCTTTTCCAATTACACAGTAGATCTAATACATGTTAAGGACAAGATCATGACAAAGTATTTTCATACTTGATAGTAAATCAACATCTATCCAGTGACTTTCACATAATAGGTATAGTAACAGGTGAAACCAAATGAGAACACATATACAGGGCTACAAACAGTTTTAACTAACTGTAATCGCATCTCAGTTGTTAAGTAATAAATTGTTGCTTTAGCAGCACAGATATCTTAAGTAAACTTCACATCAAATTTAAACATTTTCTCAACTTTTCATAAAGTCATCAGCACAATGAAATTATAACCATCAGAATAACTGTACAGACCTACGTACACTACTGACCATTAAAATTGCTACGCCATGAAGATGATGTACTACAGATGCGAAATTTAACTGACAGGAAGAAGATGCTGTGATATGCAAATGATTAGCTTTTCAGAGCTTTCACACACGGTTGGCACTAGTGGCAACACGTACAACATACTGACAAGAGGAAAGTTTCCAACCGATTTCTCATACACAAACAGCAGTTGACCAGCATTGCCTGGTCAAATGTCATTGTGATGCCTCGTGTAATGAGGAGAAATGCGTACCATCACATTTCAGACTTTGATAAAGGTCGGATTGTAGCCTATCATGATTGCAGTTTATCGTATCATGACATTGCTGCTCGCGTTGATTGAGAGCAGAATGACTGTTAGCAGAATATGGAATCTGTGGGTTCAGGAGGGTAATATGGAATACTGTGCTGGATTCCAACAGCCTAGGACCACTAGCAGTCGAGATGACAGGCATCTTACCCGCATGGCTGTAACAGATCGTACAGCCATGTCTTGATCCCTGAGTCAACAGATGGGGATGTTTGCAAGACAACAACCATCTGCACAAACAGTTCGATGGCATTTGCAGCAGCATGGACTGTCAGCTCGGAGACCATGGCTGCGGTTACTCTTGACACTGCATCACAGACAGGAGCGCCTGCGATGGTGTACTCAATGATGAACCTGGGTGCACGAATGGCAAAACGTCATTTTTTCGGGTGAATCCAGAATCTGTTTACTGCATCATGATGGTCACATCTGTGTTTGGCGACATCGTGGTGAACGCACATTGGAAGTGTGTATTCGTCATCGCCATACTGGCGTATCACTCGGTGTGATGGTATAGGGTGCCATTGGTTACATGTCTCTGTCACCTCTTGTTCGCATTGACGGCACTTTGAACAGTGGATGTTACACTTCAGATGTGTTACAACCCATGGCTCTACCCTTCATTCGATCCCTATGAAACCTTACATTTCGGCAGGATAATGCACCACTGCATGTTGCAGGTTCTGTACGGGCCTTTCTGGATATAGAAAATGTAATCACATGTCAGCTCTAGTATAATATATTTGTCCAATGAATACCCATTTATCATCTGCATTTCTTCTTAGTGTTGCAATTTTAATGGCCAGCAGTGTAAATATTACACCAACTCTCCTCAAAACTCATACTCTGGTTGTATTATTAAACCTGCCCAAAGTTTGTACTCATATTCAGATAACCAGAAAAGGCAGCTTGCCCAATATGAAAATACGTGCATCAGTTCCTTTTCGCATCCAGACTCTAACTATTTGTCCGAATCAGAAAGTGGAAGGGGATGAGTTTTTACATGAGTAAGAGAGGATGTGACTTGAAAAAGAAAGAATCGCACCAGCTTGGAGCCTTGGGTTCGCCACCCCCAAATTGCAAAAAGAGCTTGCAACCTCCTGAGGAAAGACAGTTCTTATGATGTTATATGAGTGATGAAGGCTGTTTATATAATTTCAGCTGCATAACATCCATGAGTCCAAATAATCTTTTGGACTTAGGATATACAAGTCTGTAAGTATTTGTGTGTGGGTTTTCAACAATTTGAAATGGTTGTATGTAAATATCAAAAAATTTCTTTATTTCTCTATTTAGTACTTTAGATTTGGTATAACTTTTCGTCAAAACTAGATCCCCAACTTTGAATTCTCTGTTTTTTTATCTGTCATGCCACTGTTTTCTTTTTTCATAATAAACTTTCATAGTTCTTCTAACTATCTCCTCTCTTTCAGCTGCTGTTATACTTTTACAAGCTGGAAACACTATAAGTTTTTTGATTGAGTAAGGTGGTTTGTGGTTAAACATGATCTCATAAGGAGAGTATCCTGTGGTAGTATGTTGTAGGCTATTCATAATGTCTTCAAATTCTTTAACGTAACATAACAAATTTGTGTGATCTTTCTGACAGTGAGTTCTACACAATCTACCAATTTCCCTCATGCACTGTTCAGTTGGGTTGCATGTAGGTGAATAGGATGATATTTAGATATGTCTGATGTTATGTTCTGTTACAAGTTCCTTCCAAAATTTAGATGTAAATTGGCTCCCATTGTCAGATAAAATGGCCTTAGGTGTACCCCCCTTAATAAAGTAGTCCTTAATAAATGTAGAAGCTATTTCCTTACTAGTTGCTTTCTTTAAAGGATAAAATATCACATATTTAGAAAACAAATTTACAATGACGAAAATATACTGAAATCCCCCCTTTAGCTTTTGGAAGTTGACCATACAAATCTATCCCTACCAAATCCAACTGTTTATGTGGTACCACATTTTTTAAAAAATCCCTTGTTGGTTTTGTTACTAACTTTTGTTCTTTGACATCTATCACAGCAGGCAAGTAAGGTTCTAACTCTCCTGGTCATATTATGAAAATATATACACTCTTGTATTTTTTGAGTATATTTCAATGCACCACTGTGTCCGAAGCTTTCATGTGTGTACTTTATCAAAGTATTTGTGTGAGAATCTGGCCAGCAAACTTTCCAAGCACCACTATCTGTGCTGTGTCTGTAAACTAGAATACCTTTGAAAACCTGATAATACATTTGTACTTTCTCATGACTTTTCTTCCCAAAATAACTTTTAACAAGCTTCCAATGATCGTCACCATTTTTATGTCTTCTCAGTTGATTACAGATTTTTCTAACTTCACTTCCCTCTGACATCTTTAAAATACATTATTTTAAACTTTCCCTCCTGACTATTATATCCATTATCATTTCCATTCCCCACTGGCATTCTTGTCAGGGCATCAGCAATGACATTTTCCTTACCCTTTATAAAATGAACTGTGTATTTAAACTGCTGTAAGAACATTTGGTAATTCTCCCATGACACAATCTACACTCTTGTAAGTAAGTTAATGCTTTATGATCTGTATAAACTTTGATTTCATGCCCAAACAAATAATTTTTAAATTTTTTGAGTACCCATACAATTGCCAAAAGTTCCTTTTCAGTTATTATGTAATTTCTCTCATGTTTTTATAAGGTTCTGTTTGCAAATGCTATAGAATGATGTTCAATTTTTCCATTAATTTCTTTCTCTTGGAATAAATGTACCCCCAGTCCATAATCACAACTGTCTGTCATCAAACAAAATGGTAAAGATAAATCAGGTCTATGGAGGATTTCAGTTTCTGGCAATTCTTTCTTAATTCTGTCAAAAGCTATCTGGCATCCATCAGACCAATCCCACACTGCATTTTTTTAACAAGTTGTTCAAGCATGTTGCATAAAGTGTGTGTGTTTTCACACATTTTTATAGAAGTTTACTAATTTAAAAGAAGATTTTAAATCTTTTTTATTTCTAGGTTTTGGGAACTTTGTGATGGCCTCAATCTTTTCTCAATCAGGCAAAATCGCTTTTTCATTTATGCAGTGGCCAAGAAATTTTAATTCTTTCATTGCAAACTTACATTTTGCAAATTTCAAAGTCATACCTCTGTCTCATTTTCTTCCCAATTTCCTTTAAAATTTGAATATGTTGCTCCCAGTTCTTACTTGATAACAAAATGTCATCCACATAAATAATTAACTTTTGTAAGACTTCTCTACCCAAAACAAAGTCCAATCCCCTAAAAAATTCTGCTACAGATACATTTAAGCCAAAATATTTCCTATTAAACAGAAATGCAGTGTATATTCTAGAATCTCTTTCTAATTCAATCTGATATATTTTGCATTTTCAGACTTATTTAGTAGTTCATCTATACTTTCAGGGTGGTCAGTTTCTCTCTCCAAATATTTATTCAGGTGTCAAGAGTTGAGCACCAATCGAATACCCCCATCTCATTTTGAAACTACCACTAATAGGTTATTGTAAGAACTACAATTTCTTTATATTATTTTCCACCTTTCATTTTCTGAAGCTCTCTTTCTACCTCCTTTCTCTTACAGATAGGGATAGCACACTGTTTTATGAAAAACGAGTCATTAGCTTTTAATTTTAGTCTACATTGATACCCTTTTACTCTCTCTAGTTTTATATCAAATATGTCATTATAATCCCACAAAAAATTTTCAAACTCTCTTCCATTTTCTGCATTAAGGCTTTCAGTTTCAGATACCTTTTTAGCTACTAGTTTACTATAATAATTAGCACTACCCTCACCAATACCAAATTATTCCCCTTCCTCAAAATACCTATCACTGTCAGACTCTTGCATCTCTCTAATCTGACTACTTAGACCATGATCACCCATTACAATACTCGTTTTTGGTTCAACAAATGTTATTTTCATGTCACCCCAGATAACAACCAGTTCATACCTAGTATCAAGTTTTAATTTAAATCATCAATTACTAAGCATAATTGTATAAATTGTACATCATTAATCTTAAATTCAAGTAAGACTTGTCTGGTAATCAACTTGTGTGTGCAGCATCAATGACCAACACGGAACATTTGCAAGAAAATGGGATGTCTTCCCACTGCTATTGTGAAAAACATGCCAACAAAGGAATAATGTGTCTAAAATGTCAAATAGTTTACCACTATAAATGTGCAAACATAAGTTCAAAACGAAAGACTTGGTACTGTTTGAATTGCTGCAAAAACGAAATGCATGAAAATGTAAACAGCAAAGACACTAAAGATGATGATATAGCGTTTCTGTTATATTAAATTCGTAGGTTAAAACTAAAAAATGATGAACTTAAACAACAGTGTGGATCTCCATTTTACAGTGATGTGGTAATAAAAAATTTGATTAGTAAAAATACTGGTTACAGGACCAATAACACTGTTGAAAATGCAAGGAAACTGTGAGAAATGGTGTTGAGTGCACAGAATGTGGAAACATTTTTCATTTTAGATGTGGAAAAGTAGATCCCTCACTAAAGGGACAGGAGATAATCATAGAAAACTGGAACTGTGATGATTGTAGGTTGAAAACTATTCTGACTAAAATATGCAACATACCCGATTATAATGGTCCTGAAGATGATAAAGTCTACAAAATCACATCTGAAGCCAAACACACAAACCACAAAAACATGGACTGTGGCACAAAAAGAGCAGATGTATTAAAATCATTTAAAAAGAAGGACAACAAAAAAATCTTGTAAGAATGCAGATTTGATGGTGCCTGTTTTGAGATTGAAAAAAACAATGTATCAAATGCAATGGGTAAGGAACGAGATGGAACAAAGAGTCAAGAAATACAAAGAGAAAAAACAATACACATTAGAATCTACTCTGATGGTTTTTGGAAGAGGGATGGCTACAAAAATGAAGACCCTGACAACCCAAAAAACATTAAAACTGAAGGCATAGTGAAACCTGGAGCAAGATTCAACCAGATCTTCACCAACATTGAAGATTGCAGTAGTTTGTGAAAGAGTGACTTTGCAGTTCTTATAGGTGGTTCCAATGATGTATACCATAATGAAACAGCTGCAGCAACAACAGCTCTGAAGACTACACTGGGCAAGTTAACAAACACAAATGTTATATTATTTAAAATACCTCATCCTTACAATTTAATTGAAGCATCATGTGTAAACAGAGAAATAACCAAAGCTAACAAAGATTTTGAAACAATTTGCAAATAGTTTAAAAATGTAATGTTTTAGGTATTAAAGAATGTATCAGTTGTAACAATGAACCCTCTGACAATTTTAACTGCTCGAGAACTTGTTGTAAAAGACATGGTCAAGGCCTAAGTGGAATAGGAAAGACACTGCGGGCCCAAAAAATACTTAGCATGGTAAATATCAAATTATCTTCTCAAAACTCAGAACCATTTCAGGGAAACGTATAAGCTGACAAAGCCTGAAATGTGTCAGTCTCAGTCAAAACCTGAAGAGGAAAGTACTAGGCAACAAAATGTGTGAGCTAGAAGTAATTTTAAACCATAACCTTAAGGTGGTTTCTGTGCTGTGTATCAGTGAGCACTGGCTTCAGGACACTCTGTGCAACAAATATACCAGACTTTGATTTAGTAAGTAACTATTGCAGGGAAACTTATAAATGTGGAATTGTATGCACCTATGTTAGAAGTAATGTTAAATCTAAGGAGGTAAAACTTAGCAAGTTGAAGTGCACAGAAAAAGATTTTGAATGTTGTAGTTGTGAACTTACAGACTGTCAAAGTATCATTGCTTGCATCTATAGGTCCCCATCACGTTACTTTACCCAATTCTTATATTATATAGATGATCTTTTAAATGAATTGAGAGGCAGGTCAAAATGCACAATAGTTCTTGGTGACTTCACCATTAATGTTAACAAAAATAAGAACAAGGTACAATTATTAAATCTGTTTAACAAATACAACATGCAACCTACAGTGCAGGAAATTACCAGATATGGGGATGGGTCGGAAACAACACTTGATCAGATATTTACCAACAAACAAAGTTGTGAGTACAGTGTTGAAGTAACAGATACAGGCTTTTCTGACCATATGGCTTTAAAAATGAAATGGAATGAGAATAATAAGAAATACACAGTCACTGAAAACTATGTACAAAGAAGTCTTATTAATGCCAACAAAATAAGAGTATTTAATAGCATGTTAAAAAGAGTGCAGTGGGGCATGGAACAAACTGATGATGCAGACAAAAAGTATGAGTTTTCTCACTGATTATAAATACTGATACGATGTAGCATTCCCATTAAAAACAATTAAAGTCAGTGAGAAGACAAACACATGGGTAACACAAGGGATTAAAAAATCGGCAACCACCCTTAGAGACCCAAGCAAACATGCTAAAATAAATACAACAATAAAACCATACTATAGGCAATATAGAAGGGTCTATAGGAAAGTTTTACAGGCACCAAAAAGGCTAAGCAATGATTAATACATTAATAATGGAAGCAATAAATCAAAATCGATTTGGAAGGTTATAAACAATAGCATAGGAAAATGTAAAACCAAGACCCATTATTTCAAAATTAAAAGTGAGGGTAAAGCAATAGAAGATGCTCAGCAGGTAGCCAATATATTCAATGAACATAGCACCAAACCTATTAAAAGTCTGTGCAATTCAAACAACAAAAACGTAAAAGTACCAGCATGTGAAAAGACGTTTCTGTACCCAGTAACAGGATGTGAAGTTACAAATGCAATTAATAAACTAAAAAATAAAATGTATTGCGGTATTGACAGAATTCCAGACAAGGTAATCCAACATTGTTCTACCAGTATAGATACTCACCTAACTGACATTATTAATACTTCTTTCAGGACAGGGGTGTTCCCCTCAAAACTAAAACTCTCCATAATAAAGCCACTTCACAAAAAGGATAGTACAGTTGACATAAATAATTATAGACCAGTGCCGTTATTGTCAGGTTTCTCTAAAGTAATTGAAAGAGTAATGTATGAAAAGCTATCTGACTTTCTGAATAAAAATAAAATACTGACTAATACTCAAAATGGGTTTAGAAAGAGCAGATCCACAGAAACGGCAGTCTTCCAAATCATGAAAAGGATTCTAAATGCCTTGGACAAGAATGAATTAAGCTGTGAAAGATTCTTACATTTATCTAAAGGATTTGATTTAATCAGCTATGACTTGTTGCTTATGAAACTAGAATGTTATGGGGTCCGTGGACTTGCCTTCAAATGGTTCAAGTCTTATCTCTCTGATAGACAACAGAAAGTACAAATGTGGCATGGAGGCAAAGAGTATCTTTCAGATTTAAAAAAAAAAAAACTAGCTGTGGAGTGCCCCAGGGTTCTGTGTTAGGCCCTCTGTTGTTCTTTGTGTACATAAACAATTTGCGAAACCATCTGACAGTTGCCGAAATGGTGATGTTCGCTAATGACACTAGCATTTTTATAAAAGGATACACGGAGAATGATCTACAGCAGAGTGTCTCTAGGACAATAAATGAGACAGGAAAATGGTTTAGTGATAATGCTTTGATCATAAATAAGGATAAAAAGATTTTGATGAATTTCAGTAATATTAAAAGTAAAGCTAGAAGAAGAGTAAAAGCTGAGTTAGTGAACTGCGTTATTGCACAAGCTCCATACACAAAATTCCTCGGTATATGGATGGATGAGCACATGAGATGGGAAAAGCATCTAGAAGTTTTGAGTAAAAATTTAAGCAAATGCTGCTATGTGCTAAGAATCCTTCGGGAATGCTGAAACACTGAATCATTGCTGTGTGCCTACTATGCTTACATGAACAGTTTGCTTAGATATGGTGTGATTTTCTGGGGAAATACAGGTACTGCAAAACAAGCTTTCGAACTTGAAAAAAGGGCTATTAGAATAATGAAAGGGGTTCCCTGCAGAGTGTCATGCAGGGAAATATTTAAAGAATTTAAAATAATGGCTCTTCCTAGCTTATACATCTATGAATGTGTATGCTTTCAGAAAACTCACCAGGAATTTTCAACATTAAATAATCAGGTTCATAACCATGAAACAAGGAACAGGGATGATTTTGACAGACACACCCACAAACAAGCACTTTAACAAAAAAGTGTAAACTACCAGCCCAAAATACTTTTTAGTGCATTGCCTTCTTCAATAAAGAAAATTAAAGAATTCATAAATTCAAGGTAAATCTTAAACAATTTTTAGTAACACATGGTTTTTATAGCATTGAAGAGTATCTGAATATGGAAGAGTTGTTGTTCTTGTTGTCTTCAGTCCTGAGCCTGGTTTGATGCAGCTCTCCATGCTACTCTATCCTGTGCAAGCTTCTTCAACTCCCAGTACCTACAGCAGCCTACATCCTTCTGAATCTGCTTAGTGTATTCATCTCTTGGTGTCCCTCTACAACTTTTACCCTCCACGCTGCTATCCAATTCTAAATTGGTGACCCCTAGATGCCTCAGAACATGTCCTACCAACTGATGCCTTCTTATAGTCAAGTTGTGCCACAAACTCCTCTTCTCCCCAATTCTATTCAATACCTCCTCATTAGTTATGTGACCTACCCATATAATCTTCAGCATTCTGCTGTAGCACCACATTTTGAAAGCATCTATTCTCTTCTTATCCAAATTAGTTAACATCCATGTTTCACCTCCATACATGGCTACACTCCATACAAATACTTTCAGAAATGACTTCCTGACACTTAAATCTATACAAGATGTTAACAAATTTCTCTTCTTCAGAAATGCTTTCCTTGAGATTGCCAGTCTACATTTTATATCCTCTCTACTTTGACCGTCATCAGTTATTTTGCTCCTCAAATAGCAAAACTCCTTTACTACTTAAAGTGTCTCATTTCCTAATGTAATTCCCTCATCATCATCATCATCATCATCACCCAACTTAATCTGACTACATTCCATTATCCTTATTTTGCTTTTGTTGGTGTTCATCTTATATCCTCTGTTCAAGACACTGTCCATTCCATTCAACTGCTCTTCCAAGTCCTTTGCTGTCTCTGACAGAATTACAATGTCATCGGCACACCTCAAAGTTTTTATTTCTTCTCCATGGATTTTAATACCTATGATTTTTTCTTTTGTTTCCTTTACTGCTTGCTCAATACGCAGATTGAATAACATAGAGGATAAGCTACAACCCTGCCTCACTCCCTTCCCAGTCACTGCTTTCCTTTCATGTCCCTCGACTCATAACTGCCATCTGGTTTCTGTACAAATTGTAAATAGCATTTCGCTCCCTGTATTTTACCCCTGACACCTTTAGAATTTGAAAGAGAGTATTCCAGTCAACATTGTCAAAAGCTTTCTCTAAGTCTACAAATGCTATAAATGTAGGAAAGCCTTTTCTTAATCTAGTTCTAAGATATGTCATAGGGTCAGTATTGCCTTACGTGTTCCCATATTTCTACGGAGTCCAAACTGATCTTCCCTGAGGTCAGCTTCTACCAGTTCTTCCATTCGTCTGTAAAGAATTCGCATTAGTATATTGTAGCCGTGACTTATTAAAGTGATAGTTCGGTAATTTTCATATCTGTCAACACCTGCTTTCTTTGGGATTGGAATTATTATATTCTTCTTGAAGTCTGAGGGTATTTCGCCTGTTTCATACATCTTGCTCACCAGATGGTAGAGTTTTGTCAGGACTGGCTCTCCCAAGGCTGTCAGCAGTTCTAATGGAATGTTGTCTACTCCGGGAGCCTTGTTTCGACTCGGGTCTTTCAGTGCTCTGTCAAACTCTTCACGCAGTATCATATCTCCCATTTCATCTTTATCTACATCCTCTTCCATTTCTGTAACACTGTCCTCAAGTACATCGCCCTCGTATAGACCCTCTATATACTCCTTCTACCTTTCTGCTTTCTCTTCTTTGCTTGGAACTGGGTTTCCATCTGAGCTCTTGATATTCATACAAGTGGTTCTCTTTTCTCCAAAGGTCTCCTTAATTTTCCTGTAGGCAGTATCTATCTTACCCCTAGTGAGACAAGCCTCTACATCATTACATTTGTCCTCTAGGCATGCCTACTTAGCCATTTTGCACTTCCTGTCTATCTTATTTTTGAGACTTTTTGTTCATTTTTGCCTGCTTCATTTACTGCATTTTTGTATTTCCTCCTTTCGTCAGTTAAATTCAATATTTCTTCTGTCACCCAAGGATTTCTAGGAGCCCTTGTCTTTTTACCTACTTGATCCTCTGCTGCCTTCACTACTTCATCCTGCAAAGCTTCTTCTTCTACTGTATTTCTTTCCCCAATTTCTTGTCAATTGTTCCCTTATGCTCTCCCTGAAACTCTGTACAACCTCTGGTTTAGTCAGTTTATCCAGGTCCCATCTCCTTAAATTCCCACCTTTTTGCCGTTTCTTCAGTTTTAATCTACAGTTCATAACAAAGAGATTGTGGTCAGAGTCCACATCTGACCCTGGATATGTCTTACAATTTAAAACCTGGTTCCAAATCTCTGTCTTACTATTATATAATCTATCTGAAACCTGTCAGTATCTCCAGGATTCTTCCATGTGTACAATCTTCTTTTATGATTCTTGAATCAAGTGTTAGCTATGATTAAGTTATGCTCTGTGCAAAATTCCACCAAGTGGCTTCCTCTTTTATTTCTTACCCCCAATCCATATTCACCTACTACGTAATATTATTTATATATATTGATATAAAATATTTGTATTTACTATCCAAGTTTTTAAAACAAATTAAAGATAAGAAACTATACTGTAATTGACTACATCCATACAATGTATGTTGTTAATGGACGAATAAAGAGATTGATTGATTGATTGAATTTACTGCTTTTTCCTGTTGCCCCTTTTATCCTTACCCCTGTTACTGGAAATTCTGTGAAATTTTTATTATTTTTGATCCTGTCTCAGCTTTCTCGATATTCCTGTAATTGAGCTGCCTGTATCCAGAAGACAGTTTCCTATCCAATCATTAATCTGTACTACAATGTATGGACTTCCAAATTGTTTAACCATTTCATTGACCTTATTTTCAAATGACAAATCCTCTTATATGTCACAAAAATTCACCCCTTTATCACAATAAATACCTTTTATTGCAGATTCTACAGATTTATTTATCATACGAGCACCAAGAGACTGTTCCACATTTTTCACGGCAATTTTATCATCTGAGTGACACTTTGACAAATTTCATTTAAGACCTTACACTTTTGATCACCATACTGACATTTGCTAATACAGTCATTGCCTACATTTAGTACTCTATCACTAATTAGATCTTTTCCATTTTCACAAACACATTCAGACCCAACATCACAAACATCAACTGATAACAGTAACTGGTAACATTAATCTATCAGGCACTGCTCTACCGGTTTTAACTCATTACTCGAATACTTGCCAGAAATTTCAGAATCATTCAGCATCAAATGATCAACTTTAACTTCTACATATAGCATCATCATCCTCATCCTCATCATCATCCTCATCAGAAACATTATCAACACATTTAATATTATTTTCAACACCAAACTAATTTCACATGCTTCTTCAACAACCTAAACACTGTGATTACTCTGTTCTACCACATCATCATTTTCCTGTTTATTATCTACTGTAATTTCATCTGGAATTACTCTACCATTCTCAATTCCATTGCCTAGCACATGCACATCAGCATCCACAAATACAGCACCAGTATCAGCATCAGCATTTTCACTCATTTCACAGTCACTCAACATTCTCACTAAACCAAACTCATCATCAGATCTGTTCTTATCACTATCAACAGCTACTACAGCATTACTACTGTTAAAGAAATTTGTCAAAGTGTCTTTTTCTAATTCAAATTCAGATTTTTTTACTTTTTTGTTCATCTTTGTCTTCAGATAAAAAGTTTTCCCAAAATTCCCTATCAAACTTCATTCTACTCACTTCAGGTTGTATTCTGGGTACAATATTTTGGTATTTTCCATTTTTCCTGCCCCTTCCCCTTCTGGAATTACTACAATGTGCCTGATTGTAATTCTGACGTCTATTTGCTCCATTTCGCCAGACTCCAATAGAAGCAGGTCTTATTTTACTGACCATTTCTTCTGTTTTCAAAATTTTTACTATTGTTTCCCTGATTTTGCCCCCACTGCCTATTTCTTGGTTTGAAATTCTTATTCTCAGGTCTCTGCCTCTCATTCATCTCCCCATTTCTTCTGTCATCATTTCTAAATCTGCTATTGAAATGATAATTGAAAGCTCTGTTATTGTTATTCCTGCTTTCATCAGGTCTGTCATTACATCTGTCATTTCTCTCCCATGTTAAATCCAATTTATCTATATATCTAACAAATTGTTCAACTGAATAATCAGGTCTGTAGACAAGACTCCACTTTTCCCTATTTGGCAACCTATGTTTTAGAGCATCTATTTGGATCATTTCATCTAGTGGTTTATCAAGATGTACTGAAGTTCTTAACTGTTGTTCACAAGAAGTTTTCATGCATCCACTACCCGGTTTGAAATTTGGCCCATTCAAAAATTCTGACTTAATTGTAGTTTGTTTAGTTTCTGAGCAGAATTTGTTCATGAAAGCTCATTCTACCTCATTAAACGACATTTTGGGTTTGATTGCTTGGTTTGTCCATGACAAAGTCTTCCCATCTAAGAACTTTTAAAAAAATTTAATTTTCAAATTATATCTCATTTTATCGGTCAATTTGTCATTAATCTGGTACATGAAATCAACTATATGTATATTGCCCTCCCCTGAAAATGTTTTTATGTTTGCATTACTCCACAATGGACAGTAACTACAGAAAGATTTCACAGCAATGGAATCTTGGATTTAATGAAATTTAGTTTTGAAGTTCAAAATTTCACCTAAACAAGTGCCTACATCTTCTTTTAACTCCACAAAATTATCATTTGCAATTTTAGTGAAATTTTGTATATTTTGGTCTGTTTCTGTGAATTTCTTCACAAAATCTTTGTTGAACTTTTTTAACTGTAACACTTCAACAGTAGCAACTTTTTCAAAATTTTCTACAGAATCTAGTCTCTCTTCGAATTTTTGGTTTTCCTGCTTTAAGGTAACAATTTCTCCTTCTATAGGCAACACATTTTTGGTATTCACATCTACTTTCTCCCAACACTTCTCTAAATTCTCTTTTGTCTCGCGAATCTGGGTTCCATGGTTGTCTCACATTTTACAGATAGAATCAAGCTTCTGATCAAAAAAAAGTTTTATGTTCATCAAATGATTTTTCAGTTGTCTTCTTCTATTCTTCCATCAGCTGAACTAATCTATCCAAGGCTGATACATTAGGTTCAAATCCACGAAATGGTGAACGTACACTACTGCGGTCACTGTCCTCTCCGACTTCATTGTCCCGATTAACAACATTATTATCAGTAATATCTACACTGTTTTCCAAGTTTCCATTAATAAACAATCTCAAAACGTGAAAGTTCAAATAATTATTTTGTACTTACAGACAGTTGGTTCTCCAAGTTGCATTTTCACATAAATACACTTTGTAGTGTTACTCACTTTCTTCTCTGTCCTGTTTTCAGAAAAATGGTATATTATTTCAACAAGCAGATTAACTCTGAAACAAAATACAAGGTTAGTTTACAGATTTACACTGCATCACAGATCCTCCACCAATAATAACATTTCTCTAACTACTTGTAATAATGGGTTGGATCATAGTTACTCTATTTGCTGCAGTCGTGGTCCTGAAAACATTTACAGTCACTGTGAAACAACTACTGGAGAGTTGATTTAGCTTAAGCTTGCATTAAGTTTCATAGTTTATTATACTTTCAAAACAAAATTAAAGTATAATTATAAAGGCAAACAATACTTACAATACAAAAGGAGCAGCTACACACTCACTGTTCAAAAACCAAAACCAGTCTGAGACCTCTTGTCAACATGGCTGTAAGTATTTATACTTCCTTAACAATCCCGAACAATCCTCTGGGTTGTTTAAAATTATTATTTCATTAATTAACAATTAAAACTCTCATTCTAATACAAATGACATATTTTAATGGTTACCTAGATTCTTATATATTAAACACGTGAGTGAATTCTATTCTCTATATAAGCGGAAGCAAGTATGAACACTTAGGTACGAAATGTTAACAACACACTTGTTATATTTACTAATTACAGAAGATTCATATCATACAAAATGTTCCTGCCAATTAACAGACTTCTACACATTAGTGTAATTAAGATTCCATAATTATTTTCTTCATAACTTTTTCACAAGTACATATTTCCATACACCTCTATGTCAGAAACTACTGTTTATGGTTAAAATTTAAGCTTTTTTCAAAATTGTGCTTGTACTGTTACATTTCAGTGCCATGAGGCCGCTTTCATTACTGCTGCATAACACCAAAATACACCATTTCATTCTCTGGGCTGATGTAGCATCACTCTAAATATCCTCTGCACTTTTTAGTTAAGGGGAGTTGGAATGCCCTATCCAGACAATGTTAAATTTAATGAATTTGCTTCAATGTATTTCAGGAACCACTGTAGCCAATGACATGAAACTTTTATAGGGCATTAAACTGTATGTTCCAAGTCTACTGAACTACAATAATTGCATTTCAGCCATTGCTTTCGGAAATATAATTTCTTAATTACATGGTTAAAATTGTGTGTACTTTTTTTATATGTTATCCTAAATAATTATACATAACATTATGTTATTTTTTAGTTCAGTAGACTCAGGATATGTATGTTATTATTCCCTGAAAATTTGAATAGTCTGCTCGAAGTGGTTTCTGAGATTAAGGGGAAAAATGCAACAGAAAATGTAAATTTTCAGGAACGGATTCTGAAGTTTCAAAGGACCATAACTCACTCAATATATGCTTAATTTTTTTTTTATTTTTAGTTCACACACACACACACACACACACACAAACACACACACACACACGAGTCCATATAAGATTATAGAACGACTCATTTGGATTTTGAGTCTGACCATGCAGACACTTCTTCAGAAATACAGGATTTGCCAGGTCTCTGTAAATAGCTGTAAATAGTTTTTATGATATCCATGACTGCTGATGGGATTTTGAGTCTGACTGTGCAGACACTTCTTCAGAAATTCGGGATTTGCCAGGTCTCTGTAAATAGTTTTTATGATATCCATGACTGCTGATGGGATGGAATGTTTAAGGCTGTATGAACTGTTTGAGTACTGGGCATTGTGGTAATTGCACCATGAGTCAGGTCCAGGAGGGCAAAGGTGGTGTACTGTTTTTTCATCAGTTGGCAATCTGTGGAAGAAGGTAGCCCATACTGTCTGCTTCATTTTCAACCAATCCTCAGTATTATTTCTCATGGCTATCCCATAATACTGCTGTAGTTCATCAATCATTTAGCCTGTCAGCCTGCTTCTTTTGGTTTTACCATCAGAAAGTTTCGTGTCTCTCAAACATTGTTTCAGCTTCCTCAACCTGGTGCCCATTCTCTTCTGGACATGATCAATACAAATGCATAATTTAACCTTTATAACACAGCAATCCATAGCCTTCCATATAAAAAAAAAACATTACTGATTTTATTAGATACTGAAATACGGCAGGTACAAAATTTAACACTTTCAACTGGTGAATATTATATTTAAAAATAAAATAAAATTCTTCCCATGTGAGTTTATAAGTGATTATATATAATTTTCTAACTCCCCTTAAATCTCCTATATTGTGTGTGTGTGTGTGAGTGAGTGAGTGAGTGTGTGTCTGTGAGTGAGTGAGTGTGTGTGTGTGTGTGTGTGTGTGTGTGTGTGTGTGTGTGTGTGTGTGTCTGTGAGTGAGTGAGTGAGTGTGTGTCTGTGAGTGAGTGTGTGTCTGTGAGTGAGTGAGTGAGTGAGTGTGTGTCTGTGAGTGAGTGAGTGTGTGTGAGTGTGTGTGAGTGTGTGTGTGTGTGTGTGTGTCTGTGAGTGAGTGAGTGAGTGTGTGTCTGTGAGTGAGTGTGTGAGTGTGTGTGTGTGTGTGTGTGTGTGTGTGTGTGTGTGTGTGTGTGTGTGTGTGTGTGTGTGAGTGTGTGTCTGTGAGGGAGTGAGTGAGTGAGTGTGTGTCTGTGAGTGAGTGAGTGTGTGAGTGTGTGTGTGTGTGTGTGTGTGTGTGTGTGTGTGTGTGTGTGTGTGTGTGTGTGTGTGTGTGTGAGTGAGTGAGTGTGTGTCTGTGAGTGAGTGAGTGAGTGAGTGAGTGTGTGTCTGTGAGTGAGTGAGTGTGTGTGAGTGTGTGTGTGTGTGTGTGTGTGTGTGTGTGTGTGAGTGTGTGTGTGTGTGTGACTATATAAGCCGATACCAGACGTCTTTTGAATTCATATATACATAGAATCGATGGCAGTTGAGTTATATACACCAAATAAATTAGTAAGAGATCCCACATGGTACACAAAACAGGTCACAGGAGTATTACAGAAGCTACAAAGAAATGCATGCCAAATGTAAAAGAATGTAAAATCCCAATACATGCAAAAAAAAAAGAAAAAAAAAGTTTTATAAAAGCTGGAAATATGGCGCCAACTTCAGTGTTAGAGATTTGCAATACTTTCCAAAGTGAAACTGTTCTGAAATCTGACAGGATCCCAAGAGATTCTGGTCATATGTAAAGTACCACTGTGCCAAGATGTAATCAATACCTTCACTGGGTGATAACAGTGGTGAAGTGCCACTAAAGCTTAGATTTTTTTTGCTGAAACAATTTCGAAAAGCTACGTTTGGTAACTAAGTAGATATTTCTGTATTAAAATCAAGAATAACTGCCGACATAACTAATGCAGTAGTAGGTATCCTCCACATTTAGAAGCAGCTTACATCACTTAATAAAAGAAAGGCATTTGGTCCAGATTGTTTACCAGTCAGGTTCGTTTCAGAATATGCTGATACAGTAACTCCATATTTAGCAATCATATACAACTGTATACAGTCTTCAGGTGTGGATCTTTTGAAGAGCAAAGCTGCCCAAGACACATCAATACTTCTAATAAAATTGCATGGCTATGTATTATTGTCCTAGTTGTGTGCTGGATTCATGATTTTCTACCAGAGAGGTCAAAAATCGTTATAATTTACGGAAAGTCATCAACTAAAACACAAGTAATATCTCGTGATCTCCAAGGGAGTGTTATAGGCCCTCCGCTGATTCTGATCTACACAAACAATTTAGGAGGCAACCTCAGCATTCCTCTTAGATTGTTAGCAGATGATGCCATCATTTACCATTGTGTAAAGTTGACAGATAATCAAAACTAATTGCAAAATCATTTAGGCAAGATATCTGTATGGTGCGAAGAGTGGCGATTGTATCTCAATAAAGAGAAATGAGATCATCCACATGAATCTGAAAAGATACCTGCTAAATTTCCGTTTCACAATACATGAATCTAAATGTCGTCAGTTCAGCTTAATACATGGACATTACAATAATGGGTGAATTAAATTGTAACAATCATATAGACAATGTTGTGAGGAAATCAAACCTACGACTGATTTATTGGCAGAAAACTTCAAAAGTGCCACAGGTCTACAAGAGAGAGTGCTTACATCAAGCTTGTCTGTCCTCTTCTGAAGTATTACTTACTTACTTACTTGCTTACTTACTTACTTACTTACTTTCTTTCTTTCTTTCGCTAACCCGAAATAAGGGAGCATTAAAACGAAGTTGTTTCTCGTTTCTGTGAGATTTTCTGATGGAACTTCAATTACCAACTTTCTCCTAGAGTGTGAAAATATTTTGTTTGCACACACACCTACAAAAGGGGAAATGAGCATCATCACCAATTTGTTTTCCCCCGGCACCATCCATGAGTGGAGCGAAAAAGATAGCTTGAAGGTGGCTTGACAAACCCACACCCACGCTCTTTAATCTGAAATTCAGAGTAATCATATGGATGTAGATTGTGTCGGGCATCACAGTACTGATATAGTATTCAAACGTTATGGGATGACTCGTCCCATGCATCTGCATTAACTTAATTTTTTTTTTACATGTGTAGAACAAGCTGCCATTCATCACATTAAATAGAAATTCATCCTAAATCAACCTGTATCCACCTAGAGTCCCTGTGCGTTACAGCATCATCATCAAACGGTACTCTGGGTTACGTGAGCAAAGTGGAAAGCAGATGAACACATTGCCCCCAAGTGTAAAAGCAGGTAAATATATCTTATTTGCTGATGGTTAAACAGTTCTACTTAAGTTGAAAACAGCAAGAAATTGGTGGATGTGGTGTGCCGGACTGCTGATTTGAATTGTGAAGCAATTAACAGCCCATTGCAGCAAGAATGTGGGTTGTTCTGTTGCTGTGAACAAACATTCATTGTGACTGAGTTTTCCTTAAGGACAATAAAGTGGAGAGTAGCCCTTTTGCAAGATTCAATGGTAATTTGGCTATAAGACAATATGGAACACCTTCCCACTGGTACACTTAGTACATTTAATCCACCACGGAAAATGAATATGAGTATAGCAATCACTCTAAATAGTCACATCTAAAATATTTAGAAACATTATAGAGAAATACTCCAGCATTTTCAGTACCTATACAGCTGAAAAGAAGGCAATCACAGTAATAAAGAGAAATAACGAAAGAATGGAACTGTGCAAACAAGTCGTAGCAGTACTCAAACTACCCCTACCTTGTGAGGCAACCAGTCTATGGGAGTAAACCACTAAATCAAACCTACAGCAGCTCACAATCTCGGCATTGACCTAATATGATCCACTAAAATAGCTCTGTAAACTGGGTATATTTTGACCAATTTTCAGATTCAGATGTGATTATCGTAACTATTTTTTAACTGAGATGATGTTTAAGTTTCTCAATTTGCGGGCATATATGAAAGGATTAAATAGCAATTAGTACAACACATTTTATAAAATACAGAGATAGTTATGGGAAAAATTGTTGGTGGTCAAAGTTACCATAGATTTGGGGTTACATTGACTGGCCTCTATCTCTGCCACAACTGTCAACTACAATTCCATCTGTGGTCAATATTTCAATAACACAGTGAAACTTTGACCACCCAGAAATAAATACATTGGTCTAAATTTATCTTGGGTGTTTTATTAACATTTATAAAAGAGAAAACATAGTGTGGTACATAAATGAAACAGTGTCATCCATCATCAAAATTACAAAAATAATGGAAGTTACCAGGATGGGGTACTACACATATAGCCCCAAAATTAGTTCAGCATAATACCCTCAAGTTCATCCAAATTAAACCTAAATCCTCGTTTTAGAACATCTGGTGCAGTGAGAATTAGGACTACCAGTTCTTCACACATCAAGTCTGTGTCTGGCTTGTGGTCAAGCAAACTTCTTCCCTTGTTTTCAAAGATGTTTGACATTATACGTCACACCTGAACCGCTGCTTAAAGTACAAACATTATAATTTGAGCAATGTATGGCTGAAATTTGTTTTTATTTGTTCTAGGTACATTAATACTCACAAATGAACCTTCATCTATATACTGACAAAAGTTTGTGTTTGTGAGTTTTACACTCTCACCAACACTGTTTAATAAATTATGTTCAGAAGGGTGCTGATCTCTTGTATCATTGGCCTCCAGTGCCTCCACATGATACACATCTATGCTGAGTTCCTCTGCATAGCCACAATGTGAGCTATCCATATATGAAATATCCAAGCTGTTCACAGATTCACTTTCTGATGACATGCTGCTTTCTCATGCACACCTCCTTTTCTTTCCTTTGTTTATTTTCTTCTCAGCTGTTTTGGCATCAGAGCTTGAGGAAGCACAATATCCTGTGGTGTTATTCCCTGTCCTGGAGGTACATTTATTTTTCTTCGCCTTTTATTAGCATTACCAGAATTGCCCTTACCTTCATGTCCCATGTTTTGCAAGATTTTCACAGCACAATTTGAAACAATAGGATTATCAGGCAAGTGTTCAATTACTTTATCGACCTTAAAGGGCACAATCCCACATTTCTTGAAGCCCGCAATCAAATTTTGGGATACTGATTCATTGTCTCCTTGCTTCATGTCACACACTCTCACAAAGACTTTTCAAATGCTTGTGAAAGCTCTCTTTATTGATTGCTTGTGACTTTCTTCTATGTCTTTGTTTCCATGTGTGAAGGATCTGCCTCCAACACTTCTTCATAGGACCATAAAATGCTGCATCTAGTGGTAGACACAAATGTTTTGCATTCTTGGGAAGGTATTTGAAGACAATGTTGTTATCCTTTGCTAATTGCAACATGTGTGGTGACAAATGACTGGAATGATTGTCACCTATCAGAGGAACTTTGATATCAAATTTTCTTACATGTGGGATGCATAAATTTTGAAACCAGTCACACAATATGTTTGCATCAAACCAGCCAGATTGGCTTCTTTCTTACCAAGCAAATTTTGGTCCATGTTCTGTCCAAGAGTCCCATATATGTTCAGCTTTGTACACCACATAAGATGCAAGAATGTGCCCTGATGTTCGTTCACAAAACATAACTGACACACTTGATTTTACAGAGTCCTTCAAACATTATGCACGCTTAACACCATACTTAAGAAGACATTTCTTCACTCCTGGATTGTCACATAAGTTTGTCTCATCATAATTGAAGATTCTACAAGGTGGAATTTCTTATGGTTAATGAGACTTTCAGATGATCAGAATACTCGAAGTGAACTCGCAGTAATTTCTGCCTTTGAGGTCTTCAAGTTTTGGCATTTCCAATGGGATAAGAGATCCTTATGATGCTTCACAAAACTGCAGGCCCATTCTACATCAGACGCTCAATAGTTCGGTACAGGCTTTTGTTGAAGTTTCAAGAACATACCTTCACCGAGGAGTCAAGCAGTATACTGCTCTCTCCTACGTATATCTCGCAAAGAGACCATGTGGATAAAATCAGAGAGATTAGAGCACACACAGAGGCATACCAACAATCCTCCTTTCCACCACCAATACGAGACTGGAATAGAAGGCAGAACTGATAGAGGTACTCAAGGTACCCTCCGCCACACACCGTAAGGTGGCTTGTGGAGTATGGATGTAGATGTAGATTTGTTGGACCAAATTGAGATATTTCTTTTCCTCTTCTATCTAAATATAGCTTTCCCAAATATTGCAAGTCTTGCATATCAAAAGGAAAACCCCATTCACTAACTGTCAAAGCATAATGAACATTTTTTTCTTCTTCTTCATTTGTAAACACACTGGTCTTCCACATTTAAGTTCATGTTTTGAATGCACCTTATTATATAGTGTTTGTTTTGCAATACTCTATTTCTTTGTTGCTGTATTAATTGAAATTGTGCTACTTTTAATTTCGTCTAATGGAGTCTGTGTGTCTTCTTCACTGTAAGGGTTATACTGACTTGCACCAGGCATCTATCTGTGACTTCTCGGCATATTTTACCTGTGTAGGAGAACAGTAGATGCATAAGAACACAATGACAAGAGTGTATTTGTAATCCTGGGATAACATTGACTGGCAGTCAAAGTAAAACCGAAAAAGAGATGTCATGCACATGACCTCAGAAAAAGTAATATACAGGTCGATGTGTATAAAAAGACCGATGGCTTTATAGTTATGTGATGTTGGTGGATTTTTCACAACTAACTTTAAACACACTTTTTCGTAAATGACTTCAAGTCTCAATAGGTTCGGCAACTGCCGTGTAAGAAAATTGGCATTACATGTGCAACATCTAGCGTACATTGATGGAACTTTTCCACCAAAGAGTATTCACAAAAGATGCAACTAAGGGCCAGCAGAGAGATATAAAGCTTTTTGTGCTTCAGTGGTCAAAGTATACCTGGTTTACAGTTACAACTAAATCAGGGAAGAACCACTTATGGAAATAACAATCCCACACCTTTGACAGTATTTGTGGGAATCCACAGTGAGATGCTCAGATTCCTGTAGGCACTAACAAAAGTTGCTATTCAAATGACGACAGTTAACACACACTTCGTATACTTGGCCTCCTGTATTGCAGTGAGCATTATCTGAAGAAGAATGAAAGGTATGTTGAAGTAAAGGCATGAGATAGAAGAATAAAGAACATTCACACCCAGCAACTGCTTGTATCATTAGTTTGACATGCGCCCAGACACAAGTGTGCATGCGCGACGAGCATCACATGTTCCTGAACTGATGGCTTCTACCCTGCCCCTCGTGGACAGCACCTCAAACAATGCAACTTCGGCTCCTGCGGGCCGCCGTGCGACCACCACTGACAACACAAACAGTGCACTCGCACCAAGCGTTTCACCCACGACCGTGCTGCCACAGGTTGCGCCCTCAGACCATGGACTCACTAACGCTTCACGAGCTCTACCGAGCTCTCCCAACCATGGTGCCACTGCTTTGGGCCGGTGGCCATCTTGTCACGTTGACTTCTGGGACACTTCACCACCTTGGCTCCCGTCGGATCCGCCGAGTGGCTCCGAACAACACGACCTCGGCTCGCCTGCCCTGCCCACCACATATTGTCAACAAACCGCCTCCAGTGCTGCCGGCAACATTTGCGTTGTCACCAATGGCATGGTTCACAAGCTTTGCCTCATGCCAGGCCCCCCTATCTCCAGTAAACCACATCGACTTTGTCCCGAGCACCTCTCCGGCCTTAAAAAGCAGATTTCTGAACTTCTAAGCTCTGGCATCATTTAACCCTCTGCCAGTAGCTGGTCTACGCCCATTCATATGACACCCAAAAAGACTGGTCCTGGCGCACGTGCGGAGACTACCGTCGACTAAACTCATAAACAATTATGGACACCTACCTCATACCCAAAATTGCCAACTTTACCAGTTCCCTCGCAAGCGCGACCACATACTCTTCCACCCCCCTTCAGGCCACGACCACGCCGCTCACTGTTGTGGCTCCAGACGCTCCGACCACTTCCTCCATGTCGGACTTCCACTCCAATCGTTGGGCTCTTCTCCAACCTTGCCATCTACTCCGGTCTCACGCACTCCTTCGAGTGATCAAGTGATCACATGCTCCCCATGTCGAGCTTACGTACGATAATGCCCTCGCTGCCGGGCCCTTCTCCGGTCTCTTCAACCTCTCCCCTGTCACCTGCCACCTGCCACCTGCCTCGCCCTGTTGAGATTTCTCAACCCCCCCCTCCCCTCCATCTCCATCTTGAATGTGACCTTGCTCGGGGTGTTTGTGCCTGTCCCCCCAGACATAATCCATGACATCTCTATAATACTATGCGACGACACACTGTTTGTCGTGTGTTTCCCTTCATCCAGTGCTCATGACATATCCTCTGCCATTCCCTGCCACTTGGTGAAATGTGTTCCCTCTCGCCCGAAGTCGACCTGGACATGCTTCGTGTGTTTGCCAAGCCCACCAGAGACATCGTTGTCGTCGCTCCATTTCTCCTGCAAACTGCATGAGCAGCACACCCAGTACGACGCCGCCCAGCGCACTTCAACGACTTCCAGGTATGGTGGCCGGACCTTCCTTCACATCATCTACCCACACAGCTCCCCGACGACGCTGTCGAGCTGACTGTGGTCCGGCTACCACGGACCACTCCTGCTGAAGCCATAGTCACCCCTCCCTCCTCCCCCCCCCCCCCAGCCACACAAGAGTACTCCGTACTGTGAGGGTGGGGGTTATGTGGCGCTGATCTGATGAGGTCAACACCAGTATCGATCTGAGTATCATCTTTGAACTAAGGTAAACAATATCTTTGTGCAGTTCTGCCATCCAATTCTTTGTAAGCCTTACTTGTGTAAAGAAAATAAATGAATAAATGAACTCCTGGCTATAAGGTGGTGTTTGGTGTAACTGACCCAAGCATCCACCTCATATTATTGTGTATTAACATACAAGAAGTAAGACTAAAGCAAAGCTTCTTAAGAGCAAGCAGTTTTATTTTCACCCGCAGGTAACAAACTACTCGCAAAACAAAATTTCAGTTATTTACAAAGCCTTTACAAAAAATTAGTTCACTACATTGGCATCAAAATAAGTTTTACTGCAAACAACAAGTTTCTAAAGAATAAAAACAAGAAACAAACACACACACAAAATTAATATACAGTTTCTTTCTGTGTAATAATATTGGTAACATCTGTTGCTTTATAACAAGTGGAATGATGTGCATATTCAATATAAAGGACATAGACTTACTGAGGTTCAATAGTCTACACTCAACCCATGCCATTTACCTGGTCACTAAATAAGCCAGAGTGTCTCACAATTCCTATTATAGAGAGGTTCTAGAGCAAACTTTATCCAGTAGGTTTCATTAATGAACCCATGTCTGGAAATTTATGATGTTTCTTCTACAACCCCTAAAAGTTTGTAATGGGAATCGTGGCATCCCTGTGTACAGCAAGAGAAACCTATACACTTTACATTTTGCTTGTGGTGTTAAGGAAACTGAAATTTCAATCACATTACTTCAAGTGGTTTCAAACAGTGAACAACAATAAAAAATCCTTAATGACCAGATAAAACTGCCAAATGGGCTTTTCTTCAAAAATTTCTGAGGCTCTCAGTTCACTTCAAGGAACTCTGGAATGATTTGTGAATCTACTACTACAAGTATCTCATATTTGTGAGTGGCTAGTCATTCATCTTAAAGTGAATAATGTAAGTGCAGTGCTATGAACAAAAAGAGTAATTGAGTAGCTAAGGTTTGTATTCCAAAACAATTTTAGTGATTTTAAAAATTTGAGTGGAAAGCTAGGCTTTTCAGTGGTTCCATGAATATGTGCCTAGTTTCCACTGTTATATGACTGCAGGATGCTTGTTTATAATCATATTATGCCAATTACTGAAGTAAAGAAGTGGCATAATTTAACTAGCACTTTATCATAGAGTAATGCAAAGTTTGGAACCAAAGAAATGATGATGGGGAACACCATAGTAACTATCATAATTAATATATATTAAAACCTTATTAAAAATCGCATCTCAGCTTGTTTGGATATATTTTGTTGCAAAATTACCACACCAAGCTAACAGCACGTTTATATAAAAAACTTAGCAGCTCGGTGTGACAATTTTACAACAGACAGCATAATTTATATTAAATGTATGTAGCACCACTGAAAATAAGCCAAGAGCATAAATGGTGTGGTGTTTGTGACCAAATAAATACATGGTAAAAGTAGAGACTTTATTGTTCTTTTTTAAAACATTTAATTCTGAAGCCACAATATGCTACCTCTCTGTTATTGGTAAAATAATCATAGTTAATTGGCAGCTATAATATAACAAATAACTGCATCACTTATCCACATCATTTACCTCAACTGGCACACTACATTCAAACAAGTTACATTACTTCAGATGGTACCTACATTGTTTTAATATTGATTTAAAATACATTGCACCTCCTGCATCAGTTGTAAATCCACAGTTTCTCTGAAGCAATAGTGTTGCACAACAGAAGCAGGAAATGATGCTCAAATCACAATTACTTACATAAATAGTATTCTTTGGTTAAACATATGGCAGTTCATGAGGAGAAAAAAATTAGGCAGCAGAAAGGAACAAATTTAAATACCATGAAAAGTACATCTAAAGTGAAACTAAACCCAGAGCCATTTCATGCAACATGTACACAGAACTAACTCTACCAGGTCTCACTTGATGTCTCTTAAAACATTTGGAAGGGAATTCCATGTTTGAGGTGCTGGGCTAAGGCTGGCATCTCGCACTTTATTTCTTCTGACTACTTGCACACCAGACAAAAGTGATATCCACTACTACTTAACACAGCGTTCAGCCCAATACTAATCTGATAGCACGATGTGCTGGGAGTAGCTACAGTGTCAATGTGTGATGGAGAATCTGCGGCTTGCAGTCAATGACACTCATGAACTACCCTTCAAACATTTTTTCCCTGGCTTTCATAATGCTGATGCACATTTTTGGGATGGTGAGGAACGTACATGGCTGGATGAAGTGTGTTGCTCCACAAGGAGGGCTTCTGATGTGAGACAGTTTTGTGCCTTCCCAAATGACAGGCTGCAGGTAAAGGTACTTCAGGCTTCTGGCAAAGCTGGCTAGACCTCGTGTCATCTTCCTGTTAGCAGACTTGCAGAACATTCATCCACAATGACAATGATCTTTCTGGCAGTAGCAGACACCAAAATACAAATGATAGAATCAGGGCAGATGTCCATGTGATCTGTGATGAAAGACCCAACTCTGAACACAGTAGCATCTAGGAGACTGTTTACTAAGAAGATACTAATGTGGGAAGAGGTACACCAGTACCTCATACACTTTCAACAATGCTCCACACAGTGTCCTGTCCTAATTTTCACTTCAATCTTCTCCAAACACATGGCACCTCCAAATTACTTTTACATCTGTCACGAATGTCCAGCCTCCTGCACAACTTTACAGAAATTTAATGATGTTCATCCACAAAACAGTTGCCACTCTGTTCAGATACAAGCACTGGTCATAGTGTCTCCAGATACATTGTGGAGATGCTGCTTTGTGTCACAACTACCCCCTCCTCTTGTTCTTGTTCTTCAATGGACAAGGAGTTCCTCCTCCCTGTCAGAGAGAAGATTAAATAAAGGAAATGTAAGACACCCTCCGGCCTCACAACCTAATATCGTCGGGATCGAAAAAATGAATAGTTGGTCAAGAGAGACCGACAGAAAAGAATACACAATACATCTAACACAAGTAAGTGGAAGCAATGCGAGACATTTCTAGAACACTGTTTTTAAATATGGGCAAACACTGTCATACGTGTGTCACTATTTGACCTAGACAGAAGAAAGATCATATGAAATTTAATACCGTGAGATTTGCATGTTTATGCTGAGCCAACATGTTGACAAAATACTATGTTCTCTAACACTGCAAGTACATTCTTTGACCATGATACAATTCAACAATGGGCACGTATACCACAGTGCAACATTACAAAATTGAATATCTGCAAGGTACCAGTTACTTGGAAGGTACCAGTTACTTGGAAGGAATATCTAACAGCATATATCAGTGCAAAAAGTACTGTTCCATTTATCAAATGATTTAAAGAGTAATTTTTACAAAACAGACACATTAATGGAATACAACTTCTAACAAGCCTCTGTAGTCCCTACAGGTTACTCCTCAGCTAACATTAAATACTAAGTGTCAAAAGAAATTTCATTACATCTATTACACTTGAAGTAATTATGCAGTTTGTTTGATCTATTTGTAATACACGAAATAATATATTCCACATTACACAACTGAATGTTCCAATTTAGTAAAGTGTTGACTGAAATTTATGAGGGGCATTCAATAAATAATGTGACAATTTTTCTGAAAGCAGGTTGGTTTTATTTAGTATTCCAATACACCATAATATTCCTTATGATTTTTGTTACAAAACCCTACTTTTCAACATAATTTCCATTCAATGTAATGGCCTTATGCCACCTTACTGGGATGGCTTGCATGCTCGCATGATACCATTCTACAAGTCGACATCACACTAACTCCTTGTTGCATCAATAAACTCCCCATCATCCATGCACCGCTGCCTGCAGAGTGCGTCCTTCACTGGACTGTTCTTCCTCATCCACCCAACAGCCTGGATCTTGCACCTTCTGGCTTCCATCTGTTTGACCCAATGAAGTTTTGTATGCTCCTCTTGGTTGCGCAGACTTGGGAGAACTCGTGCAAGGTCATGGAGAAGAAAAAGCTCATTCTATTTTTGTGACAATGAACATGCTGAAGTTGTTTTTTCAATTTCCAGATGGTAGCGCAATACACTTCAGAGTTGACAGTTGCACCATGAAGGTGGTAATCAAAAACAGTAACATCTTCACAGTCCCAGAAGACTGCCAATATGACTTTACTGGTTGAGGATGCAGCTTTGAACTTTTTCTTTGGAGGTGGTGTTATGATGCCACTTCACAGATTGTCATTTTGTTTCTGGTTCGAAGTGATGAACCCACGTTTCATCATCTGGCAATGTACGACAAAAAATTATCACTGTTGGCATCGTAACATGCAGACAGTTTGACAGAGATGTTCCTTCGTTGCTCTTTACGGTCTTGAGTTAGGTGGTAAGAAACACAGCGGGGCACGACTTTGGGTACCCCAACTGGTGGACGAGTGTGTCCGCACTAACAACAGACACAGCCAGCTGAGCAGCAAGGTGTTTCATCTGTCATGATCATGGATCTCCATGTTCCAACATTGCAGAGGTCACAAATGTGTTCGTCTGGCATGCTTCTTTATTCCACTACTAGGTCTCTCTAGATATTCTAGAAGTGCCTATCAGCATCTGGAGTGGTCTGGTTTTGTAGCGAAAACTCAACAGGTCCCTGCCTAGAATGCACCTCTGTTACAAACGCCATTTTGAAGGCACATATAGTGCTGCCACTGATTGCGACTTGGTGGAATATTTCTACTTCAGCCCCTATAGTTTCATCGTCTTCCAAAGTGTTTCACGGGCATTTTTTGAACTGACATTGGTTGAGGAAAGAAATATCTGCATTGATTATTGAATGCCACTCCAACATTCTGTTACAAATGCAGATTGTTTTTCTGTATGATGCTTTTCTACATAATGGAAAAGGTTAGAGATATTGGAATTAGTGTGTTTCAACTGAGGGAGACATTTTGTAGGAAAACATATTGCAACTGCGATAGCTGTATAAATGTGAGCAGATGACAATTTAACCAAGGCAAAACATAGTAACTGCCTGTATACACAGGTTACCTAACAGAAAGTAAATATAACTTTCCAAAACAACCTCTGTGTGTTTCAAAATTATGTTAAAGTAAGTCTTCTATGAATAAATTAAATTCAGAAAGTAATGACAATCATGTATTTACAAGGTCATTAACAAATTCCCAACTGTACTTACACCTTCTTCACCAACTGTTTCTTTATCTACATTTACCAAGTTTTATAATGTTATTTGGAGGCTGTGGACCTGCAAATAAACATTTTGTAAAAGAAAACTTACTCCGTTAAAGGCAGTCCTTACAAATATGCACCATGTTTGCACGAGATGTGACACACAGATCAAACTGTCAGCCCACACACAAAGCCACACTTGAACAACAGTAGGTTCTGTATCAAATACAAAGGATAGAGCAGTACAGTATGTGAAAGATTCATACCTAGTGTAAATCAAGGACCAAGATTCCGTCCTTTCACTGCATGAAAGAACATTTGTACATGTCAACTAATCAAATCTACTATAACATCACACATAAATGAAGGATGAATCAGCTGTTCGAACTTCTGCCAAGTCACACTAAAAGGCAGTACACAAGTCTTCCAATACCGTATGCCAAGGTACATTACGTAGTTCCCTGGAGTGCCCATTAGTGTAAGTTGAATCTTTCATGCTAAAATACACCAAAATGGTATAAACTCAGTTACTGGAATGTGAGCGATGTTTATACGTAGTAAGAAGACTCCTAACATTCATTCCCTTGGAAGTCCTATATCATCCTCGGCTATACTAATACGATGCACCAGCGCCGGGCTGCAAGTCGCGACACTAACACTAATAAAGACGCAAATCCTGTGGCGCACAGTCTGAACGTCCATCGTACCATGTCCAAGACACAGGGTGATTGTAATAAACCACTCAGTGCTCAAGTGTCATTGCCGCCAACGAGAGAGCTGACAGTACTGCTTGCAGCTGGGATAGATTGGTGGGTGGGTGTCTGTGCTTTCCTTCCTGCAAACTTTGAAGATTCACTGAGCTCAGGCACAAGCCTGTGAGAGCGACTACTTGTACTGTGAGCACCCAGAGCAGTGAAAACACAGCAACATCTCAGCGAGCAGGGGGCTTGAAAGCAGAGGGCCGCAGCTGTGGCTCACCGCCGACACTGTGCTCTCAACACACAGTTCACGGCGGGAGGGACCCTCTGTGGTACACAGTCACTGTATACAGACTTCTACACTAACAGCAGCTACTGCGTCGCAATAACTGCAAAGCAAAGCCAGCGGCTGTAAACAGACAAGTGATGCACGAAAGGCTGTCAAGAGGGTAATGCGCTCAGCAGAATATTATCGAAAAATCTCTCACAAAATGCTAAGAAATTCTGGTCACACGCTAAGGCTGCCAGTGGCACCAAATTACTCTCTGTGCACTCATAAATGACACAAGAAATGAAACTGAAGGTAGTAAACCAAAAGCTCAACTACTGGACTCCGTTTCCAAATGTATCGAGATACAGATGTGCTGCTCCCATTTCATCTTCACTCTACGCATGACTGAAGAGGTGAGACATATCGCTATTAGTGTTGGTGGCTTTGACAAACAGCTGAAAATTCTTTGTCTGAGGACTGGAATCCCTGTCAGACTCTATGCAGAATTTGGAGCTGAGCTGCGTTTAATTTTAATAGTAATATACCACCACTGAACAAAAAACTATCCAACTTGGTCTTTTCTGACATGACATCCTGAAAGTCACGTATCAAGGCAGTCACGAAGATGGAGTATTACTTTACTTCCGAAACGCATTTGACGCAACGATTATTAACGAAAGTACACTCGTATCAGATGTTCTGTGAAATTTGTGACTGGATTGAGAATTTCTTGGTAGGAAGGACGCAACACGTTTTCTAGGGAAATGTGTCGGTACGTTTACAGTTCAAGTTGGTGCAAGTTGCGTATCAATGACATTAAGGACAATATTAATAGTAACTTCGTACACTTCGCAGACGATGGCGTTCTGTACACTGAAGCACCAAAGAAACTGGTGTAGGCATGCCTACTCAAATACAGAGATATGTAGACAGGCAGAATACAGTGCTGCAGGCGGCAATGCTTATGTAAGACAACAAGTGCCTAGCGCAGTTGTTAGATCAGTTACTGCTGCTACAATGGCAGGTTATCATGATTTGAGGGAGTTTGAAAGTGGTGTTATAGTCGGCACATGACCGATGGGACACAGCAGCTCAGAGGCAGCAATGAAGTGGGCATTTTCCCGTACGACCATTTCATGAGTGTACCGCGAATATCGGGAATCTGGTTGCATCTGGAGGAAGATCCTACAAGAACGGGGCCAACGACGACTGAAGAGACGATGACAGAACTGCAACCCTTTCGCAAATTGCTGCAAATTTCAGTGTTGGGCCATCAACAAGAATCAGCGTGCGAACCATTCAACGAAACGTCACCGATATGGGCTTTCAGAGCCGAAGGTCCATTCATGTACCCTCAATGACTGCATGACACAAAAGCTTTATGCCTCACCTGGGCCTGTCAACATCGACGCTGGATGTTTACGACGGGAAACATGTTGCCTGGTCGGATGAGTCTCATTTCAAATTGTATCAAGCAGATGGACTGTTCAAGCTGGTGGAGGCTCTGTAATGGTGTGGAGCATATGCAGTTGGAGTGATATGGGACCACTGACATGTCTAGATATGACTGACACGTGACGCGTACGTAAACTTACTGTCCGATCACCTGCATCCATCATGTCCATTGTGCATTCCGACGGACTTCGGCAATCCCAGCAGGAGAATGCGACGCCCCACACGTCAAGAATTGCTACAGAGTGCTTCAGGAAGATTCTTTTGAGTTTAAACATTTCCGTTGGCCACCAAACTGCCCAGACATGAACATTATTGAGCATATCTGGGATGCCTTGCAACGTGCTGTTCAGAAGATTTCTCCAGCTCCTCATATCTTTTTCTTTGGTTCTTCAGTCTATAATTAATTATGGCCTGAAGAGAGCTACACAAATATTGAGTCAGATCATGATAAGTTTTCAAACTGATACAAAGATTGACAACTTACTGTAAATGTTCAGAAATGCTAAATTGTGCTCTTCACGATACGAAAAAGCGAAGTACCCTGTGACTACAGCATCAGCTAATTATAGTTGGAATTGATCAGCTGGGTGTAACAGTTTGTAGAATTATCAAATCGACTTATCAGAGAGGCTCAGTCATACGTACAGCGGGTAGCACACTTTGGCTTATTGATCGAATACCATGGAATGCAACAGGAGGTTGCTTACAAATCACTCTTGCGACCCATCCTAATATATTTGTCAAGTATATGGGACCTGTGCCACGTATGATTAACGAGGGATATTGAACGTGTACAGCGAGGGACAGCAGGAATGGTAGAGCGTCACGGAGCTGCTAATAGAAATGAACTGCTCGACCCTTGAAGAGAGAGACAAACAATTGCAGGACAGCCTATTTACAAAGTTTCAGAAAACATCTTAAAGGAACGTACTATAACATCCTACGTATCACTCCAGTAGGGATCGCGAGCATGTGACTTATTTAAGTGTACAGAGGCGTTCAGGTTATCATTCTCCCGTGCTCCTTGCGTGCGTGGAAAGGGAAGAGGACCTAATAGCTGCTATAACAGTAAGTACCCTCTGCGATGCACTTCACAGTGATTGGCAGAGTGTGGACTTAGATGTAGGAGTAGTGTTGACCACTTCATGTGCTTTTCTTTTCGCGATAACGGGGTGGAGGGAACACCACAGTATGTTTCTGTCTGAAAGCAGTCGCATCTCTCGCAAGATACCTTCATTGCCCCTATGGGAGACTCGCGACTTTGCCTGTGGTTACTCGTATCTTAGGTTCAGTGGGCTATGCACGGCTCTGTTTACAAAATAAATGCCCCATAATGTACGGCTCGAGCCGCACACATCTTCTGTTATGTCCAGCAACTAACTCGCTGGAAATACCTGCCTGTAGCTGCGATCCTGCACTCAAATAGGCCATCCACTGGCTACAACTGCGATTTAATACAATGCCAAAAAATACTAAATGAAAGATTAGGTATTCATTAATTACAGACGTTAGATGGAAACGTTTTTGTTAATGTAGAAGATGCCACACAATTCTGTTGAATAATGTCATCCAGGAAAGTATATTTAGAATAAGCATTATAATACAGACAGCATAAATCTTACTAAATGCTGTACAGTCGTGTTGAGGCTGTTGCGAGAATAGTGACAGATTCCCCTAACTAAACAGTCATCCATTTCCTTATAGCAGTACAAGATAATATTCGCAATCTAAAAACAATTCAGAATGGTAATTTGCCGGCCGAAGTGGCCGTGCGGTTAAAGGCGCTGCAGCCTGGAACCGCAAGACCGCTACGGTCGCAGGTTCGAATCCTGCCTCGGGCATGGATGTTTGTGATGTCCTTAGGTTAGTTAGGTTTAACTAGTTCTAAGTTCTAGGGGACTAATGACCTCAGCAGTTGAGTCCCATAGTGCTCAGAGCCATTTGAACCATTTGAGAATGGTAATTTACACAGTAACACACAACAGATATAAAATGGAAACTGATGCTCTGTTTATTCTCAATGCTGTAATGCAATCGGTAGTCCCTTCAGAAGTTAAAGTATTGCAGAGGCCGTCCACGGCCCATAATCAGTCACCTGAAAGACCTTGTAACACACGTTACCAAAAGCAGATGTGCCTTCTTCCCAATCTGAAGTGTCTCAAAAGTTAATGTCTTGTAGGGGCGGTTCACCACCCAGAATCGATCACCCAGACAACAGAATATCTCACTAGACCAAGGAATGGTCGACTTTCTTCACAAACTCGCGTAAAAATGTCTCAGAATTTAAAATCGAACAACTGCCACATGACCCAAAATCTATCGCCTACACAACAGAATACCACACATTACCACAGGTAGGTCTGCCTTCTTCCAGAGCTCGACGTAAGATGTCTAGAATCGCTCCCTTGAGTGCATCACTTAAAATACGTTTGTCTCCAGTTGACTCCAGCAGTGTTTCGCTACTGTTCGATTCTCATTGGCTGAAGGGAAGCCCAACGAAGAATACACGATTCTTATGTTTTACAGACATGATGTGACTCAACTTGACCACTTTCTGCACTAAACTAGTATATTGCAACAATATTTAAATAAGGAAAATGATATAAACACGCAGACACACTTAGACCATTCACAGCAAGTATAAAAAAAGGTTTGTTTACAAATAAATGAGTAGTATTCTTGCGCCAGTGCGCTCATGTTAAAAGGCAACAAAATGTTAAATATTGTTTAAAGAAGTATTTATGTCTGCATGACAGAAGCGGCTTGTTGTACTCTTTTCAGTGTTGGTGTCAGCTGACACATGCGATTACTACTTAATTTAAGACGGTTTTCAGTAGTAACTGTGATCAACATTTGAATAAAGTTACTGGGACAGTAGTAAAATATTCCATAGCTAACTACACGAGTATCACAAGATATGAAGTATTCATGCTGCATTCAGTTGCTGTGTCATTGTGCAGGAGACAATGTTCTGAGAAACATCTGCATAATGAAAAAGACATAAATCGCAATAAATTGATAAATAAATTACATCCAGGCAACAACGACAGCTACAGTGCATTAGAATCTGAGACATCGTTAGTTGAAATTGCATATAGCATTTAAAAGTTGTTACGTAGTCCTAAAGTTCATTCTGAAAATATCTAATCGCTGTATAGCGTTACACGTAAATGTGGCACATTAGCTAGCTAACATGGCACATGAAGTTGCACCAAATTTGAGATCCTTACATAACAATATAATAGCTCTGAGAATAGTGTAAGTATCTTTGTGGTGGTGTATGATGCAGCATGTACGTCCTAGTAGATGACATATATTATCATAAATTGATTCGAAGTCTAACACAAGTTATAAAATCACGATATATTAACTAAATGCCGAAATAAACGCAAAACATATAAATTGAAAGCAATTTTGCTCGTAAAAGTTTTTAGCTCTATTGAGCTCATTTGGCAGCAATTTTTCGCCATTTTTTTGTAGCACTTCACTGTCGCGTTTTGTACACAGCGCACGGTCGGTGTTTCTGTGTCAAAATTTAGGCCGTTTGAAGTCCCGCCGCCTCTGCAGAAACTCCTGACTCCATGGGCCACGCACTGCACTGAAAAGTGCAGCCATACGCAACCATCTCCCGTGATGAACGGAAATAGCTGTCGCAAGACGACTGTTGGGTGGCTATACCATTTCCCGAACCACCGTAGTTCAGGCACTGAACGCCGTCCCCAGTGGAATCGATACATTCACAAACAGGATAGTAACGCTAAAACTGATTTATAGCTTTGGCAAAATTACATTCGACGAAGTTCGACATTTCTAGCACTCTATACAGTTTCCAGTAGAAAACATTTCTTTCCTGACAGGAAATTTGTCCGACACGATAAGTCAGCTAACTTTTAATTATTTCTCACCATTTTGCCACATGTAATCAGTTCACACACACAAAAATCCCATATCGACCAGCTTCCGTATTTCAGACTTGCTCCGTTTACGAACTCATACTCAGGCTGCGTTTGTCTTACTAAAGAATTTTTTAGGAAACAACTTTCAGACACTTCCTAGGCAGCACATGAAACCCTCGTTAAATTAGCTCATGATCGTGGGTTGCCCCCAAGATTACATGTCACGAACTTAATTTTTGGCTCTTCCAATATTCCTCGCAAAAATCCATCGCCATAAGCGGTGACAAAATCAGTTGAATGGTATTTTCCACGATTTTCAAACCACTTAAGTGTTCCATGTGTTAATTCAGAAACGACAATCACAGTGGCAGCCTTAATCGCTGCCAAAGAATTTAATTCCGCCCGTGCGTCTTTAATCTGCTGATCTCACTATGTAGCTTCGGTATTAGTTCCTGATTCCACTTGTTGTCTATTTTTGACCACCTCTTCTTCACACTCTGCCACTCTACGTGACAAAATACACTCCTGGAAATTGAAATAAGAACACCGTGAATTCATTGTCCCAGGAAGGGGAAACTTTATTGACACATTCCTGGGGTCAGATACATCACATGATCACACTGACAGAACCACAGGCACATAGACACAGGCAACAGAGCATGCACAATGTCGGCACTAGTACAGTGTATATCCACCTTTCGCAGCAATGAAGGCTGCTATTCTCCCATGGAGACGATCGTAGAGATGCTGGATGTAGTCCTGTGGAACGGCTTGCCATGCCATTTCCACCTGGCGCCTCAGTTGGACCAGCGTTCGTGCTGGGCGTGCAGACCGCGTGAGACGACGCTTCATCCAGTCCCAAACATGCTCAATGGGGGACAGATCCGGAGACCTTGCTGGCCAGGGTAGTTGACTTACACCTTCTAGAGCACGATGGGTGGCACGGGATACATGCGGACGTGCATTGTCCTGTCGGAACAGCAAGTTCCCTTGCCGGTCTAGGAATGGTAGAACGATGGGTTCGATGACGGTTTGGATGTACCGTGCACTATTCAGTGTCCCCTCGACGATCACCAGTGGTGTACGGCCAGTGTAGGAGATCGCTCCCCACACCATGATGCCGGGTGTTGGCCCTGTGTGCCTCGGTCGTATGCAGTCCTGATTGTGGCGCTCACCTGCACGGCGCCAAACACGCATACGACCATCATTGGCACCAAGGCAGAAGCGACTCTCATCGCTGAAGACGACACGTCTCCATTCGTCCCTCCATTCACGCCTGTCGCGACACCACTGGAGGCGGGCTGCACGATGTTGGGGCGTGAGCGGAAGACGGCCTAACGGTGTGCGGGACCGTAGCCCAGCTTCATGGAGACGGTTGCGAATGGTCCTCGCCGATACCCCAGGAGCAACAGTGTCCCTAATTTGCTGGGAAGTGGCGGTGCGGTCCCCTACGGCACTGCGTAGGATCCTACGGTCTTGGCGTGCATCCGTGCGTCGCTGCGGTCCGGTCCCAGGTCGACGGGCACGTGCACCTTCCGCCGACCACTGGCGACAACATCGATGTACTGTGGAGACCTCACGCCCCACGTGTTGAGCAATTCGGCGGTACGTCCACCCGGCCTCCCGCATGCCCACTATACGCCCTCGCTCAAAGTCGGTCAACTGCACATACGGTTCACGTCCACGCTGTCGCGGCATGCTACCAGTGTTAAAGTCTGCGATGGAGCTCCGTATGCCACGGCAAACTGGCTGACACTGACGGCGGCGGTGCACAAATGCTGCGCAGCTAGCGCCATTCGACGGCCAACACCGCGGTTCCTGGTGTGTCCGCTGTGCCGTGCGTGTGATCATTGCTTGAACAGCCCTCTCGCAGTGTCCGGAGCAAGTATGGTGGGTCTGACACACCGGTGTCAATGTGTTCTTTTTTCCATTTCCAGGAGTGTATTAACAGACTTAGCGGTCACTTCTTCAAGCGCATTTTCCGTCAGCACACAGTTCTTAACATCACCACCCAGCTCGTCCTGTACCTTTTCCAAATTTTCCCGGAAATCTTTTTCCACAGTGTCGACTCTGATACAAAATTAGGGGTTATACAGACACACGGACAATTTCTGAGGAGGGTGGCCTAGTTAACATCAATCATCGATTCAATATCTGATTTGATCTTTCCTATCTCAGCTTTGACACTTTCTACGTTTGCCTCTACATCCTCAATTTTTAACCTTAACTCTGTTTATACTGAACCCAAATCTTCTTTTACACAACTTGCCTCCGCTTTTACTGAACATAGCTCAGTATCCAATGCCCCAGCATAATTTGCATTAAGTGTGATGACATATTGTCGGAAAGCTTACTTCTCCCCTCTATTTTGGTCTATCTGTCCATAGAGTAAGTTTCCTTTCGACACTATTACGGACGGAGTTAGAACTAAATGGTCCACTACTATTACGTGAACTACTAGACAGGGTGGATGCCCATTCTTTGTAGGCTGCATCACCGACGATGACCCTGCAGTTTCACACATAACACTATCAGCGCATGTACTTTACTCACCGGCCGTGCTGGCTGCTAGTGTTGAACTGCTGTTGCCGAAAGTGTAGATGCAGCCGCAGCCGCTGCCGTTGCCGAAGCTGATGAACTAAAAGTCGTCTCTGGCAGCCCTCACCGCCGCTGGCTGCAGCAGGCTGGTGGAACTCTGCAGCTCCCTCCACTGCTTCATATTCTTTATTGAAGTTCCGCGCCTGGCTCCCGCACACTTAATTACTGCTATCTATTGTCAGCACGCAATTGCTGCAAAGGCCTTTCCTTGGGGGGGCTTCGAGCAAAACTGCCTACCCATACAATAAATTTGGGACCTAGATCACAGAATGCTATTTTGTTAAAAACTGCTATTTTGTTAAAAACTGCTATTTTGTTAAAAACTGCTATTTTGTTAAAAACTGCTATTTTGTTAAAAACTGCTATTTTTTTAAAAACTGCTATTTTTTTAGAAAACTGCTATTTTTTTTAAAAAACTGCCATTTTAAGCTCGTGGCTACGTATAAAATATAGGCTGCCTTTTACATGGGAGATAACAGCCACCAGCCACTTTTTACAATGCTATCTTCTATGTAAGAGTCAACTTTTATGTAGATCACAGAATACTGTAACGTGTCAGAATTACAACTGCAATTATAAAGGGATTAGATTCATACCCTGGATGAACGACCAAATGAGACGTTACCACACTGATATTTTTGCTGAGGACTCCTATACAAGGAAACGACGGGCAGCTTTATGTGCAGCTACTCGCACTTTAGGTAACTGGGCAATGCAAGGCTCCGTTTAAAGAAGGGTGGTTGGATAATATCGTAGAGTCGAGCCGCATAAGTCTGCTTTTGCGTCCAATAGCAAACTCGCTCTAAGTACGGTATAGCCTGCAACACTCTAATCTGCCAGGAAGTTGCACTTCAGCGCACACTCCGCTGCAGAGGGCAAATTTCATTCTGGAATCGTCCCCTACCTTGGGCTAAACCATGTCTCCATAATATCCTTTCTTCCGACACAGAGCCACCCGCCTGGACCGGATTGCGATGCGACATTCGCCGCTCCACCTGCCTAATCAGGTCAGACGACTGCAGACGAATGCTTCAGCGGAGTGGTGGATCATACGGGCAATACATTCCACCCATCCCTGGATACTGTCACAGTGTACAAACAGAGAAAGTTGGCTGTGAAGCGTCCAGTCTGCCCTACGAAGCAACCGCTACGGCGGATGTCTCTCAGTCATCACTCCGTCTGGCAGGTGAATTCGGTCCAAATCATCGATCACTTCCCTTTGAGCGGTGTGTGTGAGGGCTGGAGAGCATGCTGAGAGATATCTACGGCAGTGAACGTCCCAGACGGAGTGCAGAAGAGCATGTTCCACCCCACAGTCGACAGACATGCATGTAAGAACAAGAGAAGGCTCTATCCCCGGGGCAGGTAGTTGCAGAGCCCCAAAGTACACTATGTGCACTAAAATCGCCACACAAGATGAAGGGGTGGGGGAGCTCAGTTAGGAGGTCATGGAGAGCTTCTTTGTCGAGAACCTCATGTGGGGGCAGGTAAAGTGAACATATTGTCCACCAAAGACACAGGTGGACTGATTACGGGCCTGTTGGGGGCGTGGAGAAACGGGGAGTGGCAGGTGTTGTTGGCGAGAATAGCCACTCCTCCTTTAGCTCTCTCTCCACTTACGTCGTCCTCCTTCTGAAGAATGTAGCCACGTAGCTCAGGAGCGTCACAGTACTTAACATGTATCTCTTGAAGAGAGAGACTCATTGGCCTAACTATTGGAGTTAATAGACATAGTTCCTCCTCATGTGTCCTGAAACAGTGCACGTTCCACTAATGGTGAGGTTTTTTTTTACTATGACGTTCCTCTTCTCATTGCTACGTTGTGGCTATACTACAACGGAGGAGTGGATCAGTTGAGGGACTCGCTATTTCCTTCAGGCAAACGTCAACGTCGATACCGGCGATGGTACTGTCATTGTCAGATCCACCGTACAGCAACAATGTTACACGGTCCGATGGCTTTGGAGCGGATCGCTTTGGCTAGTCAGCCTTCGTTCATAGCTTGGGTTTCGCGGATGGCGGCGAGGCCAATGTGACAAACACTCTGTTGGATCTCTTCCCATGTATGACATATGGCTTGTCTATGCTGACATTACGTTTGGCAATTTTCAATGTTTCAGTGACATGAAGATGGCAACGCGGGACCAGCGGCGCAGACTGGCAGCTGCATTTACAGGTAGATGTCCCTGCTCAACTGACATAGCCTCAGTGCTAACACTAACTTCTTGCACTGGCTGCTTCAACATCGAGGCAAAAGACTTGGTGACTGAGTGGCCTTAAATTTCTTTTTTGCGTCAGAATATGAGACGCACTGTGTACAGTCCCTGCTCCATATCACATCGGCCTAGACGCAGCTAACACAGCCAGATGGTGAAGTGCATTGAAAACCTGTGGCTTTGGCGCCACATCTGTCACATACAGCCCGACCGTTACAATCCACAGTGGTGTGACCAAAGCTTTGGCAGCTGAAGAAGTGCATTGGATTTGGGACATAAGGTTAGACCTTAAGGCACAGAAAGCGTGCTGCAATATACTCGGGCAACTTTGGCAGATTGAATGTCAGGATAAACGACACTGACTTTTGAAGCTCACCATCAATCCTTTTCCTTGCTAATTTCTTGTCTATCCATATCTATGAAGTCCTGACGTGGTACAGCAACTTAAAGACTGTTTAGTGCAGTCTGCATCTCGCCGTTGACAGGATATTCCCCAAGTAGCTTGGCATTCAACAGCTTCTGTACAGGATGAGATTTTGCAGCGGAGTGTGCGGTGATATGAAACTTCCTGGCACATTAAAACTGTGTGCCGGACCGAGACTCGAACTCGGGACCTTTGCCTTTCGCGGGCAAGTGCTCTACCAACTGCGCTACCCAAGCACGACTCACGCCCCGTCCTCACAGCTTTACTTCCGCCAGTACCTCGCCTCCTACCTTCCAAACTTTACAGAAGCTCTCCTGCGAACCTTGCAGAACTAGCACTCCTGGGTGCACTTCCTCCCTCCACCCCCGCCCCTCCAGCTGCCTGTCGGAAGACTTCTTTCAGGAGTGCTAGTTCTGCATGGTTCGCAGGAGAGCTTCTGTAAAGTTTGGAAGGTAGGAGGCGAAGTACTGGCAGAAGTAAAGCTGTGAGGACGGGGCGTGAGTCGTGTTTGGGTAGCTCAGTTGGTCAGTTGGTAGAGCACTTGCCAGCGAAAGGCAAAGGTCCCGAATTCGAGTCTCGATCCGGCACACAGTTTTAATCTGCCAGGAAGTTTCAGCTTCTGTACAGCTTTGTACTTGGGGAGCCATCGTAGTCTCTAGCAGAAGAACACGAATATCCAACCTCTCGATAGATCTTAGTCGCTCTGCAAGTCCCTCAAGAGCATTATGTATCTAAAATTGCAACAGGTTTTCAAAAGAACCATGCACACGTTTCGTGACAAGAACTCACATACCACACTTTAAATACTGTCCGTGACTTTCAGAAATGACACGGATGGACTATCCACACGAGTCATCTTAGGATTTTGGGTGTTCATACTGTCCAACTACTCATCCGGGTTGCTGGGAGTAGAAACATTTATGTTTCATGGTGTTCCCACAGGCAGCTGGAGGGGTGGGAGGTGGAGAGAGGAAGTGCACCCAGACAGAGCCCCACTTGCCTCGGTAGGCCATATACATCTGAGGTTCGGCAGGTTGCACAGAGGTTGCCCACTAGTCACAGTTCTTCCTCAAGAGACATGCATCTCATCAGCAGACAGCACGTCTAGAGACTGAGTGGTTTTATGTAGAGGTTTTATCTCCCTCATGGTCTGGGCAGTTAAGCCAATATTCCCAGTTCCTGGGATACCCAATGTTCCACTGCTGCTCTGTAGGCCACAAGCAAAACCACACATTGGGGGGTCCTACACCCGGAGCAAGAAGCCATGTGTCAAAGGGCTGTGACCTATGTGAAGACGAGTAAGGAGGAACTCATGCAATATCCATGTGTGAGCTTTGCTTCCTTCTCCATCATTTACTGCTGGAGGAGGGTGTCATGGATATCCTGGACTACTTTATCAGCTGGATACAAGCGTTGCAGAGACTTAAGAGCACCCAGGGAATCGGAAGAGGTGGGGAATGTAGCAGGCACGGCGTCTGCTCCAGCGCTCTCGAGATCGCATCAAATACAATGAGCTCTGCAGGCGTCCATACCTGGAGGACGCGATCTGGGAAAACATCAGAGCGACCAACGGAGGCCTCTGTTTAGACCCGCCTTTGGAGACCGCTACATAGCTGTGGTGCCCATTTAAATGTAGTAAAATATCGCTGCACTAACTCTAAAATTACTCAGCCTCTGCAGTAACCTGGGTGATGGTCAGTTAAAAACTCAGATGTGAGAGTGTACATGTCTCGTACCAAGAGATTGCAGAACATATTTTGCATGGACCCCAAATGCCTCATTGCCCATGGACGATTTATACAGAAGTGTTCCCCAGCAAATCATACTATTACTCATCCAGCTATAGAAGTGGGAGTAGGGAGGAGCTGACATGTCTGACGCATCATGAGAATAAGCCACCAGATGGTAAGACGTAGTTCACAGCCTCAGCACAGAGACTGGGTTTGGGCCTGGTCCAGTAGGAGCCTGTGGCTGCATGATGTACAGCTTCAGTTATCTTCAGGCATGGAGATCTTGTCAACTCATTTCAGTTCCTCCTGGGGAATGTCAGATCCCTGCAAGTCACAACAAGTTTGCAGTAGTTCAAGATGATGTGCAGTACAATTTCTATTACATACTCTCTTGGGCATCTAGATTTTTTGTGGTTAGGTTCTCCATGGGAATTACAAGTTCCCACCACCCACTAACAGTGTCCCAATAGAAAAGCGCTCTATTGACTTAAAAGAGCCACAGTTTCCCTCTTAAAGCCCTTTGGATACAGAAGGGTGAAATCATCTTAGAACTACCCTCTTTGCGCTTGACCATTAAAAACGAGTGAATGATGGCTGCTCAGTGTCCAAGAAATGACAACGTTACTGTAGCAAGAAGCAGCTCCACAATCGATCACTGCTCCCAAGTTTCGACAATTTAACAGTAACGAATTACGCTGGCCAGAATATGGCTCCCAACTCAAAGCAGGCAAGCAAGCAAGCTACACACCCTACGACGTTAACGGTATGACGTGCTTCATTTCTTTTTTATTGATGGTCAGAGCCGATATGTACCTCATATGGATCAACTTATTTCCCGACTCTGGGCCGGAAGCTGTTAATTGCGAGGAACTCTTTCACCTCAACCAAGATTATGAATCGCAAATTAATGTTGCTGCAGAGAGAATTGAATTTTTTCGTTTTAAGAAGTACCCTAAACAGTCTTTCGCTGAACGCCTTGAACCAAGTTAAGGAAGGGCGGAAGGTTCTGAATGGCATACTACTGTTCAAGACAATGTGCAACCACGACTTGGGCCTCTCCCCCAGGCTATGTATGAGCAGGTTGCTCACGAACTACAGCGATGGAGAGTGACTGGAATGGTACAACCCATTTCAGGACCTCAGTGGCTATCACCCTTGGTGGTATTAAACATCTATATGGTCACTCTGCAACTGACACTTAAGTGCCTGGCAGAGGGTTCATCGAACCATTTTCATACTACTACTCTACCATTCCACTCTCGAATGGCGCGTGGGAAAAAGGAACAGCTAAATCTTTCCGTTAGAGCTCGATTTCTCTTATTTTATCATCATTTCCCCCTACGTAGGTGAGAGTCAACAAAATATTTTCGCATTCGGAAGAGAAAGTTGGTGATTGAAATTTCGTAAATAGAACTCGCCGCAAAGGAAACCGCCTTTATTTCAGTGACTGCCACCCAAACTCGCGCATCATATCAGTGAGACTCTCACCCCTATTGCGCGGTAACACGAAACGAGCTGCCCTTCTTTGCACTTCTTCGATGTCCTCCGTCAATCCTACCTGGTAAGGATCCCATACCGCGCAGCAATATTCCAGCAGAGGACGGTCAAGTGTTATGTAGGCTGTCTCTTTAGTGGGTTTGTCGCATCTTCTAAGTGTTCTGCCAACAAAGCGCAGTCTTTGTTTCGCCTTCCCCACTGTGTTATCTATGTGGTCCTTCCAATTTAAGTTGCTCATAATAGTAATGCCTAGGTATTTAGTCGAATTGACAGCCCTTTTGTTTGTGCGATGTATCGTGTACCCAAATTTTGTCGGACTTCTTTTACTACCCATGTGGATGACCTCGCACTTTCCTTTGTTTAGTGCCAATTGCCGCTTTTCGCACCATAGAGAAATTCTCTCTAGATCATTTTGTATTTGGAATTGATCGTCTGATGATTTTACTAGACGGTAAATTACAGCGTCATCTGCAAACAATCTAAGGAGGCTGCTCAGATTATTAGATAAAAAAAAGCCTTAAGGAAGTTTACGCCCATGTGCTGCTTTTAATAAGCCCACAAACCGGAGAAATTTATGGATGGACTGGGACAGGACACATTCTTTTCGAAGACTGACTGGTAACTGTAAGTATGCCTCACATCACTCTACGTGCAGTCCAACCAATATTTTGTGATCAACTCCTCACCTGGGTTTGTCCCAATTTCAAACACTACTGTAGAAAGTGCTTCAGGTCTGGGTATATTTCATTGGCTCCTGAAACAATTGAGAACCAAAACACCGCTCATATGTTGTTGTCAAGCACTGTATGCCTGCTGGTCATTTACCAGATGTAGAAAGTTTATGTCAAGTACTTGCTACCACTAGCTTGAAGAGTATTAAGAAAAAGTCAACGAAGAACTTTAATACTTATACCATAAATGCCCAGTCCTAAATACTCGTTCTGCTTATTCAGTCTTACCTGTGATTAAAGGTCTGCTGGCGCCCCAAAACATAATTTATCCAGACACCTGTGGCTTCTTGTCATGTTTGTTGAACTGTTTTGGAAACACTGTGCAAATGACTGCGCCGCTGAACCGGCTGTGACGGAAATCCCGTTGTGTAGGCCCAAGAATATGAGGTCGTAATTCAGCAGTTACAAGACGCATTGTTAAGTGGTCGCCGTTTGATTCAGTTTCATCCTACTAAGAAGTGGGTGCATCTTGGTACGGGATTGGAGCTGTGCCCTGCCACACAATGGATCCGTCTGTCGAAACCATCGCTTTTGGCTCGAAAACTCTCAACAAAGCGGAGTGCAATTACAATCTGAATAAGAGTCACTCGACATTATCTATGATGTTCTCAAGTTCCACCAATACTTTTATGTTCAGAAGTTCTATCTGATTATAGATCACCTGCCTTTATTGCTTTGTTCAGTACTTCCAGGTCTGTCACAAAACAGATAGCGCAAAAATTGGTACTGTGGACACTGTTACTGTCAAATTATGAATACAAGTTGTTGTACAGGACCACTGCACAACATTCGAATCCTGATTCCTTGTCTCGGTTACACGTTAGAACCGACACTGGGTTTGAGGTATAGTGTTATCACACTGATACTCGAGATTAGGAAATTCTTCAATTTTTTCCACTTGACTTTAGGGGTATTGCTGGACTAACAGTTGCAGACATAGTTCTTCAGTTAGTTTTCCAGTGAGTATAACATTGTGATCACATAGACTGAAAGAAATTCCCCACCCAATGGCGCGCCACTACTTTTTGCATTGTCACTCGGTATTCGTGCGGTCAGGTGTTCTGCTGCTGCACACAGAGAATGAGGATGCACAGGTTGTGATTCCTCACTCCCTCCAGTGGCGAGTTTTGTCACTGTTGCATCAAAGTGATTGGAAGGTTGTTCGCACACAGTAACTTGCCCACCGTGATTGTACTAGGCAGGTTATTGACACCCAAATTCAGGAAGTTATCTCTCGCTGTAGCGTGTGTGTGTGTGTGTGTGTGTGTGTGTGTGTGTGTGTGTGTGTGTGTGTGTCTGTGTGTGTGTGTGTGTGTGTGTGTGTGTGTGTGTCTGTGTATGTGTGTGTGTGTGTCTGTGTGTGTGTGTTGTAAGTAGGCTGTTTAGGTTTTTTTATTGGTAACGCCACCTCTGTATGAAAATCACTGGCTGTGCTGTGTGCAGTCTGTGGCTGCTTTGCATTGTTGTAATACTCGCCATTGTAGTGTTGGGCAGCGGCAGCTGGATGTGAACAGCGCGTAGCGTTGCGCAGTTGGAGGTGAGCCGCCAGCAGTGGTGGATGTGGGGAGAGAGATGGCGGAGTTTTGAAATTTGTCATGAACTGATATATTTATATATGATGATATCAAGGTAAATACATTGTTTGTTCTCTATTAATATCTTTCATTTGCTAACTATCCCTATCAGTAGTTAGTGCCTTCCATAGTTTGAATCTTTTATTTAGCTGGCAGTAGTGGCGCTCGCTGTATTGCAGTAGCTTGAACAGCGAAGATTTTTGTGAGGTAAGTGATTTGTGAAAGGTATAGTTAAATGTTAACCAGGGCCATTCTTTTGTAGGGAATTTTGAAAGTCAGATTGCGTTGCGCTAACAAAATATTGTGTGTCAGTTTAAGCACAGTCATGTACAATTGTTCAAAGGGGACGTTTCAGTGTGTGTGTGTGTGTGTGTGTGTGTGTGTGTGTGTGAGCGTGCGCGCTCGCGCTCTCTCGTGACGAGAATCAGTCTACGTCTCCGCTACGCCACGACCGTTGCGACAGTGGCGACGTGTCCACATTGATATTTCGAACAGGGAACCGTTGTAGGTGACAGACGCATACACTAAATTCCCTAGCGTTGTCATCATATCGTCCACACCGAAATTCTTTCTGAGGTCCTTGTCTCTGACGACAGAACGCAGTTCACGGCTGCCAGTTTTCAACAGTTCTGTACTGCTAACGGCATCCACCACGTAACTATTGCTGCTTTTCACTATCAGTCTAATGGTGAAGCTGAACGGTTCTTTGGAAGGCTTAAAAGTCACACGGAGGAACTCCAGTCCTGCCACCTATTGGAGTGAGCGTTAAAGGTTTTCCTTTGCGAAATGAGGGGAAATCGCCGGTGTAATTATTACACTATCACCACCATACTTTTTAGCATCTCCTGTGACCAGTGTGGAAACATTTCGTTCCACCAGTCAGATTAAGTCGAGCCACAGGACGAGTTTTTGGAAAAAAAGACAGAGTCGGTAGCACAGTGTCATTAAACAATATTCTGGGGATGGCCCGAGACGCGTGTAAAGTTCCTCTGGGCCGCACCAGCATCTGCAAAACTAGATGCGGATCCCGTACGTCAGAGGTTCCACCGTAAAATAATGGCCCGCAGACGCAGCTCGCCGCTGAAGTCCGCAACTGCAGTCGTCTCCACCCTTCCACCAGTCGCCGTTCAGGACGGTGGAGGTGGAGAGGCGGACGGCGGGCCACCTCTGTCGCCCGTCCTGAAGCCCGAGCCGATCTCTGCGGAGGCGCCATCCCCAGACAGCCATCACGGCACCTCCTGCTGACAGCCCGACCGCCAGCATTGGGGGGGGGGGGGTGCACGCTGTGCCCAGTTTTTCGGCTGCTGTCCCCAGTCACACGCGGGTAGTTACTGGGGTGCTGACAGGGTGCTGTCATCGTCTGTCATTACACTTCCTGCCTTCTCAACTATATTCGAATTCGGGCATCCACCCCGCCATTCACGTGACACAGCACTACAAGACAGTGGTGCACAGGTCTGCGGGGCAGGAGTGTGCTGCGGGACCACGTTCTTCGGCCGACACCAAAGTTGGTACCTCACGACGGAACCAGACGCAGCGGCGAACCAGACGCAGCGGCGAACCAGACGCAGCGGCGAACCAGACGCACCCTCGAGAGGCTCCACACCCCACCGCAGCCAGGGCATTCGTGCGCCGCTCAGCCCAGTCTACAGTCGTCGCTTAAGACGACAGCATCGTCTTGCGTCGGATCCAGCAGCACGAGCTGTATTACAACCCGCAAGTGTATTGAAATTGGCAGTCACCTGTACACTGAGAGATTTTCACTGTGTCCTGTCTCAAGCGACAAGTCAGTGCTCAGCGACAGTAACAAATACACGTGATATTCCTATGGACAAAGCCTGAAATACTTAAATTTCGTATGTGTTGTATTATCCACTCAAACTCTTCCAGAAGTAAACCTACGACTAAATACGGTGCTGACGAGTGTTATTTTGTCCGTCACTACATGTACAAAAACAGTTAATATTAGAAGCTGGTTTTAGCGGAGGGAGGTGTGCCCCCATTGCCTAGACTGAATATATGGAAATCAGCCCTGAGACCGGACTAACAGCCCGCACACCCTCTCCGAAGTCCCCAAAATCGTGGGGGGAGCTTACCGTTCGGCGTTGCATGCGCCCGACCCACCTTAATACAATTCCTCAGGTACACCCTACCACCCATCTTGTATTGGTTCAGCCGTCTCCCTTTGTCGCAAGCAGTCACACTTGTAATGTCCCTTCACATCACGTCAAAACCAACACCCGTAAGACTTGTGTCCCTTTGTCATGAACTGTACTCCCTGGAGATTCATTTTCTCTGCACTGTTCCACTTGCCGTAATCCCTCAATACCGCTCGCTAATTTCGCGAATCACTGAGCTTACAAGGTAGTCGCACGAACATCACCCCCGTTCTATCGTCTGGCTCAATGCTTTCCATAATACGAGCAACCATCTCGCTCTCCGTGTCCTGGGTAAACAAAGTGCGGCACAGCGGCGCGGACCTGGTTAACTGCTCGCGTCCGTAACGTGACTCACTTATGTTTTCCACAGCTTGTGCAGGTGTAACGTAACAGCTGGTGGGTGCCTTTCAACGACTCCCCTTCACCACATCCATCACTATCCTACTTGCCCAACTACTCTTAGAACGTGGATACATTAAATTGCGGGCCATAGAAATTTTACAGTTAAACATTCTTTTGTTTAGACAACCACAACACATCACAAAGACATTAGACCATATCAGATATGCAATCACTAGAGAAATACTTATAATAAAATGTTGCCGTTCTGGAGTGAGGAACCCCAGAAAGCTGTGTCTGTAACTCTATAGCTACCTTGCTGATAACTCCCCTTATGTATCTTGCATCACATCATCTTCAACGACGTTGTTTCAGTCAGCACGACACTAGCATTGAAAACATTGATGGGCCCACCGGTAATTTCCAAGAATGATTGCCTATCTAAGTCACGAGGTATAAACGATACATATCGAACGTGCGATTTCACGAGGCCTAAACGATACATATCGAACGTGCGATTGTAAATCGTTCACGAGACTCTTGTGGCGGGCGTTAAGATCAATTATTTGTGATCGTCATTTTTATCAGTTTCGGTCGTTCCTTTAGATGTTCTAAATTACACACGTCGGTGAATAATTTGTGATTTGCTTGGGAAACCTGGACGATTCCTGTCGATAGTGAGTGTGATGTCTGGTTTTCTTTACGTTTCTTGCGTGTTCTCTCACATGGAAAAATATAATTCCATGCTTATCCAGCGTAGACAATTGTTTAACTTTTTGTCGCATGTATGGAGTACTACCGGAGGAGGAAAGCAGGGCCTGTGTAGACTGTGGTGTTGCGAAGTGTGTAAAACTTCGTAAGAGGAGTTTCGAAGCTGAAATACCGTTACGATTTCATTGCAGACAGTGCGGAAAACGAACGAGTATCAGGAAGAATATGTGGTTTGACTCTTCCAAATTATCCATCCAGACCAGCGTAATTCTTCTATCTTGCTGGATTCGAGACTACACCTTGCAAGCAACAGCATCGGAAACTGACTTATTTGCTAATACTGTGTGTGACTATTTCGGGTTTTGCAGAGAAGTAGTAGTTACAAACGACAGTGTACCATTTGGTGGACCGCGCAAAGTTGTGGAAGTGGACGAATCTCATATGGCTAGAAGGAAGAACCAGAGAGGATGACCATCAAAGACTGAAATCGATCATATTTTGGTATTCGGTGCAATAGGAAGAGTGTCCCGGAAGTGTTTCATTGTGAGAATATTGTCCAGAGACAAGGCCACTTTAGTGGGTCTGATAAAGCACTTCATACTGCCTGGTACTTACGTCATTACAGACGGGTTTCAGTCCAACAAGACTCTGAAAGCTGAAGGATTGGACCACGAGTTCGTGAACCACTCTGGGGTCATCCGAAGACAGGAACTCTGCAGAGTGCACACGCAGAACATCGAGCAGCTATGGAAATCTGTGAAGTCTTCCATTAAAAGAGAATGGCGTCCAGGACAAAGAGACGAACTGTACTTGTTTCAGTACCTCTATTTCCACAACTTGCGTTTGCAGGGAAAGTTAACGCATGTGACACTCGGCCGATATTCTTGCGTGATATTGGCAGAGTTTACCCTGGACATAGCAAAAAGAAAATTGGCCCTATAGCGTACACATCACATGGACTGTCACATAACGACTACAACGACTATGAGTAAGTCGACTCCTTTGTAATTACAAGTACTTTTGTAACGCTCTTCTTTTGTTGTTGCTGTAGTGACCACTGTAAGCACACTCATAACGCCCGCCACCAGGGTCGCATAATCGATTTATAATCGCGCGTTCGATATGTATCGTTTAGACCCCGTGACTTCGATATGCAATCGTTCTTGGAATTTACCTGCCCACCTCTTCTCAAACTCACTTTACTCCACAACCTCCTCATCCCTAACAACTCCTAAGAAATCACTAATCCTATTCATGTAATGAGCAACTTTAACTTATAGTCTACGTATCGTCTGTCGACCCGGCCTCGCGAAGGTAATTCACACTGCGACAACTGTACAAGTTCCAGCTCCGGGGCGACCGAACTAACAACACAGACAATACTACTCACGTACTTGCGCTGCTGTCCAGTTTACGGCACCGGCGCGCCCAGAACGTGCTGCTGCTGCTGGGACAGCCACTCCGTTGCGCCCGCCCGAAGCCGACCACGCATCGACGCTTAGGAAGCCATGTCTTCTTTTCGAAGCCAATGCACACCCAAAACGTGCCTCGCCGTCATGGCCGGAAAAGCTCACAGGGAATCTGTAATTTAGATCTTAAGGCTATCAGAAGATTATAACCAAAGTGCGCCCGAATTTCCCTTTGCGATCAGTGCACTTTCTCTTGTTAAGGTCTTCAGTTGCAACACTAATTTGGTTCAGCTCCGCAGGCTAGTCCGTTATGTGAGGATCTTTTTATCTCTTCATCTCTGCGTGACCACAGAAAGCCACATCCTTTTGACACTGCTTACTGCCTTCAAGCACTGTTCTGCCTCTATGACGATTATTTGGTGAGGTAGGGAAGCGTTCGAGAGTACAGTGGAACGTGGCTATAACAACATTCAAAGTGTAACTCCTCGTTACATATCTGGTCTTTTTGAAACAAAAATGTATTCGAACTGATCATGAACAATTCCCATATTTCATACAGAATCACAAATTCCCTCATTAAAGCAGTGAAAATTAAATAAAAGGACAACAACAACCAATAGAATAGAGTATTATACGGACAGTAGCAAGGGGCTTTATTCAAAGAGTTCTAATGAACGTCCCTATTATTTCATAAGTATGATATAAACACAACGCACATATTGTTAACGTCTCTTGCGTCGTTGGGAGCCGGGCAAATTAAAGAAATTTACTTTTGACTTTCGATTATAGATTCTGTTTGGACAATTATTATCAGGCGTAAGTATGACCGTTCATCGTAGTGAATCATATCAAAGAAAGTGTGTTAATAAAAACAGAGTTAAGGAAAAACTGTAGTGTCCTACGATATCGAACAGAGTATCACGAGAAGTGAACCGCATATTGAATTTTCTCTGGACAACAAAAAGAATAATAAATTATTCAACATTAATATTAAAAGAAATAGTTTCCAACGGGAAAAATATCGTGCTGGGTTAAATGAATCCTGTGATCTTTGAAGGAATTAATTCGGTGTACAGGGACTATGCAAATCAGATCATTCTGAAACCGAATAGGGCTCCTGATAACGGTTAATGAGCATCTTTGGCAACAACCACCAAACAATGCAGCCAACCGATGATGTTAATTTGAATTTAAACTTATTGATCATCAAATATTGACTAAAATGTGTCGCCTCGGTTTCATGTTCTCGACAAGGCGAAGAATACCGGCTGGGCACAGAAAAAGGACATTACGTAGAAGTGCCAGCAGGCAGCAATAGGAAGAGTCAAAAAGGACCTGTAATAAACGAGTGTCGTTGTAACCGAGATTCGTATTTTCAGTCTACTCTGGTGACAAATGGTAATGAACAAATTTATTCAAGCCTTGTTTTATTTTACAAACAGTATTCACTCTTAGACTGACCGTTTTGGTTAGTGTTACAGGGCCAGATCAGTCAATCATCCAGGCTGTTGCCCCTGCAACTACTGAAAAGGCTGCTGCCCCTCTTCAGGAACCACACGTTTTTACTAATGTATTTACTCCTTTGACCAGTTACAGGTGAAATCCTTAGGTAGTACACAAGGAATCAACAGAAAGTTTTCTGCTTACCTCTCTGAATACGCAGTTCCCGCCAACGCCATTGTAGTCCGCATTAGAGATCAATGCAGGAGTATAGATCTGATGGATTGCACTGAAATTCCTCTCAACAATAGGTTCCGCGTCTCTTAGGCGGCCACACAACGGCAGTCAAGTGCGATACCGCCGCCGGGTGGAATCCCACACACACATCGTGTGCTGCTGATCTGCCCTCCATGCTATGAGCGTGGAGACTGCAGGGCGACACGTCGATCCTGACTTGCAGGTTTTCCATCGCCGTGAGGCCCACGTTCAAGGTGACAGTACAGTGCTTCGCGTTACGCCGTGGCGCCACTCCAGCACTGTTAAGTGAATAGCTTCATCACATTTATTTGTTCATCCGCTAACCAACTACGCATCTCAAGCAAGCGATAATCAGAGTTCAGTGAATCTGATACCGATGTAGAAGAAAATTGCATTATTGCTTCTTGACTAGAGTGTTTTTGCGCACGTCTTGTGAATTATTTTCAGTGCACACATGCTGGGAAACACTGGACAGAGGTAAAATATAATCAATCGAGCCCGATTTGTTGTTTGAACTATCTGACAGAGCACGTGTAAATCGTCCAAATTCGAATCGATTACTTTTGCTTATAAACAATTCACGACACATTTTGTCAAATTCATTGAACGTCTGAGATTATTAAAATTTTTTATGATCTCTTTCACAGACGTAGAAGGAGTAATCTTTAGAAGGAGTGATCTTTGTGGGTGTTGGGGCAATAAGAAATGCTTTTCTTCGTAGTGGAGCCAATGTGGTTACTCTTCTTCATATTATAGACTGAGGTGACGGGAGTCCTGGGATAGCGATACGCACACACACAGGTGGCGGTAACATCACACACACAAAGTATAAATGGTTAGTGCACTGGTAGAGCTATCATCTGTACTCAGGTGATTCGTGTGGAACGGTCTTCGACGTGATTATGGTTGCATGGCTGGAACTAACAGACTTTGAATGCGGAATGGTAGTTAGGGCTAGATGCATGGGACATTCCGTTCCGGAAATCGTAAGAGAATTCAGTACTGCAAGGTCCACATCGTCGGGAGTGAGCTGGGAGTCCCAAATTTCAGGCATTACCTCTCACCGTGGCCAAAGCAGGGTTCGACGGTCTTCACTTAACGACCGACAGCAGCAGCGTTTGCGCAAGTTGTCAGCCGAAACAGACAAGCAACAACGGTTAGGGCAGTGGCGCAAAATTTGGCGTTAACGGGCTACGGCAGCTGACCACCGATGCGTGTGCCTTTGCCAACAGCTCGACATCGCGTCTAGCGCCTCCTGGGCTCCTGACCGTATCGGTTGGACGTTTGAGGACTGGAAAACAGTGGCCTGGTCAGATGATTCCCGATTTGAGCTGTAAAGAGGTGATGGTACGGTTCGCGTTTGGCGCAGACCCCTAGAAGCCGTGGACTGAAGTTGTCAACAAGGCACTGTGCAAGCTGGTGATGGCTCCAAATTGTCGTGGCCTTTGTTTACACGGAACAGACAGGGTTCTGGTTATGTACGTCTACTTTTAAACCATTTGCAGCCATTCGTGGATTTCATTTTCCCACACATTGATGGAATTTTTACGGATTACAGTGCGCCATTTCACCGGGCCACAGCTAATCGATACTGATTTCAAGAGTATTGTGGGCGGTTAGAGCGAATGTTTTGCCCACCCAGATCGCCCTACATGAATCCCATCGAACATTTAGGGGACATAATCGAGAGGTCGGTTCGTGCAGAAATCCCGCACCGGAAACATTTTCGCGATTACGCGCGGCTACAGAGGCAGCGCGGCTCAATATTTCTACAGGGGACTTCCAACGACGTGTTGAGCCCGTGCCACGTAAAAGTTGCTGCACTGGAGGTCCAACACGATATTAGGAGGTGTCCCACGACTTTTGTCTCCTCAGTGTATACGGGGTGGTCCACTGATCGTGGCCGGGCCAAATATCACACAAAATAAGCGTCAGACGAAAAAATTACAAAGAACGAAACTCGTCTAGCTTGAAGGGGGAAACCAGATGGCGCTACGGTTGGACCGCCAGATGGCGCTGCCATAGGTCAAACGGATATCAACTGCGTTTTTTAAAAATAGGAACCCCCATTTTTTACTACATATTCGTGTAGAATGTGGAGATATATGAATGTTTTAGTTGAACCCCTTTTTTCGTTTTGTGATAGATGGCGCTGTAATAGTCACAAACATTGGCTCACAATTTTAGACGAACAGTTGGTAACAGGTAGGTTTTTTAAAATTAAAATACAGAACGTAGGTACGTTTGAACATTTCATTTCGGTTGTTCCAATGTGATCCATGTACCTTTACGATCTTATTATTTCTGAGAACGCATGCTGTTACAGCGTGATTATCTGTAAATACCACATCATTGCAATAAATGCTCAAAATGATGTCCGTCAACCTCTATGCATTTGGCAATACGTGTAACGACATTCCTCTCAACAGCGAGTAGTTCGCCTTCCGTAATGTTGACACATGCATTGACAATCCGCTGACGCATGTTGTCAGGCGTTGTCGGTGGATTATGATAGCAAATATACTTCAACTTTCCCCACAGAAAGACATCCGGGGACACCAGATCCGGTGAACGTCCGGGCCATGGTATGGTGCTTCGATGACCAATCCATATGTCATGAAATATGCTATTCAATACCGCTTGAACCGCACGCGAGCTATGTGCCGGACATCCATCATGTTGGAAGTACATCGTCATTCTGTCATGCAGTGAAACATCTTGTAGCAACATCGGTAGAACATTACCTAGGAAATCAGCATACATTGCACCATTTAGATTGTCATGGATAAAATGGGGGAGAATTATCCTTCCTCCCATAATGCCGCACTATACATTAACAAACCAAGGTTGCCGATGTTCCACTTGTCGCAGCCATCGTGGATTTTCCGTTGCCCAATAGCGCATATTATGCCGGTTTACGTTATCGCTGTTGGTGAATGATGCTTCGTTGCTAAATAGAAAGCGTGCAAGAAATCTGTCATCGTCCCGTAATTTCTCTTGTGCCCAGTGGCAGAACTGTACACGACGTCGGCCATGCAATTCCTGGTGCATAGACACATGGTACGGGTGCAATCGATGTCAATGTAACATTCTCAAAACCGACGTTTTTGAGATTGCAGATTCTCGCGCAATTGGTCTGCTACTGATGTGCGGATTAGCCGCGACAGCAGCTAAAACACCTACTTGAGCATCACCATTTGTTGCAGGTCGTGGTTGACGTTTCACATGTGGCTGAACACTTCCTGTTTCCTTAAATAACGTAACTATCCGGCGAAAGGTCCGGACAGTTGGATGATGTCGTCCAGGATACAGAGCAGCATACACAGCACACGCCCGTTGGGCATTTAGATCACAATAGCCATACATCAACACGATATAGACCTTTTCCGCAATTGGCAAACGGTCCATTTTAACACGGGTAATGTATCACGAAGCAAATACCGTCCGCCCTGGCGGAGTGTTATGTGATACCATGTACTTACACGTTAGTGACTATTTCAACGCCATCTATCACAAAGCGAAGAAAGTGGCCCACTAAAACTTTCATATTTCTTTACGTACTACACAAATATGTAATAAAAAATGGGGTTCCTATTTAAAAACCGCAATTGATATCCGTTTGACCTATGGCAGCGACATCTAGCTAGAAGAGTTTCGTTCTTTGTAGTTTTTTCGTTTGATGCTTATTTCGTGAGTTATTTGGCCCGGTCACTATCTATGGACCACCCTGTATATACAGGGTGCGGAAAACCGATTAACCCTAAGTGTAGCGCAGAAAGGTAGGATCAAACGAAGCACTTCGAGTTTTGAAACTAGGTGTTACATCTGCATGTTTTTGGCGCTACAGGAACTTAACTGAAATCCGACATACACAGACGTCTTCACTCAAAATGCAATGTAATTCACAGAAAACGTATACTTAAACGACATGGTTGTAGTAATCAATCGTCACGATGAGAAGAACAGAAACTGCAAGCAACACAAGTGTATCGCACTGACGTACCACACAGCACTTCTTTATGTATGAAAACAGTCACATGTCCATGTTTCAATGTATCCTAAAAAGGACGAGTCACGTAGTTCCCGTATATAACTGGCTGCTGGTTTGTGCATGCGTTGATGGCGCTCGATAGATTCGCAGATGGGAATCGGCGAATTCACATCAGGTGCATTTGGTGGACAAGACATTAACGTTATTTCACTATCGTTCTCCTCGAACCACTGTAGCACGATTTCGGCTTTGAAACACTGACAATTGTACCGCTGAACGATGAAATTATCGTGAGTGAAGATATCGGGCGTGAGGGGGATGCAGGTGGTTCGCAATTGTCTGCTTGCCTTCGATTACTACCACGGGTCCCATGGAAGCGCGGCAGAATGTGTATCGTAGCATAATACTGCTCCAATCAGCCTGCGTCAGTGGCGCGGTTCAAGTTCCGCGCAGTCGTCGCTCCGGACGACTGCGATTCTGAAGACGACCATCAGCCTGGTGTAGCGAAAACGTGATTCATCCAACAAGCCGACACACTTCCTGTGATACTCGGTCGAATCTCGATGATCTCGAGTGAATTACAGTCGTAATTGACGTTGTCGTTGGGCCAACATTTGAATACGCAGAGCCCCTCGTTCAACAAAGTGCGCCGAATGGTGTGCTCCGAAACGTGTGTGCGTCCACCGGCACTGTGCCCTCTCGCAGAGGCGCCACAGATTGGCGTCTGTGCCACTTTACAGAGTAGACAAGACTCCAGACCGCACGTTCTGTGAACAGTCGTAGGTGTCCAGCCACTTCGAGCACAGTGGAGTTTCACTGCCCTCTTAACACTTTCTGTAGATGCTCTCGTGAACATTCGAGATACTCGTTACAGGCTCTGCGTAATAATAATCTGCCCTTTGCCAAAGTCGCTTATCTCAGCGGATTTCTGCATTTGCAACGCATATCGCCGCTAGCGTAATCCCCCATCCGTGTGTGCTCGGCTTACATACTTTTCTTTACAGTGAACTCCGGAGGCAACCAGATCTTGAGGACAAGATCTGTGAAAACGGTAGAGCAACCGATAAAGTCCGTCCGTTTAGATACATCCGTGAATAGAGCTACATAGTTCAGATGCTCGTTTAAAATGTCAAAAAATAGCGTATTAAAAAAAAAAGAACCTGAAGAGCAGTCTCTCCTGTACTGCACCAAATCTGAAATTACTCTGGGCATATGCAATAACCAGGGTGAAGGTTGGTTAAAACCCGGATTTCAGCCCACACTTGTCCCATAATAAAGACTCCAACACACACTTTGCACATCCCAAATAGCCTTGTTACCGGCGCACGTTGGTAAAGAGGCTAACCGTAGCTGGACGAGCAACCGTATGGTACGCTGGGCAAGTGAGGAACTGACATGACTGACACACCGTTGGAATCTGCCACCGGATGTTAAACGGCATTTCTCCAGCCTCGGCACACAGACTGGGTATGGGGCCGGTCCTGTAAGCCCCTGTGGCCAGCCTGATCCCCTCAGTGTACAAAGACTTCACTGACCCATAAACTGTGATTGCACCAAAGCCCTGTTAAGCTGGATCAGATGCACTCTGTCCACTCCCCAAGACCTGTGGCTAAGACACTTCAAAATGTTCGGTGCCTTCTGGGACCTCGCCTTCAGGTCCTCTGGGTACAGTAACAGGACAGTTTGGAGTCAAAAATTAGGCACAAAAGCTGCACAGAGTCTTTCAAAGGGAATATGGTGTTCATTTTAATCGTTCTCATAGTATTCTTAATTTATGTGAATTGCTTATGTTGAAGACATTCCCACTTCTCTGTAAAAAAATGTAAAACCATTCTCTGGAGCCCAGCCTACCAGTCTTTTTACTGTAAGTCGCAACTGAGGAGTTGTTGCAGTACTGGAGGAGGAACAGAAAGCTACAAAATCGTCCACTAATAAGGAACGTTATACGGGATTTGTTACCATACACATGATACTGTTTATGGCTACGGCAAAGAGAGCAACAAATAAAACACTGCCCCGAGGAACATCATTCTGCTGCTTGAAACTATCTGGCCGCACGTCACCTACTTTATACTGCTTTGATGGTGGTGGTCGTTAGTGTTTAACGTCCCGTCGACAACGAGGTCATTAGAGACGGAGAGCAGGCTCGGGTTAGGGAAGGATTGGGAAGGAAATCGGCCGTGCCCTTTCAAAGGAACCATCCCGGCATTTGCCTGAAACGAGTTAGGGAAATCACGGAAAACCTAAATCAGGATGGCCAGAGACGGGATTGAACCGTCGTCCTCCCGAATGCGAGTGCAGTGTGCTAACCACTGCGCCACCTCGCTCGGTACTGCTTTGATAAGAAGGAGGAATGAAGAAGCGGAGATGGTCACAAAGCCCCACTGGTGGACCTGCCTTAGAATACTATGACGCAAAGTAGTGATATACACATTACTGGTGTCAGGAAATATACCTATGCAGCGTTAGTTACGTAGGAAAGCCTGTTGAATAGCCACCTCCAGCCGGACTTCCTACACAGCTGGTTAAGGCGATGCTCTGATAACTATAGGGGCAAGTTCAGTCCATTCCTGGTTTGAGAAATATCAAAATTGCCTCCCTCCAAGAGTTGTATGTCTACCATATCAAATCAAATCATTGTTCCTTTGACACTGACTCCAATTTCCGCAGCATGCTGTATCTGATTTGATTGCGACTGGACACAGTATCGTGAGCCACAGACAGTGCTGTACCCAGCTCCCACATGCAGAATGGGCAGTTGCAGGACTCACTCCTACTCAATTCTTCCCATGGAGGCGCGGTACCGACAGAATTTTGGATCCTGGCTGCCAGAGAAAACAGTCGGCCCAAAAGGCTCTGCCGCTGTCTGTGCTCTGACTGCAGGTGTTGTTTAGAGCCACCCGTGATTAAGTAACATTGTTTTAAGTAACTGACTGCCTTACCAGAAATCCTCCTCACGGCTTTCCATGCTTTATTAAGACAAGTTAAATGGTTGGTAGGTCGAGGAACACTAGCCATGAACTTTTCTTACTGTCTGTGGTGATGTATCAAGCTTTTTCCCTCGCTAATCGAGGGGTTGCGAGGTTTTCCGCCGTTCAGCGGCTCTTAAACCATTGCAAAGCTGAATGTCTGACCCAAACGACCGAGTGTCATTCTTCAGTCCACCAAGCGACGCATTTCCACCTAGAATTATGAGAGGACGGAGAAGTCGGCGGCATGATGGATTACTCCTATGTTGTGACCCAAGCACTCCTGGATGTCGTACAGCAATCAAACCCAACCAGCTGACTTAACAACATGCCCTTGGCTCTGCTGATCGTTGTGGCAGCAGCCTCCCAGGAAGAGCTCCATCCAGTGGTCAGTGCGATGAAGGTCATCAGTGATTTCTCACTGAATGAGTCCACAAAGGCTGGAGAGCAGAAAGAGAGATCGATGGCTCAGAATTACCCAGTAGTAGCACAGAAATGAGTGAGAGCCCCTGTGCTGAAAATTCACAGCTCATGAGACGTCATGAGGCTCTCCAAAACCCAGTCCTGAGGGCAAGTAGAAGTCGAATCCACAGTGTATGATGGGTACTGACGTCTCCCAGTAGAAGAAATGGTCAGGGGACCGTTCTACAGGACCTTTCAGAGCCTCAATCACAAGGTGCAGAGGTAAACATAGCGAGCAATCAGCGACCCTCTGACATACATGAACCTTAAATGCAACGACTTGCAGGTCATTAGTTCGGTTGAGAGCAGCAGAGTGGTGGGCATTATTGACAGAGAAAGAAATTCCTCCCTTGGTCCTTTTACCCCTGTCAAGTCATCTTTGTTGTCCCTTTCGTATGGAGCTATACGCTCTATAACAGACTCTTTAAAATGCGTTTCTTGCACACACACACACACACACACACACACACACACACACACGCACACACACACAGACAGAGAGAGAGGGCGCTCCTGTGCTAGCATTTTCAGTTGCTCCACTAGTGTTTAGAACAAAGTGTTCCACTGTAGGATGGGAGCCATCTATCATGGGATAGAAATTTCATTCTGACTTTCTGCTGGGGAGGGGAGCTTGCAGTGGGTAGAAGCTCAGTCTTGGGGCGAGATAGTTGCCATCCAATATCTAGGTCCATTGCTTCTAAAAAGATGCAAGGGAGGGAGGGAGGGAGAGAGAGAGAGAGAGAGAGAGAGAGAGAGAGAGAGACCTCAGAACGGATGATATCCACAGCAGTGGACTGCTTACTTCCAGACTCCGACATTGGTGGACTATTTGCCTCCAGCTTTTTGCCCTGGGTAGGCTTCTGAGCCACAACTGCGGTTTTGTTAGTGGCAGCGGTGGATGGTGTACCACATTGAATCATTGAATCTTTGGTGGGTCAGGGAGCACTGCAACATTGACCACCATGGACTTTTCTAAAATGCTGTGGGGAGGTCCATGTGTCGAAATAGCTGCAGTAGCGTAAGTGCGTTGACAAACACAGGTACTAGTGACGACACTAGCAATCTTAATTTGTGTAGTACCATTGGATTCCTGGACTGGCTGTTTAAAGCCATGCTACCACCTTTCCTTCGGTTCTCATACATCTTTTTGGCCTCACCACATGGGATATGCTTTGTAATCTTCGTGTCCTGTACTTCCTGCTCTTCTAGAGGTACACTGCAGTCCTGACTCTGGACAGGGTGAGCCCCAGAGCAGTTCACTCCTTCATGGCTGGGCTTACCGCATTTGCCGTAAGTGGCCTCTACCTGACATTCAGAGTGCTGGCATTTGAATTCGCGCACTGGATTGGAGACATAAGGCATGTTTTCTTTTGTTAAGCGTGCAGTTTTGACATGCTCGAGAAATTTCGTGGTACTGAACATCAGGATAAGGGAGATGGATTTTACAAGATCCCAATCCACACTCTTCGTGACGTTTTTCTGTCGACTAAACTTTCTGTAGTCCACTCTTCTTTCACTTCCTCCTTGGTAATGTCCACCAGATTCCTGCACATCACAACACCTTTACTACAATTTAAGGTGGTGTGCAGCTCAATTTCGATGGAAGATTCCCCAAGGCAATGAGCTTTCTGGGAGTTCTTAACTTGTTGGGATTTAAAGTTTCTACCGACAGAGTCTCAGAACACAATCGCTTAACTGATTTTAAAATGCCAGCAAGACCCTCTAAGCCTTTCTGAATACAGAACGGCGAAACTTTCTCGAATATGCGCTCTTTCGCTTGCAATTATTGGCGTGACTATTTGTTGTACAGAACTGAATGTAGTGTGTTTTTTTTTTCAAATTTAGGGACAGTCTATTTTCAGAGTACCACTTAATAATGGGAAATATTTGCTAACTCTTCAGCTGATTTATCTCTAACTGGATGTATTATAACACAATGTTCAGCAGAAAGTCATTCACATATGTGGAATAGGAGTGGACCCAAAATTGGACTGTGAGGGCTCTGCTTATGATTTTCCCCAGCCACTAAAATTGTCACCCTTCTGACATTTTCTGAGTTATACTGGACCAAGAGAATGCAAAAGGTTGTGATAATCAAGTCAAACTAGTTGTGCGTAAAACCATCAGTTCCATAAAAATATAGTTTTTCTAAGAGTGTGTCATGATCAACACAATCAAATGCCTTGGAAAGAGCACCAAAAACACTAACTGGCGATATAGTATATAGCGCGAGTAAGCTCGCTTTAGTTGGAAGGAAATACAAGCAAGTGAGCCCCGAGGGTCCATACTAGGCCCATTACTATATTACTATTTCAATGTTGTGTAAATTACATGCCAGGTAAAGTAACTTCAGATACGATTCTGTATGAAGATGATTCAACAGCAGTAGTCTGCTGTACAAAACACTGAAGAATTAGCACAGAAAACGAAACAAAGTCTTCAAGAACTTGACACTTGGATAGATAATAATACTACGAAACTAAACCTAACAAGAACACATTGCACACTTTAGGACCAAACAAACTGTTGAATATAAACACAGTTAAGTTATGAAAACAGAGAACTGATCACTGTAGGATCTGTTAAGTTTTCGTTTATGGTTACTCCAAGAAATGTGTCATGGACTGATGATGTGGTTTGCTTACTGAAGCTGTGAAATAGTTTTGTTTATGCAGTGAGGGTTCTAAACAATTTTCATAACAGCTAAGTCAATTACTTTGTGTTTCATGCATATTTTATATCAGTTGTAATATGTGGGATAATTTTTGGGGTGGTTAGAAAGGAAGCCTCCTCCTGGTGTTCAACCTACACAAAAAAGATCAGAGTTATAACTGGAATAAACAACAGACAATCACACAAACCTTTATTTTGAAGCCTTGACTTACTGACAATTCCTCGTACGTTTATAGGGGAAACACTTCTCTTTGAGCTAAAAAACCGACATCTTTTTGAAGGAAATTCGTTTACACATGCTTATGAAACAAGGCACAAACAAGATTACACGTTTCCTCGGCAAATGCTGACGTTATCTGAAAATACTCCATTCTACATGGCTGTGAAGCTTAGCAATAAAATGCTTTCAAAGTCACAGGACTGCAAGCTAGAACCTGGAGATGCAAACACTGGAAAATATTTAAAAAGCCAATGTTACCTATAGATCATAATGTAGGAAAAACAGGAAAGCAAAGCAAATCTAATAATCTGTTACTTGTCTTCCTCATTGAAATCATTCATAACGTTGTAGGTTTAAGTACGGACACACATAAAAAGAACATAAACTTACATTAAAAGAGAACTTGTTGTTCTGGCGTAACTACAAGTGCCAGAATAAAGGCGAAGATCGCAAGGCCAGAGAAGGCTGCGAAACGACGTCGGCCAGTGGTCGATGGTGCGCGGAACAGACCGCACCACGACAGGAGCGCCCTCAAGCCGAAGTGAACATAAGGGCCGCTCATGGCAGCGCCAGCCACTCACATCGGCTCAGTATACGAACATTAGTGGACAGTATTAGCGAACTATTAGCACAGCCTCGAAGAGAGTTCTACGAGAACAGTTAGTTGTGATCCACAGACTGTGTGACAGACTTGCCTGAACATTGCCTGTATCACAGGACTCTGGATTTAGAACAAGTGTCGCAAGCGATAGGAAACGGGCAATATAAATCAAAGTCAACCCTAGCACCAATTAAGGGGGGGGGGGGGCAAAAATTGCGCTCAGTATTTGTTTTATTTCGGTAGTACATCTATTTGTTGGAGTGAAGAAGCAAGAATTTAGGTAGTTGTAGTAAAATATTTGGAGTATGTGCGGTCATGATTTTATAATTTTTGTGAATTATTTAATATACATTTCAGTGTGGCAGTTTTATGGACCGACGGCCTCAGCAGTTTGGTCCCATAAGCCCTTACTACAAATTTCCAAATTGCACAGGCCACGGAAGTCGATTCAGACTTCAACATTCTGCTCAACTACAATTTTGCACGTCGGAACAGCCTCGATAAACAGCAAAGAGTGATTCATATTCATAATGACACGACAGTGGACAATCACGTGTGCTGATCCCTAAAGCTTTGCAAAAAAAAAGTGTTGCAGTAACTTCACCGAGGACATTGGGGGATTGTTCGTACGCCGACACTGTACTTGGCAGGGTATGGACGCCCAAACAGATCAGGTGACGTCACAGTGTCACGCATGTGCGGAAAATCAGTCCGCTCCACCACAAAAAATCTCTGCTTAGCCTAAGTCGCAATCACCGTGGCAACGTTTGCACATAGACTTTGTGCGACCTGTTTGGAGCACTCGCTGGTTGCTTGCGATTGGAAAAGCAAAAGCAAACTTGCTATTTGAATCAATGAACTAGACAACGTCATGTAGCACAATTCAGGTCTTGTCATCGATTTTTTGCCTCTAAGGTTTACCTAGTCTTCTGGTCCAGACTGTATACCAGTTAGGTTCCTTCGGAGTATGCTAATACATTAGCTCCGTACTTAACAATCATATAAAACTGTTCGCTCGACGAAAGATCCGTACCCAAAAACTGGAAAGTTTCACAGGTCACACCAATATTCAAGGCAGGTAGTAGGAGTAATCCACTAAATTACATACAGGCCCATATCGTTAACGTCGATATGCACCGGGATTTTAGAACATATATTGTGTTTGAACATTATTAATTACCTCGAAGGAGACGGTCTACTGACACACAGTCAACGTGAGTTTAGAAAACATCGTTCATGTGAAACACAACCAGCTCTTTATTCACATGAAGTGCTGAGTGCTATTGACGAGGGATTTCAGATCGATTTCGTATTCCTGGATTTCCGGAAGGCTTTTAACACTGTACCACACAAGTGGCTCGTAGTGAAATTGCTTGCCTATGGAATATGCCTATCGTCTCAGTTATGTGACTGGATTTGCGATTTCCTGTCAGAGGGTTCACAGTTCGTAGTAATTGACGGAAAGTCATCGAGTAAAACAGAAGTGATTTCAGGCGTTCCGCAAGGTAGTGTTATAGGCCCTTTGCTGTTCCTTATCTATAAAAACGATTTGGGAGACAATCTGAGCTGCCGTCTTCAGTTGTTTGCAGATGACGCTGTCGTTTATCGACTAATAAAGTCATCAGAAGATCAAAACAAACTGCAAAACAATTTAGAAAAAAATATCAGAATGCTACGAAAAGTGGCAGTTGACCCTAAATAACGAGAAGTGTGAAGTCATCCACATGAGTACTAAAAGGAACTCGCTAAACTTCGGTTACACGATAAATCAGTCTAATCGAAAAGCCGTAAATTCAACTAAATACCTAGGTATCACAATTACGAACAACTTAAATTGGAAAGAACATCCAGAAAATGTCGTGGGGAAGGCTAACCAAAGGCTGCGTTTTATTGGCAGGACACTTAGAAAATGCAACAGACCTACTAAGGAGACTGCCTACACTACACTTGTCCATCCTCTTTTAGAATACTGCTGCACGTTGTGGGATTCTTACCAGGTAGGATTGATGGAGTACATGGAAAAAGTTCAAAGAAAGGCAGCAGGTTTTGTATTATCGCGAAACATGGGAGAGTTTTAAGAGAGATTGGCAGGCACACTCAGTTTGAGAAAACAGATGAACAGAAGTCAGATTTTAGCATACAGCCTCCATTTAAACAATGTTTAACAGAAAGTAATCAGAAACTGCCAGTTCATCTTCACCAAAGCCGTTATAATCCCATTAGTATGCAGTATCAGTTATCTTTATTACACCAGAACATTCCGGGACTCAGAAATAAAGTTGATGAACTGCTCATTTGTATTGGTGAAATGAAATCATCTAACCAAATTAACATAATCTGCCTCTCTGAACATCAGGTGACCACTGGTATAGATATGTTAGACATTTGAGGATTTAAGCTAGCTTCCTACTTCTACAGAGTAGATATGGATGGAGGAGGAGTTGCCACATTTATTAAAAACTGCCACAAATTCAAGAACATTGACATCAATAAATTCTGTTTAGAGCAGCATCAGGAAGCATGTGCAACAGAAGTAGAGTTCCATAACAGATCCTATATAATAGTAACTATTTACTGAGCACCTGCAGGAAATTATAATCTATTCATAAATCATCTAGAAGCTCTTTTGGGTTATTTAACAGGAAGAAACAAAGAAATTTTGATTGCTGGTGAATTTAATACAGATTTTCTAGTTCAATCTTCCAGTAAACATTTACAGCAGTTAGTAATGTTGCCTTTTAATCTAACTCACACTGTAAACATTCCAACTAGGATCACTAAATCCTCAAAGACAGCCATTGATAACATTTTTATAGACAAATCAAATGAACAAAATCATATAATAAAACCTGTAATAAATGGACTATCAGTTCATGACATGCAGCTCCTTGTTTTAGATGAAAATTCTAAGCAGATTATCAAGGCTGCTAAATCTGAGTACAGGAAAGTATTGAATCAATCAAAAATTGAGTGTTTTAGGAAACTGCTTGAAGATATGAGCTGGAAAGATGTTTATAGTGCTCATGACATGAATGAAAAATATAACACATTCATGAAAAACCGGTTTCCTCTAAAAGTTACTCTAATTAAACAGAAGTCTACAATAAAACCATGGATCACACCAGGAATAAAGATTTCCTATGAGACAAAAAGGAAAATGTATCTGTCGACCAAGTATAGCTCCTATGCTGATGATTTAGATAAATACAAGGAATACTGTAAAATATTTAAAAAAAGGTAATTCAGACATCTAAACAAATGCACTACGAGAAGAAGATAGCAATGTCAGGGAACAAAATAAGACCAATATGGGATATAGTGAAAGAGGAGACTGGTAGAACCAGAAAGGAACAGGAGCAAATAGCACTAAGGGTAGATGACACATTAGTAATCGATGGGCATAGTGTGGCAAATATATTTAACAAGTACTTTATATCCGTTACTAATAGAATGGGATTGTCAGGATCAGTAAATAATGCCCTTGAATATCTGAAACTAGCCTTTACAAATAGCTTCAGGTACATGAATATGTCACTCGTTTCACCAAAAGAAATAACTTCCATAATAAAATCTTTAAAAACAAAGCATTCTAGTGGTTACGATGAAATATCAACAAAGTTAATTAAGGCATGTTCCTGTGGTTTAGCACAATTCTAAGTTACTTGTGTAACCAGTCAATTATAACTGGGACATTTCCTGACTGGCTGAAATATGCAGATGTTAAGCCTCTATTCAAGAAAGGGGATAAAGAGATGCCATCAAACTACAGACCAATTTCACTTTTGCCAGCATTCTCAAAAATTTCAGAAAAAGTAATGTACAGGCAGCTTCTCAACCATCTGACCACAAATAACATATTATCAAGAACACAGTTTGGATTTCTGAAGGGTTCTGATATCGAAAAGGCTATTTACACCTACAGTGAAAATGTACTTAATTCATTAAATAACAAGTTACAAGCAGCAGGTATTTTCTGCGATTTGTCAAAGGCATTCGATTGTGTAAACCACAACATCCTTTTAAGTAAATTAGAATTCTATGGTGTCACGGCCAGTGCTGCAAAATGGTTCAAGTCATACCTAGCTAACAGGAAACAAAGTGTGTCAGTGCAAGGGACTAGTGAATTAAGGCACCTGTCATCGTCAGAATGGGAAGAAATTATATGTGGTGTCCCACAAAGATCCATCTTAGGGCCATTGCTATTTCTTGTGTACATTAATGATGTCTCATCAGTTACACTGCCAGAAGCTGAGTTCATTGTTTGCAGATGACACAAGTATTGCAATAAATAGTATGTAGAGTGTAGTTCTAGAAAGATCTGCTAATGATATTTTCATGGATATTAATAAATGGTTTAAAGCCAACTCACTGACATTAAACTTCTAAAAGACTCACTATATGCAATTCAGAACCTGTAAGAGGTTTCCACCCAGCATATGCATAAAGTACGAAGAAGAGCAGATAGAAGAGGTTGACAGTCTTAAATTCCTGGGATTACAACTTGATAATAAATTCAGTTGGGAGGAGCACAACACAGAACTGCACAAACGCCTTAACCAATCTGTATTTGCAATTCGAGAGTTAGCAGACATAGGCGACATAAAAGTGAAAAAGCTTGCATACTTTGCCAACTTTCATTCCATAATGTCATATGGTATAATATTTTGGGGTAACTGTTCAAGTCAAACAAATGTTTTCAGAGTCCAAAAGCGTGTAATAGGTATTATTTGTGGAGTACACTCACAGATGTCTTGTAGAAACCTCTTCAAAGAACTGGGTATACTAACTACTGCCTCTCAGTATATTTACTCCTTAATGAAATTTGTCCTAAATAATATATCTCTTTTTCCAACAAACAGCTCAGCTCAGTTCATACATACAATACCAGGAACAAAAATGATCTGCACAAGGACTTCAAAGCACTTACTTTAGTTCAAAAAGGGATCCACTACTCAGGAACACTCATCTTCAACAATTTGCCAGCAAACATAAAAAAATTTAGTTACAAATAAATATCAGTTTAAAAGGAGCCTGAAAGACTTACTAGTGACCAACTCCTCCTACTCCATTGACGAATTTTTAAATAGAAACAAATGATGTATTGTATATATTCATACTATTAGTATTGTTAATTCAGCTTTTTCTTTAAAAAAGAAACATGTTCCACATCCACGAGGATCCTCTCAACATGGATCTATGGAACGAAAAGCTAATCTAATCTAATATAATCAGAAATGATACAGGATTTGGACTGGAAATCATTAAAAGAAAGGTGTTTTTCGTTGCGACGGATTCTTCTCATGAAATTCCAATCACCTACTTTCTCCTCCGAAAGCGAAAATATTTTGTTGACACCGACCTACATAGGACGGAATGATCACCATGATAAAATAAGGGAAATCAGAGCTCGTACGGAAAGATATAGGTGTCCATTCTTTCCGTGTGCTATACGAGATTGGAATAATAGAGAACTGTGAAGATGGTTCGATGAACCCTCTGCCAGGCACTTAAATGTGATTTGTACAGTATCCCTGTAGATGTAGATGAAGTGCTGGTGTCAGACAACATCCCTCAGCCAACGTCAAATGAATTTGAAACATTCTGTGAACGCAATGCCATACATCACTTAACTAGTGCACCGTTCCATCCACAGTCAAACGGCGAAGCGAAACGATTTGTCAGAACATTCAAGCAGCAGATGGCCAAACGTCGCTCTGCATACACCAGGGATCAAGCAATGCAACTGTTTCTCGCCTCATATCGTTGGCACCCACAAGATGGACCATCGCCAGCAGAATTGCTTCACGGCCGCCGCCATTGGACACTGTTCCATCCTCCTCAACATCCGGCGCTGTGAGAAGGTCGCTAGTATCGCTTTGGGCAGCATGATATTGTCTTTCACAGGGTTTTTAGCGGTAGCAGACTGTGGGCACGAGGCGAGATCGTCTACCGAATTGGCGCTTGCATGTATCTTCTTTCAGGTACCGATGGCTTGCAGCGCCGCCATCAAAATCAACTTCGCCTCTGTCGTGTACACGATGATCTTTCAGTCTCTCTTCGCCCAGATTCACGGGTCCAGCAGCCAGAGGGTGTTCACCACGACACCGCTGGACGACCCCACGGAGATGAGCCTTCGCCTCCTCTCGTCCTACCGATGAATCTGGACCCTCCCACAATGCAGCAATCGCCGCCTTCGTCATCCGGTTCGTGGCAGCAGGAGGTTTATGCGTACCATTTGGTTATTTTCTGGGGGACGTTCCCGCCACAGCAAGTGGACAAGAGCCAACATTTATAAACTATGCATCATGTAAACTATGCATGTAAATATTTAGGTGTATACATATATACTCCTTTCATGGTAGTATGTGCTCTTATTAAATATGTCCGTACACTAGAGAAACAAACACTAAAAATAATTAAAAAGAAAGATTTCTTCCTGTTTCCTAATCCACAGTGGTTTGAATGTAACATGTATTTATCTTTTATGTTGTAATGTCCTTCTGGGAGCATCCATATGCTTTCATTGTATGTATCTTGTTTTAAGGTAAACCCAGGTAGTCACAGAATTATTCGTGATGAGTTACCAATTTCTCAATCAAATGATTGTATGTAACATGTCATGTGACAAAGATTCTGTTCTATTCTATTCCCTCTTGCATTGTGTGGGGCAACCTCCGTGGGCTATCTGGGATCAATGTTCATTCCCTCATTTCCAGCCCGACTGTAGCAGTTGATGTCCTCGTGGACACCGTTGCAATCTCCGACACAATGGACCGCCGTTTTGTGGAAACTTCGAGCTCTTTCCACGATCACCTAGCCTTCCTCCATTGGAAAAGTGTAGAGGAGGCTCGGGCAACACCCTTCCCTTCTCAGAATCGTGAATGATACAATGCTGCGTTCACTGTAAGGGGCTAGATCATGCTTCATTTCATCCGGATCTCCTGTCCCATGGCCAGACAATCCTGAGATTCAGATGCTGCAGCACATTTCTTTTGCAGGGAAGCGCTTCTCCTTCGTACATAAACTGCATTTGGGCTGTGCTGGCGTAAACTGTCACCAGCACACTGGTCGGCAAAGACGTAGCAAGAAGATCGCTGCATCAAATGCGCCTATCAGGAGAGAGGCCAAAGAGAGACTCACGAGCAACGCCCTCTCGACCAGAAGTATACAGATGGCCGCCAATGGCCGGAGGGCCTCAGTCTCGGTAAGTCTCTCAGTCACTGGCTCAGTCACTGTCCTAGTGGGTGTATGTCAGTTCACGTCACCGGCTACAAGATTGTGCAGTGGCTGGAGTAGTGTTTCTAGCGGATCTTTTACTTCACCAGCAGTGAGGCTAAAGTGGACTATGACGGAAGAGCTTGTACCACAACACACGGACTCTCAAAGTTAAGTAGCTTCCTGTTAATGTCAATAATGAATCCTGTTAATTCGTGTATGCAGTTGGGTAATAGAGTATACTGGCCACCAAATAACATCCTCTCCCTTGATTCCTATATTAAAAGACTATGCAGTGGTGACAAGAATACAAAATGGGCGGATGACATGTTTCGCAATTGCTGGCGTGAAGCCCAATAAGGAAAAATATCTTCCTTCTAGCTACTGCCCAATTTCTCTCACCAGCTGCTGTTGCAAGGTGATTCAATGTACGATTCATGGCCGACTGGTACGGTGCTTGGAGTCTCACAATCTACTAAGAGCCACACAATGTGGATTTCGTGCATGCTGGCGTGCAGTATACCATCTCGTCACTCTGTCAACCCATGTCACGAATGGTTTCTGAGGAAATACCAGACTCCAGTCATGTTTTTTGATTTGGAGAAAGCCTATTACACATGCTGAAGGACTGGTATCCTCCATACTCTCTACACGTGGAGCTTCAGAGGCTGCCTGTCCCATTTCCTTTGGGAATTTTTATAAAATCCGAGTTTCCAAGCTAAGTATGGGTTCGGCCTTGTCAAACACCTTTATCCAGGAGAAATCATTGCCTCAAGACTCCATGCTGAGCGTCTTCCTCTTTGCTATGGCCATTCACCATGTAATGGCCTGTCTCCCAGCAGGCATCAACAGTTTCCTTTATGTTGATGACTTTGCTCGAGGAAACAAGTCCATGGAGAACTGCAGTAGATCATAAAGTCTCCAGCAATGTCTAAACTGTCCTTACTCATGGAGCATCGTTAATGGCTTCCACTTTTCCACTGACAAAACCATTTGTATGAATTTCTGGTGACACAATGGGTCTCTTCTATCACTTTACATCGTGGATCTGTTAGTCTTACATTCAATCAACATTAAAATACCTGGCGCTCGTGCTTCATAGAAAACTTTCTTGGTCCTACCATATGTCTTACCTGGCTGCCCAATGTATCCTGTCTCTCAATGACCTACAGGTCCTAAGCGTTATTTCCTGGGGAACAGATTGGCCCACCCTCCTGCACTCATACCGAACCATTGTGCATTCAAAACTAGACTATGGGTCTTCTACTTGTTCATCTGCATGCCCGTCCATCTTGTGCCATCTTAACACAATCCACCATCATGGAGTACGTTTGGCCACTGGTGCCTTTTACACTACCCCAGTTGAATAACGCTCTGCACAAGCTGCCGAACTACTACTGTTCGTACCAGCATGAAGTCATTGTTAGTGGATATGCGTGCCATTTGTCTTCCGTGCTCAGCCACCCATCCTATGTCCCCTTTTTCAATGACTCCGTTGACCACCAGTGCGGCATGTGCCATTCTTCTCTGTTACCTCTCTGAGTTCTGCTTCCTGGCTACTGCTCCGGAAGATTAACTTCACAGTACCTGTCACATTCCTAATGGATGTGAACCCTTCACTGTACTGGCTTCATGTAGTGGCCCATTTTCATCTTCAAACCTTTAATTTCATTCGCTTCCCACGGACACTGCTCTGGATTTGATCTGTCACTAACTTTCTTGACCTTAGCAAGTAACTTAGCCCGCAGCATTTTTGTGTACACAGATGCCTCTAAGACCAACCGTGGTGTTGGATGTGTCTTCATCATGGGCACCGACTATTTTCAGTATCAGCTTCTGGAACAAAAGGTTCATATGGCTCCGAGCACTATGTGACTTAACTGCTGAGGTCATCAGTCCCCTAGAACTACTTAAACCTAACTAACCAAAGGAGATCACACACATCCATGCCCGAGGCAGGGTTCGAACCTGCGACTGCAGCAGTCACGCGGTTCCAGACTGAAGCACCTAGAACCGCACAGCCACACCGGCCGGCTTCTTCCAGAACACTGCTAGATTTTTACAGTGGAGGTCTTCGCCCTCTATCAGACCACCCAATACATGTGGCAACATGGGCTTTAATTGTGTTATATGTTCCAAATCTCTCATTGTCCTCCAGAGCCTCTGTGTGTTGTACACAGTCCATTCCATAGTACAATAGGTCCAAGAAAGCTTCAACTTGCTCGCTGTTGAGGAAGCAGCTGTGATGCTCATGAAGGTTCCTTGTCACGTCGCTCTCACAGGAAATAAGACGGCTGCCGAGCCTGCAGTCCTCCTACTACCTCAGTCTGCTAGCCCTTTTAGTCCTTCAGATGGTCTCTGTGTTGCCATCTGTCAGCAAATAGTATCTCTTTGGCTTCACCACCAGTCTTCTCTTCACAGGAATAAGCTCTGAGAAATAAAACCTCTCTCAACGACTTGGCCAATCTCCTCTTGGACCTCTTGTTAAGAGGAGACCATTTTAGATAGGCTGCATATTGGGCATTGTCACTTTAGCTATTGCCATTTTTGGCGATTCCCTGACATTTTTAGCCATCGCCATTTCTGCCAACCTCACGAGTTTGCACTCATCGTCAGCAACTGATGGTTTGCCATTTCCTGTCCCAGTGCCCTTTGTAAAACCAATTACATTCCAGGGTATGTCGCAGTTATCATACATTTACGGAACATTGCACAGGCAGTCAACTGTGGTTCACTTTTTATCCACTGAAGCAATATAGTGAAGGACATGTAATCTTTGGTTAGGGATCTCTGCTGTCTCTACAGCATATTTTGTGGACCCTTCTCATTTTCTTCCATCGATTGCACTCAGGAATACCCTCTCTCTGCACCTTTTTTTTTTTTTTTTTTTTGCATTGGTACTATGCCCAAAACCCAGCATGGTAGCCTTTCTGTTCTGGGCGGGGTTCCGGAAATGGCTTAGTGGCCAGGTAACCATTACTGTTGCTGTGACTGTGGGACACCCAGGGCGAGAGCCCCAGTTGAATGCAGGCGTTACTATGGAAAAAGACTACCACATGAAGTGACTCAAACCTCTTTCCACTAGTGGTCGTATGGCCCCAGTAGTCTCTTATGAAGCTAAGACCTAATATGACACAGAGTGGTATCACCCTAAAAGGTTCCCTTCCCCTGGTTACAGCATTGGAGGAACATAGGGCTCAGAAACAAGGCAAGAAGTACTCCTCCCCTTAATACATGGTTTGTTCTAGGAGAGGTGGGGATTCATTTTTGACTACAAAGTTTTTGTTATACTTTGAACATCTCGAGGACAGGTTTGGGGCAGTGGCGGTGATTTCAAAAATTAGAAGTGGCTCCATTCAGTTTAAGACTGCCCCACCTGTCTGTGACAACCTAGGAGATTTTCCTGTCACTATAATTGTGCATTAACCACTGAATATGCTACAGGATTTCCACCTAGATCTCCGTTTATGTACTGTTGTTAGAGCTGTTGTTAGAGCTGTTTGCTAATTAGGAATGATGACATGTGCATTTTGTCCATGGTGTCCAGTGGGTAGCAAAAGAGAACACAGTGGATACTGGAGCCTTCAGCTTTACCACCTTCATCTTCTAAATCAACGAGAAATCATCTAAGGTAGTCTATCGCTGTGATATCAAGCCATATATCCCTACACCCTTGTGGTGCTGCAAGTGAAGGTGATTTAGACACACATCTTTACATTGCAGCACCAGTCTTGTCTGAAGGGATTGTGGTTGTTTGTTTGTGCCCCTCTCCACCAATCTCTGTCAACTGTGGGGAGCACCATTCCTCCTGTACCATTTTCAAGTGTAAAAAGAAAACCCAGGAATACACATCCTCACAAATCAAGAGACCAAAACGAAACACAATCTCTTACACCGTACATGTGTGAAATGGACAAATTCTACTACTATGATGTCATCCTCTCCGGTGACTGTACCGTCATCCACCCTGTGGCCTACTGGGCCACCGGACTACACCTGTTCCCATGGTGGAGAAGGGTCTTTCTCCTACTGCTCCCTCCATACCCTCTTTGACAATGTTGACTTGCTATTCACTAGGAATGTCAGTCCCCAACTGCCAACCAGAGAAGCATTGCCCTCCTCCTCCTCCTCCTCCTCCTCCTCCTCCTCCTCCTCTGCACCACTTACCAGGAAGGGGTCCCTTGTACACTGCATTCCCAGGACTCTGCTGACTTACAATTGGATGACATCCAGTGGCTAAAGCCACCACAGGTTGAAGGTCGTAGGATGTCGTGTTCCTCCTCTGCCTCAGAATCTTGAGCAGACAAACCCAAATCTAAATTATCTATGGAAAACATGTCATCCAATAGAGAGAGAGAGTCTGATGACTCCTATGCTGCCAAACCCCACATGTTCTGCCTCTGTATCTGAGGTAGTGTTCCTGATGGCCACTATGAACCAACATCTAAATGCTCAATGACTTATAAATGGATGCCCAATGTCATGTACTTGCCTTTTTCAACCATATCTGGAGTGAGGAGGTGTTCCTGTCACAGTGGTGAGAAAGTATGATTGTCACAGTACTGGAACTGATAAACACCCCCTTGAAAACAACAGATATTGTGTAATTAGCCTCGCTTAATATCTATGCAAATTCCTGGAACATATGGTGAGCAGACAGGTGTGTTTGTACCTTGAGTCCTGGAGCCTTTTGGCTCTGTCCGAAGGTGGTTTCCACAAAGGTCATTCTACTGCTGAAACTTTGGACCACCTGGAGTCTGCCACTTGGTCAGCTTCTTCTGGTGTTAACATCTTGAAGCTGTTGTCTGACTTGCATAGGGCCCAACACACCACACAACATCACCACATCCTGGGTACCCTCAATGAGTGGAGTCTCTGGTGCCAATTCCCAATTTATGTCCAGAACATCTTGTCTTGCCATACTTTCTAGGTTAAATTTGGTGCTTCCCACAGTACTCCCCATATACAAGAAAAAGAGGTCCACAGGGCTCTGTAATGAGTGTGCCCCATTTTGTAGCAACTATCAGTGGTCTAGCTGCAGCTGTGGGGTCTACATTGTAATCCTCCCTGTATGCTGACAACTTTGCATCTACTATGGCTCCTCAACTGTGGGTACCATAGGAAATGTGCAGTCCTGGGCTCTCACCCATTGCTTCCAGTTTTACACTTGCAAGACATGTCAGGCACTTCTGTCACTATCACACTATCATATTGTCTATCCATAACCAGAACTCTACCTTGAGGACCAAACACTCAATTTGGGGGTGACTTATTGCCTTTTACGACTGGTCTTAGATGATCAGTTGATGTGGCTATCCCATCTTTGCCAACTTAAGCAAACTTTCTGGTCACACCATCAAGCTGTGTTCACACTGTGCACTGGGCCTGGTTGAAATGTACCAGATGAGCCCCACCTAGCTGGCTCAGGCAGCCATTCTTGACGTTCACACTTTGTGCTGGACCGTGAGGACAAAAAAGTGGAAAATCCACATCCTGAAAAAGCTCTTGGTGATGTATAAAATTATGGCACATCATTCAATGAACTTTTAATTACCATAAATGATTAACTTCCTTGTAAAAAAGTGTACTTTTCATTTAATTTGTTTTTTTATTTTATAATGTAAATTGGCCACTTAAAAAAATGCAATTAATCAGATTATTCTACACATGGTAGTGTAGCAGCTTCACTTCTTAAAAAAACATTTACTTCTCATGATTCATAACAGTCATTATGAAATGACACTATTTGTCAACCACATGCAGTTGATTTACAAATAGTGTAGTAAGGGTGTTTGATAATGGGTAACTTACTCTTAGATACATTTTAGACCATACATTATTGAAACAGAAATATAGCTGGAAGTTCAAATAAATGTTCCAAATGGTACTGACACATATCTGTCTCCATTTAAAAACAGAAGAACAAATTAATTTAAGATGAGAGTGTGCTGTGGATAGACTGCAGTAAAAACTTGCAACATTATGTTTCATTCCTTTCTAGTTGGAGATGAGAACCAGCAGATGCTGAAAAACTTAATTACATTTATAGATGTTTCTATGTCTAAGTTTGGCTAATACACAAGATGTTCACTTTCCCAGAACTGCAAAAGTGTGGAACTATGTTTTTGACACTTTCCTAGTGTTAACAATAATATGTTTTAGATCAACCCTATCTCCAAGTAAATGCCCTATCAAATAACTTTGGATAGTGCCTTACAGATAGTATTTGTTTTTGGAAATTAATGTGATGAAACCAATGCTATGGGGAACTGTATCTCAAATGGCATTTTTCTGGCTCATTTAATGACAAAATTAGTAAGCCCTATTTCCCTCTAAACTGTTTCCATTCTGTTTTTTTTCTAATTTAACTGGAAGAAAAGTGTGTGGATTCAGCCTAGCCTGAAACCCTGCAGGACAGGTAAATAAATTACTATCGACTGGTGTGTCACTATTTCTGCTCCCACGCAGCTTTTGTCAGTCAGTAATATCACACGCCCCAATGGTGTGCATCCCACCATCATATCTCCTCAATAATATAGTTTTAGAGTAGACCCTATGGTTTTCTGCCACCTGTTCCCAGACATTTTTCACGCATTTACACACTCAGGTTTTGTATACATTAATGGCTTAATGGCAAACTGACAAACCAGTTTTGGCTGCATACAATCACAATACAGTGAACTTCACTCCCTGACAGTTAGATGCAGTATATTCACTGCAGGATTGTTGGCCGTTGCTTGATCTCTCAGCCACTTTCGTTCTCACAGTCGCAAGCCATTCTTAATTGGGAGTGGCTGCTTGATTAATCTACAGGCTGGTGACCAATGCTTTGTTGTTGTTTTTTTTTTGTTTTTTTTGTTTTGGTTTTAGGGCGCAAAACTTCTATGGTCATTAGCACCCAGCCCGTGACTTAGGAAACAGTAAAAAACCGAAATTTAAAACCAGCAGCAATGGGAACAAAGTCAGAAAATTTGAGAAACTAAAAGCAGAAGGAATGCTTAAAAATCCACTACAGAAAGGGGTTGGTTGTCCCCAAAAAAATCTTCAAATGACTGACGTCATTTCACTGTCACTAATAAACTGGAGAACGCGGTCGGCTGAGTGCGTGTCATCTGCTAAAATCGACGATAGATCAGACGATAGCTGTACACGGGAGCGTAACGGATTAAAATAGGGGCATTCAATTAAAAGGTGTCTTACCGTCCACAGCTGAGAGCAGTGGGGACAGAGTGGGGGAGGATCGCCGCTTAAAAGATGTTGATGGCTAAAAAGACAGTGCCCTATCCAGAGTCTAGCTAAAATTACCTCCTCCCAACGACACGTTCGGGAGGAAGAGGTCCAAGCGCAAGGAAGGGCTTTCACTTCCCGCAATTTATTACGGGGAAGTGTTGACCAATGCGCATGCCATAATTGAGCAACTTTGCGACATAAACCGCTCCGTAGATCGGTGAAGGGAAGCGACTGAATAGCTGGCCGAGGAAGAGAGACTGCAGCCTTGGCCGCTATATCGGCCGCCTCATTCCCACAGATACCAGCGTGTCCCGGGAGCCAGAGGAAAGCCACCGAGACGCCCCCCAGGTGGAGCAAGCGCAGACAGTCCTGAATCCAGTGGACCAGAGGGTGCACAGGGTAAAGAGCTTGGAGACTGAGGAGAGAGCTGAGAGAATCTGAGCAGATTACGTACTGTATCCGCTGATGGCGGCGGATGTAGTGGACAGCCCGGAGAACAGCGTAAAGCTCCGCAGTATAAACCGAACACTGGTCGGGAAGCCGAAAGTGATTTGGGGTGTCGCCAACAATATAGGCACTCCCTACACCTAACGATGTTTTCGAGCCGTCGGTGTAAATAAATGTGGCGTCCGTCATTTGTGCACATAGAGCAGCAAATGCCTGATGGTAAACAAGTGTAGGGGTACCATCCTTGGGAAATTGACAAAGGTCACGGAGCAAGTAGATCCGGGGACGGAGCCAAGGCGGTGCTGTACCCCAAGTTGTCAAGAAGGTTTTGGGAAAGCGGAAGGAAAGAGAATGGAGCAGTTGACGGAAGCGGACTCCCGGGGGTAGTAGGGAGGAGGAGCAGCCTGCATACCCTACATCAAAGGAGGCGTCGAAAAAAAGGTCATGGGCTGGATTAGCAGGCATGGAAGACAGATGGCTAGCATAACGACTCAGAAGGACTGCCCGCCGATTGGACAGCGGAGGTTCAGCAGTCTCAGCATAAAGGCTTTCCACAGGGCTGGTGTAAAAAGCTCCAGACACTAAACGTAATCCACGGTGGTGGATAGAGTCGAGACGCCGAAGAATAGACGGCCGAGCAGAGGAGTAGACTATGCTTCCATAATCCAATTTCGAGCGCACTAAGGCGCGATAGAGGCGGAGAAGGACCACTCGGTCCGCTCCCCAGGAGGTACCATTCAGGACACGGAGGGTGTTAAGGGAACGCAGACAGCGAGCCGAAAGATAGGAAACGTGGGAGGACCAGCACAGTTTTCTGTCAAACATAAGACCCAAGAATTTAGCGACGTCTGAAAACGGAAGGTTGACAGGACCTAGATGTAAGGAGGGCGGAAGAAACTCCTTACGTCGCCAAAAATTAACACAAACGGTCTTACTGGGTGAGAAACGGAAGCCGGTTCCGATGCTCCACGAGTGGAGGCGATCGAGACATCCTTGAAGACGTCTTTCAAGAAGGCTGGTCCGTTGAGAGCTGTAGTAGATTGCAAAATCGTCCACAAAGAGGGAACCCGAGACATCAGGAAGGAGACAATCCATAATTGGATTTATGGTGATGGCAAACAGTACAACACTCAGCACGGAGCCCTGGGGTACCCCGTTTTCTTGGGAGAAATTACAGGAGAGAGTAGTGTTCACCCGCACCCTAAATGTGCACTCTGCCATAAATTCGCGAAGAAAAAGGGGCAGCCGGCCTAGAAAGCCCCAAGAGAACAGTGTGCGGAGGATGCTTGTCCTCCAACAGGTATCGTATGCTCTCTCCAGATCAAAAAATATTGCTACCGTTTGGCGTTTCCGGAGAAAATTGTTCATGATATAAGTGGAAGAGCAACAAGATGGTCAACTGCAGAACGATGCTTTCGGAATCCGCATTGGGCTGGTGTTAAAAGACTGCGGGATTCCAGCCACCAAGCTAATTCACCATACGCTCCAAAACCTTACAGACACTACTCGTGAGAGAAATGGGGCGATAGCTAGAGGGGAGATGTTTGTCCTTTCCAGGTTTCAGAATGGGAACGACGATAGCTTCCCACCATCGTCTGGGAAAAATACTGTCGGTCCAGATTCGATTATAAAGGCGAAGGAGGTAACGCAGACTATGGGTTGATAAATGCAGCAACATTTGGACATGGATACCATCCGGTCCTGGGGCGGAGGAGCGAGAAGAAGAGAGGGCATGTTGGAGTTCCCGCATGGAGAAAACAGTATTGTAGCTTTCGTGATTTTGAGAGGAGAAAGCAAGATGTCGCACTTCCGCTGCACGTTTCTTCAGGAGAAACGCTGGCGGGTAATTTGAAGAGCTCGAAATCTCAGCAAAGTGCTGACCCAATGAGTTAGAAATTGCGACGGGGTCCACTAAGGTATCATGCGCAACAGTGAGCCCAGAGACCGGGGAGAAACTAGGCGCGCCTGAGAACCGTCGAAGCCGACTCCAAGCTTCCGAGGAGGGAGTGAAGGTGTTAAATGAGCTAATAAAGAATTTCCAGCTTGCCTTCTTGCTATCGCGGATGACGCGACGGCATCGCGCATGGAGCTGCTTATATCGGATACAGTTGGCCAAAGTTGGATGGTGACGGAAAATGCGAAGAGCACGTCACCGCTCACGTATTGCGTCTCGGCATGCCTCGTTCCACCAAGGAACTGGGGGGCGCCGGGGCAATTCGGAGGTGCGTGGTATTGAACGTTCCGCAGCTGTAAGAATAACGTCGGTAATATGTGTGACCTCATCGTCGACACTGGGAAAGTGACGGTCATCGAATGTCGCTAGAGACGAAAAAAGTGTCGAATCGGCTTGGGCAAACTTCCAGCATCGCGAGCGCATATATGGCAGTTGAGGCTGCAGTCTAAGGACACATGGAAAGTGGTCACTCGAGTGTGTATCATCAAGGGCGAACCATTCGAAGCGCCGAGCTAGCGGAACAGTACCGACCGCAAGGTCCAAATGAGATAAATTTGTCGTGGAGGCAGACAAAAATGTGGGGACCCCAGTGTTGAGGCAAACTAGATCCGCTTGGTGGAAGACGTCTAGCAAGAGTGAGCCACGTGGACAAGGATGTGGAGATCCCCAAAGCGGGTGGTGGGCATTTAAGTCCCCAACCAGCAAATAGGGGGGTGGAAGCTGACCAAGAAGATGAAGGAGATCAGCTCGTGCCATTGGTGTGGACAATGGAATGTACACCGTACAAAGAGAGAACGTGTATCCAGAAAGGGAAAGACGGACGGCGACAGCTTGGAAGGAACTGTTTAAGGGGATTGGGTGATAATGGAGAGTATCATGGAGAAGAATCATGAGTCCTCCATGGGCTGGAGTGCCTTCAACAGAGGGGAGGTCATATCGGACGGACTGAAAATGAGGGAGAACAAAGCGGTCTTGGGGACGCAGCTTTGTTTCCTGAAGACAGAAGATGACCGGCGAGTAGGATCGTAAGAGGATCGACAATTCATCTCGATTGGCTCGAATGCCGCGGATATTCCAGTGGATAATGGACATAGGGTGAACAGAAAATGGAGGAATGTGACCATGGGTGCTGTCAACTCAACGACTGCTCAGAGCTGGCGACCGACAGCATGGAATGGCATTCGGTCGAAGGCAGAAGATCCTGATCCATAGGTTGGTCAGGAGCAGCTCCTGCCACCAGCGATCGGCCGGTTGACCGGCCACCAGCAGTGCGCCTCGGCGACGATTTCCGCCAGGTGGTGCTGTAGATGAGACACGCCGTGGCGGAGAAGGAGAGGAACTGTGTTTCTGTGTAGCCTTCTTGGAAGTATGATGTTTAGATGAAGGAGGAACCGATGGTTGTGAAATTGCGGTACGTAAAAACTCTTCACGAGTATGCTCTTTTTTCGAAGACTTGGCGTCTGACTTTTGGGCTCGAGATTTAGCAGAACCCGACGAAGGGTGAGCCATAGAGAGGGCAGGCGAAAGACGTGAGGTTGAACGGGCGATCTTTGCGCTGGCCGATCTGACGACCGTGGTACTAAAGGTGAGGTCACAAGTCTGCGTGGCTGCCTCCTTTGTTGGCCGAGGAGAAGCAAGGACAGTGCTGTATTTTCCTGTCTGAGGCACGGTGGGCTGTCGACTGGCGAATAATTTTCGAGCAGCAAAGGTCGACACCTTTTCCTTCACTCTTATTTCCTGGATGAGCTTTTCATCCTTAAAAACTGGGCAATCTCGAGAGGAAGCAGCGTGGTCACCCATACAGTTGATGCAGCGAGGGGATGGAGGTGGACAAGCACCCTCATGGGCATCCTTGCCACATGTAACACATTTGGCCGGATTGGAACAGGACTGGCTGGTGTGATTGAACCGCTGACATTGATAGCAATGCGTAGGGTTTGAGACATAAGGGCGAACGTAAATTATCTCATAGCCTGCTTAGATATTCGATGGGAGTTGAACTTTGTCAAATGTCAAGAAGACAGTGCGGGTTGGAATGATGTTTGTGTCAACGCTTTTCATAACTCTATGAACAGCCGTTACGCCCTGGTTAGACAGGTAGTGCTGAATTTCTTCGTCAGACAATCCATCGAGGGAGCGTGTATAAACGACTCCACGCGAGGAATTTAAGGTACGGTGCGGTTCCACCCGGACAGGGAAGGTGTGGAGCAGAGAAGTACGCAGCAATTTTTTAGTCTGGAGGGCACTGTGTGTTTCTAACAACAGGGTGCCATTCCGTAATCTGGAACAAGACTTTACAGGACCTGCAATTGCGTCGACACCTTTCTGAATAATGAAAGGGTTGACCGTGGAATAGTCGTGACCTTCGTCAGACCGAGAAACAACAAGGAACTGTGGCAACGATGGAAGAACCATCTGTGGCTGAGACTCAGTGAACTTACGTTTGTGAGCAGACATAGTGGAAGGTGAGGAAACCATTGCGGAAGAATCCCCCATGATTACCGGCGTCTCCGATAGTGCGTTCCTCCCTTGTGGGGGCCCTCACTGAGGGCACACCCGCCTTAGGTGATTGTTCACACCTCAGGTCACACCTCCCGACAAACGGACGGAGGGACCAATCAGCACTTTTGGAAGGTATCAGCTCGGGTAATCACCCCTCCCTGGGCCTGGCCATTGCCAGGGGGTACGTACATGTCCTACCTGTCTACCCGGGGCGGGGAATTACGCGTTACCCCGTCACCGGCTACGCATGGAAGTGCGTGGGTCAGCCTTCAGACACGCACAGGGAGGAAAAAAGAGAAAGGGAAAGGAAAGAAGAGGGGGTCTCAAACACCACAGCGGAGAAAAGGGCAAAGAGAAGAGGGAAGGAAAAGAGAAGGACAGAGGAAGGACGAGGACTTGCAAGTGTAGAAAGCAAGGAATTTGGAACAGTTTCGAGCGTCCGTCTCCAGACGTAGGCACAAACCATACTCCCAGAGGGGGAGAAAGGGAAGGAAAGAGCCAGAGGTGAGGGGGGGGGGCGAAGATGGGGGACGGGGAAGGATGCAGAAAGGGAAGGGAAGGTATGCAGCCCGGAAAGGAAGGAGGGCCACATTAGCTCGGGGTCCCGTGCTCGCTACGCACGTGTCCACAAAAGAGTTGTGGACCCCCTGGGGGGTGTGACCAGTGCTATCTGATATCTCTGACACCCATTAGTTGTGACTATACAGAATGTCAGGCCTGCTCAAGGGTCTCACGGTGGACCACATCCTACTAGGTTGCCCTAATTTGGCACCTTAAAATGAAGCCTTACACTTGCTGACACACTACCTACCTCTGGTGCTATCAGACAACACCAAAGTGGCTGATTTGGTTTTGCTTTGTATGTGTGAAAGTGGTTTTTATTCCTCTCTGTGTCTTAGTGCACAATAGCCTTGTCGGTCACTTGTGAATTTGGAGGTGTGAGTGCTGCAGCCTGCTCCAACCCCAGGGTCCCACAGCTATCCTTTCTCAGAGGTCCACCCTGGCTCCTGCCCTTCCCACCCCTAAAATTCTTCTTATTCTGGGACATCTATCAATGGTTGACAAAATCCCAGGAAAAAGAACAATTATGATGAATCTATCTTGTCTGTGTAGCTAATTTTCTTGTGGTAATGGAGGATGTGGAAGCAACTGTGAGATGCAGAGAATTTCTCCAGTCAGATACTGTGTCCCATGATCTCCAGCTGCTTTCTGGGCAGATTAACCCTCCTACCTTCCTCTCTCTCACTTCTACTTGCTTCTATGTCTTTGCTTCCTTTGTTCTTGGGTACAGTCAAGTCCATTGGGATTTTTCTTTTGTGTCCTTCCTCTATGGGCTATTCCCAGTCTGATACACAAAAGAATGAGGGACCAACAACCAATGATCCCTTTAACCCCATCAATCAAAATCGATCCATCCATCCACCCTTCTTACTTTGAACAAAGCTGTACATACATTCAGTCAGACCTTGATACAGTTTCAAACTTTACTTGGTTCTACATAATGCCATTATCTATGTGAAGTCTGAAGCTAGTATTAATACTGTCTGCAAGATCATCAATATACAACATGGACAGTGAAGGTCCAACACATTTCTCTGGGGTACACCCCAACTTGCTTCTATACCTGTTGGTGACACTGCATCTGAGATAACATGCTGCATCCTCCCTACTAAGACATTCTCAGTCCATATCAGTGTGACAATCACTAAAATTTTGATTAAGATGAAAGCACATTCAAATTACTCACTAGGTACACAAGACATTTTAAGGCACAGGGATAAGAATCACAGTTGTGAAATATTCCCTACAGCATGTGCTGAGTGGTACTGTCACCTACATCTCATCTTCACTCTTCTCCACTTCAATGAGCTTCCTACTATGTTAACTCCTGGCCCCCTCACATTTCCATATCTATTTGATGTTTGCCAAATTCTTTTTTATTTCCATATTAAAATTATTGATTTCCATTTGACAATTCAATCCTGCCTTTTCTGTGACAACTCTTGCTCATACTCTATATATTATTAAGATGCTCTTCTGTGATGGAATTCCTACAGGGAATGTTTTGCACAGTTTATACCAATAACACTTCATTAGTCAGACACATTACACTTCTCAATTTCTTATTAATTAATTAGACTCTTCAAATGAGTTTTTGAGTCGCTGAAATATAAAATATCTGAGTTTGCTGCCTTTTGTCTCTTCTGGAGCAACTGACAAGAGATGACAATCTGAAATCCTGTAGGTCTACCTGTTGTGACTACAGCATAATAGTTGTCAGTGTGTGCTGCTGCCCCCCTCCCCAACAGGCAAACTGAGTGTCCTACTAACAATTCAGGTTCGTAAAATTAAAATAATCAATACTACTATGCTCTTACTTATGTCTGGTGTACTTCTAAGACAAGCAAATTAATTTCTGATGTCACTGTACAAATATAGGTGTACCACATAATAAAAACAAAAACAAATGTTACCAACCATGAAAATGGGCCTTACTTTGGGCGTTTTGCTACACTTTCTGCCTCCTAAGACACATTTTCTTTCATCTAGCACCTGTGCACCTTTCCTTTCTTCCTACTGTCCCTTTCCTCCCAACAAATATGCTCTTTTGATGTATATTAAAACAAGTGATTTAAATTTAAAACATAAATGTGTAATCCATCAGCATATTATGGGTGCACTATTTTATTTTGTAGAATTTGTTACACATATAAAATAATTTATGGATTTTAGTTTTAGAGCAACTGAACTCATAATTAAGTAAAACACTAGTGAACAGCAGCACTTTACAGAATTTCTTTGTCATATAGCAATCACAGAACACTTCCTAGATGAGGATCTGGTGAGACAGGCGGGGCTCAAGCATAGTACCAGGGGCCGGGTTTTGTTTCCTTGCCTGCAGCACTGGAAAGGTAATGGGTCTCTCTCTTTTACGTCTCTTTGTTGTTTGTAAGCAGTTTTATGATACGTATCTTGACCAAAATGACCCTTCCAGTTCAAGTGACCCAAGAATTAATTTTTCACTCTGAACTGAGTGTAGGCCAATATGAAGGTTGCTAACAGATTAAAATTGCATGTTATACTGGGGCTAAAACATAGAAATTTAGCATTTTGTGGACAAAATGAGCTATGGGAGAACAACTCTGAAGATTTCTTCAGTTTCATTTCTGCCAGTACACAAAACCAGTCATAGTGTTAAATAAAAAGGGCTTTAAAAACTATTCCATCTAGTTCTGATCATACTTTAAACGTTTAGCCATATCTGCCCTAACAGACAAAGAAATTTCTGTAGCAGGAGAAGGAGAGAAGCTAATAAATTGTGCAAGAAGAAATGCTGCAGTCCAAAAGAAAGTGAGTAGCAACACAAAAGATTAAGTGACCTAGAATTTACCACATGCTTTAACTGTAAATACCATTTACTTCACTTTCTTGCTACTTCAAAACGACTTAGTTCCATTATTAGTCACGTAAAGTCCACAGAATCTTTGCATGATCCATAACCCAATTTGAAATAATTCTGAAAGAAATTGCAGAAAACTTCTCCCATACCATTGTCCCTGTTGTAAAAGATACTACAAAGCCACTACTGATTCATCTGATCTATAACCATAATTGAAACTACTTCTGAAAGAAGCTTTCAGAGGGCTCCTCTCACACTTCTATCTTTTGTTACAGTGAATAGAAAGCCATGATCATCACATTCGATACACACATCAATGTGAAATATTTATGAAGGAGGCTGCAGAACCCTTCTCTCACACTGCTGTCTATATTTACAGTGACTAGAAATATAAAGTCATCACATTCAATCTATTAACCAATGTGAAATATTTCTGAAAGAAGCTAAAGAAAGCTACTCTCACACTGGTATCTGTACACACAGAGACTAGAAATACAACATCATCACATTCGATCCATTACCCGACGTGAAATGTATCTGAAAGAAGCTGCAGAAAGCTACTCTTACACTGGTATCTGTATGCACAGTGGCTGGAAATACAAAGCCATCATATTGGATACATTACCCCATGTGATATATTTCTGAAAGAAGCTGCAGAAAGCTCCTCTCACACTGCTATCTAGACACACAGTGAATAGAATCCAAAGTCATCACATTCGATCCATTACCCTATGTGATAAATTTCTGAAAGAAGCCACAGAGGGCTCCTCTCTCACTGCTATCGTTCCGCACAGTGACTAGAAATACAAAGTCATCACATTCGATCCATTACCCTATGAGAAATATTTCTAAATGAAGCTGCGGAAAGCTCCTCTCGCACTGCTATTTGGACTCACAGTGACTAGAAATACAAAGTCATCACATTCGATCCATTAACCCATGAGAAATATTTCGGAAAGAAGCTGCAAAAAGCTCCTCTCACTGCTATCTGGACACACAGTGACTAGAAATACAAAGTCATCACATTCGATTCATTACCCTATGAGAAATATTTCTGAAAGAAGCTGCAGAAAGCTTTCCTCACACTGCTCTCTTTATTTACCATGACAAGAAATACAAAGTCATCACAATCGATCCATTACCCTATGAGAAATATTACTGGAGGAAACCGCAGAAAGCTCCTCTCACACTGCACTCTATATTTACAGACTGGAAATACAAAGTCATCGCTTTCTATCCATTACCCTATGTGATGTATTTCTGAAAGAAGCTACAGAGAGCTTCTGTCACACTGCTCTCTCTATTTATGGTGACAAGAAATACAAAGTCATCATATTCGATCGATTACCCTATGTGAAATATTTCTGAAGGAAGCTGGAGAATGCTCCTCTAACACAGCTCTCTATACACAGAGTGAGTAGAAATACAAAGTCATCACATTTGAACCATTACCCTATCTGAAATATTTGTAAATGAAGATGCAGAAAGCTCCTCTCCCCCTGCTATCTGTACGCACAGTGACAAGAAATACAAAGTCATCATATTCAATCCATTACCCTATGAGAAATATTCCTGAAAGAAGTTGCAGAAATCTCATTTCACACTGCTATCTGGACACACAGTGACTAGAAATACAAAGTCCTTACATTCAATCCATTACCCTATGTGAAATATATGTGAAAGAAGTTGCAGAAAGCCCCTCTCACACTGCAATCTATGTTTAGAGTGACAAGAAATACATAGTCATCATATATGATCCATTACCCTATGAGAAATATTTGTGAATGAAGTTGCAGTAAGCTTCTCTCACACTGCTATCTGACACACAGTGACTAGAAATACGAAGTCATCACATTCGTTCCGTTACCCTATGTGATATATTCCTGAAAGAAGCTGCAAGAAGCTCCTCTCACATTGCTATCTGTACGCACAGTGACTAGAAATACAAAGTCATCACATTGGATCCATTACCCTATGTGAAATATTTCTGAATGAAGCAGCTGAAAGCTCCTCTCCCAATGCTGTCATTGTTTACAGTGACATGAAATAAAAAGTCATCACATGCGATCCATTACACTATGTGAAATATTTCTGAAAGAAGCTGCAGAAAGCTCCACTCAAACTGCTATCTATGTTCACAGTGACAAGAAATACAAAGTCATCACATTGGATCCATTATCCTATGTGAAATTTATATGAAAGAAGCTGCAGAAAGCTCCTGCCACACTGCTGCCTATGTTTTCAGTGACATGAAATACAAGGTCATCACATTGGATCCATTACCCTATTTGATATATTACTGAAAGAAGCTGCAGAAAGCTCCTATCACACTGCTATCTGTATGCACAGTGACTATAAAATCAAAATCACCACATTGGATCCATTACCCTATGAGATATATTTCTGACTGAAGCTGCAGAAAGCTCCTCTCAGACTGCTATCTGGGCACACAGTGACTAGAAATAAAAAGTCATCACATTCGGTTCATTACCCTATGAGAAATATTTCTGAAAGAAGCTGCAGAAAGCTCTTCTCATGGTGCTATCTGGACACTCAATGACTAGAAATAGATTGTCATCACATTCGATCTATTACCCTATGTGAAATATTTCTGATAGAAGCTGCAGAAAGCTCTTCTCACACTGCTATCTGTACACACAGTGGCTGGAAATACAAAGTCATCACATTCGATCCATTACCCTATGTGAAATATTTCTGAAAGAAGCTGCAGAAAGCTCCTCTCACACTTCTATCAGTACGCACAGTGACTAGAAATAAAAGGTCATCACATTCGATCCATTACCCTATGTGAAATATTTCTGGAAGAAACTGCAGAAAACTCCTCTCTCACTGCTATCTGGACACACAACGACTAGAAATACAAAATCATCACATTCGATCCATTACCCTATGAGAAATATTTCTGAAAGAGGCTGCAGAAAGCTCCTCTCACACTGCTATCTGTACGCAGTGGCTGGAAATACAAAGTCATCACATTCGATCCATTACGCTATGCGAAATTTTTCTGAGGGAAGCTGCAGAAATCTCCTCTGACACTGCTGTCTGTACGCACAGTGGCTAGAAATATAAAGTCATCACTTTCGATAAATTACCCTATGACAAATATTTCTGAAAGAAGCTGCTGAAAGCTTCTCTCATGCTTCCATCCATACGCACAGTGGCTGGAAATACAAAGTCAACATATTCGATTGATTACCCTATGTGAAAAATTTCTGAATGAAGCAGCAGAAAGCTCCTCTCTCAATGCTGTCTTTGTTTACAGTGACATGAAATAAAAAGTCATCTCATTCGATCCATTACCCTATGAGAAATATTTCTGAAGGAAGCTACAGAAAACTCCTCTCACACCGCTATCTGTACGCACAGTGACTAGAAATTCAAAGTCATTACATTCGATCCATTACCCTATGTGAAATATATGTGAAAGAAGCTGCAGCAATCTTTTCTCACTCTGCTATCTCTACGCACAGTGGCTGGAAATAAAAAGTCATCACATTCGATCCATTACTCTATGAGAAATATTTCTGAAAGATTCTGCAGAACGCTCCTCACTCACTGCTATCTGGACACTTAGTGACTAGAAATATAAAGTCATCACATTCAATCCATTAACCTATGTGAAATATTTCTGAAAGCAGTTGCAGAAACCTCCCCTCACACTGCTATCTGTACACACAGTGACTTGAATTACAAAGTCATCATATTCGATCCATTACGCTATGAGAAATATTACTGAGAGAAGCTGCAGAAAGCTCCTCTCACACTGCTATCTGTACGCACAGTGGCTGGAAATACAAAGTCATCACATTCGATCCATTACCCTATGTGATATATTTCAGAAAGAAGCTGCAAAAAGCTTCTCTCAGACTTCTATCAGTACGCACAGTGACTGGAAATACAACGTCATCACACTCGATCCATTACCCTATGTGAAATATATGTGAAAGAAGCTGCACAAAGCTCTTTTCGCACTGCTATCTGTACGCACAGTGGCTGGAAATAGAAAGTCAGCACATTCGTCCATTACCCTACGTGAAATACTTCTGAAAGGATCTGCAGAAATCTCCTCTCACACTGCTATCTGTATGCACAGTGGTTGGAAATGCAAAGTCATCATATTCAATGGATTACCCTATGTGAAATATTTCTTAATGAAGCAGCAGAAAGTTCCTCTCCCAATGCTGTCTTTGTTTACAGTGCCATGAAATACAAAGTCATCACATTCGATCCATTACCCTATGTGAAATATTTCTCAAGGAAGCAACACAAAGCTCCTCTCCCACTGATGTCTCTGTTTACAGTGAGAAGAAATACAAAGTCATCACATTCCCTCCATTATCCTAAGAGTAATATTTCTGAAAAAGCTGCAGAAAGATCCTCTCACACTGTTATCTGTACCCACAGTGGCTGGAAATACAACATCATCACATTCGATGCATTACCCTATTTGATATATTACTGAAAGAAGCTGCATAAAGCTCCTCTCACACTGCTATCTGGACACACAGTGACTAGAAATACAAAGTCATCACATTCGATCCATTACCCTATGAGAAACATTTCTGAAAGAAGCTCCTCTCACACAGCTATCTGGACAGACAGTGACTAGAAATACGAAGTCATCACATTTGATTAATTACCCTATGAGAAATATATCTAAAAGGAGCAGCAGAAAGCTCCTCTTACACTGCTATCTGGACACACAACGACTAGAAATGCAAACTCATCACATTCGATTCATTGCCCTATGTGATACATTTCTGAAAAACCCTGCATCAAACTTCTCTTCCACTGCTATCTGTATGCACAGTGGCTGTAAATACAAAGTCATTACATTCGATACATTACCCTATGAGAAATATTTGTGAATGAAGTTGCAGTAAGCTTCTCTCACACTGCTATCTTGACACACAGTGACTTGAAATACAAAGTCATCACATTCGATCCATTACACTTCGTGAAATATTTCTGAATGAAACAGAAGAAAGTTACTCACCTACAGCTGTCTATGTTAACAGTGACATGAAATACTAAGTCATCACATTCAATCCATTACCCTATGTGATGTATTTCTGCAAGAAGCTACAGAAAGCTTCTGTCACACTGTTTTCTGGACACACAGTGACTAGCAATACAAAGTCATCACATTTGATCCATTACCCTATGAGAAACATTTCTGAAAGAAGCTCCTCTCAAACAGCTATCTGTACAGACAGTCACTAGAAATACAAAGTCATCACATTCGATTCATTGCCCTATGTGATACATTTCTGATAAGCACTGCAGAAAGCTTCTCTAACACTGCTATCTATGTTTAGAGTGACAAGAAATACAAAGTCATCAAATTGAATCTATTACCCTATGTGCAATATTTCTGAAAGAAGCTGCTGAAAGCTCCTCTCACACTGCCATCTATGTTTACAGTGACTTGAAATACATAGTCATCACATTCGATCCATTACACTATGTAAAATATTTCTGAAAGAAGCTGCAGAAAGCTCCCCTCACACTGATATCTGGACACACAGTGACTAGAAATAAAAAGTCATCACATTCGATCCACTACACAATGAGAAATATTTCTGAAAGAAGCTGCAGAAAACTCCTCTCTCACTGCTAACTGTACGCACAGTGACTAGAAATACAAAGTCATCACACTCGATCCATTACCCTATGTGAAATATATGTGAAAGAAGCTGCAGAAAGCTCTTCTCACACTACTATCTGTACGCACAGTGGCTGCAAATACAAAGTCATCACACTCGATCCATTACCCTATGAGATATATTTCTGAAAGAAACTGCAAGAAGCTCCTCTCACATTGCTATCTATACGCATAGTGGCTGGAAATACAAAGTCATCATATCGATCGAATACCCTATGTAAAATATTTCTCAATGAATCAGCAGATAGCTCCTCCCCCAATGCTTCTTTGTTTACAGTGACATGAAATACAAATTCACCACATTCGATCCATAACCGTATGAGAAATTTTTCTGAAAGTAGCTGCAGAAAGCCTCTCTGACACTGCTATCTGTATGCACAGTGGCTGGAAATACAAAATCATCACATTCGATGCATTACCCTATGAAAAATATTTCTAAGAGGAGCTCCAGAAAGCTCCTCTCACACTGCTATCTGGACACACAGTGACTAGAAAAACAAAGTCATCACATTCGATCCATTACCATATGTGAAATTTTTCAAATAGAAGCTGCAGAAAGCTCCTCTCACACTGCTATCTGGACCCACAATGACTAGAATTACAAGGTCATCACATTCAATTCATTAGCCTATGAGAAATATTTCTGAAAGAAGCTGCAGAAAGCTCTTCTCACACTGCTATCTGGATACTCAATGACTAGAAATAGAAGGTCGTCACATTCGATCTATTAACCTATGTGCAATATTTCTGATAGAAGCTGCAGAAAACTCCTCTCACACTGCCATCTATGATTACAGTGACTAGAAATAGAAAGTCACCACATTCGATCCATTACCCTATGAGAAATTTTTCTGAAAGAAGCTGCAGAAAGCTTCTCTGACAAAGCTATCTGTACGCACAGTGCCTGGAAATACAAATTCATCACTTTCGTTCCATTACCGTATGAGAAATATTTCTGAGAGAAGCTCCAGAAAGCTCCCCTCGCACTGCTATCTGTACGCACAGTGACTAGAAATACAAAGTCATCACATTCGATTCATTACCCTATGAGAAATATTTCTGAAAGAAGCTGCAGAAAGCTCTTATCACACTGCTATTTGGACACACAATGACTAGAAATACAAAGACATCTCATTTGATCAATTACCCTATGAGAAATGTTTCTGAAAGAAGCTGCAGAAAGCTTCTCTCACACTGCTATCTGGACTCACAGTGACTAGAAATAAAAAGTCATCACATTCGATCCATTACCCAATGTGAAAAATTTCTGAAAGAAACTGCAGAAAACTTCTCTCTCACTGCTATCTGGACACACAACGACTAGAAATACAAAGGCATCACGTTCGATCCATTACCCTAAGTGAAATATTTCTGAAAGAGGCTGCAGAAAGCTCCTCTCACACTGCTATCTGTACGCAGTGGCTGGAAATACAAAGTCATCATATTCGATCCATTACGCTATGAGAAATTATTCTGAAGGAAGCTGCAGAAAGCTCCTCTGACACTGCTGTCTGTACGCACAGTGGCTGAAAATATAAAGTCATCACTTTCGAAAAATTACCCTAAGACAAATATTTCTGATAGAAGCTGCTGAAAGCTCCTCTCACGCTTCCATCTGTACGCACAGTGGTTGGAAATACAAAGTCATCACATTCGATTTATTACCCTATGAGAAATATTTCTGAAAGAAGCTGCAGAAAACTCCTCTCACACTGCTATCTGTATGCACAGTGGTTGGAAATACAAAGTCATCATATTCGACGGATTACCCTATGTGAAATATTTCTTAATGAAGCAGCGGAAAGCTGATCTCCCACTGCTGACTATGTTCACAGTGACAAGAAATCCATAGTCATCACATTCGATCCATTCCCCTATGAGAAATATTTCTGAAAGAAGCTGCAGAAAGCTCCTCTCACACTGCTATCTATGTTTACAGTGGCAAGAAATACAAAGTCATCACATTCCATCCATTACCCTATGCGAAATATCTCTGAATGAAGCAGCAGAAAGCTCCTCTCCCACTGCTGTCTATGTTTACAGTGACAAGAAATACAAAGTCATCACATTCGATCCATTACCCTATGTGATACATTTCTGAAGGAAACTGCAGAATGCTGTTCTCACACTGCTATCAGTACGCACAGTGGCTGGAAATACAAAGTCATCACATTCGATCTATTACCCTATGTGAAATATTTCTGAAAGAAGCTGCAGAAAGCTCCTCTCACACTGCTATCTATGTTACAGTGACAAGAAATACAAAGTCATCTCATTCCATCCATTACCCTATGAGAAATATTTCTGAAAGAAGCTGCAGAAAGATCCTCTCACACTGCTATCTGTACGCACAGTGGCTGGAAATACAAACTCATCACATTAGATCCATTACCCTACGTGAAATATTTCTGAAAGTTGCTGCAGAAAGCTACTCTCACACTGCTATCTGTACGCACGGTGACTAGAAATACAAAGTCATCACATTCGATTTATTACCCTATGAGAAACATTTCTGAAAGAAGCTGGAGAAAGCTCCTCTCATACTGCTATCTGGGCACACAGTGACTAAAAACACAAAGTCATCACATTCAATCCATTACTCGATGTGAAATATATGTGAAAGAAGCTGCAGAAAGCTCCTCTCACACTGCTATCTGGACACACAGTGTCTAAATATACGAAGTCATCACATTCCATCCATTACCCTATTAGAAATATTACTGAAAGAAGCTGCAGAAGCCTCCTCTCACACTGCTATCTGGACACACAGTGACTAGAAATTCAAAATCATCACATTCGTTCCATTACCACATTGGATATATTACTGAAAGAAGCTGCAGAAAGCTCCTTTCACACTGCTATCTGTAGGCACAGTTGCTGGAAATACAAAGTCATTACATTCGATCCATTACCCTATGAGAAATATTTCTGAAAGAAGCTGCAGAAAGCTCCTCTCACACTGCTATCTGTACGCACAGTGACTAGAAATACAAAGTCATCACATTCGATCCATTACCCTATGTGATATATTTTTGAAAGGAGCTGCAGAAAGCAGTTCTCACACTGATATCTGCTCGCACAGTGGCTGGAAATACAAAGTCTTCACATTTGATCCATTACCCTATGTGAGATATTTCTGAAAGAAGCTGCAGAAAGCTCCTCTCACATTGCTATTTGTACACACAGTGGCTGGAAATACAAAGTCATCACATTTGATCTATTACCCTATGTGAAATATTTCTGAAAGAACCTGCAGGAAACTCTTCTCACACTGCTATCTGGACACACAGTGAAAAGAAATACAAAGTCATCGCATTCCATCCATTACCCTACTAGAAATATCTCTGATAGAAGCTGTAGAAAGCGCCTCTCACACTGCTATCTGGACACACAGTGACTAGAAATACAAAATCATCACATTCGATCCATTACCACATTGGATATATTACTGAAAGAAGCTGCAGAAAGCTCCTCTCACACTGGCCTGACACTGATCTCTGTATTTACAGAGACTAGAGACACATAGGCATCACATTCGATCCTTTACCCTATGTGAAATATATCTGAAAGAGGCTGCAGAAAGCTGTTCTCACACAGCTGCCTATACTTACATTGACAAGAAATAGAAAGTCATCACATTAGATCCATTTCCCTATGTGATATATTTCTTAAATAAGTCGCAGACGGCTCCTCTCACACTGTTCTCCACACACACAGTGACTAGATACACAAAGTCATCGCATTCGATCCATTACCCTATGTGAAATATTTAAGAAAGAAGCTGCAGAAATCTCCTATCACACTACTATCTGTACGCACAATGACTAGAAAGACATAGTCATCTAATTCGATCCATTACCCTATGAGAAATATTTCTGAAAGAAGCTGCAGAAAGCTTCTCTCACCCTGCTCACTGTATTTACAGTGACTAGAAATACAAAGTCATCACTTTCGATCCTTTACCCTATGAGAAATATTTCTGAAAAGAGCTGCAGAAAGTTCCTCTCCCACTGCTATCTATGTTTACAGTGACAAGAAATACAAAGTCATCACATTCGATTCATTACCCTATGTTAAATATTTCTGAAGAAAGCTGCTGAATGCTGCTCTTTGAGAATCATTTCTTACTTGATATATTTGTTACATAGACAGGCTTGTCATATTTTATCCATAACAATAGATGAAGTGTTTATGAACGAAACTGCTGAAAGCTTGTCTCCCACTAATGAATTTTTTATTTGGTGTAATTACTACAATTCCATTCTCATTAAAGTTTTTTATGACCACCATCTTAATAACATCTGCAGTCCCATGTAATGCTATGGGGATTTAGCACAGTCTCATCTTGTCTAGTGTTTCTATGGGTAGGACAACACCCCGTCTTCAAAAATGCATGTTTTTCCATTTCTTAGTTGTGCATTTTCATATACTGGTATGAATTTGTGTTCTAAAAAGGAATAGATTTCTCTAGTGATGAATTTTTAGTGTCCCTCTTTCAGCGGTGCACAGGTGATACCCAAAAGTACCATAGAGAACTTCCATCAGTTTTGTATCAGCCAAATTTATTGGTGTAAACTTCAGAGTCAGTTCATTATCTTGCTCCACAATTTGTCACTTTAGCTGGTGTCTGGTCTCTCAACATAGACAAAAATCCTGCTCACTAACTTTCCTAGTACAGTAGAGCGTCGATTATCGGAACGTCGGTCAACCGAACGACCGCTTAACCGAACCGTGTACTCGATCGCACATGTTACTCTTCCACCCTACCTTCCGTCATCCTCCTCACTCCCGAACCAAGTTTCCCCCACAGTAGTCACCGCACTGGGCCACCACTGTACGCTCTGCCTATCTAATGCAAATGTCATGAGTTTGAAACAGCAGATTTTAGTGGTGATCTGCTACAAATGACCACTCTTGACAATGTACACCCAACTGACAAAGGTACTAGCAAACAGAATGCCATCAGCATGTTACGCACTCAGAATCCTATCATCAGTGTGTAACGTGCGAGTTGTTTTAGTTACACATTATTCATATGTACACTCAATTCTTAGCTACTGAGCCGTGGCTGGCTCGTGTTATGCTTTTCATTAAACTTTGGTTGCTATTCTGTGATTAGTCTCCCGCAGTTATCGCGATTATGATGTTATCCTCTCTCTCCGCGAGTCGCAGCAGCAACGTGTATCGATATTCGCACCCTTGTACTATGTTTGGCTCGTGCTTATCGTTTCTGGCTGTGCTGTGTGCGGGCTGTTGCTCGTTTGGCATGGAGCAGCGAGGAAGTCTCCGTGTCGCATGTCTGGCTAGGCCTGCTGGCGGCGTCCAGGCGCGGTCGGAGTGTGAGGGGCTGTTCCCATTGCTACGAGGTCCGTGGCTCACCGATCCCAGACACGAAAGTTAGTTGAGTCTTTACGTAATCTACCAGCCAGCCCCAACTGTTCACATTGTGTCGTTTGAATTTCGTTGTGGTCTGTTGGGACATTCCTGTGAGCAACAACGTGTGTTTTCAAGTTGACGAAATTCTAGCAGCCCTCCTGTGGAGTTTAACGTAATTTGATTATTTCGGAATTGAAGTGCACCAGCAAAATCTCCTGCCTTGTGGCCGCTAACGTTCCGGTTACCTGCCCTGGCCGTTCACGTAAATTCGGGCAGTGTATTTTTCTCGTCGTGTTGTGGCTGTCCAGTATGGTATGTAGTTCGACAGCTGGATGTGTAATTCGTTGTGGGTGCCGATACCTTTTGCGTCGTTCCATTTAACTCCATATTGCGCGCTGGTCGGGTAGAGCGGAAGTTATCCTGTCGTTCGGACCGTTGACTGTCTGTCAGTTGGGTTGCCATCAGAGATGGGCCGACTGCCTGTCTCACCTAAGCGAGCGTTAGTGTTTGAATTCCAGGCTGACCTTTGGAAACTTCTGAGCGCCGTTTGATGTGCTGCCTTTTCTTATTTATCCATGTTGTTTGCTTCTGTATGGCTTCTAGCCGATTTTAAATTAAAATTGTTTTGGCCTTAAGGCGTGAGATTGTTTGGGCCTTCAGCCTAATTTAGAGAAATGTTTTAAGTGAGGCCTTCTGCCTTTTAAAATTCTACTTCTTATTTTTGAGTCTTAAGTGATTGGCCTTCAGCTGGTTTTAAATTAGTTGTTTTACTTGAAGCGTGAGATTGAAAGGCGCATTTAACAGGGAATTAAGTTCTAAATTTAATGTTCGGCTTCCTCTGTTTTTAATGTTTTCTTATTCCTGTGATGTTTGTCAAATGAATAAAATAGTATGTTCGAGTGTAATTGACAGCCACTCATTTTGGCCCCTTTCCACAAATTAAACTATCTGTCCTGTGCTGCGTGTATAGCAGGGGATCTCACTGATTGGTCTTGGATTATTCCGGGCACATCTTTTCCTTTACATTCGCTCCTGAGGAGAAGTATGGCCTTTGCGAATGCGCTAAACCTATTGTACATCGAACTGTTGCCGCTTTGGCCGTTAAGGCTGCAGCTGACGAGTATGATCTGGCCCATCTATTGCCCCATCAGGTTTCTCAGTTACGCGATTTGTTGCACGGTTTTCCCCAGCTCCTGAGTGGTCATTTGAGTGTTACTAACGTTCTTGATTATCATATCCATCTGTGCGACAATATTCCGGTTAGGCAGTTCCCATATCGCTTCTCACCCCCTAAAGTGCAGATACTCAAGTCTAAAATATGTCAGATGCTCCAACAAGAAGTGATTAGGCCTTCTACATCTGCTTATCCTTCCCCAATATTTCTTGTACCTAAAGACCAGGGGCGCGATTTCAGACCTGTAGTTGCCTACCGCCGTTTAAACGCTAGGGTTGTCCTTGCTTTGCCGGCGCTAATTGGTTTACGGTCCTTGATTTGAATCAGTCCTATTATCAGATTCCCCTGGCTGAAGAATGTAAGCATGATACTGCATTTTGTACTGATTGGAACTTGTTTGAATTTAACAGAGTTCCTTTTGGGCTAGCGACTGGTGCAGCTGTGCTTACTCGTTTTCTGGATAATGTCCTTGGCGACCTGAACTTAGTCTGTGCGTACAACTATTTGGACGACTTAGTTTTCTATATCTGTTCGTTTCAGGACCATTTGGAGCATATATAGCAAGTTCCTTTAAGTTACAGGGAGCCGGGCTGACCGTTAAGCCTAGTAAGATGACGCTAGCCAAGCAGCAGGTAGCTTTCTTGGGTCATATAGTGTCAGGTCAGAGTATTTGCATTGACCAAGAGCGAACTAAAGCGTTGCGGGCTTTGCCTTCACCTACTGATAAGCGAAGAATTACTAAATACACAAGCATGGCGAACTACTTTAGGCGTTTGGATCCCAATTTTGCTCAGTTGGCGGCACCCTTAAATCAGTTACGGTGGAAGGGCGCGCGTTTTGAATGGGGACCCGCCCACGAAACCGTCTCTGAGCACATTAAGGAGCAATAGCCAGTCCTCCGGTTCTTGGAGTACCCGGTTTTAATAAAAGGTTTGTTGTTCAAACTGACGCTTTTAATGCCGGTATTTCAGCTGTTCTCCTCCAGGAGTTTGAGAGGCAGATACAGCCTCTAGCCTACGCATCGGTTAACTGATGCCGAACTTAGGTACTCTGTCTACGAGTGAGAGGCTTTGGCCGTTTTATTTGCGTTGGAGAAGTACCACTTCTACCTTGAACATCGGGTTTCCCAATTAGAAACGGACAAGTAGACTTTGAGCTGGGTGTTGGCTAGGCCACGTAAAACTGGCCATATTGCCAGATGGGCGGTACGTATTTCGGTATTTCCGTATAAAGTTAAACACGTGAGAGGCTCTATCCTTGCGGATGTTCTCAGACGGATGTCGCCGAAACTACACCTAGTAAGGGAAACCAGCAGGTAGAGGGAGACAGTCTTAATTGTAGAGTGTCGGGTGAAATTCCCCTCTTGTTTGAGGATGTTGCTCAGCATCAGGATCAGGACTTTGTTTTGGCCCAGATTAAGCAACGTGTGTTGGCAGGAGAGCTGTCGGATGAGTATGTTGTTAAGAGTGGTATTCTCTGTAAGAGGGTGGGCGATGCTAAGCAGTGCAAGATCTGTTTGCCTGTAGCTTTGGTGCGCCCTGTTTTTCGTTATTTAGGACCTTTACCTAGTAATAAGAAGGGTCATCGATATGTGCTAGTTATTATCGAGGCGTTCTCCAGATTTACTTGGCTCCTCCCGAGCCATAACGTTATCGCTCCCACCACTATTTCTCTTTTAACTAATGTCTTCAGTGTTTTTGGCCCACCCAAGTAGCTTGTTAGCGGTAATGCTCCTGCTTTCCTTTCGGCTCCTTTCAAGGCCTTCTGTTTTCAGAACGGTGTCAAGCATATCACAACCACCCCATATTATCCGCAGGGGTCCTATGCGGAAAGAGTTAACCGAAATCTTAAGTCCGCATTGATTATTTATCATCAGAAAACGCCTAGTAAATGGGACTCCAGTTTTCCTTGGTGGCTTAGTTTTGCCTTTAATACCGCCACTCATGAAGTTTTGCGAGCTACTCCCGCCTCCTTGATCCTTTCGTATACCATTAATTCCCCTCTTTCGAACTTGTGGGGAATTCAAGATCTTATTCCACGAGAAATTAATCCTCAAGTTATCAAGGGAAACTGGAACCAGGCCAGACGAAATATACTCAGAGCACATAATAAACAAGCTGAGCGTTATAATAGTAATCGAGAAATCTTTAAGGGGAGGCCAGGGGATCAAGTCTATGTCCGCAATTTCCTGGGGAGGCAGGTGCGTGGCGGGAATCTTAGTAAATTTACTCCCCGTTTTCTGGGGTCTTGCACCATGATGCGTATGTTAGGCCCGGTAAATCTGTTGGTCAAGGATACTGTTCGGGTAAGCAGTATCGGGTTCACCTTAGCCAAGTTAAGTTCAGGTAGCTTAGGGTTTGAGTCACCCCCTCCCTGTGCTGAGTTTAAGGGGGAAGGTTGAGCTGTGGCTGGCCCGTAATATGTTTTTCATTAAACCTTGGTTGCTATTCTGTGATTAGTCTCCCACAGTTATCGCGGTTGTGCTGTTATCCTCTCTCTCCACGAGTCGCAGCAGCAGCATGTATCGATATTCGCACCCTTGTACTATCTTTGGCCTCACGCTTATCGCTTCTGGCTGTGCCCTCTTCGTGTGGAGCAGCGAGGAAGTCTCCATGGTGCGGGTCTGGCCGGGGCCGCTGGCGGCATTCACGCGTGGTCGGAGTGTGAGGGGCTGTTCCCATTGCTACGAGGTCCTTGCCTCACCGATCCCATACACGAAAGTTGAGTCTTTACTTAATCTACCAGCCAGCCCCAACTGTTCACATTGTGTCGTTTGAATTTCGTTGTGGGCTGTTGGGACATTCCTGTGAGCAACAATGTGTATTTTCAAGTTGGCGAAAAACTAGCCGCCCGCCTATGGAGTTTAACTTAACTTAGTTATTTTTGAATTGAAGTGCACCAGTGAAAACTTCTCCCTTGTGGCCGTTAATGTTCTGGTTACCTGCCCTGACGTTGACGTAAATTCAGGTAGTGTATTTTTCTCGCCGGCCAGAGTGGCCGACCGGTTCTAGGCGCTACAGTCTGGAACTGCGCTACCACTACAGTCGCAGTTTCGAATCCTGCCTCAGGCATGGATGTGTGTGATGTCCTTAGATTAGTTAAGTTTATGTAATTCTAAGCTCTAGGGGACTGATGACCTCATCAGTTATGTCCCATAGTGCTCAGAGCCATTTGAACCATTTGTATTTTTCTCCTTGTGTTGTGGCTGTCCTGCACGGCATGTAGTTTGACAGCTGAATGTGTAATTCGTTGTGGGCGCCAATACCTTCTGCGTTGTCCCATTGGACTCCCTGTTGTGTGCTGGCCGGGTGGAGCGGAAGTTATCCAATCGCTTCATCAGGTGACTGTCTCTCAGTTGGGTTGCTGTCGGATTGAGAATTGCTGGGCCATCTGTCTGTCTCACCTAAGCAAGCGTTAGTGTTTGAATTCCAGGCCGACCCTAGGAAACTTCTGAGCGCCATTTGATGTGCTTCCTTTTCTTATTTGTCCTTGTTGTTTATGTATGGTTTCTAGCCGATTTTAAAGTAAATTTGTTTGGCCCTTAACGCGTGAGATTGTTTTGGCCTTCAGCCTGATTTAGAGAAATGTTTTAAAGATGAGGCCTTCTGCCTTTTAAAATTCAAATTCATGTGTTTGATTCTTAAGTGATGGGCCTTCAGTTGGTTTTAAATTAAAGTTGTTTTGCCCTTGAAGTGTGATATTGAAAGGCGCATTTAGCCGGGAATTAAGGTATAAAATTAATGTTTGGCTTGCTCTGTTTTTAATGTTTTCTTATTCTTGTAATGTTTGTCAGATGAATAAAATAGTATGTTCGAGTGTAACTGACAGCCACTCATTTTGGTCCCTTTCCACAAATTAAACTATCTGTCCTGTCCTGCGGGTATAGCAGGGGATCTGAGCTATGTCATATTTTTTGGGGGAACAAATGAACAAAATATGAACACAATTTTCAAACTCTAGAAAAGAACCTTAAGAATAATAACCAAAAATAGTAATCGAGCTCATTGTAAAGATCTGTTCAAAACACTGGGGATTTTACTGCTCGATGGGAATACATTTACCAGTCAGTTGTACACATCAAAAATAATATTGGTAATTACTGCGCAAACAGCTTTGCCCATGACCATGGAACAAGAGCTGAGCTTAACTTACATTTGCCAAGAAAAAATAAACATAAAAGTCAAAACAGCATTTTCTACCAAGGAATAAAACTGTAGAATAAAATACCAAAAGAGATTAAAGAAATTGCAAAAATACACTTACTTAATATGACAGCTAAAATTTAGCAGTTATGCACTACATTTTATACAATGAAGGATTACTCAGATAAAACAGTAGGGGTTTGGTAAAGAATAGTTATACAAATAAATAACAATAATGATTATAAAACATCCAGCATTCCATATAACACCTACACATTATGTTTTTTCCTTATTTTTTCCTTTTCTAGAAATCTTACTCTCAAGCCGCAAGCTATGCATAGCACAATACTAACACCTCTTACTCTTTCTGAGCTCAACATTATAGAGGGATGCTGACTCACTTTTTCAGGATTGCAGATGGGAAGTTGCAGTACAGAAAATGGCTCAGATATCACCAGTGTGTGTGTGTGTGTGTGTAGTGAGTGAAGTGTTATGAAACAATGTGTGTATAGTGTGTGCAGTGACTGATAGTGAAATATGAGTGATCAGTGTGGCATTACATTATTTAATAAGTTTTTTTTAAAAAAGTATTGTATATCAGGAATAAATCTAATGATTGTCTCTGACTAGAAGGCTGTAAATGTATGTGTATACGAATTAGCTTATTTTAAATTGGTCTTAACTTGTAAAAAGTTTGACATGTCCCATATCCATGTAAAAACAGATCTACAGATGAATAAAGCTACTAACTACTACTACTACTACAACTTCACGACTGTATCTTCTGTATGTTCTGAAAAGCAGTTTTCATCCAATCCAAAAATTTCTGCCATTGCATTATCCATTTCTTTACCTGCAGCTTTACCACAGCTTTTTCTGGCATTTTTCGTTCGAAAACAGCCAAGCCAAATCCCAATTCTTCTTCTGGGTAACACTAAGTGGTATCTCGTAGAACATAATGTCACAACCAGAGAAAGGTGCAGGGCGGGGCTGTAGTCGCTGAGTATAGTCGGTCGGGACGTGCGTTGTGTGGGCTGCCACGAAATTTGTCGGTCGGTCGATAAATTGTGTGTGTGTGTGTGTGTGTGTGTGTGTGTGTGTGTGTGTGTTTAAGGTCCTTGAGGAATTCAAAACGTTTGATTCTAGAGAGAAGCGTGTGAAGAACTGTGGCTCAGGTTTAGAAGAAAAGCTGACCATGTGTTTCATGGATATGTGCCTTGTGGAATATAAGAAGTATTAGAGATAAAGTTAGTGAACTGCTTATAGATGTTGACTGAAATTATTGGTATATCAGAGCATCACTTAAATAACTTGACAATTCAGAGGCCGTCCTTTACCAGGCTACAGATTAGCTGGCTGTTTCTCAAGGAGTGCCTTGTGTACGTGAAAAACGGTATTCCATTTGAGTCCATAAACGTATCAAGACACTGCACTGAACAGATATTTGAATGCTGTGCAGAGTTAGTTGAATTTAGTGAAACTAAACTTCTAACTGTTGTTGTTTATAGACCCCCTAACTCCGACCTCAGAGCATTTCTGATCAAGCTAGAGAGGGTTCTTGATTCACTTTGTAGGGAGTACCAGAAACTAGTTATATGTGGTGACTTCAATATTAATTTTGTATATGATTGTGCAAGAAAAAGGATGTTGGTAGATCTTCTAAACTGATACGATCTGCTGCTAACTGTGTTTTTTCCAACTAGGGTGCTGGGGAACAGTAGCACAGCCATAGACAATATTTTTATTCATTCTTCATTACTAGATGGTCATTCTGTTAGTAAGAGCGTGAATGGCCTTTCACACCATAATGCACAAATTTTAGCACTAAAAGGCTTTTGTATTCAAACCAATGTCACATTTAATTACAAACTATGTAGGAAAGTTAACCCAACGGCAATAGAGAGTATTTTAAAACTTGTCAAGGAACAAGAGTGGCAGAATGTTTATAGTGCCGATAACATAGGTGATAAATACGCCGGCCGCGGTGGTTTAGCGGTTCAGGCGCTCAGTCCGGAACCGCACGACCACTACGGTCGCAGGTTCGAATCCTGCCTCGGGCATGGATGTGTGTGATGTCCTTAGGTTAGTTAGGTTTAAGTAGTTCTGAGTTCTAGGGGACTGATGACCACAGATGTTAAGTCCCATAGTGCTCAGAGCCATTTGAACCATTTTTTGATAAATACAATGCTTTCCTTAACACATTTCTAATGCTCTTTGAGAGTTGCTTTCCATTACACCATTCTAAACGGGGTACTAGCAGTAATGGGCACCCCAGGGGGCTCACTAGTGGGATAAGGATATCATGTAGAACAAAGAGGGAATTATATCAAAATATTGTAAGTAGCCACAATCAGGCTACAGTAGCTCATTACAAACAGTATTGTAAGGTGCTTAAAATGTTATTAGGAAGGGAAAGAGTAAGTGGTATGCAATAGAATAGGTAATTCACAGGATAAAATTAAAACCATATGGTCAGTTGTGAAGGAAGTGTCTGGTCACTAGCACAAGGTCAACGATATAAAGTCAGTTCGCAATAAAAATATTTCTGTTACTGATAAATCAGATATATGTACAGTATTTAACAATCATTTTCTGAGCATTGCTGGTGAATTAAATAAAAATTTAGTTTCTACAGAAAATCATATAACTTCCTTGGCAAATGTCTTTCCGAGATTGATGTCTGAAATACTCCTCTGTGATACAGACAAGAGGGAGACTGAGTCAATAATTAAACCACTGAAGACTAAGGACTCTCACGGTTATGTTGGAGTGTCTAGCAGAATATTAAAGTACTGTGCTGCGCATCTTAGCCCTGTATTTAGCCATATTTGTAATTTTTCCTTTAGGAATGGTCGGTTTCCTGAGCGATTTAAGTAATCAGCAGTAAAGCCGCTTTATAAAACGGGAGAACGGGGTAATGTAGATAATTTTAGACCCATTTCTATGCCATCAGTGTTTGCAAAAGTTATTGAAAAGGCTGTGTATGTAAGGATAATTGATCGTTTTATATCATACTATTTGCTATCAAATGTACAGTTCAGCTTTAGAAGTCGTTAAACAACTGAAAATGCTGTGTGAAGTAGTGGATGGGCTAACCAAAACGTTTCGAACGCTTGGCGTATTTTTTGATTTAACTAAGGCATTTAATTGTGTAGATCACAAAATATTGCTCCAGAAGTTGGACCATTACGGAATACGGGGAGTAGCTCACAATTGGTTCATCTCTTACTTTAGCAACAGGCAGCAAAAGGTCATTATTCACAATGTTGAAAACAGATGTGATGTGGGATCTGAGTGAGGTACTGTCAAGTGGGGGATGCCCCAGGGATCAGTGTTGGGGCCACTCCTGTTCCTTATTTATATAAATGATATGCCCTATAGTACTACGGGTAACCCTAAAATATTTCTGTTTTCTGATGACACTAGCTTGATAGTAAAAGATGTTGTGTGCAACATCGGTTCGGTTTCAAATAGTGCAGTACATGACCTCAGTTCATGGCTTGTAGAAAATAAACTAACGTTAAATCTCAGTAAGACTCAGTTTTTACAGTTTCTAACATACAATTCAACAAAACCTGACGTTTTAATTTCACAGAACGGGCATATGATTAGTGAAAGTGAATAGTTCAAATTTCTAGGTATTCAGCTAGATAGTAAGCTGTTGTGGAAAGACCACGTTCAGGATCTTGTCCAAAGACTTAATACTGCCATTTTTACTATTCGAACGGTATCAGAAGTGAGTTATACTTCGACACGAAAATTAGTCTACTTAGCTTATTTTCATTCGCTTATGTCGTATGGTATTATATTTTGGAGTAGCTCTTCCTATTGTAGAAGGATATTTCTGGCTCATAAACAGGCGATTCGGGCAATAAGTGGTGTGAGTTCATGAACCTCTTGTCGACTTCTGTTCAAGAGTCTGGGTATTTTGACATTGGTCTCTCAATATCTATATTCCTTATTGTCGTTTCTGGTTACCAATATTAGTTTATTCTCAAGAATAAGTAACTTTCACTTGGTTAATGTTGTGTTGGCAGAAGAACCAACAGCGTGTTACTAGTGGAGGCCGAAATACACGCGTTTTAGCTCACGCAGGCTGGCGTGAGGAGGGAAGATCTATACTGACGTGAGGTCTGGAACATAACGAATAGAATTCAGAAAGCGAACGTAATTAGTTTGATACTTAACTTTAATCCATTAATGATGAACGTCGCTCTTGACGGTACATGAATCACAATATTATCAGTTCAGAATACATTCTTGAAGAATATGGCGCCTTGCTAGGTAGTAGCAAATGACGTAGCTGAAGGCTATGCTAAACTGTCGTCTCTGCAAATGAGAGCGTATGTAGACAGTGAACCATCGCTAGCAACGTCGGCTGTACAACTGGGGCGAGTCTAGGGACTCTCTCTAGACCTGCCGTGTGGCGGCGCTCGGTCTACAATTCACTGATAGTGGCGACACGCAGATCCGAACTAACGGACAGCGGCCGACTTAAAGGCTACCACCTAGCAATTGTTGCGTCTGGCGGTGACACCACATTCCTCCCCCCGCGAATCGGCGTACGGTTGTGGTATAAGGCCTCCGTCTGCCGTGGGGAGGACCCCATGTTGTCGTATGTGACGAGGTGGGGTGCCTAACAACAGGCGAGGCTGTGCCACACGCACCCTGCCGTTCGGACCGCGGGGAGCTAGGGAACGCCCGAAAACCTACTCCAGGGTGCACGCCAACCACGCCAACATGCGGTGTATGCGCCCGTAGAGAGACAGGAGGGGCCGCTGGGTCGACCTCAATCGGGCCGGGGCACCCGACGGGCGAAGACGACATATGGTCCGGAGCGGGCAAGAGTTCCACGTCGGAGAACAACTGGTCACGGGAAGCGATCGGTGGCGCGTGACCCAGGGAGGCGCCCGGTGGCTGCAGCGACGCGTCCACTGCGGGCGTCGCCGCTGGGAGAACAGGCGGCGGCGGCGGCGCGTCGCCATGGGGCAAAATGGGCGGCAGCGTCGGTAACACCTGGGACTGAGGCGAGCCAGTAGATGGGTCCCCGGGGCGCTGACCGGACGGCACCGTCGCTGAAAGCAAACGGCGAGCGGAAGATCCCGTGCGACGACAGAGGCGCAGCTGATTGAGATGCCGGCGCACCTCACCAGAGGCCTCCAAAACCAGATACATAGCGCGTCCGAGGCAGCGAAGAATGCGCCCTTCGAGCCAACGCCGTGAATCTCGATAGTGGCGGTAGTTGACAACGGCAAAAGCAGGTGTCTGCCGCTGCACAGGAACCTGATGCGGCGGATGTAGCAAAGACATAAAGATTCGATGATGGCGACCGTGGAGCAACTTAGCCGGCGAACGACTATCTCGGGGCTGAGAGCGATACGAGGACAATAAGAGCAATAACGCGTCCTCCCGAGAATGCCAGTCTTTCAACTTCAACATCTGTGACTTGAAAGTCCTGACTAATCGTTCAGCGGCACCGTCTGACTGTGGCGAAAACGGCGCGGACGTCAGTTGTTGAATGCCATTGGCCTTGCAGAATGACTGAAATTCTGCGGACGTGAATTGTGGGCCATTGTCGGAAACAATAGTCTGTGGAAGACCTTCAATGCAAAAGATAGCAGATAACGCTTGGATGGTGGCAGATGATGTCGTGGAAGACATCCGGACAACAAAAGGAAAATTACTGAATGAATCTACCACAACCAACCATCGAGCATTCCAGAATGGACCAGCATAATCGATGTGTAAGCGTTGCCAAGGGAAAGTGGCTTTTGGCCATGCAAAGAATCTCCGCGTCGGTGCTGACTGTTGTTCGGCACACACCATGCAAGAAAAGCACATAGTCGTAATCGCGGCATCGATTCTGAACCAAGTACAGTGCTGACGAGCAAGTTGTTTCGTTCTCACTATACCCCAATGTCCTTGGTGTAGATGCTTTAAGAGAGAGGACTGTAACGAACGTGGAACCACGACCCTGGACTGATCATTATCAGAACGCAACAGCAAAACACCACGTCGTACAAAAAGTCTTTCCTTGTGAGCAAAAAATCTACGAACTAACGGGTCCCCAATCCGTGACTTTGACAAGGGCCATTGCATAGCAACAAAACGCAGAACGGTAGCAAGGACAGGGTCGGCAGTTATGGCTGTAGCTACCCAGTGAAAATCAATCGGAAACGATTCGACCACATCATCGCTTTCCGAATCAATGAACATGCAAGCAAGTTCGGAGGAATCGAATGCCCTATCCTCAACAACAGGAAAAAGGGATAACGCATCGGCGCTTCTGTGCTTAGCAGTGGACCGATACAAGATATCGTAGCGGTACTGCGAGAGGAAAATAGACTAGCGAATGAATTTCTGCGCTGTATGTGGAGGTACAGGCTTGTTCGGATGAAAAAGTGATGTCAAAGGTTTGTGGTCTGTGATTATGATAAAGTGACGACCATACCAGAAGTCATGAAGCTTTGTAACACCAAATACGAGAGCCAATGCTTCTTTCTCGATCTGTGAATAGTTTCTTTGCGCAGACGAGAGCAATTCGGACGCAAAGGCAATAGGGCGATCGTGCGATCCATCTTTGTGCGCAAGCACAGCACCGATCCCGAAATCCGATGCATCCACCATCAACAAAAGTGGTTTCTGGGGATCGAATGGTGTAAGGCAAGTAATGGAAAGCAACGCCGATTTCAGCCGGCGAAAGGCGCGTTCGCATTCCGTCGTCCAGACGAACGGAACATCTTTACGGCGTAAGCGATGAAGCAGAGCTGATGTGGAAGAGGAATGCGGCACATATCTGAGATAATAGGTGATTTTTCCCAGCTCACTCTGTAGCTGCTTCAAATTCTGCGGTGAAGGCAAGTCTTGTATGGCACAGAGGTGTGTGGGGCTGGGATGTATGCCTTGGGCATTGAGTACATGGCCCAGGTATGGCAAGTCACGAGAAAAAAACACACATTTGTCCTTCCGTAACCGAAAACCATTTTGTGGCAAGACCTGAAACAATGTTCTGAGACTGGTTAAATGTTCTTCTTCCGTCTTTCCGGAGATCACAATATCGTCCAGACAGTTTGCTGCAGTGGGTACCGACGCACAAACAGTTTGTATATATCGCTGAAACAATACAGGGGCGGATGCACACCCGAATGGCACTCGCTTCAATTGATACAAACCAAATGAGAGCGTATGTAGACAGTGAACCATCGCTAGCAAAGTCGGCTGTACAACTGGGGCGAGTGCTAGGGAGTCTCTCTAGACTAGGCCTGCCGTGTGGCGGCGCTCGGTCTGCAATTCACTGATAGTGGCGACACGCGGATCCGACGTACACTAATGGACCGCGGCCGATTTAAAGGCTACCACCTAGCAGGTGTGGTGTCTGGCAGTGACACCACAGTTAATACTCGGCAGAAATCAAACCTGTATTTGGATCGGACTTCCTTAACCCTAGTGCAAAAAGGTGTGCAGCATACTTCTGCATCCATTTTCAACAAGCTGCCACTCGAATTCAAAAATCTTAGCAGTAATCCACGCGCTTTCAAATCGAAACTGTGAGTTTCCTCATGGGTCACTCCTTCTATTCTGTTGAGGAGTTCCTTGAAAAGTTAAGTTGATTCTTATTGTATTGCTGATAGCGTTTACTTAAACATATGGACTGACATTTTTCAGGTTCGTTAACATTTATTTTTATCTGTTATTACTTTCATGTTGTAATATCATGTACTGACACGTTCTATGACCTTTGAGATTTGCGCCTCAATTTTGTCCTGCGGAACTTGACGTGTAAATACATAAAAATAAAAAGTGGAGCCGTTGGTGAAGGGACAGACCAGTCCTGCATGACCGAGTAGTCGAGCACAAAATGCGAAGTATGCGTAACCGGACAGCCTGCCCGCACTATTTATAGTGGCCGAGCGTAGAGGACGTGACCGTGTCGCAGGTAATGTTTGACTATAAAAACGTTAAACGTGTCTTTATCCCTCCGCTACTACATCCAGCACAGGCTTCTCAATCTTGGTGTGTTTATAATCATGCAGAGTGAGAAAGCAAGTGCAGTAATAAGTAAAACTGTAACCAATGCGTAAATGCAGAAGAAATTATTGGGTCTAAAAAGCGAAATAAGAAATTAATATTTGTTATAAACGAAAACAGTAAGTCTACAGGATACGTCTCGTGCCTAAACTGATCTATGTTATTGTGTTTCTAGTCGGGAGCAACTCATTTAAAGAAACACAGTTGCAAGATATCCCACACTGGCACACGTCCTTCAGGAACGTACGTATTAATAATAATAATAAAAAAAACAGTTCGTTGCAACGTGCGCTAAAGAGATTATACTTTGAGAGTTATTTCCGGTGAAGGTTTCAACGAAATAGGGCTACAATTAATTGATCTAGGCGCATATTATCGAGAACTCAGAGTTTCAGATGTTGTGTCAAACCTCTCTAGTGTAAGTAGACATGTCACAGAAGAGGTTGCTGCAGCCCGGAACCGGATAAGGCCTTCTGTTATTAAGTAAGTTATTAATAAAACATTGTCTACGACAGTTGCTATGTGCAATGATTAGTGAAAAAGTTGCATTATTTGACACTTACAGCACATTACATAAACACAGATTGGTGTCTTGTGAATATCGTTTTACTTACAACCATATTCCCAGACGTTAAGCCGACGGGAGTGAATATTACCAAAGACGCACAGGAGAGGATGACTGATACGAATATTTTGTTTTTGTCTCCGACCAGGTTTTCAGTACAATAACAGATTTGGAATATCGTGAAAGCGTTCCCTGTTGTGTTCCTCCTATAACAGTACTTAGCCACATTTGCGACGTTAAATGACACGAACAAAAGCGGCTTCTGCCCATGTTTGGAGCCAAAGTTCCCACTCGTCTGAACAGCTTGTGTACTACGCGAGAATCCGTACACGCACTGTATAACGAAGTTGCTGCTTTCGTGGAGGACAAGAATTCTGCTTACAGATTAGAGGGGTGTGAGAATGAACTTGCAGGAAGAATTGTAGATTTTCCGGAAACCGTTTAAAGGGGGCAGACATGAATTAAAATCCAGGTACTTCTTCAGTTTTACAAACTCGAGAAAATCTGTAGCGTCAAAGAGAATGATTGTGATGTCAGTTGAATTACCGCAGTTGCAAGTGCCGTTTCATGACGACACGGGGAAAGAATAGATTCGTAATCAATTAGTGTAGCTGGTGCATTTCGGGGGATGTGTATTTTCGACGGAGGTACAAGGAATTAAAAACAGCGTCCTGACTTGTCACTTCCAAACATAAAATTGCTGCTTTCGTTAGGCTGTGTTTCCCTTACCTCAATATGTTTAACACAAAGGGAAAACACGAATTTCTTACCACTGTGTGATGAATGTGTGCAAGCTGTTCAGTTACAACCTGCGACCATTAACGTAGTTTTTCTGCACTTAGTGTACAGTGTCTCATAGCGAAACGGAAGTACTGAGTGCAAATTAAAATACAGCTGCCCACAGAGGACCAGTGCGGACTGCAGTTACCGTATGGCAGCGAAATGTGGTAGATATTCTAATGAGATAATGAGGAATCGATTTACGCTGGAAAAAAATACTTCCAGTTCCGGCTACCACTTGCAAATCTGGCGTTGTAAATGCGAGAAAAGGTTATGGAAATGTTTCCGTAGGTAACGGATTAGGACGAGAGATGGACGGAAAAGTAAAACAAGTAAGAAAGGCTTAGCTATGATATTATTGTTAACCGCCGCCCACACAATTTGTTCAGTATGAGCATCCGTAGAAAGACGTGATCAACAGTTGCTCACAGCAATTCCAGTGGAATCTCAGCAGCGTGTCCCTGTGTACCGGCATTCAGATCAGGTTGAGACCGAACGTGTCTCTGATAAGAGCATTCTCTTAGATATCCCAAAAGCCTAAAGACACATGGATTCGGATAAGGTGACTTGCAGGCCATACATCACGAAACAACACTCCCGTGGAAGGTTGCATTAAGCAGATTTTTCACTGGACAAGCGACTTCAGGTGTTGCCTCATCTTGAATGAAAACTCTGGTTTACAGACAGTTGCGCTTTCTCGAAGTAGAAATCACATGCTGTACAAGGAAGTCTCGATAGCTTGCACATGTCTCGGTACATCTGACAGGCTCTCTGCGCTTGTCTTCTTCAAAGAAGTACGGACCAACAATAAAGATGGTTGTGAATCCACACCACACAGTCACATACGAAGAATGCAGTGGCTCTTCGTGTACAAAATGCTGTTCAACAGTAGGCAAATTCGGCAGTTCTGTGAAATCACTACACCCTGTACTGTAAAATGTCCCTCGTCACCCCATATGTCACAAACTTCGATCTGTGCCAGGAACAGAAGAGCTAAATGAGGTGCTGCACTGTCTGAATCTTCTACATGTACCAGTGTCCGATATATCGGAACACTTTCCGCACTGTAGACTATTGCATGGACAATTCTCATGACACACGTGCACTAGTACTACACAGGACACATGCTGCGCAGTCAACTACAGCAACAGTAACCTCGTCAGTAACTTCTACAGGGATAGGACGCCTTCCTTTTCCAGATGCCACATCAAGCTCACCCTTGTTTCCTAATTTCGTCATCATTTAGTGTATACTATTTAATGACATCGGGTCTATCCTCAGACTTTCAGCCGGTTTAATCTCTCAATGTTGCACTCTACCTGTCGTCATTAGCATAAGACAGTTTCACTAACAGTGCATGGTCCCTCTTCTCTAGAGTCATAATGTTCACTCACCTTATGGCTTGTCAGATGACAGCGTGAGTAGTGGGGCTGAGCCGTTTCTAGGCCACTCTGTTGACAAATTGATATTAAATTAACTAAGGAAATTAATTGATCAATTAAGTACCCCTACTCCTAAAAACGTCATGGGTTTTCCACAGCCGGCACGTGGGTCCCACTCAGACAACTCCCAGCCCCCTCCTCTCCAGTGGCGTAATACAAGATGGTCGCCTCAGAAAAAATGGTGGGAAATTCGTTCAGTCTGTGTCGAGCCGATGAACTAGAAGATTATCACAACAGCAGGTTAATATAATGTAAATCATAATGCATTAATCAATTTTCATAGATATTGTTTATTTATTTTTAAGATGCCTCAAAATAGATGCTGGGGTTGAAACGATTTGCAAATATACTGATTATGCAGCATATTGTTTCACACATACATACACAAAAATTCGCAGCTAGTAGCAGATTGACTAAAAAGATTAGAACTAAATGTTGCATGGACTATTTAAACAATTTGTGAGGATATTGTTTATGGAATATTCTATATTGTTTAAACAGTTTAAGCATGGTGTGGTAAATTCACATAGATTAGAAATTGAAAATGTCACAGGAACTAAATGTAACACTGCACACACAGAGAGAGAGAGAAAGAGAGAGACCTTTGCAGATGACAGAGCAATATTTAAACAATTTGCTATATAATTACACTTTTTATCCCGAGAAATACAGCCACACTTGAACACAGACTCTAAAAAGATCGCAGCAGGTTCTGGCACACCTGTGAAAACTCCCAGTCTTTGTCCAGCCTTTCTTATTGGGACGTTTCGTCCACTTTTGTGGGAAGTACTAAAGCCTACCTCCCTGAGACACTTCGCGCACTGTTTGACCCCTCAATACCATCGCAAATGTTGCTTTACACAATTTGTTTCGAATACATTTGCACACAAAACACTGCACTGTAGTTGGAAAGTGTTATATACCTGTGCTGATAGTTCTGATGCACCAAGCCATGGCCAGATCTCTCTCTAGTCTTCAGTTCCAGTACTGACTTCTTGTCACCACTCACAAGCAGACCAGTTTTCTCCAGTGCATGGGGAACGAGAATATATTGCGCAAAATAAATTAATGCAAATACACTTGGAAATATATTGAATGGGAATATTGTTTATAATCTGAAACTAAGTTAAACGAGTGCCAATAAACGACGTCAAAACCTTAAAGACAATTATAATACATGTGGGAGTATTGTTTAAACGTTTTCCACTAAAATAAATATATAACAATAAAAATCATCTCAAAACTCTAAAGGTGATCCTGCATCATGTAACAATATTGTTAAATATACTAGCACAGCAGTTTGCTGTATGAGGCACCATTGTAGCCTGGCATTGGCGGAGCAATACGTGCATCAGCGGCTGCAACTCTCCACAGAGTGAACCAGTGACCGGAAGTGGGCTCTCCTGCCAGATCGTCGAACATGTCTAGCACAAAGAACGGATCAGTGGAACAAGTGAGTATTTCCAGAATGCGACAGAACCCACATACAAAAGTGCACGAAATCTGTGGCTAGCAGACCAGTACCAACTTGTCCTGCATTCTGCGACCAGCATTCATCAGTAGGTGGGGAGGAACATCGCACTCCTGTTGGCTCCCTGGGTGAAATGGTAGGCAGAAGGGTAGAGGTTATGTAAACCATCATCGTCCCCTCATTCTTCCATTGTAAGTTCACCTGTGTCTTTGCTTGTTTGTATTTATGTCAGTTCTTTTTTTTCTGGGGGGGGGGGGGGCGGGGAATGAAGTGCTCAAATTCCATCTACGGCATCACCAGTGGTAGGAGCAACAATGCCTTCTTCAGGACAGCCTGCCATGTAAGTTAATTGCTTTTTTTCTGTTCATACAATGTACCTGTGTGTTCTGTAATTTTCGCAACCTCCTACAGCAAATTTTAGGCCATCGATGGGAGAGGCACTCCTTCATTCTATCGAGCTTTGAACAGTTTGCTGATGTAACTTTTTTACTACTTCACCCCCTCCCAGCAGTTGTTTAGTCTGTAGATGGCTAAGCACTCCTTTGTACTATCGAGCTTTGAAAGGTTTGCTGACCTAATTACTTTAGTACCTCCCCCACCCCCTGCTAGCAATTGTTCAGAACATAGGTGGCAGAGGCACTCCTCTGTACTATCGCGGCTTGAATGGTTCGCTGACGTAATTTTTTTAGTGCTTCACCCCCTCTCAGCAATTTTTTGGCTGTAGGTGACAGAGGCACTATTCTATACCACCCAGTTTCGAACGATTTGCTGCTGTAAGTTTAGTGTGGGACCAATTTTTATTCTGTAACGGGTATTACAATCCTTCTTTTTGTTTATTGTAGTTGCAGCTCTCATCCCCGAGATGCTGGCTGCGCTGGACCGCCAACTGGAGGCAGAGTGGGCACAGCAGCAGCCTCCAGCAATAATATGCAATCCAGATCAGCAAGAACGAAAGTGCATTTTATTTTCATAACGTGTAGCAGCTAGAGAATTTTTGTTCATGTAATATACTGTGGGTCTAATGATGAGGGCATGTAATGTATACACATTTATTTTTCGTAATATGTTGCATTCTGTTGGAGAATACGATTTTAGTTTGTATTTCTGTGAGATAAAGTATACGATTTTCTGTATGATTTTTTCTGTATGTCTCTAACATTTTCAAGAAATAATTACATTCATTATCTTATTGTTGTAGGCAGCGTTAGTGACCTAGATAGATGCCTCCAAGGAGAAGGCGCAGCCAGCATTGAATAAATGAGAAGGCAGCTGCTGAGGAAGTTGAAAGGCAGCGCCATCTCGCCCTTATGGATGCGGAGGAGGAAATACTGGATTGAGTTGGAGAACTACCAGAAAGTCCAATTCAACTGCCAGTGTGTAAAAGGTGATTATAATGCAACTGTCGTCGTTACAGCGCATTATTATTATTATTATTATTGAATGTTGCTAGTTGTTTCGGCATTTCTTTCTTAAATCTTGAGCATTGCACCTAATTTTTTTCGTTATTCGTATGTTACAGATGCACCACAGTCATCACCAGCACCACAACAGCTAGCTGAGGCACAGGTAACTACACTCCTGGAAGTTGAAATAAGAACACCGTGAATTCATTGTCCCAGGAAGGGGAAACTTTATTGACACATTCCTGGGGTCAGATACATCACATGATCACACTGACAGAACCACAGGATCATAGACACAGGCAACAGAGCATGCACAATGTCGTCACTAGTACAGTGTGTATCCACCATTCGCAGCAATGCAGGCTGCTATTCTCCCATGGAGACGATCATAGAGATGCTGGATGTAGTCCTGTGGAACGGCTTGCCATGCCATTTCCACCTGGCGCCTCAGTTGGACCAGCGTTCGTGCTGGACGTGCAGACTGTGTGAGACGACGCTTCATCCAGTCCCAAACATGCTCAATGGAGGACAGATCTGGAGATCTTGCTGGCCAGGGTAGTTGACTTACACCTTCTAGAGCACGTTGGGTGGCACGGGATACGTGCGGACGTGCATTGTCCTGTTGGAACAGCAAGTTCCCTTGCCGGTCTAGGAATGGTAGAACGATGGGTTCGATGACGGTTTGGATGTACCGTGCACTATTCAGTGTCCCCTCGACGATCACCAGTGGTGTACGGCCAGTGTAGGAGATCGCTCCCCACACCATGATGCCGGGTGTTGGCCCTGTGTGCCTCGGTCGTATGCAGTCCTGATTGTGGCGCTCACCTGCACGGCGCCAAACATGCATACGATCATCATTGGCACCAAGGCAGAAGCGACTCTCATCGCTGAAGACGACACGTCTCCATTCGTCCCTCCATTCACGCCTGTCGCGACACCACTGGAGGCGGGCTGCACGATGTTGGGGCGTGAGCGGAAAACGGCCTAACGGTGTGCGGGACCGTAGCCCAGCTTCATGGAGACGGTTGCGAATGGTCCTCGCCGATACCCCAGGAGCAACAGTGTCCCTAATTTGCTGGGAAGTGGCGGTGCGGTCCCCTACGGCACTGCGTAGGATCCTACGGTCTTGGCGTGCATCCGTGCGTCGCTGCGGTCCGGTCCCAGGTCGACGGGCACGTGCACCTTCCGCCGATGTACTGTGGAGACCTCACGCCCCACGTGTTGAGCAATTCGGCGGTACGTCCACCCGGCCTCCCGCATGCCCACTATACGCCCTCGCTCAAAGTCCGTCAACTGCACATACGGTTCACGTCCACGCTGTCGCGGCATGCTACCAGTGTTAAAGACTGCGATGGAGCTCCGTATGCCACGGCAAAGTGGCTGACACTGACGGCGGCGGTGCACAAATGCTGCGCAGCTAGCGCCATTCGACGGCCAACACCGCGGTTCCTGGTGTGTCCGCTGTGCCGTGCGTGTGATCATTGCTTGTACAGCCCTCTCGCAGTGTCCGGAGCAAGTATGGTGGGTCTGACACACCGGTGTCAATGTGTTCTTTTTTCCATTTCCAGGAGTGTAGATTAGTGGTAGTGGGGCAGGAATCAAAACGCACCTGAGCGGTATGCACTGCTATGCAAATCACCACTTGTGGTTGTGAGAGAGACAACTGTGGTCACTGCGGCCTCCCTACAACAACAATCCACTGCCGCCGCTGCACTGCCAGCCCCAGCACTACCATATACCGTCTGGTGACTGTGGACAGTTCAGCCTGAGGAAGAAGAACGGCAGTGATCTCCCAGCCCCCAGGCTGGTGGTGTTGAATGTTCCAGCATGTAGCAGCACTGCTGGACACTGTCACCTCAACCTGGCTGCTCCCACTGGACCTCACCACTGCCCCCTCCTCCTACACCAGCTCGGACTGTTCGCCTGTGCTGGCAACAAAAGGTATGTGTGCCTCAGTACAGACCCCTCACACCAGGAGGTGCCTCCTCTCTAACGCTGTCATCCACCAGGTAGACACAGTTGTCAGCTTCATTTTCTGCACACAGTAGCGGTAATATGGTACAACATCAGATTAGCGGCATCATCACCACTCTAGAATACTCGGCAGTTGTCAGGGCCTCTGAGGATCGTATCTCTTTCACTAGAATTGAGGATCCGGCTGTCAGGTATTCCGACCCAGAATTCTAGAAGCATGACTCTGAATGCTTGCAAATGAGCTCCTGAAAACCACAGATTATCCTAGATTTAATGACCTGGTATTCCGACCCAGTCAGAATTCTAGAAGCATGACTCTGAGTGCTTGCGAATGAGCTCCTGAAAACGACAGATTATCCTAGATTTAATGACTTTAAATGTAACTCAGTACTATGCCGTGAGTTGACTTACCTTCCCATACAGCAGGGTGTTGCTCAAGAGAAAACTGTACTATATCAGGAGCATCTTGTGCGATAATGGTATTACATCTCAGAGCACATCAGTCGGTGAATGGTATCATGAACCCATCTTGGTTGCTATACTGCCCCAGTTTCACAAAATTGAAGTTAGAGGGTCAGGTAAGGCACTCAGCCAAATAGCACAACAGTACTATGCTGCAAGTTGACTCATTCTCCCATGCAGAAGAGTTTCGCTGAAGAGAAAAGATCACACTACATCTGGGGCATCTGGGTGATAATTGCATTATATCTCAGAGCACATCAATCGGTGAGTGGTATCATGAATCCACCTTGGGTGCTTTACAGCCCCAGTTTCCCGAGATGGAAGTTAGGGGGTCAGGTACGGCATCCAGCCAAATACCACACCTCAACACCCATATTCATGTCTATGATCCACTAAATGGAGGATCTTGTTATATCGACCTCCCTAATGATGTAGCTGATAAGAAGGCGTCCCAAATGAAACGATCTGGCTTGTTTTGCAAGGTCAGTCCTGACTCTCCAGAGATATTAGAAGAAACATGAACAGTGCACATCGCACATCTCGATATGGAATAGGTCTTGACATTCGTGGATGTTATAACTTTGCTGGCACTGAGTTCCTCATAAAGATTCGGGACATACCTAAACTTGACGCAGAAAATTTAGGAATACTGGTTCACATTTATGGCCTGAGGACTAAGAAAAGCAAGCCAGATGAAGCTGATGACAATGATGACAATCAGCATCAGAAGCATGAGAAGCATACTGTAGTTGGACCACCCCTCTTTTCTTCATGTAAACGTACTGCTTTTCTGTGGAAATGAAAATCGTCACTAAATATGGATAAAACACCTTTCCCAAGGAAAAGTATTTAAAAGTAATCTGAAGGACTGTAAATCCAAGGAACCACTACATGTTGTTACACCTACAGAAGAAAACAAGTCCTTCAGGAGCAGTGTTTATTTGTTGTATGTGCTCACTTAAAATGCCACCTTCTTGCAAAAACGTGTTCTGTATACCAGAGTGTACCAACTTGTATGCCCTAACAATTCAAGTCTTAACCACTATGAATCTTGTGTCAGTAATAATCCTGTGGCTTGGTTGCTCACTGAGCTTGAAAAACTCTCATGGGATTTTGAAAGTCTTTACAACACCTAAACCCCTCATGAACGAACCAGAGGAGAATAAAAATTTATACAGTGATGCAGTTCACTCTCATATTTGCGGGCTGCCTTTAAATAGAAAAGCTGAAACTCCTAGAGATCATTATCATCTTATGGGGAAATTTCGTTGTGTAGCTCACAATGCACACAATTTTAAGTATAAGTTACCATGACACATATCCACTTTCTTTCATAATTTAAGTGGGTTTCTAGTTGAGCAGTTGGTTAATTTAGGTATGAAGAAGGATCACGTCAGAGTCTTGAAAATTTTTTTTTTCTCAGAGCGAATGGCGCCAAAAATTACACTTTCCATCGTCGACACCTTACGTGTCACGCAGATTTCACTCCAGAAACTTGTTAACAATCTACTTCAGGAGGATATGCACATCATCTCATCTACAGACCCCAATGAGGGAAAGTTTCAAGTTGTGACTAGGCGAAACTCGACGAAATCCGGCTAACTGACATATCTACATTTACCAGTTCTCTCACAGGCGATGCCATAACTAGTGCCGATTACGAGCATGCCACGGATGACTGGCAGGAATTCAACATTCCAAATTTGGGTGAATACGCAAGACTATACATGAACACAGAAATGTGCTTGCTTCCAGATGTTTTTGAGAAGTTTGAGATTGTATGCATGGAAACATACTCTCTGGACCCTGTCTTTTATTACGTGGCACATAGTTCGTCCTGGAATGCAATGCACAAGAAAATGAGGGGCAGCATCAGACTTTTGGCTCATGCTGATATGCTTCTTTTCTTTGAGTAGCCGGCCGCGGTGGTCTAGCGGTTCTAGGCGCTCAGTCCGGAACCGCGCGACTGCTACGGTCGCAGGTTCGAATCCTGCCTCGGGCATGGATGTATGTGATGTCCTTAGGTTAGTTAGGTTTAACTAGTTCTAAGTTCTAGGGGACTAATGACCTCAGAAGTTGAGTCCCATAGTGCTCAGAGCCATTTTTTTTCATCGAGTGCGGGATTCGTTGGGACTTTCCCAGTGTGTCGACAGACATGACAAGGTAAGTAATCCACAGATAGGTGGAGGGTTCAACGCATCCCTCTGTTCAAGTTATATTCTGTATTTGGATGTAAAACCTTATACGGGCACGCCATGACGCAGCACTGTCGGTTGGTAGATTTCAATGGGTGCCCAAAAAATGAATAAGACACATCAGGTGTAAGACTAATGGGTCTGGCGGGTGATTCTGACGTTGGAAATTTGGTGGACCACATACCATGTTAGTATGCATGAAATGACAAGTGACTTGCCATGAAGTCTGGAGCAACAGCATACGTGAGGAAGCACTAGCCCTAAACAGATGCTCACTGTTGGATGTATGGGGAGTCTGTTATCCAACATGGCAGCGAGTGAGTGACATGCATTAGCTTGGTTCGCAAGTTTACGTGAAATCTGTAGTTGTTTTTAAGCAGTTAGGCTGGTCTACATATACTAAAGCCGTATATCTAGTGCCAAGTGTCGTATTTTGCATCACATACTGAATACTAATTTCACGAAATCACACTTAAAATGGAAAATCATCGAACAACGCGCAGTGCAGCCAACAGCCGGGCTGGCGGTAGCGCACAGGTGGAGCCTACACCAGGAGTTGCGGCCGCTCCGCCCAGCATCGCTGACGTCACCACACTCGTGAAGGCTCAGGAGACGCTCAGGCTCATTGTTCAAACCATCACTGATGCTGTCACTGAAGCAGTGACGGATAAAGTACAGAAAACTCTAGAGGCAAATGCGAGCGAGATACGTGCCCTGGACACATTGCTAAAAGCAAGTGAGGAGAGAGCATGACTGCTCTAACAGAAATTGATTGATAAGTCGGATGAGCTCGAACAATATCAGAGACGCAATAATATCAGATTGTTCGGCATTTCAGAGAGCAGCAGAGAGAACACAGATGAACTAGCGATAAACCTTGCCCAAGAAAAGCTAGGTATGCAGGTGACTCTGAGTGACACTGACGGAAGTCATAGAGTGTGTGGGTCGTAGTTCGCCAGTTTCGACAAAACTAAGACCTATGCTAGTGAAATCTGTGTCCTATAGGAAAAGATGATGGCATTGAAACAGAGGATGACACGCTTAAAGCTGAAATACTGAACACCTTTTTCCAGAACTGTTTCACAGAGGAAGACCACACTAAATAAGTGTCCAAGGAATAGAAAAGCAAATGAAATCACACAACAGAGGAAATTCCACTGGACCTGATGGGATACCAATTCGATTCTACACAGAGTACGTGAAAGAACTTGCCCCCCTTCTAACAGCCGTGTACCGCAAGTCTCTAGAAGAATGGAAGGTTCCAAATGATTGGAAAAGAGCACAGGTAGTTCCAGTTTTCAAGAAGGGTCGTCAAGCAGATGCGCGAAACTATAGGCCTATATTTCTGACATCGATCTGTTGCAGAATTTTAGAACATGTTTTTTGCTCGCGTATCGTCACATTTCTGGAAACCCAGAATCTACTATGCAGGAATCAACATGGATTCCGGAAACAGTGATCGTGTGAGACCCAACTCGCTTTATTTGTTCAGGAGACCCAGAAAATATTGATACAGGCTCCCAGGTAGATGTCATTTTCCTTGACTTCTGGAAGGCGTTCAATTGAGTTCCGCACTATCGCCTGATAAAGTAAGAGCCTACAGAATATCGGACCAGCTGTGTGGCTGGATTGAAGAGTTTTTAGCAAACAGAACACAGCATGTTGTTCTCAATGGAGAGATGTCTACAGACGTTAAAGTAACCTCTGGCGTACCACAGGGGAGTGTTATGGGACCATTGGTTTTCACAATATATATAAATGGCCTAGTAGATAGTGTCGGAAGTTCCATGCGGCTTTTCGTCGATGATGCTGTAGTATACAGAGAAGTTGCAGCATTAGAAAATTGCAGTGAAATGCAGGAAGATCTGCAGCGGATAGGCACTTGGTGCAGGGAGTGGCAACTGACCCTTAACATGGACAAATGTAATGTATTGCGAATACGTAGAAAGAAGGATCCGTTATTGTATGATTATATGATAGCGGAATAAACACTGGTAGCAGTTACTTCTGTACAATATATGGGAGTATGCATACGGAACGATTTGAGGTAAAATGATCATATAAAATTAATTGTTGGTAAAGCGGGTGCCAGGTTGAGATTCATTGGGAGAGTCCTTAGAAAATGTAGTCCATCAACAAAGGGGGTGGCTTAGAAAACTCTCGTTCGACCTATACTTGATTATTGCTCATCACTGTGGGATCCGTACCAGGTCAGGTTGACAGAGGATGTAGAGAAGATCCAAAGACGAGTGGCGTGTTTCGTCACAGGGTTATTTGGTAAGCGTGATAGCGTTACGGGGATGTTTAGCAAGCTCAAGTGGCAGACTCTGCAAGAGAGGCGCTCTGCATCGCGGTGTAGCTTGCTGTCCAGATTTCGAGAGGGTGCGTTTCTGGATGAGATATCGAATATATTGCTTCCTGCTACTTATACTTCCCGAGGAGATCACGAATGTAAAATTAGAGAGGTTCGAGCGCGCACGGAGGCTTTCCGACAGTCGTTCTTCCCGCAAACCATACGCGACTGGAACAGTAAAGGGAGGTAATGACAGTGGCACGTAAAGTGCCCTCCGCCACACACCGTTGAGTGGTTTGCGGAGTATAAATTTAGATGTAGCTGTAGATGTAGATCTGAAATCTTCTGAGCAAAGAAAAATCTCGGGAAGTCAGATCTGACAGTATGCGAGGATCTGACCTCTGAAAGAATGAACATTTTGAAGAGCGCGATTTCGAAATTTGGGCTACAGAATGTATGAACAAATGACGGCAGGATAACGGTCAAGACTGGGAACGGAAAGAGAACAATTTGCCGTGTTAATGAACTCTGTGCTGTAGAAGCTAAATATTGTCAAATCTTGCTGCCACTAACCTGTATGTTTATATTGTTTACATTGTCAACCATAACTTAACTTTTTCTTTTCTCCACCTAACTATTTTTATCTCTAATTGATTTCTCATGTAATTTTGTTATTATTTGTATCACCAACTTATAGTTTCTCCACATAACTATTTTTATCTGTAAATGTTTCCTCGTGTAATTTTGTTAATTATTACGTAAGTTTGTCTTACTTCCATTTTTAATTAGCAACCCACTACCATATTTTATTTGTTATCCTCATAAGTGCCATTAATATCACACTCTGTCTCGAAAACCGTTACATGCAGATTAATCCCGTTGTGATAGCGAGCTAATTTCATAGACGTTGCAAACCTCGCTGACCTTGGCCACTGGTCCCATCACCTCCCAGGGGAACTACCCTCCCCCCCCCCCCCTCTTGGCTGCTTTCCCTGCAGAGAATCGGAAGAACACCCCCTCCCCCTCCTCCTCATGCCTTCCATGTTCGCTCGCATCTCGTGGTCGTGCGGTAGCGTTCTCGCTTCCCACGCCCGGGTTCCCGGGTTCGATTCCCGGCGGGGTCAGGGATTTTCTCTGCCTCGTGATGGCTGGGTGTTGTGTGATGTCCTTAGGTTAGTTAGGTTTAAGTAGTTCTAAGTTCTAGGGGACTGATGACCATAGATGTTAAGTCCCATAGTGCTCAGAGCCATTTGAACCATTTGAACCTTCCACGTTCCTCATGCCAGATCCTCTTGCCAGTGCTAACCTCTACCCGCAACCAATTGTCGGCAGCCTCCATGGGCAATCAACACCTGAACACACCAAGCTGCATATTGCACAAGCAAATGTCCAATCTCTGCCAGCTCACATTGGAGAGTTCAAATATATATTTCAAACTACTGATACACATCTAATACTTTTGTCAGAGACTTGGCTCAAACCAAGTATTCCCACAACTTCCATAAAACTAGATGGCTATAGCTTTCTCAGGCAAAACAGATGCATCAGACGAGGGGGTGGAGTAGGGCATACATACGCTCTGATTTATCACCTACTGTGCTGCATACATCCGACAATAATGTAGATAAACAAGAGGAATATACGTTCATAGAGATCAAATCCCTTAACAGAAAATGCTTAATATGTGTCCTTTACAAACCTGCTAAAGTAGGTTGGTTTGCCTGCTTCGGAACTGCCCTCTCAAGTCTCGAATCGTCATATGAAGATGTAATTATAGCAGATGACACTACGATTAATTTTGTGCGGAATACTCCTTCCAGTGGGAAATTTAAGAGGATGTTTTCTTCCTCATACGTGACGCTATTTCAGCTGGCACCCACTCATCACACGACTACTAGTCACACTTTCGTATATATATTCGCTACAAAATCTCCAAACAGAATAATCAGCACCTCTCAAATATCTGCGCCTGTCATGTCTGCCCATGACATTATTTTCATGATATATTCACTAGAATGTCCTAGAAAGAAACAAAAACGGTCTACATACAGAGACTTCAAACGCATAAATTTGCCTGAACTCGATACCGAGGCACAAGAAATAGTTTGGGGGATGACCTCTACTTCCCTCATGGACACAAACGAGAAACTTCAGGATTTCACTAACAAAATTACTCAACTATATGACAAATATGCTCCAATAAAGACCAGAAAAGAATAAGGAAACCTGCACCTTGGCTGACTGATGAACTAAAGCAGCTCAAGAACCTCAGAGACCCTCCACATCGAGCATGCAAGATACACCCTACATCTAAAAATCATTCTGTACACAAACAGAAACGAAACATAGTCAGTCAAGCGGTGAAAAATGATAAACTCAGGCATGCCCGTACATTAACTGACAATAAATGTAGACCAGCTATCCTGTGGAAAAATCTCCATAGTCTCGGTTTAGGCTAAATAAAAGCTGCAGAAAATCCCCATGGTCCCTGCCGAAGGCCTAACTGATTCTTCACATTACCTACAACCATAATTGAACCGCAAAAACCAGAGAATCACTGATTACTTCATGGGGATGAACGACTGTAGCAAGGAAAAATTGCATCTACAGCATGTCACTTGCAATGCTGTCAAGAAAGCTTCATGATGGCATCACTATCCATATGGTAAAACTTATTACTGATCCGCTACTGCCCTCTATAACAGCCATTTTTAACGATTCCTTAATCACATATGTTTTCCCTGAAGCCTGGAAACTGTGACAAATTATGCCACTGCCTAAAAAGGACATTGCCACGGCACCCCCTGACTACCGCCCCATCTGCCTTCTTCCTGCACTATCAAAAGCTTTAGACTATATAGTCCATGACCAGATCACCAACTACCTAACTACTAACAACCTACTAGACGAATACCAATCAGGTTTCCATAAACATCAAAGCACAGCATCTGCATTAATAAAGCTGACACATGACCTGAAACTTGCCATGAATAGACAAGAAGCGACTATCATTTGCTTCTTAGATTTCAGCATAGCATTGATACTGTCGACTTCGACATCTTACTTGCCAAACTTAGCGGTCTAAATTTCTCACCAAGTGCAGTGCAGTGGTTTCGCTCATACATGACGTCTCATCAGCAATGCCTCTTGTCCAGGAATATAAAATCACAATGGCGGCAGGTAGTGTCAGGCGTTACCCAAGCCTCAGTATTAGGTCCTATACTTTTCTCTCTATATATCAATGATGTGTCATCGGTTCTGACCTATTGCAAATATCAAATGTATGCTGATGACCTTCAGTTTTTCAATTGTTCCAGGCAAAACCAATGAACCTTAAGGAAGCTATTGAAAATTTCAATACAGACCTCGATGTACTATCAAAATGGGCAAAGAACATAGGACTAAAACTCAACCCATTTGAAACCCAAGCGTTACTTGTTGGTCACTCTAAGCTCATTAGCCCAAAACATCGGGAATCCGTACCATCTCTAATCCTAAATGGAACAAATATCAACTTGAAACTTCCTGACAGACAAAAACTGTGTGCCAGACCAAGACGAACTCAGGACGTTTGCCTTTCGCCGGCAAGTGCTCTACCAAATGAGCTACACAAGCACGACTGACGACCCGTCCACGCATCTTTACTACTGCCAGTACCTCGTCTCCTACCTTCCAAACTTCACAGAAGTTCTTCTGCGATCTTTGCAGAACTAGCACAGCCTTGGGGATGTTTCCAGAATGAGATTTTCACTCTGCAGCATAGTGGGTGCTGATATACAACTTCCTGGCAGATTAAAACTCTGTGCCAGACCGAGACTCTAACTCAGGTCCTTTGCCTCATTCTGGAAACATCCCCCAGGCTGTGGCTAAGCCATGTCTCCGCAATACCCTTTCTTCCAGGAGTGCTAGTTCTATAAGGTTCACAGAAGAGCTTTTGTGAAGTTTGGAAGGTAGGAGACTAGGTACTGGCAGAACTGAAGCTGTGAGGAGGGGTCGTGAGTCGTGCTTGGACAGCTCAGTTGGTAGAGCACTTGCCTGCCAAAGGCAAAGGTCCCGAGTTCGAGTCTCGGTCCGGCACACAGTTTTAATCTGCCAGTAAGTTTCATATCAGCGCACACTCCGCTGCAGAGTGAAAACCTCATTCTGGAAATATCACTTCTCTCCCTCAGCAAAGAGTTTGAGAGTAATAATAGATGAAAATCTAAATTGTACAGAGCACGTAAATGCAGTATGCAAAAATGCATCAGCATCCTTTCATGCCCCACAAAATATAAAAACTCTTCCCTTTCGAGCTGAAAAAGAAATTAGTACAAACGCTTATACTCCCAGTCATTGACTACAGCAATATTATCCTACAAGGTCTCTCTCAGGAAAATTCGCGACATCTGGAACTGGTCATGAATGCCTGCGTCCGATGTATCTGTGACTTTTGACTTTTTGATCACATTTGACCAGCATATGCACAACTGTCCTGGCTGCGTGTAGACAAACGCAGAGATTTCCATACACTCTGTCTCATCTACTGTCTTATAAATATACACTGTCCCTCATATCTCTCCTCGTCTTTAACACTCATGTCTGAACAACACGTTGTTCACACGTTCCCATCATAATAAAATCCTCTCTGTTCCACTATTTCGCTCAGTCACCTTCTCGAAGTCCTTTACAATAGCGGGAACCCGACTCTGGAATAACCTCCCTCACTGTATTAGAGAAATTAAAAGCATGTCCGGCTTCAAAAAACAGTTAATAACGTATATAATGAAGCAGCAGCAGTGTCTTGCTATGTACATGAATGTACGTCACCCCATTAGTTCCTTCTTTCCCACTAGATCTTTCTCAGTTCCCAGTTTCTTTCTTAACTGATGCCGCCTCCTTAAATCTCCCTGCCCCAAACTCGCTATACCAGTAACCATCTACTTTATACACTAATATATTGATGTATATCTGCACAAAATTTCATTACTATTGCCAATTTTTCACATGTTTACCATTACTATTTCATTTTTTCTTTTACTTTTATTACTATTGCTTTTATCATTATTTTTATGTATAGTAGCTGTTGTAAAAATAATACCAGTATTTACTTTATTAGGTCTTGGTCATTGCTCTTGATTCATATTGTCACTAGGTTTATCTATTTTTCTCACTCAAACTACTGTCATGCTGTAACTATTACGTTCAAAATGCTGCATGTGTGGAACATCGGCGCGATGTAAGAGAGAGAGCATGACGGCACTAATCTGATCAGGTTAAATAAATAAATAATAAATAATTCGTTTTCATAAACTCCAGCAGTGTCTCGGCTTGTGGATGGAGCTAGGTAGAATCCCCCAGGCTACCTCCTTCAGGCAGCCACCCTGGCTGAAGGAGTATGCTAAATGAAACACTGAAAAGAGGGCGGGCGCGACTAGTGATTTCGAAAGGACTTTTATAAATTAATAGTTCCATTTTCGGTAGTAATATATAGAATATAAGAACCATTTTCGGTAGTAATATATAGAATATAAGAAATAAACGTGATATTTTAGTTAGGAGCGCATGGGAGGGGCGTTATAACGTAAGAAATCGCATCGCCAGACCAAATTTTAAGCTATTTTCAATGAGAACTTTGTTTCTGCGGAGATGTCGAAAGCTTTAGGACAGTATATGAAACCTATCTATTTGGGGATGTGTATACTGGAGATCTCCAAATTCCAAATGTACTGATTCCACTACGTGTATGCTAAAAATCATTTTGTGGTACCAATATTACTTTGTACGATACAGATAGCTTCATCCGTTGCGTGAAGAACTGTGATTCTCATGAAGTAATGAGGTTTCGTGGTAATGAATTCGACACAGCTATGTAGACGATAATCTTTATGTATAGAAGGTTATCGACTTCATGAATGATGAGGCGAATGTATTTCTGATTGTGGAATTTGTAGGTCTCAGATCCAAAATGAATGTACAGAATACAGTAGACGAGACCACCCAGAGGCGGGCTAAGGGTGTGTGAAGCGCAGCATCACGTATACTCACGGTCGAACACTACTTGCAGTGTCTCTACACTGGTGTTCACCGTGCTACACTACAACCTCCACATATCATACAGCAAACTAGTATTCGGTCACAAGGTCATGAGGTGTACACCATGCTCCAGTCTAAAGTCAGATTGTCACCTCATGATGATAAAGAGCCATTTGTTATGAGACGATCAAAACCTTCCTGCACTCACACTATTTACTTGAAGACGAGAAGGGGTGAGGGACTCCAATGTTGTAAATGAATGAGTGAGTGAGTGAGTGAGAGAGAGAGAGGGAGAGAGAGAGGGAATGGCTGAGAGAGGGCTTGTGTCAAATTGTATGACTCTTTTATCTTGAGTAAAGATGTAAATGCGAGATTTCAAGCCAACTGATCTAAGATTATCGTAGGTCACATATGGTATCACTTTGTGGTTTGGCAGTGAAATGGCATGCTGTGGATTTCGTGTACTGGTTTTATACCGTATGTCCATCCTTCTTCATTAGATGTAATCATACAATGATTGCCTCACCATGAAAGTTAACAAGTTGATACGCACCTGCAAATATTCCAATGCCTGAATTGTCACTGGGAGGTATATTGCATTGGTCGGAGTCTCAACAATCTTATACCATGTTGCAACCATGAGGAAAAATCTATAAGTAGTATGAATCAGACTGTCGTTGAGATACGAGTTCGTTCCAATCTAACACTCGACACAGATTGTTGTGGCAGACAGTATGTCCACAGTCTGATCTGCCTTGTATAATTTATTAGTATCCTTCTTCAAAACCTGTCCTTTTGTGAAACCTAGTAGGTGTCCTACTGCAGCTTCGTGGTTAAAGTCAATAGTTGCATTCGCAGTCCTCATTTCAGACTGAAGTGTATTGATGATTGCACATAGCTCCATACCTTTTCCTGACTGTTTTAAGATTTCATTTAAATCATCGATATCGTATGCACCAGGTTCTATTTCCACAATCTTTTTCACCATTAATATCCAGATGGAGATTGTTCTTAGCCTTGGTGCTGTTGCACTTTCCCAGTCAAATCAACACTTCAGTCACTAATGCTCAAATCAATTGTCGGGAAGTAACTTGCACATAATACAGACGATCTTTCTTTTAAAATCAAATTGTACGACACGGAATCTGAATCTCAACTGATAAGAAACGTTTAAAGCTCTTCCTTACATATTCTACTTCTTTGTAATGTCATGAGGAACACCTTGCAAACCGTAAATATCTCTGTTTACTAGTTCGGCAGACATGATTTCTCGAATGCTGTTATGTATTTTGAGATACCTACCAAATCATCTACATTCAATTTCTGTTTACATAGATGCAGGATTTTAATACGTTAGTACACCGTATCCATGATACCATTATCATGAACGTTGATTACTCTCAGTTTTATTGCCTATGATTAGTTTGATTATATTGTGCAGTTATTTCTGGGAGGATGTCTGCCCACCTGTATTAGCCACGAAGATTAAACACATCCTCATTCGACCTTTTACTGTTCTGCTCAGACGCTCCATGATACTTGCCTTCAGGTGGGTGAACGTTGAGTAGTGATGTATTCCATATCTCAGCATTATGGTTTTGAAACACCTATTGTAACACTCTTCACTGTGATCGCTTTGGAGGTTGTCTGGGCATCGATTTATCAATGTCTGCTTCAAACGTTCAGACACATCTGCGACGTTTCTCCCCATTTATGTTTTAACAGCTAATGCCCAGGAAATTTGGAATGTGTATTAAAAACCATTAAAATATATTTGAATCCATTATTCTCATGTGGATATTGCCTCATATCTACAAGACCAGCGGCCATAGCTCATCCAAACCTTTAATCATGTTTTGCACGGTGGTTTGTGCTGTTCTTGAATTACTGTATCCGAAAGATAGCTCTTTCTCTAAGCTTAGAGATTACTGAAACAACCTCGTACAAAAGAGGAGCGTTACCTGCAGCAGCTGATGCCGTGAGCACATGTCGTCGTTTTGCTCGTTGGGATCGTCATTATATGTATATATATATATATATATATATATATATATATATATATATATATATATATATATATATATATATATATATATGCTCAACGTCAGGATCATCACCGCTGCTGTTGCTGTTGGTTTTATAATGGTTTTATATTTCTTGTTGCTCTGCCTTTCTGAAGATCTCATGTACATCAGTCAAATGCAGTATTCCAGGGTACATTACCCCATCAATTATTGAATGATTTAGGGTTTTTGTCATGGGTCTTATGAAACTAAGATTCTTTAAGCCAGGTATTCTCTTAAACTGCCTATCACCAATCTATACTTTCCCTTCACTCACATTTATAGGCTGCATTCCCAGCATGTATGGCCTTCCCATGCTGACGCCGAGTGTTCTGTCTGTTTGGCCAGGGCCGTGATGGTTAATGAATGGCAACACCGTCGTTATTGAGTGGTTTTGTTTTTGCTGAGAGCTGCCTGAGATTCACAACCGGCTTAAAGGTATCTCTTAGTGTGTGCTGTCGATCCATATCGGTATGCCCTAACCTTAGCAACTGTAATCTCTCTCGAACGGCTTTCCGTGCCTGAATGACTTTCTGCTTCATTGACATCATACTTCTCTGCAGCATGGGGTTTTATATATATCCATGCATCATCATACCGTTATTATGTAGCAGCTTCCACTTTTCAATAACTAGGGCCTCTACATCTATTTTCCCCTCATTAGTGCCAACCTTTTCACTCAAGTCACTTAGCTTCTTACCAGTTTCATTATCTGATTCATTTAATGTTTTGATCATTCTCAGAAGAATCTGGTAAAATGTCTCTATCTCCAAGTTTACGCACGTTAGTCTGAATTTTTGTATCCATGTACAAGCGTATATTTTGTCTATATACAACCATTCTCTTGGTTTGAGAGCCAGACATTCATGCTAATTTGTCCTTGCTACAGCGTATACTGATGTACTCTCTCCTCTTACCAGGATACATATACAGAAACTCTTGGAAGTTTCGCCTAACCTACCATTATTCAGTTTTCCTGTTGTATCAATAACGAGAATCTCATACTGTGAATGATTGCAACAATCGGCTCATATCTTTGTAAATTATTCAACAACCTGTGAGTTCCTACACGTGCTTGGTAAATGTATTTTAAATTCAGATTGTCTTGTTTCAAGGCTATAATGAGGTTTGTATTGGGATCCAGGAATATGACTGGCTTAGATAAAAACAGCAACATCATCAAATATAAACACAGTGTTTGACTTTAATTATTCATGTAGTGGGCTACCACTGCATGTTGTGTATGTAACGTCTTTTACACCATGCAGTATCTTCTGTAATAACTGATACTTGGATTAAAACAGTGTTTTCGCAAATACACAAACATGTTCAACTTGGACTCCATCTACATAGTTAACAGCATCATGAGAATATTTGTCTTGCCACAATCTGATGGACCTACAATATTTGTTCGTATATCACAGGAAGCAGTATTCTATTCTTCTTCTTCTTCTTCTTCTTCTTCTTCTTCATGTCTTCTTTTACACAGAAAGGCACACACACGCTTGAAAGAATGGTAATACAATAATATGTGGTACCATTGTAGCTCACTTGTGGCTACACAGAGAATTCAACTACATATATGTGTCCATGAAAAGTAACTTCATCATTCACTTTGACAATGACTGGTGAGGAGGTGTGTGAAGCAACTAGCTGCTGCTGCATGAAATAGGCACAGCATTGAATATAATGATATTACCAAGTGTAATACTTTGACTATAATGAGAGAGGCATGAAATAAAATACAAACAGTTTGAGACTATGTCTACACATGATTTATTTAAATATTGTACACTGGATGCAGCATTTCAAAAAATCACCAAACTCCTTAATAAATCTTTTTGATTTGCAATAAATTCTGCGCAGATCTCCTTCAAACCGATGGGCACCTCACAATACTTAGGTTTTTCACACACATATTGAACCTGTTTCTCTTTTGACTCTGGGTTGATGCAGAAACAAAGGTACTGTTCCAAATCATCATGTTCACTATGCACACATAGAAAGTTTACAACACATTTGCATGTGGATTCTTTCCTTGCCAACCACCGACAATCCCTCCAGTGCAGTGTGTAACACAGTATCCATGTTGTATACGTTCATAACTGTAGTGTACTGCATATAAACACATACGTCACCTAATTTCGCACATGGTGCAGAGTGATCATACACTGTTGTAATAGGTAGTGTCACACCAGTAAGGTGAATATCTGGTGTGGTATCAGTTGGATAATACTCTGTGGTCATCTGCTGACTGACGTAAATGACATATTTCATCCTAGTTGAACTAAGAAATAGTAGTTTAACACCCTCCGATGTATTTTCAATTTTTATCCTCACATGCAAGATCCAGCCATGATGTGCTTCTATATCAACAGTTGCACATTTCGTACCACTAGGAGTTGTATGTAGCACGCTTGGTATCTTCTTATCCACAGTATCTACACTCCATCCCTGCACTACCACAGGGAAATTCTGCTGGAATGTGTCATATGTCAGTGACCAGTACTGCATTCCATCTTGTTGTTCAGGACCAGTAAAGGCACTCGTGGCATTGGGAACAGACCAGAAATCCTCACCACAAAAATCAATAAGCAGCAGAGACAATAACAGCAGCTCCTTGTCCTGCTCCAGCAAGTGGGCTATGTGTGGCACTTCCTTATCCACAGCATCTGCACTCTGCCCCTGTGCTACCACACAGATGTTCTGGTGGGATACGCTGTATGTCAGTGATGAGTACTGACATCCATCTTGCTGTTTAGAAGCAGCAGTAGCATTTGAGGCGTCAGGAACAAGCCGACCATCCTCATCACTCAAATCAATGAGTGGGACCAGCCAGTGTGGCTGAGCGGTTCTAGGCGCTTCAGTGTGGAACCGCGCGACCGCTACGGTTGCAGGTTCGAATCCTGCCTTGGGCGTGGATGTGTGTGATGTCCTTAGGTTAGTTAGGTTTAAGTAGTTCTAAGTTCTAGGGGACTGATGACCTCCGATGTTAAGTCCCATAGTGTTAGAGCTATTTGAACCATTTTGAACCAATGAGTGGGGCAGCTTCTTGTCTTGCTCCAGAATGTGGGCAATGTGTACTACAGGATCCCTTGTGATCACTACAGGGTTCGACATGGAGGTTTCTGCTGCAACAGGTCGAGATGTTGGTACAGGTCTCAACAACATGGTGGCTGAGGATGGTGAGGGAGCAGATGCAGCGGAGGTCGAGGTGTTGGTGGTCACCCCTGCAGGTTTCGTCAGGTCGAAGGTAATTGCTGAGCAACGAGATGGAAGTGTCACATTCAGACCAAGCCACAAAACAACCAATAACGACGCTATCTGAAGGCAAAGATGTAACATGCGATACTTACTTTTCCACTTATTTCTGCTTGCAGGGCTGCGCTCGGTCTTGGCTGCTTCTGCTGCTTCACAGTTCTTCTGCTGGTGCTGGCTGGTTGAGTCAGACCGAGCCTGCAGAGCTGCTGAGACCACCTTATATCTCCTCTGATGATGTTGCCAGATATTGCGATCCAATTGGCTGAAGCCTGTCATGTGACTGGATTCATGTTCCATTTGGTTTCTGCTCTTTCTTTCTGGACTGCTATCTTTGATAACGTCATGGCTGGGGAGGGGGAGGGGACTGGGAGTTCCCTGAGGGGGACCCTCATGCTGGCTGGGAAAAACTCATGATGTCATCATTGGCAATTAATTAACTTGCATAATTAATTATATATCAATTTGATGTCAAAATGGACTAGAAGTGGCTAAGCCCCACTACTAGCGTAGATGTCATACTGTCCAACAAAGAGTGTACAATAGTAGAGTTGCACCTGGTGGCCAGAACTGGAAACAATCTTTGCCAGTGTAAGTTGGTTCCATATTAACACATTAGCATATCTACCAAGTTTCGCTGCCATATGATAATTGCTGCCCACACTAGACCACCGTAAGTAGCTGCACTTTAATTATAACCATTTGGTATTATACACTCCTGGAAATTAAAATAAGAACACCGTGAATTCATTGTCCCAGGAAGGGGAAACTTTATTGACACATTCCTGGGGTCAGATACATCACATGATCACACTGACAGAACCACAGGCACATAGACACAGTCAACAGAGCATGCACAATGTCGGCACTAGTACAGTGTATATCCACCTTTCGCAGCAATGCAGGCTGCTATTCTCCCATGGAGACGATCGTAGAGATGCTGGATGTAGTCCTGTGGTACGGCGTGCCATGCCATTTCCACCTGGCGCCTCAGTTGGACCAGCGTTCGTGCTGGACGTGCAGACCGCGTGAGACGACGCTTCATCCAGTCCCAAACATGCTCAATGGGGGACAGATCCGGAGATCTTGCTGGCCAGGGTAGTTGACTTACACCTTCTAGAGCACGTTGGGTGGCACGGGATACATGCGGACGTGCATTGTCCTGTTAGAACAGCAAGTTCCCTTGCCGGTCTAGGAATGGTAGAACGATGGGTTCGATGACGGTTTGGATGTACCGTGCTCTATTCAGTGTCCCCTCGACGATCACCAGTGGTGTACGGCCAGTATAGGAGATCGCTCCCCACACCATGATGCCGGGTGTTGGCCCTGTGTGCCTCGGTCGTATGCAGTCCTGATTGTGGCGCTCACCTGCACGGCGCCAAACACGCATACGACCATCATTGGCACCAAGGCAGAAGCGACTCTCATCGCTGAAGACGACACGTCTCCATTCGTCCCTCCATTCACGCCTGGCGCGACACCACTGGAGGCGGGCTGCACGATGTTGGGGCGTGAGCGGAAGACGGCCTAACGGTGTGCGGGACCGTAGCCCAGCTTCATGGAGACGGTTGCGAATGGTCCTCGCCGATACCCCAGGAGCAACAGTGTCCCTAATTTGCTAGGAAGTGGCGGTGCGGTCCCCTACGGCACTGCGTAGGATCCTACGGTCTTGGTGTGCATCCGTGCGTCGCTGCGGTCCGGTCCCAGGTCGACGGGCACGTGCACCTTCCGCCGACCAGTGGCGACAACATCGATGTACTGTGGAGACCTCACGCCCCACGTGCTGAGCAATTCGGCGGTACGTCCACCCGGCCTCCCGCATGCCCACTATACGCCCTCGCTCAAAGTCCGTCAACTGCACATACGGTTCACGTCCACGCTGTCGCGGCATGCTACCAGTGTTAAAGACTGCGATGGAGCTCCGTATGCCACGGCGAAGTGGCTGACACTGACGGCGGCGGTGCACAAATGCTGCGCAGCTAGCGCCATTCGACGGCCAACACCGCGGTTCCTGGTGTGTCCGCTGTGCCGTGCGTGTGATCATTGCTTGTACAGCCCTCTCGCAGTGTCAATGTGTTCTTTTTTCCATTTCCAGGAGTGTATAATATGGTAATGCCTATGCTTTTCAGAAGTACGATGCAATGGTCTTTCGGACATGCATGCATGTGAATGTTTGGACACTCTCATTTGACGTGTTCCATAGATCAGTCTGCTACTAGACGTCTTTGTTGGTAGTGCCGGCACACTCGTCCACCAGTTGAGGTACTCAAAGGTCTGTGCCTGTGTTGGCTTCCTCACCGCCTAACAGAACACCATAAAGAGTGATGAAGAACCATCTGCGCGGAGTTGCTTCCGCGTTATGTGGCTGATCGTGTGGGAAGATGTATGTGGAGGTTTAGGAGGTTGTTGATGCAGCAGAACGTTGGCTCCTACGTCGACAAGTAGAGCGATACCGTGCTCACATACAAGCCTTCCAAGCAAGGTAGCGTAAGACTGACTCGTAGAACGGAGGTTATATTGAAAAATATCATACTTTAGCCAAACGAGTGGAGAATAATATAGTGTATTGAAATCAGGAATAAAATCAGTCCCACTTCAGAAAAAGAATGTGTTGGATTACTTACTGAATGCCCCTTGTAGCTTGAAGGTGTTTTGAAGAATCCTCCACCAGGCACTTAATTGTGAACTGCACAGTAATGATGGAGATATAGACGTAGAAGGAGGGCGCCTGTTCTGTGCCGTGGAAAGCGATGGGATTGGAGGAATGGAATTTATTCATAATGGATGGCTAGCATACGAAGAGAAAGAAACCAGAAATTTCGGTAGTACAGAAAAGGATAAAATAGGAAGGAGAGACCGGTGATGAACTCATCAATTTTCATACAGAGCAGTCATACAGAAGTGGTGAGAGTACAGATAAAGCCGTGTCAAACTGTGATTAGATAAACAGTTCGTTTCATGACAGTGAAAATGAAGGGGGAGTAGATCCACAACATGTTGATACTGCAGTCACAAACACGAATGCTTCAGCATGGGATACTGGTAGGCCTGCTTTTCCATCAAAGTGCCGCAGAGCAGTCAGGTAACGTATGTCTAGGTCAAATGCAGTGACGGGCAACAAAACGAAGATGGCTGCAGTCTTAAAACTTTCAAAGCAGGCAGAAGAGAGAAGGCAAAAGGCAGAAAAGAAGAGGTAGAAATAAAGTAAGGAAAGTGAAACATTCAGTAAGAGGAATGAGATTTCTTTAAAGTCAGTACCGCCATTAGAGTTTTTTTATTTACAGTGTTACATTTACACGATCATGATTTCCGCTTCACAATGTCATTATGAAGTGTTTTATTGTTATACAGTGCCTAAGATGGCATACTGTCGTATTTAAAATACACTATTAGACATATTGTCTAAGGGTCAATATTTCTGATAAAAGCGTTCTGCTTTGTTTTATTACTTGAGTCAAGTCGTACTAGATGAACAGGATAGCCAGCAGTATGACGTAAACTCTATCGCCATTCAGAATAAGTCCGAGGAAGTCCGAGGAAGCAACGTCTTTGTCAGACGAACAAAGACAAGATATATGTTTACTTTTGGAGAGATACAATGAAGAATGACATCATTCAGCCTCCGCAGAGCCCATGGTCGTCACCAGTGGTTCTCACCAGGAAGAAGGATAGCAGTTCGCACTTTTGTGTTGATTACAGGAAGCTTAATAAAATAACTAAAAAGGACGTTTACCCTCTTCCACGAATTGATGATACACTAGATTGTCTGTAGGGGACTAAGTTTTTCTCATCCATGGACATGTACTCAGGATACTGGCTAATCGAAGTAGATGAGGCTTATCGTGAGAAAACTGCGTTCGTCACCCATGTGGGCCTGTATGAGTTTAAGGTAATGCCGTTTGGTTTGTGTAATGCACCAACAACTTTTGAACGGATGATGGATAATCTTCTAAGTCACTTGAAATGGGCGATGTGTCTTTGTTATTTAGATGACAGTGTTCTGAGAGACATTTGATGAGCACGTAAAAAGACTGAGGGCCGTACTTAAGTGTCTCCAACAAGGCGGACTGAAACTTAATCCAAGAAAGTGTCTCTTTGGAGCAAAAGAAATCATAATACTTAGACAATGTATGTGAAACGAAGATGTGCGGGCAGACCCAAAAAAGGTGAGATCTGTAACGGAATTACCTACTCCTTAAAGTATTAGAGATCTGAGAAGCTTCCTCGGATTATATCCTTATTACCGTTGTTTTATCAAAGACTTTTGTATCAAAGCCAGGCCACCCCAAGAGTGGTTAAAAGCCGATGCTATATTTATCTCGGGGTGGTGCTCAACAAGATTCTCTCGATGTGCTACGAAAAGCTCTGACGACTGACTCTGTACTTTGTATGATTAGAGAGCACCTACAAAACTACACACAGATGCCAGTGGATATGGGATCGGTGCTGTTCTGGTACAAGTTTCGGATGGATAAGAAAAGGTTATAGACTATGCTTCTAGTACACTTACAAAAGCAGAGAGAAACTACTCAAGGACAGAAAGAGAATGTCTTGCTGTGATCTGGGCCATGAGCAGATTTCGACATTATCTCTATGGAAGGCCATTCATAGTTGTTACAGATCATCACTCACTTTGTTTGTTGACAGGTCTTAAGGAACCAAAAAGGTACACAAAACAGGTCCGAACGCTGTTGCAGAGGAAACGGAAAAAGCATGCGAAGTTCAGAAGAACGCGAAATCCCGAAGATTTATTAAAATTTACAGAAGCGCGAAATTTGGCACGGACTTCAATGCGAGATGCCTTTAATAGGTTACACAACGAAACATTGTTTCGAAATCTGGAAGAAAATCCGAAGAAATTCTGGTCGTATGTAAAGTACACAAGCGGCAAGACGCAGTCAATACCTTCGCTGCGCAGTGCCGATGGTACTGTTACCGACGACTGCGCCGCTAAAGCGGAGTTATTCAACGCAGTTTTCCGAAATTCCTTCACCAGGGAAGACGAATGGAATATTCCAGAATTTAAAACACGAACAGCTGCTAGCATGAGTTTCTTAGAAGTACATACCTTAGGGGTTGCGAAGCAACTCAAATCGCTTGATATGGGCAAGCCTTCAGGTCCAGATTGTATACCGATTAGGTTCCTTTGAGATTACGCTGATACAATATCTCCCTACTTAGCAATCATATACAATCGCTCGCTCACCGATAGATCTGTACCTACAGATTGGAAAATTGCGCAGGTCGCAACAGTGTTCAAGAAGGGTAGTAGGAGTAATCCATCGAACTACAGACCTATATCATTGACGTCGGTTTGCAGTAGGGTTTTGGAGCATATACTGTATTCAAACATTATGAATCACCTCGAAGGGAACGATCTATTGATACGTAATCAGCATGGTTTCAGAAAACATCGTTCTTGTGCAACGCAGCTAGCTCTTTATTCGCACGAAGTAATGGCCGCTATCGACAAGGGATCTCAAGTTGATTCCGTATTTCTAGATTTCCGGAAAGATTTTGACACCGTTCCTCACAAGCTACTTCTAATCAAGCTGCGGGCCTATGGGATATCGTCTCAGTTGTGCGATTGGATTCGTGATTTCCTGTCAGGAAGGTCGCAGTTCGTATTAATAGACGGCAAATCATCGAGTAAAACTGAAGTGATATCAGGTGTTCCCTAGGGAAGCGTCCTGGGACCTCTGCTGATCCTGATCTATTTAAATGACCTCGGTGACAATCTGAGCAGTTCTCTTAGGTTGTTCGCAGATTATGCTGTAATTTACCGTCTAGTAAGGTCATCCGAAGACCAGTATCAGTTGCAAAGCGATTTAGAAAAGATTGCTGTATGGTGTGGCAGGTGGCAGATGACGCTAAATAACGAAATGTGTGAGGTGATCCACATGAGTTCCAAAAGAAATCCGTTGGAATTCGATTACTCGATAAACAGTACAATTCTCAAGGCTGTCGATTCAACTAAGTACCTGGGTGCTAAAATTACGAACAACTTCAGTTGGAAAGGCCACATAGATAATATTGTGGGGAAGGCGAGCCAAAGGTTGCGTTTCATTGGCAGGACATTTAGAAGATGCAACAAGTCCACTAAAGAGACAGCTTACACTACACTCGTTCGTCCTCTGTTAGAATGCTGCTGCGCGGTGTGGGATCCTTACCAGGTGGGATTGACGGAGGACATCGAAAGGGTGCAAAAAAGGGCAGCTCGTTTTGTATTATCACGTAATAGGAGAAAGAGTGTGGCAGATATGATACGCGAGTTGGTATGGAAGTCATTAAAGCATAGACGTTTTTCGTCGCGGCGAGATCTATTTACGAAATTTCAGTCACCAACTTTCTCTTCCGAATGCGAAAATATTTTGTTTAGCCCAACCTACATAGGTAGGAATGATCATCAAAATAAAATAAGAGAAATCAGAGCTCGAACAGAAAGGTTTAGGTGTTCGTTTTTCCCGCGCGCTGTTCCGGAGTGGAATGGTAGAGAGATAGTATGATTGTGGTTCGATGAACCCTCTGCCAAGCACTTAAATGTGAATTGCAGAGTAATCATGTAGATGTAGATGTAGACGACACGCCAGGTGGGAACTACATCATCAAGAATATGACATCACCATAGTGTACAAAAGTGGAAGAAAACACCAAGCAGCCAACTGTCTATCAAGAAACCCTTTGCAAGACCATCTAAACTTAGACGAAGATAATGACTGTTTCGCTGCACTCCAAGATCACTCTACTGAGCAGAAGAAGGACGCCAAAATATCCCAAACTATGCTTGCCTTAAATCAGCGAGGGGATGTGAAAGGACAACTTAAGGTAGTTAATGGATCACTTTGCAAGAGAAACTGATTCTTTAGAAAGAGGTGGCTAGGTTGGTTGGTTTAAAAGAGAGGTGACGGGACCAAACTATGAGGACATAAGTCCCTTGCTCCTAATAAAGCAGTGCCACAAGTGTGAGAATAAAGCAGGCGAGATGTATAGCACAAAAGTGAAAGAAAGGACAAACCACACAAACGAAGGAAAGGTAACGAACACTAAAGGGAACAAAAGAGGACAAGAAAACAACAGAGAGACGCTAGAAACAGGAGAGAGTAAAACATGAGAGTAGATTACAGTGGCTGGCCAACCATGAGAATGAAATGGGAAAGCCAGTCACTCTGCAACACATTAAAACCTCCACCGTAAAAGCACTAGGTTGGAGGACACATAGGGACAAAGGACACGCGCTGAAACCTACATAGAAGTATAAAACCCACTCTCAGGGATAAAACGTAAAACTAAAGCTGCTGTGGAGGCATTGTCGCCCAACACCGACGGCAGGGTGCTGGGAAAGTTAAAAGTCTGCTGCAGAGCAGCCAGAAGTGTGCAGTCCAGCAAGAGGTGCACGACTGTGTTTTGGGAGCCACAGCGACACTGAAGTGGGTCCTCGCGACGGAGTATGTAACCACGCGTTTGCCACGTATGGCCAATGCGGAGCTGGCAGAGGACAACTGATTCCCTGCAAGAGGCCTGCAGCTGGAAAACCCCGTGGTGTAAGACAGAACGTAGGTCAGCTCCGGAGATGCCTATCTCCAGAAGCGGTTTCTGCGTCGCCTGTTTGGCCAGCCTGTCAGCAAGGTTGTTGCCAAGGATTCCGACGTGTCCTTGGATCCACACAAACACTACGGAACGGCGGGACTGTTCCAGGGCATAGATGGACTCCTGAATGGACGCTACCAGAGGGTGGCGAAGGTAGCACTGGTCGATAGCTTGTAGGCTGCTCAATGAGTCCACAGGAGAAATGACTTGCCAGGGCATGAGCAGATGTACTCAAGAGCACGAGATATGGCTCCCAGCTCTGCACTGAAAAAACTGCAGCCAACTGGCAAGGAGTGCTGCTCAATATATCCTCCATGAACATATGCGAAGCCTACGTGACCATCAGCCATTGAGCCGTCCGTGTAAACCAGTTCAGAGTCCTGGAACACGTCAGGGATCGAGAGGAAGTGACAGCGGAGAGCGGCGAGGTAACGGAGTCCTTAGGGCCATGCAAAAGGTCCAGACGAAGCTGCAGTCGAGGTATACACCATGGAGGCGTACGTGAAAGGACCGCAAGTAGAGGTGGTACAGGGAAGGACTCCAGTTAGGAGAGAAGGGACCGCACGCGAACTGCAATCGTTGGCCCCGATCTGGGCCGCCAATGCGGGAGATGGACTGGCGTGGGCGGGAAAAGGAGACGGTAATTCGGATGCTCAGGGTAACTATGAATGTGTGCTGCGTAACTGGCGAGCAGTTGCGCACGTCTGATCTGCAGTGGAGGGACACCAGCCTCCACCAGTACGCTGGTCACCAGACCCGTCATAAAAGCACCTGTCGCTAATCGATCCCTACAGTGGTGCATAGGGTCGAGTAAATGCAATGCAGAAGGCGCTGCCGAACCATAAACCACTCTTCCATAGTCAATTCGGGACTGGACAAGGGCTCTGTAGAGCTGCAGCAGCGTACAGCGATCTGCACCTCAATTTGTGTTGCTCAGACAACGGAGGGAATTGAGGTGCTGCCAGCACTTCTGCTTAAGCTGACGAAGATGAGAGAGCCAAGTCAATCGAGCGTCTAAAACCAGTCCTAGGATTTGGTAAGTCTCCACTACAGTGAGTGGATCGTCATTAAGGTAAAGTTCTGGGTCCAGATGAAAAGTACGACACTGACAGATGTGCATGACACACGAGTTTGCGGCTGAAAACTGGAAGCCAGGGGCTAGAGACCATGACTGCGCCTTGCAGATAGCTCCCTGTAGGCGCCGCTGAACAACACCAGTACTGGAGCAGCTGTACGAAACGCAGAAGTCGTCTGCATACATATAAAGTATGACGGAAGGCCTGACAACTGCTGCTAGACTGTTAATGGCCACTAAAAACAGAGAGACACTCAATACAGATCCCTGCGAGTCTCCATTCTCCTGGATATGGATGGAACTATGGGAGGCACCAACTTGCACAGAAAGAACAGAGTGACAGGAAGTTCTGGAAAATCGGGAGCAGGCCCTGGAGACCCCACTCATTCAATGTGGCAAGGATATGATGTCGCCAGGTCGTATCGTTTGCTTTAAGTAAGTAAAGAAAGAAGCCAATCATATGTTGGCATCTGGAAAAGGCTGTTTGGATAGCAGACACGAGGGACAAGATTATCAGTGGTGGAGCGACCCTGGTGGAAGCCACCCTGACGGAGCCAGTAGGCCACTTGACTCCAGGACTCAGCCCAACCGCCAACGCACCATACGTTCCAGGAGCTAACAAAAAATGTCGGCGACGCTGATGGGCCGGTAGCTATCCACATAAAGCGGGTTTTTACCGGGTTTGAGCACAGGAATGATGGTGCTCTCCCGCCATTGCGATGGAAAGACGCCATTGCACCAGATCCAGTTGAAGATGACGAGGATATGTCGCTTGTAATTAGGTGAGAGATGTTCAATCATCTGGCTGTAGATCCGATCAGTCCCAGGAGCTGTGTTGGGGCGATGTGCAAGGGCACTGAGGAGCTCCCACTCTGAAAATAGGGCGTTGTAGGATTCAATGTGGCGTGTAGTGAATGACAGCAGCCGTTTGAGAGTGTGAAAGGCTGGGGGGGGGGGGTAACTGTCAGACACAGAGGCTCGATCAAAGTGCTCAGCTAAGTGCTCAGCAATCGCGTTTCCGTCAGTAGATAATACGCATTTTATGGTAACACTTGGAACACCTGTTAGGGTCTGGTACCCGAAAAGATGTTTGATCTTTGCCCAGACTTGTGAAGCTGACGTATGGCACTGAATGGTCGAGATGTATCTCTCCCAACACTCCTGCTTCCGTCATTTGATAAGTTAGCGAACGCGGGCACGAAGCCATTTAAAAGGATATGAGATGCTTCACGGAAGGGTGCCGCTTATGCCGCTGTAGAGCTCCCCGACGCTCCTTAATTGCTTCAGCGACTTCCGGCGACCACCAAGGCACTGCCTTATGCCGGGGGCACCCTAAAGAGCGAGAGATCGCGTTTTCTGCTGCAGAAACAATTGTTGTAGTCACCTGCTCAACCATCACATCGATGTTGCTGTGAAGGAGATTCAAAGGTGACAGCAGAGGTGAAAGTTTCCCAGTTACCCTTTTTAAAGTCTATCTGGGCAGGTGTCCATTGGCCTGAGGTCGGGGCAGTGACAGGAAGATAGAGAAGTTTTCACTACCACACAGGTCGTCCTGTTCTCTCCAGTGGATAGATAGAAGTCCTGGGCTGCAGATTGATAAATCAATGACCAAGTAACTATCATGAGCCACACTGAAATGTGCTATGGCCGCAGTATTTAAGAGGCAGAGGTCGAACTGAGACAGTAAAGTTTCGAAATCTCTGCCTCGGCCAGTAAGCATGGTGCCACCCCACAAGGGAAGCAGGAATGTTTTAGGGAGATGATCAATCAAGGCAGCTTATACATTTAGGGGTACTGCACCATTTGGAGGAAGATATACATTGCAGTTATTTGCTGGATCGTCCTTATTCTGACAGCCACAGCTTCAAGTTGGGTTTGAAGGGGCACAGTATCACTACAGACTGAGTTTAGGACATAAACGCAAACTCCACCTGACACTCGATTATAGTCGCTAGATATCCTGTAATATCCTTTACAGCCACAGGGGGCAGGGGTCCGCATTGATGGGAATCAGGTTTCCTGGGGGGGAATGCAGATATCAGGTGTAACGCTTAACAGCTGCCGTCTAGTGGGTAGTGCGGCTCTCGCAGCCGAGCGAAGCAGACGTGCGGTGTGTGCTCTCCGCTGTCAGAGAGGGCCCGCGCCCCTTGTTTACTTTTTTCGGCCGACACTAACGTGACGCCGTAGCGCTACAAGACCATGGCAAACCAATACAGAAGATCAACCTTGAAATTCACATTTCGGAACGACTTTACCCGACCAAAGGCGCTCGAAGTCGAACGCTTTTTAAAAGAGGAAGCCAAGATCCCGGCTGCCGACATTGTCGGCATTCACTTTTCGATCGTCAGTAGCACGGTCTATGTAAAGCTCATAAACGAAATTACATGCGACAAGGTACTTCGTGAGATGAAACAAGAACTCCGCTTCTGCCACGCAGATGGCAATGTTGGCAACGTCGAGGTCGGCCATGCCGCAATGGGACTGCGGACTATCCGCATATTCGAACTTCCATTTGAACTCCCGGCGGCAGAAGTTGTAGCGGCGCTCCGCCCCTACGGCACGGTACACGAACACGTGGCTGAAAAATGGACCCAGTTTAAGACGTATCCAGTACTCAATGGAGTACGCCAAGTGCGCATAGATCTCCAACGACACGTGCCATCCTACCTACAGATAGGAGGATGCCGGGCCATAGTTATTTATGACGGCCAGCCGAAGACGTGTTCCGGATGCGGCAAAGAAGGACACCTTCGTTCCGAGTGTCTCCAGCGTCGGATCACACAACTCCCACCGAAGGACGTTGCGCCACCAGCGGCGAAGACTGTTCTACCCGTGACTTACGCGGCGGCGCTCACGACGTTCTCCACACAACAGACACGGCCGACCGCTTCAGCGGTACAAGAATCACTTTCCACGGACAAAAACCTGGATGATCCGCCGACCTGGCCAGTGGTGGAAAATAGTACTACGACTCTGGAGCTACCGAACGCGACAGACATTGACGTCGGCAAGATGGCAATTGATTCCCTTATTGTACCGACCGAAGCGTTTGTTCCGGCGGAGCGTGAGTCAGTGCCGTCTTCTGACAATGAAGGCCATGTACGGAAACAGCGATCACCGAAACGCCGAAAGCGCCGTCGTCGGACCGTGTCGGAACATAGCGGTTCGCATTCGGCCGGGGAAGAACAACTAACCACTCAAGAAGCCAGCCGCGAAGCTGAGGCTGTTTCCACTGACTCCAACCTTGCAGAACAGACAGAAAAACATGCAGCTTTCGAACATCAACCCATTGACAGAAACAGTGAGCAGCGGGAAGGTACCAGTGCAGGCAGCGAAGTCGCCCGGTCCCTTACTACCAAACATTCCGAGGCTATGGAACATGAACAGACATCCGCGCCCGCTTCGTGGGCCGAGGACGTCGAGACACAAGATCCCGACCCGCGGCCAGCTGAGGCGCCGCCGGATCATGCAGCATAAGCAGCACAAGGAGGACCGCGTTTGGCGGGGGGTGACATCACTTCCGATGTTCGCTTCTCTCCAACTTCAACATGGATAACCTCGCCCAAACAACGCGTTGCCAGGCTTACCGCCTGGCGACAATGAATATCAACATGATCAGTTCTCCTGTCAAGATCCAACTTTTGATAGAAACCATACGAGCCATGGGAGTTGACTTTGCTTTCCTACAAGAAGTGAAAACGACTGCACTCCCGCACTTTTACGGTTACGCCACACATGTGACGCCCGGAAGCCCTGCAGACACCGGAGTGGCAATATTAGTGCGTGAAGGTATTGAAGTTACCGACGTCACGTTTCTTCCCTCCGCGAGAGGAATAGCATTTACGGCACTCAACACCCGATTCATTAATGTTTACGCGCCGTCGGGTACCACAAGACGTCACGACCGCGCCAGATTCTACTCCACAGATGTCGCTCCCCTTTTCCTTGGACGATACGAGCACAGCGTCTTCGCCGGCGATTTTAATTGCGTACTTCACCCCAAGGACCAAATCCCACATTACATGCCTTGTCCGGAACTGGGTGCGATGATCCAAGAACTTCACTTGTGCGACACGTGGGAAAAAGTCCACGGTAACCGCTCTGGCCACACTCATCTTACCAGTCATTCGGCCAGCCGACTTGACCGCATATATGTGTCACAAGATCTCACACACGGTGTGGTGGACGCCGAATTATGGCCTCAAGCCTATTCCGATCACAGTGCCTATATCTGCACTATACACCTACGCCCCCAACAAGTCTGGCGCAGCAATGGCTTTTGGAAGCTCAACATAACTCATCTCCAGGACCTGGACTGCCGTCGGCAAGTTGCAGCAACGTGGACTGACTGTGAACGCCGCCACCCACGATACACCTCGACCCTGGAGTGGTGGCTCCTCTGTGCCAAACCAGCAATCCGTAGGACACTTATGCGTTATGGCAAGGACGTGACTGCGTGGCATCGACAGACCCTCGATTTTTACTACGCGGCACTCAGGGACCTCGACGCCTTACCCCCTTCCCCGGAGAGACAACATGACCAAAGCAGAATCAAGGCTCACATACTATCATTGACGAAGCGTCGACTAGAAGGTGCAGTAGTCCGCTCGCGACGGCACGACCGAACGGTTGCAGAGGAACCCACTATGCACCACGTTGTGGCGGATAAGCGTCGACAACGTCAACATTTAATCACACAACTCAGGACACACGACGGTCGCTTATGTACGACCCAAGCAACCATAGTAAAGGCGGTGGAGGATCATTTTCGTCATCTTTACAAGGAAAGAACCGTCATTGACGAGGCCACTACTGAAGTGTTACAGCAGATAACCCGTACTATCGACGAGGCTACCGTGAATGCACTAACAGAGGAAATCTCACTCGAAGAAGTCGAAGACGCCGTGGACAAAGGTGCGGCCAATAAATCTCCTGGACCTGATGGATTGCCCATCGAATTCTACCGGACTTTCCGTGACATCATGATGCCTCGCTGGGTTATAATGTTCCGCGAACTTATGTCTCCAGACTGTGTTGTGCCGCCAGCGTTTGTAGAAGGTCTCCTCATACCAGTACACAAGCCAGGTGGAGGGCTATCGATTAACGACTATCGGCCGCTTACAATGTTGAACGCCGATTACAAGATTTTCACCAGGATTATGGTGAGCCGTATTAAGACGACTTTGCCGATGATCCTCGCTCCAGAACAGACGTCGCAGGGGGGAGAAGCCAATATACACATGGCCACCGGTGACTGCAGGGACTTAATAGCGATCGCTTCTGCGTGCCGTCTGAGAGCGGCGATCGTCTCCGTCGATTTCCACCGCGCCTTTGATAGAGTGCACCACAACTTCCTCCTACGAGTGATGGACTGTATGGGATTCCCCCCGGGCCTCATCGACACCCTACGGCGTCTTTGGACCGCAGCCAGCTCACACGTTCAGGTCAATGGAAGGACGGCAGGACCAGTACCCATTAAGAGGTCTCTACGACAGGGTTGTCCCCTTTCTACCTACCTTTATGCAATCGCACTCGAGCCACTCCTTGGGGGCCTTAACCACCGCCTATCTGGTATCACGCTGCGGGACGTCACCTTTCGCTATAGGACATACGCTGACGACCTGCTACTGCTGGTTCGTTCCAATGACGAAGTTCAAAGCGTACTAACCTGGATTGAGCGATACGGACAGGCCGCAGGCAGTCTTCTGAACATCAACAAGTCGGCGGCGTTGGACATTGGGCGTGGTCTCGGACCGGAAGCCCTCGCTCCCCTCCCACCAGTTTCTGATCTGCGATATTTGGGAATCACGTTCAAGAAAGATGTACGTAAAACAGCTGCAGCAAACTACCGACGGTTATTACAGATCATACGCGCAATGGTGCGACAGAACCTACTCCGGGACTTGAATCTGCTACAACGTGTTGAATACCTGAACCTCTACGTGGCATCAAAACTCAACCACGTGGCACAGGTCCTCCCACTACCGCTGCAGATAGGTCGCCGGCTTCAGGCGGCCTTCAGTTACTACGTTTCCGCAGGTCATATCTTTAAAGTACGATATGACACTCTTACCCTCCCAGTGCACAAAGGAGGGCTGGGATTGGTCAACGTCAGGGCGAGAGCAGCTGCTCTTTACATGAGCAACATGAGGAAACGATGGAAAAGTCAATATGCCTCTCTCACGGGTCGTTTACTGCAGGTTCTGATGCCAGCCTCTAACGTCCCGCCGGTGTCGGTTGCGCACGTCGCACCACAGCTCTCCCATGTGTCGACCTTCATTCTTGATTACAGCTATGTCAGCTTGAACCTCTCCGCCACACGTCCACCAAAGGCGAAAGATTTTTATACCAACCTTCTGCGGGCTGTTCACCATAACGTGGTGGAAAACAAGTACCCTACGGTTCACTGGCCAAGAGTGTGGAAAACGATACACCACCACTTTCTGTCATCCACGGTGCGTTCGAAGTGGTATCAGATCGCCAACAAAAAATATGCCACACGCCAGCGACTTCACACTATTGGACTGGCAGACTCCCCTTATTGCCCAGATTGTCACCTTTTGGATACCGATGAACATCGTTTTACTTGCGCATCATCGTCCGGAGTTTGGCGACTAACACAGAAGATATTGGCTTGTTACCTCCGGGTCACACCTGATATGATTGACCCGCAGACCCTACTCTGTCCCGATGAAACTTACTTTCCGGCTGCAAAATATCATGCGCTTACATGGTTCAAAGGACTTACCGTCGCCTACATCTTTAGCGACGGAGAGAAAGAGCAGCTTGATTACTGGTGGTTCCTACAAAATGCTCACAACGCCCTCGAACGCACACCGAAATACCGTACGCTCTTCGCAAATTATTTACGCAGCGTTTTCGTTAACCCCCCACTCAGCTGGGGAGTGCCAGGCTGTGGTTAATGTGGTGTGCCGCATCACACTAACGGCTCTGCCTTGCCAGCCATGACCAAAGGAAGAGACAAGCTGCTGCAAGGATACTGTTTTCCTAGAGGCACTAGCGAAGCAGAATGCCTCCGTTGCAGATGCCCTTCAAAGGCGCTATTGGAGATTTCAGATAACGATGCCAAGGCTCCAAGTGGAACCAGTTACATTATTGAAGAACCTTTTAGTTAGAATTACAACAGTGGTTTATATTTTATTTTTTTGATTACTCTTTTATGCCACCTTTGTTGTTGTAACACTTACTTGTAACACTTAGTTACTAGAATTCTCATTTGTACACGCTCCCTAAATGTAATCATATAAAAAAAAAGTGGCAACGGATAGCCCTAACCTTGATTCCCATACTTCCCCTGGTCTATAGGCAGCTCTCTGGGGTGGGTTTACTCAGGAGCTAGCGCCTGAAGTGGATCAAATTTTTTTGTTATAGGATGACAAGTGGCGGTGGCACTTAGGTTGTTTTATTTTTTTTATTTATTTATTTTTTTAGTTCCATTTTCCTAAGGGGCTTCTTAAGGGAAGAAAGTGGTTCAACAAGGGGGGGGGAAAAAAAATAAATAAAAAGAAATAAAAATAAAAAAAAGGGGAATGAGAAAAAAAAAATGGTTAAGATGTTTGACTGCTATGCGGAAAGTTTTGAGTTCAAACCTTGTTCGGTTCTTAATATTTTGTTTATTTAAAAACAATGTCTGAGTGTATTACTTCATGAATTTCATTCGTTTGAATGTAATTTTTTGAAATTTCTAGTTCTTTGTCTTTTCATTATAATCATAATAGGTTTTCAAAAAAAAAAAAAACAAAAAAAAAGAAAAAAAAAAGGGGTAGCGTAAAAAAAAAAAAAAAGTGGTAGCGTCTTTGATTCATAATCAAAACGTCATCGGTCCCGGGTTCGATCCCCGCCACTGCCTAAATTTTGATAAATAATCAGCATTGGCGGCCGAAGACTTCCGGCATAAGAAGTCAGCCTCATTCTGCCAACGGCCTTGTCAAAGAGGGCGGAGGAGCGGATAGAGGTTCAGGGCACTCTCTTGTCCTAGGGGTGGGAAATTGCCCCTAAAGGCGGAAGAATCAGCAATGATCAACGACATGAGGATGCAGAAGGCAATGGAAACCACTGCATTAAAGACACGTAACGTGTATCCACAGGACATGTGGCCTGTAATTGAAGAAGTATCATGATGATCTCTCCATTGGCAAAAGAATCCGGAATAGTCCCCCATTCGGATCTCCGAGAGGGGACTGCCAAGGGGGAGGTTACCATGAGAAAAAGACTGAATAATCTACGAAAGGATAACGTTCTACGAGTCGGGGCGTGGAATGTCAGAAGCTTGAACGTGGTAGGGAAACTAGAAAATCTGAAAAGGGAAATGCAAAGGCTCAATCTAGATATAGTAGGGGTCAGTGAAGTGAAGTGGAAGGAAGACAAGGATTTCTGGTCAGATGAGTATCGGGTAATATCAACAGCTGCAGAAAATGGTATAACAGGTGTAGGATTCGTTATGAATAGGAAGGTAGCGCAGAGGGTGTGTTACTGTGAACAGTTCAGTGACCGGGTTGTTGTAATCAGAATCGACAGCAGACCAACACCGACAACGATAGTTCAGATATACATGCCGACGTCGCAAGCTGAAGATGAACAGATAGAGAAAGTGTATGAGGATATTGAAAGGGTAATGCAGTATGTAAAGGGGGACGAAAATCTAATAGTCATGGGCGACTGGAATGCATTTGTAGGGGAAGGAGTAGAAGCAAAGGTTACAGGAGAATATGGGCTTGGGACAAGGAATGAAAGAGGAGACAGACTAATTGAGTTCTGTAACAAGTTTCAGCTATTAATAGCGAATACCCTGTTCAAGAATCACAAGAGGAGGAGGTATACTTGGAAAAGGCCGGGAGATACGGGAAGATTTCAATTAGATTACATCATGGTCAGACAGAGATTCCTAAATCAGATACTGGATTGTAAGGCGTACCCAGGAGCAGATATAGACTCAGATTACAATATAGTAGTGATGAAGAGTAGGCTTAAGTTCAAGACATTAGTCAGGAAGAATCAATACGCAAAGAAATGGGATATGGAAGTACTAAGGAATGACAAGGTACGTTTGAAGTTCTCTAACGCTATAGATGCAGCAATAAGGAATAGCGCAGTAGGCAGTACAGTTGAAGAGGAATGGACATCTCTAAAAAGGGCCATCACAGAAGTTGGGAAGGAAAACATAGGTACAAAGAAGGTAGCCGCGAAGAAACCATGGGTAACAGAAGAAATACTTCAGTTGATTGATGAAAGGAGGAAGTACAAACATGTTCCGGGAAAATCAGGAATACAGAAATACAAGTCGCTGAGGAATGAAATAAATAGGAAGTGCAGGGAAGCTAAGACGAAATGGCCGCAGGGAAAATGTGAAGACATCGAAAAAGATATGATTGTCGGAAGGACAGACTCAGCATACAGGAAAGTCAAAACAACCTTTGGTGACATTAAAACCAACGGTGGTAACATTAAGAGTGCAACGGGAATTCCACTGTTAAATGCAGAGGAGAGAGCAGATAGGTGGAAAGAATACATTGAAAGCCTCTATGAGGGTGAAGATTTGTCTGATGTGATGGAAGAAGAAACAGGAGTCGATTTAGAAGAGATAGGGGATCCAGTATTAGAATCGGAATTTAAAAGAGCTTTGGAGGACTTACGGTCAAATAAGGCAGAAGGGATAGATAACTTTCCATCAGAATTTCTAAAATCATTGGGGGAAGTGGCAACAAAACCACTATTCACGTTGGTGTGTAGAATATATGAATCTGACGACATACCATCTGACTTTCGGAAAAGCATCATCCACACAATTCCGAAGACGGCAAGAGCTGACAAGTGCGAGAATTATCGCACAATCAGCTTAACAGCTCATGCATCGAAGCTGCTTACAAGAACAATATAGGGAAGAATGGAAAAGAAAATCGAGAATGCGCTAGATGACGATCAGTTTGGCTTTAGGAAAAGTAAAGGGACGAGAGAGGCAATTCTGACGTTACGGCTAATAATGGAAGCAAGGCTAAAGAAAAATCAAGACACTTTCATAGGATTTGTCGACCTGGAATAAGCGTTCGACAATATGAAATGGTGCAAGCTGTTCGAGATTCTGAAAAAAGTAGGGGTAAGCTATAGGGAGAGACGGGTCATATACAATATGTACAACAACCAAGAGGGAATAATAAGAGTGGATGATCAAGAACGAAGTGCTGGTATTAAGAAGGGTGTAAGACAAAGCCGTAGCCTTTCGCCCCTGCTCTTCAATCTGTACATCGAGGAAGCAATGATGGAAATAAAAGAAAGGTTCAAGAGTGGAATTAAAATATAAGGTGAAAGGATATCAATGGTACGATTCGCTGATGACATTGCTATCCTGTGTGAAAGTGAAGAAGAATTAAATGATCTGCTGAACGGAATGAACAGTCTAATGAGTACACAGTATGGTTTGAGAGTAAATCGGAGAAAGACGAAGGTAATGAGAAGTAGTAGAAAGGAGAACAGCGAGAAACTTCACATCAGGATTGATGGTCACGAAGTCAATGAAGTTAGGGAATTCTGCTACCTAGGCAGTAAAATAACCAATGACGGACGGAGCAAGGAGGACATCAAAAGCAGACTCGTTATGACAAAAAAGGCATTTCTGGCCAAGAGAAGTCTACTAATATTAAATACCGACCTTAATTTGAGGAAGAAATTTCTGAGGATATGCGTCTGGAGTACAGCATTGTATGGTAGTGAAACATGGACTGTGGGAAAACCGGAACAGAAGAGAATCGAAGCATTTGAGATGTGGTGCTATAGACGAATGTTGAAAATTAGGTGGACTGATAAGGTAAGGAATGAAGAGGTTCTACGCAGTATCGGAGAGGAAAGGAATATGTGGAAAACACTGATAAGGAGAAGGGACAGGATGATAGGACATCTGCTAAGACATGAGGGAATGACTTCCATGGTACCAGAGGGAGCTGTAGAGGGCAAAAACTGTAGAGGAAGACAGAGATTGGAATACGTCAAGCAAATAATTGAGGACATAGGTTGCAAGTGCTACTCTGAGATGAAGAGGTTAGCACAGGAAAGGAATTCGTGGCGGGCCGCATCAAACCAGTCAGTAGACTGATGACCAAAAAAAAAAAAAAAAAAAAAAAGGTCAGCCACAGTGGATAAAACCGACGCAATTCCACTAGTGGATGATGTCTTCGTGAGACTGGGAAGGCGTGGTACATTTAATGAGGCAGTTTCCGCCTCAGGGTCACCTGCTGCCAGCAACTTTTTGCGTGAGCAGTCTATATCCATTGTCTCTGAGGGTCTGGTGAGATCTAGGTCTTCAGCAGACGCCAGAATCTCCGCCCCATTCTCTGACTCATGACACAGAGTTTGTGGTTAGCATTGGTGTGGGTGCCACCGCAATTTCCTTGGTCTTAGGTGTCTTCTGTTTTTATTTCTATCACTGCTCCTTGGGTTTCCCTGGCTGGGAGGACTTCATTGGCTCAATCTCCGGGACTGAAGATGAGCGTGAAGCCCTATGATCAGCTGATTTTGAGCACTTCAGTCACTGTGGGGGTGTCATCATTTCCACTAGCAGAAACCTGGGAAGGGTCTGACCCAAGGGACCCCTTCCTAGCGAGAGAAGACGAAGAAGACTTATGAATCTCTGGCTTAGAAGTGGGGACAAACGTCCCTGATGGTTGGGGGAGGGGTGGGGGTGTTTCTCCTGAAGTATTTGATGTGGGGGTAACAGGGATGGAAGCTCCCTCTGTCATCAAGGGGGCAGGTGTAGTCTTCTAGCTCTGAGAGTTGACTTGGGTGGGCAGAGCTGATGGTGCCAGGTCTGTTGTAGCGGCGAGATAAGACGATTTTATACATGCAGGATGCAGGCTTTCAAATTTTTTCTTAGCCTCAGTGTAGGTCAGTCGGCCCAGGGGCTTTTACTCCATGATTTTCCTTTCTTTCTGGAGAATGCTGCTGCCTGGCGAGCAAGTTGACACAGATAGGAGGCGGGGCACATGGACTATTGGGATGTGATGGGCATCCGCATTCCGGACATGTGACACTGGAAGTACAATGGGAAGACATATGATCAAACTTCGAGCACTTAAAGCACCGCATCGGGTATGGATATAGGTCTTTACATCACAGTGGTAGACCATCGCCTTGATCTTCTTGGGTAATTATCACGCTCGAAGATCAAGATGAAGGCACGGTGGCAACCTGATTGTCCCTCAGAACCCGGTGGACACGCCGGACGAATTGTCATCTCGCCACTCTAAATTGGCGCGTAGCTCATCGTCAGACTGTAAAAGAAGTACCCTGTGAAATATGATACCCTGGACTATATTTAATCTCTTATGGGGCGTGATGGTAACAGAAACATCGCCTGTCACAAGCGATTAATGCCCATGAATGGGCAGAGGATGCTGTTTTTATCAAGACTGACGCAGATCTCATTTTGGACAAGCCGTCCACCTCCCCAAACTTATCCTCTAAATGCTCAACAAAAAACTGAGGCTTCCCTATCAGCTCTCGAACATACAAGGTACCAGGGTGAATAAGATCTGCTGCCATCCTTAGCCTGACATTCCTCCCATGGTGGGGTAAGGGAGGGCAACCATTTGGGGTTGTACTTCTGTGCATTGAACTGAGCTCGTGAGTGCTTAGAGACTGCTGGTGTTTCACCTCCAGCAAAAGATGATGGACTACATCGCCTGTCATCCGTCCTGATGCCACCCACTCTGGCCAGGGGCCCTCTCCAAAGGCACCACCAAGCCACAGCAAAGGCCACCTGGCAGGATGGCCATTGTCGTGAGTCCCGATGCCCCAGGCGGTGGGCATCTACCCCTTGGCATATGTGGGGAGTTAACGGCTCAGGCATCAGCAGAGCGAGTCCTGTGTGGTCAGGGGGCTACAACCAACAGGGTACAAGGGGGCCCCACCACAGTGGACTGGCTACCGTGCTGGATATTAGGTGCAAAGAAGTCCATGGTCATTGTCGACGCAGAATGTGACACTGCATAGTTCATGGCGGAAAACGCACCCAGGACGGTGCCCTCGCCCAAGAGATGGAGAATGAATGGGACTGAAATTCTATGACAAGAAAGTCTGCTAAAGATCTCCATGCACGACGGACATGATGCACCATGTACGGCACCCTTCCCCAATTGGCTCGCTCTTCGCGAAAATTTTGAAGAATGGAGGTCAAACCTTACAGGGGACCATCACATGAAGAATGATACGTGTGAAACTTCTTTTAGTCGCCTCTTAGAACAGGCAGGAATACCTCAGGCCTATTCTTACCCTCAGACCCACAGGGGGGGGGGGGGGAGGGCGGGAGGGGGGGGGAGGGGGGGACAGGTGGCTACCAGCGATTCCTAAGCACATGTGCTCAGATGTTCTACAAAAATTCTATGAGAAACCTGAAGCTGAACATTTAGGATTTATTAAGACATACGATAGGATCTACAAGAGATTTTTTTGGCAAGGAAGCTCGGCAGTTAGCTCCACACGCTGCAGGCTCAAGAAAACGATCGCTGAAGGTACAACATGAGCCACCGCCCTGTTGTCTACCAGCCTGGTGACCTCGTCAAGATCTTCACTCCTGTTCGGAAGGTCGGTCTCTCTGAGAAGGTCCTCAGGCTCTACTTTGGACCTTATAAGGTTGTAAGACAGTTCTCTGATGTTACTTATGAAGTTGAAGATTTCGACCCCGACACAAGATGGCGAAAGATCATAGATACGGTTTACGTCCTTCGAATGAAGCCCTATAAGGATCCTGCAACCCACAGTAAATTCGAAGGTCCATCATCAGGCAACAAGCGGAAAGGTGGGGAAGAGTGTAGTGGCAAAGGAAGTTCTAAGAATACCACCGCCAGAGCGGACATCAGTCATCAGGAGTAGGAGTATGCAGGACCGATGACTCGTTGCTGGACTAGGAGGTCGTAACACCGAGATGCCGTTCTCTTAAGGAGGGAGCAATGTCGCAGAAGAAACTGAGTAGCACAGTCACTGTGGTGTAATGGTTATGACACTTGAGCGTTGCATGGAGAGTTGTGAGTTCAAAACTCACCTGAACTGTAAAATTTTAGTTTCTATATGTGGTTCGAGTACATTCTAGAAGTCTCCACAAATGTCAGGTATCATTGTACTGGAATGTTCTGTAAATGTATGTATAATATATGTGTTCTGGCAGAAGGCAGTTTACTCCACGCTCTTGTATGTGCAAGTGCTGAACAAACCTTCATTAAGTGAAGTTAGTGTTCGTCATTCGTCTAATTACATCTTCTTCTATGTGACAATATGAAAGCTAGAGAAAGTGAAAAATATTGAAAACGGAGAGGATAATGTTAAATGAAGGTTTCCTCAACTTCAATACACACCCATTATCATTTAACATGAATTAGGTAATCAAAAAACAGATCAGTCTCAAAGTTAAAATTTTTAGGGATGATACAAATTTATAGATAGGTTCAAATTGTTTAAATTTAAAATTAAAGTGTAGACAAATATATTGGAAGAAAAGGACCTTGGATTTGTCAAATATAATTGTATAAACATCAGAAAATTTGAAAGAAAGTTAAATTTTGAAAGAAAAATCACTTAAGAGCTCAAACCTGTAAACATGAAATCAAGTACAATGTAAAATAGAATGATAAGGAGACTAGATCAAATCACTTTTTAAAGTACACAAAATATTAAAATAGGAAGTTGGTCAGTAAATATGTCATTTGCTACAGTCAGCAGTTGCAAACAATTTTGCATTGACTTCAATTTCTCAACCATTGATTGACTCAGCGCAAAACTGAACACAGAAGGAGGAGGATATGTAAGGTGGCAGAATAAGCGAAGGTCAATTTCGCACCTTACACATGAGTTTAATCCATCTTAATCGGAAGGTGAATATGACACTTAACTTACTTTGGCAGTAATGAGCAGATTTGCCAATAAGTATGTAATGCAAAAAGGGATGACACTATTCACACTATTAACAAACTGTCCTATATAATGCATGTGAATGAGCGGAAGGTGAAACAAGCAGCGAGAGGAAACGTTTTGTGTGGAAGCAGGCGCATGCAGAAGCAGAGGCCACACCTCTCAGGGGACATCCCGTGGTGGGAGTCAGCAACCCAACAGGTGATGGATACTGGAGAGGAAGTCACAGGCCACCAGAAGTAGGACACAAAGAAGCTTTTTAAAACTGCGTTTCGGAATTCCAAATAGATACGAACGAAACCAGTGTTGCAGTTGATCACATGAACAGTGAGCAGTGTACATGTGATGTACACATATAACTTAGGCATCTGGAGCAGGCACAAAACGTCCGATTGGCGGAAACGAACTAGGAAGGAGTAAAGTGCCGAGATTTCATTGTAGTTTAATGGTAGGGCCATTACGGTTGACAGAGGGAGTTTCTACAAAAGTAAGAGGAATGCTCCTATTAGTCAAAAAAAGCCGTGACGTTGAGAGCTAAAGAACCTGGGGGGGGGGGGGGGGGAGCAGTTTGGCTACGAGAAAGACGAGAGCAAAATTTTCGTGGACTCACTCTGGCGTCAAGTGCAGAACGAGATGCATAACGCTCTGTACGATGCAGAGGAGAAATTTGTGTGAACACTGCGTCCACTGCGGCTGACATTCAGCTAGGTATTAGCTGTAGCATCGATGAGCTCGAGCTGTGGATAACCAAACCAGCCAGTTAGTTCATTGTTCTTCTGAGGACTGAGAGGGCATTTTAATATGCACACTGCTCCGATCACGTGCGTGCATATCACCATGTTCCAAGACTAGGGATGAGTACATGTTTTCTTAAATAACGAGAAACATAGGGAGAGTTTCTGCTGGAAAAATCAGCAAACTCTTAATTTTTATAGGAATTTCAGAGGACGAGAGCAGCCATGCAGACGACCGACAGCTCATCGCAGCTAAGGTAAATAACGCGAACAGAGGCGTAAACTTGTTGGTTCACCAGCTTTCATGCACTGTAAACTTGAGCGACCTTGGGTAATCATTTGCTCAACTTGTCTCAAAACTAACCATCCTCTGTAGACTTGATTGTCATCCTGGATAGTACCAAACTTTGAATCGAAAACTGATGATTTATCGTAGTACTGGCCAACATCATGACGTAGTCATAAGAACAATTTTGCAAAGGACGAGATGCATTCGTCTGACAACTGTCGTAACAGTGTCACATCGTGAAGTGGGTAAATGCGTGGATTGCTGTGATAAGACTGGAACATTAAGACCAAAAATGTTTACAGCTTACACAGATGTTTTTCTGGCCTCAAAACCTTACACCTTGAACGACTAGAGAGAGGACGTTCATATCGCAGGACAAGTAGATTAATATGTCTTGCAGAAATGATTAGCATTTGAAACATGTCTGCCCGCGCGTTCAGGTCCAACATCCATGTCGCGTCGTAACATCACCCATCAGTAAAATGTGTCTGCAGCTCTCGTTGTTGCTGCGAAACGAAAGAAATGAATCAGTGTGAATGGAGTAGACGTGCAGGATACTTTGCAGACGTATGCGCGAACGTTACTGTCACATCAGGAGTCTGAAAGAGGGCGCATTATTGCCATGATAGAATGTGGAGCATCCGCCCAGGAAATCGCTGCTCATGTGGGACAATTTCGGCAGTACAAGGGTGTACGCAGAATGGTTCACGAGACTGTGCGGCTGGTCCCGGCGGAGGTTCAAGTCCTCCCTCGGGCATGGGTGTGTTTGTCCTTAGGATAATTTAGGTTATGTAGTGTGTAAGCTTAGGAACTGATCACCTTAGCAGTTATGTCCCATAAGATTTCACACACATTTGAACATTTTTCAATGGTTCACAGAAGACAGCAGAACACGACGAGATAGGTCATGTAGCAGCACCCAGATCAGCAAGACAATTCTGCGCCCTCCTGGTCTCTCACGCCACAGTGGAATGGTGTGACACACCGTACACTATCAGGGCTGACACCTCGTCACCGTTTATTACGACATGGTTTACGTGCGCGTCGTCCATTTTTCCTTTTACCTTTGAGAATGGACAGAAACATTCTAGGCGGCAATGGTTTATGGAATGACATCACTGGGGACAGGAATGGCATCAGGTATTGTTTTCGAACGAATCCAGGTTCTGTTTGTTTGAAAATGATGGCCACATTTTGATTCGCCGCTGATAGGGGGAGTGGCATCACATTGACTGCTTTGGCGTAAGACCTACAGCGCCATTAGAAGGCTTTATGGTATGGGATGCTATTGCGTACAACCAGAAATCACAGTTATTGCGTGACCACGTCACTGTGACCAATTTGAACCACGTAAATTACATCCTGCGACCCGTAGCCATACCCTTTCTGCACAACACCTCAAACGCCATTTTTCAGCAGGACTATGCACGACCACATGTTGCTGCACGAACCCATGCGTTCTCGGTGTCCCAGGATGTCAACCTTTTGCTCTGGCCCGCCAGATCACCAGACTTGTGGCCAATCGAAATTGTGGGGGGTATCGTGAAACGACTGGTGCAGCAAGACCCAATGCCAACTACGACAGATGAGCTTTGCTTTGGAACCAGGTGAATTCAGGACGGGACCCAATTCGCACCTTATACGCATCGACGCCACAACGCATGGAAAAAGTTATCAGGGCCCATGGCGGGCCGTGTGCCTGCTAGGCAACAGGACACATGCTGAACCGAGGTGACCAAAATGCTTATCGTTTCTGCAGAACATACTAATGTATATGTCCTGTGGAAATGAATGTCCTATTTGTAGTCGTTCAATGTGTTCTATTTTTTCTGAACATAAGCATACTAAAGCTGATAACCTTCCATTGTACTTGTCTACTGCTTCAGGTTTGGGTTTCGGGCTCTGCTCTGTATGCTGGCTGCATGAGCGGTTTTGGGTATAGTACATCTGAAAACGCATCAATATGAATTTTATGCCTGAGTATTCGGCGGAAGGAAGTGTCATGGAAATGATACCTCAGCTGTGTGGCGCAATTGACTGTCCATCTTGGATCACCGTGGAGAGGGCTTCTGAGGTAACTGATGGACTTCGCGTGTGTACCGCGGTGTTTGCCAGAAAACAGAGTAACAATGTTGCTTTAGTGGAGCACCCATCACACTCTCAACGTATTGAATTCAGTCGCATCTTAATCAACTGTATAATAGTTTTGACGTATATGAAATGTGAATACTAGACCTGATAGGAAGTTAGTATTGACCAGTTATCGGAAAAAATATTTCCTTTCAACAAAAGATAAATGTGTTTCAGTGGATTCAAATGGCTCTAAGCACTATATCGTACAACACCCTCATTGGCATTGTAGCGAGAAAGAAGTGCTTCTCTGGGCAGTATCACTAACCTACTTCAGTAAGTCCCTCGTAGCACAGTAGTAGCGCTCAGTCGCCAGGTTCCATGTAGGTGGTGATCCTGCTGAATTGGAGTTTTTAGGGATGCCAGTTGTTAATTATCAATAACGTTTGTACTACACTTGTTTTAATACAGAAATTGCTTTGTCACACTCGTCACAGAATCAGCATTTGCAATATGGCGGCTCTGGACTACGCCTTTATATTCGACCCTTTACACACATTAATACAGTTTTCTGATGATACACTCCTGGAAATTGAAATAAGAACACCGTGAATTCATTGTCCCAGGAAGGGGAAACTTTATTGACACATTCCTGGGGTCAGATATATCACATGATCACACTGACAGAACCGCAGGCACATAGACACAGGCAACAGAGCATGCACAATGTCGGCACTAGTACAGTGTATATCCACCTTTCGCAGCAATGCAGGCTGCTATTCTCCCATGGAGAAGATCGTAGAGATGCTGGATGTAGTCCTGTGGAACGGCTTGCCATGCCATTTCCACCTGGCGCCTCAGTTGGACCAGCGTTCGTGCTGGACGTGCAGATCGCGTGAGACGACGCTTCATTCAGTCCCAAACATGCTCAATGGGGGACAGATCCGGAGATCTTGCTGGCCAGGGTAGTTGACGTACACCTTCTAGAGCACGTTGGGTGGCACGGGATACATGCGGACGTGCATTGTCCTGTTGGAACAGCAAGTTCCCTTGCCGGTCTAGGAATGGTAGAACGATGGGTTCGATGACGGTTTGGATGTACCGTGCACTATTCAGTGTCCCCTCGACGATCACCAGTGGTGTACGGCCAGTGTAGGAGATCGCTCCCCACACCATGATGCTGGGTGTTGGCCCTGTGTGCCTCGGTCGTATGCAGTCCTGATTGTGGCGCTCACCTGCACGGCGCCAAACACGCATACGACCATCATTGGCACCAAGGCAGAAGCGACTCTCATCGCTGAAGACGACACGTCTCCATTCGTCCCTCCATTCACGCCTGGCGCGACACCACTGGAGGCGGGCTGCACGATGTTGGGGCGTGAGCGGAAGACGGCCTAACGGTGTGCGGGACCGTAGCCCAGCTTCATGGAGACGGTTGCGAATGGTCCTCGCCGATACCCCAGGAGCAACAGTGTCCCTAATTTGCTGGGAAGTGGCGGTGCGGTCCCCTACGGCACTGCGTAGGATCCTACGGTCTTGGCGTGCATCCTGCGTCGCTGCGGTCCGGTCCCAGGTCGACGGGCACGTGCACCTTCCGCCGACCACTGGCGACAACATCGATGTACTGTGGAGACCTCACGCCACACGTGTTGAGCAATTCGGCGGTACGTCCACCCGGCCTCCCGCATGTCCACTATACGCCCTCGCTCAAAGTCCGTCAACTGCACATACGGTTCACGTCCACGCTGTCGCAGTGTCCGGAGCAAGTATGGTGGGTCTGACACACCGGTGTCAATGTGTTCTTTTTTCCATTTCCAGGAGTGTAGACACTGCCCACGACACGTGGCGTTCTTATAACTAATAAGTTCACTCTATATCTTGTTTAACATCTGACTTATGCACTTGCGACCGTTATTTTAGAGCCGCCCTGATTACTCGAACGTGCGTTTTGAGTGGATCCTCGCGACTGACTCGCCCTTTCTTCCAGAAGGACATGAGAGACCAACCCACCTTTCTCCCTCAGCCAATAAGGACACTTCGCTATATTGCTAGGCGGATCTGACGTAACGTGTGCGGACATTTTGACGGAAGTTCGTCTTGCAATACTGTCTCAGATTGTAAGATCCTACTCCCGAATAGTCAGATCTTGTTCTTACTAAGGTTGCACAATATTGACTCCTACTATTTCATGTCTAATGCTCCTTGCTGATGCTTAATTGTTAAATGTATATGTAGCCTGGCTGCTACTGAGCATTCCCAAACGCATAAATATGCATAGTACTTGGCTCAAACACGTGAAGGGCATGCACATATTCATTACACATCCCCCCCCCTTCTTTTATTTTCCAAATTGCTCAAAGACCTTGTTTATTTCTGAAATATTCTCGGTTGGTATCTCTTGTCCTCAGTTTACATCTTTAATCATTGGTATTACTATCTTTAACATGATATAACAACACAGATATATATCCTATCTACAAAATTACTTCTGATCTTTATCTGGTGCGATCTTTATTTGATGCCTTCATAGTGGCACCTTTCTAGCTTTAATTCTCTTCTGAATATGCCATGAACATTATCATTATCTAGCATGTACTTTATTTAAAATTGAACCTTTATTCATATGTACTGTACCTTACCTTATTTAAAACTGAATAATAATTCGGATGTACTTTTGTTTTATGTAATATGGAACTTCTACTCATATACTACTTCAAGTTAGCTCATCTAAACATTCACATATTAATTATTTGTGAGTCCAATAAAAAACACGCTAATCAAACTTACAAAATTCCCATTAGGATTATCTTAATTTATAATGCCCGTTTCCTACTATGCAAAATACCATGTACTGTACCATCGGCTCTGTAATTTCAGTCCAATGAGTCACTGTTTCACTACTTTTTTCTTTTTTGTCAGTGAATTCCGTCCTTCTCACTTTTATAACTTTCAGTCATTGGCCTTGTATGGCTGTTCTATTGGTTATAAATCGATTTGCAGTTCACTACATTAGAAATAATTCATGAAACCTACAGTTCTATTGGTTACAAATCGATTTGCAGTTCACTACATTAGAAATAATTTATGAAACCTACAGTTCGTGATGGGGTGAGCTGGGAGACGAGAAGAATGTGTGGTGCTGACGCCCCTGTTGAGTGTGGCAACAGTGAGCGATGTGGTGTGTAGCCGTTGCTGTGGCTTTGCTGACCGGCTGTCTCGCTCCATTGTGTTCTGTGTCCCTCCAGGCCCCATTCATGGATTACGTGTAACAATTTACACATACATTTAGTCAATAATTAATACTATTTTCACATAGCTTCCAATCCAAGTAACTTTCGATACACAGTTTTTTCAATTTCTATTCCATGCTTGTCAGTCAATTCTGTGCGATCAAGCAGTGCATCTGCGGTTTTCAGGTCCTGCCTACTGCTCTTTTATTCCTTCATTTCGTGTATGTCTTACAATTATCTAAGACAGTTTTATTTTTACATTTCCATAGGAGATCAGTTCCCTTTATCACCTACTCTTTTTGTTTTCTTTTGGTGAATCATTTAATATCTCATTATCTCGACTTGCATAAAGTTTCTTACGTAAAATGGATTATTTTCTTCTACTCTTACATCGGAGACCATCATTTTATATCCTTCATGTGTGCGTATTCCAGGTCTTTTACTTGTCATATATAAATCATTATTTAGCGTGCATGTATAGTTAAGTGAAACATTGCCTACCTCTGTTCAACTGTTTCTTGCCTGTACGATTCTGTTATGTTTAATGACCATACTGACCGTATAAGTGTGCCTATTATCTCTTCTTTACCTCTTCTGCAACTTACTTCTTCCCTGTAACTTACGTGTGCCTATTATTTCTTCTTTACCTCTTCTGCAGCCTACTAATTCCCTCTAACTTACTTCAGTACTTCTTATCTTTACTTAAGGTATCTCTTGGGTTGCCATTACCTATTATTGGATGTGGGGACACCTTTGCATGACCCTCACATAACTTGTAGCGATGCCGTCCTTGGCCGCTCATAAAGTTATACCTTTTCTTACTTTTATTCTATGGGGTTTGGACCCACTTCCCATATTTATACAACTTCAATTCTTCACCTCATTCTGCTGCACTCACCTCCTTTTCCTTTGGTCACGACTTACCTTGTCAGTTGGCTGAACATACGTTTCGCATTTTGTTACCATTCGATCTTGTTGCTGTTCCCTTATCTAAGCACAATTGCGGAATATACAAACTTATATCTATTTTCCATGTCTTAGCTATAATGTTTGTTCGCTGTCTCCACAGTGTCTTTTTAGAATTTGTTAAATGTGTTTCCAACAGCATAACATCTTTGTCTCTGTATACCTTGTTTACTCTTACAATAGCTTATTCCTTGTTGTACTGACTGTCTCTTAGGTCTGTTACAGGTTATAATCGCATAATTTCAGCGTTTGCTAACCATTTTCCAACAGAATAACACATTTCTATAAATAGCTTTTCCCTTTTTGTACCGTCTCTTTTTTCTCACTTACCTCTGTTACTCGTTATTCCCATGGTCCTATATTCGAAGATGAAGAAATCGCTGATGGCAGAATAACTTTTTGAGAGAAAGAAGGGAATACTGCCAATATGATGAAACATGTAAATAATATCGCTAACGCCTGAGCATCTGGTGTGTGTCACCAGGCACCTTACATTGCAAAGAAGTAGTATACTCTGAAGTTGGATAGCGAAGAATTAAAAATTATAGTAAATAGTTCAGACTGAAAGAAGAGGAAGATTGACAATATGAAGAGAAACTAAATAATATTGTCAATAATTGAGTGCCTGGTGCTCGTTAAACACTTAGCGCTGTACAGAACACAACGCCCTCTGGGGTTTTCAATTAATCCTTTGACCAGTTGTGTTGTTCTGTGCATCATAGTGTCTTGTCTCTTGATGATTTACTCGATTATCCGTGTGTTGAGGACGTTGTATCTGTCTGTTTGTCGGGTCTCCTTGTATCCTATTTTCATTAGGTCCATTATTTTCCCAGGGGTTTCTTCTCCAACCTTCTAGATTCTGATTGTTCCCTACCAATGTATCCAATTGATCGAGCGCTTGCACGATTGCGTTTACGTCTGACTTGGATATTCCTATTAATTTTTCTTGTACCCTCGTAGGTAACTTGACTACAATGATTGATATCAAATCGGTTTCTTTCAGGGGATCATCTAAATACAAGTTCTTTTCGACATAAGTCTGGAAGAACTCTTTGCAAATTCTGCTACCACTATTACTAAAGTTTCGACCTTCAAATAGGTCTCTACGAACGAAATTCTGAGCGCTGCTGGACCAATACTGGTTCATGAATGCTTGCATAAACTCCTCATACGTTTCACTTTGCGGTCCAGTTTTCAAACCCCAGGATAACGCTTCGCCTTCCAACCTATTTATAACACAGCCTATTTTCTTTTTTTCATCCCAATTTTCCGGAAATACACCCTCAAATTGCCACTTAAAAGCTACAGGACGTATCTGTCCTTGTGACGAAAAACTGTGGAATTTGCAGATACGTAGACACTGGTCATTTGAGGCTATCTGTTGTTTACTTCTATCTTTACACTTTTCCTCTTCGACCGACATCTCCAGTCTCCCTTTTATTTCTGCCTCTACCTGACTAGCATATTCAGATATCTTTTTCAAGTCTGTTTCTTTTATCTTTCGCGGCTCTGAATGAAGCGCCCCTGCATTGCTTTTGCACTCTTCTTCTACAATTTTCTTAATGTTATCTGTCTGTAAGACATGCGGCTTTGTGCATTTACCGTTTAAACCATCTACTTGCTTTGTTACCTCCATGACATCTGTCTCTAATCGACCTATATTTGACTCATGTTTTTTAGTTTTTTAATCTCAGCAGAATTCTCACTAACGTGACCCACTATCCCTCCAAGTCTGTCATTTAGCTTGGAATTCAGTTTTCATATTTGCTATCTTGCTATTGAAAATGGTTCAAATGGCTCTGAGCACTATGCGACTTAACGTCTGAGGTCATCAGTCGCCTAGAACTTAGAACTAATTAAACCTAACTAACGTAAGGACATCACACACATCCATGCCCGAGGCAGGATTCGAACCTTCGACCGTAGGGGTCGCTCGGCTCCAGACTGCAGCGCCTAGAACGGCTCGGCCACTCTGGCCGGCCTCTTGCTATTGACAACTTTACTAAAACTATCCAGGGATTTGTCAACATATACATTAATATCTTCAAATTTCTTATTGAATTGCTTTGCAGATTCGTTAATTGACCTATTGTTATCGTCCAATTTCTGATCAAGAGCTTGAAACTTATCAAACATTGAAGATAACAGGTCACTTATACTAGGACTTCTCTTACTCATACTAGGTTCTTTTACCTCAGTGCTTTCCTTCAGTTCCTGTTGGCTACCCACAGGAACAGTGTCTGCTGATACTACACTATGCAAAGCCCTTACTTCTACCATGTCATTTTCAAGATCAGTTCCTTGCATTTCGTCATGCGACAAGTACTCCTCCCCCACTACATTACCAGTGTGTTCATGCCGTAAATACTGACCCACTTCCTGGTTATCATCAGCCATATTCGCCTCAATTGCATTAATATCTCTATTCTGATCTTCTAATTCTACAGTCTCGTGATTTGTCTCATTCTCCTCAGAAGTGTCACGGTTATTAATTTAACTGTCTCTCTGGAGAACAAACCACGTCTCTGTGACGCAAGTGAATTATTTTCTTATCTGTCATGGTGTCAATAACTCTTAACTCTCTTTTAACCCTAGGTTAACATATGATCCTTAATATTATGTCAGTTCCACCCCTGCCGTATGCTCTGCGTTTGACCTCCTCTACCCTCGCCTTTCGCTCTCTTCCAGGACGTTGCTGTAGCAGTGCGCCGCTGCCCGCTGATGTCGCCGCCCCAGCCGCTGTCCGCTGACGTCTGCGCCGCTGGCTTAATATTAGGCAGAAGCACGCATCCTACCTCTCAGCCTCAGGTCGCGCCGGATGTCCTCAGTCGGGTCACGCCGTATGTCCTCGTCGAAGTTCGGTCTTCTCGCTGAATTCCAGACGCTGCCCCCTTCTTCGCTTGGATTCGGTGGGTAGCCGTCCCTGGTTCCTCATGTCGGCTGTCCTCGAGCGTGTGGCCTTGACTGACTTCCGAAACCGGTTTCAATCAGCTGCTGCCATCACTCGCTTTCCGCTGCGACACAAGCCACCAATGCCCGAAAAACATTTTTTTTTTCCGAGCCTCTCTCCGCTGCGCCGAGTGGGTTACACAGTTACACATAAACGTCACGCACTTATTTTTACATCTCACGTTCTCCACCACACTGTTCTCCCATAACACCAAGTAAATATTTCCTGTCGAATCACTGTTTACACTCTCCAAAGTCACTATTTACTTCACTGTTCAGTTAATTCTTTTTTCCTACCTCACTGTTCATGTTCAAGTTCTTTATTCACTGTTTAAGTCACTGTTCATCACCTTCCTATTCTCGCATGCTCTCAATCTTAGTGCGCATTCTGTTACAATGACTGCTGCATGCAGACTCTGTTACTCCACATAGCAGGATACTCTTCAGCTACATCCCGGCAAGAGATGCCATGTACAAGACCCTCATTGGCATTGTAGCGAGAAGGAAGTGCTTCTCTCGGCGGTATCACAAACCTGGTGTCTTGCTGCTTCAGTAAGTCCCTCGTAGCACAGGTGGTGAAACGGAATGTTTAGGGATACCAATTGTTAATTACCAACAACGTTTGTACTACACTTGTTTTAATACAGAAATTGCTTTGTCACACTCGTCACAGAATCAGCATCTGCAATATGGCGGCTCTGGACTACACCTTTATATTCGACCCTTTACACACATGAACACCGTTTTCTGACGATAGACACTGCCCACGACACGTGGCGTTCTTCTAACTAATAACTTCACTTTATATCTTGTTTAACATCTGAATTATGCACTCGCGACCGTTCTTTTAGAGCTGCCCTGGTTACTCGAACGTGCGTTTTGAGTGGCTCCTCGCGACTGACTCGCCCTGTCTTCCAGAAGGACATCAGAGACCACCCCACCTTCCTCCCTCAGCCAATAAGGACACTTCGCTCGTTTCCTACATATCCATACCTTAAGCCAATGGGCGTTCAGATCGTTGTTGCTAGGCGGATCTGACGTCACGTGTGCGGACATTGTGACGGAAGTTTGTCTCGGAACACTGTCTCAGATTGTAAGATCCTGTTTCCGAATAGTCGGATAGTGTCCTTACTACGGTTGCACAACATTGCCTCCTATGATTTCATGTCTAATGCTCCTTGCTGACGCTTAATTGTACATCTGGCTTGGCTGCTACTGAGCATTCCCGAATGCATAAATATGCATAATACTTGGCTTAAACACGTGAAGGGAATGCACATTTTCAAAACAATGGGACTTACCATCTTAGGTCATCAGTCCCCTGGAACTTAGAACTACTTAAACCTAATTGACCTAAGGACAGCACATACATCCGTGGCCGAGGCAGGATTCGAACCTGCGACCGTAGCAGTAGCACGGTTCTGGACTGAAGCACCTAGAACCGCTCGGCCATAGAGGCCAGCGTTTTAGTCGGAAGAGAGTGTGGATGAGAAAGCAAGGTCGTCAGAAGACGGCAGCCAGGGTGTCATGTCACCGAAGCGTAGACGGACTGAGGTCTGGTAATCGTTTAGCAAAACGCTGAATCTGATGTTACTTATTTTTTAGGGTGAGGCGCGGGTGAAAACTGAAAAAACTAGTTGTTGTTTGTAGATTAATGATTCGTGCCAATGTTTTCCATGTTGCTCTTGTTATTTTAGAAATGATTTATCCGTTGTCGAATCACAGCTACCTCAGATGATTAGTAGCATTTTTCAGGAGGCCGAATCATTGCAATATTTAAACGATAAAATTATTTAAAAGATACTTTCTGAGCAAACGAGAAATGAGCTAAGTAAGAAATATTATTTTCGTGTCCAGGCAGCGACAGAGACCTTCGCCAAATATATTGAGAGTATTAGAATAGCAAAAGTTGCTTTACCCTTCAAATTCAGTGAAGAACAGGACGTTGGTAATATCTCGACGAGCATGTGGATTGACTGTCGTTTGAGAGTGTCTTTCTGTAGGAAATTTGTTACTTTCACTCATCTCAGCCACATTGGTAGTACTATTGAGAGAATTTGTTTTAGTGGCGAGAAGAGGGATGGATAAAATGGTGTTTCTAAAGTTTAAACTTCGTCTTTTTTTACCCAGTGTTCTTTGAGAAACGAATTCCCATCAATCAAGGTAATTGTTTTCGTTGTAACGGGTCAGGCCGCTTTGCCCGAAGCTATCCGATGCTTTGGAAGACTACCAATACTATTCAACACCATCAGTGGCTGGCTCTTCTAGGTGCCGCATGCGAAGTGTCAGCAAGATGTAAAAACATTAGTGGCATGGACCGAGCGTCAGTGCCACGCTAGTAGACCTTAATTAACCGACAGCCAGTTTGTGCAACACGGAATTCAGGCAGTAATTTATGTGTAACATACTTGCAGTGGTTTTTGTGATATAAAGGCATTTGTAAGTTTTCGCCATTACACCTAATTCAGCAAAAGTGCTGTTCAGTCAATGTCCAATCTGTTCCCGTTCTTGATCAGTTTAGTGCTCACATTAAAATTCTTGATTTTTCATGGACCTTTAAGGACATATATATATATATATATATACACTCCTGGAAATTGAAATAAGAACACCGTGAATTCATTGTCCCAGGAAGGGGAAACTTTATTGACACATTCCTGGGGTCAGATACATCACATGATCACACTGACAGAACCACAGGCACATAGACACAGGCAACAGAGCATGCACAATGTCGGCACTAGTACAGTGTATATCCACCTTTCGCAGCAATGCAGGCTGCTATTCTCCCATGGAGACGATCGTAGAGATGCTGGATGTAGTCCTGTGGAACGGCTTGCCATGCCATTTCCACCTGGCGCCTCAGTTGGACCAGCGTTCGTGCTGGACGTGCAGACCGCGTGAGACGACGCTTCATCCAGTCCCAAATATGCTCAATGGGGGACAGATCCGGAGATCTTGCTGGCCAGGGTAGTTGACTTACACCTTCTAGAGCACGTTGGGTGGCACGGGATACATGCGGACGTGCATTGTCCTGTTGGAACAGCAAGTTCCCTTGCCGGTCTAGGAATGGTAGAACGATGGGTTCGATGACGGTTTGGATGTACCGTGCACTATTCAGTGTCCCCTCGACGATCACCAGTGGTGTACGGCCAGTGTAGGAGATCGCTCCCCACACCATGATGGCGGGTGTTGGCCCTGTGTGCCTCGGTCGTATGCAGTCCTGATTGTGGCGCTCACCTGCACGGCGCCAAACACGCATACGACCATCATTGGCACCAAGGCAGAAGCGACTCTCATCGCTGAAGACGACACGTCTCCATTCGTCCCTCCATTCACGCCTGTCGCGTCACCACTGGAGGCGGGCTGCACGATGTTGGGGCGTGAGCGGAAGACGACCTAACGGTGTGCGGGACCGTAGCCCAGCTTCATGGAGACGGTTGCGAATGGTCCTCGCCGATACCCCAGGAGCAACAGTGTCCCTAATTTGCTGGGAAGTGGCGGTGCGGTCCCCTACGGCACTGCGTAGGATCCTACGGTCTTGGCGTGCATCCGTGCGTCGCTGCGGTCCGGTCCCAGGTCGACGGGCACGTGCACCTTCCGCCGACCACTGGCGACAACATCGATGTACTGTGGAGACCTCACGCCCCACGTGTTGAGCAATTCGGCGGTACGTCCACCCGGCCTCCCGCATGCCCACTATACGCCCTCGCTCAAAGTCCGTCAACTGCACATACGGTTCACGTCCACGCTGTCGCGGCATGCTACCAGTGTTAAAGACTTCGATGGAGCACCGTATGCCACGGCAAACTGGCTGACACTGACGGCGGCGGTGCACAAATGCTGCGCAGCTAGCGCCATTCGACGGCCAACACCGCGGTTCCTGGTGTGTCCGCTGTGCCGTGAGTGTGATCATTGCTTGTACAGCCCTCTCGCAGTGTCCGGAGCAAGTATGGTGGGTCTGACACACCGGTGTCAATGTGTTCTTTTTTCCATTTCCAGGAGTGTATATATATATATATATATATATATATATATATATATATATAGGATATTTTGGTTTAGATTCATTATCATTCTAGTTTTGGGGCTGATTATGTGCAAGCTAGTGAAACAATTTAATGTTTCTCAGTTAAAAATGGCAGAAGCTAAATGTTCGTTGTAGTTATTTGAGGAATTTTCCAATGTTCTTAACGAGCGTTTAGGTGTTACTAATAGTCTTGAATATCAGATACTGTTTTTGCAGGACTGAGTCATCAGACCGACGAAGTCTCTGAAAACGGCACCCATGTTTGTTGTTCCCAAACATAGGGGCGAAGGTTGCAGACCTGTTCTCGACTGTGGTGTACTAAAGAAAGATCAAGGTAGTTCCGCAGCCATCGCCTCTTCCCAGTCTGTGTGACTACTATACGTGGCTTCCTACGGCACGTTTTTTCACTGTGTTACACCTAAACCAAGTGTGCCACGAGATCACCCTTACTGAAGATTCCAAACCGCTGACGGCATTTTCTACTGACTGTAACTTGCTTGAACTGAATCAAGTTCCACACGGTTTGTCCACTGGTGTGGCGGCTGTTCTCTCCAGATTTTTGTATTCTGTGTTAGGTGAGTTTAAGTTACACTTTGTTTATAACTATTTGGATGATGTTGTTGTATAGACATCTCAGGAGCATTCTGAGGACTTTCATCACATTTTGGGCAGGTGGAGAGAAGCTGGTTCTAGTCAGTGATAGCATGAGTGACCTTACTTCTAGGAAGTTAAGACAACTCTGTTTTCAAAATGCGATTAACCATGTCACCACAGTTGCTTACTATCTATTCCAACCAAGAGGCCGTTATAGGAAATCCCACGCAAGTCTGCATATCATATTCTGACGACATCACCATCAGACCTTCCCCACCTCCAAGGCGATTCCAGGAATGATGAAATCCTGCCACACGTGTAGGAGCGGAGGAGAAGCCCCCCCCCCCCCCCCCCACACCCTTTGTGCTGCTGCAGCTCCCCAGCTCTAATGAATTAACAGCATGGATGCCGCATTCGCACTATCGTGACAAGAGTCAATTGTAGTTCACACATGTGCTATGATGTTCCAGAGATAACAACATCAGAAGCCCCCTCACGCCCACATCCTCACTAATGCACGGCCAGTGGTGTACAACTTAAAATGTGTGTGTGTGTGTGTGTGTGTGTGTGTGTGTGTGTGTGTGAGTGTGTGTGTGTGTGTGTGAGAGAGAGAGAGAGAGCATGAAGTTCCCCCCTTTTTTGCCCACAAACGAACGTGCTATATTTCGCGAGTGCCTTCGTATCACACACCGAGAACACAGACACCGGGCACGAGATATATTTCGCATCAGCTTTTTCTAATCATTCCAGGAACACAGAGGCAGCGCGCCTGCTCTGTCCCCCCTCCCCCCCCCCCCCCCAAGCAAGTGCCCTCGCTCCTCGCCGCCTGTCGACTTCAACGCCAATGGCGGAGTTCCCAAATGCTTCGAGCAATATGTCCAGTGCTGGGGTATTTGTTACGAGAGGAAATTAAAGCACTGAACGATATGGCGACGTGACACATGGATCACGTCTGTGCAACGTAGGCGTCTCAAGACTCACCAGAATAACGAACATAATTGCTCAGTGATCAGATATCCCGTACATCAAATTATTGTTGTCCAGAACGATCGGACGACGTTACACACCAGCAACACAGTGCTGAAAAGTAAATGAAGTATTTATCGACTAATGGCAATATTACTGATGACAGCGCCACTGAAGCGAATTTATTAAACTAAACTTTTCGAAATTCCTTCACGAAAGAAAACTAAGTAAATATTTCAGAATTCGAATTGAGAACAGCTGCCAACATACGTAACTTAGAAACAGATATACGCAAATCTTTCGGTCCAGATAGCATACCAATAGGGTTCCTTTCAGAGTGTACTTATACAATAGCCCTATAATTAGTAATCACCACAGAACCGCTCGCTTGACGAAAGATCCATACCAAGAGACTGGAAAACTACACAGGTTACTCCAATGCTCTTGAAAAAAATACATGTAATCTTCTGAATTACATACCCATACTGCTAACGTTGATTTGCAATAGGATTTTGGAACATTTACTGTGTTCGAATGTTATAAATTGCCTCGAAGCTAACTGTCCATTGACACGCAGTCAGTACAGATTCAGAAAATGTCGTTCTTGTGTAACACAACTGGCTCTTTATTTATGAGTGCTATCAACAGGGGATCTCAAATTGATTCTAGGTCACTAGTTTTCGAGAAGGCTTTTGACACCGTTCCTCACAAAAGACTTCTAACCAAATTGCGTACCTATGCCGTATCGCTTCAGTTGTGCCCTCTGCTGCTCCTAATCTACATAAAAGATGTAAGAGAAACTCTTAACACTTCTCTTAGAGTGTTTACAAATGCTGCTGTCATTTAACGTTTAGTAAAGTCAGCAGAAGATCGAAACCGACTGCAAAAATACTCAAATACGATATCTGAATGGTGCGAAAAGTGACAAAATCCGTAAAATTTCTATTACAGGTTAAATCACACAAATTTATAGGTTGTCGATTCGGCTAAATACCTAAGAGTTACAATCACGAGCAACTTAAGTCGGAACGATTGGGTATATAATGCTACGGGGAAGGTAAACCAAAGACTAAGTTTTATTGGCAGAACACTTAGGAGATGCAACAGGTCTACTAAAGAGACTGCCTACAATACATTTATTCGCCCTCCGCTAGAGGACTGATATAGCGTATGGGGTTCTTATCAGATAGGATTGACGTAGGAAATCGGAAAATGTTCAAAGAAGAGCAGTTCGTCTTGTATTATCTCGAAATAGGAGAGAGAGTGTAACGGATGTGACAAAGGGGTTGGGATGGCAATCACTGAAATGTTTTTTCGTCCTTGGGAGATTTTTTTGTCACCAACTTTCTCCTCTGAATGTGAAAATATTTTACTGTCGCCAACACACAAGGGGTCAAACGATCATGATAATAAAATATGGGAAATCAGAAGTCGTACAGAAAGACTGAAGTGTTAATTTTTCTCACGCGCTTTTAGGAGTGGAACGGTAGACAAACAGTCTGAAGGTGGTTCGAAGAACCCTCAGCAAGGCACTTAACAGTGAACTGCAGAGTATTCGTGTACATGTAGAAAAGGCCTCTGCTTCGTAGTAAGTAAGATACTTTGACAGTATGGAAAAATGACGTCAAGGCATAGTCCGCCAAGAAATGCTAGTCGAGTGGAACCGACAACGGGCTGTAACTGATTACACTGCAATTATGTCAGCTGGATGTACTTTGAACAATATGCTATCCAATCTAGCTTAGGGGTCGGTATTTGTTATTACAACAACGAAGAAATTTTTTGTCCATTAAAAATGTACCTGGGCATTCCGACAACGTCTCATACAAATGGGTACTACGTCAAGTACCTGTAGTATTTATGAATCATTCGAGGCCCGTGTGCTGTAGTGAGAAGCAAAGTAAGATCTTCTGACAGTATAAATGACGTCATATAGGTAAGAAACAAACTCTGCCGTACTGCCACCAAAATCATATAGGAAACAACCCGCTCTCACAACTAATATTTAGACGTTTCGGTCAGGCAAGAGCCAAACGCCTATGGCGCATCTGGAACGAGTCGCATGTTGCAGCCAGCATGCTCCTATATCAGCACGATCATATCTGCACGTGGAGCCACCAATGTGCGGTAGAATCGGCAGTCAACGGAAATTCAAAGTATGGTAGAGAGAGTGTCGGCTTCTTAGAGTAATAAAGAACAAATAGTAGAGTATAACCCCTGAACCGTGATTTATTTTCAAAGAATATTCTTAAGAATTTATTTTATTTACTAGCGATTCATCAAGCACATTAACACATTTAATCACATTACTTAAGCATGGAAGTAGTTGGCAGGGAGTAACTGGTGAAATCATAACCAAATTCCCTTTAACAAATGGGAATTTTATTCACTTTAATAGTGCCTAAAAGCATTTAAAAAAAAAAACAGATTTAAAACTATAATCAGAAAGTACCCTCTAAATATCAAAGTTACAATTTATTCAGAGGCAGAAAGAAACAAGTTTCAGCTGTATGAGCTTTAGGGCAGAGAATCTTGCCACTCCCTTTTGACATGGTCGTAGTTATGACCGCTCACAACAGCCTATGAAAGACTACACTGGTGCAAATCTGCAACACACCAGATAACTTTAAACAAAGAGTTTTAACAATTTAGACAAACACACAAAATATGCAACCCCCCCTCCCCCGCGTCCCCATAGGAGGGATGGAAATGGTACAAAACACTAACAATTAAAATATTAACCTTGACACCGAAGGTGCAACTTGATTTTAACTTCTAAGAAAAGTCTTATGGTGAAAGGGTGGCAAATTTATATACTAAAATGGTCATTTAAATAAAAGGCCATGAAATGCAATCTTATATAAAATTCTACAAGTTTGGCCAAACAATAGTTAAGATGCTCTACAGTACACAGATACTGCCTCTCAAGATCATAGGTAATAATATCAAAGTTCCCAAAGTTCAAAACATATTTCAGGTATTGGGCCGTTACACACCAAGCAATAAGTTGGTTAACACAGCAAATATGACGAACATGATAGAGGCAGCTACTAACGTAAGGTAGATTGATAGGGAGATTACCGAACAATCCGAACCGCACATTGCTCTAACCCGCTCCTACTCAACAAGGGAAAAACGGACCACCCAATTTATAAACAACCACCTTCCCGCCGGTGCGCAAACGGAGAAGAATGGTGAGACGACGCCAAAGCAAAAAGGCTGGTGAGCTCACCAATTAACAAGTAGAATTTAACAAGAGTAACTCGTACAACGTATCACCAATCACTTAACTTCTAATAAACTGCGATTTCTCGAGAAGACCTGGCGCAGCACACCCAAAACGCTCTCCCGAACCGTCCGCTGCCAGCCGCTTCAACGGACGTAGGAAGGCGCACCGATCTCCCGTCTCACGGCGTCGCAGCTCGCACCGGCCAGACTGATGTCGTGGGTTGACTCCTGTTGCTCTCGTGTCGAACGCGAAGTCACTACCCCTCGCTATACGGCGCGGCCAACTGTACTCACGTGGCGACCTCACATGCGCCGACGCTCAAGGCGGATAAGTCATCTCGTATCTCAGTGCGTGACCGACCAACCGATCGATCCAACCGCCAATGACCATTGCCTGAGCAACTCGAGCAGACTGGCGGCCTAACGCGCAGACTCAGATGCAGGAACTAAGCCCCAACCGGGCGACCACTCACTGAGTTCTCTTACTGGCAGAGTGGAAGGACTCTCATTTTTCCGGCTTTAAAGATTGATTCAAACGACAGACAGACACTAACTGCCTAACAAATGCGGACGAGAGACTGACTAGCAAGCTGAGAACGAGAGACTGACCCAGACTGACCGACTGGCGAGTTTTTTTTTTTTTTTTTTGTTTATTGTGATTTCATTCCCCTGCCCCATATGGGCAGGGGAGGGCTGTCAGCGGCACAATTCGCCTCTCTTCAGCCGAGTGACACGACAACTAAAACAAGAATAAAATGATACATACATAAGGAGATAAAAAAGGGGAACATAAAACAGAGTAAGGGGACAAAATGGAGGTAAAAATACATGGACATGGAGACATTCATGGGGGACAGTTCAAAAAAATCGCCAGAAAGTTAAAAAACACAGTTGGCGATTCTTAAAACACAGAGAAGACTCTGAATGGGCATGCACAGGTTAAAGGTCGGTCACAGTATTAAAAACACTTCGGAACAACACACTTAAAACCCACTAGGAGGACACATGACGAAGAATAAAACTGCCAGGTGGGACCTGCCGAGGGAAAGGTCAGAGAGGATGGAAAAGGAGGGGAGAGCATGGGGCAGCTGGGGAAGCGGCGGAATGAAGAGAGGAGGGGCATCAGTGGGTTCACGAAGAGGCAGGAGACACGTGGGGTGGGAGATGAAGAGGGAAGACAGGGCAGGAGGGAGTGCAGAGACACTGAAAGGAGGCACAAGAGATGGAGGGGGAAGCCACTCAGGAGGAGGGAGGGGGGGAGAGGGAGCCCTGAGGAGGAGGCAGGAAGATGGGGTTAGAGTTGGTAGGAAGGGTAGATGTCAGGGCGAAGGTCATCATCCAGGAGGGGTAGACGGTGGAAGTTGTGTTGGGAAAGGAGATGGAGGGTGTGGAGATGGAGAGAGGGAGGGACACAACGGTAAAGGTGCGGCAACTGGTTGGGGATGGAGAGGAAGGGAGACACCAGGGGGTGAGGGGGATCAAGGCGGCGGACAATATATAGTGTGTGGATGTGTTCAAGGAAAAGGAGAAGGTCAGGGAAGGGGATGAGGTCATAGAGGATGCGCGTGGGGGACGGAAGATGGATGCAGAAGGTGAGGTGGAGCGCATGGCGTTTAGGGATTTGGAGGGCTTTATAAAACTGGAGAGGGGCGGAAATCCAAGCGACACTGGCATAACAAAGGATGGGGCGGATCAAGGATTTGTAGGTGTGAAGGATGGTGGAAGGATGCAGTTCCCACGTCCGACCGGAGTTTCAGGAGGCGGAGGCGGTTGTGGGGTTTGTTTTGGATGGTAAGGAGATGGGGAGTCCAGTTGAGGTGGCGGTCGAGTGTGAGGCCAAGGTATTTGAGGGTAGGAGTGAGGTGGATAGGACGGCCATAAATGGTGAGGTGACTGGCGAGCTCATAGCGCCCCTTAAATGGACGTGGACAGGCAACCTTTCCCCTTTCCCACCAGAGGGAGACACCAAAGCTGCGATTGCCACAGCGGCGCCACCGCCAGAAACGGAGGGCGACTGCTTCACACTTCGCACTGCGGCGCGCTCTTCAAAACAGCAATTTTTACCATGGCTCAACCCCCATTGAGAGACAGAATCGTTGAAATAAGTTCCAGTAAAAAGGTTTCTTGCCCAGTCTGCATAGCAGCAGGGCGAAGTGTGGGGACCGCATCAGGTCGGCTCTCCCCATGCCCCCCTTCCCCCCCAGAACCCCCCATCACACATACCCACACAGAGAGAAGGTACGGACGCCACGCTCCCGCCAAGCGGCCAGCGTTCAGCGGGTCTTAAATGTTACTGGAATAAGAGACGTGCAGAACGAGCTGTTATTTTTGAAATTGTAATTGCGTTGACGTACACCACTCCCTTTAGCATAACCAATGATTAACAACCACGTATTTGGAGTGTTTCGAAACGAATGAAAAATTTGATTTAATAAACTTCTACACGGAAATTCACCACTAATACGGACATCGTTATGCAGGCGATGTCGACACTGTAAATGTGGCACATCTTCGTTTTGCTCTACACAATGCAGTATTGTATTTCTGTAGAATTATTGTTCTGCTTATCTGACAGAATCCGATGAAGACCGTCAATTATATTGACTAGTGATAATGATCGCGGACACGTACCATGATTTTTTATGCAACTTGTAGAAGAAATCAAAGTAACATCGGATGTGAACCCCTAGGACACACATAATTGGAGCACTTATAATTTAGCTACATTACGAAAAATAGTTCTTACCCTCGTATTTTCTTTAGTAGTTGACAGTGTGGTGAGTGTCAATATACAGAGTGACAGTTTTCCATCCACGCGAAAAATAAAATAAACTAGTTACAAATTACGGTGCGCACACACTTTATTCGACATGTAAACTTTACCATAGATATTAAGATTTACGATATGACGTGTGTGATATGCCTGCCATCATTGTCAGTGATATGGCTCAGACAAATAGCGAAATTCTGTATGACCCGCAGAAGTACCGGACAGCTCCATGACCTCCTGAATGGTTATTTTCAGGTCAGCAATTCTTTTGGGGTTGTTGCTGTACGCCTTGTCTTTAATATAGCCCCACAAAACTGAGCCATGTGTTCAGTTCCGGAGAATATGGCTACCAATCGAGGCTCATGCCAGTAGCCTCTGGGTACCCCAGAACTAGAATGCATTCTCCAAAATCCTCCCCCAGGACATCAAACACTCTCCAGTTGGTGGAGCTCCGTCTTGCATGAACCACATCTTGTCGAAATAAGGGTCACTTTCGATAATGGGGATGAAATCATCTTCCAAAAACTTCACGTACCGTTCGGTAGCCACGGTGCCATCAAAGAATATCTCACCGATTACCGGACGACATAGCACACCACCCAGTCACCCGTTGAGGGTGAAGAGACTTCTCGATCGCGAAATGCGGATTCACAGACTCCCAAATGGGCCAATTTCGCTTATTGACGAAGTCATCCACATGAAAGTGGGCTTCCTGGCTAAACCAAACCATGCAGCGCGTACTAATTCCCATCATGCAACGCGGCCATCCGAGAAGTTTGAACGTCCTAACACAAACCGTTCAGAAGTTATGACGATTTTATTTCATATAGTTCAATAATTGCAGCCCTGTACGCAAACAATTTCCTAGATAGGATCAGCATCTCAGTGAGATTCTGTTTACAGGAAGGTTCGTCGGACGGTCGTGAAAAAAACGCTGAAATTTCCTCATGGTTCGATGAAAAGCAATTCTTTGTAGATCCGGGTAAGGCTAAAATAAAGCCCAACACGATGGTATTCGATACAGACTGTCGCTTAACTGAAACTATCAGAGATACACTACATGACTCAGCTTGATTAAGCAAGCACATAGTAGCCGCCGTGAAGCCAAAGTTCGGTGATAAAGTTTCGTGGGTTGACCAGGGGCCTGTGCTGTGTCACAGTAGTAACGTAATTATTATTTACATGGGGTGATGCAGCAGCCCTGGACGTAAAACGTGCACCCTTATCACAGCTCGTTCATTCTGTTCTACATGTGTACTCCGCTTGCCAACCTCCGACGTGTGGCAGAGGGTACTTTGTGATCCACGATCGCTCCCCACCTCTCCTCTTACAGTCGCGAATGGTTCGCCGGAAGAACTATTCTCGTTGAGTCTCTGTGTGGACTGTTATCTCTCTAATTTTCGTGAAAATAGCGTAGGGAAAAGCAACAGATTGGGTGACTTTTCTAGGAATGTACGCCCTCACAAGTTTAACAAGCTATACCGCGAGGCAAAAAGTATCCCTCGCATCATCATTATCACGATATCAACGTAGAAGCTATTATTACTTCCCAGCAGAGAAAGCTGCAGAACGAATTTAGGAGTATATATACGAAAAAATTTAATAGGTTATACCCTAAGTCTGCTCGGCACACACTGACTCCTTCACGTATCAAGAAACCGCGAATTGTTCGATACTCTCGGCGGCAGACATAGTTAGAAATCGTAGCTGTAGTAATCGAATTGCCCCCATTCTCTACAAAGCACCAGAGACAGCTTGTATTACGTAAGTGTTAAACGCATACGAGCTGAATTTGCGATAAATACGGGCAATTTTTGATAGTCTCAGCCTGTTCTGAGAAACGCACACCTGCGTAACTTTTTAGCACTTGTCGTATGGTGATATGTGAAAATACGTACAGGGTAACAACAGTTCCGTAATTTCCGTACCAAGTACGCTAAACATCCTCCAAGTAGGCCTACAATTTACGAGTGGCATAAATGTTTTGTAGTAACAATATGCTCGATAATACATGGGAAATCATCAGGTCGTCAGTGAAAACCATCACATAGTGCACCTGGTTATGCTACAGCAATTTTTCGTACCACAGATCGTTGAGGATCACGAAGAACGTAATTACTTCATGCATGATGGTGACTTCATGCATGATGGTGCAACACCCCACTACCTGGCTGACGTCCGGGATTTTTCAGGTCAATGGATTCGCCGTGATGCAGCAATTGCATGGTCCCCATATTCCCCAGACCATACCGTAATTCTCTTTTATGGGGATTCATCAAGGACATCGTGTTTGTATGTTCTGTGGCGGCTTTTGCACCCGAACTTAGAGCAGGAATTTACGCCGCCACTGAGCAATGCTACAGCGAGTTTATATCTGATGGGATATGTGCAGGATAACCAACGGAAGCCACATACCACATCTTTAAGGTAAAAAACGTGATGTGTTTCCCTACAGAATGAGACTAAACCCAGTTCTATATCTTCTTTCAACAAATTTGTAAGAATTTTTAAAGTTGTGACGTTCTGTATTGTTTGACGGGATGGCTTAGCTGTGCACGAGTAGACAAATTGCAGAGCTCTGTGAAACAAGGTGGCAGCGGTTCCGTAAGATTTTGTTAGCCGACGCCACATAGAAGCAAGCAGCAAAACATTGTTTATTAGTAATTAAAACACTTATCGTGCAACCATAGACTTAAACACGTGCTTATCGATTACTTCGTTCATTTCTATGTTTGATATTATAAATATACTACATATTTTGTGCTCTACAATTAGTCATCCACTTTTGTCACCTCCAAAGGAACGTTACGGTTCATCTATGAACGCAAATTGTTTACGCCAGATGTAACCTTAGAATGCACTTGCTAAAACTTAGGGAGTCGTAATTTTGGAAATGGGTTCAGTTGTATGACTGTCCAAAGAGCTTTAATATAGCGCTTCTGCGTCATATCTGTTGTAGGCTGTGTTGTCTATTAAAGCTGTATGCGTAGCGTGCCGAACACGATGTGCTGTTTGACTGCGCTTGTGGCCTATTTCAAGTTTCAGGACTGAGTTCGGCAGGAAGACGTGGAGGTGCCTCGTCCCTCGCGTGGTGTAACAGTCGGTTCAACTCGCTCAAACTCGCCAGCCATTCACTTTACAAATACGGAATATGCATCAATGTGTTCTGGAAGAACTGCAATATATTTTGTAGTTTTATGTGAGGCAACAAATTATATACGGGCAGCTTCCGAAAAAGCTTTTTTTCTGACGACTATCCGAAGTTTCGATATTGAGGAACCATTTTTGTTATTGGAGTTATGTGAAAATGTTACGGGAATGTACTCTCAGAAACATATCAAATTTTCATCTACTCCAAACCGGAATTCTGTCTGACTTTTCTAATATGATCTAATTTCAGTTAAACTCGAAGCACAACGTGGGTCGAACAGTAAGAGATCGCACGTATGGTTTCGTTCCGAGAAAGGGATGGCTAGGTTATAATTAACCTCTTATTAACTTTTATGATCTACTGGCTTATTTCTAATATAATACAAATTTACGACGTTTTATCGCGGTGAGAAAACGTCTCTCTAAGTAGTTGAGATACTACTCGGGAAATTGGTATGGCTATTACAATGCGGCAAACAAAGCCATTACTGCACGCTGAAGGAGAGAATATGAATGTAATAGTACCCGTGCCAATATGGATAATGTTGTATTTTGCCCACTCGTCATATATGGGGTGCCTAGGAAACCTGATTTCTTGCATCACTGGACAATTATTCAAGCAAATCGAATTAATGAATTTTATTTACGAAAAATAAACGGCAGTACTTTGAGAAATCCAGATGTGTCGCGAGCAAAGGGCGACAGACAAATCTTTTCAGTATATCCTACTCATACTACAAGGGAAGTAATACAGTGGATGCTTATGGTCAGGTCCCTGCTCCTGAAGCTTCTCCTAGGACTCGTAGAACTGCCCGCGGCCACGTGGGGCGACGCTGATGTCCTCTTCGTGTAGAGGGCGCAGCTGCCGCGTTGTCGTACTGGAGAGGGGTCGGTCAGAGCGCAATTGGCCGACGTCGTCTCACAGCCCTCTCTGCTCTGACATTCCCGTCTTGCTTGGCGGCGCTTGACTTTACTCCGGAACAGATATGATCGGGAGAATGAATCAGTCACACCACAGCCTTGACCAGCAACTTACCTGTCCGCCAGACAGGCCCCGACATGAATGAAAGGCAAATTCTATCCCAATTAACGCACGGTTCTTGTCTCTGAAGAACGTCACTAGAAAATAGTTCTTCATCTTACCCATAGAAGTTATCCTCTCACAAATAAAAGTAAGCATCTGATATGTTCATTCACATACAGAGTGTCAAGGCAGTGACATAAAAATTCGTTGATGTTTTTCTTACGATTTGCGGAGACTTTCAGTTTACAACACAAAAAGACATCAAACACAGCGTACAATACATTACGGTGACAGTACTCACTGGCTTCAGTATGCTACCAAGACTTTCATTGTTCAACTGATGTACAGAGGTTTGAAAAACGTCATACAGAAATACTGCAAGAAACTCATGTTTCAACATAAATGCAGAATCTAGCTGTTCTGCAGGTTGTGCTGTTGTATTTGACAACGAACGGTTCCTGTGCACTTTTCATGTGCTGGTGGCGGCCAGAACGGTGAATTACGATCAGTGCGTTTGATCGCGTTCACATTATTGGCGTTTTCCGTCATCAAAATAACCGAATTGTTTAATATTTCAAGAGCCACCATGTCAAAGATCTGTACCGCACACAGGGAAAAGGGGAAAAAAAACAAACATCATTCGCCTAGACCAACGTGGACGAAAGTGAGTGTTTATTGATTATGACAGAAGTTCACTGAAGAGAATTATAACGGAGAGTAAGAGGACAACAGCTGCAAAAGTCATTGCAGAACCAAATGCTGTATTTATTTATTTAAGAAATTTGTTTAAGAAAATTCTCTGCTTGTTATTTATTTTTTTGGATTCTTAGTTATGAGTTCTAGTGGTTTTATTTAGGTTTTAGCTTCAATCTTTTAAAAGCTAAAGAATATAATTCTTTGGTTTACCACAGGAGAGCTAGATATATATCCCGCAGCGTCGATCTCGCTGATACTCCTCGTCGGAACTGCTAAAATGTTTATTTTGCTGCGGAGACCGTTCGGCACAACTAGGTGCTATGTTGTGTGATGCCTATGGATTGATATGTCCAACTTTTTTATCAATGAAAAGTTTATTGCTTCTGAGATATTCTCTCGAAGAATACTGACCGTGAAAAGATGCAGGCTCGCACCATCATTCCACGCTGCACCTCCGATCGATCTACGTCACGTGATATCTGAAGAATATTTGTCAAATCTTTTATAAATTGATAAATACACACCTCGAATGCGTATTATTTCGTTGAATTTGTTTATTGTGCCATCGACTAACTAAACATTCACAATGGGGCTCAATAGCGTAGCACAACAATAAAAAAATCTCTCCAACAGAAAACACGTCCGATCTCTGTAATCGCTTCACACAGAGTCCCCTAATATACAGCCTTGGTTACTTATTCCAGAGAGATGCGTCCGTAACACGGAACGTCCAATTCTCGCAGGCAGTTTGTACTACTCTCGGCCGGCCTGATTGGCCGAGCGGTTCTAGGCGCTACAGTCTGGAACCGCGCCACCGCTACGCTTCTAGGTTCGAATCCTGCCTCGGGTATGGATGTGTGTGATGTCCTTAGGTTAGTTAGGTTTAAGTAGTTCTAAGTTTTAGGGGACTGATGACCTCAGAAGTTAAGTCCCATAGTGCTCAGAGCCATTTGAACCATTTTTTTTACTACTCTCGGCATTAATAATTCGCCGCACCTGTCTATAAAGTTTTCACCATCTTCGATCCATCACAATTTCCCTTTTTGGGGGCGGATTTTCTTTGTAAGACAATACAGGGCCAAAACTGTAACAAAATTGACTCTACTGTTTCCTACATTATCACTGAGTGGAATATGCTGGCGGCTGATGACAGCTTTTTCTGCTTATGATCTTTGTGTAGCTTTCATAATCACTCGCTACTTCTCATAAGGTTAAATATTTTGACATTAGCCATTTAAGTAACTCTGTAAACGGCTCATGTGGTCATGGACTTTCGATCAGAAGAGCCTTCCCATTCGGGCAAGGGTTCCTAAGGGGAACCATGGAAAACCTGTAGCAAGGCTAATTTAACCTTATGTCCCACCAAGCAATTTACATAATTTAATTAAAAGTTTAAATAACAGATCTGACATTGTCTTTATATAGTGTGTTCTTCCATTGGTGGAGTCGAGTAAACATGAAGATGTCTTGGTAGTGATGTCAGTACGACGTCTGATGTAGGTTGCAGGACAGGTGTGTGTAGAGATGGAGGATGACCCTCTTGCTAGTGTGTGTGGGATGGTAGGGATGGTCAGGAACAGGGTTGATCCTCAGGTAGCAGAACGGTTGGATTATACCCTCATAGGGCCATTCACAGGGCAGTGATGTGTGAACATGTAACATACCCCGGAACAAGTACCAATGCTAATCATTACTGATGGGAAAGCGGTATGAGAGAACGGGTTGGTACAAATACTCACGCTACTGGTCTGAATTTAGTGATTCGGAAGAAATAATATACCTTTTATTACTCAATATTCGGGTTCTCCTTTATACATTTGTTTATTAATATCAGAGTAGCATGTATACTCCTTCGTGAACTTTGGTGATAATTCGCTATCGTGACTTCACCTTTTTCTTCAATTAAGTAAAAATTGTTTTCGAATCTGACGCACATGAATATATCCTTGCTTATTAGCATACAGATAACTACTATCGTGTCTCATCACTAGTTTCTTATTATGACACTGCACCAACACGGGTTCATAATTTATTTTGTACCCGGAAACACACAGCACTTCAACGTGAAGTTCGTTACTGTCCACAGACTCCATCAGTACTCCGCACTTCTATCAGACTTCGAAATTAGTTTTAACCTTTACACAATATAATTACGAATTTATCTACTTCTCCAGATCCACACAAATTCAGTCCAGTCGTTTCTCCTCGCCATTTATCATACTTCAAATAATTACAATTTAATACCAAACACCCCACAACGGTCACACATATCCCTCTCAATCTGGTGCAGCATTGTCCTTCCAAATACTTTCGTTTGTAAACTGTCTCAATAAAATTTCCCGGAACTCCACCCAGTGAACTGACTTTATTCTTTAAAATAATATATATATATATATATATATATATATATATATATATATATATATATTCCTTTAACATGAATATTCCCATGTACCTATTACTAAGACAGATATGCAATATACCTATAATTACTTTTCCTTAAGAATATACAAAATCACGTTGCTGAAAGAAAACATATATATTTACATAACCATTATAATTCATCTCTTATGGATCCCTATCGACCCATCATAATATTATCTGACATCATGAAAAAATTACTTATATTCCTATTAGAAAAATTATCTTCCTTTTCTTATATTTCTTCATTCCCTCAGAAATGAAACTTCTAAATCGTGATGTTATAATCGCTTTATATTTCTGGTCTCTGGATGTCCTAAGACATATGCTCCTGGATTTGGTATCCTAATCACTTCAAATGGTTCTTCGTGCATCAATTGCCATTTTTTATTTGTCTTGTTTAGCAGCGATGCAGGAGGATGTGTACGTAACAATACTCTTTCGCCAATGCCAAAGGATTGTCTGCGTAATATTCTTTTGTCAAAATATACCTTCTTCTTTCTAGCACTTTCGGTCAGATTTATTAAAGCTGTTCTTATCTTCTCTTGCCATTGGGTTTCTCTTTCTAATATCTTCGGAATCTTATCCATCCATTTATTTATTTCTTTTCTCTCGAACACTAGTTCAGTAGGTGTAAAATTTGTGGTCATATGAGGCAAACTGTTCATAATTTCCTCAAATGTATAGAGATATTCAATCCATCTTGTCGGTTTCCCATGGCAATATGTTCCCATAAATCTATTTAATTCTCGAAAAGCTCTCTCGATCGTGTTCGCGCCCGGGTTATATCTGGATGCTAATATTCGTATGATGTTGGCTCGAGCTAATACATGCCTCCACCTATATCCAGTGAAATTTGTAGCACTGTCAGATAATACTGCGTTCGGCTTTCCAAACGCTCGGTATGTAGTCACAGAATAAAGGGTTCAGAATTGGCGTTGCTGTAGCAGTTTTCATTGGATAGAATTTTACATATTTTGTAAATGTGTCCAAAAACCTGCAATATATTTACAGCCTCCTCTAGACCTCGGTAATGGTCCACATACATCCCCTGATAAAATAGCTAGGAGCTTTTCCGGAATAATGGAATGTAACAGGCCTTTACTGCCTCTGTTATTTGGTTCTGTTTTCTGACATATAATACAGTTTCTCACTAGTCTCTATACTTTTATACGTAAATCTTGTAAGTAACAGTACATTCTTAGTTCGTTCGCACATTTTGCAGCATTAATGTGTCCCCAAGTTTTGTGAGTATACGTTATTAACATCTCATATTCCTCGGGTATACATACACACCAATTCTGTCTCATATTACTTTGACGATGAAACAGTACATCATTCACCTACCTTATAATACTGGTTTATTTTATCTTCTTGTGGGTTTTCTAATTTCTGTCGAATCTTCATCCATCTTGGATCACTTTGTTGGAGTCTCGTCATATCACCACATGACTCTAAATAGTATCTTCAGTTTACTTGATCTCTAATCAATAATATTGGAAATTCATCTTCATTTTCATCTGAGATGATGCCTTCTTTTAATCCTTCTGGAAGACAGGATAAAGCATCTGCTATTATATTCTCTTTCCCTTGTATGTACACAATACGAAATTGTTACTCTTGCAGAGCCATCGTCCATATTCCTAATCTTGCAAGTAATAGCTTACAAGTTTGTAAAAAACTAAGAGCTTGGTAGTCACAATACACAGTGTTTCTTGCTCCACATAAATAATAATTAAACTTTTTGAATGCCCACACTACTGCAAGAGCCTCTTGTTCTGTGGTAGTATACGATCTCTCACAACTTGACAGTGTCCTGCTAGCGAAAGCTATTGGGCAAAAGATGGACTTGCCATATATTTTTCGAATTTGGAACAAACAAATACCCAAACCAACAGATGAAGCATCCACCATTAATCCAAATTCCAAGGATATCAGGATGATAGAGAATCTTTGCACTAGACAAAGCTTGCTTGATTGCTTCGAAGCTCGTTGACATTCCCCTGTCCAATGGCAATGCACATTGTTCCTTAATAAATTTAGTAACGGCACAGAATTCATCGACTGATCCTCTGTGAACCGACGAAAAAACGATGCAAGACCTAAAAATCCTTTTAACTGCCTTTTCGTTCTAGGAACAGGAAAATTTTTTATGATGACAGCCATTTGAAAGTATTTATTGAAATTAGATGGTTATTTCTTGCAGCTCATGAGAGACATTATCTGCCCCCTGTCATACGCACAAGAAATGAAGTGGCTCACTACGAAGTCTTCTAATGTTTACTGTGGTGTCTGTATTTCACACACAGTAGCAGGCTGCATTTCGTGGATAACCGTTCTTGCAGTGTATGTGCCACTCTGAAAAGCAACCCAGTATTGCCTTTATTGAATTTCTATCACAGGCTTCACAGAAGACCACTTTTCTTTCTTTTTTTAAACGGAAATCCCTTAATGTACTTTCATTTAGAATTATGAGTTTCATGTTTGTTACTTGTGTTGATACAATGTATACAGACGCAGTAGCATCTCTTGTGGCATCAACAACTTCATGCTGGAGATTAAATCTTGTTGCGAGATGTTTACAGAGACCACCTACTACATCACATGCATTTCATCCATCACATGTTGCTGAAAATATCAATTTTTTGTCTTAATTCCTGTTCTACATAGTCGACAGGGCTCATAAAGCTGAAAGCGGTTTTTAAAAAGAGATTGTTCACCATCAGTCACATACACGTATTTAGGAAAAGAGTGGTCTCTAGATACTATGTCATCAATTAGCATGCTGACAGCGTAACATTGATGTGTGCTGTTATGAATGAGTTCGTCACTGACAATAGTAAAACAGTGCGATGTTCCAAGGAAGTGAGCAACACATGTTAATATTGATACCTGGCATGTGTGCCACTGGTAACTTTGAATTTCGTTCTGCGAAGCAACTGACCACTTCTCAGCAAAGTAGAAATGAAGAACTAAAGTGTCAGTATTCTGGGATGTGGCTGATTTTACTTCTGCTATAAACTGTCTCTGATTCCTCCAGTTATGAAGGTGACCTATTCCTTTCGTTATCCAATGCCTAACCGCTGTGACAAACTTCTCTGGCTCTACTGCTCTACTGTCTTCTTTACCAACTCCCCTCCCTGCCACTATGCATAGGTTACGTCATTGTCAGTGACGTGAAGATGTAATGCTTCAACAATCGTCACTTCAGCACCAGGACACATTGCACACTCCTGCAACCAACATTTATCTTGCGGCTCTTGACATATGCACAAAAGCCTCTGTGTACTTCTTTCCTGTGACACTGCTTAAGGAGAAACAAACAAGTTTCAAATTAGTGCAGTAAATACATGTGCATACTCCCTTCACTGGCTGGCACTTTACCCATTTTGGTCGTAAGGAGTAGAATTTGGTGAGACCAGTTTTTAAACTCGAGTTCTCCTTTTTCATTAGGAGATATGCTCCTCTTATTAATCTTGTCATATATAGTTCTACATTTTTAACTTTTTCACTATTTTTGCTAACAGAGATAACATCAACCTTGTTGGTTCCTTGCCTGCTGCAATCTTTGTCATCACTTAGCTAATATCCCAGAGCAGTAGTGAGCGTATCATCTTGCAACGGATGCGAATCTGGGCATGCCCAAATACCTTTCTTATTCATAATTTTACGAGCTTCTGAAATCAAATACTGTGAGGAAGTGCCTATGTATTTCTGTATCTGCTGCTTGGAGTAGCTACCTGGTATCAGTATCAGTAGCTGCAGCTTCTCAGTGCAGGTGGCTGCTGAGATAGCAGTATTTAGGTTTCGAAACCACACATCACATTTCGTGCACTTATCACTGTCTTCAGGTTCTGCACACTTCACAAAGTTTTGAAGATGTTGCTTGTGTAAAACCTGTTTCAATTTCTTCCACTTTTCTTTTTACATACTGTTTTCTTCTTGTGCTGCTTATCTTTCCTTGACATTTGAGGAGTGATATGGTAGGTTCTAGAGCAGAAATGCTAACATTCAACGCATCAACAACTCCACACCCAGGAATACAAACATCTGCATTGTCTTCTTCAGTTTCGCATACTGGCGATGGTGGTCGTTCAGGTGGGTTGCCACTTCTTGTAGTGAGTGTAGCAATTCCTGCGCAGTGGATGTCATGCAAATACTGTTACTTGAGGACCAATACCTTTCTGCAATAAGTCGGACAGATTTCCAATAATTGTACGGTGTTTTTCACTTTTCTTAAACACCACCTTCTTGTGTCTTTTTTCAAAGTTCACACTACTTACTCTTTGACCACTGTATTTCCTCAGTGACATTGTATCTAACAAAAAGTTCAAACCAAACACAAAACTCGATGCATATGGTTTATGTGCAAGTTCTCACTCGTTTGTTATGAACAGAAGAGCGCTGGAAAAAAATGTTGTTAGCCAACATGCACATATTACTCTAGAAATTCAGTGACGCAAAATATGCAGAGCGTTCAAAAATTTTTAACGCTTTACACAGAAAAATATTGCCCACAGTGTTTGCACTGACTATTAACATATTAACCACACAATATTTAGTGTAATTCTCAGAAGTTTTAGGATGAGGGTTCTCGAGTAAATAATTAGTAAAAACTCTTGAAAATGCTGTTTTTTACATTTTTAGTAACAAATAGTTGCATAATACAGACAGCTGTAGGAGAGAAGACACTGTTCACAATTACATCAGTAGTGTCTGGTAATATGACATAAAAGATAGCGTCCTCTGACTTTCCAAATAAGAAAAACAAAATTTAAGAGGAAAAATTAACTTAAATTTCGTATTTCCGTCTTAAATTTGTAAGTTAAAGGAAGTCCATAAGTGTGCGGGTGTCAACTAAATTAAACTAAATTAAAGCACACTCAGAGGGAGCCTTAACGCAAAACATTTGCCAGGTCTCTAATAATTTTGGTTTATTAGTTATATTTTTTTATTCTATAATATTTTAAGAGTCACGTACAAGATACACATTTTTCAAATGGCCATATCATTTACAGAAAGTGAGATAAAACAATAATGCATTTACGATATAGAGGTCTAATAAATATTTTTCCACAGAAATTCATGACCACGAGTTGACGAGACCCGTATTATCTGAGATGAAGTCACCCTTTGGAAGTATCCCAGAACAACACAGCAGTCACAGTCCAGCAGCTGTCAGGCGCACTGCTGGACAAATGGGACACCGTCCAACAAAAACTCCCTGGCAGCCTCGTGGGCTGCACGGGAGCACGTTGCCACCCACAGCAATCACACGCCCTATTAGGAACCACGTCCCGTCTTTGTGATGTGCAGGGGACTATCACAAACCACGGTGATTTCCGTGTAGTTATAGTCTTAGATCAAAAGTGTGATTTTCTTTCGTCTCTGTTTCTTGCACTTTTGGCCTGTACTTCAGCGTCGAAAGTGGACGTTTCGCTGGTAGCACACACTCTGTGGTTCCAATTTGTGTAAAGGGCACTAACATTGTAGATACTGTGCGTCGAACGAAAAAAAAAGAGGAATGCGAGCGTTTTGTCGAATATTAAACTTGAGGCAGCTATTGTGAACAAAGCGCGAGCATCTAGAGTCAGGCTCACAAATTAATACGTACCTGTCGTAAAGCACAATGAATGTCTTTTTTGTAAGAAGGTTCACCAGAAAACTGAACGATGTGTTGTACATCCGTTAAGTAGTACTACTAGTGTCTGAGTCAACGTTGACGTTCGGACTACGGCGTGCAGACCTGATTTGGAAGTTCATATTAGCAGTGCTAGGTAAACCGGTCAGCTCTCTCGCGAAGCTTTATAATGGCGGCCTGATGCGGTGTGCTTGGCGCGAGCGGAAAATTCGAGTGGCGTCGTGCACGCAGGCACTAGGCAGACGCGGCCGAGCAGGTGCTCGCGCGTGCCGACAGGACTGGCGCCGAGTCGGGCGGTTGGCGAGTTGTCGACCTCGGTTGGCACTACGCTGGTCATAACGTTCCGCCATCTCTGGACGCACCGCGCAGTATCGAACACCGGACCGCGAGGCGTCGTGAGGGCGGCTCACGGGAGCATCTTGCGTCATCTGTGTTGCGTCACGTGACTTACGTCACTCGTCTCGAGCCATGCGCCAGCTGTCGCGTGTCTTTGTGCGATAATATTTAATTTGGAACCTCATTGTGTTTGCGGGGCATTTCAAAAGCAAAAAGGCCGGTATTACACTATCAAATTTCTATGTCAAAGATTTGATCAAAGATGTGATAAAATATTCCGTCAAATATATTTGACAAAGATCTTTGACGTAGCGCTAGAATGGGTATTACACTGTCATCACATTTTTCGTCAAAGTTCAAAATGGCTGACAACAACAACTTGTTATTAACCGCAGCAGTTGCATGTACTACAATTGCACTGTGTGCACATGTGGAAGAGAAGCTGGGAAAAAAAGGAAACATACCTGAGTGAAGCCGTGGGTTTTACAACGACACGATAAAAGCATTCAACAAAACTTGTTACGTGAGCTTATAGTGGCGAACGTCAAGTCGTACATCAATTACTTATGAATGGATGAGCATACATTTCTGTATGTGCTCAATGAAGTGTATCCTCATATCACAAAGAACAATATTCACTTATGAACTGCTACATCTGCAGAAGACAGGCTCACTGTAATACATTACAGGAGAGGGTTAGGTTAGGTTAGATTAGGTCTGGTCTCCAATCTTCGTAATCTATTTTTGTATTCAGCGTGCCTCACATTGTAAACCGCCTCATCAGCTTCATACATCTCTATTAATTTTGTAGTTGTCGGCACACACCAATTGTATTTACCGGTAATGCTTATAAAAACACTACAGACGACAGAATGCAGCGATGCTTGCACTCCATGTGGTAACATGTCACATTGCAGTGATCAAATCTACAGCGAGGCCCTAGATTTGATCAAATATTGGACGACATTTGACAAAGTTCTCTATTACACCATCAAATATCTTTGACAAAGATATTGGACAGAGATATTTGACAAAGAAATTTGGTAGTGTAATACCGGCCTAAGACGTGATGGGAGCGGCAGTAAGGAGGTCCCCTCTTATCTAGGATGTGGTATTCACTAGTAGGCCAGGTACTTTGATATCCTAAACAAAGTTCTCATTCTTGGGAAGACGGGCGGTCGTGAAGGCCTCCGGGTAACTAATCCCTCAGGTTTATTTAACAGTGGTCTACTTAATTCCCCATAAGAATAAACCCGATATACGTAAACAAACACAAACGCAGTGATTGGTTAGCAGTTGCGGCACACGTACACTGCCGTTGTTGTGGTCTTGGAGGCAGGTCCTATTTATGTATTAGATATTTTGTTGGTATGTTATGGCAAATGAAACTGTAAGATACTATAATGTGTTGACGGCCGTCAACGTTTTTCTTGCTCATACTTTAGCTATAAAGTTTTTATTTAATAAATAAAGTTGTGATGTGCATACTGTAAGACCTTCGGTACACACACCATCAGATTATTTGACATGTCGCTCTAACGAAGTAGGCGAGTGTCAGCAATATGTCTCGTGGTCTTATCGTGGCGTGTTTATCTTCTGCCGTTAGGTCAGACGATAGAAATGTCACTTGCACGCTTAGAGTAGCAGGTTGATGGTGACCAACTTTAAACAGAACTTGATTAATTTTCACACATATTTATTAAAATAATAACAAGCATTAAAATAACTTAACTTGGTTCTGGATGCTATTTACAATTGACAATCTGAAGTTCCTTTGGGCTTGGTACGTTAATCTTATTCTCACATATCTCTGATACTTGACAAAGTGTCTATACATTTCTCTTCATGGCTATGCACAGGAATATGATAATCTTATTAGGCGCAGACTGAAAGTTGACTACAGACTAATGCAGACTAATGCAGACTGGTGCAGGCTAATGCAGATTAATGCAGACTGACTAATCGGAGGTCTGTACACTCGTTATAATACCTCGAGCGTTCAGGTATCACTGCGCGAGTGTGATCCGCGAGGAGAAAAGGTTCTACTTTAGCAGCAATCTCATTGGCTGCGTTACATATTAATACGCGGATCGGCGGAAGCAGAATTTGGTCCGTCTCTATGGCAGCACCATCTCGTAGTGCGGAGACGGACGAGCGCTGCGCCTGCGCTGTTGTGTTTAGCGGGGCACGCTGTAGTGGGGAAGTTGTGTACGCACTGACTTCGCAGAACTATGTACACAACAAAAGTGCAGTCAAAGTGTGTGTGCTGTTGTGCTCTGATTGTCACGCTGTTGATACGTAGCGTGAAAATGGCTGACATTGCATCCTGATCCGTAGTGAAACACGTGTGGAACGTCGTTGAAAAGTGATGAGAAACAGATTGTTCTCAATAATTTTCACATGTTTACAGAGGGGGACCAACTTTGGAGTTTCACCATGACTTTATTTACTAAATTCAAGGTGGTATTGTTCATGGAATGCATAGTTGAATCGATAGCGTATTACAATCATACTGGTAAACTAGTCCATAGACCACAAGGTCAAATCCCACTTCGGTTTTCTTAGTTTTTTTTCTTCAATTTGGAATACCTCCATATTTTAAAGATAAAATTCATCAAATGCTAATTTATACAAATCTGATCATGATTTTCATGAAAAATCGATGTATTCTTGTTTCTAATCAAGTACTGCACTCAGAATTCCAGTTTTCATTACTACACTGTTTAAATTAACAAGTAACAAATTAAATTTTAGCACAATAATTAAATATCGGATACTCTTTATTTGCACTTTTTTCATTGGCTTATACCACACGCGTCGTCTCACACGAGCCAGAGTGGTAAGCGTCGTAGAAACCTGGAAAGCAATGTTTTTTACTGCATCGAGCATATCGCACAAATGCTGAATTTTGCAATTGCCACCGTACCACTGCAATATGATTTGTCGCTGTTGCATCTTTAGGCTGCTCAACATGGCGGTCATCAGCGCCCGTACGTTGACTGCACGACAGGAACGGGCTAGAGTACAGAGAATGAGGATAGTCTAAAATACAACAGAACGCCACATACGCTACCTTCTGCTCTTTTTAATATGAACGCACACCTCTGAATGGTGCAACGGAGCATGTGAGTCAAGGCAGACGATTACAACAATGATATCAAATCTGGATGGCCACTAAGAGGCAAGTGCAAAAAAGAAGATTGGGCGATCACGAAAATACTAACTGGATGAGCCAGTTGACCTCTAACAAACTAAAACCTCAGGTAGAAGGGAAGACAAAACACAAAATCCTAAACAGGTGCTACATTCAGCTAATTATCACCTAAACTTGAGGGTGGGTCTATCAGTAAGCTGGAGCCGTGGCGACTGGCGCTAGTTAGGCTCCACTTGAGCGTCGCTGATATCGACACTCGCCTGCTCTTGTATCTCTGACTGTTCCGCCTTAGGTTTTCCCGCCCGGTCGGCGTTCAACGAGGCAACATGTTTTGAAGGCAGGCCCTCGTCTCTGTCCGCTATGCCTGTGTCTCGCCGTCCTCGCCGTTTTGCCGCGCGCCGGGTGTGCGGTGTTGATAAGTCGACGCATTTGCGTGCGAAACGGTGGCGAGTCCTTCATCTCATACTCGACATCTTCTCATCGCGTAACTGGAAGCATTAAGTTACACATAATTCGTATTCTGCTGTTAACCTGTAAAGATTTGCGAAACTTGTGGTGGCATGTTGTATCTGCCGGAGATCAGTTAAGCATGGTTCTGAGTAAGAGAATGTTGTATTGAACTTCCGAAGTCTAAGGCTTCGAAGTGTTGTTTCCGAGGAGTGGAGTTTAATTATTTCGGCAAGTGAAAAGGGAATAGACTTTTACTGCTTGTTTTAAAGGTTCCTTGCAGTGTTAATTTGATGTCGTATGTTAATTAGTGTGCTCTTAGCCCAGTTTTGGTTTTAGACTTCTTTTAATATGAAGGCCCAGAGCTTTGTTAAATCAGTGTAATCTTAATTGTTCTTTTATTCGGTAAATGTCTGAGTTTAGTTTCCAGTTATGTTAAAGATAATCACGTAGTTAGTAAGAGTTGAGTGGTCTAGAAAAAGGCGAATCACGGGTTGAGTTTGTCTGCCGCGTGAATTATTTGCTGTTACAGAAATGGTCTGGTATGTGGGGCAGATGGGATTTGTCGCTTTGGCGGGCAGGTTGAGATCATGTGTGTGTTCGGCGTGTTTTCTGCCATGGCTTGCAACCTTATCATCTTCGAAATTACTTGGCGGTTGCTTTCTGCTCGTTTGTTCCGAGTACCACCGTGTATAAGCCACGCTTCCATCTTTTAGCCAAGTATCCGGCCTGTCCGCTGGGACGGACGAGATCTTTTCTTAAGTAACTCGAGGTGAATCATTAGTGTTGTGAAAATTTTGATTACGTAAGCAATGAACTTATTAGTGTGCTTATGGTGGTGACCGTCTGTGATCCTTTTGCATTCAGATCTAATTATTATTTTTAAAATACTGTCTGTTATAAGATTAAAAACAGCCGACCAGTTGCAATGGATAAAGTAATCTTTACCTAGGTTTCGACAGATTTAAATCTATCTTCTTCAGAAGGCGGCAGTATTACATTAATGTGGAATGATATGTCATTGTCGTTTTTACAAATATCTCCATAGATCCATTAGTCCAAAATAAAATATAGCCCTGAAAATAGGGTTTGTCATGTAAATAAAAATTTGTCCATGGAAGTTGCAGAGCTCACAAGGAGTCGCTTGTCCGTCAGCAAGGATCCCTAGATTCCTTTCTCCTTTGAGTAGCTGTGGTTGAACTGCAATTTTGGTTTCTCTAGCACGTAATTTGAGCAGTAACACGGCTCAAGCCACCTCGTTCCTTCTCGTCATTATAGAAAATGTGGCGAACCGTAATCAAAACGCCACATGCTTCACAAATCGGCTGTTCTTCTCGTCCAGGTCGGGGGCTGTGCCCCATCCGAAGTCGCGTTAAACAGACTTCATCAATTGTAACTGGCCAGAAAGAGCTGCGCCGTGGCCTCACAGCCTCTTTTATTGATCGCAAATTATTTTCCATCACGCCCGGCCAGTCTTTCCCCAAAGACATACGACAGACCTTCGCAAGGGCATAGGTCGGTCGGTTTCGTTGGACAGGGTACATGCCACCTTGGCCGCAGTAGGGGCTGACTCATTCCCACTGATTCTCACGAGTCCCGGTACCCAGCAGAATAAGACCTCCTTTCTTTGTCTCTGCAAGAACAGTATGGTGTCGTGGCTGTTCTGAACTGTTTTGTCTGCTGGGTACATAGACTGGGTTGTCTGCACTGCACTAACCGAGTCAGAGTGGATGAGGAATTTTGATCCAAGTTCACGTTTCACCAGGTTCACAGTCTTAAGTTCGGCATCAAAGAGAGTGAACTCACTGGGCTGACGGAACCTGAAGACAGGGGCAGGATAAATGACAGAATAACCGACAGTATCCACCTGTTTTAACCCGTCTGTATATACTACATTAGAGTTCTGGTACTCAGTTAAAAGATAGTAAATTTATTCTTAAAGACTTAGTCTGGAGGGAATTACCAGACGTTGACGGTAAGTGACACCTTCAGTGGCTTCAGTATTTAACTGTACGACTAAATCCCTGCGATACGCCTTTGAGTCACACATAGCCTGCGCAGGAAAAATACCCTGTGTTAGGATTTTTCATTACTCTTGTCGTTGATTACAATACTATGTTAGCCAAGAACCAGAGCATGTTATGACTTCCATTTGTTCCCCTAAGAAGTGGTGCGACATTACTAGAATTTTGTTGAATATTATTGCATTCTGTTTAAAAATTATATGACATTCGAAACTACAGGACCTACTGTTTCTCTACGCGACCCATTTTACGTCTTAACTCCAAATGCTCACATCACTACAGGTTAGTTTGACCAGCTCGCTGGCCTGTGCTCTCCAAGTTAAATGTGCCGGTAAAGCTGTTGTCTCGCAGCATTGCTCAGTCGATGTGCGCGTAACGTACAGCGTAAAACATATCCATTTTATCGTAATTGACATTACTCGAGACACCTTGGCTTCCGTTCAACGTGAAGCGAAATCCAATGGGATTCCAGCAAAAGCTGAAGAGTACACAGTGTGATGTTTACATCGGGTTTATTCTTATAACGAACACAGTATAGAATATTCGACTAATGAATAGTTCACAGTGCGGAAGTTTGTAATCAATTATTCCAACAGCGTTTCGATTCCAAATCAGTCGCAGGAAAAGTTCGGAAATCTCCTTTTATGCAATCACAGATTGGTTAGCAAATGAATATTCAATACGACGGACAACATTACACGAAAATTTCACATTGACTCCAGTGAACCACAAGCTGGGGTAGGGATGGTACGTAGCCTGGCTGCCGAACGTCAGCGCTGTTGATATGTTCGCCCGACAAAAATATTCTTGTGGATTCCTGCAAATTACCCGGAAATTCTCCAGTTAATTTTATGCTATTGTTTCATCAAGTGTTACGCAAAGTTTGTAACTTGCTTCATCAAATCAGTTATGCAAAAACACTGCACTAATCACCATGAGCCGTGGCTGGCCCGTGTTATGCTTTGCATTAAACCTTGGTTACTATTCTGTGATTAGTCTCCCACGGTTATCGCGATTATGCTGTTATCCTCTCTCTTCGCGAGTGGAAGCAGCAGCGTGTATCGATATTCGCACCCTTGTACTATGTTTGGCCTCGCACTGATAGTTTCCGTGTGTGCCGTGTGCAGGCAGTTGGTCGCTTGGCATGGAGCAGCGAGGAAGTCCCTGTGGCACGTGTCTGGCTGGGGCCGCTGGCGCCGTCCACGAGCGGTCGGAGTGTGAGGGGCTGCTCCCATTGCTACGAGGTCTCATGGCTCACCAATCCCAGAAAAGAAAGTTGAGTCCTTGCTTAATCTACCAGCAGGCCCCACTTGTTCACACTGTGCGGTCTGAATTTCGTTGTGGGCTGTTGGGACATTCCTGCGAGCAACAACGTGTGTTTTCAAGTTGACGAAATTCTAGACGCCCTCCTGTGGAGTTAAACTTAACTTGATTATTTTGGAATTGAAGAGCACCAGCGGAATCATCTGCCTTGTGGCCATTAACGTTCCAGTTACCTGCCCTGGACGTTGACGAAAATTCAGGCAGCATATTTTCCTCGTCGTGTAGTGACCGTCCAGCACGGCGTGTAGTTTGACAGCTGAATGTGTAATTCGTTATGGGTGCCGAGACCTTCTCCGTTGTTCCATTAAACTCCCTGTTGTGTGCTGGTCGCATGGAGACGAAGTTATCCTGTCGCTTGGTCCGTTGACTGTCTGTCGATTGGGTTGCCGTCAGATTGAGAATTGTTGGGCCGACTACCTGTCTCACATAAGCGAGCGTTAATATTTTAATTCCAGGCCGACCCTTGAAAACTTCGGAGCACAGTTTGATGCGCTACCTTTTCTCATTTGTCCTTGTTGTTTGTTTACGTATGGCTTCTAGCTGATTTTAAATTAAAGTTGTTTTGCCCTTAAGGCGTGAGATTGTTTGGGCCTTCAGCCTGATTTAAAGAAATTTTACGATAAGGCCTTCTAAAATTCACGCTTTGAGCTTTAAGTTATTAGCCTTCAGCCGATTTTAAATTAAAGTTGTTTTGCCCTTAAAGCGTGAGATTGTTAGGACCTTCAGCCTAATTTACAGAAATGTTTTAAGATGAGGCCTTCTGCCTTTTTGAGTCTTAAGTGATTGGCCTTCAGCCGGTTTTAAATTAAAGTGGTGTTACCCTTGAGGTGTGAGAGTGAATGGAGCATTAACGTGGGAATTAAGTTCTGTAATTAATGTTTGGCTTGCTCTGTTTTTAATGTTTTCTTCACTCTTGTAATGTTTGTCAAATGAATAAAGTAGTATGTTTGAGTGCAACTGATAGACACTCATTTTGGCCCCTTTCCACAAATTAAACTATCTGTCCTGTCCTGCGGGTATAGCAGGGGATCTCACACCATAACTCACGGATTCAAAGACTTATTTTTTCCCCTTTTTACACAGAAAAACAAACATCGTTCAACGAATGTAGTTACTCACAAATAGTAATAGATGTTGTGTGTTTAATGAAGGTAGACTTTGCTACTGCCAGTGTAAAGTGACTATTGTTTGCAGTTGCCCCTTACATGAATTACTGTTTACAACAACGTTAAGTGCTGAATATGTTTCAACTGTTGCTTTTAGAAATATCATAAAACTACAGCAAGTATACAATGGTCCTGACTTCTGCCTCCTGAGCTGATGATCATACTGTCTAAATTCGTTTCTGGCATTAACGTCTGTGCACAGAACCAACTTCACTTGCTTGTCGTATTTCTGGAAACGATAGAAAGTGTACTGGTAACATTGTTTTATTTGTACGGGTTAGTATGTGAGACAGCAACAGATATATTTTCACACTCATGTATTCTTTTTCATCTAACTCTTTTAACTGAGTAATAACTGTCCTTTATGAAAACCTCAACGAGTAACGAGTCATCGCTCTTGTCGCTTTTCCAAATGCTACGCTACATCTTAACTTAGAATACGGCATAAATGCAGCTTATTGACACTCCTTACCCTACAAGACTAGCATTCTAGTACTATTCTCACCGAAAATCTGCTACTCCTTTATTATAACAACAGTACAACGAAATCAATAACTAGGGAAAAATGATCCACAGTAAAATAACCTGCATATTGAATATCATGCTGCTTGGCTGATAAATGCCTCAGATCCAAAGGCGGCACACAGTGCGTTTTAAAGTTGAAATTATAACTCTTTCTTTTTTGCATAATTTATTTATTTACAGTATTCTTCTGGGACATGTTCCATATGTAAAAAAAGAAACATAGTATTTTCATTTATCAATATAATTTAGATCAATTTTCGTGCAGGATGTAGGGCACAAAAGGCACTGGAGCATGTGGCTTGTGGTTTGTTATTGTCCTCAATCAGGTTGTCTCTGGATCGTCCAACTCCTGATCGTAATCGGTTTAAAGATTTCCACCACAGCTAGCTCTCGTTGTGTCCAGGTGGTAGTTCTTCAGCTTCTGGCGTCTGCAGGTGAGGCGTCGACTTCTTCCATAACTCCAGCCTTGCCTTCTCTGGTGAAATGGTGAGCCTCTCGGATGTTCTCAGGAAGCTCTTTCGCGATATCAGCCGTTGCTGTGGTGGATTATGTCCGTGCAGTGGATGGGCACTCTCCTGTTCCACTTTCAGTCTCTCCTTGTTGGCAGCCACTGTTCTGCCTACCCATGGTGGCGCTATTCCAGCCAGGCAGTAGAGCTTATCAGTTGGGGTAGGTCTTAAGCAACCTGTGATCAACCTGCGGGTTTCGTTGAGAGCAATGTCTACTTGTCTGGCATGAGATGACCTGTACCAGACTGGGGAAGCATATTCAGCAGTAGAAAAGCACAGTGCCATTGCAGAACAGCGAATAGTTTGTGGATGTGAGCACCACTGTGTCCCCACTAGTTTGCGAATTCGGTTGTTTCGAGCGGAGATTTTCATTTTGGTGTTTTTGCAGTGAGTTTTGACTGTCAGAGTTCTATCGAGAGTGACTCCCAAGTACACTCCTGGAAATGGAAAAAAGAACACATTGACACCGGTGTGTCAGACCCACCATACTTGCTCCGGACACTGCGAGAGGACTGTACAAGCAATGATCACACGCACGGCACAGCGGACACACCAGGAACCGCGGTGTTGGCCGTCGAATGGCGCTAGCTGCGCAGCATTTGTGCACCGCCGCCGTCAGTGTCAGCCAGTTTGCCGTGGCATACGGAGCTCCATCGCAGTCTTTAACACTGGTAGCATGCCGCGACAGCGTGGACGTGAACCGTATGTGCAGTTGACGGACTTTGAGCGAGGGGGTATAGTGGGCATGCGGGAGGCCGGGTGGACGTACCGCCGAATTGCTCAACACGTGGGGCGTGAGGTCTCCACAGTACATCGATGTTGTCGCCAGTGGTCGGCGGAAGGTGCACGTGCCCGTCGACCTGGGACCGGACCGCAGCGACGCACGGATGCACGCCAAGACCGTAGGATCCGACGCAGTGCCGTAGGGGACCGCACCGCCACTTCCCAGCAAATTAGGGACACTGTTGCTCCTGGGGTATCGGCGAGGACCATTCGCAACCGTCTCCATGAAGCTGGGCTACGGTCCCGCACACCGTCAGGCCGTCTTCCGCTCACGCCCCAACATCGTGCAGCCCGCCTCCAGTGGTGTCGCGACAGGCGTGAATGGAGGGACGAATGGAGACGTGTCGTCTTCAGCGATGAGAGTCGCTTCTGCCTTGGTGCCAATGATGGTCGTATGCGTGTTTGGCGCCGTGTAGGTGAGCGCCACAATCAGGACTGCAGACGACCGAGGCACACAGGGCCAACACCCGGCATCATGGTGTGGGGAGCGATCTCCTACACTGGCCGTACACCACTGGTGATCGTCGAGGGGACACTGAATAGTGCACGGTACATCCAAACCGTCATCGAACCCATCTTTCTACCATTCCTAGACCGGCAAGGGAACTTGCTGTTCCAACAGGACAATGCACGTCCGCATGTATCTCGTGCCACCCAACGTGCTCTAGAAGGTGTAAGTCAACTACCCTGGCCAGCAAGATCTCCGGATCTGTCCCCCATTGAGCATGTTTGGGACTGGATGAAGCGTCGTCTCACGCGGTCTGCACGTCCAGCACGAAAGCTGGTCCAACTGAGGCGCCAGGTGGAAATGGCATGGCAAGCCGTTCCACAGGACTACATCCAGCATCTCTACGATCGTCTCCATGGGAGAATAGCAGCCTGCATTGCTGCGAAAGGTGGATATACACTGTACTAGTGCCGACATTGTGCATGCTCTGTTGCCTGTGTCTATGTGCCTGTGGTTCTGTCAGTGTGATCATGTGATGTATCTGACCCCAGGAATGTGTCAATAAAGTTTCCCCTTCCTGAGACAATGAATTCACGGTGTTCTTATTTCAATTTCCAGGAGTGTATTTAGGTGCGTGATGATGCTGGAGTTGGATGCCTGACCATGCAATATGTAGCTCACGACTAGCTTCCCTGTTCCTTAAATGAAAGGCACACACTTGTGTCTTCGAAGAGTTTGGTCTGAGTTGGTTCCGACTGTATTAGCTTGACAGTGTTCTATGTCCTGTTGTCAAGTTTCTTTCCACTCTTTCAAAGTATGAGCTCTGCGTAGCAAGGGCTAGGTCATCTACGTATAAGAATCTCCTTGTGCCTGGGGTCAATGGCTGGTCGTTGGTATAAATGTTGAAGAGGAGCCAAGACGCTTCCCTGGGGTAGACCATTTTTTTGCGCTCTCCAGCGACTGCATTGTCCTTGAAATTCAACAAAAAACCTGCGGTTTTGGAGGAGGGTGCCGATGAGTCTAACGAGGTGGGCGTCCTTGATCATATTGTATAATTTTGCATGGAGTAACCGATGATGGACAGTATCACACGCTGCTGTGAGATCCACGAAGACCACGCCCGTTACTTGACGGGTTTAAAATCCATCCTCTATAAACTGAGTGAGATTCAAAAGTTGCCCTGTGCAGCTTCTGTTTGGTCGAAATCCTGCTTGTTCGTGTATGAGAAGAGGGTCTATTACTGGTAGGATTCTATTCAGAATCATACGTTCGAACAGGTGACACAAAAGGCTAACTGGTCTGAAATTCTTGGGATGATTTGCTTCCTTTCCAGGTTTCAGAAGAGCTATCACCCTGCTCTTTCGCCAGATCTTTGGTATTTGGTAGTGGTTCATGCAGTTGTTGAAAAGCTCTAGGATCTACATTCTTGTTTCTGGGCCGAAATTCTTGATTTGCTCCATACGGATGTCATATAGACCGGATGCTTTACCACTTTTGCTCTCCTTAATAGCCTTGTTTAATTCAGATATCTCGAATGGGAGAGTCAGATCCCTCGTTTGTTCTTGGGCCACTTGCTGTACTTTCGGAACTTTGATTCTATTGCTTCCTTTCCCATTCATGAGCAGTTGGTGTGCTATCTGATCTGCAGTAATGCTGCATTGTGATGTGGATCTGGTTGGGTCATTATTGAGGCGTCTCAATAATCTCCATGCTTTATGACTGTTTATGATGAGATCAAGTTCTTAACCCAAGAATTCCTTTTGGATTCTTTCAGAGATGCAATAAGTTTATTCCCAGTCGATAGCGTTGTCTCGCAGAATGGATCAGCTTCGAATAGTACCTTATATTCTGTAAATTGAGCACTGAGTTCTGAAGTTAGACCAGGAATGTATGATGTTCGACAACCCCGAGGAACTGCAGTTCTGGAGCACCTCTTTACAGCCCTCACAAAAGTATCATACGAGTCAGGTGAAGGTTCAATATTGGGAACTGCAGCGTCCAGCGTTTCTGTAAACTTCGGCCAGTTGGTTTTCCCGAACTTAAACCTCCTTCTGAACGGAACTGTCTGTGGTCTAACTGATGAGTACATTTCGCACATGATAGGTCTGTGCTTTGTATTTGGGATAGGGTTGCAGACAGTTTTTATGCACTGTTGTGAGATGTTCTCACTGAAAAATGTCAAATCGGGGTTGTATCCGCGTGTCCATCTGCCACTGTTGAAAGATGCAGGTTGCTTAGGGTCATGTATAAAGCTCAGATGATTGCCTTCCGCCCGTTCTTGTAATGCTGTACCATTCTCATCATCATGCTCATAGCCTCACGTGGTGCTGTGACACTTGAAGTCACCAGTCACTATTTGTGTGTGTTGACTATAAAAGTTATCAGGTAGATTGATTTTGAGATCAACGTCCGATGGTTTGTATACGGATGTGACTGTTCAGCCTTTTATTTTCAAAGTTAAGATCTCAATATCAATTTTTTCAGTAAAAGCTGATGATGTTATCTGTATATCTGGTTGGACAAATATAGCACTTCCGTATTTTGGGTGGGGTCTTTCCGTAGCCAGTCGCATTCCGTTTATTTTTGGTCTGCGCATTTCACAGCTTCTGTGGGTCTCCTGTATGCAGAGGACATCGCACTTGGTTTGTCTGCACAGCTCTTGTAATAGTTCTTCTTTCGGTGATGATATACCTTCTATATTCGCCGATATGATGGTCAACGGTGGTCCTGAGAAGGACGAGGATGATGTTTCTGGTGTGAAAGGTTCAGCCGCCAGAGAAACCTGACGCCCAGGGTACGTCCGACTGCAAGTCTAATCTTGTTCGGAAATCTATGCAATCTTCGTGGAGGCTCCTTCCATGTACCCCTTCAATATAATGAATCATTAGATTTCTACCATATACGAACGACTATCAACGCCACCAATGTTCCAACAATTTCACATTAAATTCAGCAGTCACTGCTTCATTTCTGTAGACAGATATTTTCCGTCGGAACGCAGGAATGAGGGGCACCTCTCTGCCTCAGTGTTAGATAATCATATTTTGGCAAAATGTCTGTAACCCATTTCACTTTCTCAAAGTCCTTCACAAAGACACACCACTCTGCTGGAGTAACTGAGTGTTTAGAACCAAAACCATCTCCAATGGCGTGCCAGCCGAGTCCATACTGTGCCTGTGGTGACCAACCACTAGTCATATTGCAGAACCTACATCCGGCTTATGGTAGAGCTCTGTCAGATGCAACATAGAGGCACCAGATGCAGTCATGCTACTTCGATCATCACGCAGCATCTGTAATGCTATTAGTTTTGCAACAAATAGATTGGTTCAAATGGTTCAAATGGATCTGAGCACTATGCGACTTAACTTCTGAGGTCATCAGTCCCCTAGAACTTAGAACTACTTAAACCTAACTAACCTAAGGACATCACACATCCATGCCCGAGGCAAGATTCGAACCTGCGACCGTAGCGGTCACGCGGTTCCAGACTGAAGCGCCTAGAACCGCACGGCCACACCGGCCGGCTACCAAACAGATTGTCTGTAGTGCGAAATCACTGACAATCGGACTAATACTAATGATGCTGCTGCAGCTACACATGAGCTGCTATAGCTGGATAACTGATTACGTCTGCGGGAGAGCGCTAAACACTGCTTGCTCCCTAGCAGCTCATAAAACATGTGGATGTGGTTGGGGGGGGGGGGGGGAAGGGGAGGTAGAGTGGCGTATCCCCTCAGCCACACAGATTCTGCTTGTGTGTGCGTTATGCTTTTGTAGGTCGTCTAATACGATTACTGCAGTGTCGACAGCAAGAGCATTCGCAATATGTTCACTGTACTCTGTATCATTTACCTGTATGTGGTGGTGTAATATAGAGTGGAAAGAGCTGACGGCCTACAGCAGTTTCTTGGGAAACGCCAGATATCACTTACGTTTTACACGATGATTTTCCGTCGATTATTGCTTACTGTGACCGTTCTGAGAGGAAGTCACCAATCCAGTCGCACAGCTGAAGCGATACTCAATACGCACGCAGTTTTATTAGAAGTTTCTTGTAGGAACGGTGTCAAATGCCTTCTTGAAACCTAGTAATACAAAATCAATTTGAGATCACCTGTCGATAGCATTCACTGCTTCATGCGAATAAAGAGCTAGCTATGTTTCACAAGTACAACATTTTCTAAATCTGTGCTGACTGTGTGTCAATAGACCGTTACTTTCGAGGTAATTCACAACGTTCAAACGTAGCTTACACTCCAAAATGTTATTGAAAATCGTCGTTATTGATAAGGTTGTGTAATTCGACGGATTATTCCTGTTTCCTGTCGGAATATTGGTGTGAACTGTGCAGCTATCTAGTGTTTTGGTGCGGACCTATCATGCAGTGAGAGATTATACGTGGTTGTGCTAAGTATGAGGCTATTGCGTCAATACGCTCTGAAAGGAACTTTATTGATGTGTTATTTGGACCGGTTGCGTTTATTGATTGCTTTAAGCTGCTCCGCTACACCGAGGATATTTAAGTCACTCATGTTGGCAGTTGTTCTCGATTCGAATTTTGGAATACTTATTTTGTTTTCTTTGGTGGAGTAAGTTCAGTAAATTGTATTTAATAGTTACCTTGTCATTGGTGATACGGTCATTTGTTGATAAATATTACACCCGTTTTTGAAGTTACACTGGCGTGTTACAGCGTCCGAGCGTTTGGTGTATCAATAATATGTCGTAACGAATACCTGAGCGCTTACATACATTACCCTGGTGCGCATAAGACACTTAAGTCTTGCAGATGTGACACGCTTGTGACATCATAATATAGTCTGAGAACTTTAAATTAATTTCTAGTTACACACGAACAGTGACAGTTGGAAGCTCCGTTGATGGGCAGTGAGGCGTGATACGTGGAGACGCGGAACTGGGGGGGGGGGGGGGGGGGGAGGTGTTTGCACGCTGTCTCTGTGTCCCCGAAATGATAAAGAGGCACTGATGCTATATATAAAAAATGACACATGTCTGTGTTCTCAGTGTGATATAACAGCGTCCGCAAAATATAGCATGGGCTCATGTGGGGGCATATCGGTTGGTAGGTGCTCTATGCTGACAACCCACACGTATATAAATTTCAACTTGTACACCATCGGTCATGCATTAGAGTCGGGATGTGGGGGTGCAGGCGGTGTTGACGTCATGAACTGTGGAATATCGCGGTAAACATCTGAATTGCAGTTGACTCTAGCTGCCAGGAAAGCAACATGCTGGCTATGCATTGCAATGGGAGGGCTCTGCATGCAAAAATTTGCAGGTCCATGGGGGCCCTGTCCTATCCTTCCCTCCTTGCCTTGGATGAATTGTGAAGTGAAGGGTGCGACGTTGGATATTTTGGAAGAAATACAAATTTTTAAACACTTACTATATGACAAAAATAACCTTCTTAACGAGCAGCTGTAGCTACTAAATAAAAACTTTTTTGAAGGTTTTCAGCTGTTATTCCATCCGCCATAATTTTAGGGAGTAATCATTATACCCTTGTCATCACGTTTTTAGCACTCCCGTTTGTTGAATAGCTCAGATTATCTGGTAGTTCAAACCCGTAGTTATCCTCATGCCGTCAAGTTCCATGATTAGCCCGAATATGTTATGTCGGCTTAAAATAGTAAACGCATTGCTCCCTTCACTTTTGACGTCCAACAAATTATTACAAACGTAAAGTCAATCGATATATTATTGTTCCTTACACGACAACGTAAACAGCTATTTCTCTAGCCACACCTAGTTATTCATAAAAAAAATAATACACTATCGCGCATGCGCTCTCAAAGCTATAGACAGTTCCAGTACGACATCCGTTGCTGCCGCACTGCGGTCGTGAAGTGGGGGCCGAGGCTGTTACCCAGATAAGTTATTGCAATATGACGATGTATTACTATATTATAGTTTCTAGTTTTTGACGTTGTCCATTATGGACAAATCGTTGTTCCTTTTATTCTGAAGAAGGCTGAGTTATCCCAACTGAAACCTAGGTAAATCTAGGTAAACAGTGCAACTGAGGCTGTTGTTAATTTAATATTAATATTGATACAGTTGCTGACAGGGCAGCGAAATGTTGAAAATATTATGATTCTTTTGCATAATCTTTGTACCAGAGTAGATGATACAGTAACATACCGGTAAGATGCCAGTCATATCATCATTATCGCTTGCCTACACAAATAGCCCCTACAATACTGACCAGGTCAATGTTTCAGTTCACACAGAGGCCGTTGTTTACAGTTGTTATACAGCAGACTGCGGTGTATGCCATAATTATGTACAGAACCCTCCATACATAAATAGTTTAGATTACAGACTTTACTGGTCTTCTTCATACAGTGTTGGCTAATATTTGGCAAACATCAAACAATGAATAAAAACATTGTGAAAGGCAGTTGCAAACCCACTTGCCGTGTGAATTGTGTGATGATTGCTGTGCCAACTAACAGCGTTTTGTACATACTGCTGTTTAAAAACGCAAATCAGTTAAAAAATACACAATTATTCTTGTTTACAGGAATAAAATATAAGATAAACCTTTCGTTCTAACGCCGTTTCCAAATAAAAATAAACGCCACAAACTTACGTACCAGCGAAGGTGTGTTATAAGAAACAAGAAACATTGCACTTCGGAGATTGCATTCGTACCCAGATTGTTAGATGTTCACATTTTCGGGCCTTACAAAAGCTGTATAATGACGATACCGAATAAAATCCCTAGCAAATAACGATATTGTTGACAACAGGAAATAATTAGAACCATCCCATGTGCAGAATAACAAACGATTTACCCTTTTAACGACAGGGGCATGAGTAATGTAACAAAGTGAACGCAGCTTGGAGACGGACAGGGCAGGTGGCTAATGACATTGCAACTACAGTCTCTCTGTCTCTGTGTCTTGATTGAGTTCTCAAAGTGTTTTTACATGACGTCATCACCCCCACCTTGGTTCTACTACGTCACGCGTCTGGCTTCAGCCGACCGCTCCCACGTTAAAGATAAATTATTATTCTTCTTGCCCGGGTCTCCACTCGTTAATGTACTTTGGCCACTTACTTGCGTCTAGGTCGTGTTTATTCTGATAGGTACTATACTGATTTTGGCTTATTTCTTTCTGCAATGCACCTAGGCTTTCTTTTGTTAAAGCTAATTAAGTAAGCCCCGGTGCACTGCAGAAAGAAATAAGGGAAAGTCAGTATACTACCTACCAGAATAAACACGGCCCAGACGCAAGTAAGTGGCCAGATTACATTAACGAGTGGAGACCCGGGCAAGAAAAATAAGAATTTACCTTTAACGTGGGAGCGGTCGGCTGGAGCCAGACGTGTGACGTAGTAGAATCAAGGTGAGGGTAATGACGTCATATAAAAGCACTTTGAGAACTCAGTTAAAGAGACAGAGAGAGTGGGCGCTCACGTCTAGCGGCCGGCCACACACCTGCGTGTGGTAAAGGCGCGACTCTGACTGTACTTTACGTTTGCGAAGTGAGGGCGATACGCTTCACGTATCGTGGCGACAAACGTAAAGCGATAGTTAAATATTCCTGCGGGAATCTTTTCTGGCTGAATTTTGCGCATGTCGCTTCAACCCAAAGCGAGTGTGCAATTGCCATTAATTTCGACCAGGGAAATTTGAACGTTCCACAGAACGCATAGCGTTTGAGACTGATTACTTTCAGTCAAGGCCAGAGTTGGGGAATTAGCGATTTCACATCCAGCACGGAGACAATGCCGCAGCAGTTGCCATTTGGTAATGAGTGAAGCGCTTTTGGCGAAATTAAATGGTGAGTCCAATTTTTCGAGAGTTCCATACTCCAACATGTATACGCTTTCAATAGAGAAATTCAAGAGCTAGTTTCTAACCTAACCTCCAGTAAGTACATGAGAATAGATAAGGTAAAGTCATCCTCCCCCAACTTAGTCGAGTGTACAGCTATGTCGTAGGTGTAATTTTCACTGCTAAAGATTTACTTGTTTCAGTTGATAACATTTTCACATATAGCGATACAGTTTCATTAATTACATACTAAGTGTTGAAATATTAGTTGATTTATTGAGAGAAGCAGCAATTAAACTTGCTTATTGATTGTAACTTGATTCTTGAGAGCTTTGGTAAATTAAATGTAATATGGAAAAGGGAGAGATTGTGTTATCATTTTAGGATAAATCCCAAACTAGTCATTACTATCAATTTATGTATTCTTGAAATTTCACACTGTATCATTTTTGATTACTTTGAGATAGGGCCAGAATTAATAGCTATGTGGAATGTCTGTTTACCACCTTGGGCTCGAGAAGACAGAGAGAACGCTATCCTTTGACGCATTCAAAATTAACAAATCCATTGACACGTTACAAGATTTCTTGCAGGACCATATAAACTATGGTTTAATTTGGCGCTAAATTCATTTAGCCTTAGAGCGGGCTGGCTACTGATGTAGAAAACATTTTGTGTTCCATATTAATGAACATGTTGTCATAGATGGGCCTGGAGGAATACTATTACCAATTAGCTAATGTCGGTGGGCCGACGTCCACCAAGATTGCCCTCCATGCCACCGAAACCACGGCAGTCCACTAAACGGCGTATCCTCCGCCATAACATCACTATTGCAGGCGTCCAGGTCTTGTGGTCCCCTGATACCAATTACCTAGGTGTCCAGATGGATAAAAAACTGCTCTTATATCGCCATGCTGAATATGTAACCCAAAAAGGACTCAAGCTGATAAAAGCGTTGTACCCAATATTCACCAGCAGGGAACTGCACCTCAACACCAAGCGCCGGCTGTACTGGTTGGATGTCCATGCTTCCATCACCTACGGGTCCACTGCGTGGGCTATGATTAGTGCCTCATGGATGCAGACCCTCCAGTGACTGCAGAATAAGGTGCTTCGGTGGAGCCTGCATGCCCGTCCCCTCAAGAGAGGAGGCAAGGCGTCTCAATGCCAAAGTAGACGCCCTACGAGACATGGTCGCTGGCATACGAAACATTGGCACAACGCCTCTTACGCACTGGCACTGACACCCAGTTTCTCTCACCATCCTTGAGGACTCCAATTCTGAACATGGCTAACGATAACACTGTTACAGCTACTAAACAAGCGTTAGTGTTGACTTGTCCACTCAATGGGTATAGACCATCACCACCAATGTTGATCTGTAATGTCGTTCGTACTTGGTTAATATTTGCCTGCGACCTGATCTTCCACGCTGGAGGGTGGTATGGGACATCAAGTCCCACCACCACACCTTCAATGTTCACTCCTGTGATGTCTTTGACATGACATCGTTGTCAAATGGAACAGGTTTACTATCCACCAAGACATTAAGGCCGTGAGACACTGGTGAAGCTTTATTTAAACCTCCCACAAAAGAGGGCATCTGCTGTCACCACTCTAATGAGAACATCTACCAGTGTGTGACACATATCGTGCAAAACATTAATAAATATTTCACTAATAATGTAACATATAATCATGGAACAGGAGCCAGTTTGGGCTCACATTTACTAAGGAAAAACAAACAATAAACTGGAAACAGCATTTCCTATCGGAGAATATTGTAGTATAATAAAATGCCGAAGGACATGGAAATGATTATTGGAAACAACTGTTTCAGAAGGCAGCCAAAACAATGATCATAAGTAATATATACTACACACTTGAAATTATTTATAGGGCTTAGAGCAGTGGCAAGTAATGATAGGGGTATACACAATACCGCGTCAAATTTCTATAAGTAATCACAGTTTACTGCTTTCACAAGAAAATCACGAGTCAAGATGAAAGTTCATGACAGAAATGTCTTCTCCCTCTCCTGATCTAAACGTGTCACTCATCATGAGACGACGCTGACTGAGTTTCTCAGGTTGACTGGGGGAAGAACATGAAGATATCCGTGAAACATACTCGAATGTTCAAGGGCATTGACTCCGAAGAGGCTGCAGTTAGTGCAACGTGCACAGCTGTGTGTCAACGGTCCAGGAGTCGTAACTGGCTATCCTTAGTGTGTGACAGGGAAGAACAAAACCTTGTTCCATATTTCAAGTCATTTGACACAAACTGTTTGTAAATCAAAGACTGTGGTACATTAAGGACCAACCAAATGAGGCAGTACAGCAGTACATTGACCTCATATTCTATAGGGTGGAGATGCTCTATCCAACCATACTGATTTCGGTTTTCCGTAGTTTCCCTGAATCACTTCAGGCAATTGCAGGGATGGTTCCTTCATCAAGGCCACGGCCGACCACCTGTTCTGTCACCATAAACCATACGAAGTATTCTGTATGTTCGTATATTTTGAGCGATTAGTCATCTTTGTTTTACAATGACAACTCCTGTATCATTTTGAAATGGACCTTGGATGAAGGAAGTAAATAAATAAACAAAAAAGCAAGATCAAATAGAAGCAGTGGTAAGGGACGGTTAATTGCCATGATTAAAGGAGAAGTTATAGTCAAAATTGGAAGTTCCATTAACAATACGTTTGTAAAATAAAATGTAAATCTCATGACTTGGCTGAACAAAGTAAAACATTCAGAAAATAAGGCAAAAACCATTCAAACATACTGATTCAAATGAAATCAAGTCTCCAGAAAATAGTTCTGGCAGAAATTGCGACACTTTCAAAGTACTGGCCATCAAATTCAATGATTACTTCCTCACAGCAGCAGTATAAGTTGCTTGCGCTAATGAACAATCTAATACAGATACATTACATTTACTTGTAACGTCAGGCGTAGCCAGGGGAACGTGTACAATGATGGCAACTTAATTTAAACGTTCTTTTTTTTTTTGGTCGTCAGTCTACTGACTGGTTTGATGCGGCCCGCCACGAATTCCTTTCCTGTGCTAACCTCTTCATCTCAGAGTACCACTTGCAACCTACGTCCTCAATTACTTGCTTGACGTATTCCAATCTCTGCCTTCATCTACAGTTTTTGCCCTCTGCAGCTCCCTCTAGTACCATGGAAGTCATTCACTCATGTCTTAGCAGATGTCCTATCATTCTGTCCCTTCTCCTTATCAGTGTTTTCCACATATTCCTTTCCTCTCCGATTCTGCGTAGAACCTCCTCATTCCTTACCTTATCAGTCCACCTAATTTTCAACATTCTTCTATAGCACCACCTCTCAAATGCTTCGATTCTCTTCAGTTCCGGTTTTCCCACAGTCCATGTTTCACTACCATACAATGCTGTACTCCAGACGTACATCCTCATATATTTCTTCCACAAATTAAGGCCGGTATTTGATATTAGTAGACTTCTCTTGGCCAGAAATGCCTTTTTTGCCATAGCGAGTATGCTTTTGATGTCCTCCTTGCTCCGTCCGTCATTGGTTATTTTACTGCCTAGGTAGCAGAATTCCTTAACTTCATTGACTTCGTGACCATCAATCCTGATGTTAAGTTTCTCGCTGTTCTCATTTGTACTACTTCTCATTACCTTCGTCTTTCTCCGATTTACTCTCAAACCATACTGTGTACTCATTAGACTGTTCATTCCATTTAGCAGATCATTTAATTCTTCTTCACTTTCACTCAGGATAGCAATGTCATCAGCGAATCGTATCATTGATATCCCTTCACCTTGTATTTTAATTCCACTCCTGAACCTTTCTTTTATTTCCATCATTGCTTCCTCGATGTACAGATTGAAGAGTAGGGGCGAAAGGCTACAGCCTTGTCTTACACCCTTCTTAATACGAGCACTTCGTTCTTGATCGTCCACTCTTATTATTCCCTCTTGGTTGTTGTATATATTGTATATGACCCGTCTCTCCCTATAGCTTACCCCTACTTTTTTGAGAATCTCGAACAGCTTGCACCATTTTATATTGTCGAACGCTTTTTCCAGGTCGACAAATCCTATGAAAGTGTCTTGATTTTTCTTTAGCCTTGCTTCCATTATTAGCCGTAACGTCAGAATTGCCTCTCTCGTCCCTTTACTTTTCCGAAAGCCAAACTGATCTACAATACTAGGAGAGAGGACGATCTTCACTATTCAAGATTAAATCTAACTTTGGCACAGAAAGGGGTGAATTATACTGGCACTAAATTCTTTGGTCACTTACCAAATAGTATCAAAAGTCTGACAGATAACCAACAAGTATTTAAGAAGAAATGAAAAGAATTTCTGAATGACAACTCCTTCTACTCCATAGAGGAATTTTTAGATATAAATTAAGAAAAAAAATATTAAAAAAATAAAAAAATAAAAATAAAAAAACACAAAAAAATAATGTTGTTATATTAACTTAAGTATGTTGTTAAATTAACCTAATTATGTCATGTATTGGAAAATTCGACTCGTTCCACATCATTACGAAATATCGTATTCATGATCCATGGAACTAGTATTAATCTAATCTAATCTAATCTAATCACCTAGCGTATTCTCAATTTTCTTTTCCATTCTTCTGTATATTATTCTTGTAAGCAGCTTCGATGCATGAGCTGTTAAGCTGATTGTGCGATAATTCTCGCACTTGTCAGCTCTTGCCGTCTTCGGAATTGTGTGGATGATGCTTTTCCGAAAGCCAGATGGTATATCGCCAGACTCATATATTCTACATACCAACGTGAATAGTGGTTTTGTTGCCACTTCCCCCAATGATTTTAGAAATTCTGATGGAATGTTATCTATCCCTTCTGCCTTATTTGTCCGTAAGTCCTCCAAAGCTCTTTTAAATTCCGATTGTAATACTGGATCCCCTATCTCTTCTAAATCAACTCTTGTTTCTTCTTCTGTCACATCAGACAAATCTTCACCCTCATAGAGGCTTTCAATGTATTCTTTCCACCTATCTGCTCTCTCCTCTGCATTTAACAGTGGAATTCCCGTTGCTCTTAATGTTACCACCGTTGCTTTTAATGTCACCAAAGGTTGTTTTGACTTTCCTGTATGCTGAGTCTGTCCTTCCGACAATCATATCTTTTTCGAAGTCTTCACATTTTTCCTGCAGCCATTTCGTCTTAGCTTCCCTGCACTTCCTATTTATTTCATTCCTCAGCGACTTGTATTTCTGTATTCCTGATTTTCCCGAAACATGTTTGTACTTCCTCGTTTCATCAATCAACTGAAGTATTTCTTCTGTTACCCATGGTTTCTTCGCAGCTACCTTCTTTGTACCTATGTTTTCCTTCCCAACTTCTTTGATGGCCCTTTTTAGAGATGTCCATTCCCCTTCAACTGTACTGCCTACTGCGCTATTCCTTATTGCTGTATCTATAGCGTTAGAGAACATCAAACGTATCTCGTCAGTCCTTAGTACTTCCGTATCCCACTTCTTTGCGTATTGATTCTTGCTGACTAATGTCTTGAACTTAAGCCTACTCTTCATCACTACTATATTGTGATCTGAGTCTATATCTGCTCCTGGGTACGCCTTACAATCCAGTATCTGATTTCGGAATCTCTGTCTGAACATGATGTAATCTAATTGAAATCTTCCCGTGTCTCCCGGCCTTTTCCAAGTATACCTCCTCCCCTTGTGATTCTTGAACAGGGTATTCGCTATTACTAGCTGAAACTTGTTACAGAACTCAGTTAGTCTTTCTCCTCTTTCATTCCTTGTCCCAAGCCCATATTCTCCTGTAATCTTTTCTTCTGCTCCTTCCCGTACAACTGCATTCCAGTCGCCCATGACTATTAGATTTTCGTCCCCATTTACATACTGCATTATCCTTTCAATATCCTCATACACTTTCTCTATCTGTTCATCTTCAGCTTGTGACGTCGGCATGCATACCTGAACTATCGTTGTCGGTGTTGGTCTGCTGTCGATTCTGATTAGAACAACCCGGTCACTGAACTGTTCACAGTAACACACCCTCTGCCCTACCTTCCTATTCATAACGAATCCTACCCCTGCTATACCATTTTCTGCTGCTGTTGATATTACCCGATACTCATCTGACCAGAAATCCTTGTCTTCCCTCCACTTCACTTCACTGACCCCTACTATATCTAGATGGAGTCTTTGCATTTCCCTTTTCAGATTTTCTAGTTTCCCTACCACGTTCAAGCTTCTGACATTCCACGCCCCGACTCGTAGAACGTTATCCTTTCGTAGATTATTCAGTCTTTTTCTCATGGTAACCTCCCCCTTGGCAGTCCCCTCTCGGAGATCCGAATGGGGGACTATTCCGGAATCTTTTGCCAATGAAGAAATCATCATGACACTTCTTCAATTACAGGCCACATGTCCTGTGGATACACGTTACGTGTCTTTAATGCAGTGGTTTCCATTGCCTTCTGCATCCTCATGTCGTTGATCATTGCTGATTCTTCCGCCTTTAGGGGCAATTTCCCACCCCTAGGACAAGAGACTGCCCTGAACCTCTATCCGCTCCTCCGCCCTCTTTGACAAGGCCGTTGGCAGAATGAGGCTGACTTCTTATGCCGGAAGTCTTCGGCCGCCAGTGCTGATTATTTATCAAAATTTAGGCAGTGGCGGGGATCGAACCCGGGACCGAAGACGTTTTGATTACGAATCAAAGACGCTACCTCTAGACCACGGGTCTAAAGGTAAAAATGTGCTTTTCAAAAACCACCGGACAGTAATATCGTGAGACCTTTACGTAAATGAATCACAGTTGAAATCAGTCAACTCATAGAAATATCTAGGTGTCACAGCTCGTAAGGATGTGAAATGGGACGATCACATGGGATCAACCGGAGGTAAAGTCCGTAACAGGTTTTGGCTCTTTGGAGGGATTAAATGCAGTCAGTTTTCAAACGAGAGTGCTAGCAGATCATTTGCGCGACCCGCCTTAGAATACTGATTAAGTGGGAGAGACGCATAGTAGAAACGACTAACAAATGACATTGGACACACAGGAAGAAAGGCACCAACAATGCTCGCAGACTTGTTTGACTGCCGAGAGAGTGAGTCATGGAAACAACAGACTGTTGTTGACGGAAGCCAACATTATCTCGTGAAAATCTAGTTCGAAGAAGGAGTGTTAAGTGAAGAATCTAGAAATAGTTTTCAGCCAACTACGTATCACCGCTGTAAGGACCGTAGGGATAACATCAGACTGCTCAAAGCGGCGCTTCAGCAATCATTCTTCCCCCGCTCCACAAGAGATGAGATGGAAAGTAGTTCTAACATGTGGTACCATCCTCAGTGATGTCTGCCATCCAGTTCATAGTGGTTTCTAGAGCAAAGATGTCGGTATGCAACGAGTGTCTGAAGGAGATACTCGATTCTACTAGAAAGGAAATATTGCAAGAGGTACGCAAATGGTTCAAATGGCTCTGAGCACTATGGGACTCAACTGCTCAGGTCATTAGTCCCCTAGAACTTAGAACTAGTTAAACCTAACTAACCTAAGGACATCACAAACATCCATGCCCGAGGCAGGATTCGAACCTGCGACCGTAGCGGTCTTGCGGTTCCAGACTGCAGCGCCTTTAACCGCACGGCCACTTCGGCCGGCAGAGGTACGCACCACACTTTGTTTCACGAAAGTGAAAAATTTTCCAAGATCGATATCACAGATTGACGCTGCATTACCCACGATATATATACCTAATCAGAACGATAAGACGTAATTGATAACAACTAGGTACTGTATGGAAGCACACAAACAGTTATTTCCCTTGTTGCAACATTCGACAATAGAAGTGAAAGTAAGGAGAATAATAAACGATCCAGTAACTATCTCGCTGTTACTGAACAGAGATCCATATTTAGAGAGACACATCGAGAAATAACGATCGCATCAACTTGTGTTCGAAATAATTCTGACATTAGCAATATGCGTCTCACATCTTCTCAGGTGTTCATCCTGAACTGCGTAAGCCAAGTGTCTGAAAATGTAATAGTTTCCAGATTCTGTGAACGTTTGTGTAGCTCAGTGTCACAGCAAAGTAGTCGTTACAAAATTCTTAAGGCTTTCGTGGCCACTTGTTGACAAACTGCCTATTGGCTTCTGTCTCGGGTTCTTCGGCCGACGTTCGTCTAATGATTTTACTGACGTTTCGCCAGCACGAGTGGCTGACATTGTCAAAGCTTCACTCTCCATGCCAGTGATGAACTGGAGCCGAGCTCGCGGGCGCAGACTATATGTACCTGGCGCGCCAACCTCCGAGGGCTTCTCCGCGGTCATTTCCTGTACGGTTCTCCTCTTGCTACCTGCGACGGACGTTCGCTGCCGTGCGGGAAGCCAGGATCCGTTTACCTTAAGGCTTTCGTCTTTCTTGTTGAAACTGTTCTCGTGATTTTGTGTTTCTACAGCTTCTCTGAACAAGCGCGTGTGATAGTGCTTCTCTACAGCCAGAACTTCCGTGTCGGCGAATTTTATTACGTGGTCGGTCTCATTCAGTGCGTGCTCTCCCACGGCCGATTTCTCCACCTGCCCCAACCTGCAATATCGGTTATGTTCTTTGGCCCTGGTGTTGATTGATCGTCCAGTCATTCCGACATAGACTTTTCCGCATGTGCATGGTCTACGGTATATTACCGACATTGCAAGTGGGTCCCTTTTCTCCTTTGCAGATCTAAGACTCTCTTTGATCTTCCTTGTCGGTTTGAAAATCGTCTTTACACGATGTTAGCGCAATATACGGCCGGTTCTGTCCGTCCCTTTGGGAATGTATGGCAGTAAGGCCGTACGCGGCATTTCTTTTTCTGATTCCTTACTTCGCCGAGCGTTTGGCTCTGTTACACTTCTAATATAATTTGTGGAGCAATGGGTACTCCACAAATTATATTAGAAGTGTAACAATGGGCACTCCACATGACTATGAAAAAGAAAGATTCTGAAACACATTATGAAGACTTTTACGATTTCGTATAGGTAACTTTCCAGATAGGTTCTAGCTCGTAAATAAGTGTAAAGTATAGACTTGAAAAAGCTTTTTTGGGTTAAATGAACTTCTCGCTCACAGAGGGCACTCATAGTGTGGAAGGCAGTGACACAGGCATTTCTCGTGTCGTGGTATAGCAACGTTGTCAGAAGAGATTTATAGCATATTCTAATTACCTCCTCATACAACAAAGTGCTGATATATGTGCAAGCCCCAACTACATTTTACAGGTATACTTATACTTCAATGCTACTATGAATATAAACATGTTGAAATTATATCATTTCAAAATGTTTATTCTACATAAAAATTTAAGAATATGCTGCTCGTGATTGGTATGAGACTTGTGCTTTCTTATATAATTGTAAGAAATGTTAGTTTCTCCATATTGTTGATGGACTAGGTGTTGAGCTAGAATCCAAGTCACCATACATTCTAGGTAATATGTTACATGTGTGAAGATCTATGAATTCGCTGCTGATAAGTTTAATATCAAAGGGATGGATTTTCTACAATTTATTTTTTGATGAGAACATAAACAGCATTAACCATAGTACCCTGTAGTCAGTTTAAAAGAATTGATAACTTGAGTGTGTGTGTTTGAATAAACAGATTCCTCACATATGTGATCTTAAAACTTTCAATAATGTAAATGTTAGTTCAATTTTTAATATTATATCACATCTGCATATCCACTTTCATGTTTATCAGTCATTTATTGTTTGTCATTACCGATGTCCTAGACACAATTTCTGTTAACAGCGTCTCTAATAAAATAAAGTTTTTACAGTTGTCAATTGTAGCTCTACATGTTTTTAGATCAATGTAATTTCAAAATCCAAACTTCTCTCTAGATTTTCATAAACTCAGAAAAATGAATTAAAGGTCTGAAATATTTATTACCTCCAATGGTCCTTTGACATGCCAAAACAGTTTGGAACGCCTGAACTTATTCAGATACATTTCACACGTATCTAGGGTAAAACAAAATCTTCTCCTTCTTTGTTGTTCGCTTTTGGTTTATTATGGTACTTTTCAATGATTTCCTCTTGCGCTGCTTTAAATAATGGTTCTTCATTAATTTCCTTACCTTCATGTTGTTGACTACAATCCCATTCCATTCGTACGTGAGCTTTCCCACATTTACATTAATTTCAAGGGCCCAATTCTTAGGATATGTTTTGACATTATGCTATAGAATTTTATACACAATGTATTCCCCCACCCCATATTTTACTTTTAAGAACTATTCACTGTTATTTTTTTATTTAAATATGAACATAAATCTTGTCTAGATTTATATTAATGAATTCATCAATCCTGCACATTCGCAAATCTCTTCTTCGATTCGATTACTATAGAACTGTTTTCCTTTTTCTTTATAAACATCTACTTCAGCACTCTACTTCATTACTCATAGCTTGTATATGTCCAATGGCATTCTGTTATGGTTCAAAACATTAGGCATTGAATCCCATCTTACATCCACAGTACTCTGATTATTCCTTGAAATAGAAAAAATGTATAAATTTTATTGTCCTGCTTGGTTCCTAACACTTTGGTCCTGTTTGTAAATCCTTTTTGTCTTCTTTTTATTTTGCTTTATATATTGCTCTGTTTTTTCATGAAGAGACTGCACATAGAGCTAATCTGATCTATCAAACACTCGATGTCTTTTTATATTTCTACCATTGTTTCAGATGTGACCTTTTTGATGCAAGATTTCGTTTATACTTAAAATTAACGTAATTTTTTACCATTTTCATGAGCCTCGTTTGTGCCACCTACTGCTGCATATATACATCTTAAGTCAATATACAGTACCCTCTCTGTCACCGCATCTGAAAGGAAAAATGTCTATGTCTATATACATGCACAAATGCTTTTTGCCTCATTTCTTAGCCATCTGAGCAAGATACAGGCCGAGTCCACGGAATTGTTGTGCAGCCTTCCTTGAACACTGATACTGTAAATCTACCCACCACCTTTAGCGAGAAGTATACTCAAACATTCTGGTCTAGTGGTTACACGGTTAATGATTGTTCTATCTTGTGGTTAAAATAGTTACAACAGAATTACTGTGTTAAAAGTAAAAATAAACTTAATTAAATTACTCTTAATGAACTTTCCTACAAACACCAGTTGTTAAAGATTTATTAACATAACTGACATGTAAATTACGTCCTGAACGATGGAAATAGAATTGATATTGTGATCCCAGACTGGAATAAAAAACATTGGAAATAGGAAAGACATTGCTTCAAATACACATTGTAAGAATTTATAAGGTATTTACTTAGCTTGCCGTATGGTTGTTGTTGTAGTTACCAAATCAGTGTGTGTGTGTGATTTGCTGCTTAATAGAAATGATAGCAAGTAATAACTGGATACTTTTCTTTAGGCACGTCATCTTTTGGGAACCGGTTTATATGGTCTCAAATGAAAAAGATGTTTTTATCTTGTGGCACAACGGTCGTAAAATGTAGTTTCTGTAGTTGGCAGAAAACGAAATGTGTGACTTTCTGTATAACACGTAAGGGTATATTCACAGAGATTTTTTAAGGCTAATGAAAGATTTCTTTAAGTTTTTATCAATGCCTGTTAAATAAGTAACGGTTTTACAACATTACCTTGTAACGTAATGGTTCCTTTTCATTTTTTGTTACCCAGACTTTTTTTTTATTTCTATGAACGTGTAATACACATTTGCTTAGTGTATTTATTTGTATGCTAATAATTCGTACGTATGAGAATCGTTTTGAGATGAAAAGCGCCACTCATTTTTATAGACCTAAAATACTGACGCGCGCTCACATGATGTTGCGTCATTTGTCTTGAATTTAATAGGCTTTCGCTCAGTCATGCAGTTTATGACTGATAGAACGTCTTTTGCAAATCAACGTGACTTAGTGTGTTTCTTTGTTCGAAAATCTGTTATTTCCTTACAAATTTTCTTACATCAACAGTAGCAGTTGTCCTATATTAAAACGTAAATACGTAGTGTGTTTTTTTTTAATTGGTTGCAAAATAAATTCTGAGATTTTCAACATTTATAGACACTTTATTTGTCATATGTACTGTATTTGTTTCTCAGTTCATTAAGTTATTGATCTTGAGTTCCTTGTCATTTTCCAGCTTTTGCGACATCTTCTCATTTCATCGTACATCATCGGCGGCGAGGAAACAAAAAGAATTCGTGTTCTTCGTGTTTCGGGTAACACCAGAGTCCCATTATTCTGAGGTGTATGTCGCTCAGCGGTGGATCCACATCATGTATTGATCCTCGATACTGAAAGAAAGAAGTAGTATTAACTGAACAAGAAATAAACGTCCTTGTGATAAATTTTTGACAGTCTTACAGAGACAAGTGATTGACAAGTGTAAGGGCACAAGTTCAGATGCTAAGAACCTGAAATACAACAGCAGACAACGAAAATGAGGGTCCAGCGAAGGCGATCAAGATCACGAGTACCCCAGTGATATACTGTGATGTACGTTTAGATCGAAACCGCGTCCAGTCCTTGACAATTTTTAAGCACATTCACATAATTCCACTATTTTTCAGTTTGTTTCCTATTATCTGTTTAAGAAAAGCTGACTACTTCTTTTTGTAAGGCTCAAATGCGTAAAATGACCAGATTGTGTGTGCCGGGCGGTGTGGCCGTGCGGTTCTAGGCGCTTCAGTCTGGAACCGCGTGACCGCTAAGGTCGCAGGTTCGAATCCTGCCTCGGGCATGGATGTGCGTGCAGTCCTTAGGTTAGTTAGGTTTAAGTAGTTCTAAGTTCTAGGGGACTAATGACCTCAAATGTTAAGTCCCATAGTGCTCAGAGTCATTTGAACCATTTTGAACCAGATTGTGGGTTACGCATGTTTCAGCCCTCATTACAAAATTTGTTTTTTCCTTCATCTTGTCACGGAAATATATTTGGGCTGTAAGTGCCGAATATGATAAGATGCGTCCTGGAATTACCTACACGTCGTGAGACTGTGTGTCACCCGGTCCAGCAGCAACTGCAGGAAACTTTTTTGTCACCTACGAGTGCCAGGCAGTGTAAACAATGACAACACATGAGAGGTCAAGTCAGGCGTCAGCAGAAAGACGCTGACGACATTAGTTTCTCTGAGTATGAGATTTTAAAGTGGAGGGATGTAGATTTGGTAATTAATTCAAAGTATTCGTAACGTGTTCTCTAGATAGTGCACCACAGTTTCACACGACACAAACGAGCGAAAACATTATGACCACCCGCTTGATAGTTTCTTTGTTTGTCTTTATAACGAAATACACCACTGACTCTGCGTATCAGGGATCCGACGTTTCTTGGTAGTTTTGTGGAGATACGGGATGTCTACGCAAAGGCCATGTGAATCGCGTAAATAACGGGCCGCTGATTTGCGTATGCGGTGATGGTGCCCGATAGCGACCCAGATGGGTTTCATAGGATTTACGGATTTACACCAGGCGAATTTGGTTGCCGAGAAATCAGTGTGAGTTCACTATAACGCTGCTCAAACCACTGCAGAACGGTTCTGGCTCCGAGACAAAGAGAATTACACTGCTGAAAGATGACAGCGCCGTCGAGGAGGCATGAGGCATGAGGCATGAAGCAATGCAGGTGGTTCGCAGCTGTCAGCTGGTCTTATATTACTACCACAGGACCCATACAAGCGCAGGAGAATGTCTCCTATAGCACGATACTGCTGCCACCGGCCTGCGTCCGTGGCGCGCTGCACGTCTGGAGCTGCCAATCACCTCGATGACGGCGTTCGTGGCGACGAGCATCGACCTAGTGTAGCAGAAGTGTCGTTAACTCGAAAAGACAACACGCTTCCATTGATCGACGTTGGAACTCCGATGGTTCCGGGCCTACTGCAACCTCAACTGACGATTTCGTTGGGTCAACATGGGAACACGTAGAGGTGATCTGTTGCGGAGCTCCATGTTCAATGAAACTTCCTGGCAGATTAAAACTGTGTGCCCGACCGAGACTCGAACTCGGGACCTTTGTTTTTCGCGGGCAAGTGCTCTAACAACTGAGCTACCCAAGCACGACCCACGCCCCGTCCTCACAGCTTTATTTCTGCCAGTACCTCTTCTCCTACCTTCCAAACTTTACAGAAGCTCTCCTACGAACCATGCAGAACTAGCACTCCTGAAAGAAAGGATATTGCGGAGACATGGCTTAGCCACAGCCTGGAGGATGTTTCTAGAATGAGATTTTCGCTCTGCAGCGGAGTGTGCGCTGATATACTGGTAGAAGTAAAGCTGTGAGTAGGGAGCCTGAGTCGTGCTTGGGTAGCTCAGTTGGCAGAGCACTTGCCCGCGAAAGGCAAAGGTCCCGAGTTCGAGTCTCGGTCCGGCACACAGTTTTAATCTGCCAGGAAGTTTCATATCAGCGCACACACCGCTGCAGAGGGAAAATCTCATTCTGGCTCCATGTTCAATATTGTACGATGAACGGTGTGCTCCGAAACACTTGTGCGTGCACCAGCAATACGCTCTTTCGGCAGAGATGCCACCGATCGACATCTATCCTACTTTACAGAGCACACAAGCCTCAGAACTCCACGTTCTGTGAAGAGTAGTCGACATGCAGCTATTTAGCGCCTAGTGGTAGTTTCGCTGTCCTTCTACCTTTTTCCGTGGATGCTCACGACAGCAGCACGTCAACATTCGACCAGCTTCACCGTTTTCGAGATACTCGTTCACAGACTTTGCGTAATAATATTCTGTACTTAGTCAAAGTCGATATCTCAGTGGTTTCCCCTTTTGAAGCCCATATGTTGGCTAGGGTGATCCGCCGTCCGTGTCTGCTCTGCTTACACCCTTTTGTTACCGCGTCACGTGACCGCAGCGTCGCGGTGGGCAGTGGTCATAATGTCTCGGCTGATCGGTGTATACCGGCCAGCAGCTTGCTCGGTCAAGAAGCCCTCGTGTGGGCCCACGTCGAGTACCGCTTCCTGTGTACAGTGGTCGCGCCTATGCTAGCGCCCCACGATACGAGAGCGAAATTAGATGCGACATGGAAGCCTTACCAACTGTAGAAGCGAACTATATTCTTCTTGTTTTTAGCAAGAATTTTAAATAAACAATTGATTTCTTCATTTTCATCTATTACTAAGACAACCTAATGATTTTGTATTTTATCAGACTGTCTCATATCAAACATCTTTTAGAGTAAAACGTAGCATGCACGTTTTCTTTCTTCTCCGGATGTTTCGTGTTTATAAGAGGCAAAAATGCTCTAACTAAAATGAACGTCTTTCGTAATGTGCACGGCTTTTTGTACTGCTATTTTCAGTGTATGGCTAGGCCGGCGGCGAGTGCTGCTACAGACGTCCGCGGATGATCGAACAGGGTTATTTGTCTGTAGAAAAACCAAGAGTTTGGCTTGCACTGCTGTTGCAATTAACAGGGCCAGCTACACGAAGCGAACTGTGAAATACTTGTCGGTTTTTACTTCAAGGTCCAGAATTTTCACTAGCAGTCTGATAGGACAAAGTTAGTAGATTGTGAAGTCGAGAAAACAGCCTGTAGCGCATCTATGTATGTACGGGTACGCGCCCAAACGTACAAAGCAAATTGTTTGCTACAAATGGCTTCATTTAATTCAGAATGTATGATGACTTGACTCAGAATTGCCTCTAAACGTTTATTGATAACAGATCTAGGTTAGTACGTAGAAATGAAAAAAAAGTACTTACGTCTGCCGAAAAAGGTGTCGATGCGTTGGTATCATTTTATCAACCTACTTCATGCACTTAGGCCTGCTGCCTTTACTCCATGAATATCACTTTGTTTCGATACTTCGCGACAAATCTCTGCCGAGTCCTCGAAAGACAGGCTGCTGCTAATTTCTTTCTTTCTTTTTTTGGTTATCTGCTTGTTTTGTCTTTTTCGTAAGAGTATGGTTCTCATTCTCTCTGATTGGCATCGAGGAGTGGTGGGTATATTTCCAAAATGTCTGTTCCGTATACATTCGATAAGAAAGAGAAATATTCATAACTGATTAAATTTTAAAACGTTAGTTCCGTCGGGTCCTACACGAATAAGCTTATCCTTTACAGGTTGTCTAGAATACGTGACTATACACTGAATATGAACGTAGCAATGTATAAAGCTTTTCAGGCTCATCTTTGGATGATAACATGTGAGATACATGTCGGAACCTGAAAAGGTTCGAATACTGTTTTATGAGAATAAATGAAAATTTAAAAAAGAAGCTGGGTATAGTTTACCGGATTAGTACTTAAACTGGTTTCAAAAATTATTGATATCATGAAAATTTCGAGTTGTAACTAGTTTAAAGATCCTGAAGAACGATGATTTAATTGTGCAACCGCTTCCTTCCTCTACTTTCATTCTCTCCTCCTTAGAGTTCAGCGGGCTGTTCTAGAAATTTACTGTTTTTAGTCAAGTACTACAGTAGTTTGGGAGTGGGGTGGGGAATAGTTAACAGGTGACATCCAGTCCAGCATTAGCCTGATGATCTAGAGAAACCTCCAGAGCACCTTGGTAGGAACCGCGGGATTCGAATTATTTTTATTTCCGGAACAATAGTGAAGCATTATAAAACTCAAATAATTATGACGATAGATATAACAGCAATGGTTGCAAATGATGGTAGAATACCAGACGCAGCATTTGCAGTGTAATAGTTTTCCTTGTTCTCGACTGCGGAATCTGCTTCATTGGATTCATTGTGTGATGTTTCTGAAGTGCTTTCTTCACCGCCAGTGGTATCCGATTTGTTGAGCGATTCTTCTGGAGTGGCTTTATGGTCATCAGGAAAGATAGAGGAAGGGAGATCCGAAGCAGAATCTTCGCAGTCGACCCGGAGACCGGGCCGAGCCACGTTAAACTGAGTTTTCACGGACGGGCAGTGGAGACGTCGATTACCAATCAGAGAGAGAACCTTGAGGGAGGGCATCCCTTCGACGATCCCAACGTCGATGCTCGCAAGGTTACAGTTGTCCAGGTGCAGTTCTTCCACTGAAGAGCTGACCATTCGCGGAAACTGCTGGAGGTTGGGATTATCCACCAGGACTACAGTTCTTAAAAATTTGTTGCAACTGACGCTCAGACTGTCCAGCAATTTCAACCTGAAACAAGAAACACGAGAAAAATTAGTTGATCCTTGCGGTGATACGTTTCAAAGCATTTGGAAGGCGAATAAAACATAGTTGAATCCTGCATAACGATGTAGCTACTAAGAACAACTGAACAGGTTCAAATAGGAGGTGAAGATAGAGGATTAACAGCACCGTCTATGTTATTTCTGCCCTCTTTCTCTCTCCTCTGAGTAGGGGAACTCGGGGCAGAACTGGATAGCGGGACACAATGGGAAATTGCTCTTTTCTAGACTGGACAGTGTTGCAACCTGTTGTATGGGCATGTAACTATTTCTCCGAATGGAAGGGAAGTGAGGGCAGCCATTCTGATTTAGTTTGAAGTGCGAGATCTAAGTGAATTGTTGTCCTTCACGTTACCGCTTGAGTTGTCCTAACGTTTGGTGAATTTCAACGCTAGGTAAGCTGTTAACTGTTAATTGTATATCCTAAAATGACACATTCCCTTAACTTGCATGGCATTTGTTATACTTTAGTTATTTAATGCGTTTAAATACGTCAGTTATTACACTCCATAAAAGTTGTTAACTTCAAAAGTGCTCTTGGGGCGGAACGGGACGGAGCAGAATGGGATAGTGTCCCGTTCTGCCCCGTCATATTTTGATGCAAGTAGAAAGCAAACCCAGCCTCGATGTTCATGGATGCCAGACTCTCCCAACCAGCTATGTTCGCCGAACAACTCAGCTTTCCAGATATTGCCCGAAGCTGTCATTCCAATCCCACTAATCTGTCAAAATACTCGGCGGACTACAACACGAAAAGGAAAAACCGTCGTATTAACAGATTATTCTTATAAGAAGGAACTGCAGAATGCCGTCGCACGTAAAGTAGGCCTACAGAAAGGAGGAGGGTGCACAAATATGAATAGTGTCAGGACAGAGACGTCAGGTGCAATGCAACTTAAGGCAAAAATATCAAACTGTACATCCAAAAAAACCAAAACAGAGGATATCAGAGACCTTAAGAAAAATGAAGATGATGGAGAAGAGAGAATCAGAGAGAGAGAGAGAGAGAGAGAGAGAGAGAGAGAGAGAGGATGCTGCGTGCTTCTGCTGTGGGGACTTCTACTCCGTTTCAAATGAGGGCTGCGTCGCATGCCAGAGTGGGCACACAATTCATGTGCTGGCATAGACAGTGAAGATGAAGAGGAAATACTGATTTGTGACTATTGTCGAAAGGGCTAGTGGTTAGTGGTTTGGTGGTTATTAAGCACTGTACGTTTTTCAGAATGAAATTAAAACATTTTCTTATTTTGAAGAATTACTTTTTAATTGTTTAAATTACACATTCCTTAGTCTGAATTGCCTGTTACACAGCATTTTGTCATAGTTTAATACATTCGTAATTCAAATTCAACGTTTATGCAATAACTTAACAAAAAATACCCTTATCCCATTCTGCCCCGTGGGTGGGGCGGAACGGGAAATATGCAAGACTTTCTTTGAAAAATTGTAAGAAATGCAAAATGTATTGTTTTAAGTGATTTTAAAATAAGGTACATTAGGTTACACTACAAGGAGTTTTTTAATCACTTTAAGAAGTGTTTCCTTGTGTTCCCTTATTTTAAAGAAATTGTTAAACATTAAGTATCCCGTTCCGCCCCGAGCTCTCCTATTTGTTACACCAAGTGTCTTGCAGGCAGTATGTCAAGTTTCGTTTACGTCTCTGCCTACGGTTTTTAACTGCAACTGTCCCTTCTGCGGTCTAATCAAACTACGTCTTAGAATATATCATACGGAACTATCCCGTTTTCTCAGTGGTATTTTCCCAGGGCCTTTTTCCACGCCTGTAATTTGATCATGCAATTCATCTCTTTGGCTTGCCAGTTTGCACTTTGATTTTCATGCTAAATAAGTAACGATTAGTGCTGAATACGCCATCAACATCGGGGTATCTAGAGACTGAACGCGGACGCGGCATGGAAAGGATGGAGCAGGAAATTGACCGGGACTATGCTTAAGAAACCATCTTAGCACATGCCTCATGTAATTGAGGGAAACTATAAGAAACTTGAAACACAATGAACGGACACGTGTTTGAACCTCAGCTCTCCAAAACAGAATTCCCGAGTATTTGAAACGTAGACTTGTTCATTAAATGCCCTCCAATCGAGTTCAAAATTAGCCCATGGCCTACCATAACAAGAAATGCAATACATCCTAGGCACATTACACGTTACAAGTTACTATGCACTCTTGGGTGTTTAAGGAGGCCTTCCACGTGTTTCTCTACCATTTGGATACAGCAGTGCACCCGTCTCTACAGTAACGTATGAATTATTTCAAAGACCTCAGTAACGTTAGACAAATTTTGGCAAGGTGTACAATTCTCTGCTTCAGTTGTTCAACACTATCAATGGGCCTGCTGTACACTCCCCTTCTGGGATCACGTAGGACAGAGAAAAGCAGTGGAGCGAGGCCAGGTGACCTTGGATGGCAAGGTACAGGTAGGCAGTGCATCAGTGCTGGTTTCGGAAACAGAGGATCCTTTATTCTAGGATACCATGGTCACTCATGAGACCCGTCTCCGGCCTCAACGCATGGCGAGGTCACCAAAGTGCTGTGCCGTCCTGGAACAGATAATAAGGCAGCGCTCCCACGGGCCAAAAAGACATGGTAAGGCACGCCCCCTAACGCAAATATTGTTATGCAGAAGTTATGCCAACTCAAGTTGGGGACACTCGAACACCGGCCCTGTAGTCCTCATCCCTCCTCTCTGAAGGATCGACGATTCCTCATGGAAAAGGATATGAAGCAGGCAGTTACGGACTTCTCCACGCAGCACGACACTGTGTTTTACCAAACGGGTCTCCTCAACCTGGTGCATCAGTGGGATGATTGCCAAAAGCTAACGGCGAGTTTGCCTGATAGCCATACCAGTTTTGAAGTGTACGGTCTTCGAACGGAAACTTTTTGATCGACCGCTATACCGTAATTACTGAGGTAAGGCTCTTTGACGTTACAGAGTCTGAATGAAATACTACAAGAAAATGACACCAAGACATTTACTGTAAGCACTCGCACCACCTGTAGCTATTTGCCACAATCGTACCGATTTTCTTAAAATACCCATGCCCAAGTTCAACAGTTGTGTGTAAAAGAAAAAAAAACTGACTTTCAACGTTTAACCATTCCAGAGTGCATTACTTTTAAAAAAATACACCGGTAAATTATTAGCTCAGTATATTGACAAATACGCCTACAACTGAGTAAAACAATTCCGCAATGCAACAAAAATGTACCGTGCACTAACAATTTGTGATGCCAGTGTAAGGCTCCTAGAGTAGACTCGTAAAAAGAATCCACTCATAACACAAAGAAAAAACTACGCTTTAAAGCAATTTCTCCCCTCCTATCTTTCCAGAGGAAACACTTTTGTTTAAGAAAATGATCCAAGAACCGCTGCGTGAATGCCCAGAACACGGAGACCAACACACCGCCAGCCATACGGTCGAGTGATGGTCGTGTGGATTCGTTAGAGCATAGTTTTTAGTATGTTTTTAAATAAAGTGCGTTTCTCCACTATTTCCTACCCTATGCACTATAGTCCAGTCAAATGTTGCCCAGAAAGGCGAAATAGCGGCAAGTTTCGTAGAGGTCTTTTTGACAAGCTTTCTATACGTTTTCGTAGGTGATGAATTTGAATTTTGAAAGTCCCACTAAAGTTCGGCCAAGAAATGGGTCAAAAATGTAAAGAAGATTTGGAGCTTTTTAATTTATTATTTTTTTTTGTTTTCGCTTATAACTAGAAAACGCCGCAATTTTCGCCAAAGCTGACTATTTATGAAAATAAGGAGCGTTAAATTTCGCACTAAAAAGGTCTGCGAGACGTTTTTCGTCAGACCAACTGTACGAGCGTGGTGCGTGTTGAACTTCGAGCGATTTCAAAGCTCAGGAAACAGGTCGTTCGTCGCAGCGTTTTGTTGCGCTTCCGTTGCCGAATTTCATCCTCCAGTACTGTCACGATGTTATTGGAATGGTTGGTAGTTGATGCCTGCGGTGGTGGAGTAGTGAGATGTTTGTGAGATGGCAGTGATCTCCCACTCCCAATGGAGGATGCCCCATCTCGTCGAACTGTTTAACACAGTGAGCAGTCATTTTCAGATATCTGAGACAGCTACACCGCTTTCATTCAGTCAACGTACAGTTCAAGATCTGTTGTAGTGTCTGTTAGTTGTCTTGAGAAGTTGAGCACCAGCACCAAGGAGAACGAGTGAGCGAGAAGGTCCTCCGGACCAGGCTATATAGAAATAATCTTTAACGAAACGATGGTACCCAGTGTCACTCTGGAAAAATTCCTCTCTGATTCGAAGAACACGTGTTAATGTACAAATTGGCCAAATCAGGCATAGCTTCCAAGCAAGCAGCGGAAGCTGCCAACAGCCTACCTTGATTATCAACACCGCCATATATTCAATATTCAGCCGCTCCCCCCCCCCCCCCCTCCCCCCCACACTCCTCCACTACATTCAATCGTCATAGTTTTGGGGGGAAACGAGGACCTTCTCATCATTCTAACAGGCTTCAATCAAGAAAGTCTTGTAGTATTGGTGAAGCCAAGGAGAAGGAAAATCCCACATCAGGTTCACTCTCCTCAGGGAATTCGTCACCCTGTTCGCGAGAATACCCTATTCTCGCATGCAGTCAGAGGCGGTGACATGCAAACATTTAAGTATTCTAATGTGGAAAGGCAGACCATAGTAGAGAGTGCTGAAGGATTCCTCATCAAGTTGCATGGTCATGTAACCGAAAAAGTCTCCGAACCACTTCAGATACAGAAGCTGCATCAGACTGGCAACAGAACAACTACCAACATCGCTTCTCTGCAAGAAACTGAGGATACTGCTTGTCAGCATATTCTCCGAGTATACCACAAGATACAGCACTGGCTGAGAAAAAATGAGAATCCCGAGTACTGGGTTTTGGCGATGTTAAAGGATCGCCTGGCGGCTGGTTGGAACCACTATGCTTCAGTCACCAGTACCCAATGTTACTCTGACCTATATCGCATGAAAATACAGAAGTGGGTGTCTTGCCTACTCCTCAAAACGACTGAAAAATAGACCTGCACTGCTCGAAGCTCTGCTGCAACTGCGATACAGTTTGCGAGAATGTCTGCCACATCTAACAGCAAGACAGAAAAGCAAGGACTGCTACAGATAAAGATAAGCTATATTCCACATTGTTGGTATTATAGTTTCCTGTTGTCAAATCTCATGACCTCATTACTGTAAGAAACACTATACATTGGTTTCAACTCTTCTTATTTACCTACTATCTGGTATGAACAGAAACTAGTATTATCTTACTTACTGTCAGCTGTAACATACCCCTATATATTCTCATTCTACAGACGATTCAAGTGAACACGAGGTTAGAGGAGCGCGAATCGAGAAGAGGGTGAGACTTCTTTGGCATGGCTTTAAAATTATTACATTAATAACGTACCTGTAATATTACAATAATTATTATTACTACCAAATAAGAAATCATAACTATCGTCATTTACATACGTCGTTTGATAGCATTTTAATTGTGGATGTGATGAAAGCTTTCATTTTGTAGCTCGAACGAAAGTCATAGCATATCGAGGGATGATGTTGGGTTTTGGCGTTAAACCCAAAATTACGCCAACCGCAGCACCGTAAGTTACAGGCATACGCTTGGTCTGACGAAAACCGCCACTCAGACATGTTTTACAGGAAATCTGATCCTCTCCATGTGTTTACTTCAACATACTTCTTATTTCAAGACCAATATTTTGAACAAGTGGACGGTGTCGCCATGGGGAGCCCATTTTCTCCTGTGGTGGCCAATTATTTTATGGAGGACTTTGAAGATAAAGCAGTACAGTCAGTCACTCTCAAACGCTCTTGTTTTCTGCGGTATTTTACGATGCGTTTGTGGTGTGACCACACGTACTGGATGCTCTACCTACGCTTCTTCAACATTTCAGTTCGCTCCATCCGAATATTAACTTCACTACGGAAGTGGTAAAAGATGGCACTTTACCTTTTCTTGATGTTTTGGTACGAAGGAAAGCAGATGGAACCTTGGGACACAGCGTATACCGCAAGCCAACGCATACAGATCTATATTTGCAGGCCACAAGCTGCCATCATCGAGCACAGTGTGGTAGTGCATTACGTACGCTAGATCATAGAGCGCGTGTGGTATCTGACTCTGAAAGCCTGCCGAGTGAGATGCAACATTTGAAGACAGTCTTCCGTCAAAACGATTATTCTGAGAAACAGATACGTAATGCATTCAGGCCCAAGCGAGTTCAATCTATGGAGCAGAATGAAGATACGAAGAAACCTACCACCTTGGCCTTCTTGCCGAACTTTGGTGCCATGTCGTCAAGAATCGGAAGAGTCCTCGAAAGATATGACAACAAGTGTGTTTTCCGACCATCTGCAAAATTGAGGAACCTGTTAGGTTCGGTTAAGGATGAGCTCGGTCTTAGGAAACGTGGTGTGTACAAGATTACTTGTCAGTGTGGGGCGGCATATATAGGTCAGACATGTCGCACAGTACAAGAACGCTGCGACGAACATCAGCGTCATACACGCCTACGCCAACCGGAGAAGTCGGCAATTGCAGAACACTGTCTGAACACAGGACATCACATGATTTACGAAAAGACGGAAGTTTTATCCCCAGCATCCTCTTTGTGCGATTGAGTTATTAAGGAAGCAATAAATATCCGTACAGCTGATAACCTTATCAACAGGGATGCAGGATTTCAGTTGAGTACAGCCTGGAACCTTGCATTGGCTGCTGTTAAATCACGACGAGAAAGCAAAGAGCTTTCGATAAAAGACCCGTCATAACTTTGGCAGCATGTCAGTAAACACAGGGTCAGCGCACGCGCAGAACGGCCGCTCTGCGTTTCCCGGCAGAGGGCGTTTGAGTCTGGCGCCATCTATCTGCAAATTTTTGCGCATGCGTGGTTCCCGCGCCTGCGCAATCTTCACGCGCGTGCTCTATATACAGCGGCGTCGACATGTGGATCTTGTCAGTCGTACCTAGCCACCAGCGACGTTCAACCACCTGATGATGTCGGACAGTTGCTCCGAGGAAATATTGTGGGATTTGCACAACGTCATCCGGCGGCACACCCGTGAAGACTATTTACAATCACCATCTGATTGGACCACTAGTAGCTGGGCTGATTACCAGCAGCACGAAGGCTACGGTGCGAAGCGGCGCCCGAAGCCGCTTTGAGACAGGTCACAAAGCAGCGGCGGCTGGACGGCAGAATGTTGGGCACCGAGTCCTATACAGTCAGGCAGCAGTTCTTGGATTGCGTTTTTAAACGAAAGTGCATTCCTCTCCTATGGTTGTGAGAGAGGAAGTTGTATTGAAGCACAGGTTTATATAAGTGGCTTCACAATTACTCAGTTGCTTCGCGGGATTTTTTTAGTTGGGATACGGGCGTATTTCTTAAAATATCATACTGTGCTTTTATCAGTATATTTTGAAATAAAAAAGATCCTCAGAAATAATGATTAAAAGATTAAAATAACGCTTTCAGTCTTAGAACGCAGGTGTGGGAGTTCAGAGAAAATCGGTTAAAATTATAGAAAATAGCAACCGGAGGTTAAGATGCTTACAGTAAATGTCGTGGTGTCATTTTTTTTATGGTTTCTCAGTCACACATGTTAATCCCAAACTATTTTACATCAGTAATTATGGTAGTATTTACAACTACTTAGTATGTTGCATAGCTCTGCTTCCTCTCACAACGGAGAATGGAACAAAATGACGAGGCTCTAGTTATAAAAGGACGACGGGGGCGTTTGAGGCAAATTACCGCCAATAATAAACAAACCGGTGGAGGACAGGGGCAGCCTGTTCCCTGTCGGCCCAGAGGAGGTGTGACCTCGTTACCTGTTCCAGAACCGGCCCAGCGGTTCGCTGGCCTCGCCATAGGTTAGCGGGAGGGGGGTCTCAAGTTATCAGTGAGCTTGGCATCCTAGAACAATGGACTCTTTGTACCAGAGCCCGCGCTGATGCAGGATACCTGGGGTTTATAACATCCCTGTTGAATGCAAAACCAGTTACGTCGGTCAATCCACCCGCACCGTTTCCGGCCGCTGTGCAGAACATCGACGGCGTATTAAAACTCGAGAAGTGAAAAAATCTGCAGTTGCCGAGCACAGCCTCACAAACAGAAGATACGGCTCGACGAAACAAAAGCTTTGTCACAGGCTCCTACATACAGGGATTCTGTAATTATAAAAGTGGCAGGAATGACAATGTGCGAAAAGAACTTCAACCGTGACATAGGATGTAATCTTAGCGGTGCATGGAAGCGAGCTCGCGATGCAAAGAGGAGGCAGAGATATTCGTCGCAATGTTTACGATACTACTGGGGCTGTGACGCCGCCAGCGCAGACAGTCCCACCACGTGCGATAGTATTACGTAATTACCGACCAATCAGAAGCTGTCTATGGGCTACGTAAGGACACCACAGCAGCATTTTGACAGTCAGTTGCTCCTGACGAAGGCGATGGAGATAATCTTCGAAAACTTGAGTTTTTACTCTGAACTGACGTGGCTATAAAAAAAAAAAAGACGTTACTCTGCAACACCGTAATGCAAGACCTCACTGCGTAAGACGAACCCACGAGAAAATTGCCTGGTAGCTATTACTTCACCCACCATACTAGCCCGATATTGCGCTATCGGGTTTCCATTTATTCCGATCGCTACAACATTTGCTAAGAGACAAAATAATGTGAAAATGTGTATGATGTCCAAAATGCCACCTCCAGGTACTTTGCTCAAAAACCAATTGATTTTTTTCGATCTCGCATTAAACTTTGCACATTAGATGCAAGAGAGGTTTGGTAATGAACGTGTTTACATCACTAATTAATTATTTGAATCACTAATTATTTGTTTGAATTGAATGTAAAGAAACGACATTACATTCGGTTTTCCCATTCACACACGAACATACACACATACACGCAAACTGACAGATATGTGCATGTATATAATGTGTACATTTATTTCATTAGATGTTGAATAATGTAAGTGATTCACGAAACGGTAAGACTTCCTTCACTGCTCGTGATTGCGAACGTACAACAGTCCCAAAATCATTGGTTCTGAACCATCATCTACACGTCTTCCATGAGGTGTATACGAGTAGCAGCTAGTTTCTGGGTGGCAAGATTTAACGAGAAAACGTCAAAAGTGCCACAAGAAATCTTACTTTATGTCGTCTCTGACTGACAGTGGGCTTCAGGTGTACATTTCACCGATATAGTATACAGCGTGAGTCACGAGGTTTTCCCCAGGTTTATGGAGGGTATTCCTTAGGTTATTTGGAACAAAAAATGTAAATCAAGTAATGGGATCAGATCCGTAATTAAGGAGCTGCAGTAACTGAAAAACTCAGGAAAATGACAGAAGAAGCTTTTATTGTAGGATTTCACTATAAAAATGCACATAATAATTAATTTAAACAATTTGTAGCAGTCTCTTGCATTCAGAGTGGATTAAAAGCAAATGTTCAAAATTTCCTCCCTGGATCTGAAGGAAAGACTCGCACGGGAGTGAGCCGAGCGAGCAGCATTTCGTAATTTCACATGCTCGTTCCTTATTGACGCTGCGGCATCGAAAATGGGTTATATCAATTCTTCTCGTGTTTCCACCTTCACTTCGTAGACGAGGTCTGCCATCCACCTCCAGATCTGGGGATATGGCAGGCCAGTTGACAGGGCCCCCGCGACCTATCCATCGGTGTAGGAATTGCTGATTAAGATAGGCTGTTACTACATGGTGCAAGTGTGCAAGTGTCCCGTCATGTTGAACGTACATGTCGCATCTTGTTTCCAGAAGAACATCTTCAAGAAGTTGCGATAAGTGTTCTTGTAAAAAGTTACCGTGCATCTGACCTTTTAAAATTGCCGGGAGAATAAACGCTCCCAGTAACTGGTCACAAACAACACCACACGAGACACTGACAATGTATCTGCGTTGAAACTGAGATACTACCGAGGCATGGGGATTTTCGTCTGCCCACACATGCATGTTATGCATGTTGTCGATGCCATCTCTTGTAAATGTTGCTTCATCACTGAACATTAGGAAGCGACAGACCTGCCGATTTCCATTTAACCAGTTACGAAAGTGCAAACGTTTGGCACAATCATGTGGCTCTAAATGGTGAACTTTCTGCACATGAAAAGGATACAGTCAATTCTCATGAAGAATCCTACATAGCTCAGATTGTGAAACGTTCAGTCGCGTAGCTAGGCGTCTTGTACTTGAACGAGGACTACGCTCTACCGAATTAAGAATGTTTTCCTCTTCTTGAACGTCACGATGTCTTTCAGACTGAATAAGAATACTGGGAGGAGTACCAACTTCTGGCAATGTTCGATATGTTCCACTAAATGTTTTGGTACTCGGAATCCTACGATTATACGCAGTATACCGATGGCGATATTCGGCTACAGCAGCTTTCGCATTACCATCACAGAAGCCCAAAATGTACGCAATCTCTCCATACTCCTGTGATGAAAACTTGTACCGGATCGCAAAGTTTACTGTACACACGAGACAATAACAGTAAACAATGACTGCAGTACCAACAACGTAGTTGTTATGGAAACGTACCAGTCGCTGCACTTGTCTACCTGACTGATCGTGTGTCCTGCGAACACAAGCGTAGCGATCCATACACCTTGGCAAGTTTCTGAACTCTGTTGTAGCTCCTTAATTATGGATCTGATCACAGTACTGTATTTACATTTTTTGTTCCAAATAACCTAAGCACAACCTCCAGCAACAGGGGGAAAACCTCGTGATTCACCCTCTATAATGCATTACTACATGCTGCCAGGTGTATTCAGTTTTACAGACAACTTGAATATTGTAAAAAATCGCATTTTTCAGGAATGTCATTACTGCACAAAATAGCACCTCTTGGTATATAAATTAATTTAATATTTGGTAACTCTTTAGATTTTCAAATCAAATTTCTGTTGATTTCAATACACAAGTAGAGAGGAGAGGTAACTTCTTTAGTTTCGTACTTACTGGACTAATTTAGTTTAATGTCCGATCTGGGGAAGAAAACAATTTCATTAAGATAGCGAAGATCGTCTGTAGTTTTCGAGTCTGACTTCTTGCATCAATTTGGTGGTTGTACATATCAGTATGTGGCAACTCGGAGTTTCTTTCCACTATAAGCTAAGTTACCTCCCTTGGTATTTGCATCCCTGTAATATAGGTTTTCAATTTAACTTCTCAGGTGTCATGACTACGTGTGAAATCCTATCGACTCTAAATGGACGACAGTGTTAAACGGTGAATAAATTTACAAACGGAAGAGGAAGCTCACTTCGGGATGCGTAGAACACAAAAGTCTTTCGTACTGTCCTGGGCTGAGTATCGGAATATTAGTCCGTTTTGAGTGGTTTTGTCTTTGCCTTCTTGTAAAATTAACTCCAGAGACAATGCAGATACAGTAAATAACGAACTCACTCATTAATTCAGCAAAACTAAGCAGCAAAAATACTACGCAAACAAGGTAAGATTGAATTCATGGTCTCCTCCCCACACATTTATTGCTTAATGATATTTTTCGTTATCGCTAAGAATCTGTTAGACGTGAATTGCCACTTAACCTGATGTGTCGACAGAAGTGCCGACACAGTGTGGTTTGAGGAGACCGAAATACACACTATAAGCTCACGCAGGATGGCGTGAGGTCTGAAACAGGATACGTAATGAATGCTATAAAGAAAAGTACGTAGCTTCTGGAATACTTAACTTTAATCCATCCTTGGTACATCGCTATTGACGATACAAGTGAGAATTTATAGTTTCAGACAATATACTGCTAATGGCGCCTTGCTAGGTCGTACCCATTGACTTAGCTGAAGACTATTCTATCTGCTCTGCAAATGAGCGAGGCTTCGTCAGTGTGCATCGCTAGCTACGTCGTCCGTACAACCGGGGCGAGTGCTAGTACGTCTCTCTAGACCTGCCGTGTGGTGGCGCTCGGTCTGCGATTACTGACAGTGGCGACACGCGGGTCCGACGTATACTAACGGACTGCGGCCGATTTAAAGGCTACCACCTAGCAAGTGTGGTGTCTGGCGGTGACACCACATAACCTCACCATGTAATTTCTGTATGTTCTTTGTTTCTATAAAAATAAAAATCTATTGCATAACGCACTGTTCCTTGAATTATATTTTTATTGACGTTCAAGGATAGAGGACTTCTGTTACCTGCATGAGAAGTTACAAAGTATGTTGTGTGGATACCTAAATTCTCATGAGCATGTAGGAAATTATTCTGCTATGATAAATGTTAAAGCCTTCATATCGACATAAATATCAGGCTTTTCTATAGTAGCAGATTCTTCAAAGTAATATGTTTCTTGCTAACTTTTCTATGTTTGTTTTAGTGTAAGTAAGCCCAAACGTTTATTGCTTTTACTAAAAGTTAATTATTAATGCAGTTTATAGCAAATACAACATGGAACAGCTTTTGAGTGTTAGACTGGCATGCATTCGCGAGTAAATTGCACTGAGAGTTAACAGCAACTGTCAGACGGTCCATAAGTAAAAATTATCAATATACTGTTTAAATTCTTTGTGCTGCAACCGCTTTATAAATATATTTTGAGTAAAAAGGTAGAAGATAGTATGTGAGGTATAAATGCTGTGGAAAAATATCAAAGTTCAGCGAACTTAAGAGACGTTTTCTTAAAAAAACAATACTGGTCGAATTTTCAGAATATTTCTACTCCAAGTCAGTAGTGACCGGAAATAAGCAGAATAAATTAGTTCCCTCTGCAAGGACCTAAGTGCGTCAACGCACTAGCAACGATTTTGGTGATATCGGTTCTGTCGGCTACAGATACTGCATAGTGAATATACGTCAAATATTGTTGCACGTATTACAGTATCGTTGTGCACAATTATTTGTATCAATGATGTCGGGTATTTAATGTAATATCTTTACTTTCTTTCTCACGCAACGGCCCTGCCGCAGTGGATACACCGGTTCCCGTCAGATCACCGAAGTTAAGCGCTGTCGGACGTGGTCGGCACTTGGATGGGTGACCATCCGGGTCGCCATGTGCTGGTGCCATTTTTCGGGGTGCACTCAGCCTCGTGATGCCAACAGAGGAGCTACTCGACCGAATAGAGGCGGCTCCGGTCAAAGAAAACCATCACAACGACCGGGAGAGCGGTGTGTTGACCATACGCCCCTCCTATCCGCATCCTCACCTTAAGGATGACACGGCGGTCGGATGATCCCGATGGGCCACTTGTGGCCTGAAGACGAAGTGCTTTTTTTTTTTTTTTTTTTTTTTTTTTACTGTCTCACCTCATTATATCTACATCTACATCCATACTCCGCAAGCCACCTGACGGTGTGTGGCGGAGGGTACCTTGAGTACCTCTATCGGTTTTCCCTTCTATTCCAGTCTCGTTTTGTTCGTGGAAAGAAGGATTGTCGGTATGCTTCTGTGTGGGCTCTAATCTCTCTGATTCCTTTGTTTTCGGATTGCATTTCCTTAGGATTCTTCCTATGAATCTCAGTCTAGCATCTGCTTTACCGACGATTAACTTTATACGATCATTTCATTTTAAATCACTCCTAATGCGTACTCCCAGATAATTTATAGAATTAACTGCTTCCATTTGCTGACCTGCTATTTTGTAGCTAAATGATAAGGGATCTATCTTTCTATGTATTCGCAGCACATTACACTTGTCTACATTGAGATTCAATTGCCATTCTCTGCACCATGCGTCAATTCGCTGCAGATCCTCCTGCATTTCAGTACAATTTTCCATTGTTACAACCTCTCGATATACCACAGCATCATCCGCAAAAAGCCTCAGTGAACTTCCGATGTCATCCACAAGGTCATTTACGTATATTGTGAATAGCAACGGTCCTACGACACTCCCCTGCGGCACACCTGAAATCACTCTTACTTCGGAAGACTTCTCTCCATTGAGAATGACATGCTGCGTTCTGTTATCTAGGAACTCTTCAATCCGATCACACAATTGGTCTGATAGTCCATATGCTCTTACTTTGTTCATTAAACGACTGTGAGGAACTGTATCGAACGTATTGCGGAAGTCAAGAAACACGGCATCTACCTGGGAACCCGTGTCTATGGCCCTCTGAGTCTCGTGGACGTGTTCAACAGCATTACGTTTAGCTACTGAACAAAACTGTCACGACCTAAACTCTTCGTTACTTTCAGTTTAAGTAAGGTTAGAAAGAAAATTTTTAAAACTATTTGAATGAATATGGCAGGTTGGAAACCGAAGGCTTTTACCGCGTTTGAGGAGTACTGGGCGTGGATTCACGGAAGTCAAGCAAACGGTGCAGTGACGGAAGTGCTCACGGGCGGAAGTACTCACTGGTTGCGTGACAAGTCGAGGAGCGTGAGCGCCGGCAGGGCGCAGAAGGCGTGCGCGCCGACGCTGGTCAGCGCGCCCCCGGTCACCTTCAGGGTCGTCACCTTGGGCAGGGTGCGGCCCCGGAAGCTGGAGCTGTCCAGAGCCGAGACTGCCGTGTTGGTGAGGAGCAGCAGCTGGAGGTCGCTGGGCAGCAACCGCGGCACCTCAGTCACCGCCGTCCCGGAGCACTGCTGTCCCACGTGCTGGTAGTCCGCCGAAGGGTACCACCCGCACGCCATCTCCGCTGTCGTGCAAGCCGGTACGCACAGAGACAGTACGGCTAGCTTTCCGATCATCTTTGTCTTGTTCTGTGAACAAATGAGAGTGGCAGAGAAGTACCGTGATTTTCATGGGATGCATGGTCTACAAATTCCCCAATAACAGTGGAATATACCGGGTGATCAAAAACTCAGTATAAATTTGAAAACTGACTAAATCACGGAATAATGTAGATAGAGAAATACAAATTGACACACATGCTTGGAATGACATGGGGTTTCATTAGAACCAAAAAAAAAAAAAAAAAAATTACAAACGTTCAAAAAATGTCCGACAGGTGGCGCTTCATCTGATCAGAATAGCAATAATTAGCATAACAAAGAAAGACAATTCAAACATGATGTTCTTTACAGGAAATGCTCAATATGTCCACCGTCATTCCTCAACAATAGCTATAGTCGAGAAATAATGTTGTGAACAGCACTGTAAAGCATGTCCGGAGTTATGGTGAGACATTGGCGTCGGATGCTGTCTTTCAGCATCCCTAGAGACGTCGGTCGATCACGATACACTTGCGACTTCAGGTAACCCCAAAGCCAATAACTGTACAGACATAGGTCTGGGGACCTGGGAGTCCAAGCATGACGAAAGTGGATCTTTCACGTGTCTAGCAATATGAGGTGTTTTTTTTTTTTGTTCTAATAAAACCCAATGTCATTCCAAGCATGTCTGTCAATTTACACCTCTCTATCTACATTATTCCGTGGTTTATTAAGTTTTCAAATTTATACTGACTTTTTGATCACCCAGTACATAATATAATTAATTTTTTATTTAAATTCTGATTTATATCTGCGTAATGGTCTAAAGTATTACATCTACAAAATATTACATATACATCTGCGCACTCTGACCATAACTAAATGGTTATGAACTGCGTATTAAAACTGAACAAACTGTAAAACTGCAGGTAATTAAGGAGACGGTATCTGGCTAAGCTGAAAGTAACAGAAGGTTGAGGTTTCAAAGGGAGCGTTAGGCAACTATTGGCTGAAACGGTGGTCATGAGCACAATAGAAAACGAGTAGTTAGTTCTGAGAGATGAAACACTGAAGGCAGCTGGGAATCAAATTGGCAAAACCCACAAATCACAGCACAAACCCGTCGATAACGGACGAAATATTGAAAATAATTGACGAAAGGAAAAAATGTGAAGATGCGGAAACTAAAGCAGGGAACAGCAACTACAGAAGTTTAGAAATGAGACTAACAGGAAATGCAAAATGGCAATGCAGCAATGGATAAACGAGAAAAGCAAGGATTGTGAAGTATGCATAACTGGATCATAGACAAATGTCGCCTATAGGAAAATTAAAGAGGCCCTTTCTACAAAAGAGATTCAGCTGTATGAATATCACGAGCTCTGACAGTTAACCGCTACTAAGCAATGAAGGTAACTAATATGTATAAGGGAAAGAAAGGCAACATTACAGGCAAAGATGAGGAAGGAGATGAAGGTGAGCTACGAGAATGATACTACGAGAAGAATCTGTATTGCAGTGAAAGATATCAGTCGAAAAACACCCCAGGAGTAGACGATATCACCTAGACATTACTAAAATCCTCGGGAGATCCCCCCCATGACACAGATCCTCCAGCTGAAGTTGTATGAGGCAGCAGAAATACACTCAGAGTTTAAAAAATGTAATAAATCCAATTACAAAGAAGGAAATTGCTGACAGACGTGAGCTATAATTGAACTATCACTTTAGTTAGTAATGCTAGCAGAATTCTAACATGAATTACACAGCCTGACAAAAAAAAAACAGAAGCACCGCGAGGAAAGTATACGATGCCTCTGTAACTTTGCATAAGCACATATCATTGGCGGGGACGTAAGTGATCGGAGTTGCAATTCCTGCGACAGGTAGAACGCCCACCAGAGTGCATTAATCTTGGTCCTGTTTAGTGTTTGTTACGGGGACTGGTAGCGTAGGTAGGGGGCGGGGGTGGTGAACAGCGTCAGATGTTGCGAGTTCGCTGTTAAGGACACGGAGATTCCGCGTACTCGTGTGAGACAGCCTTATCAGCACCTGACAGAGTTTCAAAGTTCATTTTGGGTCCCCCTTTGCCTGGCTAGTCGAATCATGCAATATCCAGATTTATGGGGCTTTCGGATGTGACAATGGCCCGAAGTTGGACAGTATGGAAACGTGACGACAGGTATACTCGTCCTCAAGGTTCCGGCAGACCACGTCTGGCCACCACAATGAAGGTTCACCGTACTGTCCACCCAACCACATTTGCGCTTGTCATCTGCGAACAAGTAATGGACTCCCTCCAACGCACAATGACCTCCCCATGTGTAGGCTGTAGTTAACACCACGACACAGACGGCTGTGTTTGGTGTGGTGCCGCGTCAGGGAAGCATGGATTGCTGATGAATTGTGTTCAGCGTTGAATCGTGTTTCTTCACTACCCCGAATGACCATCGTTGGCGGGTGTGGCGGCGACCTGAGCGGGATCCCATTCTTCCATTGCTTTTGGGACGCTCAGTTGCGCAAGTTCTGGCGTGAGACACCGCGTATGACTTCAGGCTACAGTTGGTAGTGACTCATGTGTCTCCTCTGTAGTGATAGTACGGCGGTGACGTTGTGCTCGCCCACAGGCGGCACATGTCGTTATCAACTGTCTGCGGGGTGTTAATTCTGTGGTCAGAGAGATCGACAGATCTGTCCCCAACAGAACATGTGTGGGTCCATCTCGGACGACAAACACAAACCGACGAGGTGGCGCAGTGGTTAGCACACTGCGCCCGCGTTTCGGAGGACGTCGCTTCGAATCTGCGTCGGACCGTCCAGATTTACATTTTCCGTGATTTCCCAATAGCGCTTCCGCCAAATACCGGGACGTTTCCTTTGGAAGGGCACAGTCGACTTCTACATCCTTGAATCATTCCGAGCTTGTATTTCGTGTCTAAATGTTTCGGTGCTGGTACACTCAACAAAGCCAGACTCCTCCGGCTCATCCCAACGACGGCTGCTGCCGTGGAAGCCAGGGAACAATGCAGGGCTCTTCAACGACACAAGCGCCACCCTTCAATGGATAATTTTAATTGCGTTCGAGAGACTCCCGGTTAAAGTGCAGTTTTTAATAAAGAAAAGAAACCAGGAGTATTGGAATCAAAACATCCCAAATATGCTGTCCCACATCCCATCGTCAGATACATTGACTAAACTCTGCTGCATTTGCGGTCCTCCACCACCGACGGCGGTTCCTGGCATCCTTGTTGTTGGTAACCTCTGCACTGATCCCATGGTACTCGAAGGCTGCTTCGCAGCTCACTTTCTTCGGACGCTAGCTCTTTCCTAAGACAGTGGTCCAGGATATCAAAGACCTGTTTCAACAGTTGTCGCCAATCTTGGCTCTAGTGAGTATACAACTGCTTTATGATTCTCTTCCCAACCGGATCAGTGCATGCCCCAGGCCAGACGGGGTGCAAAGTCGTGCTGAAAAGTGGGCCCATACTGCGAAGTTATTTGTAAATTTAACCTGATATTGTAATCATTTAAAAAACATAGCAGTCATTGAAAAACATTGCATCCGTTCTCAACTCGTTTCGTTCCCTCCTCTGGATATTTCACTTATCGTCGTAAATATATTTACAGAATACTGGAAAAGTGGTAGAAGTCGAGTTTAGGGAAGATAACTTTGAATCCCGGAGAAATATACGAACACCCAAGACAGTACTGGCCCTACGGCGTATCTTAAAAGAAAGGTTAAACCTGTGTTTAAAGCATTTATCCATTTAGAGAAAAGCCCGCATCTCGTGGTCGTGCGGTAGCGTTCTCGCTTCCTACGCCCGGATTCCCGGGTTCGATTCCCGGCGGGGTCAGGGATTTTCTCTGCCTCGTGATGGCTGGGTGTTGTGTGATGTCCTTAGGTTAGTTCGGTTTAAGTAGTTCTAAGTTCTAGGGGACTGATGACCATAGATGTTAAGTCCCATAGTGCTCAGAGCCATTTGAAGCATTTAGAGAAAACTTTTGTCATTGTTGACTGGAATGCACACAACAAACAGTTCAGCTAACATAGAATATTATTTAATGGGCAAAAAATGTTTTCATCCATTGATACGATGATGAACTAAGTTAGAGAAAGATGTCCTAGAAGAGGAAATATTAACTGGAAACGGAAAACGCTTGTAAGCAATCATATCATTACTTCCAATCAATTCAGCTAACTTACCATTCAGCTTACAATGGCAATAATTTCCTCCAAGATTAGCGTGCAGTATAAATGAGCCCAAGGGCAAACATTCCAGAGTATCGGACAGGATTTAAAAGCATCGTGCTTCTTGCACTGGTAACTATATGTACCGCCTTAGCGTGTTTCGAAACACAAAATTTGTTCGTCGTTGCATCCGAAAGAGGAACACCAAATGTATAACAATATACTTACAGTAAGTTAAATGCTATACGGCTGAGAGAATGCTAATTTTTTTCCCAGAAAGCAAATGAAAATAAGCAAAGTGCATATTTCCCACCTAATACACAACGAATGAAAATAAAAAGATCGAAAAGGGACTATATAAATTACGTGATGAGTTAGACAATAGTATTTTGAGGTCACGCGTCCGCCATTTTGTGATGAGACTATCTGATGATGAGCGCTGTAAAATTTCTGCGTAAAAATGATAACACGTACCACAGAGAGTCATTCGTTTGATCGACGTCAGTAAAAGCAATATCCGGAATATCTTAAATATAACATCTTGCTCATAGCGACAATATCATTGCAATAATAAACTAGCCCGAGAGGCTAACTCAGGTCAATATGTGTGTGAGCTCACCCCACGTCATCAACAGACGTTGTCCGCCGTCGGGAAACAAACTGCGCCACAGCCCATATGTAACACTTTTTTTATAAATTTCTATCATTCTTTCCGAAATTAACTTTCTTTTTAGAGAGAGGGAGACAGGCCAAGGCAAATTTTGAAAACGTTCTGAAAGAAAATATGAGAATAGGAGAAGAGTGCGAGAAACAGTTTTGCTGAACTCTTTTAATGTGAAACATTGGACAGAACAGATGGCTTTCGAAGGTATGCAAGTTGTGTCTGATTCACTGACTATGCACGCGAAAGTAAAAGAAAACTATGTGTATTAATTTTACATGTTTTAAGCATGTGATCTGAGACACTACGCTATAACGTCAGGAACGAGATAACATCAGCAAAAAGATAAGAACGTCACTCCATGGAGGAGTGCCTCAGAAAAGTATTTTCAGCATTCAAGATTCCGTGTGATTGTAGTAATTCACTTAGCAGGACAAAAATAGATACAGTTTTGGTCATTTGACAGTAGCTTGGCTAATTAATTTAGTATCTGAGACATTTCGTACTGGCTGGAAGATTGTTCATCCGAATGGACGTTTTTCCAACTGACACATGCCAGGTAATTTTTGCTTTTTTGTTTTTCATTTACATGCAAAATAATGAAAGAGAACCACTGAAACGGATGACAAGTGTATCATGAGGAGCTTCTTGCGACGAACCTATTACGGTACGTAATTTGTTCCTGCAAAACTTTTAAAATCGAAAACTGACATGAAGCATGAACATAATGAAATACTAAAGGGCAAAAAAATTACTTACCCAAATTCTACAAAACTTCTGATACTTAGCAGCAGCGGTCTTTGAAGGACTCAGCATCACGTATCGCGAAGTATCGGAGCAGAGGATAAGAACCCCACCTTGGGTACGGTTTTATAGGTCGTTCCTCCTCAGATAGTACTATCAGTCGTACGACAACGAACTGAGTCGAAGATCACCGAAATCCGCTCGTTCGTAGAAGATAAAAGAGGAAACAAAATGGCAGAAACTTTTTGAAGTGTCTCGACTGTTGATAACGTGTTACCATCAGACGACGCATCGGAATAAGAGTGATAGCGAGATCGGCAGCAGCTTAACGGCCATCCAGGTTCTCTTTTGAAGGGCCTCCATGCTGTCCTTAGCGAAGCCTTTCGATCGCCACAGTGGCTTTCTGCGCCTAGGTTATTATCTAGCTCTCCAGGCCTTCACAAACCTACTCCCTGTGTTAAGTTGGACGATGTCTTTGTTATTGTAATGGTGTGGCATCCTAAACGGGGGGAAAACAGACAATCTTCGTGCCAAGTTGTGCCTCAAAATGAAATTAACGACTTTCTGAATGAATGTAAACTTCTTACTGACGCTCACCCCCTTGGAAATTAAAAGGATTGGTTTATTATGCAAAACTATAAGATTAAATTTTGTTAAAGCTTAAAAATCTGTTCGAGGCCAAGAGCTCATGAAATAAATACTTTTCAATAAAGCCCAATTACGAAAGTCCCCTCCCCCAAATAAACCAATAAAGCCCAATTTCGAAGACTTAGTCCTCTCGATTATCCCAAACCTTTCGTCAGCTTACTCTCTCCTTTGAGGCTAAAATGTCCTCAAAACAAAACAATACTTCTTGAAAATAGAACTCCTCTTGACTGAAACTCATGTTAGGGACCTGTTGTCTAGAAATGCTGGGGAGATCCTCTGCTTTAGGCCCATTTCATCAAGTGCAGACGGCCTGGAAACATCGCTTCCACTCCAGTGAGTGTTCGCGTGCTACTGAGACTTTGTACTACTACGACGGGAATACGGCTTCGCACCTACGTGTTCATCATCGCAAAGTTATGTAACCATTTAGTAACTTGTTTTTGCCTACAGAAAACATCGTTAATTTTAAACGCAGTACCGATGTGCTTTACCTCTCCTGCTCCTACTCGCTTCCTTCATTCGGCCTAGTTTGCAGAACACAGGAGCAGACCCACGGGCCGCCATCAAGGCGGGGTACAAAAATATCAGTCTCAGCCAAAGAATTTTCTTAAAAACGTCACCTAAGTTGGGTGATTAATCTCCAACTTTGTCTTGAGGCGACTGCAATATTTCTGGCTGTGGTGCATTTTGCTAGAAGCTCGCCTTGATGCAGTTTGATACACGCGAAGTAGCATACGGGAGAAAAGTAGACTGAGGTACAAGCAGCAGATGGTACAGTATGTACCAGTCCGTGGGTGTGTCGGCCAATTGCACTGAACTTGCCTCTGATTGGTAGGCACATTCGGGTGCTGCGGGCCAAAAGCCTACCTTCTCTTATTAATTATTTATTTACTTTTCACTGTATTGAACTCAGTTTCTAGTATGACAATCTCTCATGGTTACCCTACAAGTCTACTGTTCTTGCCGGCCGCGGTGGTCTAGCGGTTCTAGGCACTCAGTCCGGAACCGCGCGACTGCTACGGTCGCAGGTTCGAATCCTGCCTCAGGCATGGATGTGTGTGATGTCCTTAGGTTAGTTAGGTTTAAGTAGTTCTAAGTTCTAGGGGACTGATGACCACAGATGTTAAGTCCCATAGTGCTCAGAGCCATTTGAACCATTTTCTACTGTTCTTGTTTATTAAATTTCACTAGTTTTGAGAAACAAGAGAGTAATGATATTGAAACCGAAGACGTTCGGATCGCTTGGGCGCGCCTGGGAGACGAAGTACTTTGCCTGCGCTACTCACTCTGTCACGGGCGTTCTGGAGGGACGGACATGTCGTACTCTATCTCGGAAGTTGGATAGAAAAGTTACCGTTCAATTAAAAAAGCTACACTATGTGATCGAAAGTATCCGGACACCCTCAAAAACATACGTTTTTCATATTAGGTGCATTGTGGTGCACCCTACTACCAAGTACTCGATATCAGCGACCTCAGTAGTCATTAGACATCGTGAGAGAGAAGAATAGGGCGCTCCGCGTAACTCACGGATTTCGAACGTGGTCAGGTGATTGGGTGTCACTTGTGTCATACGTCTAAACATCCCTAGCTCCACTCTTTCCGATGTGATAATGGAAACGTGAAGGGACATGTACAGCACAAAAGCGCACAGACCGACCTCGACTGACACAGACCGCCGACAGTTGAAGAGGCTCATAATGTGTAATAGGCAGACATCTATTTAGACCATCACACAGGGATTCCAAACTGCATCAGAATCCACTGCAAGTACTATGACAGTTAAGCGGGAGGTAATGAAACTTGGATTTCATGGTAGATTGGCTCCTCATAAGTCACACATCATGCCGGTAAATGCCAAACAACGCATCGCTTGGTGTAAGGAGCGTAAACACTGGACGATTGAACAGTGGAAAAACGTTGTGTGGAGTGACGAATCACGGTACACAATGTGGCGATCCGATGGCAGGGTGTGGGTATGGCGAATGCCCGACGAACTTCATCTGCCAGCGTGTGTAGTGGTAACAGTTAAATTCGGAGGTGGTGGTGTTATGGTGTGGTCGTGTTTTCATGGAATTCAGTATGGTGTTTTGCGTGGTGTTACCATAGTACAGGCCTACATTGATGTTTTAAGCACCCTCTTGCTCCCCACTGTTGAAGAGCAATCCGGGGATGGCGACTGCATCTTTCAACACGATCGAGCACCTGTTCATAATGCACGGCCTGTGGCGGACTGGTTACACGACAATAACATCCCTGTAATGGACTGGCCTGCACATTGTTCTGACCTGAAGCCTAGAGAACACCTTTGGGATGTTTTGGAACGCCAAATTCGTGCTAGGCCTCACCGACCAACATTGATACCTCTCCTCAGTGCAGTACTCCGTGAAGAATGGGCAGCCATTTCCCAAGAAACCTTCCAGCACCTGACAGAATGTAAGCGTGCGAGAGTGGAAGCTGTCACCACGGCTACGGTTGGGCCAACACCATACTGAATTCCACCATGAAATTGTAAGTCGTTGTCATCCAGATGTCCGGATATTTTTGATCACATAGTTTATGTCAAGCGTTTTGAAGGACAGTGTAAAATGTGTGAATATTTAAATAATAACCAAACAGGATACATTAATGAGAAGTTCGCGTGCCGTTATTGTTAATACTTCAGATCTTACACTCTGTGGATAGAGAGACTAACCTGGACAGGTGACATCCCATAAAAAGCACAATCACAGGTTCGAGATGACAGCATAGCAGCCTCCGCCGAATAAGATCCCACGACCGTCAAGCTGTCTTCTGCGCTGGTGACACAACATTAGAAGACTACAGGTTGGTGGAAAGGACGGTCAGAGACTCTTATTTAAGTTCTCTAGATCTCTTGAGCCCTTAGATCTGACTTCCAAAGGACGCATAATTTTTACGGCGGAGTGGATCTTGGAACGATACGTAGGAATGGCGGCACCTGCCGTTTATTATCTGATCGGCTAAGGCGAATTTTCTATATTTGTAGAATTTGAAGCTATATTCCCGTTTGTTAGATATGAATAAATTTATTGACGCAAAATAATAGCATGAGCCTTCTAATGTCGTGTTTTGAGTTTCTAGATGCGAAGAATCCTGTTAAACCAAGCGGAAATGCCTTTGTTGTACTGTTCATAAACCCTCGAATCCGGAGCGATACTCTATCCAAGGAGCGATGTCCAGTGGATAAGAATTAGTTTTTCTTTAAGTCAGTTGAAATTTTGACTGATTTAGGTACGAATCGTAGAAGGGTTGGAGAAAAATATTCAAAGACCGCTAGAAACGCATGCCTCAACACAAATGCCGATGCTAGTAAAGCCTGCAGGTGGTACTGTTGTATTTGACTACGATCGCACCTGTGCAATGCCCACAATACGTTCAATGTTCTATTTAGTTGTGAGTACATCTTGTCGGAGCTAAGTGGATCCCAAGGTAGGTAAATAGTTGGTGCTCGTACGGTGAATGCTTCTGTAATCGAGGTAGCCGAAGTATTTGGCGGTTCATGAGGCGCCGTACCGAAGCTTTACATCGCGTAAGGTGAAAATGGGAAACCATCACCAGTAAGTCACAACTCGCCAAAAGTGTTGAATGATCGTCACGGACCGTCATGGGAGGTAATCTTGATGAAAAATAAGAGGATAACGGCTGCAGAAGTCACTGCATGGCCATCACGAACGCTGTCAATACAAAGAGAAAAAAAGGTTGGCGCTCCATAACCTGGCAAATACAGGACGGACTGGAACTCCAAAGCCACAGATCAGTGATGTAAATGCCCGTAACAGGAAAATGCGATCTCCAAGCCATAAGACTGGTCTGTGGAGTAATGGAAGAAAGTCATTTGGTAGAATGAGTCTTGTGTCACACTGTTTCCAACTCCTGGGTGAGTTTAAGTCTGTCGTACGCCGGCCCAATCCAACGACGTAGAGTGCTTGCTGCCGAGAGTGAAACATCGCGGCGGGTCAGTGGTGATTTGGGCAGACTCATCGTGGTGTTCCATAGGCTGCATGGTTACACTGAAAGGTCACTTCACTGCTTGGCTCATTAGGTCCACCCCGTGGTACAATATTTGTTTCCTAGTGGCGATGCCAGTTTCCAAGACAACTTCCATCGTACAGGACAGGTTTTGTCACTGTGGGGATGAATTGTCGCATCCCTCCTGGCCACTACAGTCACCAGATGTCAGTCTTACTCAGCCTTTGTGCTCCACTCCGGATATAGAGACGCGTAATAGCTATCCACCTCCATCATTGTTGCCGTAACTTTCTATTATTTTGCAGGAAGAACGATACTGGACCCATTCCGAGGCTGCTGGAAGCTGTTTTGAATGTCAATGGTTTTCCTACACCTGGTGGCACGGTAATGCGTTGTGCCACAGAAGCCGTAACTTGGCGTTTGATAGGCATGCGAAGTGGGATGTCCAAGAAATGTATTTTAAACATCTTTTTTGTGTCGACCGAGGTGGATGGTACGTCGTACTAATTTATTGTAGGCAGCTGTTTAGGGTGTATATTTGTCCAGACGTTCGACCAGTTACTGTAGCATATTTTCTAATTCTGGGGTGCTCTGGGGAGCTATTTATTAAGTCCTAATGAATATAAGAGTCGAGGGGCTTGAAAGGGAAGCAGTGGTTGGGAAGGGGGTGAGACAGGGTTGTAGACTCTCCCCGACGTTATTCAATCTGTATATTGAGCAAGCAGTGAAGGAAACAAAAGAAAAATTCGAAGTAGGAATTAAAATCCATGGCGAAGAAATAAAAACTTTGAGGTTCGCCGATGACATTGTAATTCTGTCAGAGAGAAAAGGACTTGGAAAAGCAGTTGAACGGAATGGACAGTGTCTTGAAAGGAGGATATAAGATGAACATCAACAAAAGCAAAACGAGGATAATGGAATGTAGTCGAATTAAGTTGGGTGATGCTGATGGAATTAGATTAGGAAATGATACACTTAAAGTAGTAAAGGAGTTTTGTTATTTGGGGAGAAAAATAACTGATGATGGTCGAAGTAGAGAGGATTTAAAATGTAGACTGGCAACGACAAGGAAAGCGTTTCTGAAGAAGAGAAATTTGTTAACATCGAGTATAGATTTAAGTGTCAGGAAGTCGTTTCTGAAAGTATTTGTATGGAGTGTAGCCATGTATGGAAGTGAAACAGGGACGATAAATAGTTTAGACAAGAAGATAACAGAAGCTTTCGAAATGTTGTGCTACAAAAGAATGCTGAATGTTAGATGGGTAGATCACATAACTAATGTGGAGGTATTGAATAGAATTGGGGAGAAGAGAAGTTCGTGGCACAACTTGACTACAAGAAGGAATCGGTTGGTAAGATGTTCTGAGGCATCAAGGGATCAACTATTTAGTATTGGAGGGCAGCGTGGAGGCTAAAAATCGTAGAGGGAGACCAAGAGATGAATACACCAAGCAGATTCAGAAGGATGTAGGTTGCAGTAGGTACTGGGAGATGAAGAAGCTTGTACAGGATGGAGTAGCATGGAGAGCTGCATCAAACCAGTCTCAGGACTGAAGACCACAACAACAATAATAAATATGTCGTGCAACTCCGCAAAATTTACTCTCCTATTTAACTTTTTCCCTAAAATTAACTGGCTACGTAATCAAACAGCCATATTTATTGCTACACTTCTACGTGACACAAGAAGCTTTGGTGCTTCATAAATTGAAACAGTGTCTTTATAACGGAATCGTCGCGGGCTGTAAGCATTTTGAAAGACCTCCGAAGGACATGGCATTACAGTGTCTCTCTAGCTGGCAAGACATTCTAAAGGTGTAGGCGCTCTAGACGTACCACGCTGCTGTCGCCAATATCTTTCTATTCAGCTCAGCAAGTACGGGACCGCATATATGGCCGTTACATGTAACAGTTTTGAGCAAACAGAAACACTGATGTAAAACGACCAGTGAACTCCTTCCCTTTCTCTTACATTGTTTTGGCTGATTGTAATACGCGTTAACATTTTTCTCTCTGTCCAGTAGCTCATTAGCATTGCGCGTGTATCGGTGTATAGTCTGTCCTAAATGTGTAAGATTCTCGACTTTTTCATCCATGTTGGCAGAAGTGCCAACACCGTGTTTCTAGTGGAGGCCGAAATGCACGCGTTTTAGCTCACGCAGGCTGGCGTGAGGAGGGAAGAACTATACTGACGTTAGGTCTGGAACATGACAAAGAATTAGAATTCAGAAAGAGGACGTAATTAGTTTGATACTTAACTTTAATCCATTAATGATGAACATCGCTCTTGACTGTACATGATTCACAATATTATCTGTTCAGAATACATTATTGAAGAATATGGCACCTTGCTAGGCTAGCAAAGTCCGCTGTACAACTGCGGCGAGTGCTAGGGAGTTTCTAGACTAGACCTGTCGTGTGGCGGCGCTCGGTCTGCAATCACTGATAGTGGCGACACGCGGGTCCGACGTATACTAACGGACCGCGGCCGATTTAAAGGCTACCACGTAGCAAGTGTGGTGTCTGGCTGTGACACTACAATCCAAGTAACTGTTCTGACTAGTGATCATCACAAAGTTGCAGTACAATTGATCCTTATTTTGCCCGCATCTCGTGGTCGTGCGGTAGCGTTCTCGCTTCCCACGCCCGGGTTCCCGGGTTCGATTCCCGGAGGGTCAGGGATTTTCTCTGCCTCGTGATGGCTGGGTGTTGTGTGCTGTCCTTAGGTTAGTTAGGTTTAAGTAGTTCTAAGTTCTAGGGGACTGAAGACCATCGATGTTAAGTCCCATAGTGCTCAGAGCCATTTTTTTATCCTTATTTGTTTATTTTTGCGCCACGGTTTTCAGGCGACCTTTTGAATGTTCTCTAACTCGAAGTCACTATTTCAAATTGTGGACACGGCGTCCACGTAAGCTTGTACGAATAAACATTCGTAATTCACGAAAGAGGAACCTCCTAAGCTCGGAAGGTGACAGCATGTATGACGATAAACTTCTATCACCGTGATCTTATCATTTCACCAGACGAAGTGAGCCGAGACAAAGAAATCTTCTGTGATATCGATACACCTACGGCAGGAAAGTCCTTGGGGTCATTCCACGCATTTTTCAGACGTCCTGTTTTCCTCTGCGCACTTTGTCAGGAAGCGTGGCGTCAACTACAGTTAACACTCGCTTTCATGGTGTCCACCCTGGAGCTGGAGCTGTTCCGAGAGCGTTAGGCGGAATGCTCTGCGATCTGCGGAGCGAGTAACGAAAACCTTATTAATTTCGTACGTCGTGAGCAGCCTTCAGCCTACCTTGCATTTAATAGGAGGATTCGAGCGTTATATTTAATTGCGTTACAGATACGCACTCACTGAAGACATAGTCGACATACCTCACGGCAAACTGTGCTGTCATATCGCATAGCTAATAAAAGTTTTCTGTGTTCAGCATCTTTCGTAACTAACCTTGTGTTAATTATTGATAAAAACTAAAGTCATCATTTCTCTGTATTGTGGTTGTGGAACTACAGGTAGTTTTCATTCAGGAGTCCTGTACTACAATCTTACTGGCCTATTGGCCAACTGGTACGATGGGCGTTCAAGAAGTAATGCAACACATTTTTTTCTGAAAGCAGATTGACTTTATTCACGATTCCAATACATGATATTATTTACCATTATTCCGGCTATAAAACCCCATTTCTCAACACGAGTTCAGTTCAGTACCACCTTTTGCGAGGGGGGGGGGGGGGGGGCTTTATGTCCTCATGGTACCACTCTTGTGGTCGACGTCGGAGGCATTGTCTTGCTGTCTCAATAACCTCCCCATCATTCACATACCGCTTCCCAGGAGCGCATCCTTCATTGGACCAAACAGATGGAAGTCATCTGTTAGGTGGCTTCGTACGCACCTTTGCGTACGCCATCTGGTGGACGACTGTATCAGCACTACCAACAGAGTCGTCCGGCCGAGCATGGAGGTGTTTGATCGTGATCCGTCGATCGCCTCGAATGAGAGTGTTCGCACGTACCAACATTGCAGGAGTTACAGCTTCGCGCGACCTTGTTGCGATGGTGACAGACGCTTCGCCCAACGACAACCCGTGCTTTTTGTTCACTACCAGGTGTCCGCAGACATTCTGCAAGCGTCTGTGAGTATCTGCGAGGCTCTAGTTTTTGGCCAAAAGAAAGTCGATAACAGCTCTCTGCTTAGAACATACCTCCACTACAGACGCCACCGTGAAGGATACTTATAGCACAGCCACGTATCTCAAATTCATGAAACTGTCGGGAATATTGCACGATGTCCGACACATTCTGCACTTTTCCACCCGAAATTGGTCGAAAAAAATGTTGCATTACTTATTAAACGCCTCTCGTAATTCAATGCGGGTCCTTCCTGTTTGGACATTCTTGTTTCTCGTGTTCTTTTTTTTTTTTTTTTTTTGACATTTTATACTTCGTACGCATTTCTTTCCACGACTTCTCATGCAAGCCCATTTCAAAGTGAGAATTGGTGATCAGGGCAAATCATGGGCCCCTCGCATGGTGTGCAAGCAGTGCGTCGACAAGTTACGGATATTGACGAAGGGAACGTGTGACAAACTTCCATTTCGTATACCCATGATTTCGCGAGTTCACAGAGAAACGGTTGAAATGGCTCTGAGCACTATGCGACTTAACTTCTGAGGTCATCAGTCGCCTAGAACTTAGAACTACTTAAACCTAACTAACCTACGGACATCACACACATCCATGCCCGAGGCAGGATTCGAACCAGCAACCGTAGCGGTCGCTCGGTTCCAGACAGTAGCGCTTAGATCCGCACGGCCTCTCCGGCCGGCAGTTCACAGAGAAATGATTGTTCCTTTTGTATAGTGAATCGTCAGCGAACAACAAGGAAAACATGTGTATAATAGAGCATCCTAGTTCACCATCCGCTATTACGCCCAGTGTCTCATTCAGCTGAATTCTCAGTGTCAGTATTCAAAAAATTACCTTCCCTGGAAATAGAGAATTACGTCTGTGGTGAAGACCGAAATCACCCCAACGACGAAGACTTTGATACTGAAAATGAATCCATTCGTACCTGATTTGAGCGTCATTAATAGAATGATTGGGTGCGAGATCCGGAGTTATCCGAAAATGCTTCAGAACTCTGTAAAAAAAACTTTCTTGAAAAAGAAGCTAAGCTAGCTTTCTTTCAGTGAAGATAAAGTGGGTTTCTGCAACACTTTCGAAGTGAAGAGGGATTTTTATGTTGCCATAACGTACATTGTTTAGTTGCGCATTTCAGCATATAACGAAACGGAATGGCGACTGTTCACTGAAAGCTCAAAACAGAACATCAAGTGTGTCTTCCTTCGCTACGGAAATTTATTTGGTGCAGTCTCAATAGGCCATTTGGCTTGTTTCCGTGACGACCATGCCACGTGTGGTGCGACTGAGAGGGGTGATGCATCAATCATAACTTATAAGTGATCACTCCAATCTGTTGAACATTGCTTGGGTGCGAGATGCGTCATCCAGGTATTCTAACATCGGTCAAAGAATGACACAATCTATGAGACGGGCATTCTCAGTAATGTGTCTGACGTCATCAGCAACTGCGTAGTTGTGGTTGCAGCCCAAACTGTTCCCAGCATGCCTAATATTCACTACATGATCTTCTTTACCACGATCTTTCTCCTGGAAACCTAAAATATAGGTGACGTCACCGAGTCCTGACCCTGGCTTTAATGTACTGGTTACCTGGTATTCACTACCTTCATTAGTTCAGACATCCCTCTCTCACAGCTATTCCTTAAGAAGAGGATTTTCTCGGTCGTTTTAACACCCTGCTGGGTTGTCTGCACACTACAGTTTTGAGAGCAGTGAAGCTGTTGGAGATATCTAGACTGAAACTAGCAGATTTGCAGAATCTTGTAACACTGCTTACGTGATTGATGATTGATGCTTCTCAGTAGCACATTAATCCTGATCTCCCTTGGTGGAGACTGTTTGGGTTTATAACTAAGTTGAACAATAACAGACACAACACCACTGGGTTCAATTAGATTTACGTTTTGTGATGACCAGCTTTTCCTATCACTTCTGTTTATATTTTACAAATACCAGGCTAGCTGGTAGACTTTGAAATCCTTACAGGGACACCATGTTTTTTAAATAATTTATTAATAAACTCAGTACTGCGTCTGTATTCAAATTAACCTTCTACATATCACAAGATTTTAAGATGGCTGAAACAGCAACTGTTGAAATTCTTCACGGTAAATGATGACAGCCAAAACAGTTACAGGATAAAGATTTATTAAAATCCTTGACCACGGTTTCGGTATATCTAAATATACCTTCATAAGAAGTAAAATACCTAAAATTACATCTTGCAATGGAGATTAATAAAACAATTGTGCCAAAGGCGTCGTCAGTAGTTAAAATATCATCTCCATTTATACAACAGATCACAATTTTAAGACAACAGTCTCCCAATCACTGCAGTGGAAACACTTTTTCTCCACCAACCCTACCACTCAGACTCAACCAAAGACTAATATTGAACGCTTCCTGACTCAGTTCACTCCTGCATCCAACCATAATACACCTCCACTGCCCCCAAATCACCCTTTGTTAACCTTACCATCATCCCCATAATCCATCAGCATGCATGCGAACCTTACCTCCGCAGAAAGAACCGCAATCCACCACCTAAAATCTTATGCTGACCTTATAATCCTACCTGCTGACAAAGGCTCCACTACTGTTGGTTTGAACCACAAGGGTTATCTGGGAGGACTCTGCCAGCTGTCAGATTCGTCCATCTACAATCCCTGCCACAATGGCCCCATTTCAGAAATCCACGAGGATCTCATGTCTCTCTCCAAATTCTTAGGCTCCTCTCAGAATTTATCTGCAGAGTCTCTCTCTCTCTCCTGACCCCTAACACTTTCCACAATCTTCTACATGCTTCCTAAACTCCACCAAACCAACCACCCCGGACGCCCCATTGTGACCACTTACTGTGCCCCTACTGAGAGAATCTTGTAGTCCAGCACCTTCAGCCTATTACACAAAATGTACCCTCGTATATAAAGGATACCAACTATTTTCTCCACCGCCTCCCTGTTCTATTACCACATGGCACACTGCTCATCACTGATGATGCCACCTTCCTTTGCACTAACATCTCTAGGCCCATGGCCTAGGTGCTACTGAACACTACCTATCACAATGCTCAACAGATTACAAACCTAGAACCTCCTTCCTGGTTACCATGGCCAACAACATCCTCACCCACAATTACTCCTCCTTTGAAGGGATCACCTACAAACAAATCCGGGGTATTGCAATGGTCACCTGCTTGGTACCATCCTATGCCAACCTCTTCATGGACCATCTATAGGAACCCTTCCTAACCACCCAAAATGACAAACTTCTCACCTGGTTCAGGTAAGATGCAACCACTGTGCTGCATTCTGCATGGGCATGACAACCAACAAGCTGTCTGCCACATGAACGGCCAGTGACAAACTGTGACCAAGAAACAGCTGGATCACCGATTTGCTGAGCACACTGAACAACAAAATTTTTTTCATTTTAATAACTGCTTCACAGCCTGTCCCATCTGGATCCTTCCTACCATCACTAGCTTTTCTGAACTGCGGTGGTCGGAACTCTCACTGCAATATATCGTACTTTCCTGTAATCATTCTGGCCTTCGTTAATCATTGTCCTTCACCCACCTACCCCCTTCCCTGTTCCCACCCCAGTACTACACAGCCTGCAATTCCACAAGCACACCTGCCGGCCGATGTAGCCGAGCGGCTCTAGGCGCTTCAGTCCGGAACCGCGTGACTGCAATGGTCGCAGTTTCAATCCTGCCTCGGACATGGATGTGTGTGATGCCCTTAGGTTAGTTAGATTTAAGTAGTTCTAATATCTAGAGGACTGATGACCTCAGATATTAAGTCCCATAGTGCTCAGAGCCATATGAACCTTTTCCACAAGCACACCCGCAGTCCTTTTACTTCTGTCCTTTTTCGAAGCTCCCCCACTGCCCTCCGTACAACGTCCTGCCTGCACCTAGTTGCCTTCCTCTCTCTACACCTCATCCCCGTGCGTTCCCATGTGCAGCACTTTACCTGTTCCACCAATAGCCTGATATCCCTCCCTGTCCACACCCCGGGCTCCTCCTCAACCCTACCGCTATGTTTAATTCTCTCATCATGTGCTGATGATTGCAGTGTGGCCTTGGCAGCCAGAGACAGCGGTCGTGTGTGTGTAAACTGCGTTGTCTGAATCGGAAGAAGGCCTTTCTTTTTGTTGTACCTGTCTGCGACTCTGCGTTTCCGCTATATAGCGACTAGCAGTCTATCCTATTTAGAATTTGCCAACAGCCAATTATGCAGAGCCCTTAGAGTGGTCACAAAAACATTTAACATAGTAAACGTTAAAACACGAATACCAGATACAGACTGGCAGAAACAGTACATATGCATAAGCAATAATCAAAGAAGTTTGCAGAAAGACCTATTAGGATCGACAAGAGGATGTGGACTTTGACACAAGATATTTATCAAACAAATTATGATGGCAGACGTTCTTACATAGATGTTAGTGTATTGAATGCTAGCTCTGAACTCATTTTCTTAAAACAATTGACAAAAGACACAGCGCAGCGAAAGATTTTTAACACGTAGATGTTCTGATGCTCACAGCTAATCCTGGATTGACTGGACCCTTGTCTGATGGTCCTGTAAATAGGCAGGCATATGGATAATTCATGAGCTCAGTAATTATATGCCACTTTATAGTAATATATGGCTCAAATTTAGTAGTGGTGTCAACCCGTTTGGCCAAACAATAATTTTGTTTAACTGGATGCTAGATGTTTATAAAAGTATGAAATTTCAAGTTGCTGTTTCACTGATACACTGCATATCCAAGCGGGGGACTACAAAGTTGAGTCGTCAGGTTCATAATTTCTCTAATTTATCCAGTTTATTAATTAGCGACTTATTTTGTGTCGCGCGAGCACGCTTTGGCATTTCCGCTCGTTGTTAGCTTCTCTGACCGCAATAGCCAACACCGTGTTACGAGAGGAGGCCGAAATGCACGCGTTTTAGTTCACGCAGGCTGGCGTGAGGAGGGAAGAACTATACTGACGTGAGGTCTGGAACATGACAAACAATTAGAATTCAGCAAGGGGACGCAATTAGTTTGATACTTAAATTTAATCCATTAATGATGAACGTCGCTCTTGACGGTACACGATTCACAATATTATCTGTTCAGAATTCATTCTAATTACTGAATATGGCGCCGTGCTAGGTCGTAGCAAATGACGTAGCTGAAGGCTATGCTAAACTGTCGTCTCTGCAAATGAGAGCGTATGTAGACAGTGAACCATCGCTAGCAAAGTCGGCTGTACAACTGGGGCGAGTGCTAGGGAGTCTCTCTAGACTAAACCTGCCGTGTGGCGACGCTCGGTCTGCAATCACTGATAGTGGCGACACGCGGGTGCGACGTATACTAACGGAGCGCGGCCGATTTAAAAGGCTACCACCTAGCATGTGTGATGTCTGGCGGTGACACCACAGCTATGAGGTTGTGATTATTAAGCAACCGCCGATTTCGAGATGGCTGAATGCGAATTGCTGATAAAAACGCAACGCCGTCGCGTGCCACCTATAAGCAGTAAGTAGACAACCCCAGCACAGTACAAGCAGGGCGCCAGCTGACGAGCAGGGCAGAGTTGAGGAGGTCGAGAGTTCCCGCCAGCAACGAGACTCGGGTGTCACTCAGTCAGCAGCAGCAAATTAAGCGAGTGAGAGAACTTGTTCAGATAAAACTTAACCTCTAAGAAGGACTTACACTCTTGCCTGTTATGTAGCTCTGGACTGTGGGTAGTGGGTCTATCATGGCTTACTTGCACCTAAGACTGTCATACACAGCGTGACGATTGTTCGATTTGAAAAATAAATAATTGGCTCCTTTTTGTGATTAGAGTCAAAGTGACAAATTGTGCTAGTAATTCGAGTGTGTAGTATGCCTCATCTATGTTCTATGCTCGTCGAAATCATGACTCTGTGTCTACGGTCTTCAGCATGCTCGTGTAAACTCGGTAAGCAGCAATATGATCAGACCTAGGCACCAATCCAGAAGCTCGTTTCTTTACTTCTACCTTCCTAACCTTATACCCAAGTCTTTGTGTACAGTTCAAAACCACAGCGACCTGATGGACCTCAGCTACACCCTGCCGCGGACTTATTCCCTTGCACGAAGCCACTCATGTGCCAAGGAGAAGGTAGATCTGAATACTCTCAGATGGCTTCCTATTCGACGTAGGGATTCACGTAGGTATGTTGCGATCGACGTCGCGTTAAGACAGTACGTTTGACAGCGGCTGCAGTAAACGCCGTGGCGTCGTCGACCAATAACTCTCGTGGATATGACGGGGTATCTAGCAGAATACTGAAGTATTGTTCTCTGTATGTTAGCCCAGAACGTAGCCATATCTGTAACTTTTCCTTTAGGAGTGGTCGGTTTCCTGACCGATTAAAGTACTAGGTAGTGAAGCCACTTTATGAAAAGGGAGACAGGGATAACGTTGACAATTTTAGACCTATTTCTATGCTATCGGTGTTTGCTAAAGTTATCGAGGTTTGTATATTCAAGGTTACTGGAGCATTTAAATTCCCATAATTTCCTGTCAAATGTACAGTTCGGTTTTAGAAATGGTTTAAGAACTGAAAATGCTATATTCTCTTTTCTCTGTGAGGTTTTGGACGGCTTAAATAAAAGGTTGCGAACGCTAGGTGTTTTCTTAGATTTAACGAAGGCTTTTGACTGTGTTCACCACAAAACATTACTGCAGAAGTTGGACCATTATGGAGTAATGGGAGTAGCTTACAATTGGTTGGCCTCTTACTTTAAGAACAGAAAGCAGAAGGTAATTCTCCGCAATATTGAGAGTGGTAGTGATGTTCAGTCCCAATGGGACACTGTTAAGTGGGGCGTTCACCAAGGGTCGGTGCTGGGGCCACTGCTGTTTCTTATTTATATAAATGATATGCCTTCTAGTATTACAGGTGATTCAAAAATATTTCTGTTTGCTGATAACACCAGCTTGGTAATGAAGGATCTTGTGTGTAATATTGAAACAGTAACAAATAATGTAGTTCATGAAATAAGTTCGTGGCCTGTGGAAAATAATTTGATGCTAAATCACAGTAAGACTCAGTTTCTACAGTTTCTATCTCACAATTCAACAAGAACCGACATTTTTATCAGACAGAATGGGCATATTATAAGCGAGGTGGAACAGTTCAAGTCCCTAGGCGTTCGGATAGATAGTAAGCTGTTGTGGAAAGCCCATGTTCAGGATCTTGTTCAGAAACTAAATGCTGCTTTATTTACCATTAGAATAGTATCTGAAATAAGTGACAGTTCAACACGAAAAGTAGTCTACTTCGCATACTTTCATACGCTTATGTCGTATGATATTATTTTTTGGGGTAATTCTTCTGATTCGAAAAGGGTATTTTTGGCTCAAAAACGGGCTGTTCGAGCTATATGTGGTGTAAGTTCGAAAACCTCTTGTCGACCCCTATTCAATAGTCTGGGAATTCTGACATTGCCCTCACAGTATATATTTTCTTTAATGTCGTTTCTTGTTAGCAATATTAGGTTATTCCCAAGAGTTAGCAGCTTTCATTCTGATAATACTAGGCAGAAATCAAATCTGCCTGTGGAATGCACTTCCTTGACTCTTGTGCAGAAAGGAGTGCAGTATTCTGCTGCATCCATTTTCAATAATCTACCACAAGAACTCAAAAATCTTAGCAGTAACCCAAACCCTTTTAAGTCTAAACTGAAGAGTTTTCTCTTAGCTCACTCCTTCTCTTCTGCCGAGGAGCTCCTGGAAGAGCTGAAAAATTAAGCAAATTCCAGTGTTACATTGTTGATTTTCTTTATTTATACTTATGACTTGTCGCCTGGATATGTTTCTTATATTTCATTTTATCTCTACTATCGTGTTATAATTTCATGTATTGACTCGTTCCATGACCATGGAGACTTCTCCTTAATTTGGTCCCACGGAACAATAAATAAGTAAATAAAATAAAAAAGTATCCTTGTGGCCGCTGCTGATAGTTGCGTCTTTGGTCGCCGCGGGTTCGGGGGATTGTCATCTGGGGGCGTGGAGACTGATCGTTGAAAAAGCTATCTCTGCGCGACGCACGCAACCCGACTTGTTCTCGGCATTTGAATGTGCGAGAAGCCTCTGTTGGCTGTGGTGCCGCTTGGGTTCCTGTCTTCCAGTTTCAAGAACCGGGTGCGGGGGCATCTGGTGAATAGCATCTGCTGGTTCCTGATTCTTAGCAAACTCGTCATAACACCCACTCGATGACAGCCCACGGTAGAGCGGGACTCAGCTTACGCTTCAGTCTCCAAGAAGTTATGCTGAGTGTCCGATTACCGTGTCCATGGGTATGTGGTGTCGTGCAGTGGCTATTCTATCTCGCCATCCTGGCTATCCATCGTGACATGTAAAGATCTTCATTCACGAAAACCTTAACCTGGAGTGAATGAAGTGAGAAATAGTTACACCAGCTTTGAGGTGGATATGAGATACCTGAAACACTGATGAATTTTTGATATGATAATCGTATGTTAAGAATCTTTTTTTACTTTCGTTAGTAATAATGGTGTCTGTTCAACAAGATAAGTAAGTAAAATACTATGTTTAAGATATAAAACCTTTTTTTGGGTGAAGTAAGGAAGTGTATATTTTCTCAGAAAAGTACAAGTTTCAGAAGCTTAACATTTTTTCATAAAAATTAGAACAAAATTACAGTGTCTTTGATTAATTAACATAATGGTATTATCTTCTAATTACACAACAGAAAAAGAAAATAAAAGGTCTTCTAAGATCAATTAGCTCAGTACCAACGTTACACCTACAAATCAGTACACTCTCTGCACATAAAAATCAGGTGCTCCATACATATTGGCTTCTCACACTTCGAACAACAATGTTTTGTTTTCCTGTCTTTTTCTAAGTACAGTCACCACACCTGTCTTAAAAAAAAAAAAAATCTGGCGATGAAGTTCCTCCTAGCTGATCAGCAGTTCCCTTTCGTATTTCCCTTGGAAGACGTACATTTGCTTGTCTAATTGGACGACTGTCACTTATCAAATTCAAAATGAAATTACGAATGAAATTTCGGCGCTTCATGCGCGTTTTGTCACCTTTGTTATTTTCTCTGTACACTGTGATGGCATTTATGGCGGCCATATTGAGTACCTCATAAAAAATTGTCATAGGCCAACATTTGCTACTGGGAGCAACATCGTAAGTGGCACTCAGTTCATCTGCACTTCGACACCGACTTTATTTGCATTGCAATAAGTAATCATTTCCGATATTCTTTCGTCACCTGTCGATTGGTCTATGTTTTTATCATGGTGTTAAGTTGACATAACCAGCGCAACTTATTTTTTTAGGTACGTAAGACACCAATGTAACGTCATTCTGGAACCCAAATCGAGAACCATATACTTCTGCTCCTTTTTTGAAAATCTCAGAGACACTTGTCTTGATTTTACGGACTGTGCGGACAGAAGTCAATGTATGTTCTCTCAAGAGATGGATCTTATTTGTTTTCGTTATTGGCTCTACTAAATGGTTTACAATATCATATGCTTTATTACTAAGCTAGTAAGGTCCTGGTGGTTGTTTTCCCGAGGAGAAGAACATATATTTTTTTGCCGTAGTTGGCTGGTTTGCTTCGCATGTATACACGTAAGGGACATCTTCCTCGGAAAGACAGCAGCATCTCATCAATGGTAAGGTTCTCAGTGTTGTTGAATATTTTCAACAAAATTATCAAAAATATCTCATATAGCAGCCAGATTGTCATTCTTTTTCCTTTCGTGCCGGGTGTTCTTATCATCGAATCTCAAACAATTTTGTAGAACGTAAAACCTTTGGAGTGACATTTTAGCCCGAAAGATTGCAACTCCCGTACCGTCGGTATGCCACAAATCGTTCAAATTTTGTCTACTTGTGCGGTTTAGGCCCGCTATAAACAAAAGTCCCATGAATGCCTTCAAATCCTCCAAAGTTGCATAAAACATGAGGTACTGCTCTTTATTTTCTGGATATTTTCCCCTGATATTCCTTATTTGATTACATGAAAATGTGTGCCGGCCGGGATGGCCGAGCGGTTGTTGGCGCTACAGTCGCTATGGTCGCAGGTTCGAATCCTGCCTCGGGCTTGGATGTGTGTGATATCCTTAGGTTAATTAGGTTTAAATAGTTTTAAGTTCTAGGGGACTGATGACCTCAGAAGTTAAGTCCGGTAGCGCTCAGAGACATTTTTTTAATCTGTATGTGTAAGTATAGTATTAAATATACTGTTTGTTATAAAACGACTCTGACATTCACTCCCTGTTTTGGCATGTGCTGTAGCGTCTCTTACGCCTGGAGAATTAGTAATAATATTCTCAGAACGAATACGAACACTTTGCCTAGGACAATCCTTCATCCATTTTGTGCCATCTTTGGACATATAAAAAATCCCACGCACCTTAGGTGGCTGACTAGGAGCCGCTAACGCAGATTTTGGCTCTTCCGAATCATCCAAAATACGATCTTGCTCCGAATCACTTTCTTCACTTCTTTGAGAAACTTTGTCAGTCTCTTCTTCGCTCTCGGAATCACAAGAACTAGCATTTGAACAGTTTTCTAAAACTTCTTCTTGTAGTTCTTGTAGCCGACGTTCATTTTCTTCATAAGACATTTTGAGAAATATAAAATGTAAAAATAAATCGAAGAATACTATGAATAACTGTACAGGGTGTTACAAAAAGGTACGGTCAAACTTTCAGAAAACATTCCTCACACACAAATAAAGAAAATATGTTATGTGGACATGTGTCCGGAAACGCTTAATTTCCATGTTAGAGCTCATTTTAGTTTCGTCAGTATGTACTGTACTTCCTCGACTCACCGCCAGTTGGCCCAATTGAAGGAAGGTAATGTTGACTTCGGTGCTTGTGTTGACATGCGACTCATTGCTCTACAGTACTAGCATAAAGCACATCAGTACGTAGCATCAACAGGTTAGTGTTCATCACGAACTTGGTTTTGCAGTCAGTGCAATGTTTACAAATGCGAAGTTGGCAGATGCCCATTTGATGTATGGATTAGCACGGGGCAATAGCCGTGGCGCGGTAAGTTTGTATCGAGACAGATTTCCAGAACGAAGGTGTCCCGACAGGAAGACGTTCGAAGCAATTGATCGGCGTCTTAGGGAGCACGGAACATTCCAGCCTACGACTCGCGACTGGGGAAGACCTAGCACGACGAGGACACCTGCAATGGACGAGGCATTTCTTCGTGCAGTTGACGATAACCCTAATGTCTGCGTCAGGGAAGTTGCTGCTGTACAAGGTAACGTTGACCACGTGACTGTATGAAGAGTGCTACGGGAGAATCAGTTGTTTCCGTACCATGTCCAGCGTGTGCAGGCACTATCAGTAGCGATTTGTGTGTGTACTCCAGCTTCGAGTATTTCAACCACGGTGCGCTTACTTGTTATTTGCATATTGTTTACATGAATTCATACAACATTGACTATATCTTATCGAGTTTGGGTTCGAACGAAGCGTCTTGATGTGCAGAATATGATTGTGAGGGCGGAATATGTAAGCAGTGAAGGTCAGGAGGTCACGACGTCTTACAACCTCTACGCTAAGCATCTGTCAAATCTCCTTTTTAACTCAAACAATAATGTTTTTAAACTGCATTCAGTTATTTCTGAAACTTATGTAGTATCTACCACCAGTTATCTTGTTGTAAATTAATTTAATTAATTCTGAAGGTAGCTGCACAGATTGTCCTTCATCGTTTTCTTGTGTTTTAGTAAACAAGTTTGTGTTTTTCATAAATATGTTAATAAATTTGTGGAACAGTATCCTTTCACTCAACACCAACTCCCTACCACGTGGCAATGACAGCAGAGCGCGGTTGTGGTCGAGGGGCAGGGTTCTGATTCTGTCTAGTGGTAGGGCTAGATTTTAGAATTAAGATTGTGTGGAACACATTGCTGTGTTAGACAGTTTGTTACAGGTGTATACGTTATCCAAGGTGGATTATGGAACCGAGACCGGTGGTCAGAACTTTTTGCTTGGCACGGGAACAGGTGAAATATGAGCTGGCCATCTGTGGGCAATACCAGGAAGGCGGCGCATCTGAGTGGGCCCAGCGTCTGCGCGGCGACACGTTGTTGTCAACGCAAACGCCTTAGGCAAGGTATGTGGCACTTGCTCTGTCGGCGGCGGCCTTATCTGCAGCTTGTAGGCCAACCTCCAGTTATTGCAGGGCAAGCGTTTCGCATCCCAGCACAAATAAATCATCTTGTTAATTGTGGCCGGCCGGAGTGACCGTGCGGTTCTAGGCGCTACAGTCTGGAGCCGAGCGACCGCTACGGTCGCAGGTTCGAATCCTGCCTCGGGCATGGATGTGTGTGATGTCCTTAGGTTAGTTAGGTTTAATTAGTTATAAGTTCTAGGCGACTGATGACCTCCGAAGTTAAGTCGCATTGTGCTCAGAGCCATTTGAACCATATGTTAATTGTGATGGAGACTTCAGTATTTTTAATTCGGACCTTAATATTAAACCAGTGATTGAAGTGTTAAAGGATGAAGTAATTAAGCTTCAACTTGAAGGAAGTCCCTGGAATTGGCAAGTAAATTCAGACAAGGGAGAGAGTTCTGATCCCAAGGAAAGTCATGGTTCTAAGGTAAACGGTACTGTGGAGGGGAATGGATTACATAATTGGAATTTGTTTAGTAAATTACGTAATCCTCTTCTGAGTGTACTGAGCCATGGCTGGCTCATACTATGAATTGGATTAAACATCGGGTGCTATTCTGTGTTTAGTCTCCTGCGGTTTTCGCAAATATGCTGTTATTCGCGCTTTCCACAGGTGAAAGCTGTGGTGTGCACCGATATCCACACCTTGGACTATCTTTGGCGTGGCGCTTATACTTTCCGGCTGGGATGTGTGCGGGCAGTTGGTCTGTTGGCATGGAGCAGCGAGGAATTCTTCGCGACGCACAATTTGGCCAGGGAGCAATTACATGATTACCTTGCAATTCTTTCAACTGACTAGCTACTTTTTCTCTTAAAGCAAGTGGAACGGGGCGGGCCCGAAAGAACTTCGTCTGAGCATTGTCTTTCAATGTAACATGCGCTATAAAGTTATTAGCTTTTCCTATTCCTTTGGAAAATAGTTCAGGAAATTCTTTAAGCAAGCTATCTACCCTGTCTTGTGGTATAAATGTAGAGACCGACAGTACATTTTCGTGGACGCTAAGGCAAAACAAATCAAAGGAATCTAAACGAAAAATATTCTCACTGTCTTTGGATTTCAGCACAGTAAAATTCATTGTTCTAGTGAGAGATTTGTAAGTGGGATGCAAACTACATTGTTCAAGCACTGGAATTTTCTGTCTGTCGTAAGCAGAGAGGTGCTTGCCAGATTTGGAAAGGCGTGGTGAGCCTAATTGTTCGTACGTGACACTATTAGGCAAAATGACTGATGCGTCTAACTGGAAGTTCACACGACAGCCAGCAATGCGTAATGAGACAAATAGTTTGTTAGAACGTCGTTGTAGAGCACTAGGGCGTGAACGAGGGTACAACCTTGTGCTAGAGCCTGTTTTTTTCTTTTTCTGGGAGCGTGCAAAGTTGGTGGTTTTTGTGACGTTGCAAACAAGCTGCTTGGACTTGGCCTTTTTCTCCACACGTGTCGCACGTTGCGTTACGTGATGGGTAGTCTTATCTTTCCTGGCGACAAAAAAACATCTAGGCAAGACTTCACTAAACCGAGTGAGGTGGCGCAGTGGTTAGCACACTGGACTCACATTCGGGAGGACGACAGTTCAATCCCGCTTCCGGCCATCCTGTTTTAGGTTTTCCGTGATTTCCCTAAATCGCTCCAGGCAAATGCCGGGATGATTCCTCTGAAAGGGCACGGCCGACTTCCTTCCCTGATCCGACGAGACCGATGACCTTGCAGTTTGGTCTCTTCCCACAAACAACCCAACCCCAAGACTTCACTAACTTCACAGGTTTGTTTACATGCTTACGTGTCCGCCGGCGCGGCTGTCTATGCGTCCGTTGGTGTGGCTGCTTGGGGCGGTCGCGAATAAGGGGCGACTCGACCCGACAAATCGGGGCCTGGTCAAACCTATCGGCCACTATGGCACCCGAGTCATATTGCTCCACAGTTAAATTTCCACTTCCTAGCCATGCCTGTTAATTCTCTATACCACTGACGCTACGTCTGTTCCGGCTTCTCGTGCAAACGAAAAAAGTGATATCTGGCTGCAACTACTTGAACTTGCTCGTGATGGCTCAAATGGCTCTGAGCACAATGCGACTTAACTTCTGAGGTCATCAGTCGCCTACAACGTAGAACTAATTAAACATAACTAACCTAAGGACATCACACACATCCATGCCCGAGGCTGGATACGAACCTGCGACCGGAGAGGTCGCTCGGCTCCAGACTGTAGCGCCTAGAACCGCACGGCCACTCCGGCCGGCCTTGCTGGTGATAGTACTTGGTTAATGCAGCGTTTACTTCGTCATAACTGAGTTCGAAGAGGACGCAGTTGGGAAAAGTTTTTGTATTAATCTGAAACACACAGAGCTCTCAGGGGTATGAGCCAACACGTTCGGCTTCAGATCGGGCAGATCAATAGATGATGCCATCAACCAGGCCCTGCACATAGTTAACACCACAAAACAGAAATACGCCATGGCAATAATGATTGACATTGCCGGAGCATTTGATAATCTTTGGTGGCCCGTGTTGTGGCTTAGCACGACAGCCAAGTCACAACGAGAGGAAGCCGAAAGGCATGCGTTAAGCTCACGCAGATTGACGTGAGGTCTGGAACAGTTAAAAGGAAATGAGAACTTAGAAAATGGACGCAGTTGCTGTAATACTTAACTTTAATCCACATTTGTAGAACATCGCTCTTGATGATACATGCTTCACAATATTATCAAAGCTATGGCGCCTTGCTAGTTCGTAGCCAATGACTTAGCTGAAGGCTATGCTAACTATCGTCTCGGCAAATGAGAGCGTCTTTGTCAGTGAACCATTGCTATGAACGTCGGCTGTACAACTGGGGCGAGTGCTAGTAAGTCTCTCTAGACCTGCCGTATGGTGGCGCTCGGTCTGCTATCACTGACAGTGGCGACACGCGGGTCCGGCGTATACTAATGGACCGCGGCCGATTTAAAGGCTACCACCTAGCAAGTGTGGTGTCTGGCGGTGACACCACAGCCCGCACTGTTTCAGAGGCTAAGATATGTGGAGGTACCGCAGTCACTGTACAACAGTTTTCTGGACTACTGTAAAGACCGAGTAGTCGACTGGGAGATGGACAGCCGGAAAGTAATTAAAAGAATTACCAAAGGCTGTCCTCAAGGGTCGATCTGCGGCCCCATCTTCTGGGACATAGCAATCGAACCCCTCCTACAGCATCTGGATGGGATGACAGGTCAGACGGAATTGTCGCCTACGCAGATGACCTATTAGTTGTAGTCACTGCAAAGAACAGAGCCCAGTTAGAAGAGAAAGCCAGTCGAATACTACAAACAATTACTCAGTGGTGTCACAACAACAAACTCAGGATAGCCGAAAACAAAACAACATACACTTTACTGAAAGGATCACTCCAAAGGAATCCTTCGGTTAAAATTGGGGACACAAACATCAAACGAGCACGCATTACGCGCTATCTTGGGGTACACATAGATGAAAAATTGAATTTCCACGAACACATAAGGCTAACAACAGACAAAGCAGAAAAAATACTCCACAAACTGGTGAGGCTAATTCAAAACAGTACAGACTACCTCTACCAGTCATACGTACATACCACTGTGCGCACTTCGAATCAGTACTCAGCTTTGCAGCTAGCACGTGGGCACATAGAGTGAACGTGGTCACCAACAAAGCATCCGTCAGACGAGGGCAGAGAAGTGTCCTACTTAGGCTATCTGGAGCCTTCGGTACCCCCTCAGCGGATGCACTGTGTGTGGTGCTCGGAATATGCCCCATAGACATCACGATCAAATACAGAGCTGCAAGGTACTGGTTAAAGGTGGGGAGACTAGATAAGGTATACACAATAACCGGTGTGCCCATAGAGACGATGCGTCACCGTAAAAGTTGGCGTTTGGATACATGACAAGGTGAGTGGGATGTAAGTGATAAGGGACGTAGACTGCACGACTTCCTCCCTGATATAAGGGAGCGGTTGAGAATGAAACACATCGATCCCAGCCGCGGTATGGTACATTTCTTAACCGGACACGGACCTTATCCCACGCACTTAAACCGCGAGAGTCTGAGACAGACACCTACATGCACATGCGGGGAAGAAGGTTCCCCAGAACACACTGTGTTTTTCTGCGGGCAATACGCGAACAATAGACATACACTACACTTAGATTACACAGATACAGACATAGATATATACACAGCAATAAGAGACGAAGGACAACGGGCACAATTAAACGCACTGACAAACAGTATTTCAAAAACAACACATGAAGAGTATATGCGGACACGACATTACAGACATGCCTATGTGCAGCGTAACAGAAATCTCCAGAGGATGGACAGAGATACCCACAGTGACAACGAAAATAGTGGTAATGAGGAAGAACAGGATGAGGAAGATGAGATGTGACAGTAAATAAGCAAAAGTGGTGGCAATCTAGCCAAGAAAACACCAAATGGTGTACATGGATGGGCACATAAATAGTTAATATATAGGATTAGTAATAAATAGGATAAGCAACATAATTTCTCTACTAATAACCATTTGTGTGTGTGTGTGTGTGTGTGTGTGTGTGTGTGGCTGGCGGTCAACGGCTCGAAGAAACCATTCCGAGGTATTCACCGTCAGTCACATTCGGTGATGGTACTAACAAATCTCTCATCTATTCAATCTTCTTTTTATATTCTTCTTAAAAAACAACAAAATTTGATTTATATATCAACCTTAAATTATTGTTGTTTTGAAGAGTATCGTTCTGTGTAAATGTTATAGATAAAACAAAAGGAAAGAAAACTGCAAAAAGATGAAAAACGAAAATTGTAAGATGTACGACCTGTTTTAAACATCAGCTAACAGGTCTATAATTTGGCAATAAATAAATAAAAATTAAAAAATAATGAAAAAATTAATCTGAACACTGGGGACCCCGCAATCGGAAGAAGGTATTGCGGCATCACAGTACGTTGAACGTGATGAACTGCACAGTGCGCTCGGAACTGTGAGAGGTATTCGTGCTGTTCCTCTCCTGTATCGTTAAATTGCCGGAACGTGGGCTGCGGTACTTGTTGGGCGTGTCGGTCGGTCTGTTGAGTGGAGCCAGAAGTTGTTGTACCGTCGTCAGCAAGGCAGCAATCTGTTGGTTCTGGAACTGAAAAGCTTGTGTTAGATTCATTACATTGGCAGTCTGTGGCTGAGGTGTGGGTGCACGGGGTGGAGGGGGCGGTCTAGCCATGCTTTACACAAATACGTTATAACAAAAAAAAAAAAAATAACAAGCAAAGCCTCTGAAAAGAGAAACTGGATTAGTTCTGCGGCTCCCCTCCCGGAATACATGCAAGAACACAACAACAAATTTGCAATTAGAAATCCCTTCACTCTGAAACATAAGAGAAGCAAGCAAATTTCTTGGTTCAGAAAGTTCAAATGGCTCTGAGCACTATGGGACTTAACATGTGAGGTCATCAGTGCTCTAGAACATATAACTACTTAAACCTAACTAACCTAAGGACATCACACACATCCATGCCCGAGGCAGGATTCGAACCTGCGACCGTAGCGGTCGTGTGGTTCCAGACTGAAGCGCCTAGAACCACTCGGTTACCCCGGCCGGTTAGGATTCCTTGTAGCCACTGTTTTTTACAGTACAGTATTGAAACTTGGTACACCTGTATTATTGGATGAATGTAATCGAGTGCTGTAATTAGAACTTTCTATTACAAATACAAATGATACGTAATCC